>NC_141917.1:27930000-29180000 GCF_057802395.1 Ceratotherium simum simum | reverse complement strand
TGATCTGTATATATTTCCCATACAAGATCTATAAGCACCATTTTAAAACATTTAGGTTGAAATTAATTTTCTGGAAATTAAGAAAGAAGTGGCTACAAGCGTATATCTAAAATTTTGTAAAAATTAAAGATAGTGACTTTGTGTTCTGTGTATTTATTGAGTATAATTCCGCTTAACAAGATGGCGTTTCTATGCTTCTTGATATTGTGACAAAAGATTACAGTATGTGTTATGTCCGGTGTATATTATTCATTATTTTGACATTAAGAATTCCTCCTGTGTCCAGTATTCAATCAACCAATATATTAACAAATTTTTGAATGCCTTCTGTCATAGGTAACATGTTAGTTGATTTGGGAGATACCAAAAACATTATACATACAATTATAAAATACAAATACAGATACGGATACAAATACAAAATACTGAAGTACAAAATAAGATGAGGTTTTGGTCATCTAGAACCTTTTAACCTAGTTGTGGAGAAATGACAGATGGGAAGATAGAGTGATAACGAATAGTTCCCTTTTCACAGTTTCTGTTCTTGCTCAATATGTTCAGTAGGGAGATCACTGCCCCACGCTCATGGCAAAACCCCTCTGCTGGCTTTGCCAGTAGGTGGCTGGAGGGAAATGGAGAAGCGCATAGGAGTTGGTGGCAAGGCGAGCATCTGTTATTCACAAGTGACTCCCTGCCAGCCAGCTCATTTCCCTTTGCAGTAATGATGGAATGCATGCACAGCAAAACCCTGTGCAGGGCCGAATACACCAATGTAGAACTTGAGTTTTCCAACTCGTTCTCTCATTAGGTGACAGACCAGTTGGCATATCTGTGCTTCTCTTTGGTCGTGTAAACATGACCTCCAGACTTTGTCTTGGTTAGTGGGGCTACTTAAACCGGTGCTTGAGAGCCTAAAGATTAAGCTCTTATGCAGATGTATTCCATGATATCTAGTTAATTACAGAAAGCATCTTTTCTAAAAAGAACAAAACTGACCTAGTGTTCAAAACCCTTAGCTGAACCTAACCCAAGGATATTTACAAAGGGATCCCTATATTTATCAAGCAATTAATGTTGCCATTTATTTCACGAAACTTCAAGAAATAGTCTTGTACTGCCATATTCACAGTTTAGAACAAGTAAATGTCCGCTTCTGCATTGTAGTCTGCAACAAAAGACAAGGAAAGTTTCAATAAGGTTATTTTTCGTATAGAAAAGGGTAAGCCAAATTGCTCCTGAAAAGCTGGTCTCTGCATCATTAAACTTTTCTAGTTAAATGACTGAAACAGGAAGAAATTCACTTAGTTAATCTGAATCTATGTTAAAAATAAAATTACCATTCATACATTGGTTTAAATTATATAACATGTTTTAAATTGGATTTTAAACATAAATATATATTTAAGTAACTTTTCAAACTGACATTTTGAAATGATTAGGAAAACTAAACATTTTTCTCTTTCCTTGTAGCAAAACCAAATTGACTTTTAAAATATTCATGCAAGGACTAATCTCACAGTTTGACAGTAAGTGACTGCACTTGTCATGCTTAGATTTGGTGAAACAGTAGAGAGAAAATGAGTGTTGTAAATTACGCTCATGAAATTTTACTGCATAATACCACATTTACAATGAACAGCATACAAATCTAAACACAATTTGTAACAAATTGGATATTGACAAATAACTTTGGGGAATTAAAGTGTTGTGAGATTATAAAAAATTATTAGTCATTAAACCATAGCATTACATTATTTGACATATAATTTATAAATCAGGAAATTATTTCCTCCTTAACCAAAAAACTGAATTCTTTAATAATGATTAAGTTTAGTAGAGCCTATTTCATAGAATTTGTGTTTGAGACAGTGCTGGTAACTGTGTCTTAGGCTAACCTTGTTATAGTGATTATTTTATACAAAATATTTATTTAAGGGGCATAATTTGATTCACTATATAGCTAACTATGAATAAGATGCCATTCTATATCCAAGATTCTCATATAAGCAGAATTGATCAAGATTCCTCTCATATTTACGATAACTAGTAAATAATGCTTTATTGTTTTTCTCATTACAGAATCTTAGTTTTGAAAGGAATCTTAGAAATCATCTAGCATAGCATTTTCTAAAACTTATTGTGTAAAAAACTTGTCTTATAGGCTGTTAACGAGTACCTGGTTGGGGATAAAACAAACAAAAATTTTGCAATGTCAAACAATTTCAGAAATTCTAGGTTAACATACCAAAAGGATTTCTTTATTGCAGGGTATCTTGATGTCTTAATATGTCATTATGCTCGTCAATCTCCCAGGAAGAGGAAAAAGTACAGTGTGTAGCACTTCCCAAAGTGATTTGATCACTCAATCCTTGTTTTGTGAAACATCTTGTAGGACTAGTGTTCCATGGAACCCTCTTTGGGAAACAGCTGTCTGTTACCCAATACCACAGGCCCTTCAAGACATTGATGAGGATTCTCTTTTCCCTAGCCCTCCACAAACATGTGCAAGCTTCTGCTTATGAGCTTCCTGGACAAGCAGCTCACTTGTCTCACAAGTCTGTTATTTGATAGACAGTTCTAATCAGTAGGCTCTTTCTTCATTTATGGAACTGAAATCTAGTCTCCTATAATTTCTATCTTTGGTTTTTATAGGATCCTATTGATCAGTGCAGAATTAGGCTCTTTGCTGTTCTATGTGGCAGGCCTTCAACTGTTTGAACAACACTGATGATAAGGCAGTGGCTAGGAGTACCAGTGCTGGAGTTAGGCTTCCTCCGTCCAAATCCCAGCTCTCCCACTTATTGGTTGTGTAGCATTGGGCAATCATTTCACCTATTTTTGCCACAGTTTCCTTATCTGTGAAATGAGGATTATAATAGACTTTACCACATAGGGTTGTCACGAAGGTTTAATGTACCCTACATGAAAGTCCTTAGAACAGTGCCTGGCACGTATGGAGTAAGAACTGAATAAACATTAGCCTTTATTTGCTGCCCTTTCCTTTGTCTTCTTTTCTTCTAGTTATTTTTAGATGTGGATTCAGTTTCTCAGGGTGAGAGCCTAGATTTAAGGCTCTCAAGTGGTATAAGAGTTATACCATTTCCGAAAGAGGCATGTATTGCTCAGACTGATGAGAATGATTCACAAAAATTCTCTATTCCCTTTGCCTTCACTATTGGATTTCAGTTATACCTGCCATAAGATTTTGACACATCTGTTCCAACATTCAACCTCTGCTTGCCCAAACTAGTGTCCTAGACATGCCACACAGACTAGCTTAGGCTGCTTGAGTGTCTTGCTTTAATCCTTTACACAACCCATGCCTTGTAGCTCCCACCTGGATCCTGGAGCTAGCAATCGGTAAGGTTGCTCCTGTCTCTCAGGTTTCTGCTGACTTTTCAGGCCTCCTGTGGTCCAACCTGCCCCTGCACCAGAGACTTGTCCCTTTGAGCTCTGGAAGTGCTGGCATTCATTGGTCACTAGCTGAACAAGCATTTATTGAACACCTACTGTGCATTAGCTCTGATGATTGTCAGCTAACTAGTCTCATTTCCTGCAGTATCTCCTCAGGTAAGTAATCAGTTGAAGACTAGACATGTGCCTTTTCCATTCTCTATCCTCACTGGTATTCTTTGAGAAAAAAATACTTATCTAGGCATGGCTTCCCCAAGACAGTCTTCATATTCTTCTGGGCTTGAGTAAATTTCAGACAGGCTTCTTCCTAACCCTAGGCTCCTGACTGAAGTATTTACTCTAGAAAACTTTGTCATTATAAATCCTTTCTCTGTCTCTTTGAGATGTAAATCTTTTTAAAAGCTTCTTGCCAGTTTTAGAACCCAGAACTGTCTTTCTCTAGGACCTGGGAAACATCTCTTTGAAATGTAAGCATCAAGGAAGAGAGAGCCCCTATGTCCCAGTTCCTCTGGGAGGGGAGGATCCTCACTTAGGAGGGTGCCTTGCTCTGAGGGGTAAAACAACCTCCTGTTGTGAAGCTAGGAGAAAGTTTACTTTTCCTTTAGTCAAGGCCAATTAGCAAACACAGTTGGTCTATGACCCTCTACCCCACCCCAGCTCTTAAAATCTTTCCAGTCCTTATACTTGGCAGAGCTGGGTATCCAGACTTGGTCTATGCTCTCTGCTCTTGTTGACAATGTCTCGGAATAAAATCCGTGTCTATCTTCTTATCTTTCTAGTGCAGTTTTTTATTTAACGGACTACAAATATAAGTTAATCGGGTTGTTCTGATGAATAGTCTGGTTTTCCAATCCAGATATAAACTTTTCTCTGGAATCAAAGGCCTGCCGAGTCTGATCTAGCTCATGCTTTATGGCTAGGCTACTTTCCTAGGCTTTGGCTGGCCACTTTGGGTGTCTGCTGTGAGAGGCTGATGAGGTAACCACCAGTATAGACACCTTCTCTGCTGTCCCCTCCACAGCTCTGGGCCACCTGGAAGCAAAGCCAGTAAGTAGTTGCTTGGCATGCGCTCAGTTCTGCTGCTTGTTTGGAGGGGGCCAAAATGATTTATTCCAGCTAACTTCCTCGGCAAGTAGGAGCTCAGGCCAGGCAAAACGCTATGAGTAAAATGAGCCCTGAAAAGACCCCTCACACTCTTAAAGGGACGTGGCTATGGAGGGAAGAGTCTGTCATCATGACCAGCTGCTGCTACCTGCATTAGTGAGAAGAAATGGTTCATCGTTATTCCAATGGAGTCCTGCAACCAGCTCTCATTTATGATATCCAGACGCTCCTGCTCTGCCTCTTCCTTCTGGGCATCACAAATGTCCCACAGGCGGTCTCGTAAATCCTGAACAGAGAGAAACATCGCTGTTATGCTTCAGAAGCGTGGCTCGAATTACCCCAGTGTAATAAAACTAAAATCCTTTGCCTGTCTTAAAAATGTGTCTAAAGAAAATTTAGACCTAATGCACTCATTATTTTATTCCTTCATTCAACAAATATTTACTTGCTTCTACTCTATGTCAGGCCCTCACTTTCTAAGACCAGCTCACCACATCACATGCCCGTGTCTACCACAAATCCACTGCAGTTCACTTTATCCATGGGTGGCTCTGTTTGATGTATCCCAATCACGCCTCAAAAAATTTGTTTGGTTGACAAAGTCCTTTCCGGGAATTTCTGAGGAAATGGTGTATTGCGGGTGGAAGACAGACACAGCTGTATTTAATCCAAGGTCATAGGCTTGTTAATTAATCATGAGTGGAACATATCGTTCACTAAGAAATGCTATCTGAGCTTAATGGGATTGTCCAAAAATAAGTTTGTACTAAAGAACTAGCAATAAAAAAATCTTTTAAGGATCCTAGCTCTGCCATGTACCAGATCTTGAGCAATAATAGTGATAATAATTTTACATATATAAAATAAAAATAACAATAGTTACTATGTACTAAGGCCTTTATATACGTGTCAGAATATAAGTCACCATACTTATATTGACTCATTTAACGCCTCACAACAATCTTAGGTACTATTTTTATCTTCACGGTCTTGGCTACTTATCTCAAGAATGGAGATAATATTACTTACGTTTTGGATGTGTTATATAGAATAAATTAGCTTACGTATATAAAGCATTTAGCATAGTATTTAGCACACAATAATTCCTCAATTAGTGAAAACTATTATTATAATCTTATAGTGATAAAATATTTATTGTTTAATAAAATATCTCATTAATGAAATATATACAGTCCAATAAAATCTGACATTTTCCACAATAATAATAATGTGTTGAACATTTACAATGTGTTGGGCATTGTCTTAAGTACTTTACATTGGTTACCTCACTAATCCTCACAATAACCAAGAAGCAAGTTACTGATGAGAAAATTGATGCCCAGAGAGGTTAAGTCACTTGCTTAGGTGTCAGTGTGGTGGAGCCAGGAATTTGAACATAAGCAGTTTGATTCTGGTGCCTACAGTGGATTTTATTTCTGTGATGCTGTGTTTGTAGAACACTTAGCATTTTGGTTTGTTACCTGGTGGGGGTTGAACATGAAATGAAAACATCACAGCCATTTTTTTTGCCCAAGGAAATAATTAAGGATGTGGTAAATATTTAGCTGGATAAAATTTTTCTGTATAATTCTCTATAATAAAAAATTGGCACTCAACAAATATTTGTTAATGAAATGGTGACTAATCATAGAAATTTGTTAAATAAATTGTGATACAGTTCATTAGTGGAATATCTTTCAGACATAAAGATGATGAATTTTTATTGAGAAAGAAAACATGTTCTATTGGTGAAAAAGAATATTATAAAACAATATATACATTTCAGTCACATTTTTTGCAAAAATAATTGCCCAAGGTAGTAAGAATGGTTAACTATTGGCAATGGGATTACGGATTTGTCATTTTAAATTTTGCTTCTTTTTATTATATATTTAACTACAATAAACATATGGTACATTTGGAATTTAAAAAAAAATCCCACATAAGATATTTTTCATTTAAAAACCTTCTCCTTCTACCAACAATCACCTGACTGATATGGGGAAGAAGTACACAGGGGGGCTGGCATTGTAAATAAGTGGGAGAGAGATAGAAAAGGCAGACATGCTTTAGGATTTACATAGCTATTAACTACTATTAGAGGAACGTCTAAGAACAGGTAAAATACTTCAGTTTTCCTAGGACATTTGTTAATTCAACACCTCTTGGGTTAAATCCTCCAGCACCCCGCTCATCCCAAGTCACCATAATGCCTTCACTTAATTTCAATAGTTTCCCAATTAGTTTCCCAACTGGTCTCCCTGCTGCTTTTACTCCACCATAGACTCTTTTAAAACTTTTAGCCAAGGCTTCAACTCTCATTCAGATCAACGCCAATATCCTAATAATGACCTCCAAGGCCTCAGCTAATCTGGTCCCCATGATCTCTCTGACCTCATCACCAGGCTCACTCTGCTCCAGCCACCCAGGCCTCCTTGGTGTCTTTCAAACAGACCAAGCTTCCTTCCCTTTCAGTACCTTCACCTTTCCTTTTCCCTGTGCCTGATACACTCTTCCTCCAAATAGCTCCATGGTTTACTCAATCACTTCTGTCCTGAGTTGGCTCAAATGTCACCTTTTCACTTTTCAGTAGGCCTTTCCACAACCACCATATGCAAAATGGTACATCAGTGTTCCTTTTCCCCTTGCCCTGCTTTTTTATTCTCCACGTAGCTCTCATTACCAATGACATATCACTATATGTTTACTTGTTTATTGCTTATTCTCTGTCTTCTGGCCACCAGAACATAAATATCATGGGGTCACAGACTTCTTGTTCACCGTTGAGTCCTTAGCCCCTTAAACAGTGCGGAGACCATGAAAAATGCTCAATACATATTTATAGAGCAGATGAACGGGTCATGGGGTAGAGACTGGCATTATTTGTTGTACAAATAAATATTGAGATTATAATCATATTTGACTATTAGTAGGCTATACTTAAGGTAGCAACAAGGGAAAGAATTTCTCTGACAGGACGAAGGGCTCTATAAATTTACACAGAAAAGATAAAGGGTAAGAGATTGAAATCAGTCTTCTTCATCAGAGGCCTTTTTCTAAAGCATCAGGGTAATATATTCCATTTACGAATTTATGAAAATCTGCCTGACTACCAAGTGCTAGGCATTGTGCTTGCTGGAGATACAAAGATGTATAAGATTTGGTACCTTCCCTCAAAGGATCTATCCAATAAAGGAACCTTTTAGGTTTTCCATGTAGTTCCTTCCTTCCTCTTCTCCCTGACATTACCAACTATATAACTGCATTCAAGATAGTCATGTACTTAATACCAGTCATGGACACAGTTACATGGCTCAAGAAAAAGGAGTCTGCAAAACAGACGCTAAAAATGCTCTTGCACTGCCAGACTTGGCTCCTCTTTCTGGAAGCATTGGCCACCACATTCTCATTCCGAACTCAAAGTCCAAAAGAACTTTTGCTCTTAAAAATTAGCAGGTAAGTGTCCAAACCATTTCCCTCCTCATCCTCACACCTCATGAAAGCAAGAAGGGAATAAATTAGGGTTTTGCAGTACAAGACTTGAGAGCATGGAGGCCCTGGCCCAGCAGGTCACAGGTTCCCTTACATTCAATCTTTGGTGTAGTTCAGCCTTTGTTTCCTCATCATCCCAAAGGTCATCAGGAAGAGAGTTGAAATCAGCCTGCCACTGAGACACAAAATCTTGCTTGTGATCTGGACGCCTTAGAAACTGCTGGAAACTTGTTCTGTAAGACATTAAGAGAATGAGATGGAGCTTACATGTCATAACCATAAACTACAAGATTCTAACTCTGGAAACTTTACTTACCTAATTTCATATAAGTAAGCAAGCATAGTATGCTGGTCTTCTCTTAGATGTCTGAGCACTGTTTTGATGGAGTTTATATAGGAATTTTCTATTAATTCCCAGTAAGGTACTAAAAATGAAGGTAACTCCTGTTAAATGGTAAAGCATAAAAATTATTTCAAAGTGAAAATTTTTCTGAATAATTGAGTCAAAAGAGCAATACCAAGCAAGAAGATCATGATGTAACTGCAACTACATAAAGCATTCTCTGTGAAACTTCCTACTCCTCCTTTCTCCTCTTCCCTCAGCTAATTCCTATTCCAAATACTTCTTCATGTTTCAGCTCAGACATAATTTCTTCCAGAAATCCTTCCCTGACCAACAAGTCTATAAGGTCATCCTCTGAGTTTCTGAAGTTCTACCTTAGCACCCTGTACTTCTCCCATTATAGTATCAATGACATTAATTGTAACTGCTTATTTGTCTATACTCACCTTGAGAATGTCAGTATCATAAAGCCAGGAACAATGATTGTCTTGTTCACCACTATACAGTTTTTCCTATAATTGCCCCAGTGTCTGCACATAGTAGGTGCTCAAGAAATATTTATTGAATGAATGAATTGAATTGTCAGATGTCACCTTTGTCTAAGTCAGGAGACTCTCTAGTATGGAGAACACCTAGTGTTCATGTCAGGGTGATAATGAGTTATTTCTCTGAATTTGCCCAAGAGTTTTCTCTTTGCTGTGCACACCAAGAAAATCAGAAAGTTTCTTTTGTTACCCTCAATGATGTAAATAAACAATAAAAAACAAGAAATAATCAAAATGAAATAAAATTGAAGATACACATTATATTCAATATAAACTTGCTGTACCAACTATTCTCCTATTGGCTGTGGATTTATTTGCTCAGGGAATCACACCTGGGGACCTTAGAGGTCATCTGGGCTAATTTCCTCTCCAATTGAGAAACACCAAATACTAGAGATAGATTACCCAGTCTCTCCACGGACCTCACCAATGGATTAAGGACAATGTTTCAAGGCAGCCCCCTCCAGTGTCACACAACTCAAATTCTTTCTATGTTGGGCAGAAATTTGCCTTCCTGTAGTTTCCACTTATCAGTCCTAGCTGTGCCCTTTGGAGGAGGACAGACTACATTCATACAGTCTTCCCTGTGACAGCCTGTCAAGTATTTGAAGGCATTAGTGAGGAGAAGTAGGCTTGGATTCAGGATGAAACTTGCTTGTTTTTGTATTCCCAGCATCTAGTACAGCATTTGCACATAATAGGTTCTCAGTAATTGTTAATAAGGATGTAAGTAGACTCACCTGAACCCAATTTTCTCATCAGTCAAATTTTTAGGAGACTGGATGGCTCCATCTAGTTCTAAAAGCCTACAATTCCATGTCCAACCATACTTCAAGTATTCATTTATCTAAATTAAACATTTACAGTTCCTTTAATGCTCCTCTGACATTATTTTAACATCTTTTTCATACCTAGTTCCCCCTTTATTTTCTAGTTTTTCACGGTCTCTCTTAAAGGATATGGTATCCAGAATGATGCTAAAGACCATTTTAAATAAACCCACTACTAAACTTCCCTCCTGGTTGACTTCAATCCATGAATTAACACTGTGCATGGAGAGTTACCACCTATGAATGGGCCTAATTAAACTAATCCTGCTCACAGTTCTCCTACAAGAACTTCATGAGAAATTGTCAAATACTATTTTGAACCCAAGGTATACTGTGTTTATGGTTCTTCCCTGACCCACCTATCCAACCTTGCTATCAAGGAAAAGGAATGGGCCAGTTCAGCAAGACTTAGTGTTAGTGAACCTGTGTGGGCTCTGGGTGATTATTTTTGTATTTCATAGGGGCTCGGAAGTCATGCATTTAATAATTTTCTCAGGGATTAATGTATAGATTATTGGTCTGTATATTTCTAAATCCCATCTGCCTTTTATTAAATATTTAGGCATATGCCTACATCTGGTCTTTTGGAATCTCCTGTATCCTCTGTGATTTCTATAAGTTATCAATAATGTCATATCTGTAGGCTCTTCCAGGCTCTGGGATATAATTTTTCTGGGTCTGGGGACTTGAACTTACATGATGTGGCTGGACATTCAGATCTATCCTTTCCAATTAAATAGTCTTCTCTTCATTGGAGAAGACTGAGAATAATATGAAATTGGTGGCCAAAGTAAATATTCTCCAAAGCTTCAGCAGCTGGAAAGCAAAGATCTCTCACTCCGATTGCTCCTTTGGTTCTCTCTGCACCTCCCCTTGTGGCTGGCAAAGGGAGACGGACCCAGGCTCTCCTCAAACTTGGCTGCTGTCTCCACCTGAGAGAGTCAGGTATGGAAGCAATCTCTCTCTCTCCTTCTACATGTCTATTGAGGTAAGGTAGATCTGGGTCCTTGGAAGGCCTGGAACTAGTATTACCAGATAAAGATAGGATGCCCAATTAAATTCGTTGATTATCTGAAACTCAAATTTAACTAGGCATCCGTCTTTGTTTTTCCTTGGCAGGTAAGCTCTGCAACTCTGTGTGGGAAGCTTAGAGTGGGAAAAGGACTACAATGGATCACGTGGCTTGCTTTCTTTCCAGGCCCAAGGCTACTTCTACTTGTAGCAAAATGTGTTTTCTACATGGTTTTGCCTAGCTAACTAGAGGTCTGTGCTGCCTATCTTCCCATTGTCCCTCCAGACCAATTTCCTATCCTTCATTCTCCACCCTGCTCAGTGCTCTGGAAGACTAACTTACGAGAGGGACTTCAGGAAACTCCTTTGCCCTCCACCTCCTGGGCAAGAGATGAGAGCAAGAGCATCATGAGGTCTGGTTATGTATTTCCTTGCTCCTCTCTGCTGGGTCACTGTGGGTGGCTGCATCCCTCTGCTGAAGGCCACAGCTCCTGTAAGATGGCCCTCTTTATGCAGAGGTCCTCTTGAGGTCCAAGCATCTGCCCCCTTTTCTCACCTTCTCAGGCCTAGGGGCCATAATAGCTCCCAGCAATCCTTCATTTTTGGGGTAATAATCTAATCCTTGTAGGTTTCATATATATACAGTCCTTTATTCAACTCTCCTCAAATTATCACCTGTTTTCTGCCAGAATCCTGACTGCTAGAATATCTACACAGGAGCTGGTACCATATCTCAGTGTTAATGTTTATTTTTTTACTCCTATTCTGTTCTTCTGTCTTGTCTACTATGAATTTATTTCTCTCAAGGGCTTCAAGGTTTGGAGTTAAGAATTGGATTTTAATATTTATGCCATATTTTGCCCCTGCCAAATAATATCATTTTAATTTTATGTCCTTCCCAACAACTACTTCTATATCCTGCTTCTATGACAGTTTTTGAATATGTCTATTCTTAAAAGTAGCTTTTGTTTGGCTGAGTCATATCAATTACACACATTCATAATTATATCATTTAATGTTCTTATCTTCAAATATTTTCTCAATGCTAATTAATGAATTCATTAGAGCCCTATCAAGAATCTATTACATACTCTGCATTGTGTTTGATTCTGTATCGAATACAATGAATTATTACACATGTTCTTACCCTCTCCCAAAGAGTTCATAATCTAACTGGGGAGATAAGACATTTCCCTAGGAAAGCCCAATAATAACAGCAACACCACAATCACTGCAATTTGTGATTAGGTCTCAAATGCTGGGCACAGACGGTCAGTGCCAAGAGTTCATAAGACTGAGAAACCACTGAGGACCACAAGGAAGAAGACGGGGACTGAATCTTTTAAAAAGCTCTTTGTTGTCTAATAAGTTTTAAAGGAAAGACCATTCTGGTGATTTTCCTAAGATGATTTTCTATTAAAGCAGCCAGATCTGCCTAGGCGGCAAATGCACTTCGCAGTTGTCAGAGAACAAAGAACTGAATGGAGCTTCAGGGGCTTACCTGGACATCTCCTGCCTTGCACCAGCGTACCCATTTAAAGTTCTCAGGCCAGATAGCTATCTGTCCTTTCATTAGTTTAGTTGGCTTCAAAAAATTTCTTCTATTTCAAAAAAGTCAGAGGTTAAACTTCATTTGAAAGCATTATGATGAGGGCATGAGAAAATGGATAGAGGGCTATAATTCACTGGATATGTGTTCTCGGGAAGTCATTCTTCCAGGAAACTGCATCTCTGCTCGTCCTTGGGGAGAAAATTGGTCCTCACAGAACCATTTGTTCCCCTCATTTCAGCACTCCACAGCAGCTCAAAGCATGACTCAGAAACTCGAGTGAGTAAAGAATGGGTGAGATGTGGTTCAAAGAGTAGTCTCAAAAAATCATCTCGGCTTTTTGATGAGTATATTCATTACCAGCTATGAAAAGCCTTCTGGTTGGTGCAAAAAACGGTGTGATTGTTACTACAAACAGGAGAAAGAAGAGATTCTACTAGCTTGAATCTAAACTGCCGTACCTCAGGAATTGGTTCATCCACATACACCCATTCTTCCGACCCGGGCTTAGGAGGTGGTGGCGCTACTGGAGTAGGTGACATGTCTGTAGACTCAGCAGGTGATTTCTTTACTGTTACTTTCCCTCCTGGAGATTTTCCTCTAGGAGACCCTTAAACATGATATTAAATCATTCCATTATAAGCAGATGAAAGGGACCAGATTCTGGTGGACAAATAAATCTATGATAGCCATGGACTTCAGGCAATTCATTAACTACTTTTTAAGTAACTTTGTGCAGCCTCATCAAGTCAAAAATTAAAAACTTTATTCTCTACATCCCCCCCAAATTAACCAATAATGCCAATAAGTGTTTTTTTTTTAAAGCAATCCAACTTCTCTCATCAAATTGGCTATGAAAAGCAACTTGATATTTTATTATTATCTCTGCTCCTGCTTCCACAATGAACATGTAGTTCTATAAAGTTTAGACTCTAGAACAAAGTGTATTTCATTTACTATTGCAAAAAGTGGCAAATTAAACTCCACCCTGGATGAGAAACAAGTTGGCTACAACATGAGCAGTACTCTTGGTTTTCCTTGAAGCCCAGGGGCAGAGCAGGGAGGAAGGAGGTTATTGTAAGAGTCTGCCAGAGTCAATGAGGGATGCCAAGGAGGATGAGATGGGGTATTCTAGCTCCTGAATATTCTCACATTTCTTGCATGAGACACAGGGTTTCTGAGTGGGAAACTGTATTTCTTGCTACCATTAGGGAATATGGATGAAGGTAATCACTATGTCATAAGCCTGGCTGAATTAAGACATAAGAGAGAGAGAGAAAGGATGAGCAGAAGAAGGGAGAGGAGCGAAGGGAAAGAGAGAGGAAGGAGGAGGAGAATGAAGAAGAAGAGGAGGTTAAGGAGAAAGAGGCCTAATTTTCAGTTCAAAATCCAGAAAGGGCGTACACTTGACTTTCCAAGATAGCATCAAGAGGGGGAATCTAGACAAGCGTCACTTGGACTGAAAGATCTTGTGACAGATCAAAGTATCTTAACTCAGAAGGCACAAATACTTTCTTAAAAGATCAAGGTTATTATAGTTTAGAAATTCATTCAGTTTAAATTCCACTTACCTTCAGATTAATTATTGAGATTTTTAGATGCAGTTTATAGAAGGCTACAGAACTGGGAGCACTTTCTTTCCTAAAAATGTATTTCTTTAATGAATATTCTTTAATGATAAAGCTGTTCAGAAAAGTATTATGTCTTCCACTTTTATACTAGTTAAAAATATATGGATTATACATAGAGGAGAAATTGTCAATTATGTCTTGTGGGCAGTTTAGGTGACTTCTACTTATACATTTAAAAACAGTATCTGTTATCCACAGGTCTGAAGTTGTATCTATTTAAAAAATTTAGAATGATTTAAGAAAATCTTTGTTCAGGCAATAACCGAAAAATGTTCGTAACTTGATATATTTTTCTATATGATGATTTTTCGTTCTTTGACCTGAATCTCTAGTGAAATAAAAGTGATAACACTATGACTACTTTAAGATGAATTTCTCTAAGAAGAATTCCCAAGAAGAAGAACTTTGTAATTACAAATGTGAGACTGGAATGAGTTTATTTTTCTTCTTTTCTTTAATATCACGATCATTCAGTGAAAACTAAGAGAGTCAGGGAATATTTTTGGACCACTGTGCTTTGATTCCATTTAACTTTTATCTAATTTTTAACAATGAAAGTGCTGAAAGGCAAAATATTTGAATGAATAAAAATGTATCTATGTCAGGGCCGGCCCAGTGGCGCAAGTGTTGGGTTCGCACATTCCAGTTTGGCGGCCTGGGGTTTGCCAGTTCGGATCCTGGGCGCGGACTTACTCACCGCTCATCAGGCCATGCTGAGGCGGCGTCCCACATAGAAGACCTACAACTCTACAACTACGATACACAACTGCGTACTGGGGCTTTGAGGAGAAAAAATAAAAAGAGGAAGATTGGCAACAGATGTTAGCTCAAGGTCAATCTTCCTCAAATAAATAAAATAAAATAAATTATATAAAAAAGTATGTACCCATGTCACAGTGAATGAAAATAGATGTCACTTTTGAACAAAATTTATCAACATCATAAATGTAACAGAAGGCTTTCCTTTTTAAGTACCTCCCATCCAACCATGCAAAAGGTTGTTTCTAATAAGATATTTGCTTTCATTTGAAAGTTGGATCACTGAGTCCTCAGTGTAGCCATTGTTCACGCATAAAAGGTTTAGAGAGTAATCCATGCTTAGTATATAGTAAAGGTAGATTTTAGCTTTTTTTTTTTCAGTTATAAGAACCTAATCATAACACACAGAAGCCCATGGAGTGAGAATAAGTACAAATAAAAATAAAATAAGGCAAAAAGAAAAATCCAATTTTAGGACACAGGATTTATTTAATCATGTTACCTATAAATGGTCAAAGTTGAAATGATAGCGTAACAGGTTTGAGCAAAGAAAATAACATAGTAGGAGCTCGGTAAAGGTAAGAGTAAGCTTCATCAATTGCTGAGAGGACATTAAGAAAACTAGAACACTTTCAAATTAAATTGACACAATTCAGGGAGATGAGAGGATTGCAGCAAGGAGGAAAAGATAAGGAAAGTCTGATTTATTGTTTGTTTTTAAAGAAAGGCATTATTATTAACTTTCAGTTCCAAAATATTTCCTAGTAGGATCTGATTTAATTAACAGCTTCACTAGGTAGAAGCCAAAAGACTGGTTAACAGTGATGCCTTTCTTATTGTCTTGGAGTTGGCCATGTTCAGCAAAAAACAACTCTGTTGTTAATAGATAGTGCTGATGGCTGCCTGGGCTGCAAAAAGTGGCAACCAAAATAGGGACACAGGATGTCTTGGATGAGATGGAAATTTTGGCTCTGAAGTAACATGGCCAGGAAGAGAAGGGCGTCAGTGTTAGGTAAGGAGCCAGAGATGAAACATGAAACAGTTTATTCTCTAAATCGCTATTGAGAAGCTATTTTGGAAAAGCTTGTGGAGGGAAAGTGTTCTCTCCTCAGTGTCCTAGAATTCATGTTGTTACTCTGTGTGGAGTTGGAGATATGGAATGCGTACGACTATAAAGTGATGAGGACTGGTTATCCGGGATCGCTTATGAGTCCTAATTTAATATAATTATACATATAATCAGTAATAAGTGATGGGAACTCCCTAGGTCAACTCTGGAAAGTATTCTCCTGTCTGCTCATGGTCTTTAATAACTTGGTCTGGTGCCAATAATAATAATATCCCATATTTATTTAGTTTCATTTACTCTGAGTCAGACTTTGTTCTATCTACTTTTTTTTGTATATTTACTTATTCCTTACAATAGCCACACGAGAAGTTACTTTTATTACACCTTACAGATGAGGGAACTGAGGCATACTAAGGGAAGGTTACCCGCCTTAGGTCATTCATATGGTAAATGGCAGAGCCAGGATTTCAGCCTAGGCAGGCTGGCTTCAGAGTCCCTGCTTTTGCCTATCACACTTCATTGCCTTTTAGCATGAATTGATGTAGTTCATATTCAAAAGTGTTCATTAGAATGATGTTTAGAAACTTGCAAGCTTTAGAGCAGCTCTTATAATACCATTTACTTGACTCATAAATTTTTAAGATTGTTTTCTATTTACATTGAATGCCCATTTAATGTTTCCACTTCTGGTAAAATTTTTTTAAAACTACGGGCTGAGATATAGATTCATTATAAGACCTATGCTTAAGAGTATAAACAATATTATTTAATGTACTTAAACTATGGTGACAATATTAAGGCAAAATCCAGGGAAGCTATGAACAATTTAGTGCTGTGAGTTAATATGGGAGTGTAGATTACATTTGCCAAAGAGTGAAGAGGCTCTAACTTTGCCTTCTCACAGGTTAACAATTTCTAACACAATGATACTTTATTTATTTTGACTCTCAATTTCCTCATCTTTGAAGTGCAAAATGATCATTTCTACTTCAAAAGAGGTTGTGAGGATTTAGTGATATTATATACATACATACATAAATTATCTTGTGTAGTGCCTGGGACATGGCAGGCACTCCATAGAGGTAGTTTATTGTTATGATTATTAATTATATTATAAAAGGAGATTGTTGTTGAATTTTGCTATCTGGACCATGATCATAAATTAACATAAGCTTTCAGATGTGTGGCATCGACCTTTAGATGAAACCCAATGTATTCTGCATTTGCTATAAAATCTATTAAGGGCTTGTACATGGTACCACACACCGTCCTTTGTTTAAGGTGATAAAAATCTATTTTGGAAATTAATCCTAGAAAAGTTTAGTTTTTTTTTTCTTGTAGAGTTGGTATATCTCCTTTGTCTGGAAATGTGAATGAAGTAACCCATCATGCTTCCTCCTTTGCCTTGTTTGTCAGGTTCTTCTGAGTTGAGTGAGTCACCGCAATAAGCATGGTGTCCTTGAGCTCGGCATACTGCTTCCTTCATTTCAGGGCTTGGCTTTTTAGTTCTAGTTCAACAGCATTGTTATATACAGTTTTTTTTTTTTTTTTGAGGAAGATCAGCCCTGAGCTACCACCTGCCAATCCTCCTCTTTTTGCTGAGGAAGACTGGCCCTGGGCTAACCTCCGTGCTCATCTTCCTCCACTTTATATGGGACGCCGCCACAGTATGGCTTGCCAAGCGGCGCGTGCCCAGGATCCAAACCGGCAAACCCCTGGCCGCCAAAGCGGAGCGCACGCACTTAACCGCTTGCGCCACCGGGCTGGCCCCTACAGTTTTTTTTTTTAATTGTAATCCAATTTAAATATTTTGGAGAAGGGAGTATATTATAAATAATATATTAGAAATAATTGAATGTTCTGATCTTCCAATGGCTACAATAGAACAATAAGCCTTGGGCTCTAGTATAGTAGTTTTCCAACTTTAGTGATCATCAGAATTCCCTAGAGGGGGCCGGCCCTGTGGCTTAGCAGTTAAGTGTGCGTGCTCCGCTACTGGCGTCCCGGGTTTGGATCCCGGGCAAGCACCAATGTACGGCTTCTCCCGCCATGCTGAGGCCGCGACCCACATATAGCAACTAGAAGGATGCGCAACTGTGATGTACAACTATCTACTGGGGCTTTGGGGGAAAAAAAAAAAGGAGGAGGATTGGCAATGGATGTTAGCTCAGAGCCGGTCTTCCTCAGCAAAAAGAGGAGGATTAGCACGGATGTTAGCTCAGGGCTGATCTTCCTCACAAAAACAAAGAAAAAAGTAACCGCTAAAAAAAAAAAAAAAAGGAATTCCCTAGAGGGCTTATTAAAACACAAATTGCTGGGCCCCTCCAGGAGTTTCAGATTCAGTAGGTCTGCGGTGGGGCCAAGTATTTGTATTTCTAATAACTTCTCAGGTGATGTGGATGCTGCTGCTCTGGGGACCACACTTTAAGAGCCACTGCTCTAGAGGCTAGATGCATCTAGGTATTTCAATTTCACTTCACTTTTATCTTTTTTCTTGTTCTCCCATGTCCTTTAAATTAAATGTCATTGATGTTTATAACATTGACGTTACATATATTGCTAAGTAGTCTGGTAGTACCTACAACTATAAGTCAAATCAGAAAGCAAGCACTGGAACAGTACTAATACTAACATATGGCAGGCCAGAGGAACTAAAGATGTCATTATTTTCAAAGGTTTGTTCTACAGAACTCTAGTCCCAATGGATATTCCTCCAAGAGAGAAGAAATCTACAGCCAAAATATTTTGAGTTATTACATATTGTATCTCCCACTCCCTTAGAGACACACATTAATATAGTAAAAATTATGTAATTAAAAACATTTTAATTTGGAATCCCTCAGCATCTTCTGAACTTACTTGATTATGGAAAACTGTCTTCCCTTAGTCCCTAATTAACACCTCCTAGGTAAGGCCAAAGGGTTGAAAAGCAATTGTTATATGAAGGAATGAAATGGGACAATGATAAACGGGTTGAAGAAAATAGGAAATGCTTTAAAAACAACATAAGTACAATTGCAAATGGCATTTCAGTGTTAAGATTTGGTAGGGAGATGGGTAGGGATTGATCTAATAGAAGAATAGCAGTGGATCAAAGATGCCAACAGCAGGAAATATAAGTTTGAAGAAAAGATGAAGGAGATGGTTCCTCAAACCATAAGAGATGCTTTAAATATAATTGATATAGGTGGCCGGCCCTGCGGCTTAGCGGTTAAGTGCGCGTGCTCCGCTACTGGAGGCCCGGGTTCGGATCCTGGGCGCACACCGACGCACCGCTTGTCCAGCCATGCTGAGGTGGCGTCCCACATACAGTGACTAGAAGCATGTGCATCTATGACATACAACTATTTACTGGGGCTTTGGGGAGAAAAAGGGGAAAAAAAAAGGAGGAGGATTGGCAATAGATGTTAGCTCAGGGCTGGTCTTCCTCAGCAAAAAGAGGAGCATTGGCATGGATGTTAGCTCAGGGCTGATCTTCCTCACAAAAAAATAAAAAATAAAATAAATAAATATAATTGATATAAAATGGCCTGTGAGACAAATACATGATCAAACAATAGTGTTCATCCCCAATGCTGTTAATTTCAAACATTAAGAATTAGAATCACATAACTTCCTCTTAATGAAAGAAATCATGTTATAAATGCCAAAACAACAGCATTTCTGTGTAACAGAAAGATTGTTAAATGTTGATTGAGAGTTCACCTATTTAAAATATTATTAAACACAGTAGAATATCAGTAAAATAAAAGCAAAAAAGGTTTGAAACTCCTTGGAGTTACTTAAACTAAGCTAACTGCATGACTCTAGTGTATGCATTTTACTGGTTGAACTTGTATTTGCTTATGGTTTGAAGTCTGTATGCTTTTAATTAAGGATGCTCTTAGAGCATGTGCATTATTATGTCTAACTTGATGATTTGGTATCTAATATATATAGGTGTATTTAATTCCTATTTTTGATGATTCTATAATGATCCTTCATTTGCTTTTGTTGATCACAATGAGAAAGCAAGGGACAAATAATGTAAATGTGAAAATTATTCTTTTATTAGTAAACAGAGGAAAGCTGAGCATAAATTATATGTTAACTTACCAAATGGCTGTAACTATATAAGCCTATCACATCATATAACTAGAGAAGGGTGAGATTTTCTTTGAGAATCATGGTTATGTATCTTTAAATGTCAAAATATATATCTCTTTTAGCACATCATTTTGTGAACATTACACACTCTTGAGTTTCAACTGCATTGGTAATTTGCAGTTGAATGATTACATTAATGAAAACTTAAACAAAAGTACACACTTCATGACAGCCCCATCTGAATGTACCCTGGAAAAGTCAACTGTGTGTATACATAACTTCATTTCAATCTTTAATTAATTGGTTGCTATAGCAGCTTCAACATAAATCTAACCAATATGCTTTTCAGAGCCTGGGATTTTCTTCTACTGACTATCAATTACTTTAAAAATTATACCTTCCTTATTTAAATAGTTAAAATAAAATAGAAGAAATAGTTAAAATAAAATAGAAGAAAACCCATAAATGAAATTAGGGTCAGGAAAAACACAACTTGAAGAAGAAGGTCAAAACCAGGAGAGGAATTAGAAGGCAGATATTGAGATCTAGGTCCTTGCACAGATTCTAAATCTGAGTCACCAGTTTGGATCTGAACTTCCAGACAGCCAAAATCGAAAAGGAAATGCTATCATTTAGAGGTGTTAACTATCTAAGTACTCAGAGGAAGAAAGATTTCCACGTTCCTTGATTCTGAATGAAATTTCTCACTTAGGATTTCATATAGGGGCCATTGAATGATGTAGTGGGCATACTATCCCTTCAGAAAATATAATACCATGTTATTATTGGTATAATGAATGCTTCACCTCCAGTGCTACGTTATACTATGGAGGAGGTTAAGGACTTTATAACGAAGCGCTTATTGCTAGAAAGCAATTCCATGGGGGGCCCAAGAAAATATGGCTTGGTGTGTAGCTCTCTGATGGCATAGCACTCAAGGATAATACCTATATCTATGATGAATGGTTATTCTACATATTAGACATTCTCTAAATTATTCCCCACAAGCATCACTTTTCTCAGCAGGACCTTTGCTAAGAGCCGGGCTGCAGAAAGATTAAGGTTATATTCTTTGGCAAGGGTCTATAGTTTACAAATGCCTGAGAGAAGTATTCAATGTACACTACTACACAAAGCTAGCTATTTTCACGGAGATAGTTAGAAAATACAGAATTATATTTAATCATTTCTATCTTTATCTGCTGTACCTTTTCTTTTGAGTGACGTTTCATCTTTCTTCCCTTTTCTTTCCTGAAGGGAGTCTCGCTTACCATGCGGGGGTTCTGGACAAAATTCAATGCATAAATATTATTGATGATTTTCTTCAATAGCCTGGGCTATATGATTTGTCAGCAATCAAATGTTATTTCTCACAGATAAACAGTTACATTTGTAAAGTGCATAAAATGGCTCCGGTCTTTACTGTGAGTTAAAATTCATCTGAAGACAGACTATGGATTGAAACTTCTCAAATGACAGCCCTGATGGTGCTATTCTATTTTGTCACACTAAGAAGTTTAGTCCTAAGTTTAACATCAACATTTGGTAGTGGATTAGGTTGTAAGCTCTTTAATGCAACATAGCTGCAGAGTTTTAAAAGTTAGTCACAAGTCCCTTTGAAGTATATGAAAATTTGGATGTTATTTCAACTGAATGATCCTTAAGCACTAAGAAACTGGATCTGTAATAAGAATGATACCAAAACACCTTGAAGAAGAGTTAAATAACCACGTTGTTTTGATATGGTGCATCCTTGAACTTCCCTTGACCCCACACTTTGTTGCCTTGAGACTTTTACATTTCCATTTTAAATGGACTGTAACTTGTAATGCAGAGGATGGTTTGGGTATATTTATTATGGATTCCCTGGAATGGAATGATTCCCCCAATCTTCAAATTGGAAGGGGGAAAATGGGAAACTGATTATCTAGAGGTCAATAAGATGACCCAAATAATAAATTAGTCCCTTGAAAAAATTCACTACATTCCACATTATTCACCAAACGAATTCCATCATTTTCTTCCCTTTTTCCTGTGTTATAGATTTTTTCTTCCTTGGAAGGATGGATATATAGGGCAATTTAAATGCCTGTGATGGAGAGACCCTGTTTGACCTATTCTTTGTATTTAAAGTGATAGTTACAAGAATGTGTGAATACATAGCACATATCACTTACATTTAAACATCTCAGATCCAAAAACCAAGGTTCCATAGAAATAAGACAAGTGAAAGACAAAGGATTAACCTTTCAACTTTGTTAACCTCTATAAAAGGACTTTTAAACATCCAAATTCTTGACCATTAAACTAATAAATAAATAGATAAGATAGAAACATTTGAATTAGTTGCTTTTTTAGAAATAACTTACTAAAAAAATAATCTAGATAGGCTCCTAGTTTCTTTAATAACAATACTCTGGGTAACCAACTACTTAACTAGCTCTAACCTAAGCATAAGGCAACAGAGAAAAGAAGGTAAAAATAGAGACACTTAAGATATTGAATTTATAAAGTATTGTAGGCAAGTCTAATTTCTGATGGGGGCAGCATGCATCCTGTCCATTTTTTTTCAATCAGTTCCAAAATATATCCTGAAATCTCAAAAAATATTCTTAAATAGCAGCATGGATAGTACTATTGTATTTTGTCACACTAAGAAATTTAGTTTTAAATTAAATTCTGACATTTGGTAGTGGATTTGATAATAAATCCTCTAGCAGAACATAACTGTGAAGTTTTTAAAATTTAATCCCAAGTGCATTTGAAGCAGATATAAAACGCAGAATCACATACAATGTAGAACTATATTTGGACAAAATGACTGTTAGTACTCAGTGTACTATGAGTACTATGAGTACTATGCCTCCTTCTTTACCCAATTTCCAGCTTGACTTTTTTTTTTTTTTTTGTAAATAATTCCTCTTTTCTTTTCGTCTCACTTCTAAAGAAGATTGTAACTGGGTGTTTGAGTTGGGCATTTTCAGAAGCCTCAGGCTTTCAGTTCTGAAAATGTTCTCTTGAAAAAATTTGTAAAGTATTAATGTAAAAATAAATAAACTTGCTGGAAACTTCCTTCCCTAAATTGCTTAACCACGCTTCCTTGAGCTGAGGGCAGCCTGCTGCTCTATTGTCCCATCAATGCCCACGAACACTGGGATCTCCTTCCAATAGTGCACTGTCGTTGGAAGGCAGTAATTGGGCCTCTGGAGATAAACCCTTCTATACATTTTTAAAGATCAGGCACTAGCCCTGCCCTTGGTGGAAAAAAAAAGACAGATACAACCATTCTTTGAAGCAACAATAGCTTTATTATTCCTCCAATGCACAGTATTCAGGAATACAATTTTGAATTTGCAAGCAAACTTCAGAACTGTGTTATAACCAGAAACACTAAAGATTGGTTTCAGGGAATGGGTCAAATAGATAGATACTCCTGATTGTGAGCAGGCAGAGGGGAAAGGAGAGGAGGGGAGAGCCAAGGCCAGAGGTTAAAGGCCTCTATTGGATAATTCCAGGCTCACTTGAGCCACTGTAAAAACTGTCTCCCCACGTTCTAAAAAGTATTTTAAAGATTTCCATTTTCCTCCAGATCTCTGAATAGGTTTTTTAAATTCCTAATGAGGTAGAGGGAAAAGGGTGTATATTTCATTCATGGCTTTGTGCTTTATTGTTCATATGATAGAAAACATTTTCTTAGAATTTGTATATTTAGTCTTTAGTTAAGCCCCACTTTATTGGAAGACAATGGTCTTTAACAGATCATAATATATGTTACTAAAGTCTTCAAATTTATTTGTTTAATATAAATAAATTTAATTTAAAAAATTCAGACCCATCTCAAATCTCCAGGAAGCAAAAAGGTTATGGAGTTTAGAAACGCAACCATGACACAATATTAAGAATACCTAGGTAGACATGTGTACTGCACAGCCAGCCACAAAGCTAAAACCAGAAACTAGAGTCACATTTGTTTCATATACACAATCCCAAACTGATACTGACATTCTACCAATATCATGCATTTCAACAATTGAACACTTTTGTTATTACATTCATTGTCTACCACTTAATGGTCCTTAGTGGTTAAGATTCTAGAAAGAACTTAAGCTAAAAAGTATTCTCCACACAAACTTTTTATCCATCTATATTACATATTATAAAATATGTTTACTGAGATGTCAGGTGCTTGTTTCTGTCCTTTTATAATCACATAGCACTGAAGACGAACAGTTGCATATAAATTCTAGTCTCTAATGAATGCTGTTGACTTGCTCCCTTATTCTTGTGGACAATTGGCTATGCTAATTCTCATTTTCTTAAGATGTTCTCACTCGTTATGTAACCCTAACTCGACAGCTCAGCAAACAGACATCTGTCCTCTTGATCTGCCCTGAGTTCCTTCTGCTTATTCTCCATGCCTTTCCTCTTCTCATCTGTCATTTTATTCTAATCAGTAGATTGGGTGTGAGGACTCCGTTTCCCTCCTACACAGTGAAGTACCTGGGCTTGGTGACAATCATGCTCTTAGCTGCTCAGAGCTTTTCCACTTCAATCTGAGCATATAGCTTTGTTTCGTATGATTAAAGTGGCTCAGAATCTGAATCTAGGTAAATGGACTGGTACTATAATTTATAAATCTTTTCTAAGTGAAAATAAAAAACTGGCAAACAGGATTATAAATCACTCTGTCAATCACCTGATGGTGGTTTTCCTTTTGCAGGAGTTTTTGAACGCTCATGTTGAGGGTGGATTTCCTTCTCTTTTTCTGGTTCAGGAGGAGGAGGGGGAGGAGTAGGAGGTGAAGGCTCAGCCAGGGAAACTTCTTCTTTTTTCTCAGCTTCTTTTTCTTCTAACTTCTTTTTAACTTCAAAAGGATAAGAATGGACTTTTATTAGGGACTCCAGACACCTACTGTTTCACTGAAACTAAGATAAACCTACATGATATAAATTGCCCTTACTGATTTAAGGCTAAATTCACATTTTAGGGCTCTCCCTTAAGTCATCCAGTCCTTAAAGCTAATATTTTAATTTAAGCCTTTCTGCTTGGTTAGAAATACCGTTTTCCTTGCCTCTGATGGTGGTGTTGATGGCGATGGCGATGCTGATGGGAATGAGATGAGCGTGCGTGTATATGTATGTGTGTGTGTGTAGCAAGTAGAAAGGGTTGTTGAGGGGGTGCCAAATGTAAGAGTAACAATCTAGAAGTAGCTGGTGTAGTGGAATAGAAAAATAAAAGGTTATTTCAAAATTTCAAGTGGAAAAAGAAGGTGCAAAAAGCTCATAGAGAAGGTGAAGAGCAATGGGACAGAAGAGGTGGGGTGGAGAGGAAATGGAAGGGGAAGGAAATGTACAGCACCAGCTTCTGTGAGTAAATACATATGAAGCACTTATAATAGTGCATAGTCCCCAGGTAAGTCTTATCAATGCATTCATTCCTGCAACAACTATTTATTGCACCTGAATTGTGTCTTGAGGGAAAGGAAGGGCCATAACAGTAAGATAAAACTACTACCACTAATACTGATAATATTACAAACAACACTAGGCACAGTTCTGGTTGCCAGAGACACAACAGTAAAAGAAAAAAATCCCTGGCCTTGTGAAGCTTGAGTTCTAGGGGTGGGAGGCAAACCATAAGCATGATGAATAAGTTAATTTACATAAGAGGTTGGAAGGGGATAAGTGCTATGGAGAAAGTAAATGGAACACAGTAAAGGGGAACAGGAGTGCCATGGGCGGCATTTTAAATTTTAAATAGAGTGCTGAGCAGGGTAGGTCCACTGAGAAGGCGACATTTCAGCAAAGACTTGAAGAGAGTCCGGGAGTGAGCCCAGTGGCTAGCTGATGGAAGAGTGTTCCAGGCAGAGGAGACAGTGAGTTCAGAGCCTGGAGGGACGCAGCATGGCTGGTTCATGTTTTTCTAGGCTCCTATTACTGTTACAGTCCTTTGCCCCTCATGATTCAGGCTCACCTTCCTAGCACACCTTCCTGCCCTCCCTGGCCGTCCCAGCCATCCATGCTGGAAACGGCTGCTGGTCACTGACTGACTGTACCACTGGCAAAGAGTATCTGCCCTCAGGTACTCATGGTATGGCTATTTCTTTTTATACATAGTCTCTTTGCCCTTAGATTATTCTTTTCAATTCAACAAGCAAGGAAGTTTCATTCTATTATATATTTTTTCAAAGTAGAAATTAAGGTGTTTTTTTTTTCTGATTATAAAAGTAATATACAATTATTGTTTTAAAAAAGTCCCAAAATTTAGACAAATGAGTAGAAAGGGAAATTGCCTGTTAAGTCTCTTTGACCTTCTCCTTCTCCCACCATCAAGTATTGTATAAACTGCCAGACTCTTTTCTCTACATATATATTTAATACATAGATATACTTTTAAAAACGAAAACGAGACTATGTATAAGCTGATTTTTCCTACATACTGTATATTGTGATCATTTTTTCACATTAGAATATATATAGAAGGACCACCTCCTTATAATTTTTAAACTTAATCAGGATGTTTAATACAGAGTGCTAGGCTAGGTAAATGTTTATTGTTTTAATCATAAAATATTTGTTAAAGTAATTAACTGATTGGAATGTAAATCTTAAATAAGGGGCAGTTGAGTCTGTTAATGTAATCAGTGATTAGAATGTAAAATCTTTAGGAAAATGGGGAAGTGAGTCTGACAGCTGGCGAAAACAAACTGATTCCAACCCATTGATGTTTGAAGCCACAGCTTAGAATCAGTATGGTTTTGCCTCCCAACCAAGACTCGCTAAGATTGCTGTGCGAGTTTTCCTCCTTCCTCTCAGCCTAATTTGTCAAATAACATGTTAGACCTCTTAAATAATCTATGGATTGGTTTTGGTTTTGTCTGAAAGCTTCACATGGGTGTTCTTGAGGAGTAGACATTTAGATGTGGGAGCTTGTCTTTCTGAGTGTGAGCTCCTAGATCCCCATGGAGATTGTGGCTTATACATATGTGCTATTTTGGTGGCAGTTAACTGATACATTATGGTAGTTAGGTCATAAATCTAGTGATGAGAGATAGCGTGCTACAAGGCAATTTTAGAATCCCTGTGATATTCTTAACTTTGACCATTTTTGAAAATTAATTAATTAATTTGCAATGGAAATGTAAATAAAACAAAGTGAAACTCAGCCTTGACCATTTTTTACTATATCAAGAAACTACAGTTGCCAATATAATTAAGGGCAATTGGTAAACGAAAGGGAAAGATTTATTTCTCAAATCACTTCTCAAAGGTAAAAGCTCAATTGAAGTGTGGCATTGGCAGTGTATGAGCTTAAGATCCCTTTTAATAATAAATTCCAAAAATTCTTGAGAAGTTAATGGGCATTTATTATTGGGTAGATGAAGGAGGTCAGAACGGTTCAATGGGGGTGAGATATACCCCAGAAGTAGGTTTATAAATGAATAGTTAATAATCAGTAAATTAATACCAACACAGGAAGATTTTGGGAAAATAAACTGCTTACTGTTTCCAACCTAAAGGAAGAATTCACTCACTGTTTCCTTATAATGCTGACGTTAACAGATTGAAATCTTTACCCTTCTCTATAACATCTTTAATTTTAACTCTGTTATTTTTTTTACATGAAACACTGCTTTCAGCGAGATGACCTCTTTTGATTAAATTAAATTAAAACAAAGAGAGAAAAATCTTTTATTTAGAAACATTTGCAGCAGAAAGCTAAAATCAGAGGTAGAAGACACTTGTAGACAGTATAATCCAAATAGAAGAGAGAACTTTGCAACCAGACTTTCGTTTCCTCTTAAACTCATTAAAACCACACATTTTAGTTACATAAACTCAAAATGATAAAGAAATGTAATTACCTTTATTCTCTTTTTTCACTATTTCCGTCATAAACATTTCTTTTACTTTTTGGCATAAAGACTCTTTATCTACTTCAGCATTGATTTTTATCAAAATATTTTCTGGTTCTATATACCATTGCTCCAAGAAAGGCCAGTTGTCCAAGAAGCCTACAATTCTGCAAAATCAACATATTAGATGAATAGCACATACTCATGGAGATATTTGAGCAACATTAAGCATGATTTATCTGATCTGCATAATGAAAAAATAGGCTGCCAATATGGTTAAATTTGAAAAAGCAACTTAAAGAAATCTACAGGCAATGGGATATTATTCACTTTAAAGAAGAAATTATTTAACACCATCAAGACATATTTTTTGAGATATATTGAAAGAGCAAAGGGAAATTTGAAAATGCCACCATTTCAGGAAACCTTTAGTGCAAGTTCAGTTCTTTAAGTGAAAATCTAAGGAAACATCACCTGCGCCCATAGCAGAACAACTCTGAGCACGCTTCTGATGGTAGCTACAGCCTGAGCCACCTGGGTGGTCTTCTTTTTTTCTTAGAAATAGAAATTGAAGAGATCTTTGAGTCAGTGCAGATGGTTCAGACTTATTTAGTTTACTTATATATATTCTTGGAATGATTCTTGAAACCTTCTTGTCTTCCTTGAGAGTAGACAGGCTTAACGTAGCTCAAATTACTCCTTCCTGGCTCACTTCATATTTTTAGACTTCTCAGAGTTTCACAAAATTACCTAAATTTTCTTTACCGATGAGCAAATTGCACACAACCAAATGAATGAGTTTTTTCTTTTTTAAGCATAACTTCATTTTAGCAAAACAGAAGTACCTTTAGAACTATATTCTGTAGTCTGATGCCTAGCTCTTTTTGAAATTCCACGATCTTCACTGGCATTTGCTGAATGAGGGCTGAATTAGGATTCCCTATAATGAACTTGTAAATTCATGGAACCCTAAAGGGAAGTGTTGCCTGATTTAATTCCTTTCTCCCCACATTATGATGATTTGTGCTCTGAATATGAAAGGCAGCATATAAATATTTCAGTCAACATCAAAGCTACTTAGTTTTGTTTTACACGTGAAAGATTGAATGCTAGGAAATATGTCTTTTTTTCTAGCTCTCATGATTACAAAGCGACTAATCATCAGTTTGTTCAAATGGCAAGAAACAAGAAGCAGGACATTGAGTTTTAAACTAACCTATGCTGTATTTGGTCTCTTAAATTCTGGTCCTCATCCGTATCTTGGTTTTTAGCAGCTACACGTTGATTGATATCTTCATGAGGAGTCTTACTTGAAAATGCTTCAGCTGTGATATCAAAATTACTTCATTAGATAACTTACAAACCACTCAAAGTTGCAGTAACACTGATAAAATGTACTGATGCAAGACAGCCAAATAGATATGGTCCTGTCTTTGGTCCAGTATTACTTAAAATGTTTAACAAGATGTTGAAAGAGTTTAGTTTTGGGATCAGAATTCAAATTTTCCTTGGAAATTGGGGAAAATGAGGTAAAATATATTAAAGAGGAGCTGTAGTTTCAATGTAGAGGATCAGGATAAATAACATCATCATAAATAACAAACTAGGAAAGAATTAGAGAATCAACACTACGATGTAAAAATTAAGAATGAAATAAGAGGGCGGCCATAAAGTCAGCTATGCATAAAAATTATTTGTTAATATTATATTACAATACAATAAAGTAATTTATCTTTCTTTATAGACTTTATGATATCCCTATAGAATAGACATAAAAAAATAGACCACAAGAGACCGAAAACAAAAACAAAAACAATCTCAACAGCTCTGATTGAGTCCTATTGGGATTAATGGTACAAAGGCCGGAATACTAATGAACTTAGAATATAGGGAAAATCATAAAGAGGAAAGAAAGTCTTGAACTAGATTAAAAGCAATTAGAATTGCTCAGTCAATGCAAGAGAACACTGAAGAGTGAATTAATAGCGTTCAAGAAAATGAAGGACCCTCACAGGATATAGCAATCAATTGTGCTGCATCTACATCCATGATAGAAAAAGAGGAAGTAGATTTAGAATGCAGAATAATGCTTTTAGGCTATTTATAAAACCCAAAGATTACTGACATCAGTAATGGGTGATTGAAGAAGATTGCAGGAGCTCTTGGGAGATGCTATCATGTACCATGTCATAGTCGCTATCTCGTATTTGTCAAGAACTTCAGCACATGGATCGGCATTCCGATCTCCCCAAACCCCACCCAGGCATTGGCTCCTGCCCCTTCTGGCATTCACTACCATGGCCACATCCTGGATTGTGTGATCACCCTGAATGGCTCCATCTCTGCAATCTTAATGACCTAAACTCCTACTACAAACTCTTATCCTCCCAGCACTCTCATATAGCTAAATCTCTCCAACATCATCCAGTCCCTAAATTCCTACATCCTTTTCCCCAAATTTACCAGCATTATCCTGACTTCACTCCATTTTTTAGCAAAGCTGAGTTGCATGGCTGAAAACTTCAAATTCTCTACCTCAACTAACAACTTCAATTCTGTCTTTCTGCTACATCAGCCTTAGTTGATATTCACCTGTCTTTCCAAGACTACACTTATACTGGTAGACATCTTTAAAGAAAAATGCACAGCGTTGTGACTTGTAACCTCACTAATTCCCTGGCTAATAGGTGAGCTCCCTTTCCTAAAATAAACAAAGAGAGAGAGAAGAAAAGAATACTAAAAAAATAATAAGAAATATCCTGTTGCCATGGCTCTTTCTTTTTTTTCAGAGGTAAGCTTCATGAGAGTCATCTCCACTCACACTCTGCATCTCCTCACCTCCCATTCATGTCTCAACCCTCTGCGATCTTTCCTTCCCCCTGCCCCATTCCATTGAAACACCTCTCATTCCAGTCACCGAAAACATGAAGGTCAATGGACATGTTTCGGTCTTTATCTTACTCTATTTCTCTGTCACATTTATAGGCAAAGTTTAGCACAAAATTCTTAAATGTTTTTACATAGATGTTATTTTATATTCACAAAAAGACTTGTGAAGTAGGATTATGTTTCTATAATTGGCCCCAAATTGCACAGTTCATAAATGGCAGAGAAGGGATTTGATTCCAGTCAATCTGACTCCAGGCTCTGGACTTCTTTTTAATTTTTAAATCGTTTATTGAATTATACCTGCCGAAAAGAATGCATACATCAATATACAGTAATCCTCCTTTAAGGTTCCCCTTGCCACAGTTTCAGTTACCCACAGTCAACCAGGGTCCGGAAGCAGATGATCCTCCTTCTGATGTATTAATAGAAGGTCAATATTAGCCTGATACTAAGTCACAATGCCTGCATTATTCACCGCACTTCATCTCATCATGTAGGCATTTTGACATCTCACATCATCACAAGAAGAAGAAGGGTGAGTACAGTACAATAAGATATTTTGAAAGAGAGAGACCACATTCACATAACTTTTGTTACAGTATATTGTTATAATTGTTCTATTTTATTACTAGTTATTGTTGTTAATCTCGTACTGAGCCTAATTTGTAAATTAAACTCTATCATAGGTAAAAACATAGTATACAGGAAAAAACATAGTATATAGAGGGGTTTGGTGCTATCTGCGGGTTCAGGCATCCACTGGGGGTCTTGGAATGTATCCCCCGTGGATAAGGAAGACTACTTACAGCCCAATGACCTCACAAACTGAAAATAGCACCAGATCAAGAAACAAACATTATCAGCTCCAGAAGCCCCCTTATGTTTCTTTTCAATCAATACTAGTCACAGATGTTAACCACGCAGAGCCTACACTCAAAACTTCTCTGTATCTTTCCCCATGTTATGAACCCTGTTGCTCCCTCTCAGGCCGGCAGATGGCCCGAGGCACTAGCTAAAAGCCCAGGTAGCCACCTGATCTTCCATTCTGACACAGTCTTATGCTCCCATATTGGCTGTTCCCTCACCTTAAGTCTCCCTGGTCTTCTGCTTGTTGGCTTTGAGTCTGGTCCATTCCTCTCTGCCCAGCCCTGGCTGGACTGATGTTCAACCTTTGAGCCCACTGGCTTTGGATGTAGGCTGCTTCCCTGGGATGCTGTTCTTCAGGCTCTACCATGGATCCCGAGCACTGCAGGACAGTACGCTGCACCCGACCCTAGTGACAGGGCTCCCACACCCCAGCCCAGGCCCTGGCACTCCAGGTCCCCACTGGTCTGGGAGGGGGATAGTACAACACCTTTATTCTGAAAATCTGCTCTCCCTTGGTTTATGAGATACTGCTTTCCCTGGCTTTCTTTCTCTCTACCTAGCTGCTGCTTCTAAACACTTCTTCCTTTGCTCTCTCCATTAAATTCTCATGTTTCCTTGGTGTCATCCTGGGTCTTTTTCAAAACATATTTTTCTTCCTAGATGATTTCTCTCTCTGTGAAATCCTTAACTCTAGTACACACTTCCCTCCTGACATCTAGACCCATTTATAGAACTGCTCTCTGAACATCTTAGCTTAAAAGTCCCACAGGCACTTCAATCTCGATATGTCCCTAAAGAAACTCTATATATTTCTTTCCATATTCTGTAAACGAATGACATCATCTTTCTGAAAGTTGTGCAAGTCAGAAACTTGAAGTCATCCTGTTGTCCTGGTGCCATATCCCCCATCCCAGCCATCACTGAGTTGCGTAGTTTACCTCTCAAATTCCTCTTGAAGCTGACTCTTCCTACTTTGCCTTTTACAATTGTCTTGACACCTTTGTTGTTTTTCAGATGGTAATCATTTTCTAACTCATTTAATTGCTTCCAATCTCACTCCCCTTCCAATGTATTCTCCACACTGCAGCCAGAATGACCATAATAAAAAGCATATCTAATTGCATTAAATCTCAGCTTTAATATCCTTCAGTGACTTCACATGGCTTCAGGATAAAGTTCACACATGTTAGCTTGGTGCAAGATTCTTCAGCTGGCCCCTGCCTACTCCAGGCTCATTTCTACCACTCCTTTATAGCTTGCTGCCTCTCAGCCCTACTGAGGTACTTGCTGTTCTCTAGATGGATCATGCTTACCTGCCAAGTCTTGCAAATGCATTTCCACCTACCTTCCTCCCTATGTTGGCCTGGTTAACCTCTTCCCATGCTGGGCTCACCCATTATAGCACATAACGGACTAAATTGTAATAATCAGTTTACTTTTGTTTCTTCTCACACTACATTGTCAACTACTTGAGGATAGAGACTTGCCCTTCATTTCTGTATTATCAGTTCCTGGCACATTATAAACACTGGATAAATATTTACTAGTGGCACCATTTTAGCTCCCATCACCCTATACCAGTGCTATCCAATAGAACTTTCTGAGATGATGGAAATATTCTACGTCAGTGCTATTCAGCCACTAGCCATATGTGTACATGAAATGTGGCCAGTGTGATTGAGGAACTGAATTTTTAATTTATTAATTTTAATTAATTTAAATAGCCATCCTGTGGCTAGTGGTTGCCATGTTGGACATACAACTCTATACTGTAACTCCTTGGCTCTTTATCTACAATTTCCACTAGACTCTTTGAAGGCAGGATTCATTTCTTCTTTATTACTCTATCACTAGCCTAGCACAGTGCCTGGCACTCAGCAAGCATGCAATAAGTAGGAAATGAATATGCGAGTGAGCAAGATGTTTTGGAAGAATAGAGTTTCATCTGTCTAAAATACTTTAGGGGGGTCTTGCTTAAGACGAGAGTAAATTGGCAAAATGATCCTTCAAAGGCCATTCAGATTTCATGTTCTAAAACAGAAAAATCTTAGGATATGAAAAAATAACATTTATTCTTAACTTAAAATACTTGAATATGAAAACTACAGATTGATGTTCAAAGTTGTGGACATATTTAGCATACTCAATTCTAACCAAAACAAGTAAGAACTATTAAGTCAGTGATTTCATACTAGTTTTCATGGTTTAGGTGGCCCTAATCTATTAGTTGACTCATTTCATGTCAGACCTAGAAATATATAATATTAGAAATATATGATAAAAAGAAAAAAATCACATTGTGCTCTAATAGTAATTTCTGAGAGCAAATAAATAAGATTATGTGTATATGTGTATAAAATTTGACGAAGAAGAAAGTCTCCCTGGAGTAGTGGAGAAAGGGCATTTTTAAGCCTAGTGACAAGTCAAGGGCCTAGAATTAAGAAATTAAACTATTTAGATGTTAATATCAGCTTTGAAAAATTTGCCAGAATCATTCATCATGTAATTTTGATAGGGAATTGAAAGAACTGAAACTAGATTGAATTGGATTTCTTAAAAAATTCTTGCTAATTGATTTTCTTCTATTTTTGAAACACACAACAATATGCTTCCTATGAAGCCCCAGGAGGGTAGACAGACTTTCTGAGGGCCTTGCAGGGTTATAATCAGCTCTCAGGGACCCTCTCACCCACAGGCCTGTGTCTGCACTTTATAACAATATCTGCTTTCAAGTCAGATTGATCTTGAGTTCAGGGCCCTGTTCTGCCACTAGATAGCTACAGATTGGCAGTGTTCTCAGCCAATCCTCAGCTATCCCTGAACACGAAAGGGAAGTTGGCTGAATAAGCAGAATTATCACTACCATCAGCATAGCTCCTACTCCCTTGTATGGAGAGAATTCTCCTTTTTGAGATTTGATGGACAGTGTCCTTTAAACTACTTGGCTCAACAGCTGAAGTAACATCTAACATTTTTGTCATTTCTTTAAGTAAACAATGAAAGGAAGATCTCAAAATTACACAACTCAAAATAAGGATGAGTGTGACCTTGGACAAGTCAAGTGCTCATGTCTTAAATTCGCATCTATAAAGGCATTGGAATAGACGATCCTGTAGATCTCTCCTAGCTCTGAATGTAACCATATTAGTAGTAACAGCAGTAATAAAAGAATGATAAATGTTACCATTTGTTAAAGGGCAGTTTTTTAAAAAGGTAAAGTCAAGACTCAAATGTAAAATGACATCACTTAATTCTTCAATTAATGAGGGAATCAGTAACATGTTACAACCAGTCCAAATGAGAATCTGAATAACAGACACATTTACAGGCAATCAGGAATGGTGAAATAGATGTTACTAGATGAAAAGTTGGTTCCTATGCATAGAGTAGTGTAATATTTGGAATCATCTTTTCAAAAGCATAGAAATTAATTGTATCTTGATTGAATAAAATTCATTTGCATGTCTGTGAACAAAACTCATTGGAATTACTATCAGTTTCCTACAATTTATAGAGTTATAGAAGAGCCAACTCAAAGCTAATGAAAGGCACAACCTCTATGGAACCAGATACTTCAAAGGATCCAGTAGACAATATTCAGGCTTTTGTTGAAAGGATATCCAACAATCTTTTGTTCATTTTAAAGTCTTCCACAATTTTTCCTGATGTAATTAGCACATGCTTATTGTCATGTGCCAGATTCTATCCCAAGTGTTTAACACATATCATTTAATACCTGTAATATTGTGATATAATAAGAAATATATATTTAGTCTTTGTCCCTGGCTCCTGACACAGAGCTCCAAAACACTTGTAATTTCTTAAGTGATAGGGGTGAGAGGAGCATATTTTGTTATTCATAATAAGCCCCTTTTAACCTTACCTGAGTTTATACTAATGAGGTGACTCTTGGAGGGTGGAGCATGGTTGCCAGAGGAACCAACCTAGTGATTAGAGAGCTGGAACTTTCAGCCCCACCCCCTGATCTCTAGGGAGGAGACAGGAGCTGAGGGCTGAGTTAATCACCAACTGCCAGTGATTTAATCAATCATGGCTATGTAATGGAACCTCCATAAAAATTCAAAAGAAAGGGTTCCAGGAGCTTCTGGGTTGGTGAACACATCCACAAATCAGGAGAGTGACACACCCCAAACACCAAGGGGACAGTAACTCCTGAGCTTGAGACTCTTCCAGACCTTGCCCTATGTAGCTCTTCATTTGGCTGTTCATTTGTATCCTTTATGATATCCTTTATAATAAGCCAGGAATAGTAAGCAAAGTGTTTCCCTGAGTTCTGTGAGCCGTTATAGCAAACTATTGAACCGTGGGTGGGGTCATGGAAACTCCCAATTTTGTAGTCAAGTCAGACAGAAGTGTGTGTAACCTGGGGATCCACTACTTGAGATTGGTATCTGAAGTGGGGGGCAGTCCTGTGAAACTAAGCCCTTAACCTGTGGAAATCTGTGCTAACTCCAGTTACTGTTAGAATTGAATTAAATTGTAAGACGCCCAGTTGGTATCTTCCAAGAATTGGAGAATTGGATAGCACGGAAAACCCACACATTTGGTGTCAGAAGTGTTGTGAGTAAAGAAACAGTTTTCCTTTGATATCCATAACAATACTATGAGGCATTCTATTATATAGGTTGTGTAACTAAGGCTTAGAATAACAAGTACCTGTTCCAAGGCCAAATACCTCATAACTTGGAAAGCCAGGGCTCAAGAATATATGCTTTTACCCATAAGTATTTAATTTGTGGAATAAAGTAATATTTTCTTTTCAGTGATGAAAAGTAGTTAAATAAACCATGAATTTTGGCAAGACTATTCAACCGCACCATGTGAGGACTTCAGCCAACTGATACCTGCTCCTCTGAGTTCCCACACAATCCAAGGGAAGGATATTACCAGATCCTTGCTTGCAGCATAGATGTGGTTTATGACCTTCACTAGGGTGACCCACCAAGATGTACTAGAGAGCCACAAGAAGATCCTCCATGCATGAATGTCTCAAAAAGGGCACCTCTGTGCCAGGGGAGCTGCTCAGTTGCTGGAGGGGTTCAGTGAGATGCTTGCGGTTGGCATGGAATTCTCTGCTAGTTCCAGGCTTGGCCTGCAGTGCTGAACACTGACAGTCAAAGCAGGAGGCACCTGTGCTCTGCTCGATAATTCTTGGGAAGGCTGAAATGGATTCTTTATTACCCACTTATAATTGTACATGGGAATATTCACTGATTTGGTCAAAGAACAAATAAAGAACTTTGAATTGTAAACAAGAATATCAGGGAAAAAAGAGAGAGGTATCCAGCTTACCCATGATGTCATTCATGCGATTCAGTGAGGAATTATCTGAAATATCTAATAACATGACAAAATCAAATGCAGAAGGGGGAAGAGACACTTCTTTGGAAGTTGTAGGATCAATAGCCAATGTCGATATTTGTGCTTTCTTTCTCTCCAGTTCTATGAGGTTTCTGTTGCAGCCCGTGAGAGCTTCCTCCAGAAGCTTCGCTTGGTTTAATGTCATTGGAAAACCATCAAGGACCCAGCCTTGACCCACAGGTATCTCACTAAATTGGAAAAGGACAAACCATTAACGTTTCGATATACACAAGTACTTTGGAAATAATAATACAATGAATCTTGCCTTTCTCTTTCTTTCAATCCACAGTAACCTCCTTCTGCATGAATTTTATTGCTTTACAGGTAAAATTAGGTTTACTAATGCTCCACAATCAATGCCTTGCTTAAAATCCTTCTATGAGTCCCTGCTTCCCTCCAAATCTAGCCCAGAGGACTTAACATGGTATTTAAAACTAACCAGCCCAACTTACTTCCCTATAACTTCTTCTCTCATGATTTGAAAGATTTACTTCCAACAAACTAAGCTCCTCACTGTTATGTGAGTACAAACTGCATTTTCTAGCTTGTGTTCCTAGGCTGTTCCTCCTTGGAACCTGTTTCCTCATCTGTATAGTGAGATAACAAAACATACCTCACAAGACGTATGCTTCTGAGGATGGACTGAAATGATGCATTTTAAGAACCCAGCAGAGAGCTTAGCACATAGTGGATTCTCACATGGCCAACCTGGAGAATTCTTATTACCCAACCCAATCCAGCATGGAGTCATAACAGCCCGATCTGAATGCCTTTGTCTCTCATTCACTTCACAATACGATTGGGAATTACTATATTTCTCAACCTCTTCATCTCAATTAGATTGTAAGTTGCTAAAGGATAAGGACCATTTCTTGGGTTTTTGCCCTCAGTGCAGCATCCTCCATAGAGAATGGGTGCTCTAAGAATTATTATTTTTAGTCCCTTAAATTGAAAAATGCAAAAAGCACATTAAACTTAAACTTTGCTCTCTGTGCAAAATTGAGATTTTGGTTTTTGGATTAAAAGTTACGATTTCATTTCTTTCTCTGTTAGAACTCATTTTAAACTATAGAACCCCCTTTCCAAAGGTTAAAAGTCTGCTTTGGTGATTGCATATGATCCTTCTGACAGTCTCACAAGGAAGGAGGGGAAAAACTGAAGTTCAGAGAGGTTTCATTACTTGTTCAAAGTCAGAAAACTGCAAATGACCCCAAATTCAGTGATCCTTCCACACTGTCAAGCTGTCTCAGGTCACTGCCTCTATTTAGATTGTGAAGAGCAGGAAAAGACTGCATTTTGCTTCTACAACTTGTCCAGAGCTTGGTAAAGCATTCTGCATAGAATGGGTTTGTTGGTTGGCCTAAGATGGAGACATTTCTTGAGCACTTCACCAGGTCTGGGTGACCTCTTCTCCCACCCACAGTCTCAGGAGCTACTTCAGAGGGAGGAGGACGTCAGGGTCACAATCACTCAGCTGTAGTGTGAGGACACCAGGTGACAGGGAGTGAGGAGACCTGGGCTTTGGCTCTGGCGACACCACTAACCAGATACGTGACTGGATTGCCTTACTGAACTGCCATGTGCCTTTCTCTTTCCTCACTGTAAAAGGATTGCTTTGGACTAGAGGAAAGGATTTCAAACTGATGACAGTCCTCTGAAGGTGCCTCAGGGGCAATGGGGATGGTGGCAGAAGGGTAGTGAAGTTCTGAGGGTGGGGTGTAGACACTCCAACTCCACCAAAACCAAAGCTAAGATCTGTTTTATAGCTGAGGCTTTTCATATACAATTTTCTTTGAACAAGGAGTCCCATGGCTAACACATGTTTTATGCCAATTCTGAGAAATGTTGCAACTAATAGAATGAGATCCCTTCCAGCTCTGAAGGTAGCGTGCCTGTGGCCTGATTTCTTCAGCGTTGTATTCAAAGGGTAATTGGTCCAAGATACATCACAACTGAGAGGCAACTTAAATCTTAAATGAGGTCTCTTAAGAAAATACTAAAGAAGGAGTCCCTTCCAGACAAATAGTAAAACTTCTCTAAAACCCCCTTTCCTCACCTCTCTCAGTCTTAACGTTTGCCACACAGCGCAGCTAGCCCCCAATTGTATTTCCTCACCCACTCTAAGCTCTCCAAAACTCTGTCATAGTAGGCTTTTTGATTCTTTTTTCCATCCTGCTTAGCCTCATCTCTTTATTATATGAATCAAATGAGCCTCTAAGGTTTCTTTTAATTTCTCCTTTTTCTGTATTACAAAGGAGGACTGAGGAGAATCCTTCGTCCTTAGAAAGGAGGAAGGGAAGGATTACAAAATTTTAGTCTATTTTGAGTTTTTCTTTACCCCTATCACATATCATCTCTGTCCTATGCATATATGTTCTTCCTTGCCTGTGCAGCCTCTACTTTCTCATTCTCTTCCTACCCAGCACTGCCCAACCTTCAGATCCCTGGGTTCACTTCCTCCTCCTGAAACACAAAACAAGGAAGCACACTGGCCTGTGACCATACAGTCAGGATCTCTTCCCTCCATCATCTGTCCCTTGGCTTTTCCAAGTATCTGATTTCTCTTTGAATTCCGCACACAGAATAGAACCCGACCTGAATACGCATCTGGGTGAATGAAGTCATGGTAAAGGGGTGAAGTGAAATAGAAGTGTGCAAATCACAAAGTATATCATTATCTTGCTGAATGTTTTCTTATGTAGAGGAGTAGTATTCATTAGGCATTAAAAATAAAATTTCTATATTATTCTTTATATACCTCTATCTGATAAAGAATATATTGAATAGATAACAAAAAATAATACATACTTAATAGCATTTACCATGATGCTAACTAGCAACATGTCAGAAATGCTCTTTCCTTTCTTCAGCAACTGTTCTGATTTTGCACCAAGCTGAGCACGCACAGTGAACTGTGAAAATAAACAATGAATGGGAGAGTACAGCTAATTTATAAGTCAGATTCCAAATATTTGGAAGGAAAAAAATAAAATGGTCATGCTCTCTGGTGAAGACACTGATCATGTGGCACAAGTCTGGAGTCAGCCAAGCACTTAAGGAAAATGTGTACGCAGATTTTGAGGCCCCTCCTCTGGCTCCCTCCCTTCCAAGATCTTCCTTTTTAATTTCCAGCTGCTCTGGCATCCCCAAATTTCATCCTCTAATACCTTAAATCAAAGAGACTGAGGCTTTCTCCTTGAGTTCTAACCACTCCTGTCATGCAGATGGGCATGTCCCTGGGGTAACCCATATAAGCATGGGTCTTGCCCGCTGAAGTTCTCTTCTGTCAATGGTCAAACCCCATGCATTTTCCACCTGGTTTTTGCTGCTTGCTTGTTTGCTGCTTTGTTTTTTTGCTGCCTGCTTTTCGCCCTCAGATAATTAGCTTTTCTATTTTGTCCAGCATTTATGTTATCCGCAGGAGGGCTAGCCCAATGAAGCTACTCCATATCAACAGAACATGCCTAGTGCCTATTCTTTACTCAGCCACCAGAGTGAGCATTTTATAAGTCAAACGATATTATATCTCTACTCAAAACCCCACTAAGACTACTCCTTTTACTCCAAAAGTCCTAATCATTGCCTATAAGGCCCTGGCTGACCTGATTCTTCTCTCTTTCTACTCATCTCGCTAACCTCGTCTCTTACTACTGTTCCACCCCACCGGCCAGGCACCTCTCTGCCTCATGGCTGTTGTTCAGCTATTCTCACTGCCTGAAATGCTTCCCCAGATCCAGTGGCTGATTTTCTCAATCTTCTTTCAATCTGCTTAATTCTCACTTTCTCAAGGAGGCCTACCTCACTTCACATGACAACCTTCCCTCCCTCCCCTGCTCTTGATTCTCCTTGCTCTGCCCCAAGCCACTTTTTCTTTGCTCACGGCATCATCGCCATCTAACTGATCATATAATTCATTTATTTATGTGTTTGTGGTTCATTATCTGTCTCCCTCTATTAGAATGTAAACTCCACAAGGCCCAGGAACCTGTCTTTTTTGTTCAGTGATATATCCCAAACCCTTACAACAGTGTACAGAACAAAGTATGCCCTTTGAATTGAATTAAATATGGAATGTGGGGGATTTGTAACTCAATAAATATAAGTATAAAAATATATTTAGCCTTTCTGCTAATTTAAATTTCAAATATAGAAAGTGAAAGTTATAAGTCCCCCTTTATCATTTTCTCTAAACCCATTTCCCTCTCTGCTGGTTGTCATGTTTACAGTTTGGTGTATATCCTTCCAAAACTCTTTCTATCTTTAAGCAGTTTTGAAGCCTAAAAAACTATAAAATTGTTTTCCATGATGAAATGCATAATAAAAGTAATCAAATATAATAAAAACAAAGTAAATGAAATCCCACTTGATTAATCTGGCCATTCTACTTGATGACAAAAAAATGTTTCCATATAGAGTAAAGCAATACTATATATGGAAATATTAGTTTCCATTAGAAGCAATAGTGAATAAATTGTTGTGAACATTTTTTTCAGAGATTAATAAAATAATCTGTAGAGTCACCAATAAGTCTAAGGATAAGTTTAGGAAAATTTCCTTAAAGGTAAGGAGAATATGAAAGGAAATGAAAGTCATAAATTAAGTGCTAAAGAAAAACACACAAATATAAACTAGGCATAAGTTTAAAAAAAAAGCATGTGTTTACTTTCTTACCTTGCAAAACTGAATAGCAATTTCCACCTCTATAGATAAAAAGAATATTAAAAATACAAAGAAATTAAGTAAACTCAGATTTAGCTAATATTTTACCATCAGATTTACTTTAAACCAAAGAGGAACACATTGCTATTTCATTCCACTTGAAGACACACTAAAAGGCTAGGAATCATGACACATTTCAATATACTAGTAGCCAAAATTAGATTATAGTACTTACTTCAGAGAAACTATCACTTGATTTGACTTCTTCAGATTTTGGTGTTTTATTAGTATCAGTATCTAGCAACAAGAAAAGTGGTAAGAACAAACTCCAGTATTTACAACTAACAATGATGTTAGTATTTGACTGTCTATGGTTTGGACAGACGGGTTATTGAATCCAGCTATGTCTGAGATACTCAGCGGAAGGAAGTAACAGAATCACCACAGCATGGCTTTTACCTTCATTTCACATCATGAAGATCCCGGCCACTGCGTGGCTTGGTGTTTTCTACTTCCTTCCTTCAGTATGGCTTGCTCAGAACAATATCATTAGAAATATTTTAATACAGTTTGGGTTTTCTTTTCCGAAAACAAGACAAGTTTCTCAAGAAAAGTTGTTAAAATGCTAATACTTTTATTTTCTTGGATTATCAAGTAAACAGGTAAGAGATAATAAACATTTCTAAAAGTAGAAAACTCTAGAAGTCAGAGGAGTTGTTAGTTAAATTCTATACAAAAAATAATTTTTCAGAATCCGTTTAAAATTAACTGGATTTTTGTAAGAAAATATATCATAAAATACTTGTAACAGTTTAAAAAATCAATTAAAATTATCTTATAAGAAACAAATAACTGAAATAAAGGACAGATGATATCCTTTGATTTATTATTTTCTTTGGTGAGGAAGACTGGCCCTGAGCTAATATCTGTTGCCAATCTTCCTCTTTTTTGCTTGAGGAAGATCGTTGCTGACCTAATATCTGTGCCAATCTTCCTCTATTTTGTATGTGGGACACCACTACAGCATGGCTTGATGAGCAGTATGTAGGTCCACGGTGGGGATCCAAACCCACAAATCACAGTCCGCTGAAGCACAGGGTGCAAACTTAACCACTACGCCACCACGCCAGCCCCAGATGATGTCCTTTTAAAAGACGGAAAACTCGACTGCTCTAGGAGAGTGGCATGCTCAAAATAAATCTATACATTGTCCAATGTTGACGGCAATAATGATGACGGCACAAGGGGATCTGAATTTTATGCTAGAACATTAGGAAACTATTGAATACAGCCAAGCCTTCACTAGCACAAGTAGAAAAGATATTTAAGACTTAAAATTGTTTTCCTTCAATGGTTCTACAAAGAATCTGAAGGACGAAAGCCCAGATCCCCCAGGAGATAACTTGTTGTTAAGTTAGGGAAGCTGGGTTCTGTTTGCCTTGCCCAAGGTTGTGAATAGACTTAACTTTATCTAAGGAACGTTCGCTCTTCAGGTTGATGGAAGAGACAAGACCCTGCAGCCTCCCTCAACAAAGCAGTAGCATGCAGAGAGAACCCTAACAGTACTCACCCAGACCTGCAAAGGTGAGAAGAAACAATAAAATCTCCCTGCAAAGCCAGGAAGAGTGAGGATGATTTATCCTGACAGTTTTCATAACCACAACAAAACTGAGCAACTACTTGAAGGAGAATGAAAAGATTCCTTTCTAATTTTCATCTCTTACCCCCAGTTGTAGACAAAGGTTAGGGACTTCTGTGTTTATCTTGCTCTCTCTGTCAAATGACAGGTAGACAACTATGCAAAATTCCCCTTGTATCTCTTTTCTTTCCCTGAAAGCTCACATACATGACCTCTTACTATTTGTCTATCTGTCTCTTTAATTTGTTTTGCTATCTTACTTACTAAGTATAGTTTTATCTTCTGTTTCTGTTAATGCTTCATCTGAAACTGGATAAGCAGGAAATACATTCTGCAGAACCTTTGGGGAGAAAACACACACACACGCACATAAAGAGATTTTAACATTATCATATTTTAATAACATTCCTAATTTTATTTCTATAAGTAAAGATTGAGAAAAAAATACCCTATTTTATCTATAACATTAATGATATTAAGAAGGACTGAATGATTTTTGGAAACAAAGAAAATTTGATCATAATTGTACTTATAGAAACACACAGTAACCTGCAGTGTAATCTGTCTTTCAACTGGCCTTCAATTGCTCTGTACAATACAGCTACTACCATTTTGAAAATATAGTGGAAGCTGAGAACGAGGTGAAATTTATGGAAAGCCATCTCAGAACAATCCTAGAGGTGTCAGTCATAGCCATAAGGGAAAGAAAGAAAAAACATGTACATGATCTATCACCCTATTGATTAGAATATATAATATACCACATATTAAATATTATATGTTATATTCTCTCTATATACATACTGTCTATATATTATATATAGAGGATACAATATATATTATATATTAATGGGACCATAACATGGAAGAAGAGGCAGCCTGCAAAGAAGAAAACGTCTCCCAGTTACTTTCAGAATTCATGGTTAAATGGTATTTATTTTGCAGGCTATGCAAATGATCTGGATTGGATTCTCTGCTAATTTATTGAATTGCAGAGACAGCATAAGATAGGGGAAAGAGTCCTGGATTTAGAATCTGGGATCCCAATCACTGCCTAGCCATCAACAAGCTTTCTGATCCCAAGCAAACCAATTCACGCTTAGGGCCTCTAGAGTCTCCCCTTTAAAATGAGGGGGCAAACCACATCATGATTCTCAAGGTGGGGCCAGAGTCTCCTGCCCTAGACTCTTCATGCAATAATGTAGCAAGATGCTATACTGATGGGAACGTGATGCGGGTAAACCATAAAGAGGACCACCCCCACCCTATCCCCACCTCTCCCCCACCAAAAAAAAATATTGAAATCTGCTAGTCTAGATTAGAAGTCTGCAAACTATGGCCCTTGTATCAAATTCAGCTGGCCGACTGTTTTTTATATGGTCCTTGGACATCACTCCACAGCAGAACATTGTGACCCTGGGGACCAAGCCGGGTGTTCCCCTCCACTAGAGCTCTGCTCTAGCACGCGCCTCAGCTGATGCCCAGCGCTAGCGTTGGTCTCCAAATACGAGTTGAAGACTCTGCTGTTGGCCACTGCCAGGCTCTCAGGAGCGGAATTTCACTCCGGGAGTTGGTGACTTGGTGAACTCCCCCAGAATACTCATACTCCACCCCCCTCAAATGCCTGTAATTGAGCCCCTTCATCCCCTTACCAGCTGCTGGCTCTTTCCTCAGGAAAATATCTCTGGCTGATGGCAAGTGGATACACCACCCTGGATGGCTCACTCAAGCAAAGCAGGGTGTGCGGGGAGCATGTGAGGGGGTTGGAATTTTCTCTCTTGTTATATAAATACCCACATAATAGCCTCGGTTTTGCCTCTTGGCCTACAAAACCTAAAATATTTATTCTCTGGATCTTTACAGACAAGTTTGCCAACCTCTGGTCTAGAAGACCTCTTAGATTCCATCCAGCTTCAAATCTCTAATATACAAGGTGCAGAAAAGAAAACTGAAATCACACTTGCCTGACTTTCCTCAGCATTCTCTTGCAGAACTGGTAGAGCCTTTTCCTGAGCTTCTTTCTGAGTTGGTAGGGCCTCCCTGATTTTTTCATTGTCATGAAATGCTTGGATAGCTTCTTGGACAAGAGTGTCAATAGAAAGTATCTGAATAGGAAAGTCTAACGTGCAAAAGATAATTTTATTAATAGCTGTTCGCTTAGGAAATTGACATCATTTTCCTCCGTGCTGGCTTCACCCGATAACACTGTCTTTAGGGCCCCCTAGAACTGTCTTTTGGATCAAGTTGCCGTTTTTATTATTGTGCTAAAATTCACATAACGTAAATGTAATCATTTTAATGATTTTACAAGATATAATTCTGTGGTATTTAGGTCATTCACAATGTTGCCCAATCATCATCAGTATCTTGTTCCAGAAAATTTTCATCATCCCAAAAGGAAAATCTGTATCCATTAAGCAGTCATTCCCTAGCTCCTGCCCCCTGCCCCCAGCAACAGCTAATTTGCTTTCTGTCTCTATAGCTTTGCCTATTCTGAATATTTCATGTCAATGGAATCATACAATATGTGGCCTTTTGTATCTGACTTTTTTCACCTAGTCTCATATTTTCAAGGTTCATCCATGTTGTAGCATGTATCAGTACTTCACTCTTTTTTATGGATGAATAATATTCCACTATATGGATATACCACATTTTGCTATCCATTCATCAGGTGATGGACATTTGAATTGCTTCCACCTTTTGGCTATTATTAATAGTGCTGCTATAAATATTCCTGTATAAGGTGTTTTTTTGAACAGCTGTTTTCAATCTTTTTGTGCATATACCAGTAGCAGAATGCTGGAGTCATATGGTAATTCTTTAACTTATTGAGGAACCACTAAACTGCTTTCTCTAGTGGCTCTACCATTTTACAATCGCACCAGCAATGTTTGAGGATTCCAATTTCTCTACATCCTCAGCAACACTGGTTATTTTCTATTTTTTTGATTATACCCATCCTAGCGGCTGTGGAGTGGCATCTGATTGTGTTTTTGTCAAGCTGCTTTTTAAGGAGACCCTTTTAACATCTCAATAATGACCTACCCTTCTCTGCCTTGGAATGGTACAAGATGGACTGTCCTCAGTGCAAATTTTGAGTTTTCCAGTGAAAACATTAATAGGTAAGTATTATTGAATAAAAACTATTTAAACACATGGAAACCTGTGATTTTGCTTCTAACTGAAAGAGCTTTTACAGAAAAAGCCCAAGGCTCATTAAAGAGAGAGTGAGAACTCAACAGATGTGAAGAATTAAAACATTTACAATCTTAAGTGGATTTCTTTTGTATTTGTCACAAATTATTAATTTCCCACTTTGTCTATCATAAAAGTAAATAAAATCTATGAGGAAAAGTTTAAGACCTGTTATTTCCCTTTATACTATGCATCATCATTATATAGCATGCCCGTATATCCAAGTTTGCCTGGGACAGTCCCAGTTTATGATTCTAACTCCTAAAAGTGTCAGCCTTGGACAATTAATTATATGATCACTCTATTATAAAGTTTTTGATGACAGAGTTTCCCAATATATCAGTAGATCGTCATGTATGTTTTCTACAGACATAGCTATTTGCAGCTACAGTCAATGTAAATAGAATCCAATAAATGAAAAAGAAAGAAAGAAAGAAAGAAATTCTACCTTTTTGTAGAGACTTTAGAGCAGTAGTTTTTCCACTAAATGTTTTCCCCAATAAGCATCCTTTAATAGCAAATGAAGGTAATTCAGGTACTGTTGATTGAACTTGAGGAGGAAGAAATTTTTCAACCAGTCTATGAATCACATGGCCCAATAAGCAATTGTTGGAGGGTAGTACATTATCAACCATTTCTTCTGGTAAGGCCCATTCTCCAACCATGTTCTGCAAAAATAACAATGAAACAAACAAAACGAAATATTCTTATAAGTGGAATTTAGGCATATAAGAAATTTGAATATTGAAAATAAATCCAACTTATAGCAAATAAAAGCTAATCAATATTTTAAATAAGTTTGTTATATAAATGAGTAATAACAAGAATAATACTTCCATTTTAGAGAGCAGAAAAATGAGCTTCCTACATAAAAGTAAAAAAAACAACTCTAAAATCCTTAACAGTTTGTGAAAGTAAGAACATCAAGTCGAGACAATTTGTAATCAACATTGAGCAGTAAGTCACTTAAATTGACACTATCATCACTAAACAGATAACAGAAAGTAACAGTGTATCTGCTATCTTATGCAAGTACTAAGCTTATTTTAAAATATTTTAAAGTAAGAAAGATAAAAGAGAACTTTCATGCCCAATATGGCGTCCTTTAAGTCTACTATGTTTGACTCCCAGTTTCTTCAGATTTCTTGCTGAAATGATCAAATGATTAGAGGGAAAGAAAAAAAAAAAATGTATAGACCACATTCACTGACTTTCACGTAATAAACTAGAAATTGATTTTTGACGGATATGAAAAATATAAGTACTTAAAAACTGAAAGCATTCTTTCTGAATAATTCTTGGATTAAAGAGGAAATTTAAACTATAAATGTCTGAAAAGGACATAAAAACAATAGATTTATTAAAAATATGGGATGGAATCAAACAGTACTCAGAGGAAAATTTATAGTCCCTTAGCTTAAAATGTCTTAATCTAAAATTAAAAAAGAAGGTAAATAAACTAAGTATTAAAATAGGAAAAAATAATTTTAAAATAATTAAAAGAAACAAGGAGGAAGGAATTTATACAAATGGAAATTGATGAATTAGCAAAACTATTCAGATACTTTATATTGATATATTTTTAGAACTTATCTATACTAGTCATGATAATGAAATTGCTACTAGTTCTGAGCAAAGGTAAAGAGTAGCAAGTATCAATTTTGTAATATAATCGAAAGAAGGTAATATCAGATTTTAAGGAGACTTAAAAATCTTTAAGAAAATATGATGACAACTCTACTATAATAAATTTGAATTTATTACTGTATAGTGAAAGTGATATTTTAAGAAAGTACAAATGATTAAAATTAATTTAAATGAAACATTTGAAAAGATGAAAGCCGAGAAAGAAATGGAAAAGTTGCCAAAGAATTCTCCCTGGGAAAACTGAAGATCCTGAACGTTTACAGAAAAATTTTCATTCCTTAATTACACAGAAATTTTAATGTTGTTTAAAGTCTTCTTGAGTATAGAAGAAGAGAGAAAGCTTTCCAGTTCACTTGGCAAAACTAACAAAACCCTGATACCAAAAACATATCAAAGAATTGACAAAAACAGCATCCAAAAAGAGAGCTACAAGCTAATTTCACTTGGAAATATTTTGCAAGATTCATGCATACAATATTCATAAAATCATCCTTACACTAAGAGACAATAAAGTTACTAATCGACATCTACTACACACTCTGCATGTGCCATATACTGTTGTTTCCATGAATTATCTCAAATGATTCCCACACAACTCTTACATAAGTATATCTTCCTGATTTTGTAGAAGAAAAACCCGAGAATTACAGAGGCTAAGTTACTTGTCCATGGTCACAATAAATAGCCATGTCAAAGCCTAGACTGGAACCCAGGCAGGCAGATTCCAGAACATGTGCTCATAAACTCTATACTACACTGAAGTTGTCTCAGCACGACTGAATAAGAGTTATTTCATGAATACAAGGAAGGTTAAATATTAGAAAGCCTATTACTATATCATCTTAACAGGTTAAAATAAAAAAAAATAAAAGCATATGATCATTTTGACCAAGAAGCATCTGATAAAATTCAAAATTCACTTCTGATGAGAAAAAAAATACAAATAAAATTAAAACAAAACAAACAAATCTCTTAATATACTATGAGTTGGAGATGACTTCCCTAACACTCTCTGGACCAATATGTAATGGTGAACCAAACCGAGCAATACATTTCTCCATTAAAGGCAGGAATAAGAAAAAGATGCTCATCATTAACATTAACAGTTGCATTATTCTGGAAGTTCTAGCCAGTGCAAATAAGAAAAAGAAAGAAGTAGCAGCATTCCTAGAAGTAATGGAGGCTGCTGTAGAGGTGACTTCCTAGTGTAGAAGTGGCTGCTGTGACCTGAACTGCTAGCACTTTGTGGTGGCGGCAGCGGTGACAGTTTTCTCGTCAGACCTTGCTGTGATGGTTCTGATCATTTTCCTTGGAAGTTTAATCTTGAGCCTGGTTCCTGAACTCACCTGATTCACTGAACTGCCGAACATAATAATTTTTTTCTGCTTACTCAGCAAGAGTCAACTTTTTTGCTTGCAATTAAAAACTGACAAAATCATTGGAATTGACAAGAAATATATAGAGAGCTTATATATATAAAAAGCCTCAAAATTCTACTGAAGAGTATAAGATTTTTTACTTGAATAAAGGGTAAATTAAAAAGGTTCAAAATTAAAACCATTTAATTCTTCCCCGAATTAATCTGATTTAATGTAATAACAACAAAAGCGCTAGTGTCATTTTTTTTCCCCTGTAGGGTGATATGACAAATGATTCTAAAACTAAAGTAGAAGAAGAAATACAATGGATACAAATATTCATTTTAAAAAGTTAAAAAAGGGGGTCCGGCCCGGTGGCTCAGTGGTTAAGTGCATGTGCTCCGTTTGGGCAGCCTGGGGTTCGCAGGTTAGGATCCCAGGCACACACTGACACACCGCTTGCCAAGCCATGCTGTGGCAGCGTCCCATATAAAGTAGAGGAAGAAGGGCATGGGTGTTAGCCCGGGGCCAATATTTCTCAGCAAAAAGAGGAGGCTCGGCATCGGATGTTAGCTCAGGGCTGATCTTCCTCACAAAAAAAAAAAAACAACTTAAAAAGGAAAGTAATAAGGGAGTGTTGCCTTACCAGATATTACAGCACTTGTTAAGAATACAGTAATGAAAAGAATAAGTTTTAGAAACAGAATATTCAGTCATGAAAATATAAATTCTAGAAGCAGATCTAAGTATATGTAAGAATTTAGTACCTAGTAAAGTTTATATTTTACATTAGCAGAGAAAGAATAGATTATTTTACACTGGTATTGGAATAACTGGCCACATATTTGAAAAAAGTAAAGTTAAATATCCTTATACTTTTCATGAAAATAGATTTTCCAGAAAAATGAAAGATGTAACCAAGAAATCAAATCCTGAATGTACCAAAATCTGAATGAACATTTATATGTTCTAGGATGGTCTTTTTAAGCATGAAAACCACAAAGAAAAAGGCTGATAAATCTGATTATATAAAAATAAAATACTTTGCCCATCTCCCAAAACACACACAATTTAAAAATAAAGAATAAGGGGAAAGTGTTTGCTATATATATTTTTGACAAAGGGTTAAGGGTCTTAATATGTAAAAACTTGTAAGTAATAATATGAAAAAGGGAAATATTCTAACAGAAAAAAGAAGGCATGAAAGATATGAACAAGCAACTCTCAAAATAGGATAAAATGGCCCATGAGTTTTTAAGAAATGTTCAGATTCACAGTAATAAAGATATACAAATAAAACAATGATGCATCATATTTTGCCCAACAGAGAGAAATACTGGTCATACTTCTCATTTGATACTTTGGGGAGAGTAAATTAATACATTGCTTTATCATATTTTCAAAAGTGTCTAAAGTTGCTATAATATCACTGTCTTAATAATAAAAATAATTAAGGCACAAAACAGATAGGAATTAGGATTTAATTTATACAAATCGCTGATTGAAAAATTAGGTAAGATGGTATTTTTCTGAAGTCACTTGAAGATTTTCAAAAGTTATCCTCAGTGCATAAAAAACAAATTTAATAACATAATTAGGTGGCAATTTCATTGTACAGATAGTTCATCCACAATATCTATCTCATGGGATTGTTGTAAAGATTAAATGAAACGCTTGTGTGAGTTGCCTATGTGACCGCTGACCTTAAATGCTTAACTAAGAAGTTCTCTGGCTGCTGCTGGAGGGACATAATAGTGCCACAGAGGAGGGCAACAGCATCCACATTTTTCTGCCCAACGGGAGAAACCACCTTCAGCTCGCACCCGTATCAGAAAGGCATGCCTCCTCACAAAGGGGTTAGAACAAAGCCCTCTTCCATCACTGAATTAGTTGTAGAATGTGGCTAAACACAATGAGATAGAATGTTGACCGTGAAGAGAATTGAGTTCTTAGGTTAGGAAAAGAACTGACGCTTGACCTGGAGATAAGCAGATCAAGGATTTGGTGGAATACATTTTGTAGGATCACTCTAAAATTCCTAAGTAAAGACCAAGGATAAAGGGTAAGTCAAGCTAAACATCCCAGACAGGTTGGAACAAGAATATAATGAGTGAAAAGGAGGTCAGAGGAACTAGAAGAAGAGGGAAATTCAGACCACAATGAAGATTACTAGTTTAACTACAATGAGCTCAAGAGATTTTACTAGTTCACTGGCGAAGAAGAACCAGAAATTTTTACCAGATCCCTATTTTATGTGGTTTGTTATATATAATTATATAAATTATATAAAAAACTATATGATAAAATATGTAATTCTTACTCCTTCAGGTATTGTTACAAATAGACATCTGACTATTAGTTTCAAGACTCTGATGCTCAGAGTGGGCAACATTGGGTAAGTATCACCTGGTATAAACTATTGCTTTAACAAGACATCTTTTCTGTGTGGATGTGCTCAATTATACTAGCACTTAATGTAAACTGTCATGCATATATAACAAATAATTATTAATATGTCTTTATTTTAATATTAAAATTTTTATTGTGCTTGCATAAATACCATCAGTATGCATTCTTGAGAAGGTACAAGTGCAAGACTCAAGATCCACCAACACCTGGGAGTCCATCTCTCCCTATGAATTCTTGTCTACCTACACACAGAGATCATTAAATTACAGCAGAGTAAACAGCCTCTGCTCTTGGTCAAACTCACAACCTGTTCACCGGTACTGTTTTTATTAATTGATCTACAATGACCTTTCCAGAAACTGAATTCTGAATCCCTGTGACCATAGTATCTACCTATTCTTCCTATCTTCACAGATTACATAGACCTAACATTCTGCTTTCCAGCCTGGGTCCAATACACGCACATGGTTCTCTATATTGCGTTGTAGGTACCTCATGGTTTCTTAGACTTCTGATTCTGGTTACTTCCAGTCTGTCATAACCTTTTTGTTTCCTATGGTCCGATGTGTCAGTATCGTTGGTCCTCTTGTTATTAAACACGGCTAAAAGCATCACGAGCATTTACAGACAGCATCTGCTTGGGAACAACATCCTGGCAAGCCCAGGATCTTCCATGTGTTCAGTTCACTAGATTCCGGCCTTGAATGTAACACTGCCCAAGTGGCTGGACGATGCTGCTAGTAGAGTGGCATGGTTTTCTCAACAAATTCTGTTTACTTCTCTGCACACGATTACCCTTGGACCAAAGCAAATGTTCCTCATTCTCACTGATGGCCACTTCTAAAGAACCAAAGTGGAAATAGAGGTTCCTCATCTACCCTTCTAAAGAGGTGGGAGACATGGTTCATTTTGATCAACTTGAATAAACAGGACACTGGGCCTTGGGAGATATTCATCAGTCCTTAAAATCTGAGTGGCACTAGCATAACATTCAATAAACAAACAACATTGGGTTATGCCAATGATATTTAGCAGCGACGTTCAAATGTGGCTTTTGTAGAGCGGTGGTAGTAGTCTGAAAGTACACACAGTCCAGTGTTTGTCCTCATAGATCGCTAGAGCTTACCAACATCTGCATGGCCTGAAATGCTTTAGATATTCCCAGTTTGGTAGGCTCTAAGTGTCACAATTCAATTACTGATGCCTTCAGAAAGATAAAACAAATGCCTTTTCCCTTAAGAGAGAGAAAGAACTTCCTAGGGGTACAACAGTTACACTGTTTTTGACACCTGCTAGTCTCCTTGGGTTTTCCTGAAATGCAATCTTTTCACCTATAACCTATATACGATAAGACCAACAACAGACAGATCATCTTGGTATGGCAGCCAAAGGACATAGGGTGGAAGCTTCTAATAAATTGACTTCGAGAAGCACCACAAGTAGTAACTCCACAAAATAAGGTTTATGCCCCTTCTAGAGTACAGCTGATGCACCACAACTCCACCTTACCAAGACATTCAAGCTGCCTTAATTCTGTATCTACTAAGGCTGGCTTTCTCTTGGCCCATGACTCTGAAGGAAGTGAGCAAGAAATGATAGTCTGCGATACCTGGAACACAATCAAGGCCTGTAGTAGCAGCCTCAGGGGTTACTGTAGCCATTACCAATCCTCAAATTCCAGGGGGCATTATATTTATGTTCATCATGACTGACTATTCTTTAGCTATTCAAGGCTTCCAGGTCAACCACTTCACCAAATTTCTGCATTCTTTATCGGTCAGAACCCCTGTGAGCACTCCTTGACCTGCCCAGCTTCTCTTGGGGCACAAATACCACTGGTATTGCATCTTTGAAGACAGTAGTTTTCAAACATTTTTGACCATGACCCTCCATCAGAAATACATTCTACATTGTTACCTGGTATTTGCGTACAGGTATATATAAAACAGAAAATACAAAGATAGGGAGACTATAAGTATAAGCTCACAGTTCATGGGGTCAGGTCAGTTTTGAGTTAATATCTTTAAACCAGCTGTCATCTACTCATACTTCACAACTTAGCAGAAACTCCTCCCTTCCAACGTGCCCCCGTAACCTCCCATGCTTATCCACACTTATCACGCTCAGGAATGGCTTTCTCTCATCCCCACTAAACTGTGAGCACCGGGAGGGAAGGAACTTTATCTTAATCAACTTCATATCCTCAATACCTAGAACAGTGCTGGCACATAGTAGGCACTCAATATTTATTGATTGAATTAATGAATCAATCAGCAGTATAGGCTCAATATAGGTGAACTGAATACATGAGTGAATACATGGATATTAAGTTTTAGTAATTTTGATTAAATACAAAGATGACTTAGATCCCCAAATAAGACAGACAGATATAATCCAATTCAAAATCTAGGAACAAGATCAAAAAGGGTCATTCTCACAGACAGAATCCACACACTGTGTAGGAAACTGGCTAATTCCGGAAGCATCTCTAGAAGTAACGACCTATAGTACGATTTTGAGAGGGCTTCTCCATTGAATCAAGGCATCCTTTTTACGGCAGCAAAAGCACCTCAGTTAAAATGTAATAAATTATAAACAATGTATAAATTTGGGACCTTGTAAGAAGCTCTGCCAGAGATCTGACCGGGTCCTGGAGCGGCCAAGAGCAGCCTGCGTGAATGGGTAGGTAAGATCCGCTCCACGGCAAGCTGTTTGTGACCTGGTTAATTTCATATTCCTAACTGGATGTTTGCCTTAGGTCTCCTAAACCATGTGCCACATAAAAATAAGCTGCAGACGTGCCAGCTCTGTGTGTGGCAACTACCTAGGGCCTCCTCACGTCGCTTCCAAGCCTTTAATCTGAGTCCTGTTCTGCTCCAGTTCTGCCTAGCTTCCAACCTGCTGGCTTTGTTTTGATTTTCTAGTCTGGTTCTCACTCAGTCTCAGCTTTGATCACTGGCCTACTCAAAGGACTTGGCTTGAGCCCACCTCTGCCTCTTTCTGTTTCTGGCCACTTCGGGTAAATTATCTTGACCATCTTAGTTCCAGCTTTGAGAACTCAAAATCCTGGCATCAGCTCTCCTGGCTGACCTTCTGTTTGGATCTGTCTTGTTTCCTACCAGAGGGAATCAGATATTATAGAAGCACATCTATTACTACGGTAACATGGAAAGTCCAGTGGCTATATTCCAGTTTCTGTGCTTGGGAAGTTGGCACAAAGAAAGAAAGCCATATTCCATAAGGAAGTACTAAGGTAAAATTTTATAGCTTTCAGAGCCTCTGTTCTTTGCCTTCCCTTCCCAGACTTTCTCTCCTCCAACCACCCAAAAACCCTGAGGGAATCTGGAGGAACTGTCTAAACTTGTAATTCAGATTTAAAAATTCCTGACAAACACCTAGGATTCTCAGGAGAAGCAGAAAGAGTGGTTGGATTTCCTACTTGATGGGGAGTTCAGCTCATGTAACCTGGCAGCCCTATAGGGTTTCTTGACCAGTGTATGGGACCTGTTTGATAGCCAGGTTCCAATGGAAAGCCTGACACTGACACGTACTGCCTTTGACAAGGAGGAAGAGAGGAGAGGGCAGGTAGCTGATGTGCAACTGAATTCTGACTTCTCATCCAGCAGCTGTCATGGAATGGGCTCTGTGTCAGGGCCCAGTTTCAAGAAGGTCTCAGAACAACTTGAAAAGATGAAGCTGTCCTGCTGAGTGAGCTTGGCAGACTAAGTCACTTCACCTCTGGTCAGTTTGGAATATGGTTAGCTACCTGGCCATACCTTCCTGCAAGACAGCCTGGCCTTCAGATTCCAGAGAAGCCAGGGGCATGGGGATGTACAGCTCTCTCTGACACTGGCAGGGAAGGGGCACCACCAGAGAGACGGTATGCCTCCACGCCCCTCTGTGCTAGAGTGCTCAGTCTGGGCCACACCATATCTACTGCCAGGAAATGCAAATGTAGCCCATGGCAACAAGGCTAAGGCAGAGGTTAGCTCTACTTTACCTGCCATGCTGAGCTGAAAACTGTTCTAGCTAGAAGCAGATTTGTGAGTAGCCAAAGCCTGCCTATCTGTCCGTCTCACTGTTAATTCTGGCTTGTCAGAAAATATGAAGAACTGACCCTAATCCAATAATGGCTTTCATTCAGAAATCTGATCACTTTTGTCCCAGCAGTGGCCTTCCCCAATCTGCCCTGATCTAATATCAAGGAAACAGACATGTTTAATTCTAGCCTTTCACAAAAGAAGACCCAGGGCAACAGACCCCATCTACCTCGGGCTTATGTTTGGAGGGAAATTCACATTGGCCATGGTCAATTACCCAGCATGTGATGAAGCTCCCTGTCAAAGCCCGGAGGCCCACGCTTTAGGGATCCTGGCACCTCACTGTGCAGTCCAGTCACCCCTTGTAACAAGTCCAGAAGCTCAAAAAGCTCAGCACCAGCGAGCAGTGGCAGGCTTCTCCCCCCAAACTTTGAGCTACCGATCGATTCCTTATGTATCAGGCAGCCAGAATCACCGGACTGAAACTCTGTCTTGCAGGTTTGATGACCAGAGGTAACTGAGGCTCAGCCACTCTGAGAGAGCCTCTGTCCTGAAAACTTACATTTCAGTGCTACTGAAATTCAGTGACAAATCAGACGCAAACAATGAGCAGAGGCTTCTGCTTAGTACTCTAATTCCAGACATGCTCAAAGTGACTCACTGAGGACATCAGTGGAGGAGTAGCTTATTCACCCCAAAATGACAGCATGCTATTCCTGGTTCTAGTCTCTGCCCTGGTAAGCCACCATGGCCCTTCCAAGGCATTGAACATGGCGCCCTGGGAATTACAGCAGCTGTTTGGCTAGCCCAATGCTTTTCAAAGCTCAATTGCCTAAGCCTAAAACAAATTAATACTCTAAGGCTGCTGCATTTCTCCTGACTCCAGAATCCTCTTGGGACAGCATCACACTGAACTTTATATCAGATTTCTCCCTGTGCCAGGGCCACCACACAATTCTGGTGGTGGTAGCCGTCCTTATAAAATCAGTAAACTTCATTCCTTAGTTGCTCAAACTATGCTTTGTTCACCAGGGAAGTGGTGGTCTCCTTCAAGATGACTTCTATACTAATTTCTATGATTTTGCTGCTCAAAGGACTTTTCCAGAGCCTTCTACATCCAAATTCACCTATCTGCTGCCATTGCTCAGCCAGGGACAGTCAGATAGACAGACTTGGTTGGAATTTCTCTGACGTCACAAAGTATGTAGACACTATGACTTGGTCTACCTATCTTGTCACTGCAAAATTCACACAGAATTTTTCCACACAGAATACCCTCTCTCATAGTAATGACCACTGCCATTCTCTCTATTTTGTTTGTTTCACTGCTAGGGTTGATTCCTCAAAGACGTATAGATTACCCATAAAAAGCTTAGGAGTGGAACTGACCAATGTATGAAAGACTACTATAGGTCCAGTATACCAAAGAATATGGCTGACAGGCACTGGAAAGGAGAGGTGGGGTTGGGGGGGTCTTTCAGGTGGTAGAGTTTCTAGTTCTTAGCCTAACATATCTGCCCATACCAAAATCCAGATTTTCTTGGATCCGTTCAAGTTTCTTGAAATTATCAACCCCATTGTGTTCTTGTTATATTTATCTGCCAAGATGTAGCTTTAGAGTTCAAACCTTCATAGCCTGCTCTAAAATACTAGGTGGGATGTCTGAGCAAGTGACTGAAGATAATCTGGACTTGAGGCATAGAAACTGGCTCCTGTAGTTGTGAAAGTTAGTAGAGGATGAATCAGTGGTAGGAAGAAAATCAGTTGTAAGAAGCCCAGGGAAGCCTTGACTATCTTCTGTCTTGCCTTGCCCCAGAAGGGAGGGAGCCTGGAAGAAGAGGGGCTTCTCCCTAATCTATGTGATCAAGAACAAATAAAAATGAGTGGTGGACATTCACCTGAGTCTTATTCATGTCATCCAGGACTTTTCTCTTTGGCTATATCCTTCTCACCTCTCATTCCATTCTACTTCTATCTGGGTGCCAATTCTTTGGCTTTGTAAATTGTTTCTCAATTCTGGTCTAATACCTTGAACTTGATGCCTTAATTCATCTATTCCTACCATGGTTCTCTAAATAACCCAGCTTGTCTCCGATTCTATTAATTTGAAGCCAAATACCTTTTGAATTATCATGACATAAGCACCCCTTTCATTTCCTCTACTCCATAGACACAAGTCCCAGACTTCTGCCAAACCCACTCCAGCCCTCTGAAATCCTTGGCCCACAACAGTTAGAAGATAGCCTAGTTTCTTGGCAACCACAGGCTCAGGGTAACCATTGCTCCCTTTGAAAACTAATACATTGATATTCTTATAAGTTACCATCACTATGCTTGATGATCATGAACCAGTATTCTAGGGCACACTAGTGACCTCACCATGACACAGCCACACAATGAAGGCTAGCCTTAAAAAGCCAGCCAGATAGCCTCACTATTATAGGAGGAATTTAGGGAGGTGGAGGCAAAACTCTAAGCAAATGGGGAGAAACTGCAGCTATGAAACGCATAACATAAAAACTAAACTAGAAGGCTAGTGGGAATATTCCTTTCAGTACTAAACTTTCTTAGCTCCTATTTTGAAGGCTGATCATGATTCTTGTTACCTATGTTGGGAAATGTTTGTATTTTAGCAGATGCCCCTGATGTCTTAATCCAAACAAGTGATAAAGTGGGGCAACAGGTACAATGGCAGGCAGAATTTTTAAAGAATGGCCCAACAGAATATCTCAACTCCCAACACATAAGCAACTGCTTACAAAAGTCAGCTATATTCTTGCACATCTGAATATAAAAGATAAAAACATCATATCTTCAAAATTAAAAGATAAGGCATTAAGTGAAGACTTCTTTCTCAGCAGGGGATAAAAGAAGACAAGAAACAAGCAATTTCATTTGAAATTAAAGGTTCTTACACTTGACCAGTAAGTTTGCACTTTGAGACATTTCATGTATCCTGAATAAACATGTATGATAGGGACTGAATTGTGTCCCTCTAAAATTCATATGTTGAGGCCCTAACCCCCACTGTGATGGTATTTGGAGCTGGGGCCTTTGGGAAGTAATTAGGTTTAGATGAGATTTTAAGGGTGGGGCCCCCCATGATGAGATTAATGTCCTTTTAGGAGGAAGGAAGACCAGAGTTCTCTCTCTCTCTCTCTCTGTCTCTTCTATGTGAGGACACGGCAAGAAGGTGGCTGTCTGCAAGTCAGGAAGAGAGTCCTCACCAGGGAACTGAATTGGCCAGCACCTTGATCTTGGACTTCCCAAAACTGTGAGAAATAAATTCCTATTTTTTAAGCCACCCATTCTACAGTGTTTTCTTATGTTGGCCTGAGCTGACTAATAGAACATATATCTTTTAAATTAAACAAAACAAAAGAAAAACAAAAACAAAAACAATGATCTATTCACATGCCCTTAACACTCATCTACTAAAATATATCACTGTGCTAGGGTCAGTTATCCAGTGACATCACTTGAGTGATACAGCCTTCAAGTTGATATTCCGCCCATAAGAAATCTGACTAAACAATAAACTACAAAGATTGGGTCATTCACTGGGAAGCCAGGGAGCAAGGCAAGGGCTAAGCTGGAGAGTCCACTGTCAGAAGTCAGGTCTAGAAAGCTACTGGATCAACACCAAAGGCTGGACTTGAAGAGTTAGAACAAGAGTCTGGAGCCTTTGGGTCAAACAAGTCAGAAGAGACTTACATTGGAAGACAACCCCTTCTGACTTGTTGATAAAAACGTGCCTTATAACACACACTGTAGGGTTAAACCAACAACCACAGCAAACTCAATTGATCATAAACTTAAACAGTAATTTTTCATTAAAATCAAAAATAGCAGCAATTAAAAACTATGACCAGCTTAAGACAACATGGATGATGTGCTGGACACAAAACATCCTTCCTTCAAATTGTAGGAATTCCAACTACAACTTGTTTGTGGGCATGCACAGTAGAGCTCTGCAAATCACCAAGTGCTTTGTGGCAGAGACTTCTTAGAAAAATCTGCATCTGCAGGAAACCATGGCCATGAGCTAATTTTAGTTAATGAATACCAAATTTTAGTAGCTCTTAAACTCACTCAGTAGGTAACTGCTAATAAGCCGCTAGTACAAAAATGAAATTCTGTGGAATTGCCAGTCATTTGCCAATAAGAACCACGGAAAGGACTTGCATTTGGGGGAGTCTGGGGTTTATCAGGATGAGTCCACTGCATAATGAGAACCCTGGCTGCTGGGTGGGGGCTGTGCTGTCAGTTGAGCTAGATTAGCTGGGCTCCTGGCTTAGCCTGCTGCCCACAGTCCATAGGGTGTTTGGGGCTCCTCTCCACTCTCTACTAAATAACTCATTATTCTCCTGTGGCGGTTGCCTAGGAATCCCAGTGAGGTCTGGCTGCTCCGTGGCGCTGCTCCTGCCTCCTTCATAGGACAGATAGATGATATTTTAGGCCACACCATTCCTGGACTACCGCTCTCTCACACGCAGCCATTCTGTAAAGAGTATGATGATTTAGGAAACAATGTTAAGAAATGAGAATCAAATTTGGGGCAGCTATATATGACATAAACATGAGAAAAAATTTGTTTTTATGCCAATTTCTAGGTGTAATATTTAAAAATTTTAAACATGATAGCTTACTCTAACAGAGCTTTAAAAGTACAGACTCAAAACCGAGAGGTATCAGTTCTTTAAGGATGGGGGGTACGGGCATTAATAAAGTATGCTAAGAATGTAAACTTTTTTAATATTAATTTCTAAGTTATGCATTTACTTGAAGGATTAAAAATCCTGAGCAAATTTGTCAACGATAAATGTGGACAACCATTCCCTTTAGCTAAGCCAGGATGTATGGATCCTCTGTCTCTTGGGAAAGCCTATTTTAGCCAGATAATATATTTCACAAGTTGAAACATTTCTTACTTGCATGCAGGAACATTTAACAAGTACCTGAAGAGATAAAAGCTCTAATAATAGGAGATGATAATAGGATACTTTACAGTATATCCTAACACCTGTATATGGTATATTTTCCATCATGTAGTCAAAAGGAACAGAGCATATAAACACATCAGAAATCCTAAGGTAATTTTCATTTCTAGGAAAACAGCAAAGGCTATAAACAAAATGAACTGCATTGCCAGACCTTCACATACTCCTAACAAAAGTCTACAATTTCCTGCAAAAGAAACATACCAGCTGCTTCAGGATGTGGGTAAGACAGACATGTTCCTGTGGTAATTATTTCTCAAACAAGAAAAAAAGTTATAAAGACAAATCTTTGTTAAGCTGTAGACTACCAGGTCTCCTGATTTATGAAAGCAACAAGAATAGATAGAACTGTTTAAGAAATAACTTAGAAATAAATATTCCATGAATCAGCAAAATCTGTCAAATAAAATGACTTTCAATTTACAATGGAAAGAAATACTTTGACATATTTTGATACTGTCGAGTATTTTATTAAGTAACATTATACTTTAGGTGGACATACTAGATCTGGTACATTCTACATCCATACAAAATAAATATGCATATCCCATAAGGTTCTAGTCAATCATTAATAAATAATAATTCTTTTAGTGATGCAAATACCGATTCATCTAATTAAAATACGGTATACATTTACTTTTTCATAATCTCATTTTCTTTCCTTATCTTTTTATCGTAAGCTTATCTTCTTTCACTATTTACATATTGGTGCTCTTTTACACTGTGCCCTGCTGTCATTCAGCCATTTTGTTCATGCATCCTTTCAACAAACATTTATTGAGTATTTGCTATATATCAGCAAATGATTGGATCCAATCATCTTTTCTCCTTTTTTTTTTTTTTTTTTAACCTACTAGCTTTCTGGAACTCATTCAATAATATTTCTAACAACTAAAAGCCTCATTCTTCATTCCATTGTTGTTGGTCTACCCAGAACTTCTATCCAATACCTATTAATTTTCCATCTTTCCTCCTAAAGGTGAGATAAAGTAGAGAAGGGAAGGACAAGGTGGTGAGGGAAGAAAGTAACATGTATTATTTGCGTCCAACATGCAGTGCACTTGGCTAAGTGCTTAACACATACTATCTTAATAAATTTCACAATTATAAAATAAAGTAGTTGTCTTATTATCCCCACTTCATGTGCTGGGAAACCGAGTCTCTTAGCACTTAAGGGGCTGGCTGCCTAAGGTCCCACAGCTGGTGGGTGGCAGTGCCAATAATGGGATTTTGGTCTGTTTACCCCAAGGGCTTTGAAACTCAGCAGCTCTTCTAAGAAGCATAATTTATATCCAATGCTTTTTTTTAATCTTTGAATAAAATTTTGAATCCATGCTACTCATAAAACTCAGAACTCCTCCTCTTCCATTTGCCTCCAAAAACAATACACTATTTAGATAAATTACTAGAGAAATACTTTATAACACGGGCTTTTGAAGCAAAGGAAGACAGCTCTTGTAAAGAAAATTGCTAATGAATAAATTCAAACATTTTTAAAATTCTGAAATCTATCTGCCCAATGTATTATGCTTGATTTTTTTTCAGACCCCTCTTCTAATATTACTGGGAGTAACAGATAATAGATTATGAATAGGTTAGGTGTTTAAAAGTTAGTGCTATAAATGCAAATTAAGCCAAGGGGAAACGCAAACATATAATGCCCATTTTTATTAATAGGAATGAAGAAAAATAATATCACAAGATTAATGTTAAAGATACACCATTTATTATGTTGCATTCTCTCTAATTATCCCACAGCTGTATATACCTTATATTCTTCATAATCACTGCTATCTAGCAAGTCCCTTTTCTCCAGTTCTATAAGTTGTTCTGCAGAGGGCTTAGCTGATAGATGCTTAATAGAGGCTTGCTCGTATATGGGCTTTCCATTAAAAAACAGTTCCTTCCAATCATGCATCAATTTATATGGAATCAGACTACAGCAAAAAAGAAAAGAAAAAGGTAGAGATGAATCAATGGTTAATCAAATATACACCTTAAACCTTAGTCTTTCTATTATCATACTCACTCCTCAGGTCTGCTGTTAGAGGCCAGGGATTCCACTCACTATTGTAGTACTCCTGATGGTTAGTAAAATGTCTGGAACTTAGTAGGTCTGAATGAATGAATGTTACTTAAAGCCACTGGTTCTTCAAACTTTCTTACTGACTGTGCACTAACAGAACAATATATCTAAAAATAATGAGCACTATCATAAAACTTAGGTTCTTTGATTTCCAGCTGTGACATTAAAGTAAATCTTAGGAAATCGTTTATGCCCTAGTATCAGTGTCCTCTTATGCAAAATGAACAGACTGAAAACCAAGGCCCCTTTAAGGTGATAGTTGATTTACATATTTGCAAATAATTCGTAATAAAAAAATCTAATGTATGGTGGTTTTATTGTCATTGCACATTTGGTAACCTTTAGAATTATTTTTCAGTATTTTTTCTGATTTATCATCAGTATTTAAGTCTGATAATGACCAGCAGGCAATCAGCACAGAGTAAGGGGAAAATAGTTCCAAGAGGAACAAAATGTGCAAAGGAAGGAAAGAGCCTGACACGATTCAGGTGCATTTCTCTAAAAATAGTTGGACTAGAGCTTGAAATTACAACTTAAAAAGCAGTATCTCATTTATTTTATTCTGATACATGCTACAACATGGATGAAACCTGAAGACACTTTACTAAATGAAATAAGCCAGACACAAAAGGAAAAATATTATATGATTCCACTTATATGAGGTACCTAGAATAGACAAATTCATAGAGGTAGAAAGTAGGATAGAGGTTACCAGTGGCTGGGAGGAAGGGGAATGAAGAGTTATTATTTAATGGGTACAGCGTTTCAGTTTGGGATGACAAAAAAGTTCTGGAAATGGATGGTGAATGGACAACAATGTGAATGTACTTAAAGCCACTGAACTGTACACTTAAAAATGTTAAAATGGTAAATTTTACATACGTTTCTCCACAATAAAAAAGTAGTATTTCAATTAAACGTACAGCTTCAAATATAATCATATTATATTTTCCATTAATAAAATATTTATATTGCTAAAGGTTATTTTACAGAGTTATGGAAGTTTAAGCTCAGGCATAGAAATATTTTAACATCAGAATTATTGAAAAGGCATTGGCTTCTATGATAAAGTAAATGGTTAACAACTTACATATTATCCAAAACTTAATCTTGCAGTTACTGGATTAATATTTTATTATCTGACTGTTAAGAATTTTGTTAAGATGCAGTGTTAAGAAAAGTCAGTTCTTGTAAGTAGACTGATACCAAAAATATCCCTGTGCTTCAGAAAAAAATATACTGATAATATCTTGTTTAGTGAAGTACGTAGAGAGACTAACATGAGTTTATCTTGACTGACAGTGGTGAAGATTAATAACATCTTAACATATATATATATATGTAATTATTGTATTCAGTTGCAGTTAAAAGACACTTAAAATTTTAAAGTAAAAGCCCCTTAAAAATTATATATCAATATTTCTGGAACTTTAAAATTTTATGTATTTTTTCATTAAAATAAAAATGGTTTCATATAATCAATACATTCTCTATATAAATTTTCATGAAGCAGGATTTACAGAGTAATAAAAGGCAGATAAGTATATGCCTGTGAGAAATATGACAATCATCAAACTAACTACATATAGGAAGTCCTCAACTTACTAATAAGTTGTGCTCTGTAGGTTGATTTTTAAGTCACCTGCTCAAGATAGAAATAATACTTATATGGGCTGAAAGGAAGGCTCTAAATTGCCTTGAAGACAGGGGTCCCCACCCAGTTTCATCCATGCTGGTGCCCAGCCAATGCTATTGAGACTGTCTCCACAGCCTTTCCCAACAAAAGCATTCACAGAACTGGAATTTGAGGAATCCTTTTCCCACAGTCTTCCTTCTAGGCTCTTCTAGGAAAGTGTCACGGGATCTTTGGTGTTCCTTGACTTGCAGCTGCCTAAGTCTGCCTTTGTTGTCACATGATGGTCTCCCTGTGTGTCTCGTCTCCATTTCTTATGAGGACACCAGTCATATTTAAATAAAGGTCCCACCCTACCCGAGCATGACCCCATCTTAACTAATCATATCTGCAATGACTATTTCCAAATAAGGTTATATTCTGAGGTGCTGGAGCTTAGGACCTCAACATACCTTTTTTGGACACAATTCAACTCATATATAGGCATCTGTATGTTGCCTTATTTCCATTTAGTTTTTACATTCAGTTTGAGCTTTTCCTGGTTCTTGGTGTGATGAGTGATTTTTTATTCAAATATACACATTTTTGTATTATGTTGCAAGACTCTAAATCTTATATAAAGCTTCTGTTTTGGCTGGTTTTTCTCATAGTGCTCTGGCAAGGGAAAAAGAAGGTGCCATGGTGTAACTGACAGTTATGGACAGAAGTCCCACCTGACGGGAGGCGATCCTTGTTACTGCTGGGGCGAGGTGGCAATTTTGGCTTCCCAGATGTCTCCACTGCAGTGGGAGTGGCCTTGTGACCTGTGGGTGATGGTGAAAGTCCTAACACTCCACCAGGTCTCCTGTGACACTACTCCAGTGGGGACGGGAGGAGTTCCCATTACTGCCAGGTGGGGTGGAAGTCCACGCGTCCTACTTGGTCTTCCAGACGCCACCCTGGTGGGTATGTTGGGGTCTCTTGTTACAGCCTCATGAGGGTAGGAGACAGGCTCCCTACTTGGCCTTTGCTGGCACGGGTGGGAGTGGGACTGCATTGTTTTCTGTGGTATTTAGATGGAGTAGAGTGGTTATTGTCTAAAAGTTTTCCATCTTGCTAGGCTGCTCCTTTACTGGTCCTTTGGCTCGACAGAGCAGGATTTTGTTGGGGCTATTTTTTTCTGCACCATTGGCGTTTCCATGTTGCCAGAATATTCAGCCCCAATCTGGGATATGTGAGGCAAAAAGAAAACCCAAGAAGCTCACCACTGTGCCATTCCTCAGGGCCTGAGGCCACTGGCCTGGCTTATTTCTCTCCACCTTTCAGAGTCTTCCCATGTTAGTCTCATATATAATGTCCAGGGCTCGTAGTTGTACTTAGTGGGAGGAATAGGGAAAAGCGTATCTCTACTCTGTCTTCCCAGAGCAGAACGAGATTTGTATTATGTCTTAATTTTAAATTATGGGGTTTTATTTGTTTAGACAAATCACTCTGCTTTATCCTATACTTTTTCCCCTTTGAATTATCTTATTTTATGTTTTTATATTTAAATCTCCTACTTTTTGTAATTTAATCTATTTTTTTACCGTTATATTACTTTGTATCACCTTTCCTTTTTAACTCTTTTATAGTTTAGCTACATATAATTCTGTTCTTATAATTTCTGAACTTTTGAATTTACATTAATCTGAAAAGTATTTTTAAATATTTACTCCGTAATTCCTTTCAATTTTCAGTGTTATTTATTTTCTTTTTCTCAATCTTGTACCTTATTAGTTTTATCTTCAAAATGTCCTCACCACTACGTTCTGTAATTTAGTAGGTTTTTATACGGCTGTGGGTCAGAAACATGGCTGTAGGGCCAAGAGCTGTGGAGAAAGCCCTTATCATGTACAAGGTGATGGGATGCTCTCCCCCTCTTCTGTCTGACCTGGCAGGTCATCTGGCCTTCATTCTTTTCACTGTGGGTTCTCAAGAAGATCTCAGTCTAGGTAACTTGAGAGGTACACAAATTTAACTGGATTGCCTTATCCTTGTCCTTGTGAATTACTTTCACTGAGATCCACTATGGTGTCATTCTCCTACAGCTTTCACCAAAGGACATCATGAAAAATAGGTCTGTGAAGCCAGATGCTCCATTTGCTTAAAAGACGCTGCTGAGGATATTCTCCACTAGATCCACTACACCTCTCAGTGTACCTTAGGTGAGGCTACATGAGAAAATTATTATTCTAAACTGAGTGCTAAGAAAAGTTTGTATTTTGTAAAGAACTAAAATGGAAAATGGAAATCATGTGGTAGATTGTGTTTCCCTTTTTGCTTTGGCCACTGGGAAGCTCAGATAAAAATCTGTAGCTCAGTTGCAGCAACTGGCAAATTTGCTGCCTGTATAACTGTGTTTCAATTTATCCCTTGTTCTTAACTTTCTACTTTAATTTGGATGTTCCTTTGTTCTTCTTTTGGTATATTCTTCATATTTTTGTGTTGTTGAATGTTTCCTAACAAACACGATGATTTCTTTTAGAAACAAGGTGCAATGAAAATAAATAGATTTAATGATTAGTAAAACAATCTTTAAATAATCTCATTCTACTAGGAAGTTCCAAGTTAAATTATCAAACAAATAGTAAAGTTTCAAATAAACTATCATAGTTGTCTTTGTAAATTATAAAGCATTCGGACAGAAAGTTTAAATGTTAAAACACATATAAATACATCTTAAATAAAGGCTAGTCAGTGGGTGAATTAAGTCAGTGATCATAGTATCCTGGCCCCCACTTCTCATCCTCCTTTTCATGAAACATTTTTGTCTCTCTTTACTTATCAACCTAGTGTCTACTTTATAGTCTTATCCTTTCTCTTGCTCTGCGGTGTCTCTACGCCATTAATTATAAAACAATACTTACTTATTTGTCAGCATTCGGTAGTCTGCCACTTTAGTGGACAAATCAAGTATTTGATCCAAAATTTCGGCACATATGGCATAATGCTTTTTGTAACGAGCTTGAGCTCTTTCCACAGCAATCTGTTCATGAAGCTCCTTCTCTCTGAGTGCTTGTTCTTCAAAATCAATCTTGGCTTGTTTTGCCAAAGCCTAAGAAGGCAAAGACATATTTTTAAGTCACCATAATTGTGCAATGATTCAAATGACAAAAATGTCATTTCAATAGCCAAAAACATCTCTAAATATAATGAAATCTCTTTTTATATCAGGAAAAAAATTAATCATGAAAGAGTACTTTCTCCTTAATACATTAAGTACCGAGTATGACGGCCAAGACGATATCGCAACTATTCTACCCTTAGCTTATCGGTGAAACACAGTACAGAGAAAAGTGGCCTAACCAGGGAAAGCCCAATGTAGATTAATGATAAATTAGATCTCAAGTGTTTAAAAAGAAGTCTTGATTTCTTGAGTTGCAAATATTCAGTCGAGGATCACAGAGAAACAGGCAAGTCTGTGCCGGACTCCAAGCAGGGCTGGCCCCTTCATACCCAACTCAGGAGCCTTAACCTGACACATCTGCTGGGGCCAATGCCCTCTGTCTTTTCATGGGAGAGTTCTAGGATAGAGATTTATACTTAGAAAATACTTTGGAAATTCCCTAATTATAGTGGCTTGAGAATATCACACTTCTGCCTACCGATGTTAAATGTGTCTAGACAACAACAAAACCATTTGCTGTTACAGCCTTAATAAATTGATAAAATTCATTCATAGAAACATCTGTTTCTGCAGAAAGTAATGAAATATTTCAACAGTTTGTCCCCACTCTTTGCTTGGTTTGCCCTGTTATTTTGTTTAGGGAACCCTCTCTTCACACAAAATGCAAAGGTCATACTTAGCCCAGCCAAGTTGAGGTAACACGATACTCGATTAGTGAAATTCAAAGGATCAAATGTTGTTTTTCAAATAGCTGTACCTGCTCGGCGAGAAATTCTATTGCATGCTAACCTGCTCCAGAAGCAAGACTCGCCTCCCGTCCCTGAAACCAGGGCGTGGAAAATGGAGGTAAACATGGGCCCTGGAGGAGCTGTGGGCAAATTCAAGCCCCGGCTCGTGTACAGAGGTCAAGCACCAGCCGCGAGACCTCGGGCGAGTCGGAGCCTCCCTCCGCCTCCATTTCCTCAACGTGAAGCAGGGATATTAATAACACATGGCATTCACAGAAAAATTAACCAAATCATCTTGTCAGAGCAAGTATTTCTTGTCACGATTCTGTTCACAAATGGCTAAATGCATGACAATGGACCACTATTACCCACTGAACCAAATGGAAGGTTCATTTGTTTTACTATTATTGTTTTATTTTGTTTATTTTTGTTGGGAAAGGGTTGGGCTGGGTGACCTCTAAGGTCATTTCTGTACAATCGGCAGGTTCAGGAGTTACACTAGAATTTGTTATTGTTGTATTGTCTTGTAGGCACTGTTCTCAGGGAGAAAGCACATAAATTAAGTGCAAAGTTCTATGGCATGCTTCCTGAAGTGTAAAGAGTTCAGAGGAAAGAGGAATCTGAGAGAGTCAGAGTATTTAGATGAGAATTTATGGAGAGAGTGACACTAAAACGGGTGGTGAGGATGGTTTACCACAGGGGGCCTGTAAAACATGTGGAAACATTTAGGATATGATGGACACAAAACCTGGAAGGGAACAACGGAAGGTCCCTAGCAACTTTCAACCTTGGGGCTGCTCTTGCCTCTCTCACCCTTCCTCCCTCCTTCCAGGCCTTTCTTCCTTCTTTCTAGCTATCTAGTCATCTACCTCTACCACCCCGCCCTGTGCTGAACCCACCACAATTTCCTGTCCCATTACAGCAAAGCGAGTTATAGCCCTAAAAAAAGAAAGAAGGAAAAGGAAAAGAGATAGGAAGGCTCAGTGGTTATGAGCCTGGACTCTGGAGGCTGTTAGAGCCGGCTGTGGCCCTGCCACACCACTGACGAGCCGTGTGACTCGGAGCCGTCTAGGCTGCATCTTCCTTATGTGTAACGTGTAGGTAAGGATAGTGCCCACTTCAAATGTCTGTTGGGAGAATTATATACGCATGTAATGAACATAGCTCAATGCTTGACTCAAAGGAAATGCTCAGAAAATGTTAAATATTATTGTAATTAATTAGTATTATTATTAATAATAGCAGGTGGCACAGAAATTTGAAATCAGGAATAGTCTTAGTATGGAATAGCTATCCAGTTTCCTTAAAGGAAGAGATTAGCAGATTTAATCTAAAAATAAACAAACAAAACTCCCGATGGTGAAAAACATGGAGCTCTTTCTCTCTCTTTTGCTCCTTCCCTTCTCCTTTTCTCTCTCTCTCTCTTTCCTTCTTTAAATGTGCCAGATATTGGGCTAAGCCCTGGGGAAACAGTAGTGAGCAGAAGCAAACATGGTTCCCGTCCTCATGGACCTTATATCCAGTGGAAGAGGCAGTCAAAAAGCCATATAAATAAATGTATAATTACACACTCTTATAAGCGTCACGAGGGAAAGACTGTGGGCTGTGGGGGTACATAACAGGGGGTCTGACCTAGACAAGAGGTGGCATGTGCACGGAGCTCTGAAAGATGAGTATTAACCGGGGAAAGGCATTTGGGAAGAGGGGAAACGGTAGAAGAAACAATTTGTTCCAGCATCTGAGAGCAGACCAGTGTGGCCAGAGTCCAGGAGATGAAGGGGAACAAGTTGTGAGCAGGGGTCTGGTTGGTGGAAAGTCAAGGATGAGTTTTTGAGTATGAGGGCAGTGGTCAAATCTGAGAGTCAAGAAGATTCCTCTGGCTGCAGAACGGACAATGGTTTGACATGTCACAACCATGTGCCGCTGACGGCCATGTGTGGGCTGGGGTAGCTGAGGTCTCAGCGGCAACAGACTGGGCTCGTGCCTGATGACTGCAGTGTTTTCCTGATGACTTGGCCCTGCGACCTGGGGCCCCGTGCATCTCTGTGGGCAGAGGCGGGCTGTTGGACTTCAGCTTAGGTTGTTTCGAAGAACATAAGGAACGTTATGCTCTTACATACTCCAGTTGTGGTTGCCAATTGACAGCCACTAAAAACGAAGATCATTGCAGTAGTAATCATAGGGACGGGGCGGTAGTGTCGACATGGAGAAAAATGGACAAATTGAAGAGATATTTAGTACATGGAGTCAGTAGCACATCATATCTCACACCACTTATATCCCATATCATATAAGTGTATGGAGGAGTGAGGGTGACGCAGGCTTCAAGTGGAGCCTCAGTTGAACTTTTACAACTGAATAAACAGTAATGCCGTTTGTTGAGAAATGGAACCTTGAAAAGGACCAGTTTAGTGATAAAGGCTGTAAATTTGGCTTTAGTTGAGTTTGAGGTGTCTCTGAGATATACGAGTCAAGACGTCAAGAAAGCAACGGAACACAGTGTCTCCACCTCAGAGGACAGAGGCTTCCGTTCATGAGTCATCCGTCTACTGCAGCATTACAGCCCCTGTTTGTGGAAGAGACTGTCTGAGGAAATAACACAGACGAGGGAAGAAGGAGGCCCAAGTTTTGAGGAACCCCGACATTAAATGTTTTGGTATTAGAGGAGAATGAGCCTACAAAGAAGGCTGAGGAGGAGCAGTCAAAGAAGTAGGAGGAGAACCAGAGAATGTTTTCCACAGCAGCACTCAGTAGAAAATGACGACGTAACAGCAAATTAACAACTAATATTAATAACATGAAGTAGTACTAATAACCTGTGAGGACCATTAACGAACTTCAAAAATCTTAATAAATTTAAGAGTACTTCTAGAATTCTCCCACCACAAACAATAATAAAAACTACAAGCACAATAACAATTGAAGAATAACAACGATTTTAAAAACTTCTCCCTTCTTTTTCACAAAAAGGAAGCAGCAGAATGATAATGCTCTGGGGAATAAAATGTATTTTGTTTATTTAGTGAATAATAGTGAAAGAAAAGGTGATGGTGTTCATCTGACAAATTCAATTCAACATTTATTTATTTGGCTCATACTTATGCACCAGCCACTGTTGATGGAGGAGGTGATAAAGTCAACATTGTAGAGGAAAACTGTGAAAATAAGTAATCTCTAAGGGAGGGTGCCAGGGAAGCAGATTTCTCAGCTTTAGGAAAAGGTAATCATGTGAGAGGAAGGGATGTAAATTTTTTCAGGTGCCTCAGAACCTCACGGTTCTGGTCTCTGAGGCTCCAGCAGGCCTGCATGTCCCAATGCTCTGAAGTCAGCCAAAGTCCAGTCAAAGAAAGAACAGGTAATGCTTCTCATCACAGTGAGTCCAGTCTTGCTATAAATGCTTTGCTATTCTGCACTTAATTAACTGGGTTTGTAAAATATGTTTCAAATAGGCACTTAGAAAGGTTAGCTAAACACATCATTTCTAATGTAAGCAAATGCCACTCAGCCCATTCACGTTTACTCTTATCAAAAAAGAGAGATGGGGGGCCGGCCCGGTGGCGCAAGCGGTTAAGTGCGCGCGCTGCACTGTGGCGGCCCGGGGTTCACCAGTTCGGATCCTGGGCGTGCACCAACACACGCTTGGCAAGCCATGCTGTGGCGGCGTCCCATATAAAGTGGAGGAAGATGGGCCGGGAGGTTAGCCCAGGGCCAGTCTTCCTCGGCCAAAAACGAGGAGGATTGGCAGATGTTAGCACAGGGCTGATCTTCCTCATACAAAAAAAAAGAGGGATGAAACAATTATTCAGATATTTCAGCTCTTGAAGAAGACACTTGAGATCAGTGTGCATGCAGCTCAAATTCATGGGGTATGGCTCCTCACCCCTACCCCTAACATTCCGGCTACGTCTGTTCTACAAAGGCAAAAGCACCATTTTCCTGACTCTGGAGAATACAGTACTTTCTAAATGGTATTTCTAAAAATTTGCATAATTTTGGCAAAAGCTGTATTTCATTTTCACGGGATACCACAGTGGAAACCATTAATCTGATAAATAAAGCATTGCCTTCCTATTTTCTAAAAGGTTTTCTCTTCTGTTCAATTTGGTTTTATGAATATTTTATGACAGTAAAGACAGGCTATCTAAAATGCCATTCACATGAGTTTTGTATTTCTTCAATCAAATCTGGACTAATGGATTGAATAAATTTGAAATGTCCCCAGCAGGAAATAGACAAGAAGTGATCCATATAACCCATTAATAAAATAAATCTATTTTGGTTATTAGAATCCATAGATATAAAGATAAGGAAAAATATTAATATATTAAATAATTAAAAGATTGGATATTTTGATTTTCAGAGCTATAAAAGGACATAGACACAATGATGTAATAGTAGGCAAGAGCATACCTAGCTCCCAGGTCTTGGTGTCTATACCATTCTCAAACACAATGAACCCGAGTACCCTAGATAAATGGCTTATTGCAGCTCTGAAGAAGGAATAGGACAATATGGGCCTGGGAAATCTTATATTATCAGAAAGTAAGGAATTGTTTATTAAAGACTAATGGTGTCTTATTAAAAGGAGGCATCTTAAAAGTGCTCTCACTGGCTGAGAATATTCATCTAGCATAACCAACACAAATACTATTCTAGTAAACTTAGTAGACTTTAAAGAAAAAGAAAGTCCTTTATACATCTGGAGAAAAAGAGTAACAACTCAAGAAAATGAAAGTTAGATTATCATTAATCTTTTTTTGTGTGTGTAAGGAAGATTAGCCCTGAGCTAACATCTGCTGCCAATTCTCTTTTTTGCAGAGGAAGATTGGCCCTAGGCTAACATCCGTGCCCATCTTCCTCTACTTTATATGTAGGATGCCTGTCACAGCACGGCTTGATAAACAGTGCATAGATCTGCTCCCGGTATCGGAACCTGCGGACCCCGGGTGGCTGAAGTGGAGCGCCGGGACTTAAGCACGATGCCACTGGGCCAGCCCCAACATTAATCTTTTTGATAGCAGCACTTTATACCTGAAGAAAATGGAATAATGTATTTAAAATTTTCAAGGAAAGAAAATGTGAACTAAGAATTTTATATACAGCAAAACTGACCATCAAGTACAAAAGGCACATACTGTTATCAATATGCAAGAACTCAGGGAATATTGTTCCCAGCCCTTCTTGAGGAATCTATTTGAGTTTCAGATAACAAAAATGACCAGAGAGACGTGGACATAAGGACTAGTGGTGAGTGTTAAATACTTGGAGAATCAAGACTAAAGGGAGAGAGTGTGGTATGTAGATGCTATATGCGCTGTCAACGTTGTTATACAAGAACAAAAACGGGAGATAGTAGAGAGATCATATAAAAAATTAACTCTTATTAAGTGATTGACAAACTAAATGCAGCTTCGTTTACCCTGACTTGGTTGAAAGGATCAAAAGTAACCTTAGACAGATTTTTAAGGGAGATGTTGTTTACCGCTTCTCGATCAAGAGCATCCTGGAAGTCTTTAAGTCGTCTTTCCTCATATTGTTTTTCTCTGAAGATTCTGTTTTGCCATAAGACTTCCTTTTCATGCCGAGCGTGCATGAGCTGCACAGCGACCCTGCGCTCCTGCTGGGACTGCCGCATCAGCCGGTTAATCAGCTGCTCCTCCCGATAAGCCTCCTGAAACGCCATTGGAAGAGCCGATTATCTGTCGAGGCGATGCCCAAATCTCCCCCTGGGCTAAGAAGCCTATACATAAATAATGTGTGAGAGGCATAGTATTCATCTACATCAATTTCTGCCATTTGATTTAAATTTGAACATGGCAAACAATCAGGTTATAAAAATGAAAATTTCCACCAAAGATTGCATAATTTTGGTACCTAGAAGCATCATGATCTTGCAACTCACAATTATTTTAAATAAATTATTAGTTGTTTTAAAATCCAATAAAAAAATAAATTAGGTGATTGTTTTCAAGGTTTTATAAACAAGGGATACAATTCTCAACTTATAAGCATGTTTTCAGAAATTTGGAATTGTGCTACATGTACTTTTAACATAAATACTAGTTGTAAAAACAAATGCAGACATTGTCTGGCTGAAGACGGCAGATCTGATTAGTTCCCAGTGGGGACATCTCAATACCTGTGTGAGGAAAAGCTAAAATCCACTAGAATGGGAAGACTGGAGAAAAGGCTAAGGGGAAATGACCTATTGCTTATCTTAGAATATCTGAGTGGTTGTTACCTGAAAGAGAAACTAGATGCAGTCTCTTGGATCTCTTGGTTATTTTAAGAGAATAGATGGGGAACCAGCAAGTGAACAGTGGATAACTGGGAATCAGAGGTCATGGCCCTTGCCGCCTCAGTTGTACCATTAATTGGCTGTGTGGCCTTGGGCAAGTAACTGGAATTTACAGGGCCTATTTCTTGACAGGTAAAATGAGGGCTTTACGTGGAAGATGATCTCCAAAGCGCCTTCAAGCTCTCTCACTCTGTCTAAACAGAGACATCATGTGGAAGCTAAGGGTAATTAAAGTTCTCAAGGGGGAAGACATAGAAGACTACTGAAATGTTGGAGTTGTCTATTTAACACTCAATAATCCAATTATTTAGGAAGAAAATAAGGCATCATTGATGACACTGTTTCAAATCATCTTTCCCACTTTGAGATTACGGGAGAAATGCTACACATATTTTCCGAATGAAGATACAAATAACAATAACACTCTGTGGTAAACACCAAAATCTGAACCTGGAAATTATATTAAAATGTAGGCTAAATACATGTTCAACTGAAAATAAATATGAATTTTTTTTCTGTCAGTAACATATATCAGATAAAAAATAAATTCATGAACAACTTTGGAACATATGTCTCACCTACTTATAAAATTCTAGAAGCTTTAGTGTTAATCATTTGTTTCCTTTTGAGATTCAATAATGGAAGTGAAGCAGAATGGCCACAAGTTCTTGTTTTCTTCATCCACAGCCCTGCAATGTTACCCTGCAGGTGTTTCCATCAAAAAGTAGAATCTATTTTTCCACTCCTTAAATATGGGGTACGGGGTGACCATTGACTTGAATTGACCAATGGGACATTAGGAAAAAAAAAACACCCAAAAAATAAAAACACTTGGGGTCTGATTTTCTTAATTCTCTTATGACTCCTGCCACTGTCACCACATTTTTTCGTCTGCTAGAAAATGAGGCAGCATATAGAGAGAGGCACCAGTCTTCCCAGCTGGACCTGATGATGCTCTCATAAGTCAGCCAGCTCCAGCCAACCCACCAGCTGACCAAAGGTGTCTGAGTGAGGCCTGCTGAGACCAGCAAAATGACAGCTCAGCTGAGCCCAGCCCAAACTACTACCACATTTTGGGGTGGTTTGGGAGACATAAGGCACCATCACAACCATATTTTTAAAAAATATAACCTTGATTTATTATTCCAAATGAATTCTATACTTAATATAGAATATGTTCTATATTTGGCTGTGTTTACAAGGCAAGGCAATTTAGTTGTTGAGATAAGATCTGATCATTCCAAAGGGGCAGAGAATCTATATCAAGAAATAATAGATGAAAACTTCCCTAACCTAAGGAAGGAAACAGACATCCAGGTACAGGAAGCACAGAGATCCCCAAAAAAGATAAACCTAAAGAGGCCCACACCAAGACACGTCATAATCAAAATGTCCAGAATTAAAGATAAAGAGAGAATCCTAAAAGCCGCAAGAGAAAGACAAGTTACATACAAAGGAAACCCCAAAAGACTATCAGCTGACTTCTCAGCAGAAACCTTACAGGCTAGAAGAGAGTGGCACAATATATTTAGAGTGCTAAAAGGAAAAAACTTACAGCCAAGAACACTCTACCCAGCAAGGTTATCATTCAAAATGGAAGGAGAGATCAAAAATTTCCCAGACAAGCAAAAATTAAAGGAGTTTGTCACCAAGAAACCAGTGTTACAAGAAAGGTTAAAGGGACTGATTTAAGGGGAAAAGAGAAGACCACAAATAGGAAAAATTATCTATTTCCATGATAAGAGGGTAATGGATACAAATGCACAAAAAAGAGGTTAGATATGATATCAAAAATGTAAAAGGAGGGAGGAGGGGAGTTAAAGAGTAGAGCTTTCAGACAGAGGTCAAACTAAAGAGACCATCAATTCTGTATAGAAGGAGAAAGGAACAGAGAAGGACTACTAAAACACTGAGGAAAAAAAAACGTTAAAAAATGGGAGTAAGTACAAACATATCAACAGTTACTTTAAATGTCAATGGACTAAATGCTCCAATTAAAAGGCATAGGGTGGCTGACTGGATAGAACAACAAGACCCATATATATGCTGCATACAAGAGACACACTTCAGACCTAAAGACACTCACAAACTGAAAGTGAAGGGATGGAAAAAGATACTCCACGCAAATGGCAATGAAAAGAAAGCTAGGGTAGCAGTACTCATATCAGACAAAATAGACTTTAAAACAAAAACTGTAAAAAGAGACAAAGAAGGGCATTACATAGTGATCAAGGGAAGAATCCAACAAGAGGATATAACACTTGTAAATATCTATGCACCCAATGTACGTGCACCTAAATATATAAAGCAATTATTAACAGACATAAAAACAGAAATAGACAGTAACACAATAATAGTAGGGGACTTTAACACTCCACTTACACCAACAGATAGATCATCCAAACAGAAGATCAATAAGGAAACATTGGCCTTAAATGACACACTAGAACAGATGGACTTAGTAGATATATACAGAGCATTCCATCCAACAACCAAACAATACACATTCTTTTCAAATGCACATGGAACATTCTTCAGGATTGATCACATATTAGGCCACAAAACAAGTCTTCATGAATTTAAGAAGATTGAGATAATACCAAGCACCTTTTCTGACCACAACAGTGTGAAACTAGAAATCAACTATAGGAAGAAAATCAGAAAAGCCACAAATACGTGGGGATTAAACAAAATGCTACTGAACAACGACTGGGTCAATGAAGAAATCAAAGAAGAAATCAAAAAATACCTGGAGACAAATGAAAATGAAAATACAACATGCCAGAATTTATGGGATACAGCAAAAGCGGTTCTAAGAGGGAAGTTTATAGCAATACAGGCCTATCTCAACAAACAAGAAAAATCTCAAATAAACAATCTAACAATGCACCTAAAGGAACTGGAAAAAGAAGAACAAACAAAGCCCAAAATCAGTAGAAGAAGGGAAATAATAAAAATCAGAGCAGAAATAAATGAAATAGAGACCAAAAAAAAATAGAAAAAAATTAATAAAACCAAGAGCTGGTTCTTTGAAAAGATCAACAAAATTGACAAACCTTTAGCTAGACTCACCAAGAAAAAAAAGAGAGAAGGCACAAATAAGTAAAATCAGAAATGAAAGAGGAGAAATTACAACAGACACCTCAGAAATACAAAAGATTATAAGAGGATACTATGAAAAGCTATATGCCAACCAATTCGACAATATGGAAGAAATGGATAAATTCTTAGAATCATACAACCTTCCAAAACTGGATCAAGAAGAAGTAGAGAATTTGAATAGACCAATCACTAGTAAGGAGATCAAAACAGTAATCACAAACCTCCCCAAAAATAAAAGTCCAGGACCAGATGGCTTCCCTGGTGAATTCTACCAAACATTCAAAGAAGACTTAATACCTATCCTTCTCAAACTCTTCCAAAAAATTGAGGAGGAGGGGAAGCTCCCTAACTCATTCTACGAAGCCGACATTACCCTGATACCAAAACCAGACAAGGACAGCACAAAAAAAGAAAACAACAGGCCAATATCACTGATGAACATCGATGCAAAAATCCTCAACAAAATACTAGCAAATCGCATACAACAATACGTTAAAAAGATTATACACCATGATCAAGTGGCACTTATTCCAGGTGTGCAGGGATGGTTGAACATTCGCAAATCAATCAACATAATACACCACATTAATAAAATGAAGAATAAAAATCACATGATCATCTCAACAGATGCAGAGAAAGCATTTGACAAGATACAGCATCCATTTATGATAAAAACTCAAATAAAATGGGGATAGAAGGAAAGTACCTCGACATAATAAAGGCCATATATGACAAACCCACAGCTAATATCATCATCAATGGTGAAAAACTGAAAGCTATCCCTCTAAGAACAGGAACCAGACAAGGATGCCCACTCTCACCACTCCTATTTAACATAGTACTGGAAGTCCTAGCCAGAGCAATCAGGCGAGAAAAAGAAATAAAAGGGATCGAAATTGGAAAGGAAGAAGTGAAACTGTCACTATTTGCAGATGACATGATTTTATATATAGAAAACCCTAAAGAATCCACCAGAAAACTTTTAGAAGTAATAAACGAATACGGTTAAGTTGCATGATACAAAATCAACATACAAAAATCAGTTGCATTTCTATACACTAACAACGAAGTAGCAGAAAGAGAAATTAAGAATACAATCCCATTTACAATTGCAACAAAAAGAATAAAATACCGAGGAATAAACTTAACCAGAGGTGAAAGACCTATACACCTAAAACTATAAAACACTGCCAAAAGAAACTGAAGAAGACACAAAGAAATGGAAAGATATTCCGTGCTCTTGGATTGGAAGAATTAACATAGTTAAGATGTCCATACTTCCTAAAGCCATCTATAGATTCAATGCAATTCCTATCAAAGTTCCAACAACATTTCTCACAGAAATACAACAAATAATCCTAAAATTTATATTGAACAACAGAAGACCCCAAATAGCTAAAGGAATCCTGAGAAAAAAGAACAAAGCTGGAGGTACCACACTCCTTGATTTCAAAATATACTACAAAGCTATAGCAACCAAAACAGCATGGTACTGGCACAAAAACAGACACACAGATCAATGGAATAGAATTGAAAGCCAAGAAATAAACCCACACATCTATGGACAGCTAATCTTTGACAAAGGAATCAAGAACATACAATGGAGAAAAGAAAGTCTCTTCAACAAATGGTGTTGAGAAAACTGGACAGCTACATGCAAAAAAATGAAAGTAGACCCTTACCTTACACCATACACAAAAATTAACTCCAAATGGATTAAAGACTTGAATGTAAGACCTGAAACTATGAAAGTTCTAGAAGAAAACATAGGCAGTACGCTCTTCAACATAGGTCTTAGCAACATATTTTCAAGCACATGTCTGATCGGGCAAGAGAAACAATAGAAAAAATAAACAAATGGGACTACATCAAACTAAAAATCTTCTGCACAGCAAAGGAAACCATCAACAAAACAAAAAGATAACCTAACAATTGGGAAGATATTTGCGAACCATACATCTGATAATCGGTTAATCTCCAAAATATATAAAGAACTCATGCATCTCAACAACAAAAAAACTAACAACCCAATTAAAAAATGGGCAAGAGACCTGAACAGACATTTCTCCAAAGAAGATATACAGATGGCCAACAGACACATGAAAAGATGTTCAAAATCATTAACTATCAGGGAAATGCAAATCAAAACTACAATGAGATATCACCTCACGCCCGTCAGAATGGCTATAATTAACAAGACAGGAAACAACGTGTGTTGGAGAGGATGTGGAGAGAAGGGAACACTCATACATTGCTGGTGGGAGTGCAAACTGGTCAGCCACTATGGAAAACAGTATGGAGATCCCTCAAAAAATCAAGGATAGAACTACCGTATGATCCAGCTATTCCACTGCTGGGTATTTATCCAAAGAACTTGAAAACACCAATGCGTAAAGATACATGCACCTCTGTGTCCATTGCAGCGTTATTCACAATAGCCAAGACTTGGAAGCAACCTAAGTGCCCATCAAGGGACGAATGGATAAAGAAGATGTGGTATATATACACAATGGAATACTACTCAGCCATAAGAAACAATGAAATCCAGCCATTTGTGACAACATGGATGGACATTGAGGGTATAATGCAAAGTGAAATAAGTCAGAGGGAGAAGGTCAAATACCGCATGATTTCCTTCATTAAGTAGTAGATAATAACAACAATAAACAAACACATAGAGACAGAAGGAAAAAAAATGATCTGGTCATTCTGACTCTTACGAAGAACAAACTGGACTGGTCAGATACATTTTAATTATTGCTTGGATGACAACACATTATGATTAAAAGGGGAAAAAGAAAAGGAAATTGTTGAATTGCTGAGTCAATGCTATGTAAATGAAGCTTCAGTATGAAGAACCATCAAGTGTATGAAGACCTGCACTGAAAAGTTGAGTGGAAAAGATGATTTATTTTTTTGTTCTGTTGTACAAGTAGTTCATGTTTTAGAAACAGACTTTTTCCCAAAATTTCACTGGAATGTGGGATATATTTTCTCATAGAAAGAAAGATATAAGTTATGGGTAGGTGCGTAGGGCAGCCTACAGATGTCTATTTAACCCATAACGCAAATGAAATATTCTATATCTGCAATGACTAAAATAAAAAATAAAATAGAAGTCACATTTCTCTTTTAATTATATTTAAACATATTTGGGGAAGGTTTAGACAGATATACAACCCAAAACACCCTCAATTTGATGGCCAGGCCCTCTGCCTCTCCCGTAAGTTGGAGCTAAGAGCTTACTCTGGTCCATATCATTGCTTAATTTTCCCAAGATGCCCAAGTAGCTCTCATGGAGGAATGGAACACTGCAGGAAAGACCTGGAAGTTAAGTATTCCAGGGTTTTTCAGTTAAAAAGTGGGAGAAGGATCTGGTGTTCAAATGCCAGTTCAAAGGAAATAATACAGGAAATGTTCTGGGGATGTAGAGATGATTGAGTTGGTGTGAATCCCAAGAACCAGCCAAGACACTAGCCAAATGGCTATAGAACTAGCTGGGACCCTAATTAAAGTCACAGTCTGAATATGTATCTCTACTTATACGCCTATGAAGTACTTTAAACTCAACAAGTCCTAAACTAGGCTCACTAACTCCCCTTCACACCAGGTCCTCCTCCAGTATTTCCCCATCTCAAGTGATGACCCTGTAAATCTATGACTCTGTGACTTAAAATTTTAGGGCCATTCTAAGTTCATTCCTCTCTTATCACTCCTAATATGCAATTCTGGAAGAAGTAGTCTATTTTACCTCCTATATATGTTGTTAAATCTCCCTACTCTATTCTATGCTTATTGACACTGCCCTAACCTTGGACAACAGCGGCCCTCCTTACCATGACTTCCCCTTAACCCTTCTCCAAGACCTATCCTCCAAAAAAGTCAAAGTGCTCTTTCTAACCCTAAATCTCATCATTTCATTCACATAATTACATTTCTTTATGAATCACTAGGCAGGGTATCAACTTGAGTACAGGTCTGTAGCTGTCTCTTCACAAGCGCAACTAAAACAAGGGTATATAAACTCCAGGGGAAACTGCAACAACTTGGAAGCTAGAGAAGCATTTCCAATAGATGGCACTTCTGAGCGATGCAGTGCAAGTGGAGCCAGAGGAAAAGCATCCAAGGCTGACATGAGATTCATGCCACACTCCCAAAAAGCAGCGGATAGTTGAGGGAAGCAGAGGAAATCCTAGCCCCAACAAACACCATTTTCTCTTTGGAGCAGAGAAGGATGGATGGGAAAACTGGTCATGTTGCACATGGGAATTTTCCATTCCACCACTGTGGAGCAGTGGCACTGTGTCAGCTGCACAGGGAGGCTGGGGACAGTACACTTAATGAAAAGGAGGCAGTGGAAATGGAGGCCCCTTGCTGCATGCCCCAGGCTGGTTATAGGAATAGCACAAAGAAGAAACAGCACAGAGATGGAGTTCCCTTGATGGAAATATCCAGAGCACCAACTCCCTTTAATGTCCCTTAGGTTGCTGGATCCCTGAACAGATCTCCAGCTAGAGCCTTGAAAAATTGATGCTAATAGCATCCTGGTGGAAAGTGAGGAAAGCCAGAAAGACTTAATTCATCCCATTTTCCAGGTAAATATCAGGCCTAGATTATAAGCAGAAAGAAATCTAGCAGCCAATGCACAAATGTTTTGTAACAAACGGAAGTGTGTTCAAAATTCCATTGCTAGTTCGTGAAACTTGAAATAGGTAGTCATTTTAAAATCTACTTTTTCATCATCTAATTTTCGTAATTTCTAATTCTTCTAATTAAAAGAGAGACTATCAAGCTGACTGAGTAAAGACATGTGAATCTGAAGAAATAACCTTTTAGCACAAAGAGAGGGCAGAGCTACTCTTGGAATTTTTCACTAAGAAAAGAGTGAATCCATGGATACTTGCACTTCTTTGTGCTTATACAAAGCTTGTCTTTCCCTTCATTTAACAGAATCACTGAGCAGACCAGATGTTGATTAGGTGAATAAAAGAAGTATCTTCACATGGTCTTTCATATTTTAGACATGCAGATTTGTCCTATTTAAGTTCACAACTCAAATCACCTTCCACCCCCAAGCTGTTCCTCTTATCATCTTCTATATCACAGCCAATGACACTTCCATCCACTCAGCTGCCTAAGCTAGACATATGGCCTCTCAGCCCACTTTTTCACTCCCCTGTGTCTGATAAATCATTAAGTCTTATTGATTTTACTTCTAAAATAGCTCTTGAAGCATCTTCTCTCCAACCCCATTGCCACTAGCCTAAATTTAAACCAGGATAACGACGTACTCGAATTAAAGCAACAGCCATAACTTGTTTTGCCTTCCTGTAATCTATTTTCAAAACTAAAGCTAGAGTGATTTTTCTGAAGGCAAATCTGATCTTGTCACTCTTGTGGCCCTTTGCACTCAGGATAAAATCTCCTATTTCCCTCTATATAGCTTATAAGGTTTATTATGATTTGGCCTCTGGTGACTCCTGCCAGATGACACACTAGTTCACTAAAAGCACTGAGCCTTTCCATATGATATTCTCTCTGGAAATACACTTGATCTTCTACCACTTTGGCCTCTGCTAGAAACTGACCCCCAACCCCACCCCACCACAATCACCCCTACCTTCAATTAGCTAACTCCTGACTCTTCCTCGTGCTTCTGTGTTATCATCCTCTGGAAACCTTCTCTGAACCAAGCCAAGGCTGGATTTCTCTCCCATATGTCACCTGTCCCTCCAATCACCTTCACTGCACCTTCACACTAGTTGCTTGTTTATAGATCCTCCCCCAAACAGCAAGCTCTGTGAGAGCTAGTTTCTCATTATTCTTGTTCACTGTTGTAGCCTGGGCCTAGGACAAGAACCCAGAGCATATAAGAGGTTCAGTGAGTATGTGCTCAATGTAAGAGTTCATCAGTGATTCTCAAACTATAGCTGCATCGAATCACCTAGAGGGCCTGTTGACACAGATGACTGGGCCCCACCCCAGAGCTGTTATTTGAGTTTCTGATTCAGTAGGTCTGAGGTGGGGCCCAATTATTCACATTCCTAAAAGTTTCTAGGTGATGCTGATGCTCTTGGTCCAGGAACCACACTTTGAGAACCAGTGGAATAGACCAATGAACAAACTGAGAGGACTAACAACTTTTCCATGTTGTTCTCATTAAGGAGGTCCCTGTTTTATAATCTCACTAGATGCAGGAAAAACATCTGAAAAAATTCAGTATCCTTTCATGTTAAAAATTCTCAACAAATTAGGTATAGAAGGAATGCAACTCAGCATAATAAGGGCCGTGCACGACAAGCCCACAGCGAACATCATACTCAACGGCATGATGCTAAGAGCTTTCATCTTTTCACCACTCCTCTAAGACCAGGAATAAGAGAAGGATGCCCACTCTTCTCCTATTCAACATAGTACTGGACGTCCCAGACAGAGCGACGGGCAAGAAAAAGGAAGGAAAGGCATTCAAATCAGAAAGGAAGAAGTAAAATTCTCTCTGCAGATGACATGATCTTATACACAGAAAACTCTAAAGACTCCATCAAGAAAACCTATTAGAACTGAAAAAGAGACTCAGTAAAGTTGAAGGACACAAAATCAACACATAAACTCAATTGTGTCCCTATACACTTAACAATGAACTATCTGAAAAAAAATTAAGAAAATGATTCCATTTACAATACATCAAAAATAATAACATATTTAGGAATAAATTCAACCAAGGAAGTAAAAGATCTGTACACTGAAAACTATAAAACATTGATGAAAGGAATTGAAGAAGACATAAATAAATGGAAAGATACTCCATGTTCATGGATTGGAAAAATTAAAGTGTTAAAATGTCCATAATACCTAAAGTGATCTACATTTTCAATGTAATCCCTAACAAAATTCCAATGGCATTTTTCACAGAAATAGAAAAACAATCCTAAAATTCAAATAGAACACAAAAGACTTCGAAAGCAATCTTGAGCAAGAAGAACAGAACCATAGGCATCACACTTTCTGTTTCAAAACATATTACAAAGCCAAAATATTCAAAACAGTATAGTACTGGCATAAAAACAGACCTATAGACAAATGGAACAGAATAGAGAGCCCAGAAATAAATCCACACATATACAGTCAACTGATCTTCAACAAGAGTGCACGGCTACACTATGAGGAAAGGACAGTCTCTTGAAGAAATGGTGCTGGGAAAAATGGATATCCACATGCAGGAGAATGAAAATGTACCCTTATCTCACACCACATATAAAAATCAACTCAAAATGGATTAAAGACTAAGACATAAGACCTGAAACTATAAAAATACTAGAAGAAAATATAGGTAAAAAGCTTCTCGACATTGGTCTAGGCAATGATTTTTTGGATGTAACTTCAAAAGCACACAAAACAAAAACAAAAAGAGACAAGTGGGATTGCATCTAACTACAAAGCTTCTGCACAGCAAAGGAGACAATGAACAGAGTGAAGAGACAACCTACAGAATGGGAGAAAATATTTGCAAACCATACATTTTTGTTAATATCCAAAATATATAAGGAACTCAAATAATTCAATAGCAAAATTCAAATAACCCAATTAGAAAATGGGCAACGGACCTGAAAAGATGTTTCTTAAAAGATAAACAAATGGCCAACGGGTATATGAAAAGGCACTCAACATCACTAATCATCAGGGAAATGCAAATCAAAACCATAATAAGATATCACCTCACACCTGTTAGAATGGCTATTATCAAACACACACACACAAAGAGATAACAAGTGCTGGCATGGATATGGAGAAAAGAGAACCCTTGTAATGGAGAAAAGAGAACCCTTGTATACTGTTGATGGGAGTGTAAATTGGTACGGCTACCATGGAAAACAGTATGGTGGTTCCTCAAAAAATTAAAAATTGAAGTACCATATGACCCAGCAATCCCACTCCTAGGTATATAGCAAAAAGAAATGAAATCAGTATCTCAAAGAGATATCTGCACCCCCAAGTTCATTGCAGCACTAGTCACAATAGTCAAGATAAGGAAACAACCTAAGTGTCTGTCAATGTATGAATGGATAAATAAAATGTGTTATATACACATAATGGAATATTATTCAGCCTTAAAAAAGGAGGAAATCTTGTCATTTGTGACAACAGGGATGAACCTGGAGGACATTATGCTAAGTGAAATAAGCCAGACACAGAAAGACAAATACTGTATGATCACGCTTATATGTAGAATATAAAAATGTTGAACATATAAAAGTAGATCTTAAGTGTTCTCACCAAACATAAAAAATACGGCAACTATGTAAGGTGATGGATGTGTTAATTAGTTTGATTACGGTAATCACTTCACAATGTATACATATATCAAAACATCATGTTGTACACCTTAAATATATACAATTTTTATTTGTCAATTATGCCTCAATAAACCTTGGAAAAAAGTGCCCTTTTACCTCTAAAAGTAATAACAGATACAGATGGTTGACACAGATTTTAGATTCCTTTTTTGTCAGTACTTTTTTTATTGTAGTAAAATATACATGACACAAAATTTACCATTTCAACCATTTTTAAATGTACAATTCAATGGTACTAAGTACATTCACAATATTGTACAACCATCATAGATTTTAGATTCTTTAATAAATGTTTTATGTAGGTTTTTTTCCCGAGTGCATTTGCTGTTATGTTGTGAGGATGTGCCACTGACATTTGATTCAGAGTGGCAGATAATACATACATAACGATATATATATGTGTGTATAAAAGACTACATTTTGTAAAATTTCCAGCACTATTATTTAACCAACATCTAAATGTATTACCTCTTGTGCTTCGTGGGCTATTAACTGGTCCATTAACAGTCTCCGCCGTCTTTTTTCCCTTTGCTCTCGTGCAAAAGCATCTTCTTCGAGGCGCTTTTGGATTTTTTTAATGTAGTCATCATCCGAATAAGTGTTTAACAAATCGGTAGTTGTCTGGCCTGCTGTATCTAAAGAAGTCTTGGATGCACTAAGGACAATAATTTTTATTTAGATTTAAAAAAATAACGCAATCACATGTACTACTTGTGACTATGGAGAAAGACCTTATGAAAAGGCTCCCTTGAGTGCTCTGTTAATAATACAAACATTAAAGCAAATATTAGAACTTCGGTGTGACACTCATAGCTTATCAGTAGATTCCACTTGCCTCACCTCATTTCTGGACTTTATCTCTGTGAGGTCCTTAGCATACTCTTCTTTCTCGGCCTATTGCCTACTTGTTCTTTCACTTCTTATGATCTTCACTGTACCCAGAGATTCTGGATTTCTCTCCTTCTTCTTCCTGCTGGCCCTAGGCCTCTTGCCTCTGCTGTTTTGAGTCAACAGTAGGCACAATACTGATAACCCAAGTGTCAGGGAAGGCATACCTCTATGAGAGTTGGGCACATATACTAATATCAGGACACTGAGAGTACTTCTACGGACAGTTCCATCCACTACAATTCCCCTCTCACCTATGCAAAGGCAAGTTGCTCTATGAACTCCCAGTAACTTTCTGACTGCTCAGGGCAGTGGCCCAGCTCCTACTGGAAGCTCAGCTGTTGCAAGTTGACTTGCTCATCATGCCACACTTGCAAGCACAGGTCTGACCTCGCCTCTCACTCAAGTCCTGGAGATCCAAGTGAGAAGACCTACCTCGGGGCTCTTGTCCTACCTCATGTCCAAAATTAAAGGATCACGAAGAGTCTGGTGTCTCACCAACAGAAAGCAAACACTCAATTTAGTGAGACAAATGTTGGCTTAGTACAGAATTTATAGATTCATTCAAAAGTGATCTTCAAAAGTAGAAGATATATTTTTATGTATAAGAAACAAATAATTAGTTCTCATCTGCATACCTCTTTAAAAAAGAAACAGAATACAACAGTACAGTGATACAAGATATATCAAGTAGCTTGCCAAGAAATAATGAATTTTAATATTTTGAATAAATATTTTGTAATGTTATGTTATTAATGTATTTGGTTTGAAATATAACTTATAATCTTATTCAAAAGACAAAAACACAATGTTATGGTGTGTAGGGACTAAATAGTCATCAATTCTCATAGAGACGGAAGTACTCTTATAAAAGCATAGTTAATTCATGTTTAATGAAGTAATAGTCGCCTGTTTACAGTGCAGATCATATTGTATCATAGTTCAGTATTTGTAGATTTGCTGCTTCCAGCTGAATTCTGAGCTCATAATTTTACTTCCCTTTGCATCTTTGCCTCGTAGTTCTGACACGTAGTTGATGTCTGCTAAGTTTCAAACGATATGCTAAGAAGCACTATACAAGTGTTATGTAATTTTAAAAATCACACACTGAAATTTTGGTTATTTTCTCTGCAGGGGCTCAACCTTTCAACTGAATTCTGTCACTGAGAGTCGCTGAGTAGAAACTGTGTAGCTCCCAAAGCCTCAGTGAGATCAAAGACAAAGCTGAACCCTACTTATTTATTAAGATTTAGTACAATTAAGTATTTATGAAAGTTGTGTGGCATAACTTTTTTGGATCATTCATCAAAATTCTCATATTTTTACTTAAATGTGTTGTTTAAAAGCATTTGCCTTGGATTGAGCATAGGTTAACAGCTTTCTCAACACTGCATATAAGCTGCCAACAATATACTTAACGTCTTGCTTCTCCTTTATTTATCAACCAATCTGCCCTTCCATCCATTCATCCATTTACTGTCTTATTCCAATTAAGGTCTGAAGAAAGCTACATGATATTTACTTGAATAAATACTCATTTTACTAGATGTGGGTTTCTTGAGGGCAAAAATCATGTTTTCTTTATATCTGTTTGCTTGCCAGTCCTCCACAGAATTCATAATTGTATGTGTATGAATTATTAGTAATATAAACCTTGGCCAAATTTGTATATATAAAAAACCTGTTGGTAGGAAGAGCCTATGGTAAATCTGTGAATTCAGACGTCAAATTACAGCAGCTAACAACCTTAGCTAAAAGAACAAATGGCAGACAGCATTTATTATTTGTCTTAAAAAATAAAGAAATTGTACATGTGGGGAAAGAGCAGCCCGGTGAGCTCTTGCATTGCTCCCATTGAGACATCATTTCATTCCTCCACGAAAGAAAAAAGATAGACTTTGAAATGACATCCCCAAGGAATTGCTTCAGGAGCAGGCTGTGAAGGAGGCAGCTGCAGAAATTGCTCCTTAGAGTCAACCTAGGAGAAGATTTTAGTGGTTTCCGACCTCAAGTAGTGTGAAGTTTCTGAAAGAGCGCAGAACATGCTTGATTCTAAGCTAAGAATTCAGAATGAACTAAAAAAAGTAGTGACTAACAAAGGGGCTAAAGAAAGGCTATATTGTACCATAGCTTTCATTTTCTTTAGGAGTTTGCTCTAGACCAGTGCTTCCCAATATTTTTTATTTTGGGGGCATCAGAGAAAATGCTCTTTGCGCAGCACCGTAGAAGGGATCTGGAGCCTGAGATGGGGCTGCTCACAGCCAGAGGTGACTGGTCCAGGGACGCTGGCTGCCCCAGGCCCTATCCTGCTGCTCTGAGAAGTGAGGATGTCTCTATCTCATGGCCCCGAAGTGGCAAATCTCGGGCAAGACCAGGAGGAGTCTTGTGCAGAGAAAGAACCTGTGACAGACACTGCTATTTCACGCATTTTTTCCTCAAAACAGATCCCCAATTTTATTCAGAAAAACAACGCACCCAACTAGAGACTATATTTCCCAGCCTCCCATTCTGCTAGGTATGGCCATGTGACTGAATTCTGGCCAGCAGGATGTAAGCAGAAATGTTATATGGGACTTCTAGGAGGGCTCTTAAAAGGAGCTATTTTAGATTGGAGATAAACATTTTTTGCCTATCCTCCTTCCTGATATCGGGAACATGAGCCAAATGGCCAGAGCCCCAGCAGCCATCTTGTATTGTAAATGTGCCTTTGAGGACAAAAACCACACAACAGGACAGTGGAACTAAAGGAAAGTCTCAGATCTTGATGACACAAAAGAGAAGTAAACTTCTATCTAATTTTAACTCACTCTTGTTTTGGGGTTTCTAAAGCTAACTGATGGAGAGGCCTAGGTTCAGGTTGGGGTGGCAAAGGCAACAGGAAGCAGGGTGAATGTTTGCAGCTGTATTGTACAGGGATGATCTTTAAAATATTTAATAAATGACATGGCAATGACACTAATCAATCAAAATGGATGCTGCTGCAGGGATTGGAAGATGCTGCTGTGTTTGCTATTAATTCTGGCTGCTAAGTTATGTAGAAATTACGGGGCCCAGGAAAGGAGCCAGCCATGGAGCTACAGAGAATACTATTCACTAACAAGTAACAAAATATTTCAATATTTAAGATGGTCATTCTGGTGGACACCATCTATTTACCCCTCCAGAGAATGTGGCCAGTGAGATGAGTGAAAGAGTTGGAAGAAATGGAGTGGTTTCACGGGCCAAGGACAGGGTGGGTGTGGTGGGTTCAAGTGGCAACTGCGTGGGTGAGTAGACTTCGATTGTGTTTTTTTAGGAGTTGGGGCAGCACTGATAAATGGGGGTGGGGTCAGAATAGGGCATCAGGAGTTTCTGAAGAAGGTATAAGGGAAGTAATGTATATATTTTCCATTTTGCTTCATTTTCCTTCCACACCTGACTGCATCACCATTTCTTCTTCTAGCTTTTTCTTATTCCTCCTCATTTGACTCTATTTCCTTCCCTCAGAAATATTAATATGGACCTAAAGTATATAATTTATGTCTGTTTTTCTTCTTTAACAGAAATTTATTTCATATTCCATAAAACATAAATGAGTAGTTTGGATAGTTTCCATTTAAAAATGCAGAAGAATTCAAGTTGCTCATACATATGTAGTCCCTAATAGATTATATTCTGTGAGTCAGACTCGTAATAGGAAACAAAAAGGGAAGGGACCTTTATCTTTAGGCAAACGAAGCCCAGTAACCAGGCACTTTGTGCAAGGAACTCACCAAACTGTCTGTCTTAGTGACATTTAGTCAACAAATTCATCTAACAACTCTATTGCTATTCCCTGTGCTAAATGCTGAGGATGCAACATGAGAGAAACCAACTGGAGTCTAATAAAGGCTTTACTGCAACAAATTTAAATTAATGGTAACTTAAAACAATTTTATTCACTGTTCAAAAAAGTGTGTGAAGGGGCCACCCGGTGGCGCAAGCGGTTAAGTGCACGCGCTCCGCTGCAGAGGCCCAGGGTTCGCCAGTTCGGATTCAGGGCGCAAACCGACGCACAGTTTAGCAAGCCATGTTGTGGTGGCGTCCCATATAAAGTGGAGGAAGATGGGCACAGATGTTAGCCCAGGGCCAGTCTTCCTCAGCAAAAAAAAAAAAAAAAAAAGAGGAGGATTGGCAGGAGGATTGGCAGATGTTAGCATAGGGCTGATCTCCTCCCAAAAAAAAAAAAAAAAGAGTGTGTGAACTTAGAAGAGTAAGCATAGCACAGAAAAGTAAATTAACTTCACATCTCACAACAGCCACTTTCCTTCTTGATCTTTACAAAAGTTGTTAATGAACAAGTAATCTGAATTTAAGCTCATTTAACTTCCTTCATACACTCTCTTAATGAAGAGTCTACAAAGTGAAAAGATCTTTTGAACAGCTATTTCAGGTAAACTGTTTCTAAATATTCAAAAGTTATAGGTAGAACAGACTGTAGTTATGCGATTATTAAAATAGTTCACATCCCACCTTTCTTTTGCCTGGAGATCCTTTTTTATTAATGCTTCAAACTTCTTAATTTCATTGGCCACATCCTTTAAAGAAAATTCATTATTAGTTTTCTACCTCTAAAAACCATTGAAAATCTTCATTTACCATATTCATTCAAGTTTATAAGGTGATATGCACTACTAATTCAAGCTAATTAGGCGGCAAGATGTGAAAAGCTGCAGTCTAGAATACTTTAATTCTGATTTGTCACTTTTAGAGGAGGCTAAATACACCTAAAGGAATGTGAAAATTGCCTAACCTGAATCATTCAGTGCACAGTTCTAGCTCTGACAGTGCATCAGAGGGCATTTAATGAGAATGAAGATTATGAGTGAGGACATGCATTATTAATTGTAATTCTTTTAAAGGAAAATAAGCATTTTATGGATATAAATATTTCAAAATCGTCTTGAGTATTTTAAACATTTCCTGTGCAACCTCATTTAATACACTACTAATTTTCTCTCTGAAAATTAATTTTAGTTCATCCTCTGTCTACTACAAATTCTTATCAATAAACTTTAATCAACTCAGGGAAATATAAGAATTAAATACTTTACTAAAATGGGGTCAGAAAAAAAGCCTCTGTTGGTGGTGTTTTTTAGAATCCAAGTACAGGATTTTTTTAAATATAAAAAATAAGAAATGTGGATTAATATAAAATGCAACAGATTTAGAAATTAGAGAGACCTGTTAATCTCTGCTTTACCAGCATTGTGAACTTGAGTAAAACAGGTCAGCTTTCTGAGTCTCAGTTTCCTTATCTACAAAATGGGGGAAATAATACCCTACTTAGAGAGTTATTTATAAATTAAAGATAATGTGAAATGCTCAACCCACAGCCTGACATATAGCAGATGCTCAATAAATGGTAGCTATTAGTCTTTTTCTTAGGTCATGGGAGAGAATATCATTAACAAGCATTGTAGCAGTATGCAGTGTAGATTGTAAGAATTAGTACCAAAATGTAGTAATATTACTCCCCTGTGAAATATAATCAGATTGTATCCCATTGGAATAATTGAAGTTGGGATGGTCTAGCAAAATATCACTAGTGTAGGTATCATAAATTTAAATATACTGATTGCAAGCAAATCACTTAACATTTCTAGGATTCATAGAAAAACAGTGCAACACGGTAAGGAGGAATTGAGTAAAAACATATAGTAGGAATGGCACATACATAGTATGTGCACCTCACCTGGCCTCTGTTGTATTCATAGGAGTCATGACGCATTACAAGAGCACCCATTCTGGTCTGATTTGTTAGTGATCACAGAAGGTTCAACATAGGAGTCCAGAAAGGTACTGTCATTTAATAGGAGTCTGCCATCTCTGGCCTAAAGCTACATTCTCTGTTTCTGAACAAATAACAGTATAAAATGGATTGAAGACGCATACAGTAGAGGAGTTTTAAATGAGAAGGAACAATGCCAGAGATAATTTGAAAAGAAAGTAAGAAGTTTTGGGAAGTCTCTTATACATTTTAAGGAAAAGATCATTCCTTCATTAAGATAAACACAACACAATATTAAAGGATTATCACTTACCTCTGCCTCTTTTTTCTTTTTCATCATTTTTTGGGCGTCAAGTGCTTTAAGAGTTCGATTTGGTGCAGGCTTAGGAATCTGTATGATAGCTGCTTGGATTTTGGCCATTATTTCATTTTGTCGACTTCTGTTCAAGCGTTGCTGAATATTCCATATACATTAGTTTAGTTATTCAGTTTGTCGGAATAATAGGCAATGTTATACACTCACAGGTACACATAAATATAATTTTTCCATTGAAATTTTCAAAATTCAGCAATTAACCAATGGACTAGGTATCACAATTGTATAATGTTAGGAAGCAGGTGTCAATATGACTTATTTTGAAAAGTATGATATTAAAGCACAATTTTGGAATCCCCAACTTATGCTTATCAAACACATGTATTTTCATTCTGGGTGATGATAGTAAAAGGATAATAAAGGTACCTAAATACAAACAAGAGCATAATTCTTTCCCAGTTCCACCTTCATGACCTGCCCAAAAATGGGAAGAGAAAGTTCTGTCTCTGAAGATGGTCTGAAGAGAAAATTCAGTCTAGAAGATGGTCTCTAGGAGTGCTCCTGGGGAACCCAATAGAAATGACAAGCATCCCCCAAACTCAGTCATGCTTAAACAATGAGTTCAGAGACTCCCTACAATATTGAATTAACACTACATTATGTGATATCATTATTAGATCATCTCTTCTCCATATAGGCAGTAATTATTTTAAGAAGAATATAAGCAGGAGGGCATAATTGAAAGAAAAAATAGTACAAATCAGATAAAATATTTTAAAATAATAGATTTAAGAGGCAGCATGTGAAACTAATCATGACTTTACTACTAAAGCATTATATTAAAACCAAGATCATTAGTTCCTACATCCAAAGATAAGAAACTTTAATTCACCATTAAAAGTCAGAAACTGTAAATCATTCTAAAATTTTCTTCAATTCACTTCCCAAAATGTGAATTTTTATTAACTGCAATATGTTTAACCTTTTTTTCTTATGAAAACAAAGGCTCTCTCTTTTGTCCTATTTGCTTCCTATAATTTTTAACATAATTTACTTCAGAATATTTAATGGTGTCATATTTTGTTTTTCCAAACATTCTTTGGAGACTTTCTGCATTAGATGTGGCACATCAAAGTTGGACAGGCTGGTTCCATATAAACTAGAGTCCCAGCACTCAGTCTCAACTTAAACACAACTATAAGAGTGCCTTCTTTCCTTACCATGCAATGCCAAGGGCAAGCCCAATGCGTTATCCATTCTCTGGCAAGTAATGGGATCATAAGATCTTCCAGAGTTTGTCTCTCATCTTTCCCTCCCTCCTCACAGGGAACTGACTACATTCAGGATATGTTAATTTCTTATCATTCTAAATATATGAATTTAAAAAATGATTAACAGTGCAATGAAAAGAACTATAATTCTTATGCCTGTAGTTTACACATTCCATATACCCAGCCACCAGAAATTCTCTTAAAAGTCTTTAACGATTCCTCGTACCTTTGTCTGCTCATGTCCTTAAAGGCACAGGATATCATTACAGATTTTCAAGAAATATGAGAAGCAGCAGGGAGCGATCAAAGCAAGAAGGGCTAGCAAGATGTTAAGAGATGTTTAAGGCGGTGGGAAAGGGAAGCACACAGAGAACCACCCCACATTGTCAGAAGAGAGAAGTGGGGCAGGGTAGAAAGACCAAGAGGCTACAAAAGAGGGAAAAGAGAGGGGAAAGTGTCTGCTCTGCATCTCTTAGTGATGACAGTGGTCATAAGCCTTCGCTGGAGTAGCTAGCAGCAACCCCCCATCACCAAAGCCTCTGAAGCACTAATTTCTGTCAGGCAAATTAAAGAGATCTGCCACTCCAGAGAATAGCAGTTCTTGTTCTGAGCCACAAGTAGAGGTGACAATCAGCAAGACTGGGGATGGAGAGAAGGGGAAAAGTGAGGGAGAGAAAGGTGAGAGCAGGGCAGAGCATTAGTCACGCATCAGGAACATGCAACTTGTGCTACATTAATGCTTATGCAATGTGTACTATAGGTATAAACCGCAAACAGTATACTATGCACTAATTAGTTTCTGGAAAAACTGTTCTATAAAACCTTTTCGATATTAAAACATCTTTGTTCTTCCTTGACTTTTTGGAAATTTTCAAGTTTCTCAAAATGCATGTGGACAAGATCTTCTTCCATGTGTTTATATTTTTCTTGAAACCTGTGTGTAACCCGCATCAGATTGAAATCAGTTTGACGTGGTATCAGGTTTCTAAGTCTCTAAATAAAGAAAGCATTTCAAAAGATTCCATTATTAGAGAATAAAGAGCATATTGTCACTATAAGCACACATGAAATTTGTCTTCAAAATAAAATTTCTATGAATTACTACTGTTGATAGTTAAAAAAAATTCAAGACCCATGCTATTCACTCATATCCCTAACTAATGTAAGGACAATAAAAAAACATGATTTGAATTCCTTCTAACAAAATAGTCTCACATCTACTTTTATAGTTAAGTTTTTTGCCCTGAGTTTGATTTTCAATGAATGATATTTGAATTCTTGGAAATACATTTTCATAAAAATAATTTTATAAAACCAATTTCAACACATAAGATAAGATAAGAAGCCGGATTCTTTTCGTTACTTAAGCCACTTCCTAGTAACAAGCGAAGAAACATTAAAAATTCCAGGCCACTGGAAATGAGAGTGCAACAGTGTAAGAAAATGAACTCTCAAAGATGGTTGTAAAGTGGGACACAGAGCAAAGTGGCTAATGTATTTAACTAAAACTGTTATATCCAAAAGTATTCTTAGAAGCTAAAGACTTACTAAAAACAAAAAGAAATGGTACCATTGCTCAAACCAGTGTTGGTCCCCACTTTTGGTCCTTCTCTTCTAACACGGCCTCAGTAGATACTGGCTCTACTGGAAGAATATTTAAGGACCTTTGCACGGACTTTAAACCCTTACACACTTCCTGCTCTCTTCACTGTTAAAAACGGCCTGGCCTCCATCTTCACAGTAGCAATGAAAATGTAAGGGCCTTGAACATCCCACCTCTCCACTTCAACACATATCATCTATACCTTCCACTTAATTCTTATTTTTCCCTCGGACCCAAGAAACACACATTGAGATATCATATAGCCCACTGGTAAGTGTGCAGCTACTAGAGTCAGACTGCCTAGGTTTGAGTTTCAGCTCTAACACCTACATGAAGTTGGGCAAGTTACCTAAGCTCTCTGTGCCTCAGTTTCATCATCTGCAAAATGGGAATAATAAAAGTACCTGTCTCATAGGACTGTTGTAAAGATCAAGCAAGATAGTATATATAAAGCACCAGGAACAGGGCTTGGCACCTCACTATGTATGTTCAACAAATTTTAGTCATTATTAACATTACTATGTAATAGACACTTGCATCTTCTTCCATGTGGAATCAAAGAAAAAGGCATGTTAATTCTTTCCTAAGATAGCTCCTCCTTCATCTGACCTGTTGATTCATTCTTCCTCTTTTCTTCCCCAGAGGATCTCCTTCCACTTGGTCCTCACACCAGTCATCTCCTGCCACTGATTCTCTTTCTCAGCTGGCAAGCTGTCCCAGTCTTTATGTCCATAAAACAAACAAATGATCTCATACTTCATTTGAGCTTCTCTCCTGCAGCTACTGTTCTTATTTTCTCTTCTCCTTTACCTTCCAATTTCTTGAAAGAATAGTCTATGCTCCCCTCTTCCTCATCTTCAATTTACTCCTCAACTCACTACAATCTATAGCACTCTACTGAAATATTTTTCTCTCCCTAAAACGTAAGCTCTACAAGGGTTGGGGTTTTTCCTGTGTTGTTCATTGTGCAAGCACCTGACGTAAAGTAGGATCCCCACAAATATTTGTCCAATGAATGAATGATAGACTCTGGAGGGTCACCCATTGCCAACATTAAATCCCATGCCCTCTTGTGTGGCCTCCTCTACACAGCTTTTATAGCACTTGTTGCTGTTGACTGTTTTATACTCAACAAAGAATTGTCTTGTATATTGTCTTCTTGAAGCTACAAAAAACCCTAACTCTGAGGCAGGTAGAGACAATCATCCTTGTTTTTACAGCTGGGAAAATTGAGACTGAGACTGTTCCAGAGACTGGCCCAAAGTTAATCAGCCTGCAAGTGAAGGAAGCCAGATGCAACACTAAGTTATTGGGCTTTAAGCTGAATCTAATTTCTAGCTCTCCATGGGTGCTGAGTTCATTATGCCACCAGGTTCATCATGATGTACGCCAAGAATATACAAACCTGAAAGTGGATATGGCCTCATATCTATTATGTCATTGTTGCTTCCTAAATTAAATTTAAAATTTTAATTATTTCCATTTATATTCAGTGTATTGCATCAGTGCAGCACTCCCCGCCATTCGAGTGGCCTGGAAAAGTTAATGCGCTTCACTTACCATAAGGAAATAGCACAAGAACTAGAGAGAATGGTCTAAACAGTTGTATCAATTAATCAAAATATATTTAATGAGTATTTGCAATGTTCAAAGCACTGTATTAGGCATATTAGTTGAATCTGAGTAATAAAAACTCTTGTGAGGCCATATGACAAATAAATAACGAAAGTTGGCCAACAATACCAGCAGCAGGATGTTAATACCAGAGAGTGAGAACTCTCTGTGCCCTAGGAGCTCCACAGGAAGAATCCACGTGTACTGGAAAGGTTGCAGAGAAGTAGACAGAGAAAAGTTTGGGGGAAGAGGAGAAGTGAGAAGGGTGAGCTTGGGTGTGAGCGAGGGAAGAACAGGAATATACAAGTTCTATTCAAGGACAGGCTGCCAACCAATGTAGAAGAAAGAAAGACTTTATGCTGAGGACTATGAAGAAATAAAGTTAGAAAGACAGGCTGAGATCATTTAGTGAAAGATCTTGAACGTCAGTCTATATTGGAGACAGGATATAGGTAAAATAGAAGGTTTCTGAGCAGAAGAACCCAATGAACATGGAATTTGGAGAAGATTCATCTAGCAGTTGATTAACCTCCAGCAGAAAGCCTGAACATCGAGGCACATGTTAGTAGGTTGCTGCAATAGTTCATAAGGAGATCTGAGTGGATATGATAGGGGTAGAAATGGAAAGAGAGGAGCAGTCATAAACAGCACTGGGAATTAGGAACAAACAGAATTCGAGAAGCTACTGGAAACGTGGATAGGATGGAGAGAGACATCAAAAGTGGTTAAATCAATTGAAAATATTAATATAAAATAAAACCCAACTATGACCAATAACATACATAAGGGACATATATACCCAATAGGGCACCTTTGAGAAGGCAACATCACTGTCTTTTCTCTTTATCAAGTTTTACTTTGTGATATGCTTGTGTTTCTTTATGTACTTACATCTCGAAAAGCCTCACTTTTCATGTTTTGAAGTCTTATATTTGTCAGGGGTTGCATGGTTTGCATTTCCACTCCAGTCAGTCCACTTTTCTTCTTTTTCTGAAGAACAGTGTATAATTGATACAAAAGTTTCGTCGCTGCCCCAGGCTTTTCAGTGATGATGTTGTGGGCCACGTTCTGATCAAACTGCACACCCAGAAGGCGAAGTGTTGGCTCCAAGCGAGAAAAATTATTAAGTTTGGCACTTGAAACCCTAGGCATTAAAATATTTTACATAGTTAGATCTTGGCATCAAATTAAAAACAAACAACAAATATCAGCGGTATTATCATGATCTAATATAATGAATTATCCCATGTCCTCTTAAATATTTCATTGCTCTCTAAAACTACTCAATCATGTAAATATATCGAGCTTTTCTATTGCCCTGAACTCCATGCATTTATTTCTCTTGAATGGCTAAACTAAAACCCATTAATTTTATACACTTTTCCACTTAAATAGACACTAGAATTTCTACAAGAAGTCAATACAAAACCAGATAACTAGATGCTTTCTTCTAAATGGAAAAACTTAGCTATGGTTTTGAAAAATACTTTACTCAGAACGCAAAATTGAAATTTAAATGTCCATTACTTTAAATGATACTATTACTAAAATCTTAAAATAGCCCTAAATGTTGCATTGACAACTCTAACAATGATCCTCTTGGGCATCGTCAGAAATATTTAATTAAAGAATATTAGTTATTCGATCAAATTATTAGTCTTGAATTTACAGTTTCTTTACTACTTTAAGAATCAGTAAAGACTTTCTAATTGTAAGTTACATTTATTTTTGAATCACATTATCAAATTAGGCTCACAATTTAGAAGAAATTCATCTATTCATTCATTTATTAATATACTCTCTCTACTACAAACATTTTTTAAATACTCATTTTATACCAAGGATTTATTTATTAAATTACAAAGATAAATAAGACATAGTCCTTGCTCTTAAGGAGTCCATAGTTGGAAAAAATAGATGAGTAAACAAATAATGATAAATTGAGGTAAGTGTTTTAATAGAGGTCTAGAATGATCCAAGGCTGTTAATCAGCCTATGAATCCAGCTGACAGAAAGAAGACAAAGATAGTGGATGCATTTCCAACTATTGTGCCTCTCTGATCAAACCGGATGCAAACATCAATTTTAACCAACGGCCTATTTTCTCATTACTTTAACTTCCGAACAGTCAATGACATTACGTAATAGAAAAAATATACTGAATATACTTGAATATAAGTCAAAGTCCTAACCTCCGCCCACCAAAAAATGACACTTAGAACAGAAGGAGTTGCCATACATTTGGCAGAATTTCTAATATTACGGGGTTACTCACTCAATAACCTCATTTTGTTCTATAAAATTGAAGATACAATGAACTTCAAGGACCCCAATTAAATTTTTAGAAGCTTATAGAGATCACTTAACACAAACTTTATATATTGTTCCTAGTATTCTATTTCTGAAGAGATTGCTCTCAAGTAGTGGTTTTAAACCTTTTTTTTGTGTGTGTGAGGAAGATCAGCCCTGTGCTAACATCTGCCAATCCTCCTCTTTTTCTGCTGAGGAAGACTGGCTCTGGGCTAACATCCATGCCCATCTTCCTCCACTTTATATGGGACGCCGCCACAGCATGGCTTGCCAAGCGGTGAGTCAGTGCGTGCCCAGGATCCGAACCGGTGAACCCCGGGCCTCCGCAGCGGAGCGCACGCACTTAACTGCTTGCGCCACTGGGCCAGCCCCCTTTTTTTTTTTTAAATACAGATACCATTGAAAATCTCATGAGAGTTATGGAAGTTTTTACACAGGAAAGAAAACACACATCCATGCATATACACAAAATGCGTATATCATTTTCCGGGTGTGAACCTCCTAACATCTAGCCTAAAAGTGTCCATTAACTGTAAGTTAAAAACCCATGCTCTAAAAGGAAGTGAGTCTAGGGAAATATATGAATGATTTCTACACATGAATAAGGAGCCAGTATCATGGGAAGGCCAATGACAAAAGCAGTGATGCAGTATGTTGAATTCCTTTTCCACTTAAGTGGTGTAACTTACTATCCTATTTCCTCTATTTGTTATTACTCTTTTAACAGAAATATTTGGTAAAGTATATCTAATATATCATACTACATCAACCAAACTTTGAATAAAATATTTTAAATTAATAAAAGAGAAACAGATCTTAGAGGGGAAGAAAGACAATGAACGTTACAAAGAAATCTTATCAACAATAAGAGTAAACTGTTTTTAAGTCCTCTCATGTCCAGTTTTATAATTTGCTCCCCCAAAATGACTTTAAAGTTTGAGATAACAAACATTTGCCTAAAGTGACTAGGGTAAAGCAGACCATGTTTTGAAGAGCATAATTGTGAAAGAGGATAGTCAGATCAATGGCTTGTGCTTACATTACTTGGACACGCACCTGACACCCCCTTTTGCTTATTTTTTATTGCAGTAACATTGGTTTATAACATTACATAAATTTCAGGTGTACATCATTGTATTTTGATTTTTGTATAGAATACATCATGTTCACCACCCAAAGACTAATTACCATCCACCACCATACACATGTGTCTAATCATCCTTTTTGCCCTCCTCCCTCCCCTCTTCCCTCTGGTAACCACCAATCCAATCTCTGTCTCTATGTGTTTGTTTGTTGTTTTTATCTTCTATTTATGAGTGAGATCCTACAGTATTTGAATTTCTCCCTCTGACTTATTTTGCTTAGCATAATACCCTCAAGGTCCATCCATGTTATCGCAAATGGCAAGATTTCATCTTTTTTATGGCTGAGTAGTATTCCATTGTGTATATAAATCACATTTTCTTTATCCATTCGTCCCTTGATGGGCACCTGGGTTGCTTCCAAATCTTGGCTATTGTGACACCCCCTTTTGGTCTTCCATCATGGTTATCCTTTCATGCCCTTCCTATCCTAGGAGTCCCGTATGTCTAGTGCACTACACATATTTGGAAAAATATGGCCTGAGAGTCACTTGTCAGAGCTTTGGCCTGGCTCATAACCTTGGGCTACAGAGGTTAGGGGCAACATCATTCAGGAGGGAGAATCCAAAAGCAAACACTACCTATTTCCAAATTTTAACCAACCTTAGCCCTGCACCCAATAAAAGTGAAGAACATTTCCCCTCCTCTTACTTGTATTACCTAGCCCCCAGAATGCAGTGTTAAGTCTGCTAATATTATGGTTCAGTTAATACATTAGGCTTTAAGATGGCTTTTATGGACTGGTTGAAGTATCCAGGTATAACAGTACTTCTCTCTGGAAGTTTTTAATGTATATTTCAAATTTCCAACCAATCAAAAGTTTGGGAATATAACTGGTGTATAAATTGGTAGAAGTCCGCTCTTCTTATAGCTCAATGCTCATGTGTTCAATCAGTGTAACGTGATAATCAATAGTTGTTTTTGAACACAGAGAAACCACTGGGACATCTTTGCTCTGGAGACAGAGCATATGATGTAAATGTCAATTCCCTCTAGGGAATAAAGAACGTATTCTGGGAAAAGTCTTTCCCTCTCTACTTGCAGTTCTTATTTGCCAAGGGATTATCTATCTCCTCTCCTCCTTGCCACCTAGTGAGGGAATACATCTTACAAGATCAGTAGAAGCTGCCCTCCCATGGATATCCATGCTCCTTTATTTTTTATTCTTTTAATTAATCTGCTCGTTTTTCATATGGACTAAAGATATTCTAAAGCAAAGAATTCTTTCAGAGTTAGGTGAGTTATTCTTAGGATTAAGTAATTTCCAAGGCAAACAACTTCAAGTTATTAGCAACATATATTTAGTTTACTGTGTACATTTTAGACTAATAAAACTAAAAATATTAGACAAAACTCCCAAATCATGCGCTCTGGCATGTGCTCTATGGCCCTGCTAACAAGAGCCAATTCAGTATACCTGAAATACTGCATGTGTGATCTCGTCAGGATGGTCCTTTAAGCTTTCTATGGCTAAACAGATGCACTTTCTGACATTATTCATTTACTCAATAGAGAAACACTACTGTGTGTCTGCTATAGGCCAAGGACAATGCTTGGAGCACAAAAAACAAACACACTCTGCAACTTTGAGCAATTATGCAAGTTAGTTGAGGAGTAAGTAAACATTCATATATTCATTCATCATCCATTGTTTGGGTTCCTTCCTGTTGCAGGCACTCTGATAAGAACTGACATACAAATAAATAAATAATTATAACTTAATGTGATAAGGAAAGGATGTCCAAAGTGCTATTAGAACAAAGAGAAAAAGGGAACTAAATCTGCTAGGGGAATCAAAGAAGAGTTTAGAGAAGGGGTGGATTTTTAGCTGGATCTTAACAATGAAAAAGAGTTTCTCATGGCGGAAGCGAAGGAAGAATATTAATACGCAAAGGTGGAGGGGCCGGCCCTGTGGCTTAGCGGTTAAGCGTGCACGCTCCGCTACTGGCGGCCCAAGTTCGGATCCGGGCGCGCACCCATGCACCGCTTCTCCTGCCATGCTGAGGTGGCGTCCCACATACAGCAACTGGAAGGATGTGCAGCTATGACATACAACTATCTACCGGGGCTTTGGGGGGAAAAAGGAGGAGGATTGGCAATAGATGTTAGCTCAGAGCCGGTCTTCCTCAGCAAAAAGAGGAGGATTGGCATGGATGTTAGCTCAGGGCTGATCTTCCTCACTAAATAAACAAACAAACAAATAAATAAATAAATATGCAAAGGTGGAAGGCATAACAAAAACACATGATGTGTTTGTGGACCACAGCAGCTTAGGTTAGGGCTCCAGGTTGGCAGAAAATGCAGCTGGAAAGTTGGATAAAGGTAACACTGGGAAGCTCCTTGTAGGACATGTCTTGAGAAAGACAGAGAAACTGGAATATCTAAAGTTTCTTAAGCTAATGGGGATACTACACCTAAAGATGTGGGTGTAGAGTTTTACCTTCCGATTGAGAAATTTAAATAAGGTCTCTATATGTAGGATTTACCAGGATATGTAGCCATTCATTAACTCAACAAACATTTACTGAAACCTAAATATGCACCAGGCCTGTGATAGCCTTAGAGATGCAAAGAAAAATGTCTCAATACTCCTAATTTCAAGGTGCTTGAATGTGCAATATGAAATGTAAAAGGACTCAAACAAAGAAACTGACATCAAAGTGATCAGCGTTATTAATAAGTAAATGTGTAAGATAAGTTCATAACTTTCATAAAGGAATAATCAGCAAAAACAACAAAGGACTGGAAATCTGGTCACAAACAGGTCATCACAAATCAACCCATGCATATGAGAAGCACAGCAAGAAAGGAGAAAAGGAGGGCAGGGACACTGATCTACCTATTCTAGAAATCTTATACCTTAGAGGCTGATCCTAGCTTCTATTGGAGGAAGGGCAGTGAAGGTAAGAACAGAGGTGGCACAGGGCTGGGAGCTCAGGCAGAGGAAGCAGTTGAGGCTAAGCTGTGAAGGCTCTTGTATGCATTGCCTTTAAGGAAGAGATGTGAGACATGGGTGTAGGGTATGAATTAGAATGTTACCCAGTACCCTAGAAGCTTAAGAAATTGTCTGGGATTAGCAAAAGAGGGGTTATTTGGTATGAAAATATATTTCCAATCCATGACTTCTCTTGGCATACAATTATTACCTGTACAACTAGCAAAATCTGGATTGTAAAAGAATTTCTCACCTCTAGCATGGAAGTATCAGATTCTTTTGCCCAGAAGTCTTATAATATAGGTGCTGCTCAGTGGAGGCCTACCATTCCAGGCAACCAAAAACTAAGGAATGCTTGAATTGGAAATATTCAGATTAAAACATTATAGATTTGGAATGGGACTTCAGGGAGGACAGACTAAGGACTTCCAAAAGTCCATTCCTTCATAAAGGCAGTAAGAAAACTGATAAAAATTGTAAAAACCAACTTTTTCATAACTCTAGAAATTAGCCAATGACTTGTAACAATCCAAGGAGCATTTATTTAAGAAACAACTTAATCTCAGTAACAACAGAGAGCTTTTAGTCATTTTAACTTGCCTTATTTCCATTCCCTTCTCCCAGCTCCACAGTAACCTTAAAACCCAGCAGCTTTGCAACAGTCGAAGCTGTAAAAACCAGCAGCTAGCAGCCATCTGAGAAGACAGACAGCTTTAAAGCTCCTCAAAACGCCCTGTCTTCGGAACATTGTCATTATTTGACCTGTCTGGCAGCTCAGTGGAAAATCCTCAACCACAGGCCTTGTCATTAATTTGACCTTAGAGCTCAATCACTGGAAAAAGCCCTATTCCCAAGTGTTAGTAAAAAGCAATCGGTGGCAATTAAGACCACAGCTACTTGAGGCAGTGATGCTAGCTGGAGTGAAAAAGAGCCTGCCCAAAAACTTAAAAGGAAGATCTTAGAATGAAATGTCCACTGGGGGTTTTGAAAAGCTCTGACATATTCCTGGGGATCTAGAAGGGAATATGCATGTATAGGAATGTGTGGATGCCCAGGAAAAATACAAGGAGGCCCAAATGTCACTGTAGAAAACCTCTGGCTGACCTTGAGGTCCTGTATAAGCAGGAAGTAAAGGCTAAGGCAGAGTTATAAACTACAAAGCATTGAAGACATACCCCTCGACAGACTCAGTCTCTCAGCAAAGAAAGATTTTTCAGTTCAAGACATTTAAAAACATCTCTGCTCATTTGCTGACAACCAAGCTAACCAAGCAGAGACTTCAGTTGCTGCACACAACAGGGAATACAGACTTTCCAGAATCAGTCCAGGAAAGTCATTAAACAAACAAAAAGCACTAGCAGCAAGAACAACAAATAGCAATAACAACAAACCCTGGGGAGATGGGATAATCTGAGTTGCCTCATTATATTATTCTAAACGTCCATTTTCAACAATTATGAAACACACAGAGAAACAAGGAGGGATGGTCCATTCATAGGAGAAAAAAAGTCAATAGAAACTCTCTGAGGAAGCCCTTATGTTGGATTTATTAGATAAAGATCTTAAGTCAGCTATTATAAGTATATTCAAAAAAACTAAAAAAATCAATTTTTTAAAAAGTAAAAGAAAGTATGAAAAGAATATCTCAACAAAAAGAGAATATCAATAAAGAAATAAAAATTATAAAAATAAAAATTAAATGGAATTCTGGAGTTGAAAAGTACTACTGAAATTTAAAAATTCACTAGAATAGCTCAATAGCAGATTTGAGTTGGCAGAAGAAAGAATCAGCAAACTCAAAGATAGGTCGATTAAAATTATTCAGAGGAGGAACAGAAAGAAAAAAGAATGAAGAAGGATGAATAGATTCTCAAAACATATAAACCCATTCTAGTCATCAGAAAAACATCAGACAAATCTCTACCGAGAGATAATCTGGAAAATACCTGATCAGTTTTTAATTCTTTACAACTATAAAGATCATCAAAAACAAGGGAAGTCTGAAAAATTATCACAGGCAAGAAGAGCCTAAGGAGAAATGACTATTAAATGTAACATGGTTTCCTGAATGGGATACAGAAACAAAAAAGACATTAGGTAAAAGATGTAGCAAATGTACCATACCAACATAAGATGTTAACAGTAGGGGGAACTGGATGTGGACAATACGGAAAATGTCTGTATTATCTTCGTAATTTTTGTGTAATTCTAAAACTGTTCTAAAAAGTTTATTTTAAAAAATCAACAAAGCCTCAGAGACCTACGGTACACCATCAAGCATACCAACATACACAAAATGGGAGTCACAGAAAGAGAGGGTAGACAGAAAGGAGCAGAAAGAATATTTGGAGAAATGATGGCCAAAAACTTCACAAATTCGATAAAACACATGAATATACACATCCAGGAAGCTCACTATACTTCTAGTAGGTTAGAAATCCACATCCAGTAATATTACAGTCACATGGTGGAAAACCAAAGACAAAGGAAAAATCATAAAAGAAGCAAGAGAAAAATAAATCATCAGGTACAAGGGACTCTCATTAAAATAAGCAAGCAGATTTCTTATCAGAAACTATGGAAGCCAGAAGCTGTGGGATGACATTTTTAAAGTGCTGAAAGAAAAAGACTGCCAACCAAGAATTCTATATCTAGCAAAACTACCCATCGAAATTGAAGGAGAAATTAAGATATTTCCTGATAAACAAAAACTAAGAGAATTTGTTGTCAGAATACCTATCCTACAAGAAATACTAAAGGAAGTCTTTAAGGCTGAAACAAAAAGACACTAAACAGTAACTTAAATCCACATGAAGAAATAAAGATACAGGAAAATATAAAAGACAGTAAAAATATATTTTTGCTTGTAACTCTTTATTCTCCTATCTAATTTAAAAGGCAATTGCTTGAAGCAATAATTGTAAAACTAAACTAAACTAAAAGTACAGATCAATATTCCTTATGAATATTTTTGAGGAAAAATCTTCAACAAAATAGTTGAAAGCAAAATTCAGCAACAAGTAAAAAGGATTATATACCATGACCAAGTGTGATATAGCTCAGGAATGCAAGGTTAGTTTAACAACTGAAAACCAATCAATGTAACACATCATATTAATAGAATAAAGGATAGAAACTATATGATCATATTAATTGAAGCAGAAAAAACATTTGAAAAAAATCTAACACCGTTTCATGATAAAAACACTCAAACCATGAATAGAAGAAACTTCCTCACATGATAAAGGGCATATGCAAAAACTCAGGGCTACATGGTGAAAAGACTAAATGTTTTTCCCATAAGATCAGGAATAAGACAAGAACGTTTGCTCTTGCCACTTTTTTTCAACATTGTTCTGGAAGTTCTAGCCTGGACAACTGGGAAAGTAAAGAAATAAAAGGTTCAGATTGAAAAGTAAATTCAAATCCTTTGACTGTTTTTAAATTGAGTGATTTGTCTTTTTATTGTTGGGTTGTGTCACTTATATACTCTGGGGAAATGTCCCTTATCAGATAAACAATTTGCAAGTATTCTTCCCATTATGTCGTTTGTCTTTTTACTTTCTTAATGGTGTCCTTTGAAGTACAAAAGTTTTAATTTTGATTATTTCCAATTTCTCTATTTTCTATAGAGAAATAAAACTCTCTCTACTCACAGATGACATGATCTATATACAGAAAATCCTAAAGAATTCTCAAAAAAACTCTTAAACCTAGAAAAAAAAGTTTAGCAAGATGGCAGAATACAAAGTAATACACAAAAATTAATAGTATTTTATACATTAGAAACAAAAAAATTAAAAATGAAATAAAGAAAATAATTTACAATACTTTCAAAAATATAAAATATTTAGGAATAAATTTAACAAAAGAACAGAAAGACTTACACACACAGTACTATAAAACATTATTGAACAACATTAAAGAAGATCAAAGAAAGTGAAAGGCATCCCATGTTCATGGATTAGAAGATGTAATATCAGCAAGATGGCAATATTCCCCAAATTGTTCTGCAAATTCAATGCAATCCCTATCAAAATCGCAGCTGCACCTTTTGCAGCAATGATCAGCTGATCCTAAAATTCAATGGCAATGCAAAAGGACCCAGGATACCAAATATAAATTTGAAAAAGAACAAAGATAAAGGACTTACGCTTCCCAATTTTTACACTTACTCCTAAACTATAGTAACCAATATAGTATGGTGCTGGCATAATGATAGACATATAAATCAATGGAACAGAATTGAGAATCTAGAAATTAATCCTTAAATGTATGGTCAATTGATTTTTGACAAGGGTGCCAAGATCACTCAATGGGGAAAGAGTAGGCTTTACAACAAATGGCACTAATAAAACTAATATCCACATGAAAATATTAATGTTGGACTCCTACCTCACAAATAGAAAATTTTAAAACAAAATGGGTCACAGATCTAAATGTAAGAGCTAAAACTATAAAACTTTTAGGGAAAACAAATAGGAGTAAATCTTTCTGACCCTGAAGTGGGCAGTGTTTTCTTATACCCCCAAATGCAAGCATACCTCATTTTATTGCGCTTTGCTTTATTGTGCCTCGCAGATACTGTGTTTTTTATAAGACCTTCCACCAGCAAAAGATTATGCCTCGCTGAAGGCTCAGACGATGGTTAGCATTCTTTAGCAATAAAGTGTTTTTTAAAGTATGTACATTGTTTTTCTAGACATAATGTTATTGCACACTTAACAGACTACAGTATAGTGTAAACATAACTTTTATATGCACTGGTAAATCAAAAAATTCGTATGACTTGCTTTATTGTGATATTTGACTTTATTGTGGTTCTCTGGAACCAAACCCACAATATCTCCGAGGTACGCCTGTAACATTAAAAGCACAAGGGACAAAAGAAAAATACATTCAAGTCTTTAACCCATTTTGAGTTAATTTTTGTGTATAGTATGAGATAATGGTCTATTTTCATTCTTTTGCTGTGGCTGTCCAGTTTTCCCAACACCGTTTATTGAAGAGACTTTCCTTTCTCCATTGTATGTTCTTGGTGCCTTTGTCAAAATTCAGCTCTCCATAGACATGTGGGTTTATTTCTAGGCTCTCAATTCTGTTCCATTGATCTGTGTGTGTTTTTCTGCCAGTACCATGCTGTTTTGATTACTATAGATTTTTACTATATTTTGAATTCAGGGAGTGTGATACCTCCATCTTTGCTCCTTTTTCTCAGGATTGCTTTGGCTATACAAGGTCTTTTGTCATTCTCTATAAATTTTAGGATTCTTTGTTCTATTTTCATGAAAAATGACATTAGGATTCTGATTGGGATTGTATTGAATCTGTAAATTGTTTTAGATACTATGGACAGTTTAACCATGTTTATTTTTCTGATCCATGAGCACGGAATATCTTTCCATTTCTTTATGTCTTCTTCAATTTATTTCAATAATTTCTTATAGTTTTCAGTGTATAGGTCTTTCACCACTGTGGTTAAATTTATTCCTAGGTATTTTATTCTTTTTGTTTTGATTTTAAATAGGATTGTATGCTTGATTTCTCTTTCTGCTAGTTCATTGTTAGTACATAGAAATGCAACTGATTTTTGTATGTTGATTTTGCACCCTGCAATTTTACTGTATTTGTTAATTATCTCTCATAGTTGTTTTTTGTTTTTTTGTGTTTTTTTTGTGAGGAAGATCAACCCTGAGCTAACATCCATGCTAATCCTCCTCTTTTTGCTGAGGAAGACTGGCTCTGAGCTAACATCTATTGCTAATCCTCCTCCTTTTTTTTTTTACCCCCAAAGCCCCAGTAGATAGTTGTATGTCATAGTTGCACATCCTTCTAGTTGCTGTATGTGGGACGCGGCCAGCATGGCTGGAGAAGTGGTGCATTGGTGCGCACCCGGGATCCGTACCTGGGCCGCCAGTAGCGGAGCGTGTGCACTTAACCGCTAAGCCATGGGGCCGGCCCTCTAATAGTTTTTTGATGTATTCTTCAGGGTTTTCTAGGTATAGAATCATGTCATCTTCAAATAGTGAAAGTTTTACTTCTTCCTTTCAAATTTGGATTCCTTTTATTTCTTTTTCTTGCCTAAATTAACTCAAAATGGATTAAAGACTTGAATGTAAGACTTGAAACCATAAAAATCCTAGAAAAAAACATATGCAGTGCACTCTTTGATATCAGTCTTAGCAGTATCTTTTTGAATACCATGTCTCCTCAGGTAAGGGAAACAAAACAAAAAATTAAAAAATGGGACTACGTCAAACTAAAAATCTTCTACAAGGCAAAGGAAACCATCAACAAAATGAAAAGACAGTCCACCAACTGGCAGAAAGTATTTACAAATCATATATCCAATAAGGGGTTAATTTCCAAAATATATAAAGAACTCATACAACTTAACAACAAAAAAACTAATAACTCGATCAAAAAATGGGCAGAGGATATGAATAGACATTTTTCCAAAGAAGACATACAGATGGCCAACAGGCACATGACAAGATGTTCGACATCATTAATTATTAGAGGAATGAAAATCAAAACTACAATGAGATATCACCTCACACCCATCAGAATGGCTATTATTAAAAAGACAAGAAATAACAAGTGCTAGAGAGGATGTGGAGAAAAGGGAACCCTCATACACTGCTGGTGGGAATGCAAACTGGTGCAGCCACTATGGAAAACCACATGGAGATTTCTCAAAAAATTAAAAATAGAAATACCATATGATCCAACTATTCTACTTCTGGGTATTTATCTAAAGAACATGAAAACACTAATTCAAAACGATATATGCACTCTTATGTTCATTGCAGCGTTATTCACAATAGCCAAGACTTAGAGGCAACACAAGTGCCCATCAATGGATGAATGGATAAAGAAGATGTGGTACATATATACAATGGAGTGCTATTCAGCCATGAAAAAGATGAAACCGTGCCATTTGTAACAACACGGATGGACCTTGAGGGTATTTTGCTAATTGAAATTATTCAGATGGAGAAAGACAAATACCATGTGATTTCACTCATATGTGGAAGATAAACAGATACATAGATAAGGAGAACAGATTGGTGGTTTGTCTTGACATGAGTACAGCCATGTTTGGCCGCTCCATTGACCTACAGCCACCAGCACAAAAAAGAAATACAAAGCTGCTTTCTGTGTGGTGGGAACTGGCCTTTTCCCGGGAACTGGCCTTTCTCCCACGGAGAGAGTTGCAAGTTGTAACATTTCAAGGCTCTTGGAGCGTCGTGACCCGGAATGGACTGGCCATCTGTGCCGGGCTAAGACGATAACCAAAGAGAACAATGCACGTACGCAACTACTGGGCTGGGACGTTAGCCAGGGGGCTCAGTGCACGTACGTAACTGATAACAATTTTATGCATGGGAACACTAAATGCTTGCTCTGCAAACTCTGTAATTGCTTACTCTGAAAATTACTGATGGTATAAAAACTGCTGGAAACTGAGCCTAGAGAGAGTTCCACCTAGAGAGAGTTCCACCTGTGGAAGGGACACCTTGCCCAGGACGTGTGATCCTTGCCCAGCCGCGTCGATTGACAGAGCTCTCCCGGCAGTGGGGCGTGGATGTTGTGAGTAACTGATTTGATGTGAAGTAATTGATTTGATATGAAGTAATTGATTTGATGTGTTCTCTTTTCGGTTAACCTGGTGTTTCTCTTTCTGGTTGATTTGTGTCATTTCTCTTCAGCCGATGTGGGTATTTTCCCTTTCCAGTCGGGCTGATGTTTTTTCCCTCTTAATATTTGACCTATTTGGATCTGTTTGCAGACTGTCACCTTTACTATCCTCTATATAATAAAATATACCTTCAGTCCATTTGTTTGGAGTGGAAAGTGTCTTTTACGTCTCCGATCGAATTCCCGAACCTCTCATAACATGGTTACCAGAAGGGAAGGAGATGTGAGGAGGGCAAAAGGGATAAAAGGGCACACATGTATGGTGATGGATGGAAACTAGACTTTTTGTGGTGAACACGATGCAGTCTATAGAGAAGCTGAAATATAATGGTATACACCTGAAATTTACACAGTTATAAACAAATGTGACCTCAATAATTTAATTTAAAAAATATAAACAAAAAATAAATAATAAAAATAGATTGGAACTCATCAAAATGAAAAATTTGTGCCTCAAAGGACATCATTGAGGAAGTAAAAAGACAACCCATAAAATGAGAAAAAATATTTGCAAATTATTTATCTGATAAGGGATTTTTCTCCAGAATATATAAATAATATAACTCAACAATAAAAAGACAAATAACCCAATTTTAAAATAGGCAAAGAACCTTAAAATCCAGCAATAGTGCTCCTTGGTACTTATCCAAAGGAGTTGAAAACATGTCCACACAAAAACCTGCACGTGGATGTTTACAGCAGCTTTATTCATGATCGTCAAAACTTGAAAGCAGCCAACATGTCCTTCATAGGTGAATGGATAAACTGTGGCACACCCAGCCAATAGAATATTACTCACTACTATGAAGCAATGAGCTATCAAGCCATGAAAAGACATGGAGGAAACGTAAATACATATCACTAAGTGAAAGAAGCCAATCTCAAAAGGCTACATACTGTATGGTTCCAACTATACGACATTCTAGAAAAGGCAAAACTATGGAGACAGTAAAAAGATCAGCGGTTGCCAAGGGTTGGAGTGAAGGAAGGATGAACAGGTGGAGCACAGATGATTTGGGAGCAGTGAAAATACTGTGTATGATACTATAACGGTGAATACATATCATTTATACATTTGTCCAAACCCATAGAATGTACAACACCAAGAGTGAACTCTAATGTAAACTATTCACTTGAGTGATGATGATGTGTCCTTATAGGTTCATCATTCATAAGAAATGTACCACGCTGGTGGGGGATATTGATAATGGAGGAGTCTCTGAATGTGTGGGGGTAGGAAGTTAATGGGAAATCTCTGTACCTTCCTCTCAGTTTTGCTGTGACTCTAAAACTGCTTTAAAAAATAATATTTAAAAGAAAATAGATAAAGGATTTGAATAACATTTCATCAATGAAGCTATACAAATGACAGAAAAAGATGCACATCATTAGTCATTAGGGAAATGTAAATCCAAATCACATGAGATACTACTTCATACTCACTAGGATGGCTATAATCAAAAAGACAGGGGGCTGGCCCGGTGGCATAGTGGTTGAGTTCACATGCTCTGCTTCAGTGGCCAAGGGTTCACAGGTTCAGATCCGGGCACAGACCTATGCACCGCTTACCAAGCCATGCTGTGGCAGGCATCCCACATATAAAGTAGAGGAAGAGGGTCACAGATGTTAGCCCAGGGCCATTCTTCCTCAGCAAAAAGAAGAGGATTGGCAATGGATGTTAGCTCAGGGCTAATCTTCCTCATCAAAAGGAAAAAAAAAAAGACAACCAATAGCAAGTGTTGACAAAAGGACGTGGAAAAACTGAAACCTTCATGCATTACTAGTGTGACTGTAAATGATGCAGGCACTTTGAAAAACAGTTTGGATGTTCCTCAAAATGTAAACATAGATCATATAACCCAGCAATTCCACTCCTAGGTATTTACACAAGAAGAATGAAAACATATCCATGTAAAAACACACAAACACAGAAGTGGAAACAACTAATACCCATCAATTTATAAATTCATAAACAAAATGTGGTATATCCAGTTGATATTATCTAATATAAAAATAGGAATGAAGAAGTACTAATACACGCTATAATATAGATGAACAGTATCCTAAGTAGAAGAAGCCAGTCACAAAATGTCACATATTGTATGATTCCATTGACACGAAATGTGTAGAAGCGCAAATCCGTAGAGATAGAAAATAGATTAGTTGGTACTAGGGGCTGGGTGTTTAGATAATGGTGATGGTTGTGAATATGCTAAATATGTAAATATACTTAAAACCAATGAATTTTAAGCTTTAAAATGGTGAATTATGGTATGTGAATTATATCTCAATATAGCTGCTAAAAAATACTATGGATTTTTTTTTTACTATTAGTTAAGTTCTATTTTATACTTTTAAAACACAAAGAAAAATATTAATTGGCCAGGACACTGTATGCTGTTTCACTTCTTCACTTAAAAGAAAGCAGAACCAATTAACAAAATAGGAAGTAATCTGGCCTAAGATTGCAGGAATATAGAAGATATTCAGTGGGTCCCACTTAGAAACGAGGTCTTGCTGCAACTATAACTTTCTCTCTCTATACTCCTTGGACAATGAAGCATGTATATGTGAGGAAGCAACAATTTCCATATCAATGATGTGCCTGGTTGGTTTAGGTTTGGAAGAGATCTTGAGATTCGTGATTCTTTAAAGTTAACTTTGGAGGCTAAAACCACACAAATGTCAAAAGAATTGACCTTTTTTAAAGTAAGGAATAATTTCACCAACCTGCTGTCTGAAAATTCTGAAAAATCATCCTGAAGTTCAAACTTGTGCAGAACTTCTCCAATTAGATAGCCACTGGAAAATGCCTTTGCAAATGACTTGGGACCTAAGTTTTAAAACATAGAGATTAGTAAGTATATTAAGATTAAAAGTACATAATGTTGCATATAGAGCTTATATATTTTCATTATGTATACATAGAGTAAAACTCCCTAATTTAACTGGAACTCAATATGCCATGAAAATACTTCTAGAAAATATTTTATTAGCCAAATAAAAAGATTGAAGTTTAATACCAGATGTCTTATAAAGATCCCTGAATAAATATAAATTGATATTTGATGACATTTGAAATTTTGAAAGAAAAGACAACTTCTGATGAAATTAAAACACAACCAATAAAATATATAAACTTAGATCTAAAAACAAACCTTCAATATATTTTCTAAAACTATACTCTAATACCTTAGTTATCAATACAATCTATGGATGATGATAGCATATTCTGGCCAAGTGATGTGCAATTTAACTTCTTTAAACATTAAGACTTAATTTTAATCCTTTTATGATGGAAATTTTACAAAAATCATCTGCACTTTCTTAAATAAAGCCTACTGAACATAATCAAGCTTTTCCTTGGTGGTTCAGGGGGGTTGCTCTGGTCTAGTTTTCTGTGCAATGATGGAGATAGCCCAGAGGAAAACAGGCTTAGGAGCCAGAGACATGTGTGCTGAAATCTTGACCCTGCTCCTTACTAGTCGTGTACTTTCTGAGCTTTTTATCTCTAGAGCAGAGATAACCATATCTATATCTTGGAGAGCTATTTTAAAGATTAGAGGTAATATATGAGAATCACCTGCCACATAGTAAGCACATAATGATAAGTAGAGAAAAAAAATTTGTGTTAAATAGAATTTGCTTTATTTAAAAATGTCTTTAGTTTTGGGTTACTTGTATTTTTCTTATGAAGTGAAAAATATACAGTTACATGGTACTCAAGGATGATATACAAAATTGATACAGAAAATAAATTATATATATTAAATTATATTATAAGAAAAAGCCATCATGTCTCAAATGATTTCAAAATCCTCCAGAAATCTGTAATATGTTTCTATCAAGGTTCTTTAGGCAATAGCAGTCAAAATACTATATATCATTGCAGTATCACAAACTCATTCATACCAGATTGTTCTCTTTTCTCTATTTGACTAAGAATAAGGTGCCTAATTGAGTATGAAGAAATGTTGGATTTATAGAACTGATGCTTGATGTGTGGTTGCAGTGGGGTGAGGCGAGTCGCTCCATAAAGGCCAGGCCTTACTCAGAAGACAAATATTACCATAAGAATAAGACTCTTGCACATCTGACACAGCCCACAATTTTGCCCAAAGCTTTCCTAATACTTGTTCTCAAAATATTTTATACTCTTAAAATACCCCAATTCTTAAGTTGAATCAATATAATAATAAAAGTAGTTTAAAAAGATGTCGACTATTCCCATTGATTCCATTTACTCAGGTTGAGTTTTGCAACTATCTAGCATTAGAATCTATTGACTCTGTCTTCCAGAATTGAAACCAAGAACGAAGAAGTTAAAAAATCTTCCCTAGAGCAAAAATCTTTAAGATAAGTTTTGCTAATTGAGAGCTGTGCATACTCAACATAATCAACCATGGTTTAAAACTGTCCCTCCTTAGTATATGAGTGAGCTATCTCTCCCAGGAATTCAAGGTCCTGACGTCAAGATTCAGCCTCAGAAGGCCACACGCAGGCTGGTGGGAAGGCACCAACCAACAAAGCCACATGCTCCCCCTCCCCTACCTAAAACCCCAAATGAAAAAACTCCTACCTTTTTCCCTTCGAGGAGGTGGATCTGAGTTTTAACTCCCATCTCCTCGTCTGCCTGCCATTCAATAATAAAATCTCCTTTCCTTGCCACAAGCCCGGCATTTGTTTTGGGGGTTTTTTTGGCCCCTCTTGCATGGTGGGTAAACGAACTTGAGTTTGTGTTCAGTAACAGCATCATACAGTAGTTGTCTTTGAAGCAACTGAAATCCAAATGGCTCCTTCTGCCTCCAAAGGGCAGAGGTGTCCTTCTCCTCCCGAGTCACTGCAGCTTTCTCCTTTCATCAGAGACCCACCACTGCTGGCCACCAATGCTGTTCCCTGGTCTTTGCTGCTACTGCTGTCTTCACTGTGCCATCTGGGCTGCTCTGGTTGTGCCTTGCACCTCTTCTGTCTGTTGCTTCCTTCTTTCTGTTTTTCCCCTTCTCTCTTCTCTAGCCCATCCCTATTCTCTTCTTAGTTTTCTGAAGAGGCGTTGGACATATAGCCATTGTCAGACTATGGATTTCTATTAATAGTCTAAAGACTACTGCTTTGCGTTCAGGAGCTATTGCTATGTCACCTTCAGGTGGTCTCATTCCCTGTCTCCCTCCCTCTGGATTTTGCACTATGCCTATTGTTCACGTTAAGTGAATGCCTGAAGTCTAGCCTGGGAATAACTGGGGAATAATTGTATCCTATTCCATCATGCTCAATGTAGCAAGCAAACAATCTGTAGCAAACTGTTTGCTATGAAAAGATCACTAAAAAAAGAAAAAATCATAATCCACTTCCTTTGAAATGGCATAACATATTAATAAGGCAATTCTGAAATGGATAAAAAGAGGCATTTATGGATATAAAGGTCAAAGAAGAACAGTAAACACATTATTTCTATGTCAAGTAGTTTAGTACAAATAACCAAGTACAAGAACATCTGTTTGCAGTTTTGTACATACAGGACCCTTCAGATTTACTATGCGCTACAAGAACAGAAAAGAGAATCATGACTGAAGAACTATAGCAAATGACAAAAGCAACAAAGGAAAAAGATGTAGAAAAAATAAAAGAGAATAAAAAGAAGAATACATGCAAGAAATTAGATAAGAAAAGAAAAAGATGAAGAAAAAGTATATAAGCTAGGAAAATATGGTTTAAAAAGTATGAGAAGACAGATAAGAAGCCAGAGAGAGAGAGAAAGAGGAAGGGAGAGGGGCATGGGAGAGAAACAATAATAAGAAAAGAAAAAGAAAAGGAAAGCTTATTGTTTTCCCTTTGCTTTACCATATTTTTTTCCCACTAAATGTTTCTGAATACCATGACTAATTTCACAACAACCACCTCTATAAGTTAATTTGCACTAACAATTGGAATTCCCTGTGGGAAAGAAGAGGACGGGTTTTCCAGGACAAGGAACAATGAAGACTTTGAGAAATAAATGAACCATTGGAGCCCATTGATGATCTTCATCCTGAGCCCTAAGATGATCTACATCTGGGATAAGGTTGTTCAGCAACAGCTCAACCATGCCTCCAATCTTCCAAGCCACATGTCTGATCCCCATCATTTAAGTTTCTTTTGCTAAAATCTTTGATGGGGGACTTTGTGAAAGGTCTATATGGGGCTGGGTCAGTGGATGAAATGGTCCATGTGCTTCCCCACCAAAATGGCCCTGAGCTAGCTGGAGAAAGCACATAAAGGAGATAAGCCTTCTACGTTCCAAAATGGTAGTGAGGAGAGCACAGGCTCTGGAGAAAGATTCCCTGGGTTTGACTCCTTGACCATTTATAAGCCACTGGACTTTCAGCAATTATATAGTCTGAGTTTTTCGTCCTTAAAAGAGGGAGAGTGACGGGATCTAACTCATAAGAGTTGGCTTGAGAATTAAATGAGATATTGCACGTAAAGTGCTTAGCACAATTCCTGGCATATAGTTAAGTGCTCAGTGACAATTTTTATTGTTATTATTACTGCCTCCTAATTTAAGACAACAGGTCATGTTAATTACACAATTCAAAAGCTTAATAATAGATCCTCAATGACTATAGTACAAACATCCTTATTTAAAAAGTAATTCAATAGTCAGCAAATATTTGACATTGCCCTTAATTTAAATAGAGGTCCACTCTTTGGGCCAGATAAGCTATAACACTCTCATCAGAAGCACATGTAATCAAACACAGTGGATTTCTACAGCAAAATATTTCAGTGGGAGAAATAAAGACTAAACATAGCATCACAGCATTTCTGGTCAATTTTGCCACCAATTGAGTAGAGGTATTTGGATTTTGGAATTGTACATAAGGGTCTGTAGACCTACACATTCTATGCTCAGTGGCTTTCGCTCCTCCTTTACTAGAAGAGCAAAGATCTAGCCTGCTTTATGAACCACATTTAAAAACCAAGCAAATTTACTTCCATGTGAGAGAGAGAAGAGCAGCTGCTGATGGCTAGGAACTGGCCTGGCCACCTTGGGCCTTGGTGTTCCTAGAGGCCGGCCTGGCGCACACAGCTAGGCCTTGGCATTCTCCTGCTGAACATAATCAATTTCACAGCACACTAACATCAGACAAGGCCACTCTGTGACCCTGATAGATCAAGACAAAAACAAAATCCCTGTGTAATCATGCACGTACTCAGACAAAAACAATATTGTCCAAAACACAAAAATGACCAAACATCCCCCCGTTCTGGCCAATATGAGTAGTTGCTACTTTTTTACCAATCATGGCTTTGCCTTGCTTTATTCTCCTCTACTTCCTGGATAAGATTTATTAAGATACCCAATCATAGATTTGCCTATACTCTTGACAGGATTGAATTCAGAGCAAAGCACCGCTTCCTTGAACCCTCCTCAAAAAACAGCTAACATAAGCCCAAATGCTATAAGTCCTTTCTAACACCCTCTTACTGAGATGCCCCACAGTTCCCCGTATGTTGCAACAAGTCAATAAACCCAACTTTATTCAACTACAGGTGTTCCTGTGGTCTTTGACTGGAGGACATCAACAATTTCTTTCCCTCCAGTATAAGAATAGGATGATCAGCCTTCACAATTTTCTCCTTTGAAGACTTTATCATAATTCTCAATATTTACTATCTGAAATAAAATATCTATCTTATTATTATAAACTTCTTTAACGATTAAAATACTGAGTGGCATTCTTTTCTTGGGACTTCATATCTTAAAATTTGACATTGATTTACACAGCAGCCTTCTGCCATTAGATGTGCTATCTCAATTTCTAGTCAACAGAATTCAAGTTTTAATTTAGGAAAATGCTGCTGAGCTAGCCAGGAAATATCAAAATCTGTTGCATTACATGAGAAGCAATATATTTCCTAAGGACACTGGGGACTGAAGTATGAGAATACGTGTGATTTAATGACACCAGGTTAAAATAGGAATGAACTAAAAGTCAACAGACGCACAATGTACTGCTAACTTGCCACTACTTAACTGTATAACTCTAAACAAATCTCCAAACATATCTGATTTAATTGCCTCATATGCCAAAGAAGAATTAAATGATGTCTAAGACTTTTTTTTCATATCTCAAGTTATATGACTCTATGATATGGTAAGGTCACAGGCTAATAAAAAGTCACCAGAATACATTATAAAATGTATATAATAAATATTCAATAGAATATTTTGAGATCTCTATTCTTTTCTTAAAATAAAATTTGATACTTCTGTAAAGGTCTGAACATAAGACCTAATCAACAAAGTATACTTAGTGCACAAGGGGACCCAAATAAAGAACGCCCCTAAAATTTGGGACAAATAGTAGAAAATATCACTCTCTAAAACAAAATACTAAGATTTAATATAAAAGGACAAAATTAGCCACCTATGAAAACCCACTTATAAAAAAAAAATTAACAAGGAACATAGACTGTCTCTTGAAACTCACAATTTATCTATTTAAGTTTTTATACACATCATGCAACCTATAATCTTGGGATGTATTAATTAACCTTACTCAGAATAGAGATTTGCTGCAATAAAAGAATACACACATATTGTAATTTCAGAAGCTTTTGTAGTAGTAAAATTACTGGAAAATATCACTGAACAGTATGGTTTACCCATACACTAGGGGAGGAGGAAATCTGACTCTAATCTAATCTAACCTGTCACTACTATTTAGATAAAATATCTCTGGAGCAGATAAGTAAAACACATCAAATATTAGCTTGATTTGAGGGTTCTGTTGATAATATCTAATTTCTGATTGTCAATAAGCAATCTGATCTATAAATTTGTCTTCTCCTGAGTGTACCAGCCCAACAAAACGGTACATCATGTTCAATAGCCAGTAGAGGTTATTCTGCTATCCTTTTCCTCATGATAAATTGGTACCCTGGCTTACGAAGTCAGCAAAATGTAATTTCAGTTAGAATGAAACGATTCCTAAGAGTTTACTTAAAGTAATAAAACAGAGCTTCTGAAATCACCAAGCTGAGGATCAAAGTACCCAGAGTGACCTTCTCAAGATGAACAAATCCATAAGGCTCAGCCTAAAACATATACTCTCACGTAATAAATAATTATTTACTAAGTGCCAATTATGTGATAGGCATTATACTATGCATTATTCTAAAGTGAGAGACAGAAAAAAAGTTGAAATAATATTGAGTATCTAGATCTAGTATAGATGTTAGCACTGTGGTAGATGCTTTCCATTTGCAATCTCATTTGATCCTCCCAAATATAGAGCAATTATTTTTATTACTTCTCAGGGCATAAAATTGGGACCTGGGGATTATCATTTCTACTTTGGATAGTACACAATTGATACTTAGAGATATTTAACTTTCTCAAACCCAGTTTTCTGTTTATTGCACCTCTGTAACTATGTTTAAGACTACTGAAACAATTAGAATATGCATAAAAATGTATTTACAATTTTCAATATAGCCATACCAAGAATCCAAAAGAACATGGACTATCTTGTACATCCATCTTTAGAAATTATCTGATCTGTACAATACATAAAATTCAAAAGCTTCTAGACATTTATGGGGAACGTTTAGTTATGATATTCTGCTACTAGTTTCCTCTTACGGTGAGTTCATAAGAGTTTTGTAAAACAGAGGCAATGTTTATTCTTAAAAATAACTGAGAATTCTTAAATAATTTTACAGCAAATCTTTTAGTAAAATTACTCTACATTGCTCATTTTTCATTAAAAAATAATTGCTTGAATTTCAGATGTAATTTTGTGTTGAGCAATTTTTTGTATTCTAAGACATTTCATTAACATATACGTCCAAGTACTATTTTACAGGAGAAATGGTCTAGTTAATTCTAACTCACTGAACATCCTTAGCTTTGGTAACATAGATTTAATCTTCATATGTTGAGACTAATCAAGTCTCTGGTGACTCCCAGGAGCCTCATTAAATGGAGGGAGACTATTCTCAGTTGAGGATCATTGGAATTCATTTTCTTTACTGCTGATTTCAGGGCAGTCCAGGCAACACAAAACTCAATATAATATGCTTTATCCAAATTGATGTCTGCCTTTCAGAGTAATCCAGAAATCAGTTGGTTTTAGCTGCCTCTCCAATGAATGAATCATTTTTCAGCCTCATCAAGGCAGCAAATGCACTCACTTGGCGTTCTCTCCTGTCTTCTTTGTCCCAGCAAGCAACAAATGGACTGAACCACTTCTAAACAAACACTAATAAATCCACTTTTGCCACTTAACCATCTAGTAACTGGGTTATGCCCTGTGAAATCACAACATGCGTGGGTGGTTGAGTTTCTGCACTTCTTGTGACTTCAAATTGAACAATAATCCTTAAAAAAGGAGCATATAAAATGAATACATTTCAGAGAGTTGAGTTTTTAAAAAATATAGTCCCTAAGTACAAACTCTAATATACAATATAGTGCCTAAGAGCACAAGTCAAAGATCTAGCTTCAAATTCTAGCTCTAGGACCTACTAGCTGTGTGACCCTGAACAAATTACCAAGCTCTCTCAGCCTCTTTTACTCATCTATCCATCTGAGACAACGTCTTTTAGGGTTCTTTTTTTAGGATTAAATAAGAAAACCTGTGTAAAAGGCTTAGCACAGGGTCTGGTGTAAGTGCCTATGTGCTCAATAAGGGATAAATTTTATTATTATTATCCTTTCATTTATAAACTTCATTTGAGAAAATAACTTTTATGTAACCCCTCACAATATTTTATTATGCAATGCTTATTATATTTCAACTAAACTGTTAAACCTCTTTTTCTCCTATTTTGTCATGTGAAGTTTGATCTTCTTTTTTAATTTTTTTATTTGTTATGCTATATTGAATTTTCCAAATTATGAAGGCAATACAAGCAACAAACCAAATAACACAGATGTATAAAGAAAAGCCAGCAATCTTTTCCTTCCCCGGGGTAACCAATACCAATACACTGGTTTATAGCCTTTCATGGTTTTCTCTGTGCTTTCACAAACCACAATATGAAGATTCATGCATTTGTAAACAGTCCAGTATATGTCTCTCCACACATTTCTCTACGCTCATATAAACAAATATACATATTCGTATACGTGTATCTTTGTGTGTCTGTGTGTACTTTCTAGTTGGTACAAAAATGGAATTATACTAGTCAAAATAAGCTAAACTTATAAGCTATAAGATGTTTTTCACTTGACAAAAATACATGAATATCCTTAGGTCAAAAGTTATAGCAACTAATTCATTCCTTCTAATAACTGCATAACAATCCATAGCATGGATACAGCATCATTTATCTAAGTATTCCACTTTGAAGAAAATTCAGATTGTTTCCAATTTTTTCTTTTTGACCCTACAATCCACGTAGCAATAAACATCCTTGTTCAAATATCCTTACGTATTGGTGATTTCATTTTTGTATGATAGTTTCCAAAAAGTGAAATTTAGCATTTACTATGTCACAAGTACTAGTCTAAATGCTTACATTTATTATCTCATCTAACCTTGACACAATTCGATGAAGTATTATTATTGCTCCTACTTTGAGTATGATGAAATTTAGGTAAATAACTTGCCCAAGGTCACTAGATAGTAAGTGGTGGATAAGTGATTTCAACCCAGGCAGTCTGGCCTCCAAGTCCTTGCTCTTAATACGACCCTTATCCAGAAACTGACAAATTACTTTCCCAGGGGTTCCATGATAGTTTCTATAAACCATTCAAAGCCTTCCACTGTACACCACAGAAAGAATGGCTTATTTAATGATGGGAATCAACAACTGGCAGTGTGCTTCCTTGGGTGTACAGATCCTATCTTGCTTATTTCCAAATGCAGTTGAGTGTTTCCTATAGTCTGAAAAGCCTTTTACAATATGGAATTTGGTTACCTCAGGGACTGTCTCTCTCTTTAGACTCTTCTTAGCAGTTGAGATCAAGAAATGAACATGTATTACTAGTGAATGAGATGCAGAATACTGCAGCTGTCTCTTCTAACAGCTTCCAGATTTACACTTCAGGGAAGCAGACATAGGGAATTTTCCATTCATAGTTTACGTTGTTAAAATTCTTACTTAAAAAGTCTCCAGTCTTTTCATTTTCACAGAATGAAGTAATTTTTCTTCCTCCTCTCAAAACCAAAATTCCAAAAACTGATTAAAATTATAATGGCATACTACTGTTTTTATGTTTCTTATTAATTTTATTTACATTTCTCAAAGGGGTTTCAATATACAATAGAGTCCTGAGGACTTAAGCAAAGGGTGTGATTTACTAATCAAGTAAAGGAACCAAATTAAACTCAGCAATCTGTAACTGCTTTTCTTTGGAAGAGTATGACTTAAGAGTGTGATACTGCATTTCGGCTCATAAGGTGAGAGAGGGATAAGAAAAGAAAACTGCTAAACGTTGTCCTGAGATCGGCATCATATTTTAGGTGAGAAAGGGTCAGAGACACAATGGGATGATCATAGAATCCTGGGAAAGAATTTATTGTAGTTCCCAGGGAGTGTGTGGTTGGTGGTTTGGCAAAGAAGGAGTCCAGGGTTTATGCCTCAAGAAATGCAACTAGAGGGGCTCCAATGTTAAAGATCCTAATGCTGATAATAAATGCTTCACACTGCAGAAACACTACTAGTCTAGGAAGGTCTGTGGATGACCTAAGGTTGAGTTAGCACTATTACCCCTCGGGCGGCAAGTTGTCATTACACAAGGGTGCTTCTGGGAAAACAGACTGAAATGATTTGGACTGAAAACCTCTTGCCTTGAGCAAAAACCATACCAGCTGGGAAATGAACTTCTATTGAAGAAACAATGGAAAGAAGTTGAGAGAGAGTATAATGCTGTGGTGGAATTACTGGGCTGTCATAGAAGTTCCCAGCATGTAAAACTGCCTCTCTGGTTGTGGGATTTAGAAACTTTGGGTGGCAAGTTCATGGCTGGAATAAAATTAGGTCAGTGAATAAGGTCAGCTGTGGGCAAGAGTCAACAGTGGTCAGAAATAGCTAATGTCTGTAAATTTTGAGCTAAAATTGTCAAAATTTGTAAATGTTAACTTCTTCATTAACTCATTTCACACACACCCTCTCCTGCTATGCAGTTAGGTATGGAAAGTATGTTTGGATCTACTTTATATTGGAGGAAATACTCAGAGAAGGTATTGTAACTTGTCCAGAGGCACACATCTAGCAGTATGGTAGCTGACTTGACGATTTCCTATTTCATTGGCTTGTCAGCACACCATGTTTCTGAGGATGTGAAGGGGGCAATGTGAGGGCCAGGCTACGGAGTCCAGCAAATTCCTCACTCTATAGGAGCAAGGAACTCTCCCTAAACCCTGATTGCTTAGAACCACACGGTAGTTCAGAAACTGCGGGGGTGGGCCCACCGCGATAAAGGGTAACTTCGGAGCTGCAGAGTGGGGATGGGAGGAGCCCTGTGACGGCTGGGGTGAGCTGCAGCGGGGCGCAGGACGTTGGCTGGGCGCTGCCAGGCCCCGCAGGCGCCCCATCTGCGCCGCTCCCGCCTTCCCTGCCACGTTGCATCAGCGCGCCGCATTCAGGGCGCCGCGCCCTGCTCGCCCCTCGCCCGCTCGGCCCCGGCCTTGTCACTCACTCACGGTCTGGGACACCTTCAACTCCTGGTTGAGCCACTGGCACAGGATCTCCGACATGGTTCGGCCTGTGCCTCCTACCGCTAGCAGGTGCGAGGAATGCGCGGGAAACCAAGCCCGCCGGCCCGCGTCTTCTTGTTGCCAAGGGCAACCCGTTGCTAAGGAAGCGTAACCAGGCCGGAGCTAGATGAAAGGCTCGGAAAAGAGGGGTGCCAGAGCCCAGCAGCGGAGGACAGAAAATCGTGGCCTGCCCCCTGCTGGCAGGTAAGACCGGAATGTGCGCAGGCGCAGTGGGCTCGGAAGGACCAGAGGTGACAGTGGGACCCTGTTAATAAAACTGAAAAGTTCGCGAGAAGTGGGTGTGCGGGGGTAGCGAGGCAGGGAAAGCTAGAGACTGAGCAAGGGGTCTTAGAGAAGCAGAAAGAGAAAGAAAGAGTGTTGATTGAAAGGGAATTTTTTTGTTGTTCCTGTTTGTCTTTTAAAGAAACCTATGGAAGCTCTTGCTCTATAATGGCAGCATTTTTGTCATTGATTTACAAATTTCCAGTTTTAGTTGCTATGTTGTATAGGCTACCATGGCACGGACAGAATGTGTCTTATTCATCTTTCAGTCCCATACCTGGTATAGGGCCTAACGCACCATAAGCATTCAATCATTTTTGGTGGCAGAACTAACAATTAGGATGATACATTATGTCTATATTGTTTTGAGAGAGAAATATTTAAAGAACTTCTTTTCTGGTCAGTTTTTCCTTCCAGATAATTATTTTAAATTCAATTTTGACCAAGACTCTCTCCTTGAGCAAACCTGAGTCAGGCTCCTCTGAGCTCTCTTCTTCCAGAGGCCCCACCATGAGGTCCATCGTAGGCCCCCTTAGTCCAGTTCTAGCAAGAATCCTGCTGGGTCCATTTAGGGAAAATCCCCCACCCTCTATATCTGATCAAATTCCTCATCCCCCAGCCTTAATAACTGATCACCTTGGCCTCCCTGCAGCAAGAATCCTGTCATTTAGCCAGAATCCCCTTACCCCTGATGTTTCCTTTTAGTAATTTTCCATCCAATGACTCCGCCCTGCTCCTTGGCTATAAATCTCCACTTTTCCTTGTTGTATTCTGAGTTGAGCCAGATTTCTCTCCCCTACAGCAAGACCCCATGGCAGTAGTACTTTCAGTCCCTTGAAGGTAAATATTCTCTACCTTCTTTAACAAGTATCAGAAAAATTTTTCTTTAATAATTTCTAAAAGTTTAGCTGAAATAATAGGAAAAATAATACACATACATATAATGTATACATAATCTTATATGTATAATAATGTATATAATAGTACATCTATGAATATCACAAATATAATGAATTTGCCCCCAAAAGGCCTGGATACACCAAATTATGATTATTTTAAACTGTAGGAACAACATCAGTAATGTCCTACTAGAGCAAATGGTCTCTTAAGATTGATCTGAAATAGATCTGTGTGCCTTGACTGGATAAAAGTTTAGTACCATTTCACTGTTGACTTTACTTATCTTTAAAATCTCCTACTCCATGAGTTTCCTCACACCCACCCAGCAGGCATGACTATGAGGAGAATTTTAAGGGAGATTTCTTGCCCACAGAATTGGGGCTTGATATGTTTGATATGTCTCACCTTAGAGTTATTCAAATTCGAAAGAGTATAAGATTCTTTTTAGACTCTTATAAGATTCTATAGTTTGGGGAATATATCTCATGCAGCTGTAACCATTGGAAACACATGATCCCTGAAAATGCTTCTAAGAGATGGCCTCCAAGGCACTTCTGCTTCCTGCCATCCCAGTAGTATATTTAAATTGATGACTAGTGCTACATTTACTAAGAGGTTCCAAGCTTTAATTTCAGTCTGTAGAAATTGAGGAACAGAAATCAATATTTCCCAGATTGCTGAGAAAATTGCTTTTGGGGAAGGATGTAGATGATGGTGCATCAAACTCCACAGCTGCACCAGAAGAGAGTGCCTGAGCTCATAAACTCCCTAGACATATGGGCTGTTATTCCCATGCCAAAGCAAAATATTTCTGTGCCTATTTGTGGGAACTGTTTGGTGGTGGTTTGTTTCAAGGGGTTATTTGTAGTGTTTGTCTTTGGAACCCAGCTCCAAACAACATAATCTGCCCATGTGTTATTTTGGAAAAAAAGTTTATATACAGGATTTAGATAAATGAAGATACAGACGCTTTACAAAATCTAAAAGGCAAAATCCTTCATTTCACAAAATGAGCGTGTTATTTTTTTCAGCTCCTAAATCATCCAACTTGAAAATGATCTGACATTAAAATATTAATGAAAATTTTGAGCTATTACTGAAACACATGCATTTTACCATGTGTATTTTCTTGAAATTGCTAATTTAGTTATTATTCCAAGTTTAACATTAAATCTAGTGCCTTCCCTTGGAAATCCCAGCTCTGGCTAAGGTTTCTAGCACTGCTCATGTTGGTATTTTGCATTAATATAATATATGACTTGTTTGTTTCCCCATGTGGAATCAGTTGGGAGAAGGGATGATTAAAGAAATAGATAGTTTCACAGCTCTTCTTGAGATGGCTTTTTTATTGTTTTTTAATTAAAATTTTTAGAATGTTTGGCTCCTGCATCCAATCGTAATTGTCACAGCAATTTTAAAACTAAATTTAAAAATTATTTCTAAAGCATTACCTGTCATTTAATTATAAATCTCTATTTCTCCTCTTTAAATACTCAAGGGTGGATTACGACGAGTTATTTTGAGACCGTAAACTGGTTTGAAGTTATGCTGTGTACTGAAATAGAATACACGTTATTATTTTAAAAATTAATTGTAACTTTTTTTATAATTGGAATTTTGACCTGTCAATAAAGCCCAAACTTTGGAACCAGACACACGTCTGTCCAAATATCAGCTTTTGATCTGACTACTTCTTCAACTTTGGAAAAGCTATTAGCCCCTCTGAGCCTCAGTTTCCTCATCTGTAGAATCAGGACATCAATATTTGTTAGACAGAGCAGTGAGGATTAAATGAGAAACTGCACATATTAATTCCTGGCTCATAGTAGGCATTAAACAAATGTATCTTTCCTTTTCTCCTAAGGCTATTTGAATTTTTCCATTGCATTACTGGTTGGCTTTTGAGTAGCTTAGATTTGCTTACACTATTTCAAAAAATGTTTGAGGCACTTATTTCATATAGCTGCTTTAATTTTGTTTATGACTAATTCAATATTTGTACATACATAAATACGTAGATGAGTTTTTTTTAAATCTTATTTGGTCCTCCATATATGTCTTGCATACGTTTCTTCATTTCCCCTCTCGTCATTTTAGATCATTCTCTCATTCCCTCTCCTCAGCATGTTTTGAATGACCTTGCTCACTCTACGTTCATTAATTCAACAAATGTTCCCCTGGTGTCCACAATAACCACCCAAGCTGGGTTTCCCTGTCTCTTCCCCTCTACTCATCCTGTGCAACCAGTCCAGTTCTATTCCTAAGCCCTTCTCCATTCCTCAGCTCAGACACTTACATGAATTTCGCTAGAGCAGTATTTACCAACATGGTTCTTGGTCTCTTAGGAGAATATGTAATTCCTTTCGTGGGTCATGCCAGAATTCTTTATACTTGAAACAGTGAAGAATTAAATGGAATAGAAAATATCAGAGAACTTTTCGTGTAGGGAGAGTAAATGTGTGGGGTTTTTTGGGGAGAAACATTTTTGGAGCCACTGTCTTGAAGGATAAAGACCCCACTGAAGGTCTTGTACAATCTAGCCTCAATCCAACCTTAACTGTAAACCACAAATTCCCTTAACGCAACTTGCTGAGATTTTTTTACCAGGTCCCAATTTTCCCGCCTTTACACCTGTCTTCCATCTTCCCTCTGCAAAAAAGGCAACTTCCTCTCCCGGCCTATCCTGCCTATCCTTCAGCGCCCAATTCATCAGTCACCACCTTCACAAAACCTCCTACTCCCTCCATCTCCCCAATCCCTCTCCCTTCTGAAAGCTCAGAATAAGTACTTTCCTTTTAACTCTCATCCCAGACACCTAACTCTTACCAACTACCCACAGCTTGGCCAGCAACTCAGTTTTGCAATCTTTTAATGTCTTTTTCAACACATTTTCAAAAGAATGTTGATTTAGTGTCTCAGAAATGGAGACAACTTCAGCTCTTATTACTTATGGCAACTAACAATAATATTGTGAAAGTTTAATTCTATTTCAAAATTTTTGAAGTCTTTTGTATTGAAGCAAATATCACTCTTTCTTTTATGTGTCTTATTTTCCAGGTCTACGTGATTTCTTATGTATGAATTGTGTCTTTCTCAGGGTAACATTTAAATTTCCGATCTTAGGGAGCAATCGGATTCGAAACAAAATCAAGTTAAAAAACAAAACGAAATAAAACAAAAAACTTGGTACCATATGAAAAAAGTGAGTCATATGTTCTATAACTGAGACAGATAAGCCAAAGTTCACTTATCAGAATTCTTGCTCTGATTTCATATTTTTCCGTACTGAAGTTTTCAGAGAAGCCAAACCACACTTGAGTGTCTTAAATTTATAGCCCTAAATTCATGTCTTACTTTTTCCTTCCCCAGCAAAAAGTTAAACAGTACCAATGAACCCTCTCAGTTTTGCTGACTGTAATCAAATTATTTTTATAGCAGCATTGCACTTACACAGATAGGCCCACATTCTTATCCATCTCACAGATTATGCTTTACAGCAAACTGGGTCTCCATGTGTGCTAAGTTTTGCAACTAACTCCACTGTAGTTTCTCTCTGAAAAAAAAAAATATTTTCCAGAGAATCAGGGTTTTGATGAATTGAGTAGCTCCTAAAAGTCATTATCCTCTATACTTCTACTCTTGATGGGATCTTTATTATGTTTCCAATGTTCCATGTGTAGACAATGATCCATCCTATATTTGTGAATACTCTGGCAGACTGGTATTCCTTCATGCTATTCCTCATACCTTATAAACTGCAGTGGTTCCTCATTTCCTATTAAGAGTATATGCCAGAATTTCCAGATACTCCATAATCTGGTCCTATTCTACTTAGTGAATCTCTAATTCCACGTATTCCATTATGAATAACAATCTACCATGCCAATTCCTTACTCTCTTCTTTCTGTCCAGTTTCACTAAAGCTTACTCTTTAATTCAAGTCAAATTTCTTTCCTAAAATTATCGTTGACAAACCCTAATCAACAGCCTTTTCCTCTCAACTCCAGTGGGCTAAGATGCACCAGTAGAATCTTCGATATCTGAATACGTGAATTGCTTTTCATTTTCACAAATCCAGAACCCAGAACAAATTTTCACGTACCCAAACCTAGAACTGTCAAAATGCTCACTCCGTAAATGCTGTGGCATGAATCTGTGGATACCAGCAGGATTTTTAACATGTGCCACACATTTTAGTACCTGTGTATTACATTGTATAATTTGTTGTTCTTTTGTATCATAGGCTGGGTCCCATTTCTTTGTACTTAGGACAATGGTGATCACAGAGGGACATGTGAACGTGAGAACTACTTCTTCCCACGTTCTGCTTCCAGTTATGGTCATGATGGAATAAGGGATATCATCCTTCCCATCTACTGTAATCAATTATAAAACTGGAAAAATAAGTAAAGCAACTTTTCAAGTAGTGGACATATAGTGCACATTCACCTCAGATTTTTTCTTGGGAGAATTTTCCTGGCTGTGGCTTAAAGAAGTAAATACCAAACAAATGGCAAATGTCTCACTAGATGGAGGAAACAGTGATTGGAATTTGGGGATGAAGAGGCAGCTAGAATTTGTGGGGTATAATAATGGAGAAGAAGAAGCTATACAGAGAAGGAGCTCTAGAAATTAGAGGCCAAATACAAGCCTTCCCATGCACAGGGGAAGTGGAAGCTGCTCGGATATTCTGGAAGTTGCACATTTCTAGGAGTGATTGGAGTTCCAACCAGCCAGACTGGAGAAGCCTCACCAAAGACTCAGAGCATTCAGGTGAGAGCTCAGAAAGAAAAGAGTCTTTTATTGTAGGACTACCTTAACTACAGCATAAGGGCCAATAAAGCTAAAAAGAAACTCTAGTAAGATAAAACTGATTGTCCAATAAATTAACTGTCTACTAGAAAAAAACTTAATCTTTAAAGGAAGACAACAAATTTTAGAGTCTCAACAGTGTAGCACTCATTTGGTCAAACACAATCAAGAATCAGGAAAATATGACCCATAACAAGGAAAAAAAAAAACAGCTGAAAGAGAAAGACTTAAAGATGACACAGATGTAGAAATTATCAGACAAAGACAATAAACAGCTATACAAAAATATTATAAATATTTTAAGGATGTAAATGAAAATATGGATGTAATGTGTGGACTGATGTGGAAGGCCAGCAGTGCAATGGAAGCTGTTTTTAAATAAATAGATGAAAGATTTACATCTGAAAACTCTTTCATCTGAAAAGTAAAATTCATTGAATGGACTTAACAGTAGATTGGAGATTGCAGAAGAAAAGATAAATGAACTTGAAGTAGAACACTAGAAATTATCCAAACTAAGCACAAAGAGTATAAAGACTGAAAAAAAATAAACAGAGTTCCAGTGACCTGTGGAACAATACCAAATGGCCTAACGTGTAATTAAAGATCCAAAAAAAGAGAAAAGTCATATTGGAGCAAAAAAAAGTCTTTGAACACATAACAGCCAAATATTTTCTGAATTTGATGAAAAAATATATATTTAGATATATATTTTTGTTGTTGTTGAATTTAAAAAACCCAAACAGGAAAAACTGTACATAGACTCATCGTCAAATTGTCAAATGTGAAATTGTTCTGTTGTCAAATTGCACAAAAATGAAGATTAGGAGAAAACTCTAAAAGTACACAGAGAAAAAACACATATTACATATAGGAGAGGAGAGTAATGAGAATAATGACAACTGATGGTATAAGAAACAATGCAAACCAGAGACAATAGAATATTTTTAGAGTATTGAAGAAAAAAAACTTCAACCCCTAATTCCATATCCAGCAAAAATAATCCCTCAATAATGAAGGCAAAATAAAGACATTTTCAAATAACAAAAGCTGAGGAAACTTGATACCAGCAGACCTGCATTGTAAGGATGTTAAACTCAACTCTTCAGGCTTAAGGAAAATGATACCAGATGGAAACTGATAACCACATAAATGAAAAAAGAATACTGGACATGGGGAATATATGAGTTAATATGAAAAACATTTCTCTTGTCTCCTACTTTTTTTAAAGGCAATCAATGAATGCATATGTAATAACAATGTATTTTGGTGTTCATAACATATGTGGAATTAAAATATATGTCAACAATAGCACAGTGAACAAGAGGGGATTAAGTAGAATTATATTGTGTAAGTTCTTACAATAACAATGTAGTATATAATATTAATTCAAAGTATATATTAATAAGTTCTGGTTACATATTTAATCCCTAAAGCAACCCACTAAAAACTTTTTTAAACAATATAGCTAAAAAGCTGGTAGAAGAAATTTTGGAAAACTAAGCAAATACTCAAGCCAACAGAATGCAGGAAAGGAGGAAAAAAGGAACTAGAAAAAATGAGACAATTATGAAATAAGCAGCAATGTGATAGACTTAAACCCAACTGCATCAATAATTCCATTGTATATCAATTAACTAAACACTTCAATTAAAATGCGTAGATTATCAAATAGGATTTTTAAAAAAGCAAGACCCAATTATATACTGTTTAAAAGAAATACACTATAGGGGCCGGACCGGTGGCGCAAGCGGTTGGGTGCGCGCGCTCCGCTGTGGCGGCCCGGGGTTCGCTGGTTCGGATCCCGGGCGCGCACCGACGCACTGCTTTGGCAAGCCATGCTGTGGCGGCGTCCCATATAAAGTGGAGGAGGATGGGCACGGATGTTAGCCCAGGGCCATCTTCCTCGGCAAAAACAGAGGAGGATTGGCGGATGTTAGCACAGGGCTGATCTCCTCACAAAAAAAAAAAAAAAAAAGAAATACACTTTAAACATAAAGACACAGATAAGTTAAAAATAAAATTATAGAAAAACACATATCATGTAAAGATCATTCATAAGAAAGCTAAAGTAGCCATATTAATTTCCGACAAAGTAGACTTCAAGACAGGAGTATTACTAAAGTTAAAAAGAGAGACACTTCATAAAATTAAAAAAGTTAATTGATCAAGAATATATATAACAATCCTGTTTGTCATACACCTAAATAACAGAGGCAAAGACTGGCAGAACTAAAGCAAAATTAAAATTATGTAACATTAAAATTAAAAGTATATAAAATTATAGTTGGAGATTTTAACACTTTGCTCTCAATAATTAGTAAAGTATATAAAATGTTCATTAAGGATATAGAAAACTTGAAAAACACCAAATAACCAAATTAACATAATTAATATTTATAAAGCAATATACCCAATAATATACATTCACTGCTCACTTTGAAAGGAAGCAGCTGTTGAAAGATGTTGTTTAACTACTCCGTAGTACAACTAGAGCTAGAGATAGTATAAAAGGTCGGGTTGACTCCTTGGTGATTTCAAAAATCATATGGAGGAAGTTACTTTTTGTTTTTCTTTCTACTATGAATCTGTATCGTCATCATGATGCATTAGGTTCTATTCAGTTGAGCACTCACTGATTTTTTTGAACTTTGTTCACATTTTTCACTTTTTATTGGGCCTTTTCAAATGTTGTCACAATTACCATTTCATAATCGTTTCTCTGGATGACTGAAAAGAAGTTTATTGAATTATGTATGTGATATTTTTATTTCAAGGAAAATCACAATACTAATTTTATAGGGAATATAAGATCAGAGGTAAAGAAATATGATATCTTGGTAGCATTTCAGCCATATATGTACTCCATGAAATAAAATATAACTATACTCTAGTTACATTCCCCCTTGATTATTTTTTAGCTTGTTTTTTGTTTGTTTTGTTTTGTTTTTTGGCGGATGAGGTGAAGGGAGCTTCTCTGAATGGCCAGAGCAATAACATAAAACTAAATTTCTGGGGCCGCCCCCGTGGCTTAGCAGTTAAGTGCGCGCGCTCCGCTATTGGCGGCCCGGGGTTGGGATCCTGGGCGCGCACCGACGCAGCGCTTCTCCGGCCATGCTGAGGCCGCATCCCACATACAGCAGCTAGAAGGATTTGCAACTATGACATACAACTATCTACTGGGGCTTTGGGGTGAAAAAAAAAAAAAGAGGAGGATTGGCAATAGATGCTGGCTCAGAACTGGTCTTCCTCAGCAAAAAGAGGAGGATTAGCATGGATGTTAGCTCAGGGCTGATCTTCCTCACAAAATAAATAAATAAAATAAATAAATAACTGTTTTTTAAAAAAAAAAAACTAAATTTCTATGGAGTACTTTGTAAAACCAAAATGATAATTCCCTTTCATTCAGCAAGAATGAAGGGAGTGTGTGTACTTCATGCTAGGTAGTGATTTCCAGACTCTTGGATTTTACCAGCTGCTAATATTCCAAAAGCAAATTTGAAAGCCAATGTAAGGTTGTCAATTTTCTTTTTTATTTTTTCAAGTAAGAGCATAAAAACAAACACTACATTTTCTCTGCTCATCATTTCACATAAGAAAGAACATTTTACATCAAAAGAAGTGGGAAGAAGAAATTTGAGAATGAAGAATAGTACTTTAAACTGAAGAATAGACTTTATGAAAAGCCCCCAGTATGTCATAATAGTCTTGTGAATATCTTTATAGATTGGACCTGTCGTTGTCAAAATCTGGCCCAGAACCTGATACCTAGGCAGTACCACCTGGATATGGATCCCCAGTCTCCTGGTGTTTGCAACCCTTCTACATTGGAATGTTGGAGAGTTGAAAGAGGTGTGTGTGTGTGTGTGCGTGTGTACATGCTGAGGCCAAAGTAGCTGTGGGTGCCTTTTTTCAGCCTAAGCCAATTTCTTCCTTTAGGGTACCATCTATCTTGCTACACCCTCTGAAAGAATAAATATAAATATTGGGGGAAATAGTTTTAAGACCTCCATGGAGATGACAAATTTTAATATAATTTGAAGGTCTTCTTCTATGGAATCCACACGCACAAATTTCACCTGAGTGTTGCACAGTATAGGAGAGAATTGCCCTTAATAAGTCAAATCCCCAAGAAGGAAAAAGTTTTCCTTCAGATTATATGACCTCTGGAAGACTGGTGAATTCTTGTAGTACTAACCTGTGTGCTTTAAATCTTGCTATTTTGAATTGTATCAGGAACTCAAATCCAAAGTAAAGCCTATATTTGCTCTGGCTACCAGCAATTTCCATACCATGTTCTTACATATCTGATCTGATCATATGATTAAATTATCAAATCCTCTAAGAATTTGAGAAGATTGGACCAAGCTGTACCAAAAAGATATACAAACACTTAAATTAAGCATGAAATTAACTTCAGTTTCCTTACTTAGTTATCATCTACTGTAGTTTATCAAGTTAACAACAGGACTTCGAAAATTTTGTTATTCTAAAGCATTCGGGTGTGATAAAGGCAACCTGTGATGAATTTATAATAAAAATTGCATCTATCTTTGTTAATAAACTTGATTTTTTTATGCCTAATTAGTTTTTGGAAAGTGGAACCCAATGTTCAAGTACTATTAATTTGATATATCTACAAGATGGATCTCTTTTTATATTAAATTCCTGCTAGTCTCATGAAATAATTCCTATTAAGGATACTTAGGGCATCTCCAAAGACAAGGCAGGGTTTTAACAGCTACCAGGAAATTAATGATTGTAATATATGCTAAAATAGCGATGATGTGATGACCAATAATTATATTAAATTCTATTACTTTGAAAGTACCTGTGTTTCATTAGTCAAAGTGGAATTTTTATTCTGGCAAAAGATTCATGAGGACAAGTCTACTGGATATGAATTTAAATAATTTGTCAGTCAAATAATGGAAATATTCTGTCATATCCAAATGACAGATATGACAGACAGATATGATAGAAAGTCATATCCAAAGAAAGGTTTATGTTTTCCTTTCCTTACTAGCTACTTTCAATTTCCATACCATATTCTTTGATATGTGTATAAGTATACATATACACATATACATATACATACCTTTATATGTGTGTGTATAAAACATTGCATAAAAAGTAGAAGAGTAAATCACTGTGTTTATTTCTAGTACAGGTTGAAAATGCATGACTATTTGGAAGCACAGTTGCTTATAAGCAGAATAAGCCACCATTATATAAGAAACCTCTTAAAATATAAACCCAATACCTATCATTTCACTCCAAAATCTGCTTTTCTTTGAGTCTTTAAAGGTTTTGGAAATCAGAGCCCTCTATTAACATGAAGACTGTGGGAGACTTAAGAGATCAGATCTTACCTCTTATTCCACCTACACCATGGTTATCTGATAATGTCTTAAGAGAGATCAGCGGGAATGGGATGCAGGAACCCGTGGATGAGCTGAATAGGGAGAAAGGGATAGCTATCCTGGAAACGTAGAAGGGACTGAGAAAGGGAAGGTGGGAAAGGACAGACAAACTTTTATTCCTTCCAAAATTTACAGATTAAGTCTGACATTTAGGATGAAATCTGGGGCAAGGGGTATTACAGAAGGGAAAAAAATCCAAGTTATGAATAAGATATAAAATTAGGACTCCCAGAATTGATATCTGTTCTGAATTATCATAAATGACTCCATGGGGTGTGGGGTGGGAAGAGACCCAAAAGAACTGTCTGACAGGGAATGTGGCAGAAAACCTCAATGATGAGTGATGTAATACACCTCTTTCTCCATTATAGCCACAAATACAAGAAGGAAAGATGCGGTAAGAGAGGTGAAAGTCCAGAACCAGGTCGAGAGAAAACCATTTGTTTTTTAAAAATTCACCCAATTACAATGTGATGTTGACTTGCTGTTTTTCTTGGATGCATTACTCATATTACGGAAATAGATAATGAAGGAAAAGACCAAAGATGGAAAATTTGATATGAGGGATTTCTTTTTGGTAAAAACATCAGTCATGTAGTCATCATCAACAATAGATAAGGCCAAATGACTAAATTTCATTATACAATATGAATCCTTCCAATTTCTCACTATTTCTTAGTGAATACACCATCTGCCCAAACCTCCTCCTCCAAACCTCCCAGAGTAAATCCTCAGGCTGTTTACACTCAGAGATGACTGATCTGGTTTCCTTTCTGGGTTTAACTAAATTTAAACTTCTAAGTCTCAAAAGGAGAAGAGGAGGTGGAGGAGAAGGAGGAGGAGGAAGAGGAGGAAGGAAAGAGAGAAAGAGAACAAGAAATGAAGAAGAAAGGGGAAGGAAGATCTCTATGATCCATAGCATCTAGGCTTACATGACCTTGAAGCTTAGCATAAGAGTTAACGTGTTACTGTTGACAGTCCTAGATGCAGGATATTTCTAAAAGGAAGCTAACGTGCTAACACGGACGAATAGTTGTCTTGACATGAGTACAGCCATGTTTGGCCACTCCATTGACCTACAGCCACCAGCACAAAAAGAAATATAAAAGCTGCTTTCTGCATGGTGGGAACTGGCCCTTCTCCCATGGAGATAGTTGCAGTGTGTAAAAATTTCAAGGCCCTTTGGGTGCCACAGCCTGGGACAGACTGGCCATCAGTGGAGGCCTGGAATGATAAGCAGGGTAAACAATGCAGTACACAACTACTGGGCTGGGACGACAGCGGGGGCGGGGGGGGGGGGAGGGCGGGGCATGGCGCTCAGGGCACGTCCACCACTGATAACCATTTGTGCATGAGAACACTAAATGCTTGCTCTGCAAAATCTGTAATTGCTTACTCTGAAAATTACTGATGGTATAAAAACTGCTGGAAACTGAGACCCGGTGAGGGTTCCACCTGTGGAAGGGACGCCTTGCCCGGGACGTGTGATTCCCGCCCAGTCGTGTGGATTGACAAGACTCTCCCGGCAGTGGGGCGTGGATGTTGTGAGTAACTGATTTATTGTGAAGTAATTGATCTGATGTGTTCTCTATTCGGTCAACCTGGTGTTTCTCTTTCCTGTTGATTTGTGTCATTTCCCTTCAGTCGATCTGGCGTTTCCCTTTCCGATCGATCTGGTGTTTTTCCCTCTTATTATATGACCTATTCGAATCTGCTGCTATCTCAGCCGATGTGGATGTTTTCCCTTTCCAGTGGAGCTGGTGTTTTTTCCCTCTTATTATTTGACCTATTTGGATCTGTTTGCAGACTATCGCCTTTACTATCCTCTATATAGTAAAATACACCTTCAGTCCATTTGTTTGGAGTGGAAAGTTTCTTTTACATCTCCAATCGAATCCTCGAACCTCTCATAACAATAGTAAAGAAAACTTTGGATTTTTTTCCATTTGGATCTTGCACATAAAATGTAGTTATAATAGAAATGACATTTCTATAAAATACTCCAATATGACACTTTTGTTGATTTAACTGTGACTTAATACCTTTATAGACATTGCAGTATATATTTTTTTCTAATTAACTTGAATTTCAGGAGAGCACTAAAGAAAATATTTTAATTTGATACTTGATTTACCAACAATTTGAAGCACTAATACTGACAAGGCTTTAGCTTTAAAGGTTTGTAAATTGAGCTTTAATATATGCAGGATATTTAGGATAAAACTGCAGACAGAACAAAACCTATAGGAAGGTACAGCAGAATTACTTGCTTGGCTGTCAAAAATTCATTAGAAATTGTTATTGTGTGAGTTAAAAAGACTTAGATCTGAGTTGCAAATAGGAACTGTTGGAACCAGAAGATGCATTAGAGTTAGATGATATCTCTTGTAAATATAAATGCTTCAGCATATTTCTGTAGTAATATACTACCTCCGAAGAATGAGCACTTTAAGATATTAGTTATACTAAGAAAGATGTGGGTAGTTACATTTCCCTCTGCAACAAATATTTTCTTTGGAATAAAACATCAGTCATGAGAAAGGGTTTTGTGAACCTCAACCAATAGTCCTGGGTTGTAGTGGGTTGGTGTTCAAGTTTGTATTGATGACTTTCTATGAAGTACCTAAACTATATAGGTAAATGAATTGTCTAGCTCACGTAACAAGAAATGAAATTTGCCCTTTACTTGACTGTTTCCAAAAATTATGATTTGATGTGACTGGTAAGTACCTAGATTTATGGCTGAGGGTTATTTGATAATGAGTGTTCAGAATATAGGGATGTTGTGGAAAAATAGAAAAATGAAAATGCTTTTGAGCACAAGAGGAATAGGAAAACAGAAATAACATGCTTCCTAGATATGTTGGAGTTTTCAGTACAATCTGGATTGAGAGCTGAGGCGTTTAAAAACTAGGTGAACAGACATCCTAGGAAATCAGATCCTGAGGGGAGACAGGTTAAATGTGATGGTGCTGATCACTGGATTAACAAATATAAAAAACCCCAAAGAATTCAAGTACTGCATAAAAATAGAGTTGGTATTCAACCCAGGAGTTTATATTCATTCATCTGAGCACTGGCCCTCAGAATGTTACCATCCTCATTTCTGCTCACCTGTCCTCTCTAGACCTCGGTTCTATGTTGTATGAGTTGGACTGGATGACTTCTAAGCTCTTTTCCAACTCTGTTCCTTTATGAATTCCTTAGTTTTTGTTGAATTCAAGATCCCGTTGAGAATGTTTTGGTTTCATGAGGATTGTTATCAGGGAGATATTGGAGGTGAGCAGAGCGCTGGTAGTCGTAACAACAGCAACACAAATACCCCATGACCTCAAGAAGAGCCAGAAAGGATGAAACTGCACCTCCTCCCATAGCACAGGTGAGGAGGGTCATGGAGGACAATGTCGTGCTTGAGAGTAGAAAAATAAGAAAGCATATAAATGGGAATTTGTGTTTCAGTACCTCATAGAGACTTGAGAGCTCTTTGAAGAGGAACCCAAATCTCTAGCGTGATCCTGGTGATTGTATTGTTGCCCGTTACATCACCTGAGTCAAAATGAACTGTTTTTGAGGAAAACTATGTGGGGGAGGAAAATTCTCCTCTACCCTCTTGGGTTCTCCAGGTAAGTCTGTGAAATAAACTGACAACAGACAGATTAACAGGAGAAAAGGCAAACAAATTTATTTGATGTTAAAAGTTTTACATGGCATGGGAGAGCTTCATAGAGAGAAGAGAAAACCCCCAAAGAAACTGCCAGGCTTGGAGGCTTTTATACCATTTGGACAAAGGAGGATAAATTTTAAGAGAAGTGACAAGACAAAGGGAACTAATGGTAAATAAGGGCTAGTTAGTAAGGCTTGTTGTGCAGGTTCTTGCTCGGTGCCATCTCATCTCTGGTGATAAGGTTGTTTTTCCCTTCCTGGTATGGGAAGGGGGCAAGGAGAACACCTTCACAAGGCGAATTTATGATCTGTTTTCTGGCAGCTACCAGGATGGCAGAAAGCTCATCCTGTTCTTGTTCTTTTTACTATTGCCTTCAGCTCACAATAATCCTTGTGTCAGAATGTCATACTTTGGGATGGCCTATGCTGATCTCCTACAACCACTAGATTAAAGAATCACTTTAAGTAGATTTGAAATACTCCTAGTGAACTGACCCATAATCACTTAATTCCTAGAACTTTGAAAAAAAAGTTAGGGGCAGTGACCTTTATATGACATGCAGTAATCATTCCTTAGAGCAATATTTCCTAATGTTTTCTAAAGTGGGTGCAAGCACTCTGTGGAATACCCATAAGAGTGTAGAAAACTTATATTTCTACCTTTTCATTTGATACTTTAAATTTTTCTGTATTTTTAGGTATTTTCAAATATCCATTTTATTTATTTAGTAAATATAAATGGTGTAGAAGTTTATATCTATCTTGTATAAATAAATAAATAAATAGGGGATCTCTGATTTTTTTTCAAGTGATGAGGTACATGAATCAGAAAAACAAAAAACTCGGTAACTGCTGATATAGGGGATTCTCTTTTATTCATTCATTCAACAAATATTTATTGAGCATCCCTTCTATGCAAGGCATGATGGTAGGCACCTGGGATACAGTGATGGGACACTGACAGATTCTTTTAAGTTGAGGAACATTTGTTGGTTAATAGGTGAAAAAGATTTCCTCCCATAGAATTATGGTGGGCAGTGGAAACTTTTTGGAGGAAAAAATGTCTTGGGTTACAGCAAGAAACTTGAGCAACATCTTCATAAACTGGAGAGGCCTGGAGTCACAATGAGAAGTCTGTCTAAACAATGAAAAAAAAAGTAGACAATATAAACATGATTAATATCAATTAAATAAAAATTGCCTCCAGAAGAATCCTAAATTTAGAATGCCTGTGCATTTTGAAAATCTGCCTAGTTTTATTGTCTAGATCTGAAGGACTTGTTAGTGCAATGTTAAATAAAACTTGTTTTAGTAGGCTCTTGCTCTAGGAAGTTAGCTCAAGAATTTTAGTTTTAAAAGCCTCCTGCAAAAGTCTTCTGTTGCTGAGATCCTTGTTCTGCCAAAAGCAGTTTGATGTCTTTCACTGTAGCGATGGGGATACTCTGTGCTGAATGACAACTACATGGGGATTTTGCAGAATCAATTCCTAAAGCGGTTGTAACTTCCTTTTGAATGTAAGAGAAAAACAGAAACTAAAGTATAGAGATTTCTTACCTGAACAAATCTTGCCTTAATTTAAAAGTGTTAATAATGATGATGACTAAAAGAAATAGGAAATTTCTAAACTCTTTAATGAAACTTGGTCTTGCTCATATCTGTTCCACTGCATAGAATGGAGTTAAAAAATATTATTAAGTAAAAAATATTATTGAATGAATAAAAAGCATCTAATACAAAACTCAAAGCCTAATAGACTCTGAATTACAATGAATGAATAAAATCAGTAATATATAAAATCAAAACAGAATCAGAATCATTCACAAACTAAATAATTTTCAGAAAACAAGATAGTTAAATGGTCATGGTTAATAATTTCCTTATGATACATGGAAGACAGGAAATAACAGTAGATGGACTTCTTTTCCATATCCAACATCTTTTCCTGATTTCCCTGTCTCTGTTACTGGCCACCCTATCCTCCCAATCAATCAAGGATGAAACTGTAGATTTATGCTTTGACTCCTTCTTCTCATTGCTCTCATTCAGGCAATTGCCAAATGCTGTTGATTCTTCTCCCCCAATGACCTGTAAAACCAACACTTCCTCTACTGATACTGCCCACATTCAAACCCTTGGCACCGTTTTCTTAATTGCTGCAACAATCTCCAAAATGATCTCCCAGCTTCTAAACTCAAACCCTCTAATCCATCCTCAAGAGTGCTCCTAGAGTGAATTTTTTTCAACATTTTAAATATTTCGCTTCACTCTCTTCTTGCTTGTATGATTTCTGATGAGAAGTCCACTGTAGTTCTTACCCTTGTTCCTCTATAGATAAGATGTTTTTCCCTCTAGCTTCTTTCAAGATTTTCTCTTTGTCTTTGGTTTTCTGCAGTTCGAATATGATATGCCTAGGTGTCGATTATTTTCATATCTATCCTGTTTAATGTTCTCTGAGCTTCCTGAATCTATGGTTTAGTGTCTGTCATCAATTTTGGAAAATTGATGGCTGTTATTACTTCAAATATTTCTTCTGCTCTGTTCTTTCTTTCTTCCCCTTCTGGTCTTCCAATTATGTATATGTTAGACCTTTTGAAATTGTCCCACCATTCTTGAATGTTCTGTCCTGTTTTTACAAACCTATCTTCAAGCTCACTAATTCTTTCCTTGGCCATGTTCAGTCTACTGATGAGCCCATCAAAAGCATTCTCCATTTCTATTATAGTACTTTTGATTTCTAGCATTTCATTTTAATTCTTAGAGTTTCCACTTCTGTTTACATTACTCATCTATTCTTCTATGTTGTCCACTTTTTCCATTAGAATCCTTAACACATTAATTGATTTTATTTTTAAATTCCCTCTCTGATAATTCCAACATCTCTTTCATATCTGAGTCTTGTTCTTTGCTTACTTTGTCTCTTCAGCCTGTTTTTTTCTTGCCTATTAGCATTCCTTGTAAGTTTTTGTTGAAAACTAGACATGATGTATTGAGTAATAGAAACTAAAGTAAAAGGCCTTTAATGTAAAGTTTTATGTTAATCTGGCAAAGAGTTGAGGTATGTTTAATGTTTACTCTAGCTACAGGTGCTGGAGGTTTCCAGTTCCTCTAGTGTCCTTGTTTTTGTGTCCTACTTAAAAAGAGTCTTGCAGCTCTTTTGGCTGTAATCCACTGTTATTATACTGGAACTCGGCTGATGTGGTGATGGGATATGGGGTAGGGGAAGCATTCTATAATTTAAGATTAAATCTCATTCTTTTTTTTTTTTGTCAGGAAGATCAGCCCTATCTGATCAGAGCTAACATCTATCGCCAATCCTCCTCTTTTTTTTTTTTCCCTTTTTCTCCCCAAGGCCCCAGCAGATAGTTGTATGTCATAGTTGCGCATCCTTCTAGTTGCTGTATGTGGGATGCCGCCTCAGCATGGCCAGACAAGCAGTGCGTTGGTGTGTGCCAGGGATCTGAACCCGGGCTGCCAGTAGTGGAGCGTGCGCACTTAACCGCTAAGTCATGGGGCCGGCCCTTAAATCTCATTCTTTTGGTGGACCTGTGTCCCTGGTCTATGACTTACACAAATATTTCTTAGCTTTTTTATTTTCCCTTAGGTAAGACAGGAAGGCTAGAAGAGACTGAAATCAGGTAAATACCGTTCCCTGTGGGTGAGGTAAAGCTCTGTTAAAGTCCTTTCCCTGAAGAGTAGGCCTTTGTTAAGAAGAATGCTTTGCCAGAACCATGAGAGAATCTTTGAAAGCTCTTCGCAGTGAGAACTTGGTGAGGTTCCTGGGGATAAAACCAACAGTGAGCACTTCTGCCGCCCTTCCCTCCAATACTGCAGCCCCAGCAGTTTTCCACCCTCAACTAGTTCACACTCAGCCTCCAGCAATTCATCCAAGTTACCATTTAAATATTCCTACCAGTTTATGGCTCCAGCAGCTTCTGCTCCAGGTAAGCTGATCTTGGCTGTGATTGTCTATATTTGCCTGTCTCTCCAGATATAGGAGTATTAGTTTGCCCTGTGACCTCAATTCTCTGATGGGTCCAAGAAAAGTCATTGATTTTCAGTTTGTTCAGATTTTTTTCTTGTAAGAGTGGGAGTGATGATTTCCAAGCTTTTTACATGTCAGAGGTAAAACTAAAAGTCCCAGAATGAACTTCTTAAAAAAGAGATCTGATCATGTCACTTACTTGCTTAAGCCTGGGACCTTTGTTTTTCTACCAACAACATAATAGAAATCAAATTTTTTAAATATAGCATCAAGACCTCACAAATATACTGAACCCAAATCTACCATTCATCTATGTCTACCACTACAATATTGTCCCTCACATGTTCTGCCTTTATGTCCGTCATCTAGAATGCTTTTCTCTACTTCCCTAATGAGCTTTGATATTGACATCTTGGTTATTTTTCAATGTCCACATCAAATGTCAGCTTTCCTATAAACATTTCTCCTGTATCTCTCTTCTCTGCTCAAATTTAATCTTACTGTCTTGCACTTATATAGCATTTTATTTATATATCCATATCAGCTTTTTACTTTTCTTTCTCAGAAAAGGGTTTTGAATCTCCTCACGCATTCACACAGTGCTTAGTTGAGGCCCCTAGAGTACAGTGCCTTATCAAATGGAAAAGTTTTCCAATAACTTTTGATTCACTGTATCACCTATAAATAAACTTTCTAATTTGTATCCATGTAATTTATAGAATATACTAAAGGCAGAGTTACCCAGACATCTAGAAGACACCTACCAAGGTGGCATTCAAGAGGATCAGGGTGTAGGGACCTTTCAGCAGTATGGACCAAATGGTTTTATTTCATGGTTGGCCAGGGAAGCTATGCCTGCTGGCCATGTGTCTTTCAGCTGTGGACCCCCTCTGTACCATGAGGCCATTATCCAGTAGGAAAGAACTCATCTTATTCACAGCAAATTCTTACCTTCTCAGCTTCTAATCCTTTTACCCATTCCTTGTTTACCACCTTTTCCTAATCCAGCATTTTCCAAAGCCTTTGCTCCTTAATTTATCTCTTTCACAGTAATCTTGCAAATCTCCTATCAATTTTACATATTTTTTTCACTTAAAAAAGTGGTTTTAATGAAGAATTTTTTTATTATAGATTACCATATTATTAAGAATTATATTATACAATCCATGTATACAAATACATTAATACATAAGATTATTTTCTGCTGTATCTTTTTTAACAAGTGTTTGCTTACTTTCAATTAATATGTAATTAAAGGCAGGATTTATCAATAATATACTTCTTATTTTGCTGACTAAAAGATACCAAAGTATAAATTGAATGGTTATGATATAAAAATATATAAAAACTGTTTCTATGACCTCATGTATGAAATTCTTTATTTTTTTTTGTGAGGAAGATCAGCCCTGCGCTAACATCCATGCCAATCCTCCTCTTTTTGCTGAGGAAGACCGGCCCTGAGCTAACATCTATTGCCAATCCTCCTCCTTTTTTTTTTTCCCCTTTTTCTCCCCAAAGCCCTAGTAGATAGTTGTATGTCATAGTTGCACATCCTTCTAGTCGCTGTATGTGGGATGCCACCTCAGCATGGCCAGACAAGTGGTGCGTCAGTGTACACCCGGGATCCGAACCCAGGATGCCAGTAGCGGAGCGTGCGCACCTAACCGCTAAGACACAGCCGGCCCCTGGAATTCTTATATTGTATATTTGAAACAATCAACCAATTACTTTGCTTGTTACAACTTTTTCTTTTATTTCAGAAGTGAATGAGAAAAAGGGGAAAGTTTCAGCCTGCTATTTTCAAATATTCTTCTCAGGTTACATATTGCAGTTATGGAAAGTCTTTATTCCCAATAAATAAAAGCTGTATTAAATGTTATCATCACTATATTCTCACCTTCTAACATTGGTGTTTGAAATATTCAAGAAATCACCAGATGTTATATAAGAATTTTAACCAGAAATTTTCATATCTGCTATAAAAATCTTAATGCAACTTAAGGGATTAAATTTTATCATCTTTATTAGCATGTCATATTTCAATATCAGTGTTTCTTACGGTTCTTCTCTTTCAGTATTGGTGCATTATGTGTATACTTGAGAGAATATTTATTTGGTAGCATGGCCGACTGGGCTAATTAACCCCTCCCACTATAAAAACATAAAATGCTAGAGAAAATATAACCATTTTAAAAAGATAATAAATAAGCGCAAAGAAATAAAGGGAAGTCTCTTATATGCCATATGTTAACATAAAAGAAGAACAGTTAAAATTAAAGACAGCTAAGACAGAGTAATAAAAGTGAGTTAATATTTCAGTGGTCCAACGGGGGTCATTCAGATTAGACATAGGCCCTCATAGCTGGTGAACAGGGTTCTGAAGATTCTATAGAGTGGAAGAACTGGTATTGAGCCCCTGGCATAAAGCCAGTAACCTCAAAGTGCTCCCTCAGGGGCTAAAAGACTCCACCCACCATCCCAGAGAAATACTGAGAAAATTTACATGCTTTTAATCTTTTGGAGAACTTGAGGTATGGGCAAAGTCATGCAAAAAAAACAAAGAAAGAAACCTCAAACTTTAAGACAATACTATGTGTCAGATATGAATTTACACAACCTGTGTAGCGCTAGAACTGAAACAAAGAAATTAACATAAAAACAAGTGAAGGGCACCAAAACACTATGTGATGGAAGTATATCACATTCTGGAAAAGGCAAAACTATAGAGACAGTAAAAATATCAGTGATTGTCAGGGCCAAGAAGGAGGGAAGGAGAAATATACAGAGCAGAGAGGATTTTAGGGGGCAGTGAAACTACTCTGTATGATACTATAATGGAGGATACATGACGTTATGCATTTGTCGAAACCCATAGAATGTACAACAATAAGAGTGAATCCTAATGTATACTATGGACTTGGGGTGATAAAAAATAAATAAACAAACAAAAACACAAACAAAACAAACCCTTTCCCCTACAAAACACAAACTTGAAAATTAACCAGAGGCACGCATGTGCATACAGGCACACGCACACACACACACACACACACACACACACACACTTCTATATAATCAGTGCATCAGAGACAAAATCACAAAAGAAATTACAAAGTATTTGGAACTGAGAAACAATTAAAGGACTGCATATAAAACTTTGTAGGAATGTAACTAAAACAATATTTATGAGAAAATTTATTGCCTTAAATGAATGTATTAGCAAATAAAATATTTGAAAATCAATGTTCTTTCTCAAGAAATCAGAAATAAGTAGCAGAGTTAAAGAAAATAAGGTGTTAGAATTAAAATTAATTATTTTTTAAAATAGAGCTGATCAAATTCAAAGAGTGCATGGCATCTAGTAAGGTCTCTGTGACTGTGAGCTATTATTATAGTTATTTAAGGGTAGGGAGGTAATGAAAATATATTTTATTTACTTAGGGTCTAGAAATTTGTCTTCTAGTTCTTTTTCTTTAAATAACTAGATATGGTGTCACTTGTGGCAAGTCACTTCGTCCTTCCAGACCTAGATTACTTAATACATAAAATGAGGAGTCTAAAAGAAAAGTCACACCCTATCTTTCTGGGCTTCTACTTTTCCAGGGCCCTGGTGGAGGCAACAATTTGCCTGATATAGAATTCAACCTGTATACTGCTGTTATCATATGGACCACTAGTGCCTGCTGGGGAACCTGGAAACCATGAAACGTGCTGAGCCACATCTACACAGTACAGAAACTTATGATGATGATAATCACTAGCAGTCATAGTAGTCGTGTGAAATGTATAGTAAAGTTGACTCTCTTACTACTATTATTTCCTTTTAGTGTGGTCACAGTTCATGACTCCATTCCCAGCACTAAAAGCAAAAACTTCTCCTCTCTCTACAATACTTCTTCTCGGAAAATTTTGTACCTCTCTTCAAAAGCATGTTATAGAAGTTGCAAGTTGCTGCTAAGTGTTCCTAGGGCAAATTGACTTATAACCAGCTTGTTAAATCAATAGCATGTTCACTTACTCAAGGAGATTCTGGCTGAAAGAAAAATAAGGCTGGGTCTTTAATTTCTCTTATAAGTAGAATAAAATAGAAAATCCCTTTCTTTTTTCAAAGTTAAAGAAAAAAAAGTCAAAGTCCACTTTTGCTCATCACATGGTAAAGTCTTTCTTAGCCTTTTCTTGATCTTTCCCTTCTACCACATTGTAAAGAGGATGAATGACAGCTGGGAACACGATACTGGCGGAACCACTTTTTCTCCCTTCTCTCCTGTCTGCTTTCTCTAAACCAGTGGTTCTCAAAGTATTGTCAGAAAGCCTTCCAGGGGGACTGAAAGTCAATTTTCCTGACAATACTAAGACATTATTTGCCTTTTCCACTCGCATTCTCCCTTGAGTGTACAATGGAGTTTTCCAGAAGCTACATGATGTGATATCACAACAAATTGAATATGGAAGCAGATGTGAGAATCTAGCTGTCTTCTACTAAGCCAAAGGTTAAAGGCATTTGCAAAAATGGAAAACAAGGCCACTCTTCCTACCAAATGTTTTTGGCTTATAACACATATTTTTCATAAAGGCATGTTATTTATGTTGATATGTCATGGATTTATTACTATTATTTTTAAGTGAATTAGTAAGTGAATACTTTTTAAGTTCTCCATTTTAATTTCAAATGTGATAAATATTGATAGATACTAATCCACATAAACAAAAGCTCCTTATAATGTGTAAGAGCGTAAAGAGATCCTGAGACCAAAAATTTGAGAACCACTGCTTTAAGTAGTTCCGTCTGTAGCTAAGAGGAAAAACTAGGAAATAGATGCACCTAAAATCCAGAGGAAAGGACCAGAGGCACTTAAATGCTGAGCTAACCAAAAGAAGAGGATAAAGCACGTGGAAAATCTCTCCTGTAGAGATTTAGAGCAGAGATTCTGGAATCAGGCTGCCTGGGTTTGAATCCCAGTTTTTCAAGTTACTGAATTTCTTCATTATAAAATGGGATTGATAACAAGAGCAACTCTCCCCTGAGGGGGGCTGTGAAGATAGAATGTGTTAATATTTGTTATTACTTGATAAGAACTTATCACAGTCCCTAGCCCATAGTGTGTGTCATATACATGTTTAGTTAATAAGTAAAACCATAGTTGCCTGAGTTAGATGCCATGAAAAAACAAGAAGCTGGACTGTGAGGTAAACACAATATTGGGAGCAGATCAGAGTGATTTACTACATAGAAAAAACGGAAACCAGACTTTGGCATTAGAATGAGTCTATCGACAGATCCCACATCTAGTCATCAAAGCTCAGTGGGCCTAAGAGGCTTTAAATTGAGAGGAGAATGGGATGATCCAAATAGACTCTCATGAGAAATGCTTCACAGAGATTGAGCTTTTTTGAAAGGTCGGAAGGAGCCTTTGCCCTACTAGCCAACTTACTCACCTGGAAAGGCACAACCCTTTGAACCCAGTATCGATTCCTCCAGCTATAAAAAATCACCGCCACCGCTTGATGGCAGTACATTCAATAGCACATAACATGTAACCATTTTATGTTGCTAGATCATCTACAAATGCTGTCCTCACGCACTTAAAAAATGTATTTGAGGGGCCGGCCTAGTGGTGCAAGCGGCTAAGTCCGTGCGCTCTGCTGTGGCGGCCCAGGGTTCGCCGGTTCGGATCCTGGGCGCGCACCGACGCACGCTTGGCAAGCCATGCTGTGGCGGCATCCCATATAAAGTGGAGGAAGATGGGCACAGATACTAGCCCACGGCCAGTCTTCCTCAGCAAAACAAGGAGGATTGGCAGATGTTAGCTCGGGGCTGATCTGCCTCACAAAAGAAAAAAAAAAAAAAAAGGTATTTGAAATATTTTGAGATAAAAAGAAGGCAACTAATTTTTTTTGAAAAGGTCATACCACATTTTTTTCCAGGGGAAATTTAATTAAATTTGAAAAAAGGAACTTTTATTTACTCTGGCATTTATATTAATCTATATTAATCTCATTGGGTAATCCAAATGCTTTTGAAATTACCCTTGTTAAATGCTTTATAATAGCTAAATTTTAATTAAATGTACTATTTATTTACTAATCTTATTCAAAAATAGGGCCTTGCTAACGTCCTAAATCTATAATTCACAGTTTGGCATACATGATTGTATTTTATTTTTTAAACAACAAAGACTTTTAACGCTTGTGAATTCTGAAGCAAATAATGGGTTTAATATTTTAAAGTCAGACACAATTTAATTTCCCTTAATTAAGTATGTCACAATAGCTAAAGTTCAGAGTTGCAAAGGAAGTTCCTTTGTTTCTATGAAGCTTTAGATAGTTGAAGTAGGAGGAATTATTCTCTGAATGCAATGTGCCATATTGCCTTTTCCACCCAAATACAAGATCAAATTCCCATCCTGAAGCTTATTGTATAACTCCGGAATTTCAAGAGTAAACTTTTGGAGACGGATTAAGTTTCTAGTACTTGCATTTCACATAAGTAGGAATCCAATAAATGTACAGATAATGATTATAATGGGCATTCTTCTCCTAGAAGCAGAGTAGAGGAGCCCAGCCCTTCAAAAGTTCAAAATTCCTTCTCCATGGTATTATATAAGGGAACCTTGATACTAGGTACTAGAGAGTCGCTTTTCTTCCTCCTGTTCCTCTTAAGAACATTGGGAAAAACTTAAATAGATATATCTGTTTTTGTTAACTTGGATTGAATACTTGTACCTTTAAAGTGACATCTCTGTTGAGAGGTTGTGAAGTATTTGGTCTATATCAATTTTTAGGCATGAATGAAACAAGAAATACAAGGATTATAAAGGTTAAGGGCATGTCCCTCGATTCTTCCAAAAGAAAACTTTTATAGAGAGCCAATAACGGATATGTAAAACCTGAGGAGAAAGTTAATTTTTTTTAAAGTTAATTTTTTTAAGTTAATTTTTTTAACTTTTAAAGACTTTGAAAAAAGGAGATTTCTGAGGAGAACATAGTAAGTCTCCAGCTTTCCGTGTCCATCAGCCCATTTCAAACGGTTAACAGGCAAAAGCCAAGGCAGGGCTGAGCAGCCGGGTGATCACAGCTGAGTTAGAACAGAAGCCAGATTACAGATATGAAACATTTTGCACAGTGCTTAGCACACAGTGAGCCCTCATTAGCAACCACAATAATCTATGATTAATTATTATTTTAGAAGGTCAAGTTTGAGAGAGTGACTGAGCTTCTTTCCCATGTCCTCCTAGTCCTTGGTTGCGCTTTCACCTACTCCTGGCCTAAGGGAGTGTTCATGCATTTATTCAACTAGTGTTTATTGGGTGCCTATCCTATGGCAGGCACCGTTTTAGGCACTGGCTGACAATGTTACACTTTACCCGGGCCTGGAAAACAGACTCCTCCTGGAAAGCAGTGAGGGTTAAGAAATCACCCCAGGCTTTTGTGTTCCAGGAAACAGCTTACTGCAAAGAACCACCCTTCCCCACATGGCTTAGATAAGACTCAATGATGACCCCCTTGTTTTACTGCTACAAGGTCAGACACAGACCTTCAAAATTCCCATTCTTTGTCTCCTAAATGATTAGCTGAGCTGTTTGTCCTCACTGACCAATCTGGACAAAACGGTCCCTCACCTGAGTTGACCAAACTCTAGTCGGGCTTCTCTGCTTCCCCCAGGAAGGAAGGAACCGAATTTTGGTGCAACCTTGAACATTGGATTGTGGAATAACCTCTCCTTCCTTCCTTAATGGCAAGAACTGGCTAACTTTAGGGAAAATATTCTCTGATCAACTGTCTGTCACTCCACATGCTCATCTCGCTTCCCATCCTTGGTTCTTTCTAGCCTCACTTAGTCCTCCCTATAAAAGAAAGCTCTTTTCTGTCTGCCCTTCTAGATGCTTGCAGATCTCATGGTTGAAGTGTTCTCCCTGTTGCAATAGTTCCATGTCCAATTGCCATAATCCCCTTTCCCGTATTGGAAAAATTGTTTTGAATAAAGTTTCTCTTCACTAGGTTCCAAATTTGTTTTACATTTTACAGGCAGTTCAGCAGTAAACAAAACACACAAAAATCCCTGCCCTTTTGGAGCTTACATCCATGGGAGAGACAGACAGACAATAAGAAAAACAGTATTTGTACTCTTGTGATAATTGCTTAGGAGAAAAATTAAAAATTGCAAGGAAAGGAGTTATTCAATATGGACAGGTGGTTGAAATTTTACATAGGGTTGCCTGGGAAGGCTTCATGGAGAAGACTTTTAAGAAAAGCCCAAAGAAGTGAGAGAACAGATATCTGAGGGAAGAACATTATAGGCCTTGACTTGGAAGCATGCTTAGAGTATGCAAGGAGCAGCCAAGGAGTTGATGTGCCGAAAGCAGGAAGATTTCTGGGACTCTCACTGACCTCCTTTTGATGGAGGCATGGAGTCCTGCAGCGAGGTAGGTCTTAGTTGGAGGGAAAGGGCACTTTTTTGAGCCCCGGTAATGGTGGTTGGCAGAGAGGTAGTTTTACAATAAACTTTCTCTTGACTTCTGAAGAGGAGACTTCATTGAAAAGAAGATCCTTGTACAAGCAGTGAGACTTAAAGAGTCTTGCCTTCAGGCACAGTAGTAGTTCAAAACCAAGTCTTTTGATTTGCAATGGCCTGATACATATAACTTGGCCACGAAGGGTAGATTGGAAAGAGAACAGATGACATGTCAGATGGTCTTGCCACCACAGACTAGGTAAAGGTCTTACTAGCTTGGGGACATATGAGGGAAGAATAAGGGAACACCAACAGGAAAGTTCCTGTATCCTGGCCCTCTTTCTGTTGCCTGGGGCTGAATCCTTGTGCACAAACAAAGGATAGGTTTGCATAGGTTTGGGGACCTGAGGTCAGAGAGTACCTCACTTTCTTTGTGAAGCCCAGAGAGATTACAAACTTCTCAGAGTAGCCTCCTTCTGCGCCTCCCTGTTCCTTCACATCCAAGCATACTGAAGCAGCCATAGAGGAGAAATGGTAGCATAATATGTTCAGTCAGAGAAGGCTGAGGCTTTCTCCCTACAACTCCATCCCACCCACAACACACACAGTCCAGAAAAGTGCAAAAGAATGAGCAAAACTTCTCTCCAGCCCCTGTGAGTTGGGAGGAAGTGGCTTAGAGTGGAACCAGCCCTGGAATGGCCTCCTGTCAGGTTGAGGAGGATACACACCTTCACAGGCCAGTACCTGGAGAACAGAGAGACTCAGTGGAGGAAACCAGCAGGGACAGATGCCAATGACCATGCACTAGAAACCTCTCTTCCAATGATGGTAGAACAATGTATGAGCTAGAATTTAGACATCTTCCAGGGAGAAGAGGGGCAGAGGGATTAAAGGAAAGCCTGATTTCACTGAGTTCATATGAGAAACAACTGAGACAAAATTCATTTACCCTGAATTGATCAGACTGGGTTTTCTACTATCGGGTGAAATGTTATCTTAAATGGAGATTAAGGTTTCACTCCCTGAGCATGTAGTCTGAAATATCAAACTAGTTCCATTATTTTACAGTGTTAATTTAGTATCAATAAGTAGTGAAGCCATCCTACAGTGTAGCTCTATTTCTCTGATTCTATATTTTGTTTCTCAGTATCTGGCAGAATACCTCTGGTACTAACGTTCAGCTCGTTAATTTTAGGCCGTCAGTAAACATTCTCTTGTTTGACTGTAGTCTTCTTGTGTCTTCCTCATGAAAATTCCCTTTGGGCATCCCCTCACATTAGCCAGAAAGAGACATGTGCTCTCTAGTCAAGGAGAATGAAAAATTCAATAACCTCACCAGTGCCATCTCACCGCACAACTCCAGGGGGCGACACTTACATTGCATTCTATGTAAATGGTGCTTCCTTGAGTTGTGCAATGTGAAATTTCACCGCTCACAAGCAGCCACTCTTTAATGATCTGGGTATATTTCCTTCCACTCGGTATTTTTGTATACATACTTTATAACATTATTTTAATCTTTGCCTAATAATTTTAATACATATGCCATAATTTACATAATAATTTGTTTTTTTAGACAAATAGTATGTTTACAAGATTTTACTATTGAAAATCTAAATGGATAAATGTTCTCATGTACAATTATTTCTTCACATTTTGAGTTGTTACTTAGGCTAAATTCTCAGAAACAGGTCAAAGGGTACGGACATTCTCAAGGCTCTTAATACTCAGCTAAAAATTGTTTTCCGGGAATACTGTTCTGATTTACTCTCCCATCAACTGTGTATGAGAGTGGTTTTTTCACAGCAACTTTGCCAGCATTGAGAAGTCTCATTTATCAAATGGCAAATTGGCAGAGATTAAGATAATAAGTGAGCTGGAGGGAGTAAAATTTCGAACATTTCAGGGGGACAATTTGTCACTGTCTTTCTGAAATGACATTGACGTATGCAAGGGCATTGGAAACATGCACACCATTTGAACTAGTAACGTCAGTTACAAAAGTTTTTCATAAGAAAAAATGGAGAGCATGTGCAAAAATGGGCATTTAAAAATGTTTATTACAGTGCTGTAAAATAGTGAAAAATAGAAGCAACTTAATAGAGATAAATAGAGATTATTGAATAAATTATGAAATATCTGCGTAATAGAGCATTATAAAGCTATTAAAAATGTAGAAAAATATTTAACATGGAAATAAGATATTATTGATTTTAAAAAACCAAGTAACATATTAGTAAAAACAATTTTTGAATTTTTTTTAAACTATGTGTTGATTTTTTTAAAAAGTATGGAAAAAGATACCAAAATGTTAACAGAGGCTTTTTGGGCATTTTTGTTTGTTTTTCTCATTATGCTTTATTTTATAATATCTGATCTGTGTAAAATACATATTTTAAAGGAAGGACAGATAAAATCCTTATTTCTATGTCTATAAAACTATGATCATTGGTCCAGAAATTTGGCAAAATCCATTAAAATCAATATTAGCAATTTAAATCATGTATTTTTCAATATCAATAAAAGCCGTTTGTCATAATTAGCTTTGTTTTTATTCTCAGGAAAATGAATTTTCTTCCTCAGCTATAGTAATGTGTTGTTTTTTTTCATGCATTTAACTGCAATTATGAGCAAAGGCAATGCTTTTATATTTCCCATAATTTGTTTCATTAAAACTCATAAAACCTGACTATTTCCATATGTGAATATTTCCATATATTTTACCATGAAAAAAATTAACTGGCTTTTTAAAAATCAAAAAGTTTAAGAAGAATTTTAAATACATGAAAATATATTACACTTGGAAGTCCATTTAACAGATAGCAAGTCTCTCTGCCAGCTCTTTCCCAAGGTATCCCCTCCCAGTTAAATCTAATTATTGCTAAGTTAATGTACCCCTTTGTGACTCAAAATGTGGTCGGTTAACCAGTGGCATCCACACCTCCTGAGAGCTTTTGAAAATGCAAAATCTCCAGCCCCATTCAAGACCTCCTGAATGAGAATAGACAAGTGAAGCTGTCCATAAGATTTGCAGGTACTTTAACGTTTGAGCACTGGGCCAGGAGTGATAAGAACAAACCCTTCCAATTTTCTTCCACATTTGTTGTCTTTGATTTGTTGAACCCTATTTAAACCTGACCTTGAAGGTAAAAACAACTATTGTAGTACTTTCTGCCCAGCTTGAAACAATTTTTTTTCTTTGACTATCTGGTGGCAAATGCCCCTGTGTGATTTCAAACCAAACAAATCAAGATCAAGTTGAAGTTTTCCTGGAAAATTCAAAGATGGAAAAACAAATCTCCAACAGACAATTGCTTAAGCATGCCTGTCAAAACTAGATATATTGTTAAACTAATAAGATTCCTTCTTTTTATCCACTGACCATATCAAACAAAAACACAGATTCCTTTACACAAGCAATTACTACATCATAGTTTATGGATGACATTTTCTGCTGCCAGGACTTCTGTTTGAGGAAGATGGGTTCTTTCAAAACTACACCTTAAAAAATATGAGTATTTGAACTAGAACAATTCAGAAAAATGACATGACATTTTTTGACCACTTATACTGACCATATCTGGTAGAAAATAATATCCCTGGTTTAAAAGAGCAGATGGAAAATTTTCTCCTGGAAATCAATGTTAATAAAACAATCTCTTCAGTCTTTGCAAGAATTTACAGGTGTACACCTGTAAACAGAGTAAAAGAAAAAAAAAAAAAGATTATTTTTTTCCTATGAGCCCAATGGAAATAATCACTCTACTCATTTAACCTCTGTGGTAGGTATAAATCTCTAAAACAAACTCTTCCGCTGATTGTTCTCTCTTTTCTGAGAAGCTGGATTTTAGGTAGCTAATCAACCAACTTTTGGCAGATTAAGATTGTCATAAATTCTTTGACATTCCTCCTCTCAAGAGGTGGAGTCTAAGGCCCCTCTCTTTGCAGCTGGAGTGGACTTACAACCAACAGAATGCAGGAAAAGTGACACAAGTGATTTCCAGGGCTAGATGAGAAGAAAGCAGGCAGTTCCACCTTCCCTCTTGCACCCCGGGCTGTCTGGATGCTTCCCAATGGGACTCCCTGCACAGGACCCAGCAGCATGTTGCGAGAATCCCAGGTCATACAAGAGGCCATGTGCAGTTGCTCTGGGTGACAGCCACAGCCGAGAACCCTGTGAGTGAGTCATTTTGATGTCCCTTGCTGTGGTGTCCTCAGATAAGCTGAGCCCCGGCCAACACCTGACCGCCATGTCATGTGAAGCCACAAGTGAGAGTCCCCAGATGAACTCTTCTTGAACTCCTGACCACAAAATTACAGGCAGAATAAAATGGTTGTTTTAAGGTGCTAAATTTGGAGGTAATGTCTTTCACAGCAATAGACAAAACACCAACAAATGCCACAATCGCTGCTGTAGAAACTGTGTTTTCCTTTCCCTTGCTCTGTATTTCCCATAGCGTTGACTATTTCTTCAGCACTAATATTAACCATAGTGTTGTCTGGTCATAAATAACTTGATGATCCCAGATTGCTAAAATGTCATTTGCCTAATTTCATTTTGTTTTTCAAAGCTTAATAACCTGATTGAATTGAATGATAGCAAAAAAGAATTTAGAGAGGATTGTTCTGTTGCTAGGGTTGGATTCATAGACTGAAGACAATAGATTTGGGTACTTGAGCTCATGAAAAAGCTAGATACAGGCTAACAAGATGATTATCTAAGAGGTAAGCAAAAACTGATCAATGAGAGAATAAAAATACTGTTGGCTACTTTTGCGGAAAGCTTTTCTAAGGATGACATTGTCCCACAATTTGTTCCAGAGCAAAAGTGTTTTCCCAAGATTTTTAATAAAAATTCATTTCTGTGAAAACAGGCCAACTATTTTCAACTACTAAATTGTGTTGTTCTCTAATACATGGATAAAGGAATTTCTAATTTGAAATTAAAGTTTGTTGCTTAAGTGGCAGGTTAGTTTCAAGCTACAGCTGGGAATTCTCGATTTAAACCATAACTGAATGAAATGTCAGAAGTACAGATCTCTATCATTCTATGCCATGTTTAGCTAGAGTCCATATTTATCTTTCCTGCCCCTGCAGGAAAGCAGCCCCTTTATCTATCTACTCCACTATCGAAATATAGGGTATACGAAAGGCTTACAATCTAAAACTGTTTCTTCTTTTAGTACTAACCTAGGCCATGTTTGGCATATTCAAATACGGCATAGGAATCCCAGATATCAGCAATAGGCTTGTGTCTGTTTTAGAGCTGCAGGGCGACAGGGTGTCAGGATGTTACAATGGCCAGAAGATCCACAAGTAGTTGATTTCTACTATGTGGTCTGATGCCCTCTTCTTTCTGTGAGGGTTCTGTGGGATTTATACACTCAATGGGACAATGAAAAATGGGAAATCAAATCATCACTCTACTCTTAGCTGGACCACCGCCTGATACCATAATATAAAAATCTCCCATAAAGTTGAAATATGCAATTTAGGCTTACGGCTCAAGCAGGCTTCTCTTTTCCTCCCATGTCTACTACCAATCTTAAAGTAATGCAAGCTCCCTAGGGCCCAAGTGATGTTTAAAAAGAAGAAAGAGGAAGGGTGGTGACAAGACCCTTGGGTTAACTTACCCATCCTACTGCATATAAGCAAGAAAGTAGAGGGAAGCAGAGTGAGAGCAAGATTTAAGTTCATGCCAACCGATGTTGCATGTAGAAACTGGAAGTCAAAGGCCATGAGCTACCTCCATGTTCACTCACGGTGGCCATGCCAACTGGTAAAAGTGGCTCAATTGTGCTAACAACTCCAGTCATGTTATCACCTGCACCCCCCTGCAAGATCTCAGCCGAGTAACAGGAAGAAAATGGAGAAAGAGAAGCTTTCTCAGCTTTACTTATGTTAGGAAAGTTTTTCTTCCTCCTAAATTTGAGAAGCAAGAACCAGTAAATTGATCCTCCTCCTCATCTGACAAACGAAGCTAATAAAATCTATACAGCATGGTTGTGAAAATTCGCTTTGTTAGAGGAGTTAATGTCTGTGACAACTTAAACTTCAGAGATCCTTCTATTAAAATATTGATCCAATGGTGAAAATCAAATCAAATTTTTTAAAAGCACGTATTTAAGGAAGTAATTTTTATCGTAGATGATTATTATACTGTTCATATCGATATTAGATGGTTGGTGTTCCTAATAGGATATGATGTTCCACTGTCCCATGATCCGTCTCTCTTCACTTGTTCCTTAACACTTCTGACAGTTTTTTCACTTTGGTTATTCCATTACTTTTTTCTTGATTAACTTTCATACTAGCATATAAAATCACATAGGATAGGGATCAAAGAGGGTTTAGTCTCTTATCACTTTGATAGATGTCTTGGATTTTGTTTCAAAATTCTTTTTCCTGCTTTCTATGTTACAAAGCCAGGGCAAGCTTCCTGGCCATCCACCGTCTGTGTCTCTCTTCATCAAAATGAGGAGTAAAAAGTTTATCACTCCAAAATATTTTTTTAAGAAGTATTTTAATATTTTATGTAGACCCTCTGAGGCAGGTCCAGTGTCAGAATGCTGAAAAGATGGCTAAATTTGTCTTTGATTCCATGTTGCTAGTAAAGATCTATAAACAGGACTATGCTGCTCTCAAAATTCCACTCAGGGAAATTTAATGGAATGCAGAATTTCTTCCCTATTACATATTTTAATACACATCTTCTTATGGTAAAGAATAGCTGTAATATTTTATAAATAGTATGCATTTATTTTCTTTACCTACTTACCCATTCTCTATCTGAAAAGAATTTAAAGTTGTTTAAAATAAAAATAAACATACAACCGGAGAATTAAAAATAAAACCAGAAAGAATAGAATCTGTACCAGGGTAAAGGACTTCGGGTTTAGTTAAAAGTTGAAGAAATCACACGCACGCTGGGTGAAACTGAATTGTTGTTAGATAGAATCAACAAACCTTGATCCAGATATTTATAATTTGGTCCATATTGTAATAGCAGATGACCTTGCTTTTTCATCTCACTGAGCAAACAGAAACATCAGAAGACAACTTTCCTGTCTTCCCACACTGTTCATTATATCTGAACCCACGCTGTCTGCTTTCCTTTGTGTCACGATGGGTGGTCAGTCCCTGCTCTCATCTAAGGGCAATCACTCCACTTGTGCACTGGATCCCATGCACTCCTTCCATCTAGTGAAAGACTTTGTTCGTGCGATTATCATCTCTCCCCTGCATCTTCTATCATTTGTCCCTTACCACGGGATCATCTTATTTCCTACAAACACACTGTAATAGCTCCTTCCACTGCCATATTGCTTTGCTACCTCTATAGCAAAAGTTATTGAGAATGTTGTCTAGAATCTCTATTGGGATTTATGACTAGTAAATAATATCTTTCCTGCTCCAGTTGAGATCCAATTGAAAGAAAAACAGAGGACTTAGGGAAATAGAGTTATCTGACAAAAAGAATATGGGAGAACATAGCGTAGGTCTTCTAGCCCATAAGTTGGCTAATATTACTCTATCTAATTAGACAGTCTGGCACCCTCGGTCACTGGCACAACTGGATTAATGTAAGCTTCTCCTGCAGGGACAGGCCCCATTTGCCTCAAGACAGCAGAGAAGAATGAGCGTGCTCTGAAAGTAGAAACATCCAGATAGGGAGGACAGGAATGTGCCACACCACCTCAGTTCTCTCTCTCCAATTCAGCATCATATCAGTTCCTCCTCAATTCTTGGGGACGAGTGATGAGGAGGCAGAGAGGGGCCAGGAATATGATTCTAGTGGAGATCTGCTCAGGGAGACATGAGGCAAGGGGAAACAGGCTCCTCCCAAAACCCCTTGTGTCTGCTTCCTCCAATCTCTCGAGTCTAATCCAATCAGGCTTTCACCGTGCTTGTCCACCAATGCTCCTCTTATCGAGGTCCCAATGAAAGCCAGATTTCCAAACTCAGGGTCCAATAGAAGCCTTGTGCCGATGTGGGAGAGCTGCAGTAGAGTAATAGTGATATGTAATGTTTAAGCATGGGGTGGACCTGAGGCAACTCGCAACCTGGTTTCCCTTAGCTCCTGTGAGGTGTGGAACAGATCCAGAAAATCCCTCTGTGGAAGCTTTGTGGGGCAGGAAGAAAGAGGTAAGGGAAGATGTAGAAAGTCACTCAGAATTAAGAGTCAGCATGGTTGGAATGGTGCAAGGGAGGGAACCTTAGAATAAAGCTTTCGAGTCGACAGGCCAAGGTCTAGTGCAGCTGAGTCTCTGAGGTTCAAGGCGGGTAGGAGGGCAGCTCAGGCAGTAGAGGGAGATGACGGTGTTCCCCAGAGGCAATCACCATACATCCTTACCTGTGCTGAGAGAGCAGAGCATGAGCCAAAGATACTTGAGGAACATCTCTAGCAGGGACAAAGGTCATTGCCCAAAGGCCAGCAAGAGACAGCAGAGAAGAGAAACCTTTTCTGGAGCAGACAGAGAGTATACGTTTCTCTCTATACCCAGAAACCATCTTGTGAAAAAGGCAGGGTGGTAACTTCTTGAGACAGGCAAAAACAGTCTTCGCAAGGAGTTTGACCTTTGAATAGACTAAATATTTAACTAAAAAATATGACTTTACACTAGAAGACATTGAATTATCTCAGATTATCATATTCAAGTTTATTCAATTATTGGAGAATAATAGGTGTTCAAGAGCAAATCAGCTCATTTATCTGAAATAAAGTTACTCTTCTGTATATTTTGTAGAAATATATTCTAAGCCCTCTGTAACTGTATACACATCCTAAGTGTAGGGCAAGCTGAAATTAGGCTTCTATATGTGAAGTTTTCTTTCAGTAAATAATACCATCATTTCCTAATCCCAATGCTTCATTTCTGTACCCAATATGGACAGCTGAGAAGTCGTAGCATCTCTAACATAAACACAGGTTTAATTAATGATGAAAAGTCCAGGAAATATAACTTGCAGCAGAAAATGACTTACACGTGAAAGTGTGGTAGCCCTGAAATTGTTCTATAAACGACGTTTTTAGTCTCATGGCGCCAGCTCTTTCTTTAGGAATCTGACAAGAGAACAGGGGATTTTCGATAGGAATTTAGACAGGTTCTCATTATGCTTCAGAGAATCAGACATCTCCTATTAAGGGGGAGAGCCTTACTTCTGAACTTCTTCTTCTGCATTGACAGGTATTCTTGATTTCTACTGCATGGGAACAACTAATGAGTGCTCACTTCATCTCTGCTCTTTCGGGAGGACTGTTGATTTTCTCATAAAAGATGCCTGTTGCCTAGGAAACTCCTGCCACTGCATCCCCAGGAGTGGGCCTGGGACTAATTGGACTGTATCCTCCAGGGGAAGGGTTAAAAGCAAAGGTATGGCCCTGAAGGGAATAGAACTAGGTAGAAGGCAAAGGACTCTCAGAATCACAAATTAAAGCAACGTCCTATAATCACTAATTACTAGGAAATTGCAGCCCTTTTGAAAAAAAAGAAAAAGGCTTTACTCAATTAAGATGCCATCTTCATATCAGTGAGTCAGAGCTAGAGTTGCAAAGAGTGAACCCAAAATATTAGTGACAGGAATACTGAACGTGTGAAAAAACCTTTCCATTTACAATTACCTTAAGTTCAGAGGCTAACTCACTTGTTTTTGAATATGATTACCCACAAACAAAAATGAAAAGAAATGCAAGAAGCAATATAATAGAATACTGAAACAATTCAATTATCTAAATCTGTTTAGATTTCTTGATATTCACAATATAAATAATAATCTCTAAATGTTATATTTTGTGTTGTCTACATATCTCCAACTTAGACTTCTTTGACATTTGATGAAGTAGTGGCATCATGTTAAATGCTACAAATGGCCAAGGTAGTTGATAACTTGCACTTTACCGAACCAAAATAATGCATTTTCCTTCCACTTTTAGGGAAATAAATATATTTGCCCCATCTTTGATTACTTGCAGGCCGGCTTATGCTTATAGGATTAAATTGTTCATTTAATCTTGTCAACTTCTCTACCTATTCCTTGTAAACACTCTCTTTTGTGCTTTTGTTTTCCAATGCTTACTCATTGAACCTCTCTCTTCTTCAATATGTCTATGACTTGATCCTCCCTTTAGCATGTTCAAAGAATAAATATCTTTACCTGAAACAGAGGAGGATCTGTCTTCAACAATCACATCACTCACGTTTGTCAGCATGGCTGCCTCTCGCGTTAGTGAGGTTGTGAAGTGTTATCTTGATTCACAGAAGGTGTGCTGTGGGGAGTGATTTAAACACATCTCCTGGCTTCCTACCACAAATTAAAGGTGGTGGCATCATGTCTATTGAAGTTTGCTGGACACCCAACCACAGAAAGACTGAGGGGAAGGGAAGTATGGGCAATAACTTTGTCCGTTCTTTCCAGTGCAAAGCTGGGGGTTGAGGTGGGAGAAGGCCAAGAGTCTAAGAAGATAAGACAAACATAATTCAGTTCATCTGCATTTCTGGTTTGTAGGGCTTTGCAAAATGTACCTTGAAAATTATTTAGACTTTCTGTAAAATTTCTTATTTGGGGACAAGATACAACAGGATGCAGGGAAAGATTTCAGAAAACATTAGAATGTGTGTTGTCAGACAGACCCAGGTTTAAGTCTTGGCTGTGCCATTCAACAGCTCTGACTTTGGGCAAAGCACTTGTGTTTTTGGCCCTTTGTTTGCTCATGTTTCAGAATGCTCACCCATCAACCATCCCACCACTCCTAATTTCGTTCAACTATTTTCAAGCTATATTCTTTAGGAGTGGCTGAGTCTCTTCTTTGCCCTAAAGACCAATCAGACTTGGTCTAAAAAGATCATGGTAATTACATGCCTCTTACTGGAGATTGTTTTGAAGATGAACATGTTTTTTCTGGCCAATAAGACATAAAGGTAAGCCTGGGAGGATTACGAGGACATTTTCCTTGCTCTTGAACAGATCCATAGGGAGAAACAGCCCCTCTTGCCAGTGCTCATGACTGTAGAAGGATGAGATTTTTAGAACTGTGGCAGCCATCTTGTGGGCAGAAGGGTCAAGCTAGAACAACCAAAGTCCCTATTCCAAGAACAGCAGACGAAAGTGGTGCCAATACCATGGCCCCTGGGGACACCCTTGAGTTAATGCATTAACAGAGCCTGAGACTTCTTATTATGGGAAATAATCAGTTCTTCTTATTGTATAAGTCCGTTGGATTAAGTTTCCTGCGGGACCTGACACCAAAAGTGTCTTAACATATATACCAATTCTATAAAATGGAAATTCGAATACCTATACAGAGGATTTTGAGAATAAAATGAGACATATACATAAGAATTTCACACAATGCTTGTCATTTTACATGTGGTTAGTAATGATACTATTGTAATCATTAATAGCATTATTATTATTTTTTTTATATCCTAATGTTTCAAAGTAAGAAAGTTCAAACTAGAGAGGTTAAGGGATTTGCCCAACATTACACAGCGAACAAGTAGTAAGGCAGGAAACAGACGCAAATTTCTAGTCTCCCACAAGATGATATGCCTTTCCCACCATTGGTAGGCCTCCTATGTTAGAAAAGTATCACTAGTGAATTCCCATCACCTTCACAGGGTCTAAATTTTATACAGTTTCTTTTCCACTTTCTAAAATAATGGAACACAAGACAGTACTTTGATTGAATTGCTTCCTCCCTCTAAGAAATTTGTTTTACTTTTCAAATACTTACATTCATCTTCATGTTTTCCCCTGAGGAAGTGGTAAAACAAAACAAAACCCAAATAACTCCATTTTAAGAGATGGAAAATTGAAAGGAAAAAAGAGTAAAGGCTATATATTTTGTTTTCTCATGTCATAAATTCTATGTTTTCCTGGCTGTCAACTCACTTCTTTCTTCATTTCATTGTGTTTTCTTACAAAGAGAAGAGAGCCAGGGAGTATGGAGCTTCATCCCAAGGGTAGAGCTTGGAATATGGGAAAGGGTAAGTCAAAGAATGTTAGACAAGAAACTACCCCATGTTGTCACCCCATTTGCTCCAACTTCCTAACTTTTCCACAAATTGAAGCAGCAGATAATTTTCATTGTTCCTGGTGATGTTGTCAATGTCTGGAAACATTTATTTCACATGATTTTTGTTTGTAATAGACTGAGCCGCTTTGATTTTTATCTTTTGTCCTGACCGTATGGTTTCTGGACAAGACTGGTTGTTAAATCTCACAGCATTTCCTAGCGGATTTGTGCTCTGCAAAGAAATGAAGCTGTCTTTGTCAACTTAACTATGTGTCATGGTGCAGTGGAAATCATGAAATGTGGTATTAGTCTTTTGTACAGTCATCTCCCAAAGAAGTAATATTCTCCCATTAAAATTTTAAAAATTACTTTAGAGACTTAGGGCATTGGAATTGCCTAAGAATTAGACAAGTTGGAAAAATACTGTTTCTCTAAGTTTACCAAGAACTTATTCAGTTAAATAAGTTAATGTATCCTCACCACTGTTCCCTGCAATTTCAGATTCAGGGTGGTGGAATCAACACAGAAATTGACTTACCAGTGATCCATGCCAAGTAAACCGTGGGAAGAATAAAATCCTCCTACAGTGCTGATCACATCCTTTAATATTTGCAATGATTTGAAGGATTGATTCCTCCAAATCATTTCATCTCAGATACACAGTCTAAGGTAATATTGGTAATGCCATCTGCCTGACCAGTGGGTGGTGCAGACATGGATATGTGATGCAGTTGAAGTAAATGAAGCAGGAGGAGAAGTCCGGTAGAGTGAGGGAGGGGGGAATTCTGGGATGAATGAAATACTATAGAGATTGTATCTCAGGCTGAGTTCTCTGAAGAAGACCCTGAGATATGGATTCTCATAAAAGGTATTTACTGAGAGTGCACTCTCCAGAGAACAGGGATGAGGGAAACAGAAGAGTGTATAGGAAAAAAGCTAAGCAAGAATGTGTTCTCAGCTGGTGAATGGCTTCAGCGTGGTTCTATGGGAAAACTAGGAGAAAAATTGGATTTGTTTCCATCTTAAGGCAAAAAGCTGACCTTTTGTTCTCCCATGTCATGTCACCTCCTCTTAAATCCATTCTTCTATCTGCAACAGAGGATTTATTTAATAGCTTTATCTGACCCGTTTAAAACCTTTAATGGTTTCCCACTAACTACGGGATAACAACCAAGCTCTCTGGCTTGGCACTCAAAGCCATCCATGATCTGACCCCTGTCTACCTCTCCAAGATCATCTCCCTTCTCCCTTTGCCTTCGAGGGGAGGTGACCAGAGTCAGGCAGACACAGTTAGAAGACATTTTATTGCCCAGGTGTGAACTGATGAGAAATTGAATTAGGACCTGGCATGAAGAGTAAAGAGAGAGAGAGATCTGAGAAACAGTTAAGAAAACATGGTGATTGATGAAAGCAGGATTAAGTAAAAAAGAGGAATCAAGTAACATCTGAAAGTTTCTAGCCTAGTGACTGCTGTTGACACTGATGAGCCAATGGCCAATAATAGATGGAAGTGACAAACAGAGTTGAAAAATTCAATTTGGGACACCCCAAGTTTATGATATCTGTGGGACATTTAAGAAGAAAAACACGAGAAACATTTTGTTATAGAAGTCTGAAGATCCATAAGGATAAACTTAGGCTAAGGATGCTTATGCAATTGTCATCAGGGTATTTATTGTAGGAGGTTCCCAGAAGGAGTTGTATGACTGTGGTAGACAAATAATGACCCCCACCAAAGACGCTTATGTCATAATCCCTAGAACTTGTGAATATGTTACCTTACATAGCAAAAGAGACTTTGCAGAGATGATTAGGTTAAGGATCTTGAGATGGGGAGATTATTCTGGATTATCCAGGTGATCCCAGTGTAATCACAAAGGTCCTTATAAGAGGAAGGTGGGAAGGTCAGAGTCAGGGAAGGATATGTGATGACAGAGGTCAGAGACAGAGAGAGAAATTGGAAAATGCTACACTGCTGGCTTTGATGATGGAATAAGGGGAAACTGGCCAAGGCAAACAGGTGGTCACCAGAAGCTGAACAAAGCAAGGAAACAAATTCTCCTCTCAGATCTTCCAAATGGAATCAAGCCCAACACTTTAACTTGAGTCCAGTGGGACTGATGTTGGACTCTGACCTCTAGTACTGTAAGACAATAAATTTGTTTTGATTTAAGCCACTATGCTTGTGGTAATTTATTACAGCAGCACTAGGAGACTAATACAGTGACCTTGAGTGAGTCACTTGACCTCTACAGACTCCAGTTAATTCTATCCTTCCAAAAATATGTACTGAATAGCTACTCTGTGCTGATACCTAACCTTTAGAACCCAACAGACCAGTGGAAGAGAGAGAGAAAAAAGAAATAATTGTAAATACAGTGTGAGAGGGGCTGAAATAAATAGAGCTTTGTAAGGGAACCCTGGGGTCAGAAAAGGTAGAGGGGTCAATTGTCTCAAGGATAAGGGATAGGGAAGGCTTCACCAAGGTGCGGAGGCTTAGCTGAGTCCCAAGGTTACCTGCAAAAATTACTAGATGATCTCTGAGACTCCTCAAAAAGGCAAAACTCTGAGATCACTGAACTCTTTTCAAATGGAGGCACTAATTTCAAGACACCTTGGGGAATAGGCAGCCATTCTGGATTGAAGTAGTTGATTTCTTCAGTTACTCTTTCTGAACTTCTCTGATTAGCATGATTCACATTTCTCTCCTCCAGATGATCCCGTTGGATGGTGACATTTGATATAGCCTGTCATTCTTAACAACCCAATGATTAGAATTAATTATACTTCTATCTTTAGTTGTTTGTTTTTCTTTATTTACTAATAGATTAGTTTCTTACAAAAAAAACTGGGTAGCTCAAAATAATAGAAATTTATTGTCTCACAGTTCTGGAGGCCAGAAGTCCAAAATCAAGGTGTTGGCAGGGTCGTGGTCCCTCTGAAGGCTCTGGGGAAGAATCCTTCCTTGCTTCCTCTAGCTTCTGGTGCTTACTAGCAATCTTTCGTATTCCTTGGCTTGTAGATGCACCATTTCAGTCACATGGCCAACTTTTCCCTGTGTGTCTTTATATCATCATCCCTCTGTGTGTCTGTCTCTGTGTCCAAATTTCTCCATTTTATAAGGACACCAGTCATATTGGACTAGAGCCCACCCGAATGACCTCCTTTTAACTTGATTACCCTTATAAAGATCCTATCTCCAAATAAGGTCACATTCTGAGAGTCTAGGGATTAGAACTCCAACATATTTTGGGGGGAAGGGACATAATTCTACCTATTGCAATTGATGGGCCTCAATTCATTTATACTTATGAATGGATTAGAAAGTGATGGAATATTACAAAGCTAATTTGTCTTTTCTTATGCAGTACAGAAAACTTACAATAGAAATTGACAATAAATAGGATAAAAGCAAGAACAAGAAGACAAAGTTCACAAAAAACAATATGCAAGTAGTGACAAAACAAGTTTACTCTGTTTTTAAACTCATATTAAATTTTCTATTTAAGTATTTTTAAAAATTTTTCAAACTCTTTTAGAAAAATAGTTTCTTATATCACCTGAGATTTTTATTAATGCAAGTTATTTCATAAGGTAATTTGAATGTGACTAAATCAGACTAAAAGAAATAACTAATGGATGCAGAATTGTTTTCACATAAAGAAGTAAAATTTGTTCATGAGGTTGGGAGGTTAGAAGAAAAAAAAGCAAGAGACTATCAGTAACATGGGGATATCTTGTTGCTTTTCTTCCCCTAGGCTCTCCCACGTGAAAGGGGAAGAAGGGATCAAGAATTCAGAAGAGCAGGAAGCTAAACTTTTAGGGATGTATTTTTTTCAGCAGGAAGTTATTCATAGGCTGTCAATATGACACTGTGTAGTAAATTGTCCAACACCACAGTGGCTAGGAGCTCCAAGGGGACTGCCAAGCTGGGCTGTTTCTCAAGCACCGGACCACCCTGAAGGACCAGGGCATGGCCATGAAAGAAGCAGCAACTCTAAGTATGTATAGAAAATAGAACAAGTTACAGGCATATGCTGATCAAATGTGCTTTGGACAATAGTTAAAACAAGATAAAAATAGGTAATAATTAATGACGACAGTTAAGTTTTAATTTTCTTCCTCCAGTCTGCTTTCTAAAGTTATGCGTCTTCACTATTCAATGTGTATGCCTTCATTTTGTTTTAAAATAATGAAGGGAAATATGGAAACATGGAGTCAACTTGAAAAATTATCAGGCTATTTAAAAGAAAAGATCATCACCCAGGCATCTTCTCTCTTCTGTTGACAGAATTATCATGAAGTAACATGTGGTTTCTTGAATATTTGTTAGCTTCCTACTGCTGCTGGCATTCCTTGGCTTGTGGCCACATAACTCCAACATCTGCCTTCATCTTCACATTCCCTTCTCCTCTTCTGTCTATGTGTAATCCCCTTCTGCCTCCTTCTTATAAGGATACACGTGATTGCATTTAGGGCCTTCCTGGATAATCTGGGATAATCTCATCTCAAAATCTTTTACTTAATTACATCTGCAAAGACTTTTTCCAAATAAGGTGACATTTACAGGTTCCAGGGATTAAGACCTGATGTCCTTGGGGGACATAAATCAGGCTATTGCAAATACAGAGCTTGCAAACCTAAAAATATTACACAACGATAGTAAACATGCAAGGGAGAATGAGTGGTGTTAAACAATGTCAGCTCTAGAGTCATCCAGACTTGGGTTCAAGTCCCGGCTCTGCATCTATTACCTGTGTGACTTTGAGCAGGTGATTTAACATGTCTGTACCTCACTGCCATCTGTAAAATGGGCCCAGCATTACCACCTCCAGAAAAGGGGTGTGAGGAGGAATAAACGAGATAATGCACTTAAACCATTTAGCACATGATTTGCACACGGCAAGCTTTCAGTGTTATCTATTGATAAAATTAGTTAGAATAGTGCTGGAAGAGCAGAACTCTGTGAACTTTCCAGCATTACCATCAACTATACCCTTTTACATTCAAAACTACTTTCTCTGGAATCACAGAAAAAAGTAGAGACCAGTGGAGGACTTTTACTCTAAGGACAAGATGTCACAATAACCTTTATGAAATAGTAGAATCAATATATTAGGAGCAAGAGGTGCCACGGGCAGAAATACTGAATACGAACAAGTGGGGACTTCAGTTTAAATCTTTTGCCTTACAACAATACAAATATAAAGAAGCTGTGGTGTATATACACAATGGAATACTACTCAGCCATAAGAAACGATGAAATCCAGCCATTTGTGACAACATGGATGGACAATGAGGGTATTATGCAAAGTGAAATAAGTCAGAACGAGAAGGTCAAATACCATATGATTTCCTTCATTAAGTAGTAGATAATAACAACAATAAACAAACACATAGGGACAGAGATTGGATTGGTGGTTACCAGAGGGGAAGGGGGGAGGGAGGAGGGTGAAAGGGATAATTCGGTACATGTGTGTGGTGATGGGTTGTAATTAGTATTTTGGTGGTGAACACGATGTAATCTCTGCAGAAATAGAAGTACAATGATGTACACCTGAAATTTATACAATGTTATAAACCAATGTTACTGCAATAAATAAAAAATTAAAAAAAAAAACAATACAAATACAGAATCAATTTCCAAGAAAAATCACAAAAGCAAATAGAAAAATGCTTTTAAACTGGTAAACGTTAATTGCCTAAAGGATGACTAAAGGAGAAGCCATCACTTTAGATTAAAATAGAATAAACTGATATGATTTTTAGTCTAAGCAGCCCTTTTTAGTGCTCACTGTCATTATGTTTTTAAAAAATGATAAGAAATACTATCACGGAGGAAAAAGATTCTGTAGAAATCTGTCGCTTCTTTAAGGCAACAATCTGTGACGTCACTTGGGATGGAGAAGGTCCTTGTCAGCAGGCAGAAGTGTGTGGTGCTTTCATGCTGGTGAAAATGATTTCCTGCCCATTCCTTTATGTTTAATTTAGAGTTGAAGAAAAATTTGAGAGAAAGGTGGAGGTTCAAATCTATTTCACACCAATGGTAAATTTGATTTTGGAGAGGAGAGTGTGGGTGAAGTTTAGGCGAATATAAAGTAAGTCAATTTTAGGAGAAGAATTCTCCAGAACTACAAAATAGATACTCAGAATGACTGAATCAGCTAACTATCTCTCCTTATCACCTTTACATACAGAATGGTTGCATTCAAAAGGAAGTCCGGTTTCTTCCCCTGAAATTATGTGTCAATGGCAACGTGCCCCTGGAGAATAGGATCTATACGTGAAGCTTTATTTCCCCCTTGCTGATATAGGAAGGAACACTTCAGCAATCCTATTCCTTTTCCAGTCTTGTCTTTAGCAGTTCTTATCAGTTCCCTTCTTATTTCCAGTCTACCACAATCACTTCTCTGACACCAAGTTCTAATGGATTCTTCCCATTGCTTCCCTATAACTGAACGATTGAAAAGCCTCCTGTCGTAACCATCAGCAAATCTTTTTATTATAGGCAGCATTATTATTTATCCTAACAGGGGAGACCAGGTTGTGAGAAACCTTGTGATAACTTCCCACGTTGGGAGAGTCTGATTTAGTAGGTTTGACATAAGGCTCAGGAATCTGGATTTCTTTAAATCTCTCCAGTAGCATCATTTATATGCTGTTTTCTGATCATTTAGGTAAATCAATGTACAGGTTAGTACGAGAAGTTTCTCTCTAGAAGAGTGACATGTGCTACTGTTTAGGGAGACACTATGATTTTGCTCCTTGGTGACTTCTAGTTCCCTGGACATGGTAATATTTACCCCTCGTGTGTGTGTGTGTATGTGTGTGTGTGTGTGTGTGCACGTGCCTGCGTGTGCACACATGTATGTGTTTTAGAGTGTATGTAATAATGACTATTTACTTCCAAACATTTGGAGAAATCTTGATTTAAACTCTTAGTGGAAATGATAAAAGCAAAAAGTAAGCCCCTTAATAATTCAAGAACTTGAAAATTATTTGAGAATTGATTATAATTCCAATAAGATAGATAAAGATACAATAAAAATAACAAAGGAGTGATTAGTCTAGAATATCATAACTATCCACATTCTTAATCTTTTTCACTTCCTTCTAATTACGACATTTCGTGAGTTGCACGTATCTTTGAAGCTCTTTTAAATCTTTTTTTAGAGCAAAGTTGCCAATAACTAGCAACAACAATGATAACGATACGAACAATATTAGCAACAGCTGACATCCATTTAAAATCTATTAAGTTCCGGGCACTATGACGAGAACTTTGCGTATAATTTATCTAAATTCACAACTACCTCATCAGAGGGATATCATTACTCTCTGTTTTACTAATGAGAAAACTGAGGTACCAAAAAGTTGTCACACAACTGAAAAGTAGTTGTGCTAGGATGATCCCGTGAAATCTGATTCCAAAGCTTAACACCTCTATTAAATAAATAAAACTATTAATATTTAAAGAAATGGCATTTTAAAGCACAGGTTTATTTGCAACTTTGCAAAGTTTTGCCTCAGGACATAATGCCCTGAGACCAGATTTTCGTTACTTCATTCATTATTTATACCATATCTGCTTCCCAAAGGGATGTGAGTTGGTTTACAAGAGTAGACACACGTACGCTAGAGTGAAACAGTCTAAGAACCGGAATCTTTAATGACAGGAGGGAGTGTGAATAGTTCCCAGCAAGAGACCTAGGTGAAATGAAGCCACCATGATTCAAAACAAAATCTTGACAACAGAGGCACAAAAGAGGACAGCGTGAGTTTGCAGATTAACTTTCTTTTTTTCTTGAGTGTAGTGGGAAGAGTTCTTGAGATATTAATCTTAGAGATTTTTCTTTTTTCCTGCTCTTTCTAATCTTTTCCTTGTTGGTCTGAGACATTCCTCCATGGCTCTGAGGGGTAATTAGGCTTGTTGTAGCCTAAATGTAAAGAGAAAAACAAAATTATTTTCAGTAATCATTTTAATTCCACACTGGGCGTCTGAGAATCAAAGCGAAGTCTTGCAGAAGTTTTGCCATGGAAATGATTAGAAAGAGAAGAGAATTGTGCCCCATCTCTGGGAGATGCCACAAGGGCCTTTGTCTTGGGGATGAGTATCATGAACTTGGAGGAGGTCATGGGTCTAAGGGAGAAGGTTCTGTCCTGAAGGAGCATGGTGGACGCTGGGTGATTCCCTCTGCTCTTGTACGAAGGAGCCGTGTCCACTGTCTTCAAAACCCTTCGGGTGAGGGCTTTCCACCTACAGCTGCCTGCCTGTCTTCTGTGGTCCATCCAGCAGAAGGCCCCCTGCCTGTGTTGCTGGCCCCATGAGAACAGCAGCCTTGTCGACAGCCCAGGACACAAGGCGGGGTCCTTGATCCTTAGATGAGGTGGGACTGGTGTGGGATAAAAAGTCTTAGCATGAGAACTAAGAGAAACTAACCCCATGCTATCACTGACATAGGAGGAATTTAGTGCTTCAATACACACACACACACACACACACACACACACACGAGTGATATTTTTTTAAAAAAGACATTGAATATTGTCATAAAAAATATCTTTTTATATTGCATTTACACTTAAAAAAATCACCTTCACGTGGAGTATGAATAGTGTAATAGAAATTTCAAAAAGGGATGCAGAAGCACGTTTCAATAACTTCTTATTTCCTATTTTGAACTGTTCACTGGAGGCCTTTGTGTAATAAGTTAAATCAGTGCAGTTCAGATATATTTCTTTCAGGCTACCTAACTGAATATTTAGGCAGCAGCTGCACATCAGAATCTCCTGGAAGGCTTGTAAAAACACAGATTTCCAGGCCCCACCTCCTAATTGAGTGGGTTAGGGTGGGGCCCAAGAATTTACATTTCTAACAAGTTCCCCGGTAATGCTGCTGCTGCTGCTAGTTGGGACCACACTTCGAGAAGCATTGGCTTGGGGGATTTAGAAACTTGAATATCATATCCTTCAAGGTTTGTCTGTAATATCAATGGCCTCACTTTGGGCATTTTACAAGGGCTGGGATTAAGCAAACACAAACAAGTCCTTTCTCCTGGTCAGGCAATGGCCCAGGTTATGCACTTCATCTTCCCGATAATCCTATCAAGTAGGTACCATTATTAGCCTCATTTTGCAGATTAGGAAACAGAGACACAGAGAAGTTGTATGACTTGCCCAAAGTCACACAGGTGGTAAATGGCAGAAATAGGATTTGAACCCACGTCATCTGTTTGTGCTTATAATGGCTATGATATATTGCGGATCAGTGAAGTCTCTGAACAGTGTCTGAACTGGAAATATTTGATCTGAGTACTTTAGATGTGTAATATGTGAAGGGCAAATTGGCCTTCTGCTAGGATAAATTACTATAGCATTTAGGATGGGGATTAGGGACAGGTACACAATCTCTGCAGGGAAATGCGACTCAGAAGACTTGTAGGGAGAATCAAACTTTCTAAGTTCCAGGATTTTACACCACTCCCTCCTGGGACTTGAGATTCTCCAAGTCTTCTCTTCCACTTAGATTATGATCCCAACTCTCCCTCAGCCTATAATGATCTTTCTCATCTGATTTCCCCAGGACCTCACTCCTCTCCCACCCTATTCTTGCCCCTCCTGTTTGCCCACAGAGCTGTTCCTTCCCTGTTCCCTGCTCTGCTCCTGCACCAGCTGGCTTCTGCCTGAGTCTTGCCCATGGAAGGCACTGGCAGGAGACGGAAGAAGGGAGGCGCTAGGATATTCACCCCTAATCTCTCTGACCCGTCTCCTCCATGGCTTCTGCTCCCGTCAGGCAAGTCCAGCTTCTGCTGAGTGGCCCCAGCAACCCTGCATCCTCTCTTAGGCCTCCCAGCCTGGAGCTGCTAATGCCTTCCTGCTACTTCTAATCTTTGGATTAGACAATCCCCTCTGGCTTCTTAGCTCTTCTACCACCCATGCAACCTATTCCATTATATTAATTTCCTCTATTTTAACTGCATTAAGGAGTTTTTGTTTTCCTCAGCGGATCATGACTGATACATCCTCATTTATCTGCCCCAGCCACGTTGGACCTCTTGCTTTTCCTTAAACACAGGTGTTACTTATTGACCAACTTCCCACAATGGGATGTGAGTTCCATGAGAGGAGGCATCTTGGGTGTCTTGTTCGCTACCACGCTTTCATGGAATGGGTGGAACGATGTCTGAAACTTAACAAATATTTGATGATAGCAGACTGACTATCTGACTAACAAAGTGATTGAATGAATTAATGTAACTTCAGAGTGATGCCCCTAGGATGGCAAATCAGTAATTCCTTGAATGCCAGCTCCTATCAATTAGTAATGTCTACAGAGAATGTACAACATCCTAGCCTCAAGGATTTTCAAGGTAAATCTTAACAATGATCTAATTGAATCTTAAAATAATTTTAATTTGGTGCCTGAAGTATACTGGATTCTAAGAAATCTGTTACTACAATAGGCACATTGGTCTGCACTAACTAGAAAATGTCCCTCTAGATAACTGAGTGACTTAGTGATCTGAATTATTTAACACTGTCCATCTGAACGCTGGAGAATGTCTGGCTACTTCAAAATAATGGTTTTGCTTCTTCATATTGGATGTTGTGCTGCTCTGTCTGACAGTAATTGGTGGTCAAAGTTCAACTGCTTCTTAAAGCAACTCATGAAACATAAAGAAGGTTGTGCATCTTTCTATTTGCTGCTCAAGCAGAGACTGTGCATATTGTTTGTTCAAAAATGATACATGTTTATGGCAGAAAATGCATAAATCTCAGTAGAGGAAAATCATCGAGAGAAAATCGCTGTTAATGATTTAGCACAAAACCTTCCAGTATCATTTCATGTACACATAAGCATTATTTTCATAAAAACTTGTTATTTTATGCATACTGTTTTATAACTTGCTTTTTTTCACTAAATTATATTGTGAACATTTCCCCATGCTGTTCAAAATTCTTCTAGCATTCTGTCTTAAGAACTATATCATTTTTCATCATTATGTTATACATTATAATGGATTAAATTATTTCCCTATTGGTGGTTTTATAGGTATTTTTATTTTCTAACATAATATATACATCTTCAATTGACATTCTTTTAGCTATATATTCGCACAAATACATATTTATTTCTTTGGAATATATAACTTGCGGAGCAATTGCTCTGTCTTCTCCTTCATTGATAATTTCTGTGATTTCCATTGAGCTGTGCACCCATGTTAAAATAATTCAGATTTTGAAAACGCCATTAGTTTTAGTGTTCTATGCCCTTCCTTTGAAAATGTTCCTTCTTCATTCATGAGCTTGATTTCATTTTATTTCTTGATCATTGGATGTATATCTTCAAGTTATTGAAGAATGGTGAACAAATGGGTGATATACTTTATAAGTCCTTAGAAATGTGATGTGGGTTTTAATTGCCTTTATCCATGATATTCAATTTGGCCTGGGACAACATGTTTGGTCACATCCCTCCCACCCTAGAAATATGTAAATATCACCCTAGAATTTTCTTGCGTATTGTTCTGCAGAAGAAAAGTCTTGGCCCAACCTTTATTTTGACTACTTACAGGTTATAGGTATAGATGTAGATACAGATATAGACGTAGGCTGGATATATGTAGATATAGAGATAGACATAGATTTAAAGACACATTTTTGTCTAGAGGCTTTTTAGACCATTTTTTTAATTCCTGCAGATAAAAATATTGTCAAATGTATTTAGCTGTAGGTTTCTTTTCATTCATTTTGCCTAGAGCATGGATAAGACTTAAAAATGCATATGTAGAATTTTTAGCTTTGGGAAAGTTTCCTATCATTGTATGATAGTTTTTGCTCTTCTTTATGAATAATTTTCTTTTTCTTTTTTTTTTTTTTCCTTCTGTTTATTCCGTATCTATCATCTTTCCTTCCTTTGCCTTTCAGGATAGTATCTCAACCCTCTATTTCAGTTTTTCACAACATTATTTCTGCTCTTTATTCCCTACCATGTGGTTTTCAATTTTTTTTCTGTTTTTAGTTTCTCGGTAATCTTTACTATCTTGTTCTTCTCGTTTCATCTTGAACTGTTCCCTTAGAATTTTGGTCTGTTTTCTTCTTACATCTTTCTATTTCTGTGTAACAATTTTCAGAGATAATTACGTACAAAACAGTGGGATGTTCACCAAAAGCCCCTGTATTAGTTTCCTATTGTTGCTGTAACAAATTACCACAAAGTGACCACACAGATGTATTTCCTTACAGTTCTGGCCATCAGAGTCCAAAATCAGTTTCACTGGGATAAAATCAAGATGTTAGCAGAAATTCATTTCTTCTGGAGGCTCTAGGGAAAAATCCTTTCCTGCGCCTTTTCCAGCTTCTAGAGGCCACCTGCATTTCGTGCCTCATGAGCCTTTCCTTCATCTTTAAAGCACATCACTCCAACCTCTCCTTCCATTGTCACTTCTGTCTCATTTTCTGACTCCAATCCTCTTGCCTCAATTTTCTAACAACCTTTGTGATTACACTGGGCCCAACTGGATAATCCGGGATAATCTCCCCATGCTGAGAACCTTAACTTAATTACACCTGCAGAATCCCTTTTGCCATGTAAAGTAACATATTCACAGTTTCCATGGATTAGAATGTGGACATCTTAGGGTGCTATTTTTTTCTATCTACCTTAACCCCTTTGTCCTACTTTTCTAGGTAAAGTTATGCATAGAATATCATGATATATGCCCTTTGCCAAAATCTCAACGTCATTGATACAACTGTATTAGCTATCTATTGCTGCATAACAAATTACCGCCAAATTTAGCAGCTTACAACAACAAACATTTACCATCTCACAGTTTCTATGGATGAGAAATATGGGCATGGGTTAGCAGCGTGCCTCTGAATCAGGGTCTTTCATAAAGTTGCAGTAAAACCATCAGCTAGGGCTATGATCTCATCTGAAGGTTTGACTGAGGTGGGGTCCACTTCCAAGCTCACATGTATGTTGTTGGCAGGCTTCAGTCCCTTGCTTTGGGCCTCAGGGATGCCTCACAGGGACGTGTCCCGATAAGGCAGCTGGATTCTCCCAGATAAGCAATCCAACAGAGAGCAAGAGAGAACATGCCCAAGATGGAAGCCACAGCATTTTTCTCTCCTAATCTTAGAAGCGACATCATGTCACTTTGCCATATTCTGTTCATTAGCAGTGAGTAGATACATCCACTCCACACTCAAGGGGAGTAGATAATGTGTGAATTTCAGGAGGTAGGAATCATTGGAGGACATCTTAGAGGCTGCCTACCACAGACAGTCTTATATGTTGAACTGCGTGGACTTTCAATGCCAAAATTGCACAAATCTTCCCTTTCCTCTAGTTCCACTCTAACATTTCATAATTTCAGATATTAAATAGTAATTCTAGAATATTTAAAAATTTTTAAATACAAGAATTTTTTTATCAGTCTGTGCAATTATTTAATTTGTTAGTGAAAAACAGGAAAAAAATGTAATCATGAATTTTCAAACAGTTTTATTTTGACAGTGATTTTTTTTTATTTGACAATAAAGACCAGAGAGAAAAATACAAGAATTAAAATTATTACCCCAAACTGAAATACCCTAGTGGGTATGTTTAGATAGTAGGTAAATAAAAGTCAAATTGGAGGGAAAGTCTCTCTCTTACCTTAAGCAACTACCAAAAAGGCCTGTGCTAAAAAAGACCCTTGCTTACCTATCCTACAGTTGAATGAACTACTTGATTATTTTAAATAATGAATGACCTATAATGCACATTTCTCACATCTGATTTTTCTCTCTCTTCTTTTGAATAATGCAGTGCAACATAGGGATAAATTTTATCATTACAGTAACAACCTAAATTTCAGCACACAATTTTTATAATGGATTAATGAGTGTTCTGATCTGAAGAATTCCTGTGCCCATCCACCTAAGAAAAATCTGTCAGTAATAATTAACGTTGTTTATTCAATGTGAGTTCTACCAAGTTGGTTCCTCATCTTAGAAAATATAATCCTGGCATTTAAAGTCAGCACATTATGTCTGTCATTTTTTTCATTCTTGAAGAAATGATTAAAAGGTACAATAGGAAAGAAACAGGTTTGGGAGTTTGAAGATAGAACACATATAATGACAAGCATGCAGGCCCAGTTAAGTCGAGGGGTGAAATCTGGAGAGGTTAAATGGAATAAGGACAACATTGTAGCTATAACCTTTCCTAAATCTAAATGTGAGTAAAATGAGTCTTATATCAGAGCTATTGGTTACAGGTTTGAGGAGAGGAATGATATGCTTGAAATTTAAGAAAAAACTGGAGGTTTGGAAGTCAAGATGGCAGCGTAAACAGACTCTGAACTCACCTCCTCCCGTGGACACAGCCAATTTACAACTACTCGTGGAAAAATTACCCCTGAGACAGAACTGAAAACTGGATAGGAGGAACTCCTGCAACAACGGACAATCCTAACTGAGGTGGAGGAGGCAGAGACTCCCTTCTGGAGAGGAAAAACGCCGCCTTCACAAGCCGCCAGCTTCACAGCCGCCGGGAGCAGCGCACAGGTCCGCAGCCTCCCTGGAGGCGCGGGGCCCTGAGCCGGGAGCTGTGGGTATTTTGTGGACCCAGCACAATCGAGACCAGCGGCATAATATCTGACTTTGCCTGCTACTAAAACATTGGGGAGTACCCCCAGAAAACCCGGTTCACAAAGAAACTAAAACCGAATCTTAAAGGGCCTGCGCGCAAACACACCCATTTCAGAAAGCATCCTAAAATCACCAGAAAGAAAGGTGCACAGTGATGTGGTGAAAAGAGACTCACCTAATAGGTCCTGAGTGCGTCTCGGTGAGGGGTGAGACCTCTCCAGGGACTGGGACATTGGCGGCGGCCATTGTTGTGGCCTGGTGTGGGCGTGCTGACACAGACACCATTGGAGTTCTCCCTGAGGCCTGCTAGCCCAGGGTCTGCCCCACCCACTAGAGCACAGATTTAATCCAGCTCAGCCAGGGCAGGCAGCCCACCCTAGAGACGGGCCCCACCCAACAACAAGCCCTCAGGCAACTTGGGGGCCTGCATAGATTGGAGACTGGATTCTCTGCAGCCTGGCAACTGAGCCGACTTTAGTGGGGCAGGGTGCACACAAGGAGTGGGTGGAGAGTGTGGGGCAGTGGCGGAGTGTGTGGGGCTCCTGCCGTGGAGAGACTGGGTCCGCTTGGGGAGGTCAGGGCATGCACACGGAGCAGGACTGTGTTGACTGTGTATGTGGACCTGTGGGCGGCAGGGTTTGTCAGCTGCAGAAGACTTGTGCTTCTCAAAGACCCACATAGGGGGTTTGCCCTACCTTCCAAAGCCTGAAACAATTGGGTGCTCCTGTGCCTGAGGCCAGCCCCGCCCAGCTGCAATCCTCAGAGAGCTGACAAGAGACCTAAAGGCTAGAGGCTTACAGCAATTGTAAGGCCCTGAGCCTAACAACCTGTCACACTGGGGGCCTACTCACTTAAAAGAAATACTGCAACACAAATGTATTAGAACTTGCAGCCAACTGTGCTGGGTCTCCCCACACCTGATAAAGAGACTGAAGGGCCCACAACAACTACAAGCAGCTGAGCATTACAACAGCTGGCCAGGAGCATAACTCGGCCTCCCTGGGTGCCTACAGGGAGAGCAAACAGGCCACAACAGAAGGACACACGTAGCCCACATAGGGGTCACCCCTGGAACATTAAGAACTGAGGGAAGCACACTGGAAGCCTCCTAAGGCATCATTTACATAAGGTCACCTATCCAAGAGCAGGAGACGTAGCTGACCTACCTAAGACGTAGATACAAGCACAGAGAAAGAGGCAAAATGAGGAGGCAAAAGAATACATTCCAAGTAAGGGAACAGGACAAAACCCCAGAAAAGGAACTAAGTGAAACAGAAATGAGCAACCTACCTGACAGAGAGTTCAAATTAGGAGTGTTGAGGATGCTCACTGACCTGGGGAGAAGAATAGATGAACTCAGTGAGAATGTCAACAAAGAAATGGAAGATATAAAAAAGAACCAATCAGAAATGAAGAATACAATACTGGAAATGAAAAATTCATTACAGGGACTGAAAGCAGAGCAGAGGATACAGAAGAATGGATCTGTGAGCCGGACGAAAGACTAGAAGAAATTACCCAAGGGGAACAGGTAAAAGAGAAAAGAATTAAAAAGAGTGAGGACAGTCTAAGGGACCTCTGGGACAACATCAAGCGCACTAACATCCGTGTTATAGGTGTCCCGGAAGGAGAAGAGCGAGACAAGCGGGCAGAGAATCTATTTCAAGAAATAATAGATGAAAACTTCCCTAACCTAAGGAAGGAAGCAGACATCCAGGTACAGGAAGCACAGAGAGCCCCAAACAAGATAAACCCAAAGAGGCCCACACCAAGACACATCCTAATCAAAATGTCCAGAATTAAAGATAAAGAGAGAATCCTAAAAGCCGCAAGAGAAAGTCAAGTTACATACAAAGGAAATCCCATAAGGCTATCAGCTGACTTCTCAGCAGAAACCTTACAGGCTAGAAGAGAATGGCACAATATATTTAAAGTGCTAAAAGAAAAAACTTACAGCCAAGAATACTCTACCCAGCAAGGTTATCATTCAAAACAGAAGGAGAGATCAAAAATTTCCCAGACAAGCAAAAATTAAAGGAGTTTGTCACCAAGAAACCAGTGCTACAAGAAATGTTAAAGGGACTGATTTAAGGGGAAAAGAGAAGACCACAAATAGGAAAAATTATCTATTTCCATGATAAGAACGTAATGGATACAAATGCACAAAAAAGAGGTTAGATATGATATCAAAAACATAAAAGGAGGGAGGAGGGGAGTTCAAGAGTACAGCTTTCAGACAGAGTCAAACTAAAGTGACCATCAATTCTGTATAGAAGAAGAAAGGAACAGAGAAAAAAAAAAAGTTAAAAAGTGGCAGTAAGTACATACTTATCAATAGCTACTTTAAACATTAATGGACTAAATGCTCCAATTAAAAGGCATAGGGTGGCTGACTGGATAAAAAAACAAGACCCATATATATGCTGCATACAAGAGACACACTTCAGACCTAAAGACACTCACAAACTGACAGTGAAGGGATGGAAAAAGATACTCCACGCAAATGGCAATGAAAAGAAAGCTGGGGTAGCAGTACTCATATCAGACAAAATAGACTTTAAAACAAAAACTATAAAAAGAGACAAAGAAGGGCATTACATAATGATCAAGGGAACAATCCAACAAGAGGATATAACACTTGTAAATATCTATGCACCCAATGTAGGTGCACCTAAATATATAAAGCAATTATTGACAGACATAAAAACAGAAATAGACAGTAACACAATAATAGTAGGGGACTTTAACACTCCACTTACACCAATGAATAGATTTTCCAAACAGAAGATCAATAAGGAAACATTAGCCTTAAATGACACACTAGAACAGATGGACCTAGTAGAGTAGATATATACAGAGCATTCCATCCAAAAACCGAAGAATACACATTCTTTTCAAACACATGGAACATTCTCCAGGATTGATCACACATTAGGCCACAAAACAAGTCTCCATAAATTTAAGAAGACTGAAATAATACCAAGCATCTTTTCTGACCACAACGGTATGAAACTGGAAATCAACTATAGGAAGAAAATCAGAAAAGCCACAAATACATGGAGATTAAACAAAATGCTACTGAACAACGACTGGGTCAACGAAGAAATCAAAGAAGAAATCAAAAAATACCTTGAGACAAATGAAAATGAAAATACGACATGCCAGAATTTATGGGATACAGCAAAAGCGGTTCTAAGAGGGAAGTTTATAGCAATACAGGCCTATCTCAACAAACAAGAAAAATCTCAAATAAACAATCTAACAATGTACCTAAAGGAACTGGAAAAAGAAGAACAAACCAAGCCCAAAATCAGTAGAAGAAGGGAAATAATAAAAATCAGAGCAGAAATAAATGAAATAGAGACCAAAAAAACAATAGAAAAAATTAATAAAACCAAGAGCTGGTTCTTTGAAAAGATCAACAAAATTGACAAACCTTTAGCTAGACTTACCAAGAAAAGAAGAGAGAAGGCACAAATAAGTAAAATCAGAAATGAAAGAGGAGAGGTTACAACAGACACCTCTGAAATACAAAAGATTAAAAGAGAATACTATGAAAAGCTATATGCCAACAAATTCGACAATCTGGAAGAAATGGATAAATTCGTAGAATCATACAACCTTCCAAAACTGGGTCAAGAAGAAGTAGAGAATTTGAATAGACCAATCACCAGTAAGGAGATCGAAACAATAATCACAAACCTCCCGAAAAATAAAAGTCCAGGACCAGACGGCTTCCCTGGTGAATTCTACCAAACATTCAAAGAAGACTTAATACCTATCCTTCTCAAACTCTTCCAAAAAATTGAGGAGAGGGGGAAGCTCCCTAACTCATTCTACGAAGCTGACATTACCCTGATGCCAAAACCAGATAAGGACAACACACACAAAAAAAATTACAGGCCAATATCACTGATGAACATCGATGCAAAAATCCTCAACAAAATACTAGCAAATCGCATACAACAATACGTTAAAAAGATTATACACCATGATCAAGTGGGATTTATTGCAGGTATGCAGGGATGGTTTAACATTCACAAATTAATCAACATAATACACCACATTAATAAAATGAAGAATAAAAATCACATGATCATCTCAACAGATGCAGAGAAAGCATTTGACAAGATACAGCACCCATTTATGATAAAAACTCTGAATAAAATGGGTATAGAAGGAAAGTACCTCAACATAATAAAGACCATATATGAGAAACCCACAGCTAATATCATCCTCAATGGTCAACAACTGAAAGCTATCCCTCTAAGAACAGGAACCAGACAAGGATGCCCACTCTCACCACTCCTATTTAACATAGTACTGGAAGTCCTAGCCAGAGCAATCAGGCAAGAGAAAGAAATAAAAGGGATCCAAATTGGAAAGGAAGAAGTGAAACTGTCACTATTTGCAGACGACATGATTTTATATATAGAAAACCCTAAAGAATCCACCAGAAAACTTTTAGAAGTAATAAACGAATACGGTAAAGTTGCAGGATACAAAATCAACATACAAAAATCAGTTGCATTTCTGTACACTAATGACGAAATAGCAGAAAGAGAAATTAAGAATACCATCCCATTTACAATTGCAACAAAAAGAATAAAATACCTAGGAATAAACTTAACCAAAGAGGTGAAAGATCTGTACACCGAAAACTATAAAACATTTCTGAAAGAAATTGAAGAAGACACAAAGAAATGGAAAGATATTCTATGCTCTTGGATTGGAAGAATTAACATAGTTAAGATGTCCATACTTCCTAAAGCCATCTATAGATTCAATGCAATCCCTATCAAAGTTCCAACAACATTTTTCACAGAAATAGAACAAAGAATCCTAAAATTTATATGGAACAACAAAAGACCCCGAATAGCTAAAGGAATCCTGAGAAAAAAGAACAAAGCTGAAGGTATCACACTCCATGATTTCAAAATATACTACAAAGCGATAGTAACCAAAACAGCATGGTACTGGCACAAAAACAGACACAGATCAACAGATCAACAGAATAGAATCGAAAGCCCAGAAATAAACCCACACATCTATGGACAGCTAATCTTTGACAAAGGAGCCAAGAACATACAATGGGGAAAAGAAAGTCTCTTCAACAAATGGTGTTGGGAAAACTGGATAGCCACATGCAAAAAAATGAAAGTAGACCCTTACCTTACACCATACACAAAAATTAACTCCAAAGGGATTAAAGACTTGAATGTAAGACCTGAAACTGTGAAACTTCTAGAAGAAAACATAGGCAGTATGCTCTTCGACATCGGTCTTAGCAACATCTTTTCAAACACCATGTCTGACCGGGCAAGAGAAACAATAGAAAAAATCAACAAATGGGACTACATCAAACTAAAAAGCTTCTGCTCAGCAAAGGAAACCATCAACAAAACGAAAAGACAACCTAACAATTGGGAGAAGATATTTGCAAACCATACATCTGATAAGGGCTTAATCTCCAAAATATATAAAGAACTCATGCATCTCAACAACAAAAAAACTAACAACCCAATTAAAAAATGGGCAAAAGACCTGAACAGACATTTCTCCAAAGATGATATACAGATGGCCAACAGACACATCAAAAGATGTTCAAAATCACTAACTATCAGGGAAATGCAAATCAAAACTACAATGAGATATCACCTTACGGCCGTCAGAATGGCTATAATTAACAAGACAAGAAACAACATGTGTTGGAGAGGATGTGGAGAGAAGGGAACTCTCATACACTGCTGGTGGGAGTGCAAACTGGTGCAGTCACCATGGAAAACAGTATGGAGATTCCTCAATAAACCAAGCATAGAACTACCATATGATCCAGCTATTCCACTGCTGGGTATTTATCCAAAGAACTTGAAAACACCAATTTGTAAAGGTACATGCACCCCTGTCTTCATTGCAGCGTTATTCACAATAGCCAAGACTTGGAAGCAACCTAAGTGCCCATCAAGGGACGAATGGATAAAGAAGATGTGGTATATATACACGATGGAATACTACTCAGCCATAAGAAATGATGAAATCCAGGCCTTTGTGACAACATGGATGGACATTGAGGGTATAATGCAAAGTGAAATAAGTCAGAGGGAGAAGGTCAAATACCGTATGATTTCCTTCATCAAGTAGTACATAACAACAACAATAAACAAACACATAGGGACAGAGATTGGATTGGTGGTTACCAGAGGGGAAGGGGGGAGGGAGGAGGGTGAAAGGGATAATTCGGTACATGTGTGTGGTGATGGGTTGTAATTAGTATTTTGGTGGTGAACATGATGTAATCTATGCAGAAATAGAAGTATAATGATGTACACCTGAAATTTTTACAATGTTATAAACCAATGTTACTGCAATAAACAAAAAATTAAAAAAAAAAAAGAAAAAGAAAAACTACTTCTAAATACAGGCATTTAAAATTGGTGAGAGTAGATGCTTGGGAAAAAGGTCATGTGTCTATGTTATGTGTTGAAGAACTCTGGCAGGTTTTTTTTTTTTTAATTGAAACACTTTATTTTTGTATTCTGCCCATTATTTGCATATCTCCTTGAATTCTTCAGGCCACACTAAGCCCCTCCAGGCATGGGGCAGTCAGCACCTTAGGAGAAAGTGACTCTGTAATAATACACTGCTTCTATATAGTCAAACATTTTACCCTGTAACTTCAACTGATAGTTCCAGTTGTCCTATTGGGTCCTAACTATACAACTATACATTTCTAGAGAATGGGCTCTTATGACCTAATTTGAGTCAGGTGTTCTCTCTTCCACTAATCCACTGTGGCTGTGTGTGTGTGTGTGTGTGTGTGTGTGTGAGTGGTCACACTGTGTTAAAATGGGTGCCATCAACCACGTAAATGAAGTGAGGAGGGGGAAGTGGAAGGGAATGATTTCCGTAAAAAGGGGTCTCAGAACCCAGAAAAAGAGGAGTGCGAAGTAAAAAAAAAAACCGAAAAACAAAATTTCCACTATAGTATAATATCCTTTAAAATATCTGATGACAGTTATCAGGCTTCCTATGAGTCTTCCCTTTTCCAATTTTTACACATAGAGATGTTTTTTAACATTTTCATACAATTTTGAACCCATTATCTCTTTTAACCTCATCAAAATTTGTGAATATTAGATATAATGCACAGTATAAAACAACTAGCAGAATGTATAAATCTACACACCTGTCTAACCACTACTCAGTGCAAGAATCAGAATATTGTCCATACCCTCAGAGCCTCCAATATATCCTTTACTTCCTTTATTCCTTAGAGAAAATCACTTTCTTGACTTTTAAGGTCATGACTTCTTTGCTTCTATTTATTTACTTTTTGGTAGTTTATTCACCTAACTATCTATTCTTAAACATCATCTAGTTTTGCCTGGTTTTTTTTTGAGCTTTGCATCATGAACATACAGATCATATAGATCCATTTGTGTCTTGATTCCTTTGTTCAACATGCTGTTTATAAAATTCACACGTGTTGTTGTGTGGAGTTATATTTTGTTTGCTTTTTATTGTGTTCCACTTAATGAATATGGCACATTGCGTAAAGCCATTCTAAAATTGAGGCATGTTTGGGAACTTTCCAAGTGGGGTATTATTGTGCACAGTGGTGCTATGAACTTTCAAATCATGTCTCTTGGTGCACAAAAATATGTGTTTCTCCAGGTGTATACCTAGGAGCAGCAATTCTGTGTCATAGCGTATGCACGTCCTTAGCTTTACTAGAGAAGATCAAGCTGTCTTCTAAAGTGGTTATGCCAGTTTACGCCCCCACCTCCTGGCAGGATATGAGAGTTCCTCTTGCTCCAAATACTCACAGTGACTTAGTTATCGTCACCTTTTCAGCATCTTCTTGGTGGTTGCATTTTACAGGTGTCCCCATCTTGAGTGTGGTCTTCAGAATTATACCATCCTTCAGGTGTGATCTAACAGAGAACTGTTAAATCACTTATTATTAAATAGTATCCTTCTATGATTAACCTAATCACATCAATTTTGGACTAACCTACACCTTGAAGTCTTTGGTTGATAAGTCATGTCTCTCTCATATTACATTTTTGTGGTTGATTTTTTCAATCACATTTCAGTACTTTACACTTACTTTTCTTCATCTTATCAAATTTGACCTATGATTCTACTTATTAAGATTATTTAAGATAGTAATTCTGTTGCCAAATACATCAACTGTCCCTCAGCTTCAAGCAAGTTTCATCTAATTTATTTTTGTATCTTGATGTAAGTCACTGATATGTTAAGAAGAACAGCATCTAGAACAAGTCTTGGAAAATGTACCAGAAAATTTCCCTCAGATTAACTCCTGTCCACCACCCAACACTCTTGCAATTTGGCTAGTCAATCAGTAGCAAAAGCACCCCTATTATTTTATTATTCAGGAGTTTTCACTTTATACCTCTAACTCGCTAACTTTCATCTGCTATCCTTTCCTTGTTCTTACTGTAATATAGGTACAAAGAGCCATTTTGTGTGTGTGTGTGTGTGTGTGTGTGTCAACTTTTCCTCCCAAGACTCAGATCATTCTGAGCTTTGACCGTCCTGACGTTTCCCTGTAGTACTGTAATATCCGCTGACATTCATTCCTCTTTGGTTACACACCCCTGTTTTTTATCTTGTACACAATCTCTTTAAAATTTGACCTTATCCTAGGAGGCCTGTGGATTTTTCATATACTCTCTCCCCATTCTCTCACTTGTAATTAGGAAATCAGAATTAAATTTTCAAGAACTTCTCAACTCTCTGAAATTTTCTTTTCATGGTTTCATAGATTCATGTGGTGAAGTCATGCCTAACTTTTCTCTGATTTTTATGCCCATCTTTCTAAAACCTAAGACATACCTTTCATTGGCTATCATGCACTGTGAAATGAATGTTTTCTCCCAGGATCCTAAATTTCTTTTTTGGTAAATGAATGAATGATTCCATTGTAGCGGGACTGGCTTCATGGACATGCAACCTGTGTAGTTGCACAGAGTCCCATGCTCAGAAGGGCTCCACACTTTTTCTAATGCTCTGCTGTCACCATGTTGAGATCTATAATAAGTTTTCAAGAAAAGGCCTTACACTTTCATTTTGTATTGGGCTCTGAAAACCATGTAGCTGGTCCTGCTACTGGTCTGCGTTCGTAATAGGAAACCACGTATCTGCTGTCTCTGTTTCCTAGGAGAGAAAGTTGACTACAAGGCAAGTTAGGACATTTTCAGGTTTTTTTCAAACAGCAATACTTCCAGAGATATTCACTCTGTTTAACAACTTACTCTCACAACCATAACTCAGAGCTTTTAATAAAGGTCCATTTCTAAAATATTTCCTTAAAAAAATAACACGTTTATTGCAAAAAAATTGGAAAACACAAAAAAGATATTTCTACAACCCACAAACAAATAGCTTTAATATTTTATTACATTTTCTAATGATTTAGCTTTTAACATAATTATGGTTATTCAGCATCTAGCAAATTTTCTAAATTAATATTTTAAAAGGTATTATTTTATTCTAAATTTATGTATGCTCAATTTAAAAATATTGAATCCAGCAAATCATAAAGAAGACATTTTAAAAAGTTGAAAAACATTCCTAAGAATCCTCCACTCAGAAATAGCAACTCTCATAATGCTGAAAATTTTTCTTATAGTCTTTTTATTTCTGCAGATTTTTGTTTTGTTTTTGTTTTTTCAGGAAGATTGGCCCTGCGCTAACATCTGTTGCCAATCTTCCTGTTTTTTCTTTTTTCTCCCCAAGCCCCAGTACATAGTTATGTATCATAGGTGTAGAGTTGTAGCTCTTCTATGTGGGATGCCACCTCAGCGTGGCTTGCTGAGTGGTAGGTCCATGCCCAGGATCCAAACCGGTGAACCCCGGGGCACCCCGAAGCAGAACAAGCGAACTTAACGGCTACGCCACCAGGTTGGCCCCTATTTCTGCAGATTTTTACTAAATGAAATTATACTGAATTAACTTACTTTTAGGCAAATAAATATTCACAAATAATATATCAAAAAGCAACTGAAAGGGACTCAATTATGGATTACACTCCTCCACAGAAATCTTACCCTTCAATATCCAGCTTCCTAATCGCCACTCCTATCCTCTTTGCTCTCTTACTTTCTCCTAACTCACCTTTTTGATCACATGATGTTGCTACTGGCATCTAGTGAGTAGAGGCAAAGGATGCTACTAAATATTCTACAATGCACAGGAGAATACTCCCCTCCCCCACAATAAAGATAATTCAACCCAAAACGTCAATAGTGCTGAAGCTGTAAAACTCTGGCTTCTATAATCCTGGATGTACTACCAGATACAATTAGAAAGGAGAAAGAAATGAAATTTTTCAGATGATATGATTGTATACTAGTCAACCCAAGGAAGTCACTGAAAACACTATTGACTGATTATATTATGTAATAGAAAATAAACTCTACTAAAAACAGACCAAAAAAGTAGTATGCATTACAATTTGTGATATTTTAAGGTAAGTGTCAACTGCAAACCAACTATGTATAAATAATGAGAAAATGTAAGCCTTTATTTCTTTGTATAACTTATTACTTTTTGCAATTATTTTAATTTATAATCAAGTCTATTTTTTTATGCTTGGAATTTAATGTAAATGTGGTTTGGAATGTAAGTTTTCTGTAGGAATATGCTCTCATGATGCAGCTGCAATGACAGGAAAACGTTCTGAAGTAGTTACCCAGATTAAGACGCTGTGCTAGCATATAAATAAACATGTGCTTTCTTCATTGAGAAAGTCTTGCTATGGAAAATGCCAGCTGACCTAAATAATGTGCTTACTGATGCAGTAAAAATTATGAATTACATAAAGGCTAATGCATTAACTTTGAGATTATTCTCTTTGTTCTAAAAGACGTGAGTTGATCATGAACAACTTATTGCATGCTGACATACAAGGATCATCAAGGGGAAAAATTCTGCTGAAAATGTTTGAGCTATGGAAAAATCTCTTAGTGTTTTTGGTCCCAACATTTTAAAGATGCAAAATAGACATCCAGACTTACTTTTCCCTAGTATCTTCTGTATTTTTAATAACTTTAATACTTCCATGCAAGAAAAGAATGCAACATGCTTTTCAATGTCAGTTAAAAGAGCAAAAATGAAAGCTAAAATCTTGGAAGAATAGTTTCTATGGGCCACTGTGACATTTTCCATAATTTAACAATAATTAACCATGAAGTAGGTGATAATCTGAATATTGCACACTTGCAAAAAGTAATCACTGAAAACTTTTCAAAGCTGATAAGATGGTTTGAATTTTATTTTCTGTTCAAAGAAGATTCATTCCAGGAAATGTATTAGTTTTGAATCCATTTCTTTCTTCAAAAGATATTATAAATTTATACCCTTAAAGGACAAGTTGTTGGACCTGAGTATTGATGAAAAATTGAAGATGGATTTTGAAAATATAGCTTCATTTTCTTCATTTTGAGAAAGTTATAAAAAGATATTATAAATTTATACCCTTAAAGGACAAGTTGTTGGACCTGAGTATTGATGAAAAATTGAAGATGGATTTTGAAAATATAGCTTCATTTTCTTCATTTTGAGAAAGTTATAAATTAATATCAAGAACTTGATGAAATTGCTTTAGCTTCTCAACTCTATTCTCATCAACATACTACTGAGAGATGAGTTTCTCTACTATGAATGTTATTAAAGAAGTTTAGATATGTTTGTCTCTCTGTGAGTAGCATTATTGTCAATCCAACCTGGAGAAGATACAAGCAAAAAGCAAGTCCATTGGTCACATTCAAAACTTTAAATATTGATACATATGGAGTTTATTCAAAGTACACATATAGGTATTTAACATGGAAAATAAACTATGGTGAAGAACTAGATTTTTTTACTTTTGTATGAAGCACTCATCTAAAAAGAGGAAAAAACCAAAAAAGTTATTAAAGATGCTTTCTTTCAAAATGTGCTAGGCTGAAGTGGTTTTCAGATGAGTTCTTTTAAACTCTTAAAGAGTAGATAACGGGTGTAATATTTAAATAGTTCCAGAGGATAAAGAGAAAAAAGTCATCCCAGTTCTTCTTATGAGATTATAATAATCCTGATATGAAAACCTAACAAATAAGACAAAATAAAAATTATATTTAAAAAACTTATTCAAAAAATCTCACATGATGTGGATTATAGGCATATCTTAACTCCAGAATGTAAGGATAATTCAATAATGGTAAAGCTATTAATATAAATAATATAATTAATGTACCATATTAATAGGTCAAAGAATAAAGCATAAGCATTATAATAGATGCAAAAAGACATTTGACATTGTTGAATATCCATTATTGATTTTAAAAAATTAGAAAATAAGGATAAATAGATGCTTTTTAATATACATATATTAACAGGGAAGTCAGATACACACACACATGTCTCAGGTCAAAAGCCAGCTTTATGCTGAATGATGAAATGCTAGAACTATTCTCATAAACCAGGAACAAATCAAGATCTTCTATCACCATTATTGTTTAATGTTATTTCCCATCTCTTGGAGATATTTGAGGCTCTGATATAGATATGAGTGTGGTAAATTGAGTAATGGGGCCCCATCCTTGCTTTAATCCCTGGAAGCTGTGAAGATGGTATATTACATGGCAAAAGGGAATTTGCAGATGTGATTAAGTTTACAGAATTTAACTCAGGAGGTTATCCTGGGTTATACAGGTAGGCCCAATCTAATCACACGATCCCTTAAAACACAGAAGAAGTCAAAGGGACTTCAAGAGTGAGAAGGATTTGATACACTGTTGCTGGCTCTAAAATGAAGGGGCTCCCATGCCAGGACCTGAGAGAGGCCTCTAGATGCTACAGGTGGCCGCCAAATGATGGTCGGCAAGGAAACAGGGAACTACAACTGCAAGGAACTTGATTCTGCCAACAACCAGAAAGAGCTGGGAAGCAGATACTTTCTAGGGCCTCTCCATAAGAGCCCAGCAGGACCAAACTACGACTTCATCTTTGTGAAACTCGGAGAGAAACCAACCCAGGCTTCTAAGCCACAGAACTATGTGATGATAAATTTGTGTTGTTTTAAGTAGCTGAATTTGTATAATTTGTTATGGCAGCATTATAGACTGAACCGGTTGTCCCCAAAAGTCATATGTTGAAGCCCCAACCCCTAAGGTGACTATATTTGGAGATAGGGCCTTTAGGGAGGTAATTAAGGTTAATTGTGGTCATAAGAATGAGGCCCTATTCTGATAGGACTAGTGAGTGTCCTTATAAGAAGAGGAAGAGACACCAGAGCTCACTCTCTTCTGTGTGTGCACAGAGCGAAGAGAAACGGTCATATGAGAACCAGTGAGAAGGCGGTTATCTGCAAACCAAGGAAAGAAGCCTCAGCAGAAATCAACTCTGCTGGTACCTTGATCTTGGACTTGCAGCCTTAAGAACTGTGAGAAAATTAATTTATTGTTTAAGCCACCCACTCTGTAGAATTCTGTTATGGCAACCAACTAATAGATAGTAATAGGTAGTGATAGAAAACTAATACAGTTAGTGAGAGCTATCAATAGGGGACAGACTCTTGCTGTGTGAGATATCTGGGTTTAATTCTTTATTTTACACTTAGTTGACAGTATACTTTTGCAAGTTTGAAATTTTACCTATGTGATCAAATTTGTCAGTCTTTTCTCTTATGGCTTCTGGATTTTACATTTTACTTAGAAAGGCCTTCGAATCTCTCCATTCACCATCTCTCTCTCACTCTCTCTAGAATACCTTTTGAATGCTAGGATACTAAATGAACATTCTTCCCTTGCCTAACCGTGCTTTGCTTTCAAATCTCTCTTCTACTAACTTTCTCTTTCCTGTTTACCAGTGTCCCTGAATACCAAGAACAGCCCATGGTATGTGATAGGCGCAAAATAAATTTGTCTTCACTAAACGCAGTTATTTTTGAGAGATGCTCTAAGTGCCCAGTCTCAATTTCTGTTGGGTTTGTTTTTTTTTTTTTGAGTTGTTTCTTCTCCCCCTTGACTCTTGCAGGCAAGAAGAAGGGAAATTCCACCGTGTACATATTTCCACTATAACTCATGACTATTATATTGATAGAATGTTAAAATTTACCTGTTGAGTGGACAGCTTAACCACTCATGTACCGTGTATCACGTAGCTGAGTAAACAAAAAGGCGCTCGGACATTCCAATCCTGTTCAAAGCAGTACCCAACACATTTTTCCACTTCTCCTTACCTTTGCCTATTATTTCAGATTTCCACTCACTTTTTTTTTTTTAACTAGCACTCATTCGTGGTTCTTTGGCCTCCTTTTCATGCAGTCTTGTAGGTACTATCTTACCTCAGCCCCCAGGCAGTGGTGTGTTGGAGCCATCTTGCAGCTGCTAATGGTTTGCATCTTTTCCCAACACTATGTTCAGTGAAGTCAAGTTGGTCACTTGAAATTAGTCTTTGTAGGGGTATTGACAGCAAAGAAATTGGCAAATGTTACAAATCAGAGTCTGGCTCTAGGATCTAAAGTACAACACTAGTTAGTCTTCTCCACTCTCTGACCAGTCAGACCTGCTTCTGTGGGGAGGTAGGATAAGAAGCCGAGACAATCTTCTTTCCCTGTCATTAAATAATATTTACAAAGATTACTCAGAAGAAGACTTGGATGGCCCCTGGAAGACCTTTTTCAACATGTGGATTATTGCAATCTTATGTTTGAAAAATTACTAGCAATTTTTTTTGTAAAATAAAGATTAAAAAATGGCTTTTATTTTGGTAAGATAAAGAACTGAAAACTCTGAGCTTAAAGTTTTATACAATATTATTTTAATAAACTGAATGTCTATTAATAGGGCAATGCTAAATAACATATGTTAAGCCCATAGTAAGGAACATTATACAGAGGTGTAATTAGCATATGTGTTCTCGGCATAAAAAATATTAAGTGGAAAAAGTAAATAGTGGGAAAATGTGTATCTTATGATTGGATTTATGTACAAAAACTACATATAGATTGAGAGGGGACATTTGGGGGCCTCTGATGTATTATGTAAATAGTGTCTTATTTCTTGATTTGGTTGGTGGTTATATTGGTATGTTCAGTGTGTGACAGTTAATTAAGCTGTAAAATTATGATATGCATACTTTTATATGTGTGTGTTACACTTTAAAAAGTTTGCATTAAAACTATATGTAAAGACATGTGCTTATGGAAATATGTGTGTCTATAATTTCTTAGAAAAAATCTAGAAATAAACATTCAATTATTAATGGTGGTTTCCTCTAGGGAGAGGAGTGCATTTGGGGAATAGTAAAGGGGGCTCTTATTTTTTACCCTATATATTTTGTGTTGTTTGAATGTTTTACAATGAGTATACATTATTTTATAGGGATAAACAATCCCCCCAAAGAACTGTTAAAAAAATTACCTCACTTCTATTCATTTTACCACTAAAATCGATGTTTACTTTACTGTTCGGCTGTTTCTTGTGTTCTACTTGAAGTTCCAGATACTGGGACAGCTACATCCACCCCTGTCTTTTGCAAACACATCAACAAAGATGACATATCTGAAATCTAAAATCTGTGTGATAGCCCCTTCAGAGATGTCTCATTTGTCTTTGAAAACAGTAAATTACCTGAGTGAGTACAAATTCCATTTTTTGAAATCTTTTTTTGAGAAGTGAATGAATAATTGATCAGGAGCCCATAAGCCTACGTCCTGGCCCTTATTCTCCTCCTCAGAACACATGGATAAATATTTTAGTTTTAAAACATTCTTGAAAGTTAGTGTGAGAAAGCATTTGAGGACTAGAGACACTGAGTATTTCAGTAATATATCCAAGGCTGCTCTTGATAAAAGCCTTCCATGGGACTAAGAAAGACTTCTTCACAGACAAATTTTACACATTTCTTGGGAGTCTCAACCTAGATTTCATCTACTTAGAAATAGATTATTAACTTATTTTAACCCAACTGGAGCTGCTGCATGCAGCTTTTCAACTGTGCACCGAGGCCAAGGTGGCAAGGGGCTGAAATCCAGCTTTTGCTCCCCCTAATAGCTGCTAAATGGGCAGCCTCCACCCAAAGGAGTCACTATTTTCTGATTCACTCAAAGCCACTATGTAGGCTAGTGGTGGCCCTGCTTGGGGGAAAGCAAGACAATTTCTTTTGCATTGGTCATTGGAATATTCTTTGGAATAAAATGCATTTGAGGCCATTACTTACAACAACGTTGGATTAGGCACATCTCTACTTCTGACAGCCAGCCCTGGTGGTCTAGTGGTTAAGATTCTGCATTCTCACTGCTGCGGCCCATGTTCATTTCCTGGTCAGGAAACCACATCACTCATCTGTCAGATGTCAAACTGTGGTGGCTGATTGTTGCTGTGAGGCTAAAAGCTATGCCACTGGTATTTCAAATACCAGCAGGGTCACCCATAGTGGGCAGTTTTCAGAGGAGCTTCTGGACTAAGACAGACTAGGAAGAAGGAAGTTGCCACTCACTTCAGAAAAAATTGGCCATGAAAATTCTATGAATAGCAGTGGAGCGTTGTCTGATATAGTGCCGGAAGGTGAGAGGATGGCGCAAAAAGACCAGGCAGAGTTCTGCTCTGCTGTCCACAGGGTCGCTAGGAGTCAGAATCCACTCAACAGCACTAACAAGGATTCTGACACTCTTAGAGTCTTCCTAAGACTTTTGGTTACTTAGCTCAGCACATAGCAAAAACATGGAAACATTCTTCTTTATATCAGCATTGTTAATTCTTAAAGCTTTCCCCAGTATTGCCATTTTAAATCTTTGATGTCTGGACTGTCAAAAAAGATTTATTGTATATTATACTTTTTATCCTTTTAAGGTAAATCGATAATGAATGCATTTTTATTAGACCAGATGGCACTGGGCTAGGAATCTGAAATTTGTTTTCATTCTACCTGCCAGCCCTGACTTTAAGCTTGGAGGAAATCTTTACTCTCCAAATCCCAAACGATATAGCACTAACCTCTGGACATTTGGAACCTTCTACCAACTAACCTCTTGGTCAAATCCTAATCTGTAAAGAGGATATCACAGAATTTCTATTTGCTTCAAATTCTAGCTGAACTCTTAGGCTTATGCCTGTGGAACAAGGATGCAGATGACAGCAGAGAAGCCTTATGGAAGTCCTCTTCAGCAGCAGCAGATGAAACTAGGGTTATCAAAATTAAACTCTGCTATCTCTCAGGAGCCCTGAGAGAAGGCAAATTGTGGCCAAAGCAAGCCCCCCTTCTGGGGAGGAAGATGCAAAGCTCTAGTACTACTTTAAGATTCAGAATACAGACCATATTTCCCTAGGTATGGAGGTAGAGTGGGTCAAGAAGAACAAGAGCCTTCCATGTCTCGTCATTCTATCATCCTCCTTCTGTCTGAAAAACATGTTTTGGAGGTGTTCAAAGGTGATCGAGCTTTGGGATGTTTAACAATTCTCATCTCCCTGTTTTGCATGTGTGGCTGCAGGAAATCTCTGGATGACTGTCATGGACCAGAAAATTTGTGCCCCGTTCAGAGAAGGAATGAGCTGCTGCTCCATCACTGAGCATACTGCTGCATCTGTGCTGGGCCACCCCAGGCTTCCTCCATCTGGAGCAAGGCACCTTGATCCTACCTGAGGCAAGGTGGGAGCCTCAGGAAGATGGTCAACAGCATTGTATGGCAGGTGAGAAGATGGGTATTTATGCTGCATTGACTACAGCTGCTTCTTCCCTCCCCTCACCTCCATCCCTGGGCTGATGTTGATTCAACCTCTAGGCTGGGTCTAGGTCTCTAGATCTCTAGGTTACTTTATCTATGCCTTCCCCAACCTCCTATTTTTATTTCAGGCAACCTTCCCTTTGCTTTCCTTCTCACCTAGTTACAGCAAACCCCTTGCAATTTATTACACCATCAATGTTTAGTCCATCCCACCACTCCTGAAAATCTGTCCTGTTTCCATTTCACGCAAACCACCTCCCCTGAAGTTTAATCAGAAGATTCCACATAAGTTTCGTATAATTCTTGAAAGCTTTCACTGCAGTATCAAAAGTCTCAAACTTGAGGGTTCAAAAGTGAAAATTTAGGGGCCGGCCTGGTGACATAGGGGTTAAGTTTGCATGCTCTGCTTCAGCGGCCCAGGGTTCACAGGTTCAAGTCCCAGGTGTGGACCTACCCTCTACACATCAAGCCATGCTGTGTCAGCATCCCACATACAAAAAAGAGGAAGATTGGCAACAGATGTTAGCTCAGGGCCAATCTTCCTCACACAAAAAAAACTGAAAATTTAATAGTGAAGAATTCTAGTATTTCAATAAAATTTGACCAAAATACACATTATAAATGTTTACATAAAATGCTCATGGATACTTTCTACTTCCATATTTTCTCTATTTGTTTTTTAAATGGAAGAATTCTATAAAGATATTAAACTCTACAGAAGTAAAAATCTGGTTTGAAACCCTGTTCCTCCCCTTACTAATTATGCTCAGTCAGGAGGGCTATTCATTGGTCTTAGAGTTTGTTTCCTTATATGTAAAATGAGATTGTAATACCTACCTTAAAGATATATCTTGAGGATCCAATGAAATAACATGTGTAAAATACCTGGCACACAGTAGATGCTCAATAAGTGTTAGTTCCCCTACTCTGCCCTCCCCTAGAATAATATTCTTGCTTGGTCACTTCCTAAGTGGAATAAATAGATAATGGATGACTATGCATATTTCTGGGTTCTTCATCAATCTTCAACATTGCCAATAAAGAGATTTATTAGTGAATTGACTTGCCCAAAGTTAGGCTTCAAACAGTGATTAAGTTCATTGGAATTTAACGTTTTATCTTCCTTTCTTGATCTAAATTGAATAACTTTATCTAGGCATCAGCCCACCTGCATGACCTAAAACTGCTTGCTTTACAGTCATCAAAGAGTTTCATTCACTGCTCTTTAACAAAAAAAGTAAAGAGTATTTAGGAAAAAAGTCTTTTCTCAAAATTGGGAGAGGAATATGGGGGAAAAGATATAACAAGAATAAGTATAATACTTATTTTAAATACAAATAAGAAATTGTTAAAAGTAATTATAATCTCAATACATGACAAGCAAAATAAAAATTGACATTCTTATTTTGTTAATCAAATTGACTAGGTTTTCACTCCTGAGCATCTCTGTAATTCAAAACTGATGAGTAAAATAGAACACCAGGAGAGCCTGCATTGAGAGCTGTAATATGTACAGTCAACATTTAAATACATTTAAATACTACTAATTTATGTTATAAAAATATTTTAAAGTAACACACTTGGATACAGCCAAATGTTCTGATTTTTATTTTTCTCATTTTGTCTCCCTTTTCATGACATCCAAATGTATTATCTAAATTCATTTCCCCACACTCAAAACAGCACAATTTACATTTCATTTACTTTGATGGCTTTGTCAGTCTAAGATCCTTCCAACGGATACCATCTTTTAGAACAACAGTTCTACTAGGAACTTTCTAATAAATAAATATGTGAGAAGTGAAGAAGACAGGTAGTTCTCAAAAGTAGACAGATCACCTATCACCCAGATGTGCCTCTGATCAGGTTCAAGAGTGAGGCTGTTGGTGGTTAAGTGTTTGCATATTAAAGTCTAATTGCCTTCCAAATGCTACACCAGAAGAGGGCTTCACCTGCTCTCTTTATTCTCTGTATCCAAGTGCCCCTCTCCATCCCTCAAATTTAGAAATGGAACAGGAGGCAGCTAGAGGGAGGCCTAACTCAAGATGAACAGGACTGCTGGCCTATAGCTGCTGCTCAGTGCACATATGTTGAATGAATGAATGAGTGAATGAATAAATGCATTTTTAAGTAACTTTATGATCTTGCAAAGATCAGAGAGCAAATTTCCTCACTTAGTAATGAGAGGAGTTAGGCTTCCAACTCTCTGCTTTTAAATTCTCTGACCTTTGCTTACATTCGTTAGTTGTTCTCAGCCCCACAGAGAATGTTTGTGAGATCTCTGATACACGATGACTTGTTCGTAGAGTGGATCCAGGTTTTGTGAGGCTGAAATTCATACAATTTTGGAGGCCTTTTCTGAGAAAAAGAATGCCCAAATACAATATTTAGTATATAATACAAAGAGTTTTTTTTTTTGTTTTTTATCAGCTGAATTGAAATATTTTACTTTTACAAACATTAAGAAAACATATGACCATGAAATACATTGCTGTGAGTGTTGGCTGCCAACTGACTCCTCCATGTGTGCTGCCTGAGCTGGGATGACTTAAAGGTTGGGCTCAACGGCACTGTCACCTAAAGAATATACATATAGTTTCTTCACAAATCTTAGGCTTCTGTACAGCATGGTGGCCTCGGGGTTGTCCGACTTCTTAAAGGACGCTCAGTACTTTAGACTGAGCGTCCTTTGAACAAGGCAGAAGCTGCAGAGTCTTTTGTGATCTAGACAGACACAGGGGACCAATTAGGACAAATCATACTAAGGCGCATATAGATTGTAGAAAGCTTTTGTTGCTGTTTTTGTATGACCTGGTCTGAATCTTCGTCACGTAGCTCCTTGCAAACCTTGGTCCTCTGGGCAATAATCTTTAATTTACTGATTCTACTCTCAAGATGCTGGAGCTGTTGCATGATCATGGAACTGCATTGGGAATCATTAAAAGGTCTGACTCAGCAGCCCTTGGACAAAGGTCAAATCAATGTTTCTACAAGCAATGCCAAAAGCATAAATGGCTAAATTATTATGTCAAAGCGATCCACTCTAACTAACAATAATATTAGTCTGTTAACAGATTCTTGTAATGCAGACATCTCCTCCCTAGAGAAGCAGAAGGAATTGCTACACTCAAATGTCCAGTCTGTTGGTAGAAGATTCATTGGAGTAGGGAGTTGTTCTACAAAGCCTGTTTATGATTTTTACTCCAGTTTTGCTCCAAGATTTTTGAAGATTGATTGTTAGAGAGAGAAAGAGAGAGAGAGAGAGAAGACATATATTATGTCTATATAGATCAATATATAGATCTAGATATCGAGAGAGAGAGAAACAGAGAGAGACTGTATAAAGCATATGTACTTGTGCCAAAAGCATTCAAAGTAAATATTTAAAACCTACAAGAATTTTTGTCCATCCCACTCATCCATTGACGGACATTTAGGTTGCTTCTACGTTTTGGCTATTGTGAATAATGCTGCAATGAACATCAGTGTGCAAATATCTCTTCAAGATCATATTTTCAATTCTTTTGGATATATACCCAGAAGTTGGATTGCTGTCTCGTATGGTAATTCTATTTTAATTTTTTGAGGACTCTCCATGCTGTTTTCCAGAGTGGCGATATTTTGCATTCCCACCAACAGTGCACAAGTGTTCCAATTTCTCCACATCCTCACCAATACTTACATTTTTTTTGTTTTTTTTTGATGATGGCTATCCTATCTAGTGTGATGTGATATCTCATTGTGATTTTGATTTGCATTTCCCTGATGATTATTTATGTTGAGTGTTTTTTCATATGCTCATAGGCCATCCATATATCTTTTTTGGAGTAATATCTATTCAGTTTTTCTGCCCATTTTTTAATTTTTAATTTGGTGTTTTGTTGTTGAGTTGTAGGAATTTTTATATTATGGATATTAACCCCTTATCAGATATGTGGTTTGCAAATATTTTCTCCTATTGCATAAGTTACTTTTTCATTTCGTTGATTGTTTCCTTTGCAGAAGTTATTCCTGTGCTGAAGTTTTGAAGTTTGATGTAGTCCTATTTGTCTATTTTTGCCTTTGTTGCCTGTGCTTTCAGTTTCATATCCAAGAAATCTTTGCCAAATCCAATGTCATGAAACTCTTCCTCTGCATTTTTTTCTATGCGTTTTATAGTTTCGGGTCTTATGGTTAGTTCTTTAATCCATTTTAAGTTAATTTTTGTATATCTTATAAGGTAAGGGTCCTGCTTCATTCTTTTGCATGCAGATGTCCAGTTTTCTCAACACTGTTTAATGAAAAGACTATTCTTTCTCCATTATGTAACTTTGACATCCTTGTCAAAATCATTTGACCGTATATGTGAGGGTTTCTGGCTTTATATTCTGCTCCATTCGTTTATATGTCTGTCTTTATGCCAGTACCATACTGTTTTGATTACTGTAGTTTTGTAATGTTTTTGAAATCGGGAAATGTAGCTTCCTCAACTTTAGTTGTCAATTCTCAAGATTATTTTAGCTATGTGGGTTCTTTTGAGATTCCATATGAATTTTAGGATTTTCTTTTCTATTTCTGCAAAAAATACCTTGGGTATTTTGATACAGATTGCGCTGATTCTGTCAATTGCTGTGGGTAGTATGGACACTTTAACAATATTAAGTCTTCTAATCCATGAACAAGGAATGTCTTTCCATTTATTTGTGTCTTCTTTAATTTCTTGCAGCAATGTTTTGTGGTTTTCAGAGTACAAGTCTTTCGCCTCCTTGGTTAAGTTTGTTCATAAGTATTTTATTCTATTTGATGCTATTGTAAATGGATCTGTTTTCTTAATTCCCTTTTTGGGTTGTTCATTGTTAGTGTATAGAAATGTAACTGCTTTTTGAGTATTGATTTTGTATTCTGCAATTTTGCTGAATTTGATTCTTAGTTCTAACAGATTTTTTGTGAAATCTTTAGGGTTTTCTACATATAAGATCATTTTACCTGTAAACAGAGACAACTTTACTTCTTCCTTTCCAATTCAGATGCCTATTATAGCTTTTTCTTGCCTAATTGCTCTGGCCAGGACTTCGAGTACTATGTTGAATAGAAGTGGCAAGAGATCTTTCCTTGCCTTTTAGAAAAAGTTTGCAGTTTTTCACCTTGACTGTGATGTTAGCTATGGACTTTTCATACATGGGCTTTATTATATTGAGATAATTTCCTTCTACTCCTAGTTTATTGAAGGTTTTAAACATGAAACAGTGTTGAATTTGGTCAAATGCTTTTTCTGCATTAATTGAGGTGATCGTATGGTTTGATTTTGACATTCATTCTGTTAGTGTGGTGTATTACATTGATTTCATTCATTGAATTTATTCCAGGAATAAATCCCACTTGGTCATGATGTATAATCCTTTCAATGTGTTGTTAAAGTCTGTTTGCTGATGTTTTGTTGAGGATTTTTACATCAACATTCATCAGGGATATTGCTCTGTAATTTTCTTATAGTATCTTTCTTTGTCTGATTTTTCTATCAGAGCAATGCTGGCAATGAGTTTGGGAGTGTTCCCTCATCTTAAATTTTTGGAAGAGTTTTAGAAGGATTTGTGTTAATTCTTCTTTAAATGTTTGGTAGAACTCTTTAGTGAAGCCATCTAGTCTCGGGCTTTTATTTGTTGGGAAGTTTTTGATTACTGATTCTATCTCCTTGTTAGTTACAGGTCTGTTCAAATTTTTTATTTCTTCCTAGTTAAATCTTGGTAGGTTGTATGTTTCTAAGAATTTATCCATTTCTTCTAGGTTATCCAATTTGTTGGCATATAATTGTTCATAGTAGTCTCTTATGATCTTTTGTATTTCTGTGATGTCAGTTGTAATGTCTTCTCTTTAATTTCTGATTATTTATTTGAGCCTTTCTTTTTTTCTTAGTCTAGCTAAAGGTTTGCCAATTTTGTTTACCTTTTTTAAAAAAACTCTCAGTTTTTTTAACTTTTATTATTGTTTTTTCTATTCTCTCTTTCAAGTTGAAGGACTCCCCTTAGCAATTCTTGTAAGGCAGGTCTCACGGTGATGAACTCCTTCAGCTTTTGTTTATCTGGGAAGGTCTTTATTTCTCCATCATTTGCAGGATATAGTATTTTGGGTCGACGGTTTTTTTCTTTCAGCACTTTGAATATATCATCCCACATATATATATATACACATATATATACACACATAGATACAGAGAGAGAGACAGGGAGGGAGATTTGTTAGAAGGTGTTGGCTCACATGGTGATAGAGGCTGAGAAATACCAAGATCTGCAGTTGGCAAGCTGGAGGCCCAGGAGAGTTGATGTGTGGTTCTAGACAGAGTCTGAAGGCCTGAGAACCGGGAGAGCTGATCATATAAGTTCCAGTCTGAAAGCCAGGACGCTCGAGACCCAAGAAGAGCCAAGACTTCAGTCTGAGTTGGAAAGCCAGAAAAGAACAATATCCCACCTCAAGCAATCAGGCAGGAAGAGTTCCCTCTTACTCAGCCTTTTTGTTCTGTTCAGGTCTTCAACTGATTGGATGAGGCCTACCCACATTAAGGAGAGAAACCTGCTTTACTCAGTCTAGGCAAGAAGACATAACAAATAAACTGACCACAATTTGAGGAATGTCTTTAATCTTAAAAGACAGACTTCCCTAATTCATGGCAAAGGTTCATGCGGCAGTATACAAGGTAACAATCCTTTAATGATAATCATGACCAAGATGCCATCAGTCAGATTGCTCCTAACTCCCCTGGTCAGCAGATGCTGTAGATTGCTGTTTATTAAAGTGTGACCAAAGGATCCCCTGAATGAGACTCTCCTGAGTGAATTAAAAACCCAGATTCCCGGACCTGACCCTATACTGCACCGGTATCTCCATGGGTAGCTCTGAAATACACTGCATCTTGTATATATCTATGGCTTTTGAATATAAAAATAATTTATTTTTTGGACCTTTTCTTCTTAAAATGGCTTCAGGGAAATAGGTAGAGGCTAAAAGCTCTGAACCAAATTCCCCCCTGATTGTTGAATGTGGAGAATGATATCAATCTCACTTGACAGTGAACAAACAGGAGCATAAATTGGGTATTCGAAATCCTTCCTCCATAAATTGAATTCTGAATATCTTTTCACTAAAGTTTACTAAATAAAGTTTACTTTATTTATGAGTTTACTAAATAAAATGGTTCATTTGGGCACTTTTGCTTCTTTTGGCACCTATTGAGTAAGCAGAGTCATCTGTCCTTTTGTGATATTCTTACCTCTGGTTTCTAAAGTTCTGAGAAAAAAAATAAAAGGAAAAGAATATTTATTGAGTTCCTAAAATATGCCAGGTTCTATATTAGGTACAATCACATGCCTTATTGCTTATTTAATCCTCCCAAAGGTCCAATGGAATAAGATATTATTAAATCTCCATAAAACTCAGAGATTCATTTTGCTTGTCCAAGGCCACACAGGTATTAAGTTATAGAGTCATGAATTGAATCCAAGACTGTCTAACATAAGGCCCAGATTCTTTATGTATTGCATTTTGTTGTCCTCTTGGATTAGAGCACAAGCTCGTTTGGGGAACATACATGGATAGATTCAATCCAAAAATATAGCTCTGTTCATGTAAAGAGAGCTCTTTGAACTGGTGAATGAATATATGTACTCCTGTGTATGGAGGTTGGGGGGCATAATTTGGGCTGTTTCTATAGACTTACTAGATATTGGTTAATTCTCCTCTGTCTTTCAGGGTACTTGGGTGAAAGCACGTGAGAAGCACTGTCCTAAACTGTTCCCCATGTTGTCAAATAAAATCCAGACACCTTAAGAAAATATAGCAAAAGCTATATTTTACTGAGATAGGTTGGGATTACTGAGATAGGTTTCACCCTTCTGGACATCCTCAGAAGTACAAATAACTCATTGAAACAACTGCCTGTGAACTGGCTTATTCCCACTGTTCTTCTCTAATTAAATGTGTACTTCCATTTAATGGAAGTCATAAGGAAGGGTTAATATTTGGTGAGAACTGCCCTCAGGAATAAAGCAGGCAGCAGAAGTTAAAGAGCAGTATCTAGCTACCAACATGCAAGAAGTAAAAATAATAAACCATAGCTATAAGAATTTTATAAAATGCATGAAGTTCTGTAACTTCTGATTCTATGGGAATTTGCTTTCCTTCAGCAATTTGTTCATAATAATTAGTAAGAAAACTCATAAAAGACAAGACTTATATAGCCTGTGCTATAGTAGCTTCAAAAAAATTCTGACCATTATAGGTCTGAGCTTCTGCTCCAAGGGAATGTCTAATGAGGCTCTCATTGGAAATAGCTCCTCTTTTTGTTTCTGCCCAAATCACTCAAGAAGGACCCCAAAATGTGCTCTTTTTACACAAAGGAGAATAATTTTGAACAAATGCGTAAGCAAAGCCTAAGAACATTTTGCAAGTTATTACAAAGGCTCTGAGTAAGAACCAGCACGCTGTTGCAGATTGGTGGGAGTAGAGAAGAGTGTATGACTCAAAAGAAAATTAATGAAACTTGGAGAAAAACTTGGACTGGAAAAATCACAGACATTATTTTCTTAATGGTTGAGCATCTTCACCGGTTTCTTATTTGAGAAAGAACTGGAAATTAATATCAAATGACCACTATATTGATTCTATGCTGAATATAATTTCAGCATAAGTTTACCATAAAGATAAAAAACATACAGAGTTATATTTTTGTTGTCTTCAAAATGTCTTCTGTTGAAGCACCCCTCCAGGGATTATCAAGGATTATTTGACCTGTTTTTCAAGGTAGAATGAAAATCAAGGGCTGTGGAAAGTGTACCTGTACTCAATATTCCAGAAGAGAGTTGAAGTAAGAATCCTGAGATAGAATGGCTCAGGCCAGCATTAAATGAGGTAGGAAAGCAGATTGTGTTTCTGGGGTAAGATTTCAGGGAGGAATATAAATGCCAGCAATTTGTCCTGGATCTGAAAAATGGCCTCATGGACCTAACAATAGACTGGTCATTGGGGGTTTCAGACACGTTCAAGCCAGCCAAATAAACATTGAAGGATTTTGAGGCAAATTTGGTTAAGTCAAATATTTTGATACTTTTCACAATGCTGAAATAAATGGAGTATTCATAGATTCTTAGTGATCACCATAAGTAGATTTTCACCAATGAGTTCAGTTTTTTCCTTTCATAGCCCTCTGACAAAAGGCAGGGGCAGAACAAGAATTCGTTCACTCAGCAAATATTGGGTAAGGAACTCATTACCCAATTAGCTCAGCTTGAGTTAAGTACCCATCCTTGAACCAGTCAGTTGTAACCAGGGAAGTGAGGGTTACAATGTATGAACTTGGCTTTGATCATAACAATGAGGATGAAGGAAAGGAAGGGGCGTTTCCTATATGTTGCTAAGAAGGCTGCTCCATAGGTGTCCAATATAGCACATGTGATGATTTTTTCAGATGTCTAGATGGTTGAATTTACTATCATTTCTCTATATCATCTTTGTATATCTAGTCCCTAAAACCATACGAATAGCCTATTCAATGCCTAGACAATGTTTGTTGAGAATGAGTCCTTTACATTTTCCTGTACCAGTTTCATAATCTGAATTTCAAAGACAACATGTGTATCCTTTATCTGCCTCTGCATTTGTAGTGGATTCTCAAAAAAAATAGCATTTTATCTTCTCTCTACACTTTACTTCTCTCAACGATTTCATCTATTTCCATGACTGCAAATATGTTGATAATTCCTAAACGTTTATCTCTAGCAAACATCTCTTCCCTGAACATAAAATCATGATGAAAAGTATTTGAATAAGGGTGAGTGAGCAACGTGAGAATAGAAGACTGGCGAAGGGCAAAGTTCTGGGGAAGAACACTTGGGGCACCTTATACCAATTGGTAGTTCCCCCCGCCCGCATCACTGCAGTATGAAGGATTCCGATTATACATCCAAGCCCTGGCAGAAAGGGCGCCAGTCGTAGGGAGAAGGGCGAGAGACTGAGATCAATTGTGCCACATGTTTGAACCATTCAGTAATCATCTCCAAAGAAAAAGCTGTATAAAGTGAGATAAGCCAGCAAGGGAAAATGAGATAGAATAGTTAGGTAGGAAGAGAATTAGGATAGAGTCAAGTCAAGGAAAAACACACTTATGGCAATAAGGGAGGCTAATAATATGAAACATCTAAAAATGACCAAGTATTATATGGTCAAGAGATGCCTCTTTGTGTTGGTAAATAAGTCATTGAGAATAGCTGTTTCAGTGGAGTGTTAGTTGTGCAAACAATGTAAGTGGATTGACAAGTGAATGAAAGGTGAGAAAACGTGGACAACAATTGTAGTCTACTCCAGGAGCTGCCTATAAATGAGAAGAGGAGGCCGTGGCTAGATTAGGCTACAGTGTTGGGAGAAAGTCTTATTTTTTAATAGGACAGAAGTGAGCACATTTGAAGCCTGTGAAGAGAAAGAGTTCAAATAGAATATTGTTGGAAAGTTATTTTGGTGTCTTTTAAAGAGATTTCTCTTCTAGATTAGAGAAGAAATTCTGGCTTTCTGAATGCATTACTCTTTTTGAAAACCTTGAGGCCCTAAGTATCTACAAAGTCTAAGAGAGACTTGGGGAAATGACCCTTAAGAATTAGCCTCACATTTCAGAAACTTGTATTGGCCAGATCACTAGATAGCCACTGAGCGTCTAGTTATTTCAACTCCTTTTGGAAAGCCTCAAGGAAGAAGTGGCGTTCAGGAGGTAGGACTTTACTGGTAGAGACAGTTGGCTGAGGTGATGACATGAGAGTGAAAAAAACCTAGAAGCAAAAATGCATAAAATGTGTGCAAATTATGATTAGTTTGTTTGGAGTTGAGAATGAATGTACAAAATTTTTGGGCGATAAGCTTGAAAATAATCAGGGAAGCTGAGTCAATGCAGGCTTCTGCACTCCAAGGGGCTCACATCGTGCTCCATCCTGGAATGTGCCCAAGCATCTCTGCTCAGGACCAGCGACTCCAGAAGTTTCACGTGCCGATACCAGTAACAAACATAGGGAGATTTCGATAAAAAGCTAGGTATAGGTAAAGTTGATTTCCAATTCAGATGCATTGAATTTAAGGTAGCAGCAAACATCTAGTTAGGAATGTTAACAAAAATTTGGGAATGAGAGATTGAGCTCATAAAAGGGATTAAATTCTAGTATTAGTGACAATGATGTACAATCTAGGCGGTAAATGAAACTGAGGAACTATAAGTGATGTGATGATGTAAGTAAGAGGGTGATTAGGACAGCATTGTTCAGATACGTAGAACAATGTAACTTTTCATCCATAGAGTTCAGGCCAAATGGATTCTGAGATTAGTAAGACAGTGATTGTGAGGAAGCTATTAGATATGGAAAGTTATCCATAATACATGAAATAGCAAAAGCAAGTTGCAGAATGTGCATACTATAATCATAGTTTTGAAAACACTCATGCACGTAAACACAAAACATGTGTTTAGGTATGTTTGTGTATGCATAAAAAAATCTAGAAAATAATACACTAACAATAATAATTGTCATTCATTCATTCATTCAACACATAATTATTAACCACCTACCTACCATGTATGTGCCAGGCATTGTGCTACATGGTGGGAATGCAATGATAAATAATACCAAGTTCCTGCTCTTATAAAGCCTGTAATTTAGGGAGAAAGGAAGACTGTAAACAAATAAACAGACATATAAGCAGGTTATTACACACTGTGATACTACCAGTCACTCTACTAAGCACCTCAAATTTATTGTCTCATATACTCTCTTCAACAATTGTAGGAGTTACTAGTAGTTTCATTTTATCCTTGATGAATGGTTAAGTAACCCATTCAAAGCCATACTTCTCTAAGTGTAAGAGATAAGCATCAATACAGCAGAATCATAGAGAGTGAAAAGACCAAAAATTGTGGATTTTTTTGTGGTAACTTTTGCATTATTTAGTGTCAAAATAAGTAATATAAACAGGCAGTCAATAAAAGTATGAAAAGTTTCTCAACTTTATTCATAATCATGCAAATACAGATTTAAATTATAGTAAACTAGTACTTCGTATCCAATAGATTGACAATTTTCTTTTTTAATGGTAAAACCAAATGTTGGTAAGTATTGGAGCACTGGGGACTCTCATGAACTGCTTGGAGGGAATGTAATTAGTATACTTCCTTGAAGAGCAATTGGCTATATGTGGTAAAGTTGAAGATGCACATAATCCACAAATTTCATTCTTAGGCATAAGCCCTAGAGAAACTTTCACATCTGCTAAAAGGGAAAGTGTACTAGAATCTTCATTGCAGCATTGTTTGTAACAGAAAAGAAAAAAAGTGGAAATGATGTAAATACTCATCAATAAAAAAGATAAATGTTTTATAATCATCCATACACACACATGGTTTAATGTTGTTTCTAGCACCTATAGAACAATATTATATAATTATTTATTGAATAAATGTATTTATATACTAAAAAATTAATATTTACTTATAAAAATTATATTTAATGTCTGTCTCTACCTTTTAGACTATAAGCTCAATGAGGGAAGGGATTTTTGTCTGTTTTATTCACTGCGACATCACTGGTACCTAGAACAGTACCTAGCTCAAAACAGGTGCTCAATGAATATCTTTTAAATGATTAGTATGAAAATGAATGAACCAGAGCTCCACAGATAAGTATGAATGAATTACATAAATATAATTTTGAATAAAAAGAATAAGTTTCAAAAGAAATATATAAATGATACCATTTATGTAAAAGTTAAACTTTTGCCAAGTGGTACCATATACTGTTTCAAGATATACATATGTGTATATGCATATCTCTCTATATGCGAATATGTATATACAGATATGTACATATATATCTGTGTGTATATACGAATACATGTATATATGTACGCTTAATTCTCATTATTTATGGTGGTTATGTTCTATAAAGTTACCACAAACACTGAATTAGCAAATACCAAACCATTGTTTCTAGGGGAAATTCAGGATTAAGTTCCTGTGAGGTTCTGGTCACAACATTTTTGTCAAGTGATCAATACATAACCTTGTTTTATGTGTGTGTGCACTTAAAGACACCTTATTTGTTACACATTATTGATTCATTAACAGTGAACTCATGGCCAACAGCACTATAACTCATGCCTGAAGGAAGCTTATTTAACACAGTATTTTCTCTGTAAGGCACATTGCCTTCTCGCATGTAGGATACTACATAGCACTTCTGCACCAAATTTGGAGTCCCACTGTAAACAGCAAAATCGCCAGCAAAAAGCTTAAAAACACAAAAAAGCCTGGCACTAAATAGACCATGAAAAGGACTCTTGGTCATAGTTTGAGAGCTGAAATGGGGAAGCAGAGTGTTGCCTTGTTTAACATCAGCTGGAAACACACGGGTCAAATACGCAAAATTTTGGTGTTCTCTGCATGTCCATGAGTGACTACAAAAGCACTGGGAATATTGATTTGGGGATTATAAATAAATTGCACTAAGTAAGCAAATTTGCAAATATGATGGAATCTGTGAATAATGAGGATCCACTGTATAGACATATATCTTGCTAGTTTATTAATTACCTATCATTCATGCATATATGTGTATACATAAAAACATGTACACACATATATATATTTATAGTAGATATATTATTATATATTATGTTATTTATATATAGTATAGTATATACTTATATATAGTATAAATAAATGCATGAAAATGATAAAAACTAAATTCAGGCAAGGTGGGAGTAACCTTGAACTATGGGGAAGAAGAAGGGAAAGGGATATGATTATGGAACTGGATTGATAACATTTTTTCTTAAGCTGAGTGAGAGGTATACAGTTATTCATTGTATCATGTAAATCTTTATTTCTCTTGTTTGTCTGAAATAGTTTACAATAAATTTAAAAATTATTTTGTTTTTAAAATAAGAGAAATTAAGTCAAATATTGATAATTCTCATAACAAAAGAAGCAGTGAGCCACCTCCATTCCCATCCAGAATTCTACTTCCTAGAGGCAATCATGTTCAACTCAGCCTTTTCTTTTCAAATTTTACCCCATTAAAAAAAAAAGATGCCCAGTTCTTGATCCTCTATAGAATTTAGAATTGCGCACAATGAATGCATCACCAAATCAAGAGTGTAGATCTCCTTAAGAGAAATAAAGTTCACTGCCAATGTAGAGTTGTGGCTCAGGTTAATCAGCAGTTAAATTTCAGACCAACATTAGCCCTGGGAATCTAAATTGAGTAGCATATGCAACAAACTTCACACTAGTTTTCAAAGATCGGGCCATATATGGGAATGAGGGAGAAGGAACCTGCAGATCTGATACTGGTGGGAAGGATGGAGAGCAGGATGATGTTTGAAAGGCACCAAAGGGAGTTGAAGAGTAATGATAATAAAGATGGTAACAATGAAATACATATGAAAAGATGGACTACAGAACATATTAACAAAATATGCTCTACAGCTTTTGTCTCTACCCACTTAATGAAAACATGGGTTTGTCTGTTGTGTTCATTAATTCCTGCCACATAGTAGGCACTTAATAAATGTTTGTTGAATTAACAGATACATGAATGCAAGATTAGATGGAGTGTGGCAAATATAATAGAATAATGTGTCACAATGCTGTAGGTAATTTCCCCTAAAAAATTAGCATCATGAATATAAATTGAAAATATTTCTCACCCATGTCGGAGACCTAAAGAAGAATGAAATTCGTGCTTCTAGCACCTTCTTGTTGCGGGGTCTCAGTGGAAATCTGATAGTCTACGTCAATAGCATGGCTTCACCTCTCTCAAGAAGTTACAGTCAGAAAAACTCATTTCCAAAAGTACTTATTGACAAGAATTCATTTAAAATCAGAGGGTGAGGAGGCTTCATTTGGGGAGAAAGGATTGATTCTTTGGGGTACTTTTCAAAACCTGGCACTTAAATCTTCTGTTTATGTCCCTTGACGAGTCTATTTGTTTCGTCTCTTCCTTTTCTCTGACTTCCCCACACACTTGGGCTATTTTCACACTTGAGACATTTTAATTATGTACAGAAGTACTTAAAGCTGAGGGACTTGCTTAGCTGCTCATAATTTTTTCTTTAGCGTGTGAGTTTTAAGTTTTGTTTTTTTTTTTTTTGTGAGGAAGATCAGCACTGAGGTAACATCTGATGCCAATCCTCTTCTTTTTGCTGAGGAAGATTGGCCCTGAGCTATCATCCATGCCCATCTTCCTCCACTTTATATGGGACGCCGCCACAGCATGGCTTAACAAGCGGTGCGTCGGTGCGCGCCTGGGATCCGAACCTGCGAACCCCAGGCCGGGCCACCGCAGTGGAGCGCGTGCACCTAACCGCTTGCTCCACCGGGCCGGCCCCGAGTTTTATGTTTTTTATGTGTTACATCCTTGGAGTTCTCACCATATTTTACAAGTTTATTTTTCACGCATCATTCATTGTCAGGATTTGAATTAGCAAATGTATTCTTTTGTTTAATCTTATTTTTTCCCTCTTCTTTCTCTGTACTTAATTCTGAATAGCAAATGCATCACACTGCTGTATTCTTTTGGTTCTAATCCATTGACGACATGACTAAAAGACCCATGGATTCCTGTTCATGCTTGTTTTGGTGATGGTCAATATTCCTTTATTTCAGTACCTGCCACAGCATGTTGTAGAAAGAGTGAGGGTTGAAAGCCCTGATTTTCCTCCAGGTTCTGCAATTTACTAACTCTATGAATTTAAGTTAATCACTCAAACCTGCTGTGCCTTAGTTTCTTTATCCATCTAATGAGTATAATAATACTATTCTTACAGGATTGTTGTCAAATCAACTGAAACAAAAAGCTAGTAATATCTTCCAGAATGCACAAAGCACTTTATCAATCTAAAACACTGTTGCCAGATGTCCCTTTAATGAGGTTGCCATAATCTCTGGTTTAAGTGTGCTGGCCCAGAAATATCTGCTGTTCAGGGCAGGCAGAATCATAGCCAACCCCCTTGGTAGTACTCAATCATTCAGTCATTCTTAAAAAAATTATTGAGCACTAACTATGTGCCTGACACTCTTTGAGGCGTTGCAAATACACTGGTCAAGGATACAGATAAAGTATTTATTCCCCTGAGCTTATATTCAAGCCAGCATAAGATTTGAGGAAAAGGATAATCTATATAGAATAGAAAATATATGTGCACAGGTATATTTATATTTATAGTACAGAAGTGATGGCATGTCATTAATGTTGAAAATTACACATACAAAAAGTTCTCAAAAAAAATCTCCCATTCTTATTGTGTACATGTATTCCTTGTAAAACTCATGGGCATTCAAAAGAAAACCAAGGGGATGTTTAGGGTGGAGGTAGAGGAAATGCTCACTCCCTGAGCCAAGGCCAAGCCCTAGTAGGTGCCTTTGTTAATAACCCTATAGAAAGGCTATCCTCTCTCATTGCAGATACAGCCACCTTCTCTCCATCCTGACTCATCTTGCTTGATTTTGTGTGTGTGTGAAAAACATGTTGCCTCTAACCCAGGAAAGACTTTTTCGTCCACAATCTCCAACACCCAACTAAAGTCAATGACTGTCTCACTATAAGCATCTCCCTTGCCCCTCATCCCAGCGTAGAGACTATATATATATGCCCCCGAACAGTCCCCTTTGGGCTTATCTAATCCTTTTGGTAGAAAGCAAAAGCTAGCTCATGTGTTGTCCTTATAATGTGGCATAATGGTAGAGGAAATGTAGGTGGAAGGCTCAGATCCCAGATATAACTCTTAGCAGCTGTGTGAGTTTGGGCAAGAGACTTAGTTCTTCTTTGCCTCAGTTTCTTCATCTGAAACAAAAGATAATAAAATTACTCATCTCACGATGTTTCTGTAAGAGTTAGATAATGCATGCAATATACTGTATGGTACAGAATGATTGCTCAATCAATATTAGATAGTATTATTATTTCTTGACCAGGTAATTAATCTTAGTTTTACCATAATCTTCTAACAGAGATCCTGGTGACTCTGAGGGAATGAATAAAGGTTTATTTGGTAAATATAAACTCAGATTGAATCATTATTTTTTGTGCGTGTGAGGAAGATTAGCCCTGAGCTAACATCTGTTGCCAATCCTCCTCTCTTTTGCTGAGGAAGACTGGCCCTGGGCTAACATCCATGCCTATCTTCCCTTACTTTATAAGGGATGCCGCCAGAGCATGGCTTGATAAGCGGTGCGTCGGTACGCGCTCGGGATCTGGGCCTCTGACCCCCAGGCCGCCACAGTGCAGGGCACGCACTTAACCACTACGGCACCAGGCCGGCCCCACTGAATCATTATTTTAACAGTAGGAAGCTATATAATGTGATCTTTTGGATCCTGGTATCTGTGACCCCAGATAATTTATTTAATTTTTCTGAGGGATTATTTCTTTGCTCAGCAATAACACAAAAAGTTTAGCCTCAGTTCATTTCAAGTTCTAAAAAGGATATGAGAAGGAAGAATTACAGAAAAAAAGAGAAACTATAGTGAGTACTTAAAATTATTAGGTGAAACATGAATGAGAATCAAGTGGAAAATGTTTTGAGTTGATGCAGACAGGAGAAACAGAGAAGAGGAGCTCTTGAGTCATATAAATTGACATAGCCCAATGACCAAAACAGAAAAGGCAGTTTGAAAGGCTTCTGGGTCATGGAAACCATGAAGAATAGAACAATTAGCTCTAAGTGTCAATTTCCCGGATTGTCGAGTGGATGAAATGACAATTAATTTTAAAGTGCTTTGAAAAAAATCAAAGTGCTTTAATGTTCAAAATCACTAACTATCAGGGAAATGCACATCAAAACTACAATGAGATATCACCTCACGCCTGTCGGAATGGCTATAATTAACAAGACAGGAAACAACATGTGTTGGAGAGGATGTGCAGAGAAGGGAACTCTCATACACTGCTGGTGGGAGTGCAAACTGGTGCAGCCACTATGGAAAACAGTATGGAGATTCCTCAGAAAATCAAGGATAGAACTACCATATGATCCAGCTATTCCACTGTTGGGTATTTACCCAAAGAACTTGAAAACACCAATTTGTAAAGGTACATGCACCCATGTGTTCATTGCAGCGTTATTCACAATAGCCAAGACTTGGAAGCAACCTAAGTGCCCATCAAGGGACGAATGGATAAAGAAGATGTGGTATATATACACAACGGAATACTACTCAGCCAAAGGAACGATGAAATCCAGCCATTTGTGACAACATGGATGGACACTGAGGGTATTATGCAAAGTGAAATAAGTCAGAGGGAGAAGGTCAAATACCGCATGATTTCCTTCATTAAGTAGTAGATAACAACAACAATAAACAAACACATAGGGACAGAGATTGGATTGGTGGTTACCAGAGGGGAAGGGGGGAGGGAGGAGGGTGAAAGGGATAATTCGGTACATGTGTGTGGTGATGGGTTGTAACTAGTATTTTGGTGGTGAACATGATGTAATCTCTGCAGAAATAGAAGTATAATGATGTACACCTGGAATTTTTACAATGTTATAAACCAATGTTACTGCAATAAACAAAAAATTTAAAAAAATAAAATAAAATAAAAATAAAAGGTATAATTAAAAAAAAAATCAAAGTGCTTTAAAAATGCGAGGCCATTTTAGTGATGAGCACATATGCTCCTTCAACAGTGGATCTTAGGATTGAAAAACAGAATCTTATGTTGTGTTCATTTCATCAGCATCCTGTTGCCTTTGGTTGATTCAAAGTATGGAGTGTAGAGTCAGTCATTCCTTGTTTACTGTAAATTTGGTATCCAAAATAACTTATTTTGCTTAAATATTCTTTCTCTTCTTCTTTTAAACAGAAGTTTTGACTTCACTGTTTTTACAGAATTAAAAAACAAAAGTTTTCAATGCAGCCTAGAGTATGACTGTTCCATACTCTCATGTCACACTATAGGTTTAGGAAAACTTGAACTTATACTTGAAATAAATCTCCACAGTGGTACAAGGAAGGAGTTGGAGAGGAAAATGAAAACAAATGCCACAGGAGGCTGAAAAATCCAAGATACTTCACTAGCTGAAAAGAATTTGATCAATATTTGACAGCTGTGTATTTACAAATTATTCTATGTCAGATGCACTTTTACGTCTTTAAAAATGGTTCCAAACATTATCAACAGTGGTGTTCAGTGAGGGTTTGGTTATAACCAAAGAAAATCTGATTATGCCTTTCTTGCAAGAAAAAATTTTTAGTTCCTAGGACAACATTCCCCCAGAAGCCCTATGCTTGGATATTTAGTAGACAACAATAATTTTTCAAAATGTCTAAAGCTGGCTCTTGAAAATCATCCAGACACAGGAGGCCATGAAGGGAGATTTTCTCAAGATATGAGAAAAGACATCTAAAGAAAAAGCAAAAATCTTGCTTTGTCAAACAGTCTATTATAGTATTCCTTGATTTCTTCATCTGCATTGTCCTTTGGATTATTCTTCCATGTCCCCTCATTGTCTTCTATTTCAGTTTGATGCACATGGGATCGGAGACTTTGCTTTCCTCCTAAAGTAAGTTTATATAGATGTGGAGGGAACCAAGAGAAGATGAGAGTTTCCTAGAACTTCTAAGTCGTTTAGGGGGAAAAACATAAAAGGATCATATGACTTAGGTCCTGCTCTCAAGGAACTAATAATCCAAATGGGGGAGAAGGTTGGTATAGAACACTAAGTGTCCAATGGCCTTTGTGGTAGGCAGCCTCCAATATGGCCCCCAATGATGCCCCCTCCTAGTATTCACACCCATGTGTTGCCCCCTCCACATCGTACCAGGGTCGGTCTGTATAACCAGTAGGATATGACGGGGGTGATGGTCCATCACTTCCAAGATTAGGTTATAAGAGATAGTGCGGCTTTGCATCTTAGTCGTTCACTCTCTCTTTCTCTTTGATAACTCCCTAGAAGAGAAGTCAAATGCCATGTTGTGAGCCACACTATAGAGAGGCCCACAGGTGAGACACTGAAGGCTTGGGCCAAAAGCTGGCAAGGCCCTGAGGCCTACAGCCAATAGCCACATGGGTGAGCTTGGAAAAGGATCCCATGGATCAGCTGAGCCTTCAGAAGGCTGCAGCCTAGCCAGCATCTTGACTGCAACCTCCCAAGATGCTCTGAGCCAGAACCATCAAGCCTTCAGAAACTGTGAGGTAACAAATGTCTAGAGTTTTATGCCTCTACATTTGGAGGTAATTTCTTATGCAGCAGTATATAACTAATGCAGTGTTCTTCAGACTAAAACTGCTCTCAGGATTAGGAGAAAGCAGAGGGCAGTGAGGCCTCAGCTCATACAGATAAGCAGCTTGGAGAAAGTGCGGCAACAGTTTCTGCATTTCACACAGAGAAGGTAAATCTTCTTCCTGCCTCTTGCCCCCAGCTACGTAGTTCCTTTCTCCAGGAAAGTCACGGTTACTAGTTTCTTGTGTATCTTTCCGGCATGTTCTGAGCGTTACTGATGCTGATATTGAACATCTTCAGTCAGCAAATTCTTAAATACTAAGAATTTCTCCTTAATATGTATGGAGGAGAGAAGCATGTAAACTTGTGAAAAGTTGGTACCATGTTTTAAACCCACCTGCAACGCAGGTTTGTTTTTCAACCCTAATTTTTAACATCTGTTGTCTGAACTTCCTTCCTTTTTATTCTGCTTTTCTATTTTGGTCAGATCCATAGAACAGACTATTCAAAGTTGCATTTGGACTTGAGACTATTTCAAAATCACTTGAGAAATAAATTTTTGTAAATGATCACTTCCTTTCATGTAGCAGACTAGTTCCTATTAGTTAATCTTTCCTTCTTTTCTGGAAATATTTAGCTTTCATTAATAATTCATTTGTTTTAACGGTGTGCTCAGCTGAGGATCCCTGAATATTGAATTTATAGCCTTTTAGAATTGTGAATATTTCTTGTTCTATATGAAATTCATACATTCATTATTAGTGTTTTATTCTTGCTGATGAGCCTCATAAGCTTCTGAGATTTTCCAAACACAGGCTGTCCATGAAGTTATACTTTTTCTCTTGGGAGCTTATTTGTGTAATATGTCAGCTTTTGGAATCATGTTACCTACATTCTGCTTCTTTTTCAAGTTTAACTTTTAAAAAAATGTAAAAGACCATCTGAATTAACACTTGAAGATTCAATAAAAATTTACTTCAGTCTCAGGTACACAAAACAGAAGTTCTCTATTTTCTCTTACTAACCAATTTTTCTTTCATATGTAACATTTCCATGATTCTTTAGCTCCATTTCTATGGTTATGTTTTGTCTCCTTTGTAACCTCAGTTTACTTTGTAGCATGTGCTTCTCTTCATTTTGAAGTTGGCTACAAACTTTTTTTATTTTTAATCCCAGACCACAAAATATTCACATGATTTGAAACACACACACACACACACACAATGATTAATGTATTCGAAAATCCATAAAAGCCACAGCAGTCATTGCTGTTTTACTTGGTCAACAGAATGTACTTGTTTTTAGTTATTTATTAGAAGGTTCATTTTTGCCTTTAGTTTTGTGTTTTTGAACTTTTTTCCCCCTGCTTTAGTTAATTTTTAACATGGCTTTACAGAATATGCAGTAAGTAATACAATTCACAGAAATTTTTTCCAGCTTGACCTCATTTCCTTTGCAACAGTGTAAGAGTAAACATTTGCTCCTGGGCTCTCCTAATTTCCTCCCTCCAAACTTAACTGACTTTATTTTTTGTTTCTGGACCCTGCCCTATGAGGCCGACCCCTAACAGTCTACTGTGTATGATTTTCCGGGTTTTCCAATTTTATTTTATCTGTCTTAACATTCATCACTTTTCAGTTTTGCTCCATCTATCTACTAACACACAATGCAAGTCTATCTTCTTCTGTGAAAACTTCCTGGATGGAACATACTTTGGGGCTTGATAAATTAATATCTTTAAAAAAACAGTAAACAGCAAGAATAGGCTAATGTTCTAATAAGGATATACTATATCAGTCCCACAGACTCATAGAAACAGACCCTGTTCCTGGATTCTTGGAGGTTATGACAAAGATGGCAGCCCATTGAGAGAAGGCCTACAGATTAGTAGTTCTCCAAGTTTAGGTGCTTTAGCAAAACACCACTGGGGTTGTTTGCAAGAATTGCAGATTTGTAGACCCCAGTCCCAGAGATTCTGATTCAGTAAGTCTGAGATGGGATCCAAGAATCTGCCATCTGCAAGATTTCTATGAAATCAGGTTTAGTCTCATGCTCCGAGGGACATTTTGATGAGAAACAGAAAGTTCTTACAAGATCAATATGTGTATGCTCATAGTACTTAAACAAGGAGGAAGATGAATTAAGTGTCTATCATGCATGGGAAATAACCATCTATCGTTCAGATTTTGTAGAAGATTCTCTAGAGAAGGTGTAATTAAAGGAACTATTCAAGTAATTCAAGAGAAAAATATATTTATGGAAAATTGTCTTGAGAAGAGTGTAAGGAAACTATTTGAACTTGCTTTGAAATATGAAAAGACAGAAAAATCTAAAGGAAAAGTGGGCATTGTTGACAAGGTGGAAAAATTTGAAATAGCTAAGATGGAGACTAATGTAAACCTTACAAGGTCCGTTAATTCTAATGATTCTGTCTGCGTTATTAGAAGTTTATGGACATACAGCTGGCTCCCATTTAATCTAGAAAGATATTTGAATTAGGTCTTTGCTTATAGAGCAATGATTCCCATTCTGGGCTGCACAATAGAATTACCTGGGAGCTTTAATAAATATTTATGTCTGGATCCCACTCCCTACATATTGCATTTTAATTAGTCTTAGGCATGGCCTGTGCATCAGGATCGCTAAAACCTTTTTAGGTGATTTGAATGTGCAGCCAAGGTTAATAACTACCATTCTAGTTAACCTGGCAAGTACTGTAGTGTTGAAACTTGTCAAGTACTGCAACTTGTCAGAGTTTAATAGAAATTAAACTAAAATTGACTGATACTAGAGTAATTCACACACAATGAACAGTGCTTTGCCGTTCATCATCTCTCTCTCTTTTTAGACTTACTGTTGTCTAAAATTAAAACTTGATAATGTCGCCAGCACTGTCCAGAGAGAAAGAGAGAGAGAGAGAGATTGACTGGATTTGGGAGAAAATAGATCTGATCACTAGAGAAACCTTTTATTCTCTGAGTTAGAGATGAGTCAACAGGCCCCACCATGAACTGGAGGACGTATTCTCAAGACTATCTCAAGACTCTTGGCTCTGGGTCCATAAGCACCACGCAGTTTTCTGACTAATTTTGGAGTGCCAAGAGATGTCAGTACAGAGAGAGTGCACTGGCCAGAAAACTTGTGCATCCTAGTGCACTCAGCATTTATTTTCTCATTGTAAATTCATATGTTGACATGCAGTTTATAATTTTTTCTCTATTGAGTCTAGCGAGTATTGGTTGAGCCCCCTGGCCCTAACAACTCCTCTAATTATGGTGTCAAACAATTTCTTGTAAACTTGAGAGTTAAGACTCTGTAAGACTCAGCTTAATTGAGCAGCTGGACTCCTTCAGTAACATTTCTAGGTTGTTTCTCAACAACTGTAAAATGTATTATAGACTTTTAGAGCTGTTAGGAGTCAATATTTTATTTTACAAAGAAGGATACAGGCTCAAACAAGTGAAGTGACGAGCAAGGACATAAGGCGAGGACATGGATGGGTAGGGACACAGAACTTTTGAATCTAAGGACATGGCTCCCACAGCATTACAGAGTCTCTCACAAACGATGCTTGCCATAATGACTTTGTTTTCATCCCCTTATATACCCGCTGGGCTTTTAATGACGGTACACCTTTGTTAGGAAGCAAATCTTTCCACGGATAAAATGACTTCATAATTATAGAAGCTCCACTTAAACAGTAATTTTTCCTGAGGCCTTATAGCTTCCAAAACCAATATGTGTTGATGCGTGATGATACACTTCTTAAGCCTGGCATGAATTTCTTCCTTTCTTTCTAGTCATTCAAAAATGCCCCTGCCTAAGCATACTAAAAATCAGATAGAAGAAGATGAAAAAACTCCTTGCTCAAAAATTTGATCTTCTGTGTTTTGAAAAGAACTCGCAAGCTTTGACAAAATATTTATATTCTATTAAAAAAACACAGTCACCCATTAAACTTGTTTTTATACGTAAGAAACACAGCACCAAGAACTAAAAGGGGAGGTCAGTATGCTCCGTGGATGTGATTTACTTCCTTGTGCATGTTTCAACAGACCTGCACACAGAGTTGCTTTCCAATGTACTAGCCATATAACATTTATTTTATCTGTTTCACTTCAAGTTTGTTATGCTGTGTTTGCCCAGCGTTTACAGGGCTAGAGAATAGCAGAAACCAGACCAGAAATCACCGTATTTTCTCTAGGCTCTAAAGGTCATGTGTCGGAACAATCACTGGACACCCTCTAGTCTGTTGATTGGATTCAGATTATGACCTCCCCATTCGTTCCATTCAAATGACCCTGAAGGTATGAGCTCAACAGTGCTCTGAAACAGTGTTGGCACACGCTGTGTAAACAGCCATGCTCAGAAACCAGGAATGCCTCACCAATAGCCTAAGAAAATCTCTATTACAAAACAACTTATAGGTCTGAGGTAAATCACGCTTTCAGTCACTTTGGGGAAAGTGTTCGCATGACATATTTCAGTTTGTGTGAACTGGACAGAGAAAACATGTCCAGAATGATTATCCAAAACACTTTTAAACCAAGGGTTCTCTGAAACAGTAGGTTGGGATAAACAACTGCTAGGGGCTTTAAAATGTAGGCTATTCCTACTCCTTCCTTCTACTTCTGTTCTCCAGGTAGTTGCACAGCCTTCGGGCTAACAGCTTTCCTTTGTCTAATTGCTACGACAGTTTGTGTCTGTGTGTACCTGGCTTGTGCATTCTCAGTAAAAATTTATTACCAGGGTCAGGACCAGAGAGGAAAGAAGAGACTAATAGGAGAAGACGTTAGTGCTTCAGAAAATACACTTAGGATCCTACAAAAATGATTCCCTTGGATTGCAAGATGCTAACTTCCTACCCTTAGATGGACAGAAAGCCAGAACACAGAAAAGTTAATAACAGTCGTCAAATTACCCAACATCACACAGGATAGAAAATGCCTGTGAAATCTGATTGAGGTCTGTGAATTGCAACAGTGCATCCCAAAGCAAAATAGATGTGGCCGGAATTCTACTGTCCAAGTGGGGACCACCAAGCCTTCTGGGTTCTACATGAAACTGAGTGGAATTCGGTCCAGAGAAAGCAAGTTCCTTTTTAAAGTTGGGAACAAATCAATCTGCAAAGTAAATCAACAAGTGTTCCAGGAGTTTTAATTGTTAAAAACAAGGATTGTACCTACATTTTGGTTTCTAATAGCATTTAAAAAAAAAAAAAAAGAGCCAGAGCTCCTTGGAGAAATGGCTGGTTCTAGGACTGGGGCAGAAAATATACAACATGAACCTGGAACATCTTTTAGTGACAGAAGGCAAGGAAGTGCTCAAAAAAACCCAAAGCATACTGATGGGGATATGTCAAAGGGACACACCAGCCAACAGAAAGAGCTCCCAGTGGCCAAATCTGGAGAAATTTGAGCAAAAAAAATAAACAAAGTGGTATTGGGTTATAAGTTAAAGTATAAAATAAATATCCTTGAGGCCATACTGATATGAATATGAATTCCAAATAATATATGTTGATACTCCATCCTCAAGGAAGTGGATCATAACATTCCGCTCCTTAAGTGTACACTGCACACAGTAACTTCCTTCTAAAGAACACATTATGGAAATGTGTTGGATAAAGTCATTTTATAGTGGAGAAATCTGAGAAATACCACTTCAGCCAGGTGACCAAGGTTAACATCATCAGTGATAAATCCTTTTGATAGTATACACCCTTCATGTGATGCAATGTGATAAGAATGGCATTTACCTTTGTGATCCTCCCCCAAGCCCATAATCATGAGAAAATGACAAATTTTACAAAATGCCTGACAAGTACTCCTCAAAACTTTCAAAGTCATGACAAACAAAAAAAGTCTGAGAAACTGTCATAGCCAAGAGGAGCCTAAGGAGACATGATGATTAAATGCAATGTGATATCTGCAGGGATCCTGGAACAGAAAAAGGACATTAGGTTTAAAAAAAAAGAAAAACTAAGGAACTCTGAATAAAGTATGGGCTTTAGTTAATAATAATGTATCACTATTGGTTCATTAATTGTGACAAAAATACCATGATGTAAAAGGTTAATAATAGAAGAAGCTGGGTGTGGGGCATATGAGGACTCTCTGTATTACCTTCGTAACTATTTTGTAAATGTAAAACTATTCTAAAATTAAAAAGTTATTAAAAATACTATTTTAAAAAAATAGAGACTGGAGGGATAAGATGGTTGTGCAATGAGCATGGAAAAGAAGACATAAAATGACATACCCAGGTAATGTGATTGAGTCTGTTGTGAAGTTATAGAAAACTGGAGAATATTTCTCAGGGACCGTGCCTGTCCTGTGCATTGTTGCACAATGAAGGTCCGCCTAGAGACATTTCAACAGTGAGTGATGGTATGTGTTTGCATGTTAGAAGGCAACGAAGAAGAGACAGATGTCAGAAATAGAATCTCTGCCTAGGAGTTCTAAGATGGAAGAGCTGTGTTTACCGATATAAGGATTATGGGAAGAAAGTTTCTCTTGAATCCAATTATAGGGGGTTTTAGGTCCACTAGTTCTCATTGCTGCATTATAATAATAATAATAGTATAACGTAATTTATATTTATATATTTAATATATGAATTATAAATTATTAATTTAATAAAGTCAATCAATAATTAAATCAATATATTTATTTATATGTGAATTTATATAATATGTATTTGTAAATATATAAATATATATTTATATATTATATTTCTGTATTATAATAATAATATAATTATTATATAAATTATAATTCTAGAGCTGTGAGCCTGATTCCGGGGGAAAACTTCTAAGGGATCCTGTTCATAATCAGTAAGAATCTGTTGAGCTTTCTGCTATGTGTCAGGAATTGAAGATACAGAGATGAACAGGAGGAGGTCTGAAATCCTAGGTGTTAGGAATCTCATTGAATAGTAGGGAGAAGTCCCCAGGACAGTATGAGAATCACTAAAATAGAAATAAACGTGGGGTGTTAAGGGGCCATAGAAAAGAAGTGTCTAGATTAGACTTGGGGTCAGTAAAGCCCTGAGCTGAGTGTGGAAGGATAACTTAAAAATAGGCCAAGAGAAGGGCTGGCCTCGAAGCAAGAGCAGGCAGCTGAGCAAAGTCACAGAGCAGGAAACATTATGCCCACTTGAAGAAGTGCAATGGGTCCCGTATGGCTGGAGGGAAGGCAGATGTGGGATGGTGACAAGAAATGAGCCCAGAGAGTGTTAAAGAGTGGGTAGAATAATATCTTGAGGAATGACCTAAGGACATGAACTTTTTCTGGAAGATTACAATCAGGCTCCTCACAGTCTCTCATATCCCACTTCTGTTATCTACTGGTGCTTTGTAATAACCTGTCAAATAATCCTACAAGACAGATGGAGAGATGAACATAGTCGACTAATGTAAGATGACAGACTGCAGACTGATGCTTCACTGTCATTTTTATTGCACTGTATATCTCAAGTCTATCATAAGGAATATATTTTTAAGGAAATAAAAATGCATACAGCGAACGTGCAAAATTTCTGCCTTATGAGGATGACAAAAGAGTGTGTGTGGGAGGGGAATTCCTAAACCAGGTGAATTGTGCCATACAACATTTTTAGAAATACCTACTTGGCATTCTCGGGATGAAGCTCTTGCTATTCATTTAATCATAGGTTTAATTTTTCCACGGACTGTGCATATTCTTTGAATGCCTTCAGGGTACAGAAAACTGCAGGTGAACCCCAGCATGCTCTTAGCAAAAATGGAAATGTTATAAGAATTGGGAACATTTCACGTGGAAAAGAGAAAGCTAAGGGGCTATGTGTGAAGAAGGTTGTTACCAGGGGTGCTGCCGTCAGTTGGCCGGGTAGAATGTGAGGTTCATGAAGGCTGAGCAAGAGCCCTGTCCATCTAGTTTACGCTGTATCCACAGTGCCTAGCTGATGTCCTAGCAAGAGTAAGCTGTGAATGAGAACTGCTGGATGGCTGAAGGATGGAGGGGTGGAGGAAGGGGCGGTGGAAACGTTTGGGAGTGATGCTGCCAACTGTACACAGCAGGCACTTTAAGAGAAGCGGTGGGAGTCTGCTGCCGAGAGACTCATCGGTGGCGTAGTGGAGCACAGTTCCGAGATAAGGGCTCTGGAACCGGGCTCTGTGGAGCTGCTTCCTGTCTCTGTCACTGCCTAGCCTGGTATAGGCAAGAAACATCACCTTTCTGCCCTAAGTTTCCTCATCAGTAAATGAAAGATATTAAAAGATATAATAATAATGTTTATATCATATAGTTGTTGTGAGGATTAAGTGATATATATCACTTAAAATATATGTGATCAATTGATCTGTCTATCTATCTATAATCAGCCTCTAACAGTTCTAACAGAACCTGACACATGGAAATCATTAAAGTACCTTTTATCTATTCATTTTAAGACGTCTTTCCTCTGTGGTACTTAGCCTCTTGATCACTAATAACAAGAAGAAAGGAGAGACAAGATGGAGAAATACTATCCAATTTTCTATCTTTTTTAATCCCTTTTATTATGAGTAAGGAGAAATGGAATGAGAACCATGAAAAATGATTACTGTTGAAGGAGTAAAATAAGTCAAAATGAACCTACCAAAATCTGAAAAGTGTGGCGTGGTTAACATAATTAACTAACGAGCTCTTTGGTTTGGTCAGATGGGTTGACCTAAAGCTTAATTTACGTGGACAGAAAATGGAAGGAAGATAAGAGGTGGCAGATTTTCAACACATACCAGGGTGAGAAAAATGCTTTCCCACCTAAAAATGAATCCTCTCGCCTGCTTTAATCCTTGAAGAGAAAGGGGAAAAGAAATGCTGAGGGCTGAACACCCTGAGCAGGAGCTGAGCGGCGCTTCCTCTCGTGGCTGGATTCCTGACGGGCTTACTCATGCTGCTGCAGGTCTTGTCCTCGCGTCACACTGGTTCCAGGAACTGCTCATGGTCACTAGTGAGGGAGCAAATTATCTGCAGCAGCTGGTGATCGACTCCTCAATGACACTCAGCTCCAGACTATGACAGAGGGCCCTTTGCCTCCCTGTCACCACACCCCGCACTCAGAGCTCTCACCCGGCTCCCATCACTCCCGCTAACTGTGCCTGTGCTGAGAGGCAGCCTCTCGAGGCTGCAAGTAGAAGACTGTGACTTGGGCTTGGTGACAAATCTCTGATTCTTGGAATTGTTTGGCAGGTGGATTTGCCGAACAACTCAGTTCCCCTAACTTGAAAACAAGATGAGAAAAGAGGAAGAGCTGAGATGCCTGCAGTTTCCTCAATTTTGAAGGAAGGCCCTTCTCAGTGTGCCACTTGGAGTAGATGCTCCCATGGGCAGCGCTGAGTGGCCTCAGTTGCATAGTAGGTCCATCTAATTGTCGTGCCCATTGGCGTTGGCTCCCAAATATCCAATCCATCATCTTCTACTGGATATTAACATGCATTTGGGAGAATTGGGGAACTGACCTTAGTTTTAAAAAGTGCCTATTCAGTTATAAGATTTTCTCATTCCCTTTACCAGTGATTGGTGTTAGAATGAACTTATGACTCAACCTGGCCTGGGAGGCACTTGCTGAAGGCCGTGGCTTCGCCAGACATATAAAAGTCAGCTGTCCTATAACTTCGAGGGGAGTCAGCTGATGCTGTGGATGGGTGGATGGCAGAGGGGGAGCTGAGCCCACAGTGGCATTGTTACACTACTGGAGTCGACCTAAAGTGGACCGTGCCTTAGGATAAGCTCCTGAGAGACCTAGTAAGTGTCTTTGTTATTTCAAACCATTTTAGCGTACTTACTTGCTGCTGAAACATCCTAAAAATACAGAAATCCACTTAAAATATATAATTTGTCTTTTACTACATTTTTATGTAAACATATAAGATCAGCTTTCTAAGGATACAGAGTTTCCTTATGAATGAATGGATGAATGAATGAATGAATGAATAAAAGCTGGTCTAATTATCAAATTTTATTCATTAATTCTATAAGCCTTAGTTGAGTGTCCACTTTAGGTCTAGCACTATGCTTGACAGTGAAGGCAAGTGGATAAATAATACTTTGCTCTCAAATTGCTCATATCTGCTAGAAGATACAGACACAGAAAAAGAACATGGAAGTACAATGTGGTAAATGTGATAATAGAGCTATGCAAATATTCCTGGGTTCCAGAGAAGTGATGATACCAAAGCTATGTCTTATAAGACAACTGGTAGCTAAGTCAGGTGGAAAGGAAGAAAATGAGCATTCCAGGCCTTAGAGACATTATGAACCAAGGCAAGGCATCCATCACTCAGACTATAATGTGAATGATAACATTTAGAGTCGTCCAATGTACAACCCATATTACTGTATGCAGCAGCCCTCAATAAAGACACAGGAAAATGGAAAATAGTGTGAGAATTCATGGAACTAAAAACTGTCATTCTTGCTGCAATGGCAGATAGGAAATGAGGTTGGCGAGGCACTCAGAAATATGCATTCTTCTTACAGAGTCACTTTATATAACATGTTAAAGAAATTGAACTTTATCACATAAGTTAGTATTTCTCCTAAAGTATGTGTATTCACATCACCTGGTGAACATTTTTCAAATACAGACTTGCAGGTTCAACTCCCAGAGATTGATTTTATTAGTCTGGGGTGGGGCCAGGGACCTGCATCTTTAACCAGATCTCCAATTGATTCTTCTACCTCCTAAAACGGAAGAAAAAGTAGTGAAGATGATGTGTGTCTCTGAAGGAGGTCCGTCAATGGGATGACAGTCAAATTTGTTTCAGAAAAAGACCATCTGGCTGCTGTTTGAGGAATAGATGGGGAGCTGGCAGAGTAGAGGAGGTTGGGAAGATGTGCAGTAATTCAGATGAAACATGAGGAGACGGGGGCAATAGGGATGGAGAGGAGGCCAAAGATTTATGCAGCTTCTTAGCCAGGCCAGGTGTCCTCAATGCCAGAGGAACACTATGACCCTCACTTGTTTTCTGGATGGAGAGCCTTATTTAGGAAACTCCTTGCAAGTGAGCAGAGAATTCCAGAAGCCTGTGTGACATCTCCTGAAATTGTTGAAGCAATTGACTTCATGGTTCCTGCGGAGGAGATAGCTGTTCCAGGGGTTGAGGCTGAGGAAGTCATTAAGCACTGTGGTCCCAGGCACCATGAGCCCCCTCAGGGATCGCAAACAGACAAACCACATATATGACCCAAAATATGTTCAAAATGCCCCTTTAACTGCCAACTGGAATAGTACGCACTGAGTAGTTAAGTGTCGTGAAGACTAGAGGCACCAAGCAAGGAAAGAAAGGAGGATGGGGAGATGGGAAGAGTAGTGAAACCCACAGTTTGCATCAGACATTTTTCTACCCCCAGATGGCTGGTCAACTGGTTGAGGAGATGAATGAACTCATTCAGTAATCCAAAACCAAGTGTTTAAATGCAACTCCAAATACCCCTCTGCCACATGCGAACTGTATGACCTTAGGTGAGTTATCTAATCTTTCTGTTCCTCAGTTTCCTCACCTGTAAAATGGGGACCATAATTGTACTACCTCAGAGGGTAGCTATGCGTAATAAATGAGTTCATGTTTGTAAAGTTCTTAGAAGAGTGTAAGCACGTTGTGTAACAGAAATGCAACACTTCATAAGCTCTTGGAAGTGCTTATTTAAATTTAATTTAAATAAAATATATTTAATAAATCATATTTAAGATAAAGTAAATTCAAATTGGAATAAAATACACCCACTATATCTGCAGTGGCTGGCCAGGGCCTGTGTTGAGCCAGGGTCTCTGCTTTTGAGCCTTCACTTCCCTGCTAGGACTGATGAAGTAGCTCACAAGTTCTCGTACCGCATGGACAGCCGTGACCCTAGCTATGGAGAAATCTATGCCCACATTCACAATGCCACTTTGCAGCGTCTTACAGAGACTCCGGTGTCATTACTGTTTACCCTCATTGTTGCAAGCACCTAACTCTTTCATCTCCCCGTGAGTTTTCAGCCTCTTGTATTTTTTTTTTTTTTTTTTTGTGAGGAGATGAGCCCTGTGCTAACATCTGCCAACCCTCCTCTTTTTTTGCTGAGGAAGACTGGCCCTGGGCTAACATCCGTGCCCATCTTCCTCCACTTTATATGGAACGCTGCCACAGCATGGCTTGCCAAGCAGTGCGTCAGTGCGCGCCTGGGATCCTAACCGGCGAACCCCGGGCCGCAGCAGCGGAGCGCACGCACTTAACTGCTTGCGCAGCGGGGCCGGCACCATCCAGCCTCTCGTATTTTAACCTGTGGTTTCCAGCCTTCTTTCCACTGATTTAATTTTTAAACATACAGGAAAAAATATTAGTCAATACACTTACCATTCCAACCCACAAAATAAGCTTTTTTATTCTCCCTTCCACAGTGACATTTCTACAGAAAGCTATTATTTCTGTTTATGGTCCTAGTCACAGGATAATAGAGTTTTGTTTATGTATGTGAGGCTCTGCAATACTGCTAGAAGAGAAAGCTGCCTGTAGACAAAAGGACATTCCTAATTTAAAAGTTTAATTCTTCATTCCATTCCAAAGAACTGTGAACTGGAGAAGAGTTCATTCTCTTATCTCTGAAGGAGAGTTAGATGTTAAGACACTGTCCAGCCAAGCTACACTTTACTTTATGAAGGTATTTTATTACAATAAAGAAACATCAGCAAAACAGCTAACTCCTTTTCAGGCTGAAAGACATTTGTCACACTGGGAGGGAGCATTCTACAGAACAAGGTTTCTCAAAGTGTAGTCTTTGGACTAGGTACATCAGAAACTCCTCAAGCATTTATTGAAATTTCCAAGGCTCTACCCCGGGCCTAAAAGAGCAGTTTTCTGGGGTAGATCCAAGGCCCCCAGTATCCAGGATCCTCTGCTAATTTTGTGCACACTGAAGTTTTTGAACATGCTAATGAAGGCCACAATGAACGTTACCTTAATGGTTCTGATACTTAAAGCAGTTAGTGAGGGCCAAAGTTTCCGAAATTAGGATAATCTTGGGAGAAGGAAGCCTCTATACCTAAGTGTGCTATTGTGATTTATAATAAGAAATATATATTTGGTCTTCGTCCTGTTTCTGGCACCGACCTCCTAAAACCCTTGGAATTTCTTAAATGATGAGTGTGATAAATATGTCTTTTGTATGTTAATGAGGTAACTTTTGGAAAGCACCAAGGGTTGGGGTTGGTTGCCAGGGGAACCAACCAGGTCATTAAGGAATTTTCAGTCCTACCCCCTGACCTGGGGGCGGGGGCAGAGGGAGGGGCTAGAAGTTGAATCAATCGCCAATGGCCAATGATTTAATCAATCATGCCTAATTAATGAAGCCTCCATAAAAAAACGAAAGCATGGGGTTCAGAGAGCTTCTGGGTTGGTGAACAAGTGGAGATTCGGGAGAGCATCGCATTCCGAAAGGGCATGGAAGCTCCGTGCCCTTTCCTCATACCTTGTCCTATGTATCTCTTCCCTCTGGATGTTCATCTCTATCCTTTATTGTATCCTTTTACAATAAACCGGTAATCCAGTAAGTAAAATGTTTCTCTGAGTTCTGTGATCAGCTCTAGTAAATTAATCAAACCCAAGAAGGGGGTTGTGGGAACCTCTGATTTATAGCCATTCGGTCAGAAATACATGTAACAACCTGGACTTGCTACTGGTGTCTTAAGTCCAAGGAAGGGGTCGTTGGAACCTCCGGTCTTAGCCAGTTGGTCAGAAGCACAGGTAACAACCTGGGCTTGCAACTGGTGTCTGAAGGCAGGAGCAAGGGCAGTCTTGTAGGACTGAACCCTTAACCTGTGGGATCTGATGCTATCTCCAGGTAGATAGTGTCAGAATTGAGTTGACTTCTTGGATACCAGCAGGGTGTCCAAGAACTGCTTGCTGGTGTGGGGGACCCCCCCACCCCACATTGGAATTGGGTCCAAGAGCCCAAAAGACTAAGATATATGTGTATAAATAAGTATTAAACTTAAGGTAATTATAAATCCAAGAAAAGGGGTACAGAAAATGAATTAATGACTAGAAGATAGATCCATAACAAGTTATGGACAATATGAAGGCTGAAATATATAGTCTTTGAAGATCACATTCCCCACAGTGTCCCTTGGAGATGCTGTCAGAAATAGACCCCAAGGATGCTCATACAAAATGTCTGTCGACATCACATTTTTCCATTCTGTCCTGACAGTATTGCATGCAGTTTTGTTTACAAAGATTTGTCACTGGATCTCCCTGTGTACTTGGTCTTGTCCCTCTACACTACCCAGAATTTTGCTAGCCTTCAACTAACTTAGTAATACAATATATTGAATTTTCATAATACTGAACTCTGTTTTATAAAGTACACTTTAATCTTCTCTCTTGATTTATTTTGATCTCTAGGGCTATTTTTTAGCTTATTTTAAAACGACTACGGCTTAAAAACATTTCTTTAAAACAAGTTTTTTCTTTCCATCAGTTACAGTGCAGTATTAAGATACTGAAGAAGGCCTTCCATTAGTTATAACAGCCCCTGGTTTCTGGCATGCTGGCATATTTCACAGCTAAAATGGTAAACAACAGAGCAGCCTCTCTGTCCTCTGAAAATCACATATGTAAATGAGAAGAGAAAACAGATTTTGGCAAGTTTTATCTCCCATGGTACTTGATCCCTTGGGGGAGTGAGTTTAATTATTCTTGCAAAATCCTTACTTCTGTTTCTAAAAGAGAAGTTTGTAAAAACAGATTTTACACATTGAAAGAGCTTTTAACATTGTTATGAATTACATAGTAAAATGAGCTAATGGCAAATAAATGAGAAACACATAGATTAATAATCCTGTCGATTATATATGTGTTTCAAAATTAAGAGAACAAAATATGTCGTGATACAACACATGTAGAGCTTTTACTGAACCAAAACTGTATTGGGGATGTAATTGAGAGTGTTCAGGAGGCCCCTGGGATAAAGGCTTTTAGTACTTTTTCCACAGCTGTAATTTCTAAACAAACACAATATGGGCCTTCTTGTTACATAAGCATGCAAAATATGGTTATTTGTGTAGAAAGAATAATTTAAAGAAATCAACCTTGCTTAGAGTCAGTCTATTGAGTAGGGCTACCCAAGTGAGATGGACAGTGGGATCACAAAACGCCACATTAGCAAAGCCCCTAGAGATTATTGGCAACACTTTCGTATCGACTTGGGGCCAAAGATGATAAATTACTTGCCCAAGATTACACAACAGGTAAAAGTTAGAATTAGGGCTGGCTTGAAACTCCTGATTTTAGTTCATGACAGAAAAGAATTATTAGGCAATGAAATTGTCAGAAATGCTTGCTATTACTCAAAGTTTTATCTCTGTGAACCAAAGATTTATCTGTAATAGTTCATAAACTCTGCAGCAGCTATTTAACCAAATTAACATATTCCATTCATGCAAAGTAACTATATGATGTAAATAATTTCTTTTTAATTTACCATGTTATAAAATAGCTCTGAATATTTAAAATTTCAGAACTTGATCCTGGGTCAAGGGCAAATGAAAAGACTTGAATAAATTATACAAGAGAGTCCGAAAAGATGAGTTATCTTTTCGGAGCATGGGAAGAGGAGCATGGGGGCTGGGAGGAGAGAAGACCAGGCTGCCATCAGCATGACCTTGGGCAGGGCATTGCTTTGAGCCTCAAATTTCTCATGCCACTTCCTAGGACTGAAATAATCCAATAGAAACATTGAATGGGAAACTATTCTAAAAAGCATTTGGGTCACACAAATGTAGTATTCATGCTATTTTATACTAATTAGATATGTATGTATTATACTAATTAATAGCATGCAGTATTATAGTTAGTATAATGCTAAATATTATTTACATTTATATTACACATACTATTTTAAATGCTTTTAAAGTCAATATTTTTTGTTGTTATAATGTCAATAGTAGCAGTAACTTGAAACAAAATCTTTGTAGGGCCAGAGTTGTTATTTTTGAAGAATTCTAGAGGATGAATGAGATGACCAAAGGGTAGAAAATGGGAGCCAGAGTTCCAGTCACAAGACTGTTCCCCTTATAGTTACACCACCTTCTGTTTCAATTTTTCCAAATAACTTCAGCATCTTTTGTCTTTAATGCCCCATTGCCCCCATTTCAACATGTTCAAAATTGCATGTTCCTCTGGTTCTCTGAACTCATATCTCCTGCTGTTGTTAGTGATATCATCAGTCACCTACACCCAGCCTGGACACCTACCTTGGTTTCCTATTCCACTTCATCTTTCCCTCTGCCCTTCTACGTCTAACGTGTCATCCGGTTCTACTGCTTGTTTTACATTGACGTGAGATTTGTATAACATAAAATTAGGCATTTTAAAATGTACAATTCAGGGGCATTTAGTACGTTCACAATGTTGTACAACCACCACTTTTATCAAGTTCCAAAACAGTCTCATCCCCCCAAAGAGAATCCATATACTTTTAAGCTGTCAGTCCCCATTTCCCCCATCCCTAGTCCCTGGCAATCACCAATCTGCTTTGTGTCTTTATGGACTTACCCACTCTGGATATTTTATGTAAATGGAGTCATACAATATGAGACCTTTTGTGTCTGGCTTCTTTCACCGAGCATAATGTTTCTGAGGTTTATCCATGTTGTAGCATATATCAGTACTTCATTCCTTTTTACGGCTGAATAATATTCCATTTTATGGATTACCACATTTTGTTTATCCAGTCATCTGTTGATGGACACTTGGGTTGTTTCCACCTTTTGGCTAACATGAATAGTGCTGCTAGGAACATTCATGTGCAAGTATTTGTTTGAGTATCTGTTTTCAATTTGTAGGGGAGTAGAATTTGCCATCCCAAAATGTGTCTCTTTGGCTTGATTATTTTGGACTGAATATTTTTAAGAACAAAAGACTCAGGTAGAAACTGTCACCTTCTCCCTAACTGCCTAAAATAATTTAAGATAGAAGGCCAGTTCTAGGAAGGAGCTATCACCATAGATAACTACAGTATAATATGAACTAGGTGTGATGGACAGGGAGGAACCTACCAAGGCCCATTTGATCAAAGTCCTCTCCATGTTCCATTGTCTCTGCAAGGCCTGGCAAACATTTGTTTACCAAACATTTGCTTTTCCATCTCCATGTGTACTGCCTCCCTCTCCTTTGAAGTCCCAAACCACTACTACCAATATCCTTCTTTTTTTTTTTTCTTTTGTGAGGAAGATCAGCCCTGAGCTAACATCTGATGCCAATCCTGATCTTTTTGCTAAGGAAGATTGGCCCTGGGCTAACATCTGTGCCCATCTTCCTCTACTGTATATGGGACACCGCCACAGCATGGTTTGACAAGCAGTGCATTGGTGTGCGCCTGGGATCCAAACCTGCAAACCCCGGGCCACTGAAGCGGATTGTGTGCACATAACCTCTACGCCACTAGGCCGGCCCTACCAATATCTTTCTTTGTCTTTAAAGATGGTATTTAAGGTGGGGGCTTTGGCAATTTTGGGGACTTACCCTGTTTTCCTGGGTTTCTCCCATGTATACATGTTATTAAACTCATTTGATTTTCTCCTGCTATTCTGTCTCATGTCAAATTCATTCTTAGAGCATCCAGGAGAACCTAGAAGAATAGAGGAATATTTCTTTCTCCCCTACAAATTCTTTTGGGTATATACCCTTAGTTAGAATTCTTCAGAGAAATAGAACCAATAGGTTCCTTCTATATGTAGACATGTATATATAGAGAGAGGTTTATTTTAAGGAATTGGCTCACATGATTGTGGGATTTGGTAAGTCCAAAATTTGTAGGGCAGGCCAGGACTTTGGAAGTTCAGATAAGAGTTGATATTGTAATTTTGAATTTAAATTTTGCAGGCTGGCAGGCTGGAAACTCAGGCAAGCTTTGTTTCTATGTCGCATACTTAAGGAGAATTCTTTCTTCTCTGAGAATCCTCAATCTTTGCTCTTAAAGCTTTCAACTGATTGGATGAGGCCCACCTCCATTACGGAGGGTAATCTGTTTTACTCAAAGTTTACTGATTTAAATGTTATTTACATCTGAAAAATACCTTCACAGCAACATCTAGATTGGTGTTTGGCCAAATAGCTGGGTACCAAGGCCTAGCCAAGTTGACACATAATATTAACCATCACAAGTACCTAGAAATAGAATAGCTGGGTTATATGGTAATTCTACGTTTAACTTCTGAGGAATTGCAAAACTGTTTTCCACAGCAGTTGCACCATTTTGCATTCCCATCAGCAATGCACAGGTGTCCACTTTCTCCACATCCTCTCCAACACTTGTTATTTTCTGTGGTTTTTATTAAAGCCATCTTAATGGGTGGGAAGTGATCTGATTATTTTTTATTATACCTTTAGAATCACTAAATATTTGCTCTTGGAGCTCCACTAAATAGGGTAACTAACTTTTCATGACATAAGAGGTTCTGGGGACGTGGACCAGAGGAACTCTTTGAGCTGATGATTCAAGCATCCTCTGGTGAGATTACATTTCAATAATTATTGCAGTGTATATTGTGAGCAGGAAAACACTTCTTCCTAACTTCTGATGTTTCCCTCCATGTAGAGGAACTTCATGAGGCTTAACACTCCTGGCCACTCTGTACCCTCTTAGACCTAACTGATGATTGAGCTTGATTGTAAGATGGAGGCATGGGTCACTGAGAGTCTTCCTTTGCTTTTTTCTTAAGAGCTAACTGCCTGTGGAGACTCAGTCTTGCCTCTGCTCCTCTAGGGAAAGGCCGCATTGCTACAGGTAGGGAGTTCTCGCCAGTCCCATGCTGATTTGTAAGTCTGCCTAATCTTGGGGTTCAGTATGAGAAATCTCACATGCTTGCAGATGTATGCCTGATTTTCGAAAAGAATCTCTTTAACAAAGCAGTTATTTTGGTCTCTATCTGCTGATCCTTTTGTCTTATGTCAATTGCTTTAGAACAGGTTGAGAAATGGGATGTTCTTTATTGTATCTATTACTTGAAGACATGTCTATAAATATAATTTGTATCATTGTATTAATTTTATTGTATGATTAATCTGATATTGCTATAAGAATACATGCATTCATTGAGTATATTTTATGGATGTGAGAGGTTCACCTTGTTAGTTGATACCATTGAATGAAGAATTGATTCCTAGGTGCTTAAGCTGTTTAACAAATGCACTTAGTATGACATTATCAAAAAAATAGGTAAAGTCTGAACTTTTTACAAGTGTTACAGTTACAGTTGTTATTGTTTAGTTTTTTTAAATTATTTTTTTAGTATTGGCAAAATGGCCTGGTATGAGATTTTTCTCCTCTAAAATCAAAATGGTGCTATTCTGAAACAAAATAAAGAATATAGAAAATATTAAAAAATGAAAGAGTTCACAAGATTTGTGGGCAGGGGAAAGAAATCTTGAAGGGAGAAGTGGATTTGGTTAAGTAAATCTTTGATTTATTCAGTTTGAACCGATCCTTCATAATGTTAATTCTTAAAGCTATTGTAATTTTATAAGAACTGTTTCTTCACTCATTTCCTCATATCATTATTTTTTCTATTACCACTAATTATGCTTTTCTGGTCCTTTTGTGATCCTTCCAAGTTGATGAATAAGTGCTTATCTTTCCCCTTTGGCAATTTTCCTATGGTGACAGGTCTTTATTTAACTAAGATAATTTATTCTCTAGACAGATCATTAATGATGTGTGATGGCTGTGTGTGCTTCAGAATACCCAGATGGTCAAGTATCTTATCGTGAATTTTCTTGCAAAATGTCAAGTTTAGGTTTCTAAACAGATAAACATTTCCCAGAGCCAGTCAGTCTGCATATTTGTGTCCTGTGTGTAAATGCCTGTCACACATTCCAGATTATTCTATCTCAAGGCCATTACAATTTTTCACCATGAGTATCTGAAGCCTAAGATTACAAAAATTTTGTTCCAGGATCACTGTCAGCCTAGGAATTAACTATAGGCAAAACAAAAAATAAAACAAAAAAACGTGACTTAGAGTTGTCTATGTATATTGAAGCCAATCTATCATTGTTAAAAGAGTATCTCAACTTGGTATTAATCATTCCACATTATTTATTTTGAGGTTTGAATTTTATTTTTATCATGTATTTTTTACTTACTTTATTTCTGTATTAAGGAATAATAATAGAACCAAATTCATAAGTTTATAGTAAGAATTTAATGAGTTAATACATGTCAAGTATTTAGAACATTGTTTAACTGTTATGATTATTATTAGCCTTAACTTTGGGGGGGTAGATGTAAAGTATTTAGAACATTGTTTAACTGTTATGATTATTATTAGCCTTAACTTTGGAGGGTAGATTATGTTATTTTTATGTATTGAGATTAAAAGTGTGAGCCCGAGTTTTAACCCAGACTTACCAGCCCCAGGAGTGTATTACTCAACTTGGCCTGCCACAATCAGAATAGACTGGGTGTCTGAAACAACAGACATTTATTTTCTTACCATTCTGGAAGCTGGAGGTCCAAGGTCAGGCTCCAGCATGGTCCATGTCTGATGAGACCACTCTGCCTGGCTTATAGACAGCTGACTTTTCCTTATGTGCTCACGTGATGTCCTCTTTGTAAGAGCTCCTCTTCGGTGGGGGCGAGGAGAGCAAGCTCTCTGGCGTCTCTTCTTACAAGGGCACTAATCTCATCAGACCAGAACCCCACCCTTGTGACCCCATCTAAACCTAATTATCTCCCCAAAGCCCTGCCTCCAAACGTCATCACACTGGGGTTAGGGCTTCACTATATGAATTTTGTGGGGAATACAATTCAGTTCATATCAACGAATCTGGAAAATGTTTATCCTCTCTAAGCTGAATTTCTCAGTTTGTAAAATGTGGATTAGAACACAACAGAGTCATTGTGAAATTTAAATGATTATTTTCTTCTGCTGCTTGTTAGTGTTGTTTTGTAAGGATTTCCCCTTATAGAGACATGTATTGCTTTCATTATAAGAAAAAATATTAAAATACAAACTCTGAAGAGAAGAGGAATTATCTCTCTTTTGTTCTTACTGGCTTTTTGTTCTGCTGGTCTTTTGCTTTCAAAATCCTTTCTGATGTAGCCTCAGCCTGTCTTTTCAGCCATAATTCCCCTCTGCTTCCCTCATGCAGTGTATCTTCCAGCCAAATAAGACTACTCTTCGCCTCTATGCTCTATGTCTGTTTACCTAGAATATGCTATTTAAACAAATCTGTCTGATGAAATTTCACCCCTGTAAAACTTTTCTAAATCTCTCGCTAAAAATAAAGTCTCTCCAAGAGCATCAACAGCACTTTGGGCCATTCCTGTAAACATTTTTCATGTGCTTTGTATTATAGTTAGTTATGTGCAATCATAGCTAATGTCCCTGTTGGTGAAAAGCAATTTGAGTGAAGGATAAACCACATTATCTCACACAGAATTTAGCACGTAGTAACCATTCACTTCATAAATGAATTGAAACAAGTGCAGGAGCAGGCTCTGGACTGAAATTTCCCTTTGTACTTTTAATGCAAAAAGAGATAGTCATATTCGTTACAATGAAGAGAGGACCATGAAGGGACTGGCTTACTCAAGAGAAAAAAATTTTGAGTACTCAAGAAGCAGTAATTATATACACAAAGTTGATGTGTCCATTTAAATCATAGTCAAGTGTTCATTAAATTCCCTGAAGATGAGTATCAGGCAATTCTTCATTTGCTTAGGTTGCTATTGTTTATACTTAAAAATAATAAAAATGCTTTGCATTTGTCCAGCACTTACGAGTTTACAACATACTTTCATGTCTATGATCTCATTTGATCATCACATCAGCCCTGTGAAATGGACAAAAGAACTATTTTTATATCAGCTCTACAGAACAAAGTTCAAATGTGAAAAGATGTGATTTGTTCAAGATCACAAGCTAATATACACTGAATCCAGGACTAAATCACAAATCTTCTTGCTCCTTATTTACTCTCTATAAAAGAATGTTATCTCCCACCATACAGATTGTCTTGAAAACTATTCCACTATTTATATAAATTTTAATAAATCAGATGAGTGCCTTCCACCACCCTCCTCTCCTTAATCAGCATGTGAATTTTTGCCACACTCCAAGTTTTCATTTGATTAAGCCTTCAGTAGAACATATTTTATTTGATTGCAAAATGCTCAGGGAAAGTTCTAACATGATTAGGCCAATCCTTTTTTCCAGTCTGGTTTTCTATTACTTCAGTAGACTGCTGTACTGCGTTTACCCAGTGTATTCAGTTTGTAAAAACACATTATCTCCCTATTAATTCTCTATTTACTTTTAAAAAATCCTGAAATCCAGCTAAATAGCTTTAATTTTACAAAAATTCGGACATTGCTTCCCTGTAGACCACATCAGGCAAAACGATCTTGAAGTATGACATACCACATCTAGTTTGTTTCTTATTAAAATTTGACAATATCTGATCAAAGCATCTAAATTTCATAAACTTGAAGCATTTCTCATTGGTTTATTTGCTAATAATTGGCTTGTTTGCCTCCGGGTTATTGTTTCTTTTTATATTTCTTTATAAAATGTTGTTCTCAAGCTTTGTAAGTGAAATTACTGCTTGTTTAGTAATACTAAGTCTAATTCCCACTGAGTGATGACTTTGGTTATATTTCTCCAAGGAAAACTCACTACTATTTAGGATTTTTTTTTTTTTTTAGAATCCTTAAAGTACCCCAATTAAATACATGCAGATGGAATTCATCAGGTGGTTTCCTCTGAAAGACAATTTTTATTTCATTTATGTTGTGTTGCAGTGAATGCTGTGGTTGATTCCATTTCATGTGACCCTAAGTTTTCATGAACGTGGCCCTCTTTGCTGGGAAATGTTGTACAAACCTTTCGACTTTCACCAGTACTTTTCACAACCTCATCTTGGTGGTAAAGAGGCTTGCTCTGCGCTTGAAAGCCTTTAGCTTAGCTTCTCGCCCTGACGTCATTAGGGCTTGTGTCTTCAGTGTGCGTTTTGTGTCAGGGTGCCAGTTTATGACAGAGAAAGACAGCCCTTCAATTATAAGTGCTCCTTCATTTAGATTCCAAGATCATAGCTTTACATGGAGTTTCCTATGAAGTTGTATCTGCTACACTCTGAAGCCGAAGGTCTTAAGAGACAGACTTCCAAGAGGTGTTTTGCAAAAATAGTGTAATGATCTTTTAGGCAGTAAATGAAAATAGTTGTGGCCCAACTTCAGGACATTCTGAATGTTTTGTTGTGTCTGGGTTACTTTAAAGACACCAAATAAACATTTTGTAAGAGCAGTACATCATAGAAAGACTGAAAACCTAGGTTTTAGTGATGTGGAGTAGTCAGCGTATCTGGGAAACAAAGGTAGCAGACCTGCCAACCTGGCAACAAGGTGGGAGATGACACTAAGCTGAGGAAGCTGAATCTCAACCAGCATCTAATCCTGCAACCTCAAGTACTATCTTTTCAACTTGGCTCATTCCTTCCAAAGGCCACACCTGAACCATACATGCTGAAAGCCTGTTATACTGAGTGTATCATTCTAGCGGAAGATAGAAAATGTCCACTGTAAACCAATTGTGCCTGGAATTTTATGGTCTTAGAAATCTCATATTTAATTAGAACACCATTCTAAAAGGAAAATGAATTCAGGGTTTTGATAAAATATACACTCCCGGGCCGGCCCCGTGTCTTAGCAGTTAAGTGCACGCGCTCCGCTGCTGGCAGCCTGGGTTCAGATCCTGGGCGCGCACCGACACACCGCTTGTCCGGCCATGCTGAGGCCGCGTCCCGCATACAACAACTAGAAGGATGTGTGACTATGACATCCAACTATCTACTGGGGCTTTGGGGGAAAAAAATAAATAAATAAAATTAGAAAAAAAAAAATATACACTCCCTCCAATTGTTGGAAAGACTACGTACAGACTGAAATATGATAATACACAACAGATGTGCAATTGGAAATGCAAGTGGTGTGTACTATGTCATGTAATCAAACTAATTTCAACAAATTAAAAAAACATGGACCGAATCACAGCTGCCATTTAAGTGGCTTTCTTAGAATAGCGATCTATATTGATTTTTACAATGCTTTTTCAAAGACAAAAATATTGTTAATCTTCAAAGATGTTGGAGATATGATTTTAAGACTGATCCAAAAGCACATGTAACAGTTTCAAAGTTACATGACTGAAGTACTGGTCTTCTAGAAACTCTGTTACCCACGTGTGAAAAAAGGAAATTGCAGGAATGTGTGGAGTTTAGTTAGGCTTTGGTATAGCCTCACAAGTCTCGGAAGGTAGTGGTCAAAGTTTAATTCTTTAAAAGTCATACTTATATATTCCAGCCTGATTTTCATTACCAAGATGTTTATTGATTACTAAATTATGTGTATATTTTATTGAAAACTTTGAATGCTATTAGACATGGTTAATGTCTACTGAAACCCCAGATGACCTCTAAGATGGCCCCAAGATGGCCTCCATTGAACTTCTTCTCCTGGTCTTCATGGATATTGTCAAAAAGACAGTGTGTGACTTTCAAGGATGGGTCATTAAAGACATTGCAACATCTGCCTCACTCTCTTGGATTACTCTGGGGAAAACCAGGTGCCGTGTTATGAGGACATCCAAGCAACCTTCTGGAAAGGTCCACATGGGGAGGAACTGAGGCCTCCTGCCAAAAACCAGCTTTAACTTGACAGCCATATGAGTAAGCCACCTTGGAAGTGGGTGCTCCAGCCCCAGTCACCTTCAGGAGACTGCAGTCCTAGTTGACATCTTGACCACAAACTCAGAAGTGACCCTAAGCCAGATCCACTTAGCAGAGCTGCTCTCTAATTCCTGACTCACAGAAGCTGTGTGAGATAATACATGTTTATTGTTTTAAGACACTAAGTCCTGGGATAATAGTTCATGAAGCAACAGATAACTAATACAAATGTGTAATATACTGCTTTCAACGCAGTTTATCAAAAATTTGCTTCTGGCAGAGACTCTCCCAGACCTTTTTCAAAATGCTAGATTCTAAATAGAAGAGAACTAATGGCAAAAATGGGGATAATGCGGCATCATTCCAACTCCACTTTAGTAACTTGATCCTAGTGATTAGAGGAATCAGAAACATCCTGGGGACCAGCCCCGTGGCTTAGTGGTTAAGTGCGCGCGCTCCGCTACTGGCGGCCGGGGTTCGGATCCCAGGGGCGCACCGACGCACTGCTTATCCAGCCATGCTGAGGCCGCGTCCCACATACAGCAACTAGAAGGATGTGCAACTATGACATACAACTATATACTGGGGCTTTGGGGAGAAAAGGGGGAAAAAAAGGAGGAGGATTGGCAATAGATGTTAGCTCAGGGCTGGTCTTCCTTAGCAAAAAGAGGAGGATTGGCATGGATGTTAGCTCAGAGCTGATCTTCCTCACACACAAAAAAAAGAAATATCCTGCTGGTTACTCTGCTTCCCTCACTCTGTGTAATTATGAACACTATTTAAATGGCACCTGAATTTCAAGGAGATTAGAAATTTTTGCTCTGCAATTAAATAAACAAAATGTGTTCCAAACATTTTTGCTTGAGTGCTCTAAATTTCCAGATACATTATTGGATAATTCAGAAGTGAAAGGGCCAGTGAGGTGGTAAATATTTAACAACATTGTATTGAAAATGGCCGAGGAGAGCAATATAAGAAGGGTTCAGTCAGGTCCTAACCTTCAAGAAGAGGGACCCATTTCAAGCTCACCTCAGAGCCCCTGGCCCTTGTCTCACATGCTAGGCATCACACTTGCAAAGTTGCGATGCATGATACAGGAGCTGAGCCAGGCCAGGGCTATGGGCACAATGAACCACGTGGGAGGCACGAGGGAGGTGCAGTGAAAAATCAAAGAGAAGATATTGCAAAAGGAAACTTGAAAGTTGAGAGACACTTCTTTTTGAATTTGAATAGTCCATCGTTGAAAGAGGCTTACACTTGAAGACTCTCAAGGGATTGCAGAAGAATGTAGCCACTGACTGGAACATGGGAATATTATAATACGTGCAGTTGCCAGGAAGAAAGACTTTCAGAGTACATGGAAAGAAGAGGAGTAGAAACAGGATCCTGTGAGGAGGGATGATGCCAGATGGATGCCATGCACATATGGAGAACTTGTAAAAGATCTTCTGAGAGGAGAGCACATGGAGGGAAGCTAGAGAAGACACAAGAAAACATCCCAAACACAGCAGGCTCAGACCCTCACAGTACAATGCTCATCATCCCCAAAGGAAAGGTTAGTCTTCTAGGGTAAGAATCCTGGTTTAAAGGGGTCCTGGACAGATTATCATTGAATGGCAGTTTTTCAATAGTCAAGCATTTAAATTGATTAAAGATACAAATAAAACAGAAACACCCTTGATAGCATATATGAAGGCAACAAATGATTCTTTCATATGGCTGAGAACTTCCTCAAGAAGAGGGTTTGTCTGTGACATCTTTGGGTGCTCAGCTGCCTGGCATAATCCCTGGCGTCTGGTTGGTATTCAATAATATTTATTCAAAGAGAAAAATTAAATTTTAATAATTGGGTTGGTCACATTGTTCCATTCATTTTTTTGACCCCCTGAGCATCTCAGCAGCTAATAAGGTTTTTGCTCTAGGCCTTGGGTTGGTTTGATCTGCTCTTGCCACAGTTACTGGAAATGTTCCAGCTGGAATAAACAATGGTTTCTCCTCATCCCTTGGGGCATCAGATTGTTCACATGGGAATGGACAATCTCCCCAGTCCCTTGCAGCTCTGCTGTTAGTTCTATGCAGTTGCTCCATTTTGCAAATGGAAAATCTGAGGATTTCCCTGGGGCACACAATTAGGAAGAGTGGAAGTGGGTTTGAACACTGACTTCTTGGCTACAATCCACTCCTCTTTCCATCTTCCAACCCTATCCATAGACCCATGCCAGCCGCGCTGCTGATTCCTTCCTCAAAATCAGCAGTAGGTGACCACGAGGCATGAATTCTTTGTGACATATCCAACTGGAACATCAGTTTGTATTCTGCTTAGAATTACTAAGTGTGGCAATGGTTGGAAGATTGGTTGACTATCCTGTGAAATAGTATTTTACTTCTCACACAAATATTGGTACTGTGGATTCTAGTCTCCTTTGCCATGCGTTTCAGTGGCAGATGTCTGACAAGATGCTAAGGGAAAAATAAGAAAGGCCACTCTGCTGGTTAATCTGTTTGTCATTCCTCCAGCCAACCCCCACCCCTGCAGATCCACTGCAAGTAGAGTCTTAGCTCTTTTCCGTCTTGCTTTGTGCCCGATGAGGCATGACCCCTGAAGCCTGTGATCCCTGGGCATCTTTGTCCTCTGGCTTCTCGTTGGGTCTGGTGGGAGAGCTGAGGGAAGGAGAGATTGCGGTGGTTTTTCCCTTGTTCCTCTCCTGCCTCTGCACCAAGTTCTGGCAGTGTCTGCGACCACAGCTCCTGTCAAGTCGTCTTCTCTTCCACAGCACCAGCTCTCATCAGGCTCTGGAAATACTGTCTCTAAACCCTGGATTCTTCATGTCTGGGGGAGGTAACAACTTTCTGCTGTTGCTAAACCCTGGGAGGCTCTATATCCCTTGCCAGTCTCCTTAAGCTGGCCATAACTCTGTAAGTAGTTTCCTCATTAATTCACTTCTAAGATCCCAGTGCTTCCTGCCAGGACCCTGTCTGATAGAGTCACTGTAAGAAAAACGACCCCCAGAGTCTTAAAAAGGCATGACTGTATAATCAGGATTTCTCAGCCTCAGCATTATTCATATTTTGGGCTAGATAATCCTTTGTTGTGGGGGACTGTCCTAGGCACTATAAGATATTTAGCAGCATCCCTGGCCTCTACTCACTAGATGCCAGTAGTACCCCTCCCCAAATTGTGACAAATAAAAATGTCTTCAGGCATTGCCAAATGTCTTTTGGGTGGCAAAATCACCCCCAGTTAAGAACGACTGCTTTATATTAGTCTTGTCTCTTACAGAGCTTCATCTCTTTATGTCTCATTTCCAATCCACAGTTTATATTTATGTCACTCATGAATAATTATAATACCATTTACAACTCATTCTTTATATATTAACTCATTTGAGGGAGTTGGACTGAATCCTAACCTTTGGCCTACAAGTCCCTAGCTGTATCTGGGTGGTTCTCAACTTGGGGTGATTTTGCTTCCTGGGGGACATTTGACAGTGTCTGGAGACATTTTTGGTTGTCACGGATGTGCAGCGGATGCTACTGGTATTTATTGGGTAGAGGCCAGAGATGCTGCTCAACATCCTACAGTGCACAGGACAGCCCCCCACAACGAAGAATTATCCTCCCAAAACGTGAACAACGTTGTGGTTGAGAAACCTTGATCCATCCACTCTGCTACGTCATCTCCTTAACCAGCTAGTACTTTTCTCACTATTTCCTACCCTTTGGCCTAGCATGTTCTTTTGCATTTATAAAGATATCTTGAAGCCATAAATTGATAGTCGCTCACATTTCAAGGAACTTAAATCATGCTAAGTTTAATTTTTAAAATGTAATATCCCTGCATCTCTTCTCTGTTGTTTTCAATGTGCTTTCTTCCTTATAGTCTATGATGGTGAAAAAATGTAAAGAGAAATTTCTATTTTCGTAGTTAGATTTGGAAAGCAACTTTGGAATGTGGGAATGACAAAAGGGAAAGAAAAATTGGTAAATGCTTTGAAGTCTAAATAGAATTCTTATACTTGATTATTGAGGAAATATTTATAAAATATCTTAGGTTTGATATAAAAGTTCTAATATTTTCCAACTTTGACTAGAAATATTGCTAACAGGGGGAATAAGAAAAAGAACGTTTTAGTGAGGTTTGAGGGAGGAAAAATGTGTAAGAGATGTGGTATCGAGTCTAGTGTGTTGTTGTTATTATTCTTTTAGCCGTCCTGGATTGGCTCTAAACTCTGCTACTTTTATTTTTTGAATTAATACATAATAACAGACTATTTGGGTGTATTTTAACACATGTATTTTATGCATTTTAACACATGTATGGGTTTGTGTAAATATATAACAATCAGAATACAGAAGAGTTACATCACCCTAAAAATTCTCTTATGCTACCCCATAATAGTCATACCCTCACCCACCCTTAAGCCTCCTGGTAACACAAATCTGTTCTTCATCACTATCATTTTGTCTTTTCAAGAATATCATATAGATTGAATCACAGAGTATGTAACCTTGGAGACTGATTGCTTTCAGCAGCATGATGTCTTTGAGATTTATTTATTGTGTGGATCAATAGTTTATTAATTTTTACTGCTGAGTAGCATTCCATTGTATGGATATGTCAGTTTATTTATTTACCTGTTGAAGGATATTGGGTTTCCCATGTTTTGGTTATTATAAATAGAGCTGCTATAAATTTTAGCGCACAAGTTTTTGTATGAACATAAATCTTAATTTCTCTAAGGTAAATGCCCAGGCATATTTGCTAGGTCATATGGCAAATGTGTTCTTACCTTTATAGGAAACTGCCAAACTGATTTCCGGGGTAGCTATAACATTTTGCACTTCCATCTGCAGTGGATGAGTGTTCCAGTTGATCTGTATCTTCACTAGCACTTGGTATTGTCAGAATCCTTTATTTTAGCCATTCCAGTAGGGATGTAGTGGTAATGCATAGGTTTTATTAAATTTTATTTTTCAAAAGATGCTTCATTTGGGGCCAGCCTGGTGGCGTAGTGGTTAAGAGCGTATGCTCTGCTTTGGCAGCCCAGGGTTTGCAGGTTCGGATCCCAGGCACGCACCCACGCACCACTTGTCAAACCATGCTGTGGCAGCGTCCCATATAAAGTAGAGGAAGATGGACACGGATGTTAGCCCATGGTCAATCTTCCTCAGCAAAAAGGAGGATTAGCATTGGATGTTAGCTTAGGGCTAATCTTCCTCAAAAAAAAAAGATGCTTCATTTTAAAATAGTTTTAGATTTCCCATATACCCCACACCCAGTTTCCCCAATTATTAATATCTTCTATTAATATGGTATATTTGTCACAATTAATGAACCAATATTGATACATTATTATTAACTAAATTTAATACTTTATTCAAATTTCCTTGGTTTTTACCTAACGTCCTTGTCTGTTCCACAATCCTACCCAGGATACCACCTTACATTTAGTCATCCTGTCTACTGACACTCCTCTTGGCTATGACAGTTGTCCAGACTTTCTTTGTTTTTGATGACCTTGAAAGTTTTAAGGAGTACTGGTCAGATATTTTGCAGAATATGCCTCTATTGGGATTTTTCTGATGTTTTCTCATCATTAGATTGGGGTTGTGAAGTTTGAGGAGGAAGTCCACAGAGGTTGAATACTGTTCTCATCATATCCTATCAAGAATACATACCATCAGCATGTCTTATTGTCGATATTGACCTTGGTTGCCTGACTCAGGTAGTGTTGGTTAAAGTTTTCCACTTTGGAATTACTCTTTTTTTCCCCTTTCCACAGTGTACTTTTTGGAAGGAATTCTTTATGTGTGGCACATATTTAAGGATCAAGGAGTTATGCGCCAATGCTTCACCTCATTGAGGACCGAGTAACGACACAAATAAATTGTTTGGATTTCTTCTGCATGGGAGATTTGTCTATTGTCCCCTATTTATTTATTCATTCAATCATTTATTTATGTAAGCATAGACTCATTGATATTTATTTTATACTTTGGGTTATAATTCAATACTACTTTGTTTATTTTTTTCTCAAATTGTTTCAGCTTTGCTCACTGGGAGCTCTTTCAGTTGGCACCTGTGTCATTCTGGGATGTTCTGTTTTGTTTTGTTCTGTGTAACACTTCTTTATGGCACCACAAGATGTTCAAGGTTCATCTTGTATATTTCCTGCCCCAGTTCTAGAATCAGCAATTTCTTCAGGGAGACCTGGTTCCTGTTATTGGTGATGATATTAGAAACCAAGATCTAGGTGGTTGGTGTGCTCATTGCTACTAGGGCTTCATTGCTTCTAGGCCCTCTCAGCTGACAGGGTAAGGAAACATTTTTGTGTATACTAACCCACGTATATATACATATTTATAAATAATTCTATATGTAACCGCCTGTATCTTTATCAAGCTAAGCATGAGTTCATACTGATGTCTCTAGCTCTAACCCATTGCCACATAGACCTTTCTAGCTTCCTGCCCCTTATTTGTAACCTCCCCGCTCCAACAGTGAGAGACCTGTCTCCCACCATCTGCCATCCATCTACTTTATTGTTTACTTGGAGTATACATGAATAGTGGTTCCAGAATTGTAAACCATGTGAAAGTACTTTATCAGCTAAAGTACAGTGCTTATGCACAGTTTATTTGGCTTTTTGCCTTATATACTCTAATCGTTTCTAAAATCACATAGGTTAGCACCTTTTCCCTCCACCCTCTTCAGTGAGGTTGTTTCATACATTTGTAATAGAGTTAGACTTATTTGTCACATTTTGCATTCCATTCTGGGATACCCCAACCTCCTGGACTTTTTTAAATTTACGTCATTTAAGAGTCACTTCTTGTGTGTAAAGTTCTATGGATTTTGACAAATGCATAGTCATGTCTCCATCATCACAGCATCATACAGAAGAGTCTCACCGTCCTAGAAAATCCCTGAGCCGTTAACCTCCTCACCCCAAATCCTGGAAACCACTGATCTCTTTACCATCTCTGCAGTTTTGCCTTTCCAGACTATCATATAAATGGAATCATAGAATACATAACCTTTTAAGACTGCCTTATTTAATTTATCAGTATGCATTTAAAATTCATGCATAAAGCTACTATAAATATTCGCACGCAGGTTTTACGTATACTTAAATTTTCAAGTCAGTTGGGTAAATATCTAAGACAGGAATTGCTGGAGTGAAAGGTTAGGACTATATTTAGCTTTGTAAGAAACGAAGCCAAGCTGTCTTCCAAAATGGCTTCACCAGTTTGCATTCCCACCAACAATGAATGAAGGTTCTTGTTGCTCCATAGCTTCACCAGCAATTGGTATTGTTGGTATTTTGGATTTTAACCATTCTAACAGGCATGTAGTATTCCTAATTTCTCTTTCCTGTCCATTGTGACATTGTTGTCATTCATTTCACTTCTCCACATGCAATATAACAGTATAACAATATACTGTTACTATTATTGCTTTAAACAGATATCTTTTAGATCCATTAAAAATACGAAAACTTGGGGCCTGCCTAGTGGTATAGTCGTTAAGTTCATGCTCTCCGCTTCAGTGGCCCAGTGTTTGCAGGTTTAGATCCTGGGTGTGGACATATACGCCGCTCCTCAAGCCACGCTGGGGAGGCGTCCCATATACAAAATAGAGGAAGATTGGCACAGAGGTTAGTTCAGCGACAATCTTCCTCACAAAAATAAAAGGAGGAGAAAACTTAAGATTTTATTTTATCCTCACTTATTACTTCTCTGATGCTCTTTCTTTCTTTAGGTAGATCTAAGTTTCTGACCTATATCATTTTCATTCTGCCTGAGGAACTTCTTTTAACATTTTTTGTAGGGCAGGTCTGCTGGTGACATATTCCCAGTTTTTGTTTGTTTGTTTATTTCTCCCCTACTTTTGAAGAATAATTTTGCTAGATACAGAATTCTAAGTTGGTGGGGTTTTTTCTTTCAACACTTTAAATTTTTCACCCATTCTCTCCTTTCTTTCAGTTATATTTATCCTGCTTGGTATTATCTGAGCTTCTTGGATTTGTGTTTTGGGGTCTGTTATTAATTTTGGAAAGTTCTTGGCCATTATTACTTTAAATATTTTTTTCTCCTCCATTCTTTCTTTCTCTTCCTTCTGCTATTCCAACTGTGTGCATGTTATACCTTTATAAATTGTTCCACAGTTCTTGAATGTGCTATCCTGTTTGTCATGTTTTTGTTTAGTTTTGTTTTTTTAATTTTTTTTCCTTTGCATTTCAGCTTGGAAAGTTTCTATTGACCTATCTTCAGACTCACTGATGTTTTTCCCCATGGCCATGGCAAATATATTGATGAGCCCATCAAAAACATAACTCATTTCTATTACTGCATTTTTGCTTTCTAGTATTTTCTTTTGATTTTTTTCTTAGAGTGTACATCTCTCTGCTTACATTACCCATCTGTTCTTGCATGTTATTTGCTTTTTCCACTAGAAACCCTAACGTATTAATCATACTTATTTACATTCCTTGTCTCATAATTCTAAAATCTGTGTCATATCTGAGATTGGTTCTGATGATTTGCTTTGTCTCTTCAGACTGTTTCTTTCTTGCCTTTTAGCATGCCTTGTAACTTTTTTTTGAAAGCTAATAAATTCTAGTGCTCTTTAGCTGTGAGATCTTAGATACTTTACCCAGCCGCTCTGAACTCCAGGCTCCTCATCTCTAAAACAGGGGGAAATAATGCCTACTTATAAATTTGTTGTGAGGATTGCTTAAAAACAAGATCCTGTACAAAGGATGAGACTTATGGCAGCCAAGGTGAGGCGCATGATTTCACATTTCTTGGAGGTCAGCCTGGCTGATCTTAAGAAGTGGCAGGTTTTCTCTCTTTTTCAGGTCTTCATGGCAACTCTCTCTCTTTGGGGGTGGCAGAAATGGAGATAGTGCTGAGAATGGAGCACCAAGTCCTATGTACCTGTGGAAAGTAACTTAGCCTAATGATGACATACGAAGTATTCAGTCCGCCATCATTCCTGAATATGGAAATCTATTTTCTCACACTAAGTGCCAGGTCATTTCTTAGAGTTGCCAGAATGCATTTATATCTGAACAGACTGAGGTCTTCTGTACTAAAGACGAGTGGGAGAGGCTGGCCCAGTGGCATAGTGGTAAGTTCCCACACTCCGCTTCAGGGGCCCAGGGTTCACAGGTTGGGATCCTGGGCACGGACCAACTCACCTCTTGTCAAGCCATGCTGTAGCAGTGTCCCACATAAAGTAGAGGAAGATGGGCACAGATGTTAGCCCAGGGCCAATCTTCCTCAGCAAAAAGAGGAGGATTGGCAATGGATGTTAGCTCAGGGCTGATCTTCCTCACAAAAATAAAAAAAATAAAGACAAGTGGGCTATGATGATAGTCATGTTGGGGGATCTGGAGTCAGGAGAAAAGCAGATCAGATACCACCATCCAGTCTAGGATAATTAAAATCAGATCCATCTGATGAAGAGTACACTCATAGAGAAAGATATTTTGCAAAAGAACAGATTAAATAACCTCTCAGAAAACACATGCAGACAACACACACACACCAATCATAGTAATTTTAATTTCAAATTCCTTAGTGTGAATTGAAGTAATTTTAATACACAGTTCTGTTCCTCCATATTTCAGTGGAAAGAAAGCTGTGGAGTTGCAGGTTTAAGGAAAGTCTATAGAAACACTAGGTTATTTAGTATTAGAGATCACAGTGAGCATACCTTGTATGCCAACTTTTCTTAGTGTTCAAAATAATACCTGAAGGGGCCAGCCCCATGGCTTAGTGGTTAAGTTGTTGCACTCCACTTTGGCGGCCCAGGTTCAGTTCCTGGGCACGGACCTACACCACTAGCTGGCAGCCATGCTGTGGCAGCGACCCATATACAAAACAGAGGAAGATTGGCACAGGTGTTAGCTCGGGGCAAATCTTCCTCAAGCAAAAAGAGGAAGATTGGCAATGGATGTTAGCTCAGGGCCAATCATCCTCACCAAAAGGAAAAAAATATAGTACCTGTAGGTAGAATATTGGCTCCCCGAAGACGTCCATGTCTTCATCCCTGTATCCTGTGAATGTGTTACCTTACATAGCAAAAAGGATTTTGCAGATGTGATTAAGTTAAGGAAACCGAGACGGGAGATTATCCAGGATTCTAAGTGGGCCAAATCTAATCACACAGGTCCTTAAACGCAGAGAACCTTTCCTGTCTGTGGTCAGAGGGAGCTGTGACTATAGAAGGATAGTCAGAGAGATCCAATACTGTTGGCTTTTAAGATGGAGAAAGGAGGCCATGAACCAAGGAATGAGGGTAGATGTTGGGAAAGGTAAGGAAGTAGATTCTTCTCTAGAGCTTGCAGAAAGTAATTCAGCCTGTTGACATCTTGATTTTAGCCCAGAGAGACCAGTATCAGACTTCTAACCTACAGAATAGTAAGAATAAATTTATGTTGTTTTAAGCCACTAAGTTTGTGTAATTTGTTACAGCAGCAATAGAAAACTAATACAGCACCCATTTTAGGAACTAACTGTATTCGTTTTTAATAGTTCTACCACTATTCTAAATGGAAAGCTTTTCTAGAAGTTCTCCCCACAAACTTCCAGATCCCAGTACTATATTAGATAATCAATATGGCATTAACGTCCTAGAAGTAATACTGACCATTACTTCAATTTTGAATATTAAAAATCCTTTTGAAAAATAATCCTGAACATCATGAGAACTTGCCTGTTCACAGATTTAGCAGTACACATATAGTAGCTAAAATGGTTTCCAATTTCTAGGAGATAAAACAAACAAGCAAGACCCTGGACCTGTAGAAATGTGTATGCTTTGCTCCAGATGGGAATCTTTCATATGCTGTTATTGGCTTACTGCGTGAGTCACTGCATTTCCACATCAATAAGTCTCATGGTCTGTTAAAAAGATTACAAAGAGAACACGGGACCAGCAGTGCATTTCCTAGAGCCAAACCCAAACAACAAACAACTGTGCCTACTATCTTGTTAATCACACCAGAGATCAGAGAGGGATAATATTTCAATGTAATTGAAAAAACAGCACATAATAGTTTAAGGAAAATGAAATTCTGGGCCTTTATAGCAAATAAGAAGGAGACGGCCCAGCATCTAGCATCTAAAGAACTAAAAGTTAGAGAGTAAGAGTCCTCCAAAACTTCCTGACTTAGTTCTTGTGGGGGGCTGGTTCAGTAAAATCTGCTCCAGAGAAAATTCACAATTTAAATAAGAAATAAGCACATATGCCCACACATCAAGGGAGTGACAGCTTCATTTGTTGTGAATCCCGAAGAAGTTCACGTTTTTCAAAAATATTTCTCTCCTTTGCAAAGCTTTCTTCTGGAAGACAGTTACCAATAGAAGGACCCTGAGATTAGCACCGGAATTACGGTAATTGAATTTCTGCTATGAAAGATATTCCTTAGGACGATTTGGCATTGTGGGTTCCTTAGTATTACCGTTACAGTCATGGTAATTTACTGATTTTTGCCTAAAAAATTAAATGAAAGCACATTTGAACTCAACAGGAAATGTGACAAAATAACCAGCAATTATTTTCCCCCAAATGCAGTCACTGCAAACAGGAAAACTTAAGTTTTCACGGCAAATGAAAAAAATTCTTTGTTTGTTGAGGACACACAAGCAGTTCATTCTCAATGTTGTATTGTATATTTTTGCAAATATACCTTTTCCTTTATGATGTTTTAGCCTGATTTTGAGTCTAGATGCATGCACTATTTCTCAGTACTGTCAGATAACTGTATGTTAAATGGTCTGAATTCAGAGAAGCTAGGAAAGTCTCAATCTTTTACTGGATAATAAACAGTGAAGTAATTTAGAGAATTCACAGGAACTCATGCTAAAGATAAACAGAACCCAGCACATCTAATACTCCTTATTTAATTCTTGCCATGCTGCTTGGCTTACTCCAAAATAAATTGTGTTGGCACACCTGGAAAAAATAGAATGAAACACAGATCAGAGAATGATGCCTATCAGAAATTAGATTATCTGGCCTGTAGGGGGCAGCAGAGGGAGCTTGCTTGTCAACCATCATGCCAATTACCAAGCGTCAAGCCTTTCTATTCTCAATGAAATCATGTGGTTGATTCAAATGTAGTCACCAGATGTTGACTGAAGGCACTATAATCGCTAAGGAAAAACACTCCCCTTTCACCTTACCACCCTTAGCAGCATGTAGAACTTTGCAGTTCTATTTCCTTTCAGGAATCTACAGCTGGGCTGCAGAGATGTACAGCTATTAACAATCACACATATGTAAATGAAGGATGACTTTCAGACAGCATTCCCTTTGACATTTACTAATTACAAAGTGAACACTTTTTTAGAGAAATGTAAACACCTTCTTTCATGCCTGGCTAACATTAATTGAGCACTTATTATGTGCAAGACTGTGTGCTAAGCACTTTATAAACATTAACTCTTTATTACTTACAAAGCACTATGAGGTAACTATTGTTATCTCGTTTTGCAGATGAAGAAACTGTGGCTCAAAATGATTGCCATTTACCCAAGGTCATGCAGCTTGCATATGGTGGAGCCAGTAGGTGCAGCTAAATATTCTGTGTCTCAATTACAACAGGAAACCGCCTTAGTGAGGTGGGACGGAGGCGGGTGACTGGTTGACCTTATATTAGTGCTGCATCCGTTTTTTCTCAGCCACAGGGCTGCAATCGTATATTCACAGCCAGGAAACCCACAATAAAAGAGAATTATGTGAGATATTGGTCTCAAAGAGCCCTTTAGTTCTTCGTATTAACAAATCAACATGCAACTCCTGGGAGTTGAGTGAATTCATAGAGAGCCAGACGTTGTACACGCCCTATTTTCAATAGCCACTTAGCTATGAGCAATTTAAAGGAGAAATAAGCTGAGGCTTTCCTTTCCTTCCTTTATTTACTCAATCATTCAATAAATGTTTATAGAGCCTTCCTATGTGCCAGGAAATGATCTATGACCCAGTAGTCGTTAAGAAAGACACTCTACTTTCAGAAAGCTCGGCATCTAGTGAGGAAGCCAGAGAAATAGGTAGTTTACAAATACGTACTGTAAGCACTATGCCATATTGAAGCAGAATGCTATGAGCGCACATAAGGCGAATGCCTAACCCAGCCTGGGGGACAAGAAAAGTGTCTTAGATGAGATAAAATGACTTTTTTAAGTTATTTTATTGAGGTCACATTGGTTTATAATATTGTGTAAATTTCAGGTGTACGTCATTGTATTTCAGCTTCTGTATAGACAGCATTGTGTTCGCCACCAAAAGTTTAGTTTCCAACCATCACCATACATATGTGCCCCTTTACCCCTTTCACCCGCCCACCACTCCTTTCCCCTCTGGTAACTACCAATTTGTTCTCCTTGTCTATGTGCTTGTTAGTTTGTTTATCTTCCACATATAAGTGAAATCATACGGTATTTATCTTTCTCTGTCCGACATTTCGCTTAGCGTAATACCCTCAAGGTCCGTCCATGTTGTGGCAAATGGCACAATTTCGCCTTTTTTTATGGATGAATAATGTTCTGTTGTGTATAGGTACCACATCTTCTTTATCCATTCATCCATTGATGAGCACTTGGGCTGCTGCCAAGTCTTGGCTATTGTAAATAATGCTGCAATGAGCATAGGGGTGCACATATCTTTTCCAATTAATGTTTTCATGTTCTTTGGATAAATACCCAGAAGTAGAATAGCTGGATCATATAGTATTTCTATTTTTAATTTTTTAAGAAATCTCCATACGGTTTTCCATAGTGGCTGCACCAGTTTGCATTTCCACCAGCAGTGTATGAGTGTCCTCTTTTCTCCACATCCTCTCCAACACTTGCTATTTCTTGTTTTTTTAATAATAGCCTTTCTGATGGGCATGAGGTGATATCTCATTGTAGTTTTGGTTTGCATCTCCCTACTAATTAGTGATGTTGAATATCTTTTCATGTGCCCATTGGCAAGCTGTAAATCTTTGGGAAAATGTCTGTTCATAACCTCTGCCTATTTTTTGATAGGATTGTTCGTTTTTTTGTTGTTGAATTGTATGAGTTCTTCATATATTTTGGAAATTAATCCCTTATTGGATAAATGATTTGCAAATATTTTCTCCCAGTTGGTGGGTCATCTTTTTGTTTTGTTGACCATTGCCTTTGCCATGCAGAAGCTTATAAGTTTGATACAGTCCCTTTTGTTCATTTTTCCTTTTGTTTCCCTTGCCTGGTGACACATGGTATTCAAAAAGGCACTGCTAAGATCAATGTCAGTGTACTGCCTATGTTTTCTTCTAGGAGATTTATGGTTTCAGGTCTTACATTCAAGTCTTTAATCCTTTGTGTGTGTGTGTGTGTGAGGAAGATTAGCTCTGAGCTAATGTCTGTTGCTAATCCTCCTCTTTTTGCTGAGGAAGATTGGCCCTGGGCTAACATCTGTGCCCATCTTCCCCTACTTTATATGTGTTGACATCTGCCACAGCATGGCTCGTTAAGCGGTTTGTAGGTCCATGCCTGGGATCCAAACCGCGAACCCTGGGCAGCTGAAGCAGAGCACGTGAACCCAACCACTATGCCACCTGGTTGGCCCCTCTTTAATCCACTTTGAGTTAACTTTTGTATATGGTGTAAGATAGTGGTCTGCTTTCATTCTTTTGCATGTAGCTGTCCAGTTTTCCCAACACCATTTATTGAAGAGACTTTCTTACCTCCCATTATGTGTTCTTGGCTCTTTTGTTGAAAATTACCTATCAGTAGATGTGTGGTCTAAGAATAGGAAAAAGACAAGATTACCCACTTTTGCCATTCTTATTCAACGCAGTATTGGAAGTCCTAGACAGAGCAATTAAGCATGAAAAAGAATTAAAGGGATCCAAATTGGAAAGGAAAAGTAAAACTGTCACTCTTTGCAGATGACATGATTCTATATATAGAAAACTCTAAAGAATCCACCAAAAAACTATTAGAGGGGCCAGCCTGGTGGTGTAGCAGTTAAGTTCACATGTTCTGCTTCGGTGGCCCAGGGTTCGCGGGTTCAGATCCCAGGCACGGACTGACACACCACTCATCAAGCCATGTTGTGGTGGCATCCCATATAAAGTAGAGGAAGAGGGGCACGAATGTTAGCCCAGGGCAAATCTTCCTCAGCAAAAAGAGGAGGATTGGCAACAGATGTTAGCTCAGGGCTAATCTTCCTCACCAAAAGAAAACTATTAGAAGTAATTAATGAATACATTAAAGTTGCAGAGGACAAAATCAACATACAAAAATCAGTTGCGTTTCCATACACTAACAATGAACTAATAGAAAGAGAAATCAAGAATACAATCCCATTTACAATCACAACAAAAAGAATAAAGTATCTAGGAATAAATTTAACCAAGGTAGTGAAAGACCTGTACGCTGAAAACTATAAGACGTTATTGAAAGAAATTGAAGAAGATATAAAGAAAGGGTAAGATCTTCTGTACTCATGGATTGAAAGAAGAAACATAGTTAAAATGTCCGTATTACCTACTGCAATCTACAAATTCAATGCAATCCCAATCCCAAAGACATTTCTCATGGAAATAGGACAAAGAAGCCTAAAATTTATATGGAACAACAAAAGACCACGAATAGCCACAGCAATCCTGAGAAAAAAGAACAAAGCTGGAGGCATCACAATCCCTGACTTATACTACAAAGATATAGTAATCAAAACAACATGGTACTGGCAGAAAAACAGACACAGAGATAAAATGATTTTAACTTCTGGTATCTTAAGGTCCTTAGTAAAAACAAGCAAAAATAGCAATGAACAAAAAGACTCAATTAGATTTTTGGAGTAGATTACTTTTGTATGTTTCGCAGACATGGATAAAAACTTGAATTACTAAAACCAGCAAACAGGTTGGGCTCCATGAGCCCCTCAAGTGAAGGGATTTTGTCTCTGACAAATTTACATTGTCAGGGCCTAACACAACATCTAGCACCCAGTAGGTGCTCAACAAATGGTAATTGATCTGAGTCTGACAGAGGCATGGAGTGGTCTCATTTGAAACACCACGTTTAAGAAAGATGTGGTCACTAGGGCAGATGAAAAGAATAGTAAAAGAATGATTGAAGTCTGCATACCAAGGCTTGACCCTCGATTAAAATTTCTGAGTTTTTCTGCATACTTGCTTAACTGCAGGAACTAAAATCCCTGGGGAAGTGGGCTTGTTCTTGAACCTGATCTTCACCAAAATGTCTCTTGGGGATTGTAAAAAAAGCACTAGTTGTAAGGAACAACTGACCCAATTTATGCTTCTCATCTCAGGTAAAGAAATCTAATGAAGGATAAAAGTCATCAAAACTTTAAAAAGTGTTTTTAGAGAAGAATCACCTACCTCCAAGTTCAGTTTAAGAATGAAAACTTAAGGGGCCAACCTGGTGGCGTAGCTGTTAAGTGAGCGTGCTCCACTTTGGCGGCCCAGGGTTCGCAGGTTCGGATCCCGGGGCACCGACGCGCCACTTATCAAGCCATGCTGTGGCAGTGTCCCATATAAAATGGAGGAAGTTGGGCACGGATGTTAGCCCAGAGCCAGTCTTCCTCAGCAAAAAGAGGAGGATTGGCGACTGATGTTAGCTCAGGGCTAATCTTCCTCACAAAAAAAAAAAAAAAAGAAAGAGAACTTAAGCTAGACAGTAGAATTAAACTTGAAGTGAATTAAAAAAAAATTGAAATGTCTCAAGGCTCCTACTCGGTCTCAGTTGAACCACATATCTCTCTTCCTTTTCTCCAATTTTTCTCCCACTGGGAGATTGGGAGTGGAAATAGAAGAACAGGAAAGAGGTCAGGTTTGAGAGGTGAGATGGTACCACAGGAAAAGTCTCTACAGACCCACTGCAGAATTTAACTGCCAGTAAAGAACAGAAATATTAGAACACTGCCCTACACCTCCCCCCACTACCCACCACCAACAGATGTAAACACTTAGATGTAAGAACAAAGCTCCGGACAGTCCACTAAAGACCACAACTCTAAAGACTGGGGACACTCTCTTGTTTTAAGTTTTTACAAATAGGTTATTTTGGGGGGAAGAGACTAAACACTAGAAGTAGCTGTAGTGTTTTTCTGTCTGTTTTTCATACTATGTATTATTTTCAAAATTCCTCAACTTGTTGAGAAGTAAAAAAGTAAAAAAACAACTGAATTTCATAAAAATAAATCCAGCTATGCTAAATTATTGCAGGATCCTAGCCTCAGAGCCTGTAATAAATAGAAATAAACCCAACATGCTGGGGGAAATAAACTTTCTTTTTTTTTTTTTTTTGGTGAGGAAGATCGGCCCTGAGCTAACATCTGCCAATCCTCCTCTTTTTTGCTGAGGAAGACTGGCCCTGGCCTAACAGCCGTGCCCATCTTCCTCCACTTTATATGAGACACCGCCACAGCATGGCTTGCCAAGCAGCGCATTGGTGCGCAGCGCCAGGGATCCGAACTGGCGAACCCCAGGCCACTACAGTAGAGTGTGCACACTTAACCACTTGCGCCACCCAGCCGGCCCCAAAATAAACTATTTTAATGAGGATTGAAATAATGTCCTCTATCATCATGCAGCTGAAGAGCCACCGCACGTACCACTGTGGGGAGACTGTGCTGAGTGAGAAATATATCAGGGAAGACTTCACAGGTTGGAAAGATGTTTCCCAACAAAATTTCCTTTAGAATGGGCTGGCATGTTCCACACACCTAATGTGTACTGTTCATACAGGTTAGATCTGCAGTGTTAAGATATTATAGGAGAATGTTACAGTTTCAGAGCTGAGCATAAACTCAGAAATCAATGGGTCCCATGAACCATTTGTTAACTGACCTGCATCAAGATAAGTGCAGAAATTAAGAGTATACATTTAGAAACGTTTATAGCAATTTGACAGTTATTTTACATCTGTTGCATCTCGTAATTTAAAAAACTGGAGATTAAATTGTTATGTCTTTGTTTTTAATTTCATTTTCTGGTCATTTTTATTTTTATTTTTTATTTTATTATTATTTTTAGGGGTGAGGAAGATTGGCCCTGAGCTAACATCTGTTGCCAATCTTCCTCTACTTTGTATGTGGGACGCCATGACAGCATGGCTTGATGAGCAGTGCGTAGGTCCATACCCAGGATCCAAACCCACGAATCCTGGGCCGCCCAAGCAGAGTGTGCTAACTTAACCACTATGCCACCGATATGGCCCCTGGTCATTCATTTTTATTTCATTTCACAAAATTATCAATGCTTGGGAAATTGGAATTTTTTAAAAAACGGTCCTTCTACACAAAGTTTAAATGGGGTCATGGGAGATATTCCTGGGGCAGCCTGGGGGGGAATGTGAAGGTAGATTGAGGGGGCAAGCATGCACAGCTGCAGGTTCTCCATCTTGCTTTGGAAAAGCAGCACGCTATTAATCTGTTTTAAATCTTAGGTGTCAGCAGGATAGATGATGGTTACAATGAAAATTACAATGATAATATTTACGTTGGGAAAAAGAAAAGAAAGTCATATGCCCGAGTAGCTCTTTCTAAACAGAGGGAGAATTTGTACTGCTTTTAAACCTTCATACTTCTGTTTTTCCACTAATCTGTCTCCAGGGCTGGGAGCTCATCCTGAAATATGTGATCACGTTGAAAGAGGAACTGTAATTTCAAAGTTTCTCTCTGTGTTCTGTGCTGTAGATGCACAAAGTAGTTGATCCTTATTTAGCAGAGCATCAGAGCTCAAGTTGGGTTTGTTGTTAGTGCCGAGTCAATTCTGACTCCTAGCAACCTTGTATATGCACAGCAGAGTGGAACCTTGCCTGGTCTTTTTGCGCCATCCTCTCACCTTCTGGCACTATTTCAGACAATATTCCACTGCTATTCATTGGGTTTTCATGGCCAATTTTTTCAGAAGTAGGTGGCCAGGTCCTTCTTCCTAGTCTGTCTTAGTCTGGGAGCTCCGCTGAAACCTGTCCACCATGGGTGACCCTGCTAGTATTTGAAATACTGGTGGCATAGCTTTCAGCATCATAGGAACATGCAGCTGCCACAGTATCACAACTGTAGGTGAGTAGTGTGGTTCCCTGACCAGGAAACAAACCTGGGCTGTGGCAGTGAGAGTGCCAAATCAACCACTAGACCACCAGGGCTGGCTTCCATTGATGTCAAGGGTAGAAAATGAAACTGATCTTCATGAGATCTATTGGAAATTTGAGGGTTGTTGAAGGCTAAGGTGGTGAAGGAGAGAGAGAAAGTTCTGGGAAAATTATCTAGAGATCAGAGCCTAGGAGAAATTCTCAGTAGCAGAGAAAGGCTGTGGATTTTAGAACAGTGTTAACATTCCATTTTAAATTATTGCCCATGCTGTACTATTATATACAGTAATTTCTCTAAATTAGCCCAAACCTTCGGTAAACGTCACCTCCATCCAATTGTTTTGTATTAATGCAACTCAGGGAAAGAAAGGAACGGAATGTATGTGTTATGTGTGTATGCAAAGAGGGGTGTTGGTTGCAGTTTCCATTTTGAGACAAATTCATGAGCTCACAGAGCAGCAGTGGCAGAAGCAGAGATACAGAACAGAGATTGAAAATCCAACAGAATCAGAAAAGTCAATGAGAAATGCCCACAAGGGCAATGTCCTGCTCTTGCCTCTCCCCTAGCCAACAATCCACAAAGATATTTTGTGGATGGGAACTGGGTTTCTTAGATGGGAGCTCAAAACATTCACCTAAAACGTGAGAGGAAATGTGAGTTGATAATGCTGAGGTCACGGGGGAGAAGCAGGCAGAACCTAGCAGTCTTAACACTATCAAGCAATTCCTATGTGCCAAGTATAAGATCTTTACACTTGTCATTTTATTTATTCTTTAAAGAGATCCCAGCGGTTGAATTCTATCCATATCTCATTTTATAAGTTTTATTTTAACAAAGCTAAAAAAGCAATAGCAACAAATTGAAAATCACTGTTTGAGTCCACCCTCCTTCATCTTTAGATGAGAAAACTGACGTCCAAAGATAGTAAATTAACCCCATAGCACATGATAGTCATTGTCAGAGTCAAGTATAAAAGAAGCCTAGAAGCACTGTTAGGGTTTACTTCCAACAAGAGAGCAGAGAAAAGCTCAATATCATATTCCTAAAGAATTTAAATGTGTACCTAGGATGTTGACCTTAAATGTGGGTTTTCTTTCAGTCAACCCTATCAGAGAAGTCTCTCTTTTATCTCATTTACCTGGTTGGGTTTCTCTTTCTCCAACTCCTTCTTCTTTTGCTGTTGTAACTGCCGTAGAAGAAAGGCGTGCTCTTCTAGCGGAGTATTCCCATAAGAGCATTCTATAATGGCCAAGTATTAGCTAAAGGCGGCACTGGGTACATTGATAAGCCTTATCAGACTATCTCAGTGTAGATAGTTATTAGACTCTCCAGTTTTGTGGCAAATGTTGGGTCTGTATCCTCCTACTTAGGGAGTTTTGTCACTAGGTCTTGGAACTAATTGAGTTTCATTTTGTTCTCAAAGTGAAGAGGAGAGTTGGTTAGTAAACAATACCGCGTGTGAATTCGGTTGGGTAGGGATCAATCACAGGAAGTTTCCTCTCTTCAAGAGGAGTTGAGCTTTCCTGTTTGATAGTCCAGTACTCAATGCCATACCTGGCTTTCATTAAAGTATGAAACATTGTCTTGTTGTCCTGAGGATTCTTGATCTCACCCAGGGAAAGATTCTCTTCTGGTATTTCATGAACCATAGTTTAAAATTTATACACATCCAGTTGATACACGACTTAAATAGTTCCCTAGACTCAGAAATGATGAGTTTGAGTCTTTATTACTTCTAGTTTATATTTATTATTTTCATAGAATTGTAACAGAATTGAAACCATAAAGATCATCTCATGAAGTCTCTTTGATTATCCGGATGAGGAAACTGAGGCTTGGTATCTATTACATAGTAGGTACCCAATGAATATTTATTGAAACACTTGACAGAACAAAACTGACTTGCTGGGTCACATGGCAGAGCTGTAATGAGAAACCCAGTCTTATAACTTCTTGCTCCAGGCCCTTTCTGCTATATCACCATCTCCCCTCAGCCTAAACACATGTCTATCAGCCCCTGCTACAACCACTCACAAAGAGTGAAGTCAAAAGATGAGAGTCAAAGGAGGAGCCTTGGTTCCTGAACAGTTTACATCTGCATCTATCTCAAGGAAAGAGATGGGAATTGTGTTAAAAGAATGCTGAAGCAAGCAGAAGTAAAGGCAAGTGAGAAGACTTTCTCCTTATGCCACACACACACACACACATACACACACACACACACACTCGTGCTTCCTTTCCTGAGTAGGAACCTAAGAGCTCCAGGTGGAAAGAGGCAGCGAGCAGAGAGCAGCAGGAAGCAGAGCACGTGGAAAGCAGTGCCTGGATTCGGTGACTGCCATTTAACATACCAGCCTTGGCAATGGTTTCAAGGGACATGTTAAGCTTCATGTAAGCAGAGGCCAAAGACAAGGTGTGTGCTGCCTGATATTCTTATGAAGACTGGGAAGCATCACAGAAAATTGCAACTCTTTCAGGAAGGGAGACTACAGGAAAGGGTTTTCCATGTTCATCCAGGTCTGGGACACTGAGCCCAACCTTTTCACGTCTCCCTTCCCACTCTGCCCAAAATTCTCCAGTCTATTCCAAAGAGAGGTGCTTATTAGAGTGAGCCAAATATCAGCCAACTTTTTAAAAATAACAACCCAGTCTGCTGTATCCTTCTCTCCTTGGGCTCTTCTTCAAATATAGCCAGTTTTCTTAACTCTTTGCTATCACTTTTACCACTCTGGGCATTATATCTGCCACCCTAGCCACATGGGTTTAATCTTCTTCCAGTGGGCTTTCTAAAGAGAGAAGAAACAATGTCAACCCTCTGTGCCTTAAACCAGAGGAGATTTATTGTTGATAACCAAAATTATATTAATTACAGTAGTAATGCCACATATTCTTGCCATCAGCAAGGCCCCCAGCTCCTGGTGGCTTTAGACTGTCAGCATCCTTCTTCCTGAGTTTAGACGCTATCAGTGGGTACGGTGTCTAAACTCAGGAAGACATTCAGGGAAAGTGATTTCAGAAGCTGATGGGAATGGGATATTAGAAACTATGAGCTCTAATGCTGATAAATCTGGTAGTTTCTTTGTTTAAATCATAGTTGGTGTTTCTACAGAACGGAAAGGCTGTCACTCAAAATGACCTGCAGATATGACTGTATTAGTGAGTCCACTTATGTATGAGTCTAGCATTTGCTCCTCCAATTGCTAGCAAGAAGGGAAGAGGTGGGGAAGGTAGCTCTTGACACAATCCAAAGAGGAGGAAAAGTTTAAGACTGGCTAGTCCCAAAATTTTAGGGATATTTCCTGAGATCTCTTTACCTGGGAACAGGGACATTTCTCTGCTTATAAAGGTAAGTTGAGTGTACCTTCTAGCAATAGGCTTTCATGTTTATCCAAGTGTACATAGGCTAAGCGTTTGAATCAGATCTTGCAAACTCTTACAGAATTCTACCAGATCACCATCCACAAGCATCAGGACCATGCTGGTCTCATTCAACAATGAATTCACATCACCTGGCATTCAGGCACTCTCAATAGACACTTGTTTCACAAAAGAATAAATCAGAAGATCCATGACTGGAGCATCCTTTGAAGTGCTTGCTAGTCTATGTGGAATGCCCTCTCAGGTCTTTGCAAAACTGGCTGCTTCTCATCATTCTGGATTCTTCTATTACTACCTTTTTAGAGAAGTTTTCCTGAACCCTCATTTAATAGTCCCTTAATCCACCCTGGTCAACCTCTATTTTTCATTCTGCTTTATTTTTTTCATAGTTTGTATTATGATCTGATTACTTCTTTATATATTGAATGACTGACTTCTCCTCTAAAATGAAAACTCCATGTGGGCAAGGGATTTGTCTTGTTCTTTGTGGGAATCACAGTTCCTCGAATGGTGGTGCCTGGTGTATGGTAGGTACCCAACAAATATGTGTTAAATAAATGAACATTTTAAAAGTGAAAGAATATATTCCTCTAGGTGCATCTGAGGGAAAGAGAAGTTTTCAGCAAAACCCTTTCTTTCTTCTCATCTCTTTGGAAGCTGGGAACACTTGATTCCTTCCCTCCCTTCTTTGCATTAACCATATTCCTCAAAACCTTTCTGTGGATTCTAATACCTAATTGCCTTTTGTCTCCCCCTATCAATTTTGTCCCTGTCCTTTCCTCTGACAGCCCAGTTTGTTTTTCTCCTTTGGTGTGAGTCTTACTTGCTCTTCCCCACACTTTTAAGGGATCAGCAGCCCCAACAAAAGGGCCATCTCAATAAGCAGTAGCCATCAATATATTTTGAATCACTCCACTAAAAGTTTCTCTGTTAAGGTCTCCACATCACTTCCTGGAAGATTTGGTAGCCAATTATAAATGCCCTACCTCTCTTGCTCTCCAGTTCACCACCTAACACTCAAAAATTTCCCTAGCCCATTTTCATCACCCCAGAGAACAAAATATTTCTTACTTTTCTTGTAAGGTCTTCATTTTAATCGAATTAAGTCTATCACTTTGTCAAAGATGGAGGTCAACCTTCTTTTTTCTTGATTACAGTCAAGTATTGATCAATAATTAATGTATTTGGGGGCCTTAATAGCTAAAGTGCTTGCTGCAGTTCCTAACATATTTTCATAGTTCAAGGGAGTAGGAGGAATCTAGGATTCCCTTTAACAGTGACAGAATCAACTACATAAACTTTCCATGACTCCTCATTTGCCCCGAGATTCTGAGAGGAGAAAGAGCTTACCATTTCTTACATCATTGCTTCTAACCATTGATTCTAATTTTACACACACACATGCACACACCTGTTGCATATAGAATTAAAATATAGAATGGAGGGGCCACCCCGGTAGTGTAGTGGTTGAGTTCACGTGCTCCGCTCCGGAGGCCAGGGGTTCACGGGTTCGATCCCGGGCGCGGACATATGCACTGCTCATCAAGCCACGCTGTGGAAGCATCCTACATACAAAATAGAGGAAGATTGGCACAGATGTTGGCTCAGAGATAATCTTCCTCAAGCAAAAAGAGGGAGCTTAGCAATGGATGTTAGCTCAGGGACAATCTTCCTCACCAAAAAAAATTTATAGAATTGATCTTCATTTATAATATTATTAAGTATTGCTGTTATTTAATATTCTGTCATTCCTAGCCTGTATAGAACAAATACCCTAATACCACGACTTGAACAATTCTGTGAGCAAAAGCTACATGCCACACAGTCTCTCTAAGACTTGTGATAGAGAGACATTTTAACACTTTGGTTCATAATTTTAACAAGCTGCTTTTAAGGGACAAGAAAAGTCAATACTTCTGTAAGACCAGAAGCTTAAATGATGCGAAAAAGAAGTTAGAAGTGCACGTGCAATGGCAAGCGCTTCACACTTAAAAGAGGTAATTATTAAATAAATAAATAAAAGCAATAATTGTGTGAAATGAATCATGAAATTGTGAGAATGATCTGGCTCATTTCACGTCAATGTGGTAAGAAGGCACATCTTACAGAATAATTCAGGGAACTTTTCCGTCGAACATACACCTCCTGCCTCCAGCTGAGCACATGTCCATTTCCCCAGCTCCGCGTGCATACTGACCAACTCCCCAAGTGATCACGAGAGGATCGCCCACTTCTACTCCTTCTCTTGCAGTGAACGTTGTGAATCCAGTTGGAGTTAAGGCATTAAGTGATTAAGGCAGGGGAAGTAGAAAGCTGGAGTGGTTACTTTGAGGCTGTATAGCATATAGAAGAAAAAGATAACATCCGATTTAACGAAGTTGCCAATATAACGGAATAGCTAAAATGCATTACAGTTAGTTATATGCCAAGTGGCACATAGTAAGCGCTATTTATATACTGGTTCATTCATTCATTTACTCTCTATTCGTTCAACAAATATTTATTAAGTATCCACTGTGTGCTGTGTATACAATAATATCCCAGATAGATTTGTTCCCTAGCTTCTTGGAACTTACATGGTAGAGGGGGGAGATATCTATTCAACCAGGGAAAAAATGTGGTTAAAAATTCCGATTTGTGTTGTGAAAGAAAAGACTGAAGTGCTTGGAAAGAAAACAACAGGTCAGCAGAGCACATGGGGCCCTATTTTTATGGAACGTGTAGGAGGAAAGACTTCTCTGAGAAAGGTACACTTACGCCAAAGCCTCAAGGATAAACAACACTTAGCCACAGGTAGCAGACACATCAGTGCCCCGCTCCTGTCCCTTCACACTTCCAGTGCCGGGAGCCTGGCTTCCAACTGCCAATACCTGTATCTCTTTCCCTGAGGGCTGTCTCAGGTAGCCAGAGTCCATTGTGTCCCACGGTGCAACAGGGAAAAGTGCTAGGGAATTAACACTCCTCTCAGGGTAGGGCTCAACTAATATCTAATGGGAGTTGATGTGTAAACACCCCAGCCTTCTCATCTCTGGGTGGGATAATTCTGACATGTATGTTCTAAGCTGTTTTCCAGAATTCCCCAGTAGTAGTAAGCTCCTGTTGTCCACGGCAGTGGCCTGCTCATCAGTTCATCCTTGGTGGCTCTTTGTCCTTTCTTGCTTCCATCTCCTAGTCCCCTACCTGTGTTTCCGGGGACAACATTCCAAATAAATGACTTCAACTTAAGAACTCATCTCAGGGTTTGCTTCTGGAAGAATCTGAACTAAGACAACAGGTAAAGGGCACTCCAAGCAGAGGGGAAGGGAGGTGGGAAGGCCCTGAGGCTGGCCAAAAAGAAGGTCAAGGTGACCAGAGAACAATGAGTGGGAGAAATGCCCAAGACGAACTAGAAGAGGGAGGCAGTGGCCAAATCATGCAGATTCCCATAAGCCCTTGTATAGTTTCCGATTGCTGTGGGAACAAATCACCATAAACTTAGTGGCTGAAAACAACATAAAGTTATCTTACAGTTCTGGAGGTCAGAGGTCCAAAATAGGTCTCACTGAGCTAAAATCGAAGTATTGGCAGGGCTGTGTTTCTTTCTAGAGGCTATGGAGGAGAATGCCTTTTCTGCCTGCACTCTTTGGTCCATGACCTCCTTCCATCTTCTCACATATAATCACTTTGACTCACTCTATCTTGTTCCTCTCTTCCACTTATAAGGATTCTTTTAAGTACATTGAGTACACCTGGATCATCCAGGATAGTTTCCCCATTTTAAGGTCAGCTGATTAGCAACCTTAATTCCATCTGCAACATTAAGTCCCCTTTGCCGTGTACCCTAATGTATTCACAGGTCTGGGGATTAGAAATTAGACATCTTTGCAAGTGGACATTATTCTGTCTACCACAACCATGTAAGGGAGTTTGGATTTTTCGAAGAGCTAGAGGCAAATGGAGAATTTTAAGCTGTAGAGTGATATGATATAATTTGTGTTTTTAAAAGATCCTGCTTGGCTACTATATGGTGAAACAATTGGAGAGGGACAAAAATGGGGAGATGAATCAGGAAACTATTGCAAAAGTTCAAGTGAGAAGCAGTGGTAGGGAGACCAAGGTGGTGGTATCAGAGATTTTTGGAAGTTTAACCAACAGGGCTTGGTTAAGGATTGGATCTGGGGGAAAAGAGAGAGGAAGTTTTCCAAAATGATTCCCAGATTATCTTGCTTTAGCAGCTGGGTGAATGGAGCCAGTGGTTTACTAATGTAGGAAACATTGGTTTAGAGGAGATAAGACATTAAGGTTTCATCAAGCTCATTTTTAGGCGTGTGTGAAATACATAAATGGATATATCAACTGGATATATGAGTTTGGAATTCAAAAATGAGATCTGGATCAAGGATATAAATTTTTGAGCCACCACCATATAGATGGTGTTTATAACTATGGGGATTAATGCAGGAGAGAGAGAAGTGAAAAGAGAAGAGAACAAGATCAAGCATTTAGGCAAAACACCACCCACCCCTGGAAATTATTCATTCATTCTGCTGTTCCTTAGCTGCCCTCTCTTCTTTCTATTTTTGCCCTCTAGGACTTTCTTGTGGTACTTATTGGGTCTTCCTATTTTATACTACATGGCTCTGGACCTTTTGTATTTCCCATTTCCTTCTTTTTATGCGGCATTCTGGATAATTATCTCAAGTCTACCCAATTTCACAATCGTCTGTTTGTGTCTAATCTACTATTTGACATGATCACTGAGTTGTGATTTTTTTAAACTCAGTGACTATACTTTTATTTCCAGAATTTCTATTTGATTCTCTACTACATCTGAATTTTCTTTTCCCATATTTTCTTCTTGTCTATTTGTCTACTCTCCTTTGTCTTATCAAACATTAAAATTTTTCCTAAGGTCTTTTAGAATGCTTAAATTTTTAGTTCTTGGGGTTTCAATGCTCCCATTTTTTTTCATCTGCTATTCATTCTTCAGAGTGCTGCATTTCCTTAAGTGGTTTGTGATGTTTGTGAGATCAACTCCCAGGGAGCTCGTGTTTGGCAGGAAGTTCCTGTGCCCTGGGCTGTAGATATTTCTCTCTACAATCATTTTGCTTTGCCTTACCTAGCTTCCAGGGGTGCACCAGTTACATATCAGTTTTTATGTGAAGAGCCCAAACTTACAAATTATTTTTTCATGGATTGCTCTTTTTCTTCCCAAGGCTCCAAGCTGATGGCAGACTTCTTTGCCTCCCCTCAAGGTTGGGGTGAGGAGCCTTTTTCTAGTAAAAGTCCAGCCATTCAGAGAGTCAGAAATGGCTGGTTTCAGACTTGATAGTTGCCACATGCAAAGGATTTATGGTGAGACCCCTCCCCCAATGCCACCCATAAGAGATAGAATCCCAACAGCAACCATAAAGGCTGTATTGTAACCACTAGTCAATTCTTCTAGATTTGGATCCCACTAACAATGCTTCCTTTGAGGTCCCTTTTTGTTTGGGGAATTCCCTTTCTTAGTTTACTGCTTGGCTATGTATGAAAGAATTCTGAAACTGAATTAATTAAAAATCTCTACTCACTAAGTTATAAACATGAAATGGTTTTTATTTTTTCAGTAACTGCTTACCAGTTGTGTTCTATCCAGTCCTCTTTCCCATTGGGTATCTATCAGGAACCTTGACAACTTTTCAATCTGATGCCATTACTTTTCAATTAATAAAACGATCTCATTTTGGGTAATTCTGAATATTTTCCATTGTAGAATTACAATCTCACATTATACTCAAAGCTCTCACCAGCTCACAAGAGCCTATTGTACAGCTCTCTGCCCAACTCAGAGTTGTCCTCTGTTGATATCCAGAGTTGTCAGTGGTGTCCTGCTGAATCTTGAAATTGGCTGTGATGGGAGTATTTACACTATAACAATCATCAAACACTACAAATCACACTTCTGCCCACCTCCCAGAGAACCAGTTGTTAAACATTTCCCGGCACACCACTGTTCTTTCCTGTCAAGGCTAACGGTGTGGCCCTACTGCCATGTAGTTTATGTGTGGGAGTGGAGTTGGGGGCTGGGGTGTGAGGGATGATGGGAAGAAAGAATCACAGTTTCGTACTGTTCACTCCTGTCTCTCCTCTGGTTAATATTCCGCTAGTGGTGTCAGAAGAGGACTGTCCATTGCAAATCGACTATCCTCTTTTGTGTTTTGCATCTTTTATGTGCACTCGCACATTGGAGGTCACGAATTTACTCTCCCTTTTCTGTTGATCATCGCTACTGACCTAGGCCTTTGTCTAGATCTCAGGAGGGTGAGGCCCAACAGGCCCTAGTGACAAGATACAATCCCAAATAGCTGTCCCCCGGGCACTGCTTGGCTCTTTGAGGCTGGGTTACTTCTTCTGACTGATCCCCAGCTGATTACATCACACCTGCATTCCTCTGATACATACATCTCTTTGTCCCGTGAGGGAGAGACTCCAATAAGCATGCAGCCGTCATATTTGTGTATCTTTTACATCCCAACTCCGGGGCTGCAGACACAAGTGGGATCTACTTTCCTTCCCTTTCAGGAACCAGGAACTTCAGAAGGCAGTCCTTACAACCTTCTTCACAGCCTTACCACCATGCTGCCTTAGTGATCTCCAACCGTGAAGCAAGGTTTCTAGTCTCCTTCTTGCTGATACCACAGGCATCATAAGTAAGTCTTGTGTCTGTTCACAAATACTGTTTCCCCCAAATAAAGACCCCATTCTCTTTCCCAGTTCTTCTCTTATATCTCTCTTGGACAATAGCATCTTAACATCTTTGGTCTTTCTTACACCTGAGGGCAGGTCTCCAGTCTCATGGCAAGAACCAGATTTTCTAAAGAAGTCCTTGAAGAAAGTTGAGACTTTGTTTTCAAAAAGGCACTGGCACTAGCTCATTTTACCACATCTTATTTCAATATCTCTGTTACATGTATTCTAGCAGTTCATGTGTTTTGAGCTGGAGGCATTGCACTTTATGTCAACTCAATCTCAGGAAAGGAAGTTAAATTTCATTTCTACTTTATTGAATTCTATATTGTTTGAATCTTTATACCAAACATTTTAATATCTTACTTTTATGATAAAAAAAATAAAATTGATGTATTCTTAAGGCACCCTGCTGACAGAGAGCGGAAGAAGGCAGCCTAGAAGCATTCTGCAGTTGGAAAAGAAGATTTAACATTGTAATTTTTAAAACAAGATACTGTATATAATCAAAAATTTATTATAATATCTTGGCCAAGTAAGAAAGTGGGCAAATTTTTCCATCTAAAGTCACGTAGCATATACACTTGAGATTCCACACGGAAAAAATTACTCTTCACACTTCATTTACCCAACTCTAACATACTAATGAGAAAACAGACAATTTAATTGTGTATAATCAATTTAAATTGCTCTGAAAAATTCTAAAAAGTAAATAATGATAGAAGTGTTGAACTAAATAGGAAATTGGATCCATGATATGTGAAAGAGAGAGCATTGGTTTCATAAGTTTGGGTCAGTGGAATGAAATAATACACATGCTTCACAGAATGAGAGTTTTACTATTAAGATACTATTGTGTTATTTAGGATAATACTAGTTTCTATGGCAAATAAAGCCAGAAATTTATAGTGGCCTGAAACAATAGAAACGTATTTTTTATGCATGTTTACTAGGTGGGGGAATGGAAGTTGGTTGACGTTCTTCCATACAATCATTCAGAGAAGCAGGATGATGGAAGCTCTGAAATCTTCAACACGCAGTCTCCAGGTCATCCTGAGGCTCTTCTCTATCCTCACCAGAAGGAGCGGGGAGAGTGTGGAGGTGCACTTATGGAAAGTTTGTATGGTCCGGTGTATGAGTGGTACTTATTTCCGTCCATGTTCCCTGGCTAAAACTCAGTCACAGGGAAACACTTACCTGCCACGGAAATTGAGAAATATCCTCTTGCCCAGGAAGAACAAGAGAACGTGGATTTGATGAGCAGCTAGCATCAAGAAGTGTAAAATAGAATTACCATCTCTGTGGATTGTTCAAAACAGAATAGCTCTTCATCTGCAACAGTATGTGTGTAGTGCTGCCTAAGACATAAGCATGGACTTCACCAAAAGGTCTCTAAAGGACACTTTAAAGTCTAACATTTGAAAAGGTACTTGTATTTTTGTTTAAGAAAAAAAGAACACAGGAGAAGTACATGTGTAAAGGGGCATGAATGGAGCAACTGGGAAATCATGTAGAGTTTTATGTTGACAGGCGATGTGGAAAGAGGAAAATTATAGGGGAAATTATAGGAAAAGAGAGGGAGAGAGTAGGGAGACAGGAAGGACGTGGGAAGGGTGAGGGAGAATGCTCCTGTTTTTCTGTGAAATGCTGAAAAAAATGCTAAAACAAGAATGAACAGCATTCCAAAAAGTTAGGAGAAAATATCACAGTCCATTCAGTGCCACTTATTCCTAACTCTGTCAACTTTGTGAGCAAAAAGAGTTGCAGATACAAACGTGCACAGACTCACACTTGGGAAGTCTGTACCACATGGGCCTCAGAGCTGCCTTAGGTGGCCAGTAAATCAGAGCCAATATGATTTTAACACAATATTGACACTTGGTTAATATGTACTGAAATCACCTACTTATTGCAACAATTTGAGAGTCCTTTCTTAATAATACTTTTATTTTGTTTTGATTGCTTTTTTCTCTCTTTCCCTAGTCCCTCTGGAGCCCAGGGCAAGCAAGGCATTCTACAGTTACTTTAAAAAGATTAGCTCCTTTAAAGAATTTGAGGTTTCTAACTTAAATAAAAAAATCATAAACCTTGTGAGTAGAAGCAGTCCAACATTTGCATGAGACTTCTGGACCTGGCCATATCCTTGTCTGTCTAGAACATTTAAATAATGGTGCCTAAGCCACACATGACCTCAATAACCAAGGTTGAGCAAAGCTGCTGATACAAGCTTTTTAACTTCTCCTAAGCCCAGGTGTTTATCGTGTCTACAGCTGCCCAGCTGGAGGAGTATTGCAGCACTTTATCTGCTGCTTTATTTTTGTTAGGCTGGCATCAAAATGATTATGTTCCAGTGGGATCCAGATGGACCTTTAAAATGCATCATCATTTAGAAGATTGTTCACCAGCATTTTGTAACCTTCCTTTCAATCATGGCAGGCAATGTCAACTGACAAAACTATAGTCTTATGGCCCGGACACCATCTGAAATTCTGCAGGACCCATGAAACTACTTTGACTCCTTCTACAAGAAGACAGCAAAATGTAAGCGGAAGATAGACATCAGTATGACACCCCTCTCCATCTCCGTTGGCCCAAAGTAGCTGACCTAACCTTCGCCATTTATGTTTTGAACAATGGCAGCCACTGGAGCCAAAATTAATGTCTTAGTATCATGACTTGGCTAGAATTCATATAACTTTTGCCCCAATTTTTTATAGTAATGGCTCCAGTTACCTTGTCCACTGAAGACATGCAATACAAAGGAAAGAACTCTATGCTGTTAGCTATTAATGATGGAAGGATATTTCTCTCAGAAGTTGGAAAAGGATGGAGGAATTCCATTCAGACATAGACAATTTAGTATTTATCAATCATTCATTTAGAGATCATATAGAGATATGCATGAGCAATGTCATCCACTATATATGAATTGTTGTGTGTTCTTGGAATAGCCATCTTCCAAGATGGTCATCGATGATTCTCACTTTCTGGTATTCACAACATTTAATAGATCCCTCCTACATTGTATGATATTAAGTCTATGTGACCAACAGGAAACCACAGAAGGTACAGTATGTTCATTTTGAGGCTAGGTTATAAAAGACATTGTGGCTTCCGGTAAAGAAGAGGGTATGACAATAAAATCTTATGATAAGACCCAGTAAGATCAAAGATGATGCCTCAGAGTACCTGTTCATTCATAGAAAAGGCTTTATAAACATTTTTAAGGCATGCCTCACAGATCCTTTCAATCAAACAACAGATCTTCGAAAAAGCTTAAGGGTGTTGACTTGTAGTTGTCTCAGCAGAAGTCAAAGTTAGAGAAGGACTTTCCTCAAAGATATTTGCAGATATGGCTTTTAATGGAATGAATCCCAATAAGATTCACAGGAGATTCACAAAGTACTTAAGATTTTTATTTTCAAAGGAACACCCCAAGCTTGAACTGTAAGGAAAAGAGACACTACTAAATGAAAAGAGGCTTTTGGACCTCCAAACATGTACACACATGAGGTAGGCTGAAGAAAGTACTCAGCTGCAAAGATATGCTACATTTCATGAAAAATGAAGGATGACTCAGAAAGTGGAAACAACAGTCCAGAGTGTAGAGCTAAAAGCCATGGAAAATTATTTTCAGGTCTTATGTCCTAATCAAGGAACTGCCAACTTTCTGATTTCATAATTGCTATGGACTAATCATAGTCCATAGTCATCTTATAATCAGCCCAGCTGCTTTCATAACTGCTATGGACTACTGACTCCTGTTCCTCTGTTTCCCCCCTTTTAAATGTTCGTGGTAGTTATCCTACGCCTGTCCCTGTTGATGTTAACTGTTTAGGGCATTGTATGTTTAGGTGTTTGCAGATCTTTGGATTGAAAGGAACAATAATTAAGGAGCTACACGAGGAATTATACTTAAGTAGCCTCATCCACACCTAGACCATATCTAAATGATAAAATTCTGGACTCTGAAACCATACTGTTATGGGATGGGACTTTTAGGCCTTTGGAGGGGGTAAGTGTGTTTCATATGTAGGAGGGACTTGATTTGTTGGGAGCTATAGGACAAACTGTGATGGCTAGCCTATAAGATGGCCCCAGTGATTCCTGCCTCCTAGTGTTTGTGCCCATGTGTAGTCCTCTCCCTCATTTTATCCGAGTTGGTCTATGTGACAAATAGAATATAGCAAAAGTAATGGTATATCAATTCTAAGGCTGTGTGTTTTTGTTTGTTTGTTTTGTTTTGATTTTTGCTAAGGAACATTCAGCCTGAGTTAACATCCGTTGCCAATCTCCCTCTTTTTGCTTGAGGAAGATTCGCCCTGAGCTAACATCTGCGGCTAATCTTCCTTTATTTTGTATGTGGGTCACCACCACAGCATGGGTGATAAGTGGTGCAGGTCCACACCCAGGATCCAAACTCGTGAACCCTGGCTGCCGAAGCAGAGCACGCTGAACTCAACCACTACGCCACCGAGCTGGCCCCATAAGGCTATGTTTTAAAAGATATTTTAAAATATATTTCATATTAGCTTCTGCCTCTCTATCTCTTAAGTCACTTCTGGAAGAAGGCAGGTGCCATGTCATGAGCAGTCCTATAGAGAGGCTCGCGTGCATAAGAACTGATACCTTCTTATACTATCTGTATGAGTGAGCTTAGCAACAGGTCTTTCCACTCTAGTCAAGTTTTCAGATGACTACAGCTGTAGACGACAGCTTGATTACAACCTCATGAGATACCCTGAGTCAGAAGAACCCAGCTAAGCTGTTCTTCAATTCCTGACTCACAGAACCTATGAGATGATAAATGTTTGTCATTTTATGGCATTGTTTGGGATAATTTTTTATGCAAAAATAAATAACTAATCCACTATTGCTAGAAAACAGTATTTTATTCATTTAATTTACATTGCTTCCTGACTAGCAATTAACCAAGTGCCCTGTGCTTCATTCACAGTCCCCTAATATTAAATTAGATTGTTTTAAAGTATTAAGTAGTTTGTCAAAACACAAAGAGTTATGACTGTGGAAGCTGTTATATGCTTGGTGCAGTTATATGTGGTAACTGGAACTGGAAATAAGTATCCGTTCTCAAATCACAAGCTTTATTTCCAAATAGCATCTCAAGTTATTTTACTTATCTTGTCCTATAAAATGGTAAGAAATGGAGTAATAGCTTGTTTGTTTTATATATTAGTGAGTTTCTTAAAATACATATGCTTCTGATTTTAAGCTCAACTAGGTATAATCTGCTATTGAGAGACTTTGATTAGTTTACATGATGCCAAACAAATAACAGCATGAGAAAGAAAAGTAGAAATTAGTTTGAGTTATTATAACATAGATATGTTATACCCTGGAGGCTTTGGCAAGGGATATTATTCATGTATGGATATGCCATGTGAAAAATCTCATCATCACTGAGGGTAGCGATATTTCCTTAAAACATAAAAAAATGGTTTATATGTTGTATTTCATTTGTAGATTAATACTACAAGAAGTTAGTCAATAGAAATTTTTTGTGTTTTGACTGAATTTTATACCTATAGGTTGACAGAGGAAATTTGTTGGTCACCCTTAAAAGTAGGAAATTATTAAAGTTTTTAAATTAGGTATGATCATGTCAATTGTTCTTTTGAACCAAGATATAATCGATCTCATAGATAAATGCATGGACCTATGCTCTCTTCTATATATGCCTAATTTGTAAAGCCCAGCAAAGGTCAACTGGGAAAACAAGCCATTTTTCTTTTTTTTATGGCGAGAAAGATTGGCCCTGAGCTAACATCTATTGCCAATCTTCTTTTTACTGAGGAATATTGGCTCTGAGCTAACATCTGTGCTCCTCTTCCTCTATTTTGCATGTGGATCACTGCCACAGCATGGCTTGATGTGAGGTGCGTCCACGTCCAGGATCCAAACCTGTGAACCTCAAGCCGCTGAAGTGGAGCGCACAAGCTTAACCACTAAGCCGGCAGGCTGGCCCCAAGCCGTTTTTCTTTATCTTATGACTTCAAGGATGTTCAGAGTTGCTTTTTTGTTGTTGTTGTTGTTAATGTACTTTCCGTGGTGTTAGAATAAATTGCCATTAGAGGATGATATGGTAGGCAGAATAATGGCCTCTCAAAGTTATCCACGTCCTGATCTTCAGAATCTATAAAGATGTTAGGTTACAGGGCAAAGAGGAATTAAGGACGCAGACGGAATTATGGTTGCTAATGAGATGACCTTAAAATAGAGAGATTATCCGGGATCATTTGAATTATCCTGGGTCATCCCAATGTGATCAAAGGGATCCTTAAAAGTGGAAGACGGAAGCAAAAAAGGAAGTTAGAGTTTTGCCATGTGAGAACTACTCAACCCACCAGTGCTGGCTCTGAAGACAGAGGAAGAAGGTGGTGACTCAAGAATGCAGGCAGCCTCTAGCAGCTGCAACAGGATCTACAGAGCCTGCAGAAGGGAATGTGGCCCTGCTGACACCTTTATTTTAGTTCATTAAGACCATTGTGGGACTTCTGACCCACATTGACCCCCACTTCTGACCCAAAATAATAAATCTGTGTTTTTTCAAGCCATTAAGTCTGAGATAATTTGTTACAGCAGCAATAGGAAACTAACACAAATGCTATCAGGGTGTTATAGAATATCAATACTTGGGGAAAAAAAAATAGATTCTAGCCACAGAGCAGACTGAGTTAACATGGCTAAACTTCACGCTACTCACTTTGAATTCTGCATAAAATATTACAAACCTTTAAAAATATATATAACTAAGCTTTAATGAAAGGAAAATAAAATCCATAAATAAACGATTTAAAACCAGAGGAAAAAACTCACAACTGATGGGATTTTGAACTAGATACAATAATTCTACTGGTAGTGGGAGTAAAATGTTCCAGGAGAAAAAAGAGAGAAGTTAGTTATACCTTGAGTATGCAAGAGAGACTTACATAGTCATTGACACATAAATTGGGGAATGGAATTTCATCAGGTTGATGAGGGAAGGCAGAAGGGCATTGTAGACAGAGACCAAAACCATTTAGCATGAGAGTGGAAAATGTGTTCCAGAAACCACAGAGTGCTTGGTGTGGGGTGACCTAGAAGATTAAAGGGAAAAGTAGATTGGGTCCAGATTATGCAAAGTCTTGGATGTCCTCCTAAAAAGTTTTGATTTTCTTATAAGCAAAAGGTTACAAACTAAAGGCCTGCAGATGTGTTTCAGTTGGCTCTCTTGGTATTTTTGTGTGTGTTAGAGGGTTTTTTTGTTTTATTTTGTTTGTAATTTGAATTATAAAATTAAAAACATTTTAAAAATTGAGAGACCTAACATAAAATTCTAGACTTTCAGCTTCTCTTGGGAAAAAAACAAAAAAAAACTAAATGTGATTTGACCCACATTGGGCCTCACTTGACCACAATTGGCTAGAGCTGAGTAGCTGCTGACCCTTTAGTCTAGGCAGGTGCTCTCCAGGCCTCCACAGTCTCCAAACTCCCCACCACTCCCTATTGTCTTATAACTATCCACTTCACCAATATTTGTACCTGCTAGACTTCCATAGGTATTTGTGTTTGCAACCCCAGCTGTAAGTAGGTAGTAACCATTAAAAGATTTTAAGATCAAATTTGTGCTTTGGGAAGAAAACCCTGGTAGCAATTTTAAGATACCCTCTGCATTCCGATGGCACATTATATGTATTTTTGTCATTGCACTTAACGACATTGGGTTAAAACGATCTATTTATGTTTGTCTTTCCTGTTAGACAGTGAAATCTTGCAAATGGTCAGAGATGTTTCCTATTTACCTGTGATTCCCTATTACCCAGTATTGTGTTTGGCAAGTAGTAGACACTGAATGAAAGGTGAAGGTGGATGAGACACTACAGGCAGAAGGGTGGGTAGGGAGACTATTGACTTCGTCCTAAGGAAATATGATGAAAGCCTGAATTAGGATGGGCCAATGATCATGGTAAGAAGGATATAATTGTCAAAGACATTTATAAAGTAGAATTAATTGGATATGGCAACTGATTGGGTATAGAGAGTGAAGGAAAAAAAATGGCTCTGAGATTATGATCACACATACCATGTGGGATTAGTTCTCATGATTCATTGTTCTCCAGTCCAAAGAGAGTAATTATCTCATCCAAAAGCTTGAGCCTCTCTGATTCAATGAAGTGTATGGTACAAAGTGTTCCTACTAAGCAGCAGTAGAAAAAAAAATCTGGAGGCCAGAAACTGGAAGATTTGGATTGATCAAATCTTGGTTCCCACTCCTATTAAATGTGACCTTGGCAGATAATTTGTGTTCTCTGATGTTGAGTTTCCTCACCTATGAAATAATAATTGCCTAATACCACACTAATCTATTTGTATGGCTGTATGAAGATTAAGCTAGTTTATCTGAATGCACATTGTAACCCATGTTACATTATTCAAATATATGTTAAGTGCCAAGCATTCTGCTAGTCACTAGAGATGAATAAGACACAGAGGTAAATACTCAGTTTTAACGAGGTTGTGACTTTTAAAATGTGGTTAAACAAAATGTAACAACATTTATATATGGGGATGAATACAAAGATATTTAACTATGTTTTCATTCAACACTTTCTTGGAATTCTTCCTAGAAGAATAATTTTGCAACTAACATTTTGCAGCCTAGGACCATGAATTGTGGGCTAATTAAGGTTCTTTGGCAAATGTTTGTATTTTTCCATCTTTGGGCTACTGCTTTTTCTATGTTAAGTAAAATATAAACTGCTGGTGATATAACTGGATGGTTGTGTAAAGTAGTGATTTTTAAAGATTTTCAAGTAATAGAACAATGTTTAATAAACATAAATACATTTTAAGTCTTACTTACCAAGCTCCTTCTAACCACAAACAGTACCTCTCCTGCAACAGCCACTATGCTATGTATCTGGAGGTTCTGTGGTGCTGGAAAATTCCAGTGGAAAAAAGATTGAAATAAGCCATAATAATGATATCAAATTCAATCAGAATAAATGTAGTTACTCAGATCACTTCCCTGGTCATCCTTCTGCCCTCTTCCATAGATAATACACAAATACATTAAAATCCACTTAGTATGAGAGCTTCTCTGAGAATAATGTGTTATATTGCTTCAGCAATTATGTAAGGAGTGAGAGTAGCTTAATTTCAAATGGCTAAGCCATTTGAAGCTGCAGATAAAATGAAATCAAGTGAAAGTTGGATCATAGTGCTAACAGACCATGTGTACATGCACTCAGCTAAATGAACCAAGCCTTCTGATTTATAATAGAAAAATAAGTTTTAGATCATTTAGCCACAGAGAAATTCACATTATTTGGAAACAAAATTGAAAACAAAGTGAGAAAAGTTATCCTATCAGTCTTTGAATTTGCATACCCAGGTTCAAATTGGAAAAATTAACTGGACATTTCCCTAATATTAATATGCAGTCAGGCTATGTATCTATTAAATTTGAATGCATATCTTTAAAGTGGAACTTTTTAAAATTCTAGAAGCACTAGAGAAATAGAATCTTTTGTAAAGGCATAGATAAATACTTTTGGTTTGAGAACATAAAACACTTGGCATAATTATGGACAGGGGATGGCCACTAATCTAAAGTGACAAAAGTGACCAGGAACCTATTGGCTTACAGTGTTTAACAAAAAGTCTGGAACACTATCTTATCAGAATATGGTGTCAGGGAAAGAAATAGGCTCTAATCAAAATCTTCAGAGATGAATCCTTCTTTGCAGAAATAGTCCACTATCTAGGAAGTATATTTCCTATCCGAGACATTTTTTGAAGGCATGCTAAATAAACATCCTCTGGCGCTATTGGAAAAAGCTACAAATACTGAAAAATGATAGATAACATGCCAAAAACAATATCAGTGACAAAGAAAAGCCTGCCTGCTTCTTTCATTGATTCCTTTACTCATTTCATTGTTATTCCTTTCCTCTTTGATTAGTGAGAATGTGTTTTGTAATATAGACATGTGAGAGAAGTTGGAGGGAAGAATAGAAAAGGAAGAAAAGTACTCAATTCACACAACCCACGCAAGCGACAATAAAGGAAGGTATCAGAAGAAACAAACTACTCAAATGTGTAGCATAACGTGGGACAAAATGAAGCGGTCTTTTTTGATTGCGAGGCTGAAGCTGGGTCCCTGAGGGTTATCGCAGATATTCAATGAGAACGTGATTGCCTCTTGACTTTGTTCCCAACATAGACATAGGAGAATCTTGTCAATTTGCTATTTTCTTGTTTAACTTGAGGCGTGACTCAGGGGTCTCGAGGATGTGTGAGCTTGTTTTGCAGAAGAAAGAGAATGCCTTTGGGGAGATTGTGATCACCGGATGGCTGACCCCCAGCTACTTTTCATGCCCAGAAGTCAGATTGTCCAGGGGCTTAGGGAAAGGACCCCTTTGCTTCTCCAAAGCTTCTCCTGTTAAGCCCCTTAGCTCCATAAAAAGCCCTGTTTTCTGCTTCTGTTAAGGTGGATTTAAGCAAACCCGTGCTCCCACCTTCTCGGTTTGACCAATTCGAATAAACCATTCTCCATCTCCATGCACCAATGTCTCTGTGTTTGGCTTACCGTGCATCAGGCACGTGAACTTCAGATTAAGAAGCTCAGTATCAAGACCACGTTTATTAGACTAAGAGTGGCCCTACATACACATTTACAGAGATACTCCTCCCAGTGCACAGTTAGCAGGTATGATCCGGGGAATATTTTCTATAGGAATTGATTTAGAGTTGAAGGTTCTAAAAGACATGATGGAGGGGACAACTTCTGTGATAACATGATGGCCCTACCAGGGCTGGTGGCATAATTTGCAGGATGCAGTACAAAATGAAAATGGGAGCTTCTTTGTTCAAAATACAGGACAGAATGTATTTTTTCTTCTGCAGTCTCTTTCTCTCTCCACCTGTCATGGTGTTTTTTCATTGGCTGTTAATGTACTTTCTCAGGCATAGGATTATCGTGGGGCAACTATAGATCCTCACAGGTATCCAGGGCCTTGTCCTGCAACACAGCACACAAAGCACATGCGCCCAACCCACCTTCCCTGAGCTGGAGCCCAGAATCCTGTGGCAGCAGGGGCAACAGTGGTCTCTGGGTGGGGCATTGGGAGTGATTGGCTAGAACCCAGCCTGATGTGGTGGGAAGGCCATAAGAGGTAGGATCACAAGGGAGCTGAGTCTTCAAACTGCTGGCACATACATTGGACTTCATTTACAAAACACATATTCAAAGGTAAAATTATTAAGAATGTCCAGATGGAGCCTTAAACCCTATGCGTGTGTCCCTTCTCAGCACAGGGCCCAGTGCGACCACATGGTCCCACCATGAAGCCAGCCCTCTGGCAGATCAGCCAGTCCTGAAAGACCTCCTCCCAAATGCTCATTAAAATAGATGTAAGGATAATCATCCCTCCCAAAAGAATTGCAGAATCAAGGAGGAAAGAAAGAGAGAGGCAGAGCAAAAGTTACCATGAACTTCACTGTCCATATTAAAATCTTTCTTAAGATTAAAAAAGAAAAAGAAAGGTTCCACACGGTGTTATAAAAACTGAATGGAAATAGAATCATACTTAGATGTATACTGGAAATGTTTTCATTTTAAGGGTAAAGAAAAATCCTATACCCATCCAAATACAAAAATTAAAAAAAAAAAATTTAATTGCCGCAAAGGAACAAAAATCGTCCCAACCTTAGATAACCACCAACACCAAAAGATGGAAGATTATTCCAGAATATAGTTTATGACATTTGTGGGGAAATGTGGGAGCTTCTATCCATGGTTAAATTGTTGTCTACCAAAGCCAGAGAAATCCACTCAAACATCCTCAAGTAACGAAAAAATATGCTGCTCATTTCTTTGGGAGTGGGAGGGGACTGTTTTAAATGTACTCTATCTTGCTAAGAAATTACCCAAAATCAAGGTATCAAGAACGTGAAAATTGTTTTATTTAAAGTCTACCAGTGAGTACTGAAAGAAATTAAAAATACCGAGTTAAATATAAATAATTTTTCTAAACCTGTGATTAGATTTGAGTTCCTCCAGAAGACCCTGAGGCATGGATTTGAGAACAAGTATTTTACTGGTGACGTCAGAAAGCACGGGGAGGAATGAGAAAGAAAAGGAAGGCAACCAATACAGGGAGAATTGTCAAGCCAGTTACCATGAGGGTGAGTGGAGTTTAATCCCACTGGGGAATTTTGACAGACAGTGCAAAATGCAACCCGGAGAGCTACCGCACCCAGGGGGCAAGAGAGCTGGCGCATTTATGCGTGCCCACCAGTCATTGATTGAGAACTACAAGAAGTGGGTTATTCAGCCACATTTCCAGCCTCCAGGATGGGCGGAGCTCCCTCAGGGCTTCCGGATGTAGAGTGCAGCCGAAGAGAGCAGGAGTCAACGGGAGCACAATGCAGTGGTTAGGATGGGAGGGCTGTGAGCAGCCACCAACAGGGCGCGCTGCAGGCTGTTTAGGACACCGGATGCAAGCAGCCAAACCAACTCTTTAAACAAAGATTTTATGGCAAAAAAAAAAAAAAAGAAATGCAGAGTATAAACTGATTCGCGACTCCAGATTAAACAAGTAATACTGGAAAGTGAGGAAGGCAGCAAAGACAGAATAAGGTAAATCCATGCTGAACTCCTTATCGCTTATAGAGGAAAAACGAGAAGTTCCCGCCTACTGAGAACTCCAGAAATATGCGTTTGGTTTAACCTTGTATTTGGCAAAATGAAGGGCAACTACAAGAGAATAAAATACTAGTTATTTTCCATCCATATTGCCACACAAAATAAAAGGAAACAAACATATAACGCAAAGGAAAAGCAAAGAGAAGCAGAACAGAGGTAACACCAAACGTTTCTATTGTAACTATATGTGAGTAAACTGCTCTATCAAAATGCACAGGTTGTTTTAAAAATTCCTATATATGCTGCTTATGAGAAATATGCCCAACTCTAAATAGCACAAAGTTTAAAAATAAATAAGACACAATGCCTAGTTGTCACGTCAGGTCAAGGTGGAAAAGTTTTCCTGTCAGGAATATACTCAATAATGCAGAGTATACAATCATAAGGGAATCATTCATTGTCTTTTTTTATTTATTCGTGGAGTTTGCTAATTTGACGTGAATTACTGTCTTGGATGAAGACAACATAAAACTCATAATATGCCAGGACAATGAGGACATTGAGAAGACACTGGTTAATGAGTGTCATCAATTCAGAGTATTTACAAAGAGTCTAGTATAAAAGAAAACTTGAAATGCCCTGAAATCTTATCGCTTATATAATAAAGACTTTCCCAAATTTGGCATCCACACCACATTACCAACAAAACATTGTGAAGATAAAACAATAATAAAGAAACAATTTCTGATCAATTATGCTAGAAGAGACTGAATTATATTTCTTTTTTTGTAGACAGTATTTAAAAATCTATTCTTGCTATAGAAAAATATTACAGAAAGAAGCAAAGAACATGTAGGAAAGAAAATGGAGAAAAAGTAATCGAGTGTACGTGGCAGCTAATTAATAAAAATATCATGAATTTTTCTAGATTTGTGATGTTTGTAGTATTTATTAGTTTTTGAAAATGGATAAATTGCTGTATTTTCTTTTCTCATTCTAAATAAACATATGATACTTCATTTATATTTGTAATTTTGTGGGTTTTTTCCCTAAAGAGGCCTCCCAAAATATATGAGCTTCAGCCCCACAGAATCTGGATCCAAGCCAGTGCATGGGCATTTTGATTTTGATAGCTATTGCCAGATTCCCTCTACGGAGAATGTGCCAACTCAAATTTCCACCAGTAATTAAGAACGTATTTGTTTCCTTGAAACAATTTGGAGAAACAGTAGCTATGAGGAGAGTCCTGCATTTCCAGATATTAAATGATATTATGAAAGTACTATAACTAAAACAGTGAAGTTCTGGTGATAGATAAACACATCAGTGGAACTAAGTGGAAAGCCCAGAAAGAGATTCCAGAATCTATATAAAGATTGCGGCATATATTCTTTGAAGTGGCACCTCAGATCAGTGGAGAAATGAAAGGTGATTCAGTAAATTGTTTGGCAAATAAACCTTTTAGAAAACAGTGATGGCAAATGTGTACTTTATTCCATACACCAAGCTAAATTTCACATGGATTAGAAATAAAATGTTAAGAAATGTTAAAATATAGATACATATTCAACTCATTTAGGGATGGGAATGCTTGACTAAACAAAAATATACAAAAATAGTAAGCCACAAAGGAAATAATTAATTTAATTACATAAAATTAACACCATAAAAATAAAATTCCATATAATTTTGGAAAAAATATTCCATATATATGGTAATACAGAGTATATTTACCATATATATGGTAAACATAGAGTTTTTATAAATAGAAAAAAGTATACTATAAAAAAGTAAAAGAAGGATTTTTAAAATATGAAATCAGAAATTAATAAGTTAGAAAATAGAATAAAATAGAACTAAAAAACATACCCAAACACTGGTTCTTTGAGAAAGTCAATAAAGTATATAATCATTAGCAACCTTAAGAAAAAAAGAGAAAAATGTACAACTGTAGAAGATTAAAAATAAGGGTAAAACAAAGGAAATTTAAAGAATCTTAAGAAACCCTTTGTACAATTTCATACAAATAAATTGAAAATCTGGAATAAACAAATAGTTTTCTAGAAAAATATAATTTAAAACTTACCCCCGACGATATACACAATTTTAAAAGACAAATTTATGTAAAAAAAATAGATAAATTTTTCAAAGAAACAACCTCCTAGGCACCAGACCTAGGGAAATTGTACCAAATCCTGAAGTATTACAGTGCTATTAAATCATTCAGTAGGGTGGGGGGAGGGGAAATTATAGGAAGGTGGTTAAAAGGTGCAAACTTCATTATAAAATAAATAATTGTAATGTACAACACGATGACTATAGCTTACCTGCGATAAGACATGTAAGAAAATTGTTGACAGTAAATCCTATGAGTTCTCATCACAAGGAGAAAATTATTTTATTTTTTTCTTTCTTTTCTTTGTATTGTGTTGTATCTATACAAGAAAATGAATGTTAGCTGAACCTATTGTGGTAATCATTTCACAATATACGTAAATTAAACCATCATGCTGTATGCCTTAATCTTACACAGTGAGGTATGTCAATTATTTCTCATTAAAACTGGAAATTTTTTTTTTGATTACTCAAAGCATTGGGAAAAAGGAAAATTTCCAAAATCTTTTATTGATACTTGGGCTACTATGTGTAATATTAACAATACAATAATAATACAGGGAAAACAAAACTACAAAACAAAAATTCTAAATAAAATAGTAGCAGTAAAAAAAAAAAGTCCCACAGCAATTTAGAGGAATAATATAGTGATCTGGTGCAGTTTACTCCTGAGCATGCAATAATGGTCCAAGCTTAGGAAACTAATTGGTATAATATATCATATTATTAGATTTATGAATACAAATCATATGATCATCTCCAAGCAAATTAAAAAGGCATATGACAACGTTCAACGATAATTCTTGATATATATAAAAAAGAAACATTATAATAAGGGTAGATTGAGAATGAGTTTATATAACAAACTATTCTATGTCAACCTCAGCATCACGATTAATGAGAAAATACTAAATTCAGGAAGAAGGCAAAGAATTCCACTACCGCTACTGTTATTGACCATCTTATTGGAGATAAAGAGCTAAAGCAATTAGGCAACAAAAAGAAACCAGAGGTATAAATTTGGAAAGGGGAAAATGAATCTACCCCTATCGCAGTTGGTATTATTAGATACCGAGAAAACCCACAAGAATCAGATGAAAAATATTTGAGTAATAAGAGGTTGCATAAGTTTTGGGGATTACAAAATCCAGTGTTTTTACACACATAAACAGTAACCAGTTAAAAGATATATACAGCATTATTTATTTGTATATTTAATAATTATTAAATTGTTTTAATAATAAAATAACTATTATTATAGTAAACACAATTATAATTTATCTTGATTCTGTAATTACAATAGAATGATTAACATATAATATTTATATATAATAATAATGGAATAGATAATTATAATAGAATCATGGTAAAATTCTTAGAAATAAACTTAAAAACTCATGTGCAAGGTGCATATAAAGAAAACTTTAAAAGGTTACAAAAGGTCACACAAAAGACTTAAAATTTCATAAATTAAAGATAAAAGATTCAGCATCATAAAAATTTCAGTTCTCGCTATGTTAACATACAAGCGTAGTAGAATCCTAATAAACACACTAATTATTTTTTAAATGTATCTAGCTGTTTTTAGGGTTTATGTAAAAAGTGAAAAACCAGGGCCAGCCTGGTGGTGTAGTGGTTCAGTTCGTGTGCTCTGCTTCAGCTGGCCGGGGTTCATGAGTTTGGATCCCTGGCGTGGACCTACACACTGCTCATCAAGCCATGCTGTGATGGCATCCCACATACAAAAATAGAGGAAGATTGGCAACAGGTGTTAGCTCAGGGCCAATCTTCCTCACCAAAATAAATAAATAAAATAAAAACCCAAGAATAGCCATGAAAATTCTGGAAAAACAAAACAGTAATGATGAAAATAGCCTTACCAGATATTAAAATATATTATGAAGCCACGATAATTAATACAATGCGATACCAGTGCTTAAATAGATGGGCAGGACAATAGAACAGAAAATAACTTCAGGAAAAGACCCAAAGACATCCAGAAATTTAATATATAATTAGGTGACATTTCAAACCTATAAGGAAAAGAGAGATGATTCAATAAATGGTGCTGAGACAACTAGGTAGCCACCTGGAAAAAATAATTAAATTAAAACTGTACCCCACCATTCATGAGGGTAAATGCCAAATAGATCAGAGATGTAATTATAAAAAGTAAAAACATAAAATACTTAAAAATAAACGAGAAAATTTCTTTATAACTTTGAAGTAAGGACAGCCTCCCTATGATTCAAAAACTATAAGCCATAAAGAAAAGACTGATAAGTTCAACTGCATAAAAGTTTTTATTTAACTGCATTCAAAAAATAATAGAAGTCAAAATACAAATTATAAAGTGAGAAAAATATTTGAACCTCTCAACACAAAGGGCACATTGCCTTAATCCATATACATAATATATTTCCCATAAGGAAAAAACTCAATAGAAAAAAATGGGTAGAAGATGTGAAGAGTTCTCAGAAAGGAAATCACAAAAAGTTCTCTATCAATAAAAGCTCAGCCTCACCTATTAAAAAGAGAGATGAAACGTGAAACTCTACTACTATGTCAAACTTATGGATTTTTGCCAATTTGGTGAAAGAAATGGTATGTCTTGGCAGGACTGTGGGGAAAGAAGCATTCTTTTTTTTTTTTGATGAGGAAGATCAGCCCTGAGCTAACAACCATGCCAATCCTCCTCTTTTTTTTTTTTTTTTTTTTGCTGAGGAAGACTGGCCCTGGGCTAACATCCATGCTCATCTTCCTCCACGTTATATGGGACGCCGCCACAGCATGGCCTGACAAGCGGTGCATTGGTGAGAGCCCGGGATCCGAACCCGGGCCGCCAGCAACGGAGCACACGCACTTAACCACTACACCACGGGGCCGGCCCCGAAAGAGACATTCTCATGCTCTTCTGTGGGTTGTCAATTGGCACAGCACTATAGATGGTCATTTGGCAGTATCTGTCAAAATTGCAAATGCATATTCTCTTTCATCCAGCAATTCTACTTCTGAGAGTATAACCAAAACATACATTTGCATATGTATAAACAGAGTTACTCATCGCAGCATGGCAGCACTGCTTGTTATAGCAAAAGATGACACACACACACAAAAAACCCTCGAGCCAACACTGATGGCCTAGTAGTTAAAGTTGTGTGTGCTCCACTTTGGTGGCCCAGGTTTGGTTCCCAGGCGCAGAACCACACCACTTGTCTCTCAGTTGCCATGCTGTGGCAACAGCTCACATAGAAGAACTAGAAGGACTTACAACTAGAATATACAACTATGTACTGGGGCTTTGGAGAGGAAAAAAAGAGGAAGATTGGCAACCGATGTTAGCTCAGGACAAATCTTTCCCAGCAAAAAAAAAAAAAAAAGTCTTTAAAAAAGAGAGAAACCCTCAAATATCCATCATCAGAGGAAGACTGAAATGCACAGTGGGTGCATTCACAAAATTATGCAGCCAGAAGAAAAGAATGAGGAAGATCTTGATACTGATATGGAAACATCTCCAAAATATATTGGTGCCAGACAACGTATAGAAGGCATGGAGTGGTCAACCATCCTGATTGCCCAGGGCTAAGAAGTTTCCCCCAAGACACAGGACTTTCAGTGATAAAACTGTGAAAGTTCTGGGCTAACAGGCACTAGTGGTCCCCCTAAATCTAGCCCCCTTTTTCTTTAAAAGATATGAATTAGAATATAAGTTTGTAATCGTTTGTTTATGCATAGAAAGCCTCCAGAAGGATACATCAGAGAGTAACAATAATGCTTGCCTGTTTTATTGTTGGTGGAGGGGTGTGGGGAACTGGGTAGATGGAGGACTGAGGTTGAAGAGAGTTCCTTCATTCCATGGATATTTTAAAAAATTTTGATCTATATGAATTTGATTGCTATTCAAAAATTAAACAAGCAAACAAAAACAAATAAGTCAGAAATGAAAAAGCAATCTGTTTTGTGGGGGAGAATATATGTTCTTTTCCTAAGTAGAGAGCAAAGTGTCTAGCTGATTTATACAGTTGAATGGCTTGGAAACTTTCTTGCAAAATATATTTTTTTATAATCTCTGCCAGCCAGCTGTGGGATAATGAAAGCAATACAATGTACTACTCTTTGAGAACAAATACTGGCAGGCTGTCTTGCCCTGGTCAAAGAGAGCAAATCTGAGATGCCCTTAAATTTATGAATTGACCAGACAGTCTCAATACAGGCTCATAAACCTACTGTCTGAAAGAAAATAGATTGCATTTGAACCGAATCAGCCTGTGAGCAACTGCATATTTACCTCAATCTGAAATGCAATCTGCATCACCGATTTTATTACTCTTTATACCATTCATGCTCCTTGCAGTGAGACCCTGTAAAACATTTTGTGACTTAGAAAAGTTCTCTATAAAACTTAGATTTATTTGCAAATTTGTATTTTTTCCAAAATGTTTGTTTTTCCACTCTTTGAGGGCAGTAGAGAGAGAAGGAGGCAATAGAAACAGTAGGAGCAGTTTCTAGGGCAGTGCACACGTGAATGTGTGAGAGTAATTGTGTGCGTACGTTCTTGCTTTTGAACCAGGAGCAGCCATGGTGTAAATTGCAGTCTGAAGGCAAGATAATAGCAATGTCCCAGCTCAAATAGTCAGACAGAGAGAGAGAGAGAGACAATTCTCCCTTCCTTTGCCTATTTGTTCTTTTCAGGCCCACAAGGTATTGGATGATGCCTACCCATGTTGGAGAGGGCAATCTGCTTTACTCAGTCTATATAGTCAAATGCTAATCTCATCCAGAAACACCCTCACAGACACTCAAAAATAATGTTTAGCCAAATATCTAGGCATCCTGTGATCCATTCAAGTTGACACATAAAATTGACCATTACAGGGGAGATCAGGGATGTGTAGAAATGGGTAAGACACAATCCCTGCCTCCGAGGAGAAGTGGCAATCATACACACGCGAAAAGAACTAGTGTCACATGTGCCTGGGCACGGTTATAGTTAGATTTCCAGATGGCATAGAATGGAGATGCCAGACTTGAAATTGGACGTCTAGTCTAAGGCAGAGAAGGCTTTAGGTAGAAGGACTGTGTGGAGATGTTTTGAGGACACTCAGTGTGGCTGGAGAAGAGGAGAATGGATAACGGGGTTAGTGTAGTATTACATGTAGCAGCAAAAACATACAACATGTAGCAGCAGGGTCTGCTGAGAGGCAAGTGGATAGAGTATGGGCAAAGGAATCAAGCAGCAGGCACTATCTGGAGGTGAGCAATCAGCCACAGATCAGCCACAGGAAACCTGTAAGTGGAATAGGGCCTGGGCAGGAATTCATCTCTAGAAATCTGTTCCCAAAGTGAGATAGAGATGTGGATGCACAGGCCAAAGTAAGGTGGGTGCCAGTTCTAGGGGGACTGACATACTAGGCAAATTTTCAAACTGGGACTCAGGCACAAGGCCAGATAGAAATAAGTTACCCCAAAATTTACCTCACATAATACACAAAGTAATTCAAAGAGGATCATAGCCTAAAATACAAACAAAACTTCTAGAAAATAAATAGGAGAAAATCTTTATATCTTGAGGTAAATAAAAAATGTAAGACAAGACACAAAAATTATTCACCATAAGAGAGAAAAATTGATAAATTGGATTTCATTACAACTTAAAAGTACTGCTCTTCAAAAAATACCATGAACAGGGGCTGGCCTGGTGGCGCAAGCGGTTAAGTGCGCGCTCCGCTGCGGCGGCCTGGGGTTCGCAGGTTCGAATCCACGGCGAGCACCGACGCACCGCTTGTTAAGCCGTGCTGTGGCGGCGTCCCATATAAAGTGGAGGAAGATGGCCACGGTTGTTAGCTCAGGGCCCATCTTCCTCGAGAAAAAAGGGGAGGATTGGCATCAGATGTTAGCTCAGGGTTAGTCCTCCTTACAAAAAAAAAAAAAATACCATGAACAAAATGAAATTGCAAGTCACAATTCATAATACATATATTTAAGAAATGAATTGCATTCTGAATATATAAAAAAGTCTCCCACCTCAATCAGGAGAAGACAAACAACCTGATGAAAAATTTGCAATACTTGAGAATAGAACATGTAGTAATGGCCAATAAGCACATGAAAACATGCTCAAAATCATTAATCATCAGGTAGAGGCAATTTGAAAACACAATAAAATATCACTACGCACCCACTAGAAACAGCCAAAATTTTAAGACTATTGGGTTTATGTGTGTGTTGTGTTTTTAGGGGGATTTAATGATAAAATTAATTTAAAGTTCATACAAAAAAGTATCCAAGAAATTTTTTTTAAAAGAGTCGTTGGGAGGAATTGTCTCACTGTATATCAAACTTACCACAAAGCTACTGTAATCAAAATAGTATGGCATTGGTACAATAAAGGAAAACTAGAAGCTAGAAGAGGGGAATAGTCTAAAATATTCCAGAAACACATCCAAGTATATATATGGAAACATTCTATGAAAAGGAAAATGGCAATGGGGAGGAAAAGGATAATTTATTAAATAAACATTTCTAGCAAATTAGCTCCATTCAACTAATGAAAAAAATTTAGATTCCCTCCCTCATATCATATTTTTAAAATTTCCAAATGGATTAAATAGCTAAATGTAATAGTGATAATTATCAGAGAAAAATCAAGGGTAAGATTTGTATAACCTTGGAGTAAGGAGGACTTTGGTTAGCGAAACAGAAAACTCAGGAGATAAGGTGAGCATAGAAATATTTGAAACATAAAGCTTAATTTTTTCCCCATCTGGAAAAAAGTACCATATTAAAAGTCAAAAGAAAAATCAAGTGTTTGCAACACATAAATCAGTCAAATATTTAATCTTTTTATAATGTAATAATTTAATCTTTTTATAAGCAACTTGTACAAGTTGATTAAACACACACACAAACCAATAGAAAATTAAGTAAATGTATAAACTTGTTTGAATAAATATTTGGAAAGATGATCAATCTCATTACCTGTAAAAAAAAAAAAATGTGAAAAAAAGAAAAAATGAGATGGGATTTTCACCCTGAAAATAAAGACAACTAAAATTATCTAGTCCTCATGCATATGTGGGGAAATGTTCACACTCAAATATTGTGTGAATTGTCACAATCTTTCTGAAAAAAAGATCTGTCAATTTTTAGCAAATTAAAAAAAGAATATATATACATATATACATTTATAGCCATAGCCATAGCCATAGACATTAATGAAGAAAACCCACTTTCAGAATGTAGCATATAAAAATAAGAGCAGCTGTATATAACAGTTTATTGCAACATTGTGGTATATAAAATAAATCAGAAAAATTCTGAATGCCCTTTAGTAGATTAAAAAATTATGATAATTCTATGCCATAAAATGTTACTAAACTATTAAAAAGAATGAGCTAGAGTTCCTGACTTGGAGGGGAGCAACACGAAGCCACGGCCTGTGTGACTACATGCCCATCATCCATTTACCCCACTTTGAGTTATCACACCTGAATCTCATTTGAGGATCTGCCACTCCATCTTAGTCCGTATGCTTCGTGTGGGTCTCCACCCCCACGACAGGGTAGAGTATATGACCTCGGTGGCAACACACTGAGCTCAAGAACACAAAGTCAGTACAACCAAATGTGATAAAATGCATTTGCTGAGAATGCTAGGAGTGTTGGGGTTACAGAAGCCGAGATGGTCTCTTTCCTGCAGAACTTGGACCCAAGGGGGTTGTGCAGCCTTCACTAGACACCACGATGAAGGCCACCCATGAAGGAGAGCAGGGCCAGGCTGAGAGATGAGGTAAAACTGAAGCCTGAAGATGTCATTTGAGCCAGACCTGGAGCTGTGCAAGCTCTTTAATCCAAATCAGTTTGGGTTGGGTTTCCTGTCACTTGTAAAAAATGTCTTTATTGATATATTTTGGTACATATTTTGATATTTGATACATATTTTGGTAACGTGAACGTGGAGAAAGGTGGGGAATAACAGAATGGCAGATTATTTATACTGATTACCTAAAGGGGTAGAAATGGAGGGAATTGAGAGAGGGTTACTAAATTGTTACTAATTATATTATCAGTATGATATTACTATTTATAATAATATAATAATATATTATTACTAGCATACTTTTGGATTTTACTTGTTATTATTAGCATGTATAATTTGAAACTGAAAAATATCTTACAAAAGACCTAGTGCTTTGACTATTGGTCTCAAGAAGTCTACATTTCTGCTTTTAAAAAGAAAGGAACGTGGGGATGGCCCCATAGCACAGTGGTTAAGTTCAGGGCACTCCGCTTCAGCAGCCTGGCTTCGCGGGCCCGGATCCTGGGCGCAGACCTACACCACTCGCCAGCCATGCTGTGGCGGCAACCCACATACAAAACAGAGGAAGATTGGCACAGATGTTAGCTCAGGGCGAATCTTCCTCAGCAAAAAAAAAAAAAAGAAAAATGGAATGTGAAATCCAAATGTATCTGTGAAAATTCAAGCATGAATTTGCCTGTTTCTTTTTTCTTTTTACTTAAAATAAGAGAATATATTACAGTTAAACAAAGTTTATCTGACAGCGGGATTGTAATCAGAATATTCTAATTAGTTTTGCTAATTATTTTCCTCCATAGTGGTTACTGAATACGTAGAAAATACCCAAAGCCAACAGATCAGAGCCTGTGTGAAGAAGTCTGGGTCCCCAAGAGAATAGAGTAAGAGACAGGTCATGGTAGAGGTTTAAATTGAAGAAGAAGGCAGGTGCTCCCTAGGGAGTTTGCACTTTATCACGAGCTTGATGGGGAGCTGAAAGGTTTTGAGCAGTTCAGGGATGTGACGAGATAGCTAACTCCGGTAGTTGTGTGGAGAATGGACCTGGGCAAAACGAAGCTAAATGCCCTGATATATGGACCTGAAAATCCCTTCTCCTGGGATTTGATTGTCCTCTGCTTTAATTCCAAAATGACAGAAGTGTAATTTCGAAACAGTTCCATATGCCAGCAGTCTGTTTCTGCTGTGATTCAAAGATTCAAATCATTTAATGTTTTTATGGGGAAAAAATGAGAGTTTTTTATACTAAAAGGCTGTAAATTGTTGAAAGCATTTATGTCTTCCTAAATGGAATTATGTTGCCAAAGACACAGTTGTTGATGCTTCCTGTCCTGCACTTATATGTTCTGTCCTCCAAAACTTAGGAAACAGAACTCCAAAAGCTCCACAATTAAGTTGAAGATCCTTTACATGTTTATCAATTGATCATATATAGGTAACGTTGCCTCTATCCTTCAGAGTCCCAGCTACCAAATGGAGGCATCAATTTTTTATAAGAACATGTGATAAGCAACTAGTATAACTCAGGTCTCTTAGAGTCCACAGTAGAAAATTTGCTTGCGAAACCAATATCTGATATTCCTCTCTTTTTAAACATGTAAAAAAAAATTACACTTCCCAGCCCTGTTATATAATTAAGTGGGGCCATGTGACTATTTGTTGCCAATGGACTAAAATAAGTGAAAATGACAGATGTCCCCTGTGGGAAAAAACATAGAAGAGTAGGTATGAGAACTCCATGCTCTCTTTTCCCTGCCATACTAACCAAGAAGGCCACAATCCATATGATGCAGCGATAAGATGGTGGCGCTTCTATTAGCCTGGATCCCTGAGTGCTGTGTGAGACACAGAGCGCTCCTTCCCACTCCTCCACCTAATCAAACTGCATTGCACGTATACTCATGGGCAAGAAAGAAAACACTGCTATGCTAAGTCATTGATATTCCAGGTTTCATTTTTTACTGCAACATTCCTGGCTTATCCTGTCTAATAAAGGTTCAAAGACCCCCTGAGAATCTGATGACTACTGTGCACTCTCTCCCTAGCTAGCTGCGTATTCAACCAACATTTTAAACACAGAATATGAACAAGCCTCTTCGTGAATCCCCCACCACAAACGGACATCAAAAATTAAAGAATATTTAGTTCCTTCCTAGCATACAAAGTGATATTATGTGTGTGCATGTGCGTGTGCGTGTAGGTCTGTGTGTGTGTAGAAATATTACTGCTTTACATTATAATGCTTTAGAAGTTATCTAATTTTGCAACTAAAAGTTGATGAGTTGATATAGGAAAATCAGTTGAATAATTCCCGAATTGTTCGTCAAAACAAGACTGTGCAGAAGCTTTTTAGTTTGATGTAGTCCCATTTGTTTACTTTTTCTATTGTTTGCCTTGCCCAGTCAGATATGGTACTTGAAAACATGCTGCTAAGACCGATGTCGAAGAGCATACTGCCTATGTTTTCTTCTAGAAGTTTCATGGTTTCAGGTTTTACGTTCAAACCTTTAAACTATTTTGAGTTAATTTTTGTGTATGGTGTAAGATAATGGTCTACTTTCATTCTTTTGCATGTGGTATGCTACTCAGCCATAAAAAATGATGAAATCTGGCCATTTGTGACAACACGGATAGATCTTGAGGGTATTATGCTAAGCGAAATAAGTCAGAGGGAGAAAGTCAAATACCATATGATCTTACTCTTAAATAGAAGGTAAAAACAACAACAAACAAGCATATAGAGACAGAGATTGGATTGCTGGTTACCAGAGGGGAAGAGGGGAGGGAGGAGGGCGAAAGGGATGATTAGGCACCTGTGTGTGATGGATTATAATTAGTCTTTGGGCGGTGAACATGCTGTAATCTACACAGACATCGAAACATAATGATGTACACCTGAAAAAAAATTAAGTTAAATTAAAAAACAGAAAAAAAACAAGACTCTGTCTCTAAGCATGCCACCTCTGATTAAACTAAGGAGTAGCTTACTGCCCAGGGGCAGGAAGCAAACAGCCAGGCCTGTGCTAAATGCGCCAGCTTTGTACAATAGAAGATAAAGAGTAATAAAGTTGTCTGCTTTACCTAGAGGTTAAAGTTGTGAACTGAAAACAAGAACCTGTTAGCCTTCTGATTTGTTTACTTCAGAGAAAGTGAGTAACTTCCTGTTTCTCAGAAAAAGAAAAGAGAGAAAAAGAAAAAGATATACTCTCAGGAGTCAGGTAGGAAGACCTCCTTAACATCAAAGGGCTGTTCTTCAGAAACTGTGTTGGTGAGGGAAATAAAGTATCGAAACCCTTCCGACAGATTAACATGGAGGGGCAGAAGTGTTTTGTTGGAGTGTTTTCAATTTACCAAACTAACCCCCAAATATTTAAATCACAGTTTTTGAAGTGTTCACTAAATAAACCAGTCCGTCACATTGTATTTTCAGTGTAGCTGTGTGTGCGGTGGCGAGTTCCTGGCTGATGTGGGAAGACAGCATCTGTTTTCCGTGCCTGGCCTCATTTTGTTTTCTTTCTGCCGTTTGGCCCACACTGTACCTTCCTTTCCAGCTTTGCCTTCTCTGCCCTGTCTGTCCTTTACAGCTCCTACTCGTGCTCGCTATTCTGGTAGGGTGTAGGCTGATCTTTGGCTAACCAGGGCTAGTCAGAGCTTCATACCTTCTACTATTCTTCCTGTCAACTATTGAAATATAACCACTATATAGTTTAATTTTTAGCTCCTCAAGGCTAGGCTGCATGTACACGTCAGGGGTGACAACTTGTTGATCTAAGAAAATTGCAGTTTTTTTAATCAAGAACACAAGCACATTGGAGGGTTTTTGCGTTCAACTGCAAAATACGTGCGCTTGTGGAATATGTCTTGTCCTAAGAGGATCAGCAATGCAGATACAATTCACCCTTCCTACTAGCGAAGAAAGTGACATAACAGTAGAATGTTTCTTGGAGGAATGGAGAGATGAAATGAAGACGTTTAGTTAACAGATGAGACCACCCACAGGGGATAAAACAGTTGTCTTGAGAAGTGTTCATATGTGGAAAATGAAAGAACTGTTTTCTGAAGCCTTGAAGGGCAGAATTAGAACAACAAGTGGAAGGTATGCGTGGAGACAGAACTTTTTAGATAATTACAAGAAAGATTTGTTGTTGTTGTTAAAATTAGTCAAAGATAGGAAATATTTCTAAACTTAAATGTGAAAGAAATAAAGGAAAATCGTTGCCTAAAACCATAAATCAGGACATCAAAAAGAAGAAATAGCAAATAAGGAGGAACAGGGACAGTAGCCAATATTTATTGAACATGTCACCATTTGTCCAGCAGAAATGATTGAGTCTCATTTAAATTAATTCAAACAAAACCCCCCAAATCCCAAATAATAGTAAATACCACTATTATCTTCATTGTCATTTATGGCAATACTTAGGCAGAGAAGTCAAGAAAGATTTAGAAAAATGTCCGTGGTTACCCAGTAGTTACTGGAACTGGGATTTTGAAGCAAGGCGGTTCAGCTTCAGAGTCCATATTTTATCTACATTACTGCTGAGAGAGAAAGAAATAGATAGAAATTTATAGGAAAAAACAAATGGAAAGATGACTAAGAACAAGATGACTGGTCCAGAAACAAAGTATAGGTAATAAACAAAAGAAAATATGAATATCAACAAATAAACAGAGGCTCATAACTATCTCATAGACCTGACGGAATGAAATGATAACATGTCCCTTATTTATTTAAAAGAAACAGATTGAATTGAAGGAGAGCAAGAATAGAAATAAAATATGCTTGCTCCTTAGATCTGCAAAGTAGAGAGGAAGCATGCTGAGGGAAGAATAGAAGGGCATAGATGCAAACAGGCTGGCCAGAAAAAAGATTTGAACGGTGCATATCATAGAGGCAAAGTATTAAGAAGACAATGAGTAAATGTCTCAACACCAGTCGGCAGTCTTTCTCTTCTAAAAGACAACGGACTGGACAAATTCTTGACTTGCTGGAAGTTAATTGTTCAAAGGTAGACGAAATAATGAGCTTTAGGTCTACTCTGGTCTTAATTTTGGTCAAGGAAAACTTATTAAGGATATGAAAGTGGAAGGATCTTTGCAGGCAAGTGGCAATGTGGTGATGGAATTTGTAATATCAGAGGAAGCTAACACTGGGTATAGTCATCCATTATGCTGGGCTTTAGGAAACACTATTTCAGAGTTGACCTCATGCATTCTTGACGACAATACAAAGTATCATTTTTACCACTTTCTTCGTAAGGCTACAGCCTTACAATATTTTAAATCTACTTATCATTCCCTTGCGTTTTGCGTCATTATTGTCATGCATTTTAGTGCAATAGATATTTTAAACTCCATGACATATTATAGTATTGTTTTTATGGTCAATTTCATTTGTATTTACCTATATATTTACTCTTTCTCGTGTTCTTTCTTCCCATTGACATTTCTGTTTTCATCTAGGCTCATTTTCCTTCTGCCTAGAGAACTCCTTTCATTGTTTTTGTTTACTCAGTCTATTGATGACAGAATAACTTAGAAGTCACTGAAAGGAGGTTTTCTCTGGGTATAGAAATCAAGCTTGGCAGTTATTTTCTTTCAGCCTTCAAATATGTCATTCAACTGTCTTCTGTCTTATTATCACTTCTGATGGGAAGTCAACTGTCAGTATTACAGTAGTCCCCCCTCATCTGTGGGGGATGTGTTTCAAGACCCCCACTGGATGCCTGAAACTGCAGATAATATTAAACCCTATATATATTGTATTTTTTCCTATGCATACATACTACCTATGATAAAGTTTAATTTATACATTAGGCACAGTAAGAGATTAACAACAATAACTAATAATAAAATAGAACAACTATAACAATATAGTGTAATAAAAGTTTTGTGAATGTGGTCTCTCTCTCTCTCACTCTCAAAATATCTTAATGTACTGTACTCACCGTTCTATTTCTCATGACGATGTCAGATGATACAATGCCTACCTGATAAGATAAAGTGAAGTGAATGACATAGGCATTGTGACGTAGCGTTAGGCTACTATTGACCTTTTGATAGTCAGAAGGAGGATCATCGAGCCATGACAATGTCGATGACTGGATGTCAGGAGCAGATGATGTCGATGGTTGGGGACTCAACAAAGGGATGATTCACGTCCCAGGCAGGATGAGATGAGATATGTATATTTCATCACACTACTCAGAATGTCACACAGTTTAAAACTTATGAATTGTTTATTTCTGGAATTTTACATGTAATATTTTCAGACCTTGGTGGACTGTGTGTAACTGAAACTGTATAAAGTGAAACCACAGATAAGTTGGGGACTACTGTATTGTGGTTTCTTTGAAGGTTAAGTGTCTTTTCTCTCTGTCACTTTTAAGATTTTCTCTGGGTCTTTGATTTTTCAACCAGTTTGACTATGATGTGCCTAGTATGATTTTCCTTGAAGTTTTGCTGCTTGGGGTTCTCTAAGCTTCTTGATTCTGCGGTTTGAGGTCTTCCATCAGTTATGGAAAATTCTCTACCATTATCTATTCAAAAATTGCTTCTGTCTCAGTCTATATCTTTTTTCCTTTTTTGAATCTAATTATACGAATGTTGGAATTTTTGAGCATGTCCCACCTGATTCTTACATTTTTGCTCATTTTTCTTCTTTGTATTTTCTCCCTCTGTGTACTTCATGTGGTATTTTCTATTAACCTATTATCCAGTTTATTACTCCAGTCTTCCAATGTATCCAATCTATTATTAAATGTGTTCACTAAACTCTTAATTTAAGATATTGCATTTTTTAGTTCTAGAATGTGCATTTGGTTCTATGAAATCCTGTATCTTTTCATATATTTCTCCATCATTTTCTCTCTTTTTTTTGAACATATTAATCCTGGTTATTTTAAAGTCTGTGTCTCCTCACGTCAAGTTCTGAATCACTTTTGGGTATACTTCTTTTCTCTACTTTTCTTCTATTGGTTATTAACCAAATGGTCTTGCCTCATCTCATGTCAAGTATTTTAATTTTATTGGGTACAAAAGAACTATAGAGTTTCCAGATGATATTATCTTTCCCAGATAGGGCTCAACCTTTCCTCTGATAGGCAGATAAAGTAGATCATACATCACCATAATCCAGTCAGGGACTGAGCTAGGTCAAAGCTGGGTTACAGTTTTGGTAAGCTTCAGTCCATCTCTGGTACAGCAGTATTCTTCGGGTCTGGGGCACCAGGACTTCTATTGACAGTCTGGTGGTCTTTGACTCTTTGGCCTTAAAATTCTGCAGGTGATTTAGTTCAAGCATCCTCTCATAGAGGTCATTGTTTCAAGAGAATGCAGATTTCACTCTGCTTTCCAGAGGCTTTGGACTTTAGCATCCCATGCAGCTTCAAAATTAAATACATACCTTGTGTAGGCAACTACCATATGTTTGAGACCTTTCAATTTTCCAGTATTGTCACAGTAACCTGTGTAACTCATAAAAGCTTTGTTAGTTTCTTTTTCTCTCGGCAATGACCCTCAGCTTGGATCAAGCCCCAATATTCAGCCTCTACTCCATGCCCAGAAACAGCAAATATTTGCAATAAAAATAAAATCTGCTGATCTCAATAAAAGTTGAATGGTCTGTCCTAAATCCAATTACCACCTTTTCTTTTGACTTTCATGGTACTATAAATATCTGGTTTTCTTACCAACTTTCTGGCTGCTCTGGTTTTTCTAATTGTAGTCCTCTCTTTCCCCCATTCCTTAAATGTTTGTGTTCCTCTGGGTTTCGTATTCACATCTCTAGTACTTAGCACAGAACCTTTCACTTATGGGCATTTAATATATATCTATTTGTTTGGGAAAATGATTTACATTTTTAAAAAGTGGAAGGAAGGATGTAAAACTTTTAATGAATATAAATGAGTGGCACAAACCTTTGGTAAAAATAGAAACAGGCAGGCTGAATTCAACCTACACACGCCCATTTTTAGAGGAAGAAAATGAACAAAGAAGAATAGAACCAGTGCCTGGGCAGATCCACACACTAACTGCTGGCATTTTATTTCCACCTTCTTCAGTTCTCATCAATCAGTTAACGGTAGAATAATTATAATCAACAAGGACTGGAAAGTCCAGATGAGAGTTTAAAAGGGTCCATGTTCCACCACCAATCAAAAGCTTTTGCATGGAGCTTGAAAGTGTGTAGTTGGAAAAGAAACATGCTTAGCTTTGTTTATTTTAGAATACTCCAAAACTTTTGATTTAAAAAAATCTCTTCTTTTCATTAATATCTGGCATAGATATATACCATTGCTTTGAGGCCTTTCAAGATAACGGTTAAAAAGTAAAGAAAACAGCTATATTGAAAATGTTCACTGCTGAGTCTTGGTACCTTGGATAATAGTACACTATACCAATATCAAATATTCCCTAAACATACATCAGCCAAGGGAGGGGGCGATGCCCCAGAATTATACTCATTAGAAGAGGAAACCCAGTAGAAGACTAAAATTATACCATGGATAACCAAAAAGAAAAAAAAAAGGTAATGCTCACATGGATAACTGAGAGATGAGTAAACTGTCAATATTCTTTGAGATTATAATCTCATGGATTATGAATTACAATAGCTAGCATTTAATGAGAAGCTACTATGTGCCAACACTGTGCTAAACATTTTACGTATATTTTCTCACTTAAATCTCAACAATCTAATGAGGTAGGTATAACTGTAACTGTTTTAGGGAAAAACTAAGGCTTAGAGATTATAATGTAAGAGGAAGGTCTAGAAACCAGACTGCCAGAGTTACAATCCTGGCTATCTCACTTATTAGCTGTATTATCTTACAGTTTAACCTCTCTGCAAATCACTTACCCTCTCTGCCTCAGTTTCTCCTATGAATAATGGTATTTACTTCAGGGTAAAGTAGCTGGCACACAGTAAGTGTTTGTATGTATATGACATTGGATAAATTACTCAATAATAACTTGTTCAAGATCACACAACTAGTAGACGGCAGAGCCAGAATTTCTGTCCAGATTCCAAAGCTCGTATCTTAACTAAAATGCCCCAATGTTACCCCAAATTAGATTGTAGTCTTTCTGATACTTTTAGCTAACAATTAACACGTATTTTATTTGGTTTCACAAAACTCCGTAAAATAGTATTAATTGTTCTCAATACTTATTGTTTACTGAGTGTTTGTGGCACAGAACCAGGTACTTAATGAAGAAGTGACAATGCCCAGAAAGGAAGTGTGTGGAGCCATGCCTGTTGAGCGCGAGTGGACAATCGCCGACAGTCCCACAAGGGACTAGATTCTACAAGGAAGGGTATGTAAACTGAGCAGCATAGCCTTCCTCCCTGTACTATCACACCTTGCTGACACCGTCATCTCGGATTCTGAGGTTCAGAGCAGCCAGCATTTGTAGGATAATGCTGAATTCTTTTTTTCTTTAAGTAGAAAACAGGGGAAGTGGTACTGGTGTCACTTTAGTTCTGCCTTTGCTCCCCATACAAAATCAGACCTGTTCCCAAAGGAGGCTGTGTATTTTTTAGGTTATTCCCTGGAATTATTTTTAAATTAGTTTTTCTCGTTCCAGAGCAAATTGGCAGTAAATCCATGATGGCGTGAGGAGAACTGAAAATTTCATGACTCTGTGTTGTCAGGTAACATTGACTGAATTTGTAAATCACATTATGGAGAAGTACTGGATCCTGACTATTCTGACGACCGAGTCTGTATTTATAAGCGCCAGTGGTCGTGACTCTGAAGAACTGACATTGTAACAGAGACAAGACAGACAAACACAGTGTGCCTGGCTGGGCTGCCCTGAGTTCCGAGTAGGAACTATGTGAATATGCTTCACATTGACCTCATCACACTAGCTCAGAATCCTACACTGGCTCCCCCTTTCTATCATATATAAATGCTTCAGTCTTGCTTGCAAGATTCTAGAAAATATAACCTCACATTTGTCTCCCACTCTTTCATGTTATGAACCCTATACCTGAGGCAAACTGGACAACTTGTCCCTTCCCAAACAAGCTTCACCCTTTCTTTTAAGCCAATTAGCACACATTTCTTGAGCATTGTTATGGGCATTGTATTGGGTGATGGAGCTATAACAGACTTGCCCTTGTAGAGTCTAGAAGGAAAGACTGACATTAGTTACAAGTGCGCAGAGTTCTATGAAGAAGCACAGAGCACTCTAGGAGTATATAACAAAAGGAAGCAATCTGGTATGGGTGTCAGGAAAGGTATCCATGAAGAAATAACTTTGAAGCTGAAAACTGCAGTTAGAATAGAAATGCATTAAACTAAAGGGTAGCCATGAGTAAAGAACGTTCCGGACAGAGAGAACTCCAAGTGTAAAGGCTCTAAGGAATGGAATGGAATGTATGTAAGGACCCAGAAAAGTTTATTATGGTGGGAGTAGAAGGAGGAAGAAGAATGTTACAAGATGAGGATGAAGAGGTAGGCAGAGACCTATCAGCTCTGTTAATGAGATTTGGGTTTTATACTAAGAACAAAGGGAAGTCATAAAATGGCTTGATTTTATAGAAAATGGAGGTCAGAAATCAGGACTTAATTAGCTCTGCTAATTAATTACAAGATAACTCCAGCTGCAAATTTAGAAACTGAATTCAAGAGAGGCCAGAGGGATGTGGGGAACCCAGTCAGGAGGCTATTGCCATAGTCTAGCTTGGACTAGGTTGGTGTTTCCTCCACTTTTATGAAAAAGAAAGTTTTTAGGAATTAGTGTAAAGGCTTGCATTTTAATTTTTTAAGAAATCTAATTACACAAGTAAAGTGTGAGGTGATATGGTATACCAGTAGCACCTATATTAAAAAAATACGACGATCTGGTCAGAGGGATTCAATATGACAGCAGCAATATGGTATGACCCCCAACAAAAAGAAAAAAGCTTGTGTTCCTAGGTCATATTGTACAAAGTAGGTTGCTTGGAGCAAAGGAGATGTTTCTTGGGAGATAATTCTCCATAGATTTCTCTTGTTCCTGCACATCTCGCTAATAGAGATACTGGCTGCCTTTGTTCTGGACTAGCTTTCCAAGGGTGTTTGTATAGCAAACTATGTTGGAAGATACAAATAATGTCTCCTCTGGAACAAAAGTCAGGCAGGCTTTACTGCCCATTATAAAACATCAGATTCCCTAAGCTTGTTGTGTCTCTCCTACAATATAGCTCACTGCATGTACAGGTGTCACCTGACCCTTTCACATTCCCCTGTGGGACTGGGGCTCAGGAAACAAGCACAAATGCTGATACTCTGGCTACAGCTGTTATAGTGAGTAACAAGCTATTTATTTCTGACCTAGGAGTCTCATGTTTTCTGTCAGCATCCAAGAAACTGTGACCAGCTAACTTGTTTGCTTGCAAGTAGGGTAAAACCTTAGACCCCTCATAGTTCCAGACAGTACTAGTCCCATAGAGCCTCCCTACTTGCTCCAGTCATGCGCAGGCCTAGTACCACATGCTGAACATACAGATTCAGTTTTACCCAAGTCTCAGCCAACGAGGACAAAATCTGGCTGTCTATCAGATCCTACCCACTAGCTGGGAGACAGGCTTCAGCTCAAAAAAATGAATACTTTTTTAACATAGTTGTCTGCCCTAGGACATAGTGAGTTTCTGGTTAGCAGAGGAGTTCTGTCTGGTTGACATTGTAACTGGGGTTTATGTAGAGGTTTAAGATGGTTCCAGCATCAAGGGTTGGATTAGAAGAACTTTAAGTCCCTTCCAGGTGTTCCACTGGGATCGTATGCATCCTTCCACCACTCGTCTTTCAAACCCTATTTAATAAAGGTGAATTTCCGTAGTTCAGGCAACATTCCTGAGGGAGTATAACATAACAGAGGAAGGAGCAGGCTTGGTATCAGACATGCATAGATTCCAATGTCAGATCAACCGTTTACTATATGACCTTGTACTTAACTTCTCTAATTCCTTATCTGCAATATAAAAACAAGATTATCTACCTTATAGTCAGGGTATAAGTGCTAAATGAAGTAATGAGTATAAACGTTTAGCACAGCATCTGCTAAACATTAAAGACTCAAGCATTAGCTATTATTCTTTCGTCTACCTCACTTAACCCTGCCACCCCCAAATGAAGCACCAGTTCAAAACCACTTGGATGCAGCATTACACCTAGACTTGGTGGGTGCTTGATACACAAGATTCAAGAAGGGGAGAAAGTTAGATAAAGGGATATTGTGGTAAAACAATACAGCTGACCCAAAGTTAAGATCCCAAGAAGGAATCTAATACTCTCTCATTCTAGGAAACTAGTATTATCTTTATATGACCTTAACAGCAAAAGCCTAGATTTAGTCTTGGCATAGACCCATCATTAACTGGGTATACATTCAAAGGAAACTAAAGCAGTATCTTGAAGAGATATCTGTACTTCCCTGTTTATTGCAGTATTATTCACAATAGCCAAGATATGGAAACAACCTGAGTGTCCAACGAAAGATGGATGAATTAAAAAAATGTAGTGTACGTATACAATATTATTCAGTCTTAAAAAAGAAAGAAATCCTGCCATTTGCAACAACATGGATGAACTTAGGGGACATTATGCTAAGTGAAATAAGCCAGACAAAGAAAGACAAATATTGTATGATCTCACTTATATGTGGAATCTAAAAAAGCCAAACTCATAGAAACAGAGAGTAGAAGTGTGGTTGCCAGGGGCTGGGGAGTGAGGGAAATGGAGGACTGTTGGTCAAAGAGTACAAACTTTCACTTATAAGATTAATAAATTCTGAAGATCTAGTGTACAGCATTATTAACTATATTATTATAGTTAATAATAATGTATTGTACACTTGAATTTTGCTGAGAGGGTAGATCTTAAGTGTTCTCACCACATACACAAATGTAAATATATAAGCTGATGTATAGGTTAATTAGCTTGATTGGAGGCATCATTTCACAATGTATATGTATATGAAAACATCACAATTTATACCTTAAATATATACAATGATTATTTGTTAATCATACCTCAATAAAGCTGAAATAAACAAACAAATAAAAAAGAATTGATACTAGCTATTGTAGAGGCAAGATTGTGGATGAGTTGCCCCTTCTGGCGTATTCTTTGATTCTCCGTTTTCCTACTTTGTAATACTGCTGATCTTTCTTACCAAACAGTGAGTTTGCTATTGTGGCTTGTCAATCTAAATGATTTACAGATTTTTGTGAGGTTATTTTAAAATTCTCCATACGTTTTAAGTTTACATTTAGAAAATAGAAAGTAAAGCAGTACTTTAATACTAGATGTGCACACTTTTATCCCTTCAACTGTAATTTATTTCTCCGATGGGCTAATTGGAAGAAATGGATTCGTTTCCAATCGTTTGCTCCCACTTTGAACAACAGCCTTCTGTCTACATTGAAAGTATAGGAAATCTTGTTTACCTGGAATTATTTTGGCTCTGTACTACTATTCAAAGACTTCTTGAAAACAACAAAAAGTAATAGCTTTTGTGTTGGGCCACCCAGAAGCCTTGACATCAGACGAGCTTGTGGATGCTGTAGCAACTGCAGTTTTGTAGTCATGGTAACAGCCTTGTGCTCCAGACACAAAACCAATGGGCTTCAAGCATCGCTACATTCTAGCTAAGCTTCTCTGACCTTATCAGGGAGCAACGAGATCCGTCTGTTCTTCCCCGTGCACGTGCCCCTCAGCAGGGAGGGAAGACTGTGCATAATGTACCTGATTTAAATGCCATACTTGCATTACTCAAATGAATGAATCCTTATTCTAGTTTGATGGATTAAATGACAAGGCTTTTTAAAACTAGATTGTTGATTTCAATTATCCCGGAATATTATTACAAAAGCAGAACTTATAACACTCAAGTTGTGAATGTTGTGATTACTAAACATTTTGAAGGAGTAAAATACGTAGATTTCCCCTCTGTGACACAGAATGGGAACCCCAGGGTGCCTGGAAAATAATTAGCATCTGTTTTGTTGAATGTTTTCCTCTCATACAGGATGGTAATAAGGAACAATATCATCTTTCAAATTAACGTCACAGTAAGGTTGCAGTAGCAAGAAACAAATAATTCAATCTACAACTGGCCTGCAATGTCTTTGAAAGACTTATGACTTCTGACCTTATAATACTATTATAATATAATAATAAGACTTCCTTCCTAAAACTGGGCTAGTGAACTATAGCCCTCAAAGCTGCATGTTCAACTTTCTCAAGTTCAAAAGCATGAAACAGAGAGCCAGGGCTGAGCAACCCATTCATAACAAGGACATAAAGAATTCCTCTTTCAGTTAAACTTTACTAGCTGTGCATGGATATATTACATCTGATTGCATAATCTCATATACAAATATGTAATAACAAACCAAATGGGTTTCCCAATTGCATTTATTTAACTCTTATTTTTTACCTAAACTGTTTTACACTTCACAGCACATTTCATATCAAAAAAGATAACTCAAAATATTAAGATTTTCGTGCTATTTGAATTATATTTATCCCTTTTTTTCAAGTCTATTTTTAATTCATTCTGTTCTACAGATGTTGCCATTCCAGGCCAATATAAGGCAAAAATTCCCCAAGTAAAATTACCTTTTATAAATCAGCTGTGGTTAGATAAATTTCTAATGCTTCTAATCTGTCCCAATTCAGAAGAGTAGCTCTTTATTTCACGTATTCAACTAATGTATAATAAAATGCCTGCAATGTTTTATGTGAAATGCCCTTGAAGACACAAAGATGAACAAGGAATGGCGCTTGCCCTCAAGAAACTTGCAAACTAGGCTTGATTGAAATGGATCGTCTTCTTTGGTGCTGTACAGTCCTCTTAAGCAAAAATTTAAAGCCACCAACTGTCCTATATTCGTTTCCAACAAAATGCAAGAACTAGAAGTTGAATCTCCATTGACTTTCATGAGTGTATGCATTTGTTTTGTTGCTTTTATTTTGCTAATTGTAAGATCTGAAGCATTTCTTATTAAAGCAAGCTATTGTGTTTGAGATATATTTTGTTACAGGTATTTTGCAATCATGTATGGGCTATTTCTGAGAATTTATTTTTGTCACCAGTTTACAAAACAATGTCTTAGATATTTTACTGGAATGGAAAGTTTTTCTTTCAGGAGGATCACAGTTGTTTGCTTCACGCCATCTTTGCTTCCATTCTCTCTACCAGATGAAGAAGGTATCGTTGGTGAATATGTTGGAACTGTCATAAAATAGGCAAGAAAGAGAAAATTTTAAATGAAACTCAGATTTGGTGAACTAAACTTAAAAGAAATCATTGTCCAAGAAATGACTTCACATCTAAATTTTGGGCTAGTCATATGAAAAATAAAAGCCAAATGTAGAACACTGAACTTATTATTTGGAAAACAATCTGATTTAGCACAGAGTCTTTTTGATAATTTAGAATTATAAGCTTCATGTCATTTAATTTTATCCTCATTTGGCCATCACAATTTTTGCTAATACCTAATAAGTAGAAAAATTTAAAAGTTACTGTGTTAATGGAATCACAAAAATAATATGGCTGGAATGGACATTAGGTTCCTGTAATCCAATCCCATCATTTTCTAAATGAGGAAACTGATGTCTCTAAGTTAGGAAACTTTAGTTTAAAATTTCAGATTTAACTATTTCTGGACAACCCAACCAAAATGACTAACTGGTTGCCATCAGTGTGGACTCACAGTCAAATGAAAGTTTTCTGCTTTCAGTAGGATTAATTTGATTCACTTGCTTTTATTTCTTTCTCACTCTATTTTTCTTCTTTAGTTCATTTTGTTTTAGCCTTTCCCAAGTCAAAGGATGGTTAAAGTTCATGAAGAATTATTAAGAGCAGGCCATTAACCAGTACTCTCCGAGGTGAGATAAACTTAAACTGCACTGACTGGGATTTAGGTTAAGCAGACATGGGAAAGAAATGGATAACAGTGACAACAGCATTTTAAGAAATATTTTGATTTTTGTGAGTCTATGATTTCTTCTGCGTTTAAGATTTCCTTTTGTTTCTATTATCTTGTAGTTACTCTCCACATGCCTTCATGTTTTCGATTTATTTCCTCCCTCCCTTCTTCAGTTCTCTTCTTAACCTCCTATGAATTCATCCTTCTTCTCCTCATGCGTGTCTTAATGGTAGCCAAGCTGCGATGTCATTTATCCTTCAATGTTCGAATATGAATATAAACTCATTGTCCCGTGTGACTGTTCTACTTTTGCAGAGAAAATTTATGTGAGAAAACACACACACACACACACACACACACACACACATACACACACACACTGATGCTGTCTCCTAGGGACAAGCAAATCTCTTCTATAGGCAAACTACGGTTTCAGAAAATTTGTCTTCAGTGTCCCTTGATCAGCGTCTTCATTCTGTTTGCGTCTCCCTCTTGACCTCGTGACCACATGGCACTGATTCTGTTATTTCTTTGGCAACTCTGTGAAGGAGTTTCCTCACCCATGGTGCACTATGTTCTCAGGTTTTCCTTCTCCCTCTCTCTTTTGAAAACTTACTTTCTATGGATATTATGCTGTCAAGATCCTGGTCCCTAAGACTAGCTATAATCTCCTAAACTATTTGTCTAAAGACATTAATGGAGGATAATGGCTTGATGTGCATCTTAAAAGGATTCTTCAGTGCTTTAACCTAAATGAGCTGGGAATTTCTAGTACTGTGAAGTGCTGGCTGGCTGGGGATCTTTTAAGAATGCGTGCTTTCCTGTGTATGCCCTTTATTTCATTCAGTGGCTGCTTATCACCTACTGTAAACCAGCCCTGTTTACCCAGCTTAGATACTTATATCTGGTGTCTCAATGGAAAAACTAACAATAATAACTCTTATCCATCAAGAGTCTATTATGTGCCTGAATTAGTTTGCTAGGGCTGCTATAACAAAATACCACAGGCTGGATGGCTTAAACAACAGAAATGTATTTTCTCGCAGACCTGGAGACTAGAAGTTCAAGATCAAGGTGTCTGCAGGGTTGGTTTTTTTCTGAGGCCTCTCTCCTGTGCGTGCACATAGTCACCTTCTCACTGTCTCCTCACATCATCTTTCCTCTGTGCATGCCCATGTCTGTATCCCAATCTCTTCTTCTTATGGACACAAGTCATATTGGATTAAAGCCCACCCGTATGACCTCCTTTTTCCTTAGTTACTTCTTAGAGGCCCTATCTCCAATACAGTCACATTTTAAGGAGTTAGGGCTTCCACATATGAATTTTGGGAGGATACAATTCAGCCCATACCAAGGTTTCACATTATATTAAACAACCAACATGTGTTATCTTTTCTTTTTTTTTTTTTTCCGGTGAGGAAGACTGGCCTTGAGCTAACATCTGTTGCCAATCTTCCTCTTTTTGCTGAGGAAGATTAGCCCTGAGCTAACATCTGTGCCTATCTTCCTCTATTTTATGTGGCACACCTGCCACAGCATGGCTTGATAAGCGGTGCGTTGGTCCGCGCCCAAGACTCGAACCTGCGAACCTGGGCCACCGAAGCAGAGCGCGCGAACATAAACACTACAGGCCAGCCCATACATGTGTTATCTTTTATTGTTAAAAAGATCTAGAGGGGTTCATTTTATTGCTCAAATTTTTCTGTTGAAAAAGTGAGAGTCCAGGAAGATGAATATCTTATCCAAGTTCACATAACTACTTGGTAGTGAAATTGGAAATTGAATTGAGCCTTACAGCTCCAAAGCCTGTATTTTTCTGCTCTACCACTCTGCCTCCAGCTAAGATTTGTAGCCAGTCAACCTGCTCCAAGACGCATTGATTACTCTTCCCAGAATTTTTTACTCCGTGGGAGACTGAGACTTAACTGATATGTGGGCAAAAATTGTCCTAGGGAGAATGTGTTCAAAAAACAGAAAAATGGGACTATTTTCCTACAGTCAGATTTTTTTTAACTTGCTGAACATTAAAGAAGATATGGCTTGGGCCGGCGCCATGGCTTGGAGGTTATGTGCGTGCACTCCACTGCTGGCGGCCCGGGTTCAGATCCCGGGCGCGCACCGACACACCGCTTCTCTGGCCATGCTGAGGCCGCGTCCCACGTACAGCAACTAGAAGGATGTGCAGCTATGACGTGTAACTATCTACGGGGCTTTGGGGGAAAAAATAAATAAATAAAATTTAAAAAACAAAAGAGGATATGGCTTTTTTTTCAGTAACAAGGGAATTTTAGAGTTTTAGAGTTTTACCAGCCACAAGGATGTTTTAAGAAACATCTACAGAAATTTTAAAAATGAACAAAATAACATTAATTAGCATGTGTTTATTTAGTCTCCAACCCACCAGGGGTGCAAGTGAACTAACTTGGGATTTTCAATATTGTATAAGAAAGGCAAGCCACAAAATCCTTAAGTTTTTCTCAATTCAAACACGTTTTTCCAAAGAAAGAGTTGTCTAAGCATAAACCATGTCCAGACTTCTTTGCTAATCTCCTTTTATATCACTGGAAATGTAGACAAGATGACTCCTTACTCATTCAGATTTTTTATTTTTCCCATTTTTCTGCTGCAGCATACTGAAACAAGAGATTTCACAATAAGAGATATTCTGTGACAAGTCAGTTCTTCTATTTTAATTTTTTTGCAGTGCAGAAAGTTTACACGAAAAAAAAATCCGTAACTTTAATCAAATGACAAAACAATGACAGTATTCCTAAGGAAGATAAGATTCTTTTTTATTATCTTAAAAGTTAAGAATATTTGTTCAGGCATTCTAAAGAAAGGAGAAGAAATTAACAAGGAGGAAGAGAAGAATGAAAAATTAAGATTTGGATATTAGGGTGGTAAACTTGGAGATGAAAGATTGTCGAAATTACGATACAAATCTTTCTTTCTAGTCCTATCCTTATCATAGAAAAATAAGAGAAGTACATTTCCTACCTATAGATGGTAACACTTGCAATGTTTCTTTATTGTGGTGTAGTGATTACATTGGAAAAAATGCACTGCTACTGAGTGATGATGAAAATATAATTCAGCAACAGAGGAAAAGAAAGGAATTGGGTTTCTCAGATCTAATAATTTAAAAATTAATAATTTAATTTTTAAAGGTCAAATGTATAATTCTTGTTGTAATATCCCCCACAGAAGTATAGCAACTCTGCAGGAGTACCAAAGACGACAGTTATCTTCATGTCTGGGCTGGCAGGTAGTAGTAGTGGGCCAAACCTATAGATTCCATTTTATGTGGGTTAGTTTGTCTCCCTCTAGGTCTTGGCCATTGACCTTACTACTAAACCCAGTTAGGCACCTTGCTCCTGGATGCTCATTGATCCACAGGTAACTTGATGAAATTGTGAATAAATGGTAAATCCAATTTCATTCAAAGAAATAGTTCAACAATTGTTTCTAGCATCAGAATATGAGAAGGACAGCCGTATGCAGGAACTCAGTACCGTGGTTGGCAATGCACCCACACCTCTAGAAGGGGGCACACAGACATAAGGCTTCTCAAGTTTTGTGGATTGGGGATGGTGGTGAGGAAGATTTGGGATTGGTTACTTCTGGAGAAGAAAATTAAATTTCTGCCTTATAGACCAGAAATTTAATTGATACCTAACCTGAAGGAGACCAAATCCAAAGGAGATCGTTTTATGAATAAAACTTATAACAAGCAGATTTGCAAGTCCTAGCATCTCTTATTACATCTAACACTGTGCCAAGAATGTGGGACATAGTAAAAATATTTACAAATCTCAGCATCCATCTAATAAACAGTTAATAAGCAAGATTGCAATTCACTAGTTTACATTGAGCAATAATGCTCAACCTGTTTTGGGGTCATGAATTCCTTCGGGAGTCTTTTGACGTCATAAAGCCTTCTCTCCAGAAAATGTCACACACATGCATCCAACGTTTTGTGAATAGTATTGAAGTGTTCACAGTTTAGCAACCAACCAAAGACACCAGTTTAAGAAGCTCTGACATAAAGAAGCATAAATTTCCGGTGAGCAGTATACTTGTATCATCAGTTCAGATCTTGATATTTCAAGGAAAATAAAATAAACAGGGACGAATCTGTTGATGTGGTTATCACTAGAGAATTGAGAAATGAATGTTAGATTATTTCATTCAAATCAAAGCAAAATCCGTTTTTCTGTTCATTAAAGAAGGGTGCATGCTGGGAGTGAGTAACCTTGAATGCCCTTTACTAAGGCATCAGTAGCAGATGCCAAGTCCAAAGTCAAATGCCCAGAGAAAAGAGGGCATCCTGTTTTCTCTACTCTAAATGGCTCAGCTCTGAGTATTTAGAATATCAGTCCCTTTAAGACCATATCATACCTTTATGTCATGCCCTATTGTTCTTAAAATTTTTGTTTAAGATAAGCCTAGCCTCACAGGGGCATATTGATTCCAAAATATCCATTCAATGAGTAATTTATATGGTAGACATAGAAATATAGTAATAAACAAACACACACTGCTCATGATTTCGTGGAGTTTACAGACTGGTGGATTCACCAAACATGGGCAAGGCCAATTTTTAGAGCCATCAACTTTTTCTTGAACTAAGTAGACAAAATAAAACAAAATGCAACTGAGTCTCTTTGCAAAGCTTTTCAAAATTATTAAAGAAGATTCCTCCAAATTTAAACCAATAACTTTATTAAACTCCTACTACATGTACAGCATTGTCTATAAAGTAGGAGTAAGATTGGTCCTTGTTCTTAATGAATTTATAATTTTATTGGGAAGATATTGTAGATGTTAATAGTCAAGGTTTCAAATTCTAATTCTGAAAAGTTCTGCTTGTTTTTTCCTTGGACAAGCTCCTATCCTTTCTGATGCTCAGTTTCTTCATCTTAAAACAGGGAAAATAGCTATGTCATAATATTGTTACGAAATTAAAAGAGGTAAAATTTTAAAGTATCTTTGCACATAAGTGTTCAATATTAGCTATTACAATTACTAAAACAGATGTAATAAATTACATACAAATAATGTCACATTACAAACAATGACAAAGTATCAAATGATTAGTCTATGTAATAACAGATTCTGTTGAAAAGGATCAGCATGGATCAGATAGTCAGAAGCTTCAGGGAAAGATAGAACCTGAACTCTACCTTAAAGTCTGAGTAGGATTTGTCAGAGGGCAGAGAAGATTGTACCAGATGGGAAAGTGATATAAGTGGTGAGTATAGAGACTGAATTTACACGTTTTACTGGGTGACAGTGAGTAGATTAATCTGGCTTATTCAGAGGATTTATGTAAGGTAACAATACAAGAAAATTTTGGAGAGGCAGAGTTGGGAGAAATTGAGGAATGTCTTGAATCTTCACAAAGCAGCAAGGAATTGAAAAGCATTTCAGCAGAAAATGACATGTTTGAAAAAGGTTCATCACATCATCATGATGTGGAGGATAGATTTTATTTTCAGAGAGGGGTTTAAGATATGGAGAGGTAAGATTGTTAACTGAGGTTATTAAAAAAATAAGTTGACACTGACATGATAAGATCTGCTTGAATAATGGCAGTTAGAATGGAATGGAATAAACCAAGGCTAGGAACATCAAGAAAAAGGATTGAAGGTGCTTATTGGTTGATTGGAAAGGGAATTACCTGAAGATGATGGATTCAGCAAGTACATATTGAAGGCACAGTAGTGAACCTGAGTGTCTCGGGGAAATTAGGACACAATGTATGAAGGAAATTGGGAGGAGATCATTTTAAGCTCTAAACAATTTACTTCTTGAAGGTAGGAACCATGTTTCATTCATCTCGGAATCTTCAACACTTAGTAAAGTATTGGAATATGATGGGTTCAAACCATGTATTAGGAGCGAATGAATGGAATGTCATGGCTCACTTTGAACTTGGGTAGTATAAGTGTGCAACTGGGATTCAAATCAAAATCAGAGCTGGAAATAGAGACTTACATGGCTAGAATAAGAGATTAGATACATTTGGAGGGAGAGAGGCACATGGCAGGTATGATCCCTGGTTGAGGACTGGCAGATGCCTACCATTCACCTCAGCACTTAACCATTTCCATGCGGAAAACCAACTTCCAAATGAAGCATCTGCAACTCTTTGCTTGAAGACTTCTTTTCCCCACTAGAGCCCCTTCAATCTACATGTGAGGCAAACAAGAAGCACTGAAGAATTACCACCCCTGGGCACAGCCCTCAAATAATGTCAAAGAGGAGCTGATGGATAAATATCCCCAGTCCTTTGGGTGGGATAACTCTGTGGTGTAGGTTCTATACTGTCTCCCAGAGTCCCCTAGTAAAATCCAGCTGCAGTTGCCCACAGTGGAAATTTGCTCGATGGCTCACTTTTTTTTTTTTTTTTGCCTTCTTCCCCTTCCTCTGTCACTTCCCATTGGTGTCACCTCCCATTGATTTTTCCTGGTAATACCTCGCAAATATCCTGTTTTCAGAGTCTGTGTCTCGGAAGCTACATGAAGTCAAGGCGAATGACGTAATATCAGCAAAGGCAGTGAACCAGGTGAAGCCAGTTTTAGCGGGGAGACCCAATGGGTCAGGGCACGTCAGAGGGTATAATGGGTGGTGATGCAGCGTACAGGCAAGACAGCCCAGCCCAGACCAGGTCTTATGGAGAAAAGGAGGCATGAGTGTGTTCCGGCTTCCAAGGGCCAAGCTGAGAATCTGGGGTGTCAATTCTAAGGAGAGGTAACAGGCCATATGTGGAGCCCAATTAGATGAACTAGGTTGATGTTCTGAAAAATCTATCAAAAAGCAAAAATGGAAGATGTGGAAAGGGACTGAAATCAAACCTAGCAAATGAAGTTAAGAGAGGGAAGAGTTTATACTGCTAAATTTTAAAATTTACCCAAGCAAGTGGGTGGTCCTAGAAGCCAACAGAAAAGAGAGATTTGACTACACGATTAGTGAGGAGTTAAACAATTGAAGAGTCTGTTTGCTTAGTTCTGTCATTAGAGGTAATTTTCATCACATACTTTCAACATGTATTGTCTGTCTGCAAGTTGGTAAGTATCCGCAATGGGCTGTATCTTTTACCATTTCTTCAATATTTGCTCTCTTCTCCCCTTTCCCTCAAGATTGTGTTGTTGGAATCTTGTCAGCACAGGCTCACTGTTTGTCTTCCCAGGTTTCTGTGCTCTTTGGGAGTAGCATGACACTGGAAGGCAAGAGGATCAGGTCACATCTGTCTGACTGAGTGACTTGGCAATTACTCTGCCTGGTACCCTCTGCTGTTGCTCTGTTCCATCTCCTTGAGCTCAATGCCAACCTACTGCTCATCAAACTGAGCCAGGATTTAGTATGCACCTCCTGCCTGCAGCACCCCCTTTCACCTCTAGCTCTCTGCTGAGCCAGGTGACCAGGGTCTTTGCCATCAGATCTACTCCATGTGGCCAGGTTATACCCTGTCTTTCACCCTAGATTGCAGAATGTCTTTTTTTCATTTTCAGGGTTGGAAACTGCATGTTTGATAGTCCACTTTGGAGGCCACTGTGACACACTCTTCTGCTGGATAGTACCTAAAGAGATAGACATTTGAAGGCAGCACCAAGAAATGGCAAAAATTGTGTTGTTATTGCTGTTGCTGATAGCACAACAGCCCCACTGCTCTGTAGCAACTGCCACTCACTGTGTGATCCAGATTCTTGACCCGTTAATGACATTTCCACTACAGAGAAACAATCACTGAAAGGAGCAACAGACAGATGTCATCGTGCCAAATGAAGCTGCTTCCTTCTCCAATGTGAAGTCTTTGCCTCTTCATATTTCACGCTCCTCCTTCAAAATATTCTGCACCCAGGTGCCATGGGAAATGGCAAAGTCTCTTCATTCGATCCCCAGGCATGTGAAGCTTGCTGGGTGAAGTGATTCTAAAGAGCCTTGAATAGTTTCCTGTTGGTTGCAGTAACTGTCAAAACCATCATGAGCCCTCTCAGGAAATAACGTTGTTGGAAGGGAACTAAATTTGAAGTTTAGGTATTCTTGGTTCATTCAAAAACCACTAGACACAATCACATGGCATTTAGTGACAACATTCTAATGAAGTCTCAGTGGGTTACACTGATCAGCCAAAAGCTCATGTCAAAACGTCTGTTAGAGAGCTGACTGTCCAACTAAATTTAGAATGATTCTAGAGTAATCTTTCTGCCTACAACATTTGGAGTGAAAAAGAATATACAGGCTGCAAAACACTCAATTGGGAAAACATGATGTAGCACACAGTTTTGTTCTAAACATTTTCAGATGAGATCACTTCTGATGATGAAAAAGAAAGGAAAGAATACAGCCAAAGCAGTAGCCCATATAAAGTTGTGTTACATAAATATGCCTGTTCATGTTAAGTGTGTACGTGTGTGTATGTGTGTGCTAAATTATTTATGGTGTAAAATATAGTTACGCTTACCAGTCGTGTTATCTTTTGGCAACCATTGTTTTGAGTCCAAAAAATTCTGATGTAACTTTAAAGCAGATTAATCTGGTAAATTCTTGTTTTAAAAAAGGCCTGGGGCCAGCCCCGTGGCTTAGTGGTTAGGTGCGTGCACTTCGCTACTGGCAGCCCGGGTTTGGATCCCGGGCGCGCACTGACGCACCGCTTGTCCAGCCATGCTGAGGCCGAGTCCCACATACAGCAACTAGAAGGATGTACAACTATGACATACAACTATCTACTGGGGCTTTGGGGAGAAAAAAGGGGAAAAAAAAGAGGAGGATTGGCATGGATGTTAGCTCAGGGCTGATCTTCCTCACAAAAAAAAAAAGGGGCTAATTACTAGTACTCTTTTCTTGTTTCACTTACTACAAGGGCATCATAGTAATAGACCCTATCATCTAAAGAAACTGGAAGAAACTGGGTGGATTGGTGGGAGGCAGGAAAGAGAATATCCTGGATATCTTAAAATCCTTAATATCCCTGAAATTGAAAATATATCTGAACTCGTAACAAAGTTATCATATTATACAATACTGATGGGTACCCTAGTATGTTTATTTACTGTATAATACATAGTCATACAGAGCTATGGAATATTTGGTGCTTATTTTTTAAGAATGTTATGGGTACACTATATTTGTATTTTCAGGGAAAATTCTTCATAACATTCAAATCAATGTTAAAATCAAGTAAAGTAAGTAAGCTATTAGTTTTTAATTGGGTGTTCTTAAGAGAATTGTCTAACCATAAACTCAATGTTATAATCTGTATTTACTTTGAAAAAAAGGAATGAAGATAGAAGGTAAAGGACTACAAACTTCATAGGCAAAGAAAACCTTTCAAAGAGCAGCCCCTGCAATCTTGAAATCTAAGATGAACACTTGGTGATAAGGGCCTCATGTTGGGGCCAAGGCTGAATGTAGCGGAATTTCTGTTGTTTTCGTGAAACCAATTGGTGCATAGAAGGAAGATTCTTATCTCATTCTTAATAACTGAGGTAATATTTTTTATTTAATGAGCACTTACCTTGTGCTAGATACTGTGCCAAACTAAGCAATGTATAGGCATGATTTCCTTTAATCTTTACAACTATAAAAGATAAGAACTATAATTACTCGCATTTTACAAAGGAAGATACTAAGTCCGAGATTGGATAAGTAAAATGCCTAAGATTACCCAAACTAATAAGAAGTGGAATTGTGGTTCAAACCCAGGCATCTGACTCGAGAGCCTGTGCTCTTCAACAGTGGGCTGTAATGACTCCTGGGATGTTCATTCAAGATGAGTTGGCTGCTACCTGTGGTGCCAGTGACGGACCCAAAGCTATGACTTCCAAAGTCTCTTTTGTTTGTTCAATGGCCATGTCCTTCTTTCCCCAAGCTGAGGCACAAGGGGAACCAGGTCATCCTAGAGGGGAGGAACAGGGAGAGAGCAGGAAAGTACCCTTCACCTGGGCATTGATTTAAATGAAATTTAGAGTCCAAGCAACTTAGAAACTCTTTTAAGGCAAAGGCCGTCATACAAGTCCACATGCCTAGAGTAGTGCTGGCTGTATGATAGGAAATCAGTAAATGTCTATAGATTAGTCAAGAATGCCTACTTTTCCTGGTTATTTGGGGGTGAGTGTGTGTGTGTGTGTACACATGCACGTGTGGTGTGCATAATGTACCCTATCAGCATCAGATTAGACCTATTCTAATCTGATGTGTTCAAGCTCATGTATAGTTGACTATGAGTGAAAAAACAAATCCTAGACATAGTTACGAAGTTGATTTTTCTAGAACAAAAGGAAACTGTACATGAGTGTTGGTTTGTAGATTAATATTTTACTAGTATATGTTTATGAAAAGAGCATTCAGGGTACATTAGCTCTGTGGGCGTATATTATTTCCAGTGTGGATTTGTGATGTGGTCATAATCCATAAATAATTGAAAACTTCTTTTAGCAGTCTGGAATTGGCTCTCTGTCAGTGGTTCCATCTCATGAGATCAATAACGAAAGCTGCATCAATTTTAAGAGAGGGTCAACACTGGGCAAATAGTCAAGGCATCAGCCCCTCTCAGAAACATTTTCAGAACAGCATATAGGATTATAACTCTCAGTGTTTTCAGTAAAAAACCAGTACCAAACTAGTGACTAGTACCAAAACCTCCAACAAATACTGAACTAATGTTCATCATTTCAATATATTTCTGACTGAAAATAATTTTAAAATCTTTTTCTTTACTCTATAAGTACACCTCTACAATTTTACAGGTATTGGTAGTCCTCATGTACTGCCTAAACAAACATTAACATTTATTCAATAGGTAAATAGCATACGTAACTCCGTATCAGGTTGGCATTCTTTAGCTCTGCTGTGCATGGTGATGAAAAAGAAATTGGCCTGTGTAGATTAGCACTGTCTAATAGAAATATAAAGTGAATGTAAATTTCTTTTGGTAGCCACATTAAAAAAGAAAAAAAATGGTGGAATTAATTTTAAAGTAATTCAGTATATCCAAAATCTGATTTCACATGTGGCACTATCCACATTTCAAGTGCTCAATAGCCCAGTGTAGCTAGTGGCTACCATATTGGACATCACAATTCTGGATTCTAACTCCTTGTCTAATTTTCAAATCACCAGACCTCTCAGATGACTCTCCGTAAAGGGCTGTGAAAAGAAAATGATGATTATTTTAAAATATTTCTATGAATCTAAAAGAAATCCAACCAATAAATAAATATACAAAATCTTGACTCACTGGAAACAACAGGAAGAAACATACAAACAGGAGATGTCTGTGACACAAAGGAGAAGAAGGCTGAGCAGAAGGAGGAAGAAGAAAAAGAAGAAATCCCATCATAGGTGGTGATAAGTAAGAGCTAAAGCTTTTCAGAACACATGGAAATTTAACCAAGTGGCTCATGACTAAGCTGCAGAAAAGAGAGTTTCTGGGTAAACAGAGACAATTGTAAATACATTTGATAAAATGAATGAAAAGGGGGTTTGAGGGTTTGCTCAGATGTGTTGACTAACACAGTTTGGCCCTACATTGAGTCTTTAATGAAGCTTGGCTGAAAATACTGCTGCTGATTTAATCAGCTGTTGTTATGCTAGTAGGACCTGTTATTCTCCTGTACCTAAAGATGAAATCTCAACAAGGAGGTGGAAAAATGAAAGAGAGCTGATAAGTGATCAGGTACTCCATGAGCATGAGGATAGAGAGGGAAATTGGACAAAGACGGCATGTCTGAAATTTCTATACAGACTAGAGTCTCACAAATGAGGCATTCTATCCCAAAGCCCCACTTTTCATCTTTTTCTGCCTACCATCTGCACCTTGAATTTTGACCAGGAAGAACTTTTGTTATCCCGCCATACTACATCAGTTCTCTGTTTTCAGATAGGAACCAGAGTTCCCTACACTCCTGAACTTTGAGGGAAGGATCATACACTGTTCAGGGCTGTATCCCACGTGCCTTACATGAGCCAGGTATTTTGTTGAATGGTATTAGTGATCATTCTCATGGAATGGGGTTTGGGGGCTTGGTTGACTTCAGACTTCCATTGTGTCCTTCAAGTAATTTGAAGAGATCACTTAAAGAGATGCCTCCAGCCCCTAGAGCCATTAATTCTTGACTGTGAGAACCTGTATTAGGTATTGCCTCAGTTTTATGCTCTATAAAATTAGCATGATAATAGTACCTATTGCATATATTTGTTATGAGGATTACAGAAGATAATCACTTAACAAAGGACTTCACAAAGAGTAAGCATTCAGCAAATAAATTGTCTTGTATCCATTTTGTTTTATGTTATACCTCCAGTGCGAAGAACAATTCCTAACACGTGGTAGGCATTCTCTATCTGTTGAACCAATGAATAAATAACCTTATTTCATATCAGGTACCAAAGCATAGGTTTTGTTGCTAAGATTGAATCCTTTGATCATGAAGAAAAGATGAGAAAAGAAGGTTAGCAAGAGATGGGGCCTGAAGATAGCATATTAACCTATAGAGCAGTAGTTCCTCATCTTTTAGGGTCTTTGGTTACTTTGAGAATTCAATGAAAGCTGTAGATAGTCTATCCACAACATTTTAGATAGTTGCATACACAGATATTCAGGGATCTGCAAGTCTATCCATGAGCTTCATGTTAAAAACTCCTGCTCGGGAATTTAGGAAGATCAAAGAGAATGAAAGGAGATAGGGGCAACAGCAGGACCTCACAAAGCTGGATCCCCTCCTCTTCCCTCCCCCTACCCACATAGAGTTTAAATCAGATCTTTCTAAACCAAGGACCCTAGAGGGAGATTCCAGAGATTTGGGTTAATGAAGAGACTGTAAAAGGAACAAAGAGCTACAAGTCATTTTCATAAAAAAGACACAGAAACTCAGGTTTTGCATGAGGGAGCTCCAGAATTATGAGGTTGGCTCATCTTGAGCCCAGGTTGTATTATTAGGACAAACACCTGGAAGAAAAATTAACCTCAGGCCTAGGGGTGCCTGAAGCATTCCAGACACAAATGTGGTGCTGCTGCTCCTTGTGCTATTAAGTGATGGGTTCCAGGCACAGAAGGATCCATGGGTTGAAGTTACAGATGCCGGATATATCCCAAGTCCTCACGGCAGTGTTCACGCCCTGCCCTCACTCCTTCCCTAAGACTCTGTGCTCAGCTAAGAATCAGAAGAGCATATTCTTTTCCGGAAATCACAGGGGAGAGAAATTGTCAATATCTGCCTTCACCCTTCCAGGCTTAGGAAGGCTGAGGACCCACCTCAGGTGAGTCAAGTTCCCTCAGGGTTTGTTGGCTTGTTTTTCCATTGTGGTTTACTGAGGAGATTTTTATAAATTAATGTTCATAATCAAAGTGAGCTTGAAACCCACCTCCCAGTTCTGTGGAGAATAAACCCAACTATCCTTAATAATTTTCCCATGTTTAAAGGTAAGGTTTTACCATTTTTAAAAGTTATACATTAACAACTATTTTGGGAATAAAAAAAAAATCGGAAGACATGATCCTTGCCTTCAGATTAACAGTAAGTTGAAAAATGTTTTTGAAGCAACTGCTGTGTGCCAGGCACTATGGGACACCATGGTTCTTGGGATACAATGGTGCACAATGTGGATGGGTTAGACTGATGCCATAAAAAGAGTTCCTGGCACAGTAGGGAAATAGACAAACAATGGCAAGTGTGGTGAGGGCTACTATGAAAAAGCACAGGGTGCCATAGGAGCATATAATTTGGAGGTGGAAGGTATAATTGGGAAAAGAACTTCAAGAAACTTCAGTTCGCTTGAAGAAACAAAGCAACCACACCTGAAGCAATATTTAACTCTCTAGGTAAGGCTACAGTAAAGAACTAAATTGTGTGGGAAAGGGGAGGCCAAAGGAGACATAAGAACTGGAGGGACCAGCAGGGAAGGCAGGACTTAGGTTTGTCTTTGAATGAGAGGCAAACGGAGACAGAAAGGGTTGAGTTTTTCTGGAGACAAAATGTTCTAAGATACAGCATGAGAAACAAGGATAGTGTGTTTATAGAAAAAGCAGATGCTTGGCCTTGTTAGTTTACAGAATTCCAAGCTGAGGAGAGGTGATAAACGCAACAGAGATGTTGTACGTATGCAACAGAGATGTTGTACGTATAGATATACTGGAGATTCTTGAAAGCTATACAGAGAACTAAGACTTAATGGGCTGGGAAATAGGGAGCCATGAAGGTTGTAGGGAATGACATGATGAAATCAAGATTTTAAATAGTAGGAGGTAGACTTGATTGACAGACAATGAAACTGGACTAAAGGAATCTGTCTGAAGCCTCCATGTATGAGAAGATGAGGATTTAAATTATGGAAATGGAAATAGAGAGATAAAACCAAGAAAAAAAGGGAGGTTTCATGATTAACTTGATTGTGTATAAACCAAGAAGCTCATCATGAGACTTCAAACACCCTAGCCAGTTGGAAGGGTGGTCTCAATGGAAGAGCCAGATTTGGAAGAGCGGATGGAGAGGGCATGACAAATTTAGTTTTGGACATTTTGAGTTTAAAGCTTACTATTATTAACTTCCTCTTTGTTACTAGCCTCTGCCGATTATTCTTTGACTTTTTTTTTTTTTTTTTTTTTTGCTGAGGAAGATTAGCCCTGAGCTAACATCTGTGCCAACCTCCCTCTATTTTTTTGTATGTGGGACACCACCACAGCATGGCTGGTGAGTGGAGTAGGTCCACGCCAGGGATCTAAACCTGCGAACTCAGGCCAGCAAAGTGAAGCATGTGGAATTTTAACCATTCAGCCATGGGGTCAGGCCCTGTTTGACTTCCTAATGACAACTTCCCTGAGGCACACTGTAAGTTGTGGGGTAGGGAAGAGCTCTCTTCTGTGTACTATAAATGACGCTGTAATTGCTCACAAAGGAAAACAAAATTTTGAGAAAATTTTCTGAATATTCAGAGTCTGTTTCAGGGTATAATTGAGTTGATCTCATCTACATGTGAAATAATGAACCTTTGGGGTTTTTTCTACAATTCAGTGTGCAGCTCACATGTATTATAAATTTTAGCAAATTTAATTTAACGGATATTTATTAAGCACATATGGGGTACATAGATTGAGATTATTTTTGTTTGCTGCATGGTAATACTTTGAAGGCAAAGGAGACCAGAGTTTTTATTTGGTGGTTCCATCACCTTTTAATTTTGTTTTTGTGATGATCATTCATTAAAATGTCTTTGTTCTTAGTGAAAAAAAAAACCTGAACTTAGACCTAATCTGAATTTGTGGTGTAAATTAGTGAGCTCTGTATGAATAATTCATTTTTTCTCCTTAAAAAAAAAAAAAAAGCTCAAATGCAAAACAGAATTTACATTTAAACAAGACTTTTTAATACTGAGATAAAAGAAATCTATTTGAAGGATTATGTTAAAGCCTTCCTCCCTCAGGGCAACTGTTTAGAGAGTTTACAAATGTATTATTAACAGATGAGTTGCTAGACCATAAAACACAGCACTTAGCTCACATGATAAGCATTATCTTCTCTTATCTTCTCTCTCTTGTCTTCTCACATTTATATCTGCCTTGGCTTCCTTTAACGGCTTTAATATTTGTAGCTGTCACTTTGTTTTACTGATATGCTTTTTGTTTTCCCATTTACGTCATGGAGGTAGACACCTTTCACTATGCCAGCCTCACCTCCCTGCTGCATGAACTTCCTGTGCTCTGCTGACACTTAAAGGCCATAGGGGCAACTCTAGGATACCTGGAGGACCCAGCAGCTCCATGATCCCTGCCTTTACTCCTAATTTCTCAGCACATAAGTCTATACTGGGAAGCATAGTTCTTTCATTCTGAAAGCTTTGCTCTTGAGAAATCTTTGAGGAAAGTTTTTGGTGAGGAAATCTGTATTCTTTATATTTTATTACATACCCTCATATATATTTCATTTCTATAAGTTAGGTCGCTATAAATCTCTGCTAAGTGACAGCGTTGGCCTAGTTACAATGTTCTCTTCTTGGGCTAAAAATTTAAAACTTCATGAAAAAAATACATACGTATTTAACTGAGGCCCTTCACTAACTCAAAACAAGACTTCTCAAATTAATAACAATTAATGTTTGCTAGAAAGAAAGTTTGTTCCCTTTCTAGAAAATATATGGTATTTAATGTCCTCTTGTATTGGAAAAACTTTTTAAAAATAGAGCATAATTAAGCATATAATCCAAAACATTGTATAAGTGGTAGGCCTGAGGAAGAAATAAATTATCAGAATTATCAGACATAGATGAGTAAATAATACTGCAATTTAGTTCAGTGGTTTTACATTTCTGTTTGAGATAACCATTGAAAAAGTAAGAATTAGAAAAATAGTCATTCAGTAAATACTATATATAGTTAGAAAATACTGCAATTGCTTGTGAATCACTACGAGTTAAGATGAATGGAAAGGACAAAAGTCACTGGGAAAAGGTTAACAGACCAAGGATGGGAGACGGTAAGAAAAATGGAATGGAGAGATGCTACACTGAGAAGGAAAGGGAGACACATACAAAGAAAATTAAAGAGAAGTTGGGTAAGAGGGAGATGATTGAGCAATTTCTTATATGTTTCTAAACTTTCACTAAACCCTGCTCTTCACTTGGGTTGTAGCTTTAGAAAATGTTTACCCTTTATTTTCTATGATTTGAAAGAAGCAGTAATAATCATTGTTCTCACTTCTCTGACAGCTCTGTAGCCCCAACACTTCAGATGCTCTGTTCTTGATGATATAATCATTAGGTTTGGGGAAATTATTTGATATGTCCAAAAACAATGAGTAGGATTATATTATCCCTTGGATTAGATTTTAGATCAGCCCACTGGATATATCAAGTCCAAAACAGACCTACCCAGTAGACTAATGATTTTCCACCTTTGCCTTTGTTCACTAAACTATAACAGAGAACACAGTTGCTGACACAATGACTGTGCTGTTGATTGTAATGCAATGCGTGCACACACACACGCAGACACGCACACACACACAAACCAAAAATGCCTTTCTTCTGGAAAGGCTGGTAGCATGTAGGTGACTGACGCCAAGTTAGCTATACCCTTCCATAGCACAGAATGTGTTCTCATACTTCGTGCCAAGGACCAGGCTGAACTTTTGGAGTGGCCCCAAGAAATTATGGAGAACAAACATAAAGAAAAAATATTTTTATATTTAGAGTCTTAGCTTAAGTGTATAGAGACAGGATTAAGATTTCCTGTTTGAGAAGACACATTTAAATAAATCTTTGTGGTTCTAGCAATGTTAATAACACAAAGAGCTAGTGTATGTTGATGCCTACCACGTGCAAGGTACAATGCTTAGTAGTTCACAAGTCTAATTTTCTGTGAGGCAAATAAAGAACACAAGTGTTTTGCAAACTTCAAGTATAGTTTTTAAAGTAGCTCTTGTTTGTAATCTCTGTTTCCGTCTTCAATATTGCAGGTTCTGTGGAAAAAGTCAGTATAGAAAACTGGAAAGACATGGTTTCCTATTGCTGCAAAACTTAGTGGCTTAAAACAACATTTTCTTATGACTATGATTTTGTGGGTGGATTTCAGAATGAGCTGAACTGTACAGTTCTTGGCTTGGCACCTGTAGTGGATTAAACAGTGTCCCCCAAAAGTCATGTCCACCCAGAAGATTAGTATGTCATCTTATTGGATATAGTGAATTCGCAGATGTAATTAGTTAAGGATCTCAAGATGAAATCATCCTGGATTTAGAGTGGGCCCTAAATCTAATGACTGGTGTTCTTGCAAAGACTGGAGAGGACACAGGGAGATACAGGCAGAGAGAAGAAGACCACATGAAGATAGAGGTAGGCAGAGATTGGAGTTATGCTGCCACAAGCCGAGGAACACTTGGGACCGCTAGAAGTTTGAAAAGGCAAGGAGGGATTCTTCTCTCGAACCTTCCAAAGGAGCATGGCCCCTTTGACACCTTGATTTCATACCCCTAGCCTCAAGAACTATGAAAGAACAAATTCCTGTTGTTTTAACAAGTCACCCAGTTTGTGGTACTTTGTTGTGGCAGCGCTAGGAAACCAACACAGAGTCTCTCCTGTGATTGCAATCAGATGTCAACTAGGGCAGCAATCATCTGAAGACTCAGCTGGGCTAGGAGGTGTTGAGGATGAATCAATGACAATACTGACAAGTTGGTGCTGGCTGTTGGCTGGGAGCTCAACGAGGACTGTCAGCAATTAATTTCCATGTGAGCCTCTCCATGGGGCCACTTGAGCTTTCTCAAAGCATGGTGGCTGGCTTCCAAGAGGGAGTGTCCTAAGAGGGAAATTCCTGAGAGCAAGGTTTCTCAGAGGCCCAAGCACAGGCTGCAAAGCATTTTTATGATGAAGCCTCAGAAATTCCAGAACATAACTTCCACTGCATTCTATTCATCAAGAAAGTCACTAAGGATAGCCCAGATTCAAGAAGGGAAATTAGACTCCACCTCTCAATGGAGTAAGTAGAGAAGGTTTTGTGGTTGTCTTTAATCAGTCCCACAGACCCACATTCAAGTCGCAAGTCTACCGTTTGCCAGCTGAGAGCAAGTTACTAACCTCTCGTAGCCTATTTTCCCATTTACAAAATGGAGATGACGATATCAATGATAGGAGGTTATTGTGGTGATTAAACTAAACTAAATTAAATACTACCATTTCAGTTGTTGAAAAATTACATGATGTACATCTACACACATATAGACAATGTGTATACATGTAAATGATGGATATGAGGATAACTCTTCAAAGATATTAGCTAGATAGGAAAAAAATACTAGTTTCAGAGCTGACATTTTGGGAATCCCCTACTCCTGTATCTGTTGCAGTTTCTGTATCTAGAATTCAAGCGAGAATCATGTTTAGCTTTATTATGATGTGGAGGTTGGGAGGGAAGTGTAGCAGAGGTTTACACTCTGGCTCCCAAATACCTGTGGAGAATCCCAATCCCACTCTGAAAATTCAGCAGCCAGTGCCCCCACCTCACCCCACCAGAAGGCAAAAGGATTGGCAAAACCTTTGATTTTCTTGCCCTTTAGCTGTGGTTCAATTTTATGTTTATGGAGTATTTTATTGCCTATGATTCTCCCAGTCTGCTTCTGACTGTCATAATGAATTCCCACCACATTTCTATATTAAGTGTTGCACAATTAAAGCTTTCCTTCCAGCTTATTGAAATTTAGCAAGAAGAAAGGAAGCTTTCTTAATATCTGAGCAAAGAAATATTAAGAGCATGACAAGATGCAAGAAACCTTGAGTTCGTATGGTCCATTCCTCTGCTGCCAAGCCCTCCTTTACCTGGTTCATCTTTAACTTCTTATTCCTTGGCTTCGGGTTAATGGTATACTCTGGTAGAATGGACTTAAAGCAGCAATTCTCCATCCCTTCCCCGATAAGTTGTAAGCATCAGTCAATTTGAAACTGTATAGTCATAAAATACCTTTTTCCTTATACACTTCATCACAGAAACTCTGCTTCTGTCAGCGCTCAAGTAGGAACATGGGTTTTTGGAATCAGGATGCTCCAGGAGTCTGTTTTGGGATTTTGTTTTGTTTTCTCCCCATACAATCCAACATTATCCAAAATGGAGTCACTAGTTGTGAAAATTCCAGACTCTGAAGCCAGACCACCTAGATTCATAACTTTAGCTCTGCCATTGACCAGCTCTGTGTTCTTATGCAGATTACCAAAACTCTTTGTGCCTCAGTTTCCTCATCTGTAAAATGTGGATAATACAAATACCTACTTATGGTGGTGTTATGAGAATTAAGTGCTTGATATATGTAAAGTGTTTTAAATGGTCTGGCTCTTAGTAAGTACTCAATAAGTATTTGCTTTTCACAAAATAATGTTAGGTGGTGTACAGATTAATATTTTTTATAATTTTGTATTTATTTTATTGCATACTTGAAAAAATATAACTCATATATCAAACCTGTAATTTCGTATTTTATTGTTTAGGCTAAATAAAATTAGTGAGCCTACTGAAAAAAGTATATTAAGTAAACTAGCCTGAGTGATATACTGATAAGGCAAAAATTACAAAAATGGGTAGCTGGATGACTGAAATTTGGGAAACACTTCCCTAGTTAGAAAAGAACTAGAAACCAGCCCAGTAGATAGACCTACCCTTTCTTTATACATCTGTAAGTCACTCATAGAGTATGCCCTTAACTTAGACCCAAGGCATTTTTTTTTAAGTGGGTCTCTGTAACCAGCCCCATGTACAGATTTCTTGGCAATGAGGCAGTTCTAAAAATTAGATATGATTGTTCTAAAGACTAGACTTAGGTGAACTCCAAACAATCGATATATTGCTGTTAGCTACATCCAAGTAATATGATGAGATGGACAAAGAGCAAGCCGATTTGGTTTCTAATTCTCATATTTGCCTTTTTGCAGCTGTGTAACCTCAGGCAAAAGACTTACTCTTTCTGGCTTTGTGTTTTCCTTGTCTGTGAAACAGACTTTGGCAGCAGCTCTGCCTCTTTATAGGGATGTTATATCAAATAACATGGGGTATGTGAAAATCCTTTGCAGATACTGGGAAGAGCTATGAACACAGACGTAAATATTGAGCATGGGATTAGGCTGTGAAAAACTGTCACTAATGGCACTTTTAGGAGAAAATAGACAACACTCAAGATTCTTAAGAAGGAGCACAGCATAGTGGTCTACCAGGTAGACTCTAGATCCGGACTATGGGTCTCCAATCCAAGCTGTGTCCCTAACTGCCCATGTGAGCTGTGTGCCTTAAGTTCCTCACCTGTAGAGTGGGGAAGATAATAATGTCCACTTCATAGGGAGTTTATGAATACTTAATGTGTTATCACAGATGAAGTGCAGGGGACAATGGCTTATTCTCAGTATATGTTCAATAAATTAACTATTAGTATCAAACGACTATATTTAGACACAGCTGGTGAGAATTCTGAGCCCTTACTAGGGTAATTTTTGTTGAAACATGAAATCTGGATTCCTTCTTGCTGTTCACTTTCCTCTAAAATATAGCCTGTAAATGGGTTGAGGAAAAAGATTTTAAAGGACCCATTAAGTGTTCTTTCTCTTGTATTTAATGTATATGATTTATCACAGTTAGTATTATTTTTGAATGTTTATACTTGATTTTAAAACGTCTGGTGGTTAAAACTTTCCCCAAGGCCAGTGGAATTAGAGAATGATCAAGTCATGGGGTCTGGAATTGGGATGCCTGGGTTTGAATCCCAGTTCTATGACTTCCTAAGTGTCTTAACTACCTTGGACAAATTACTTAAGTTCCCAAAACATCAGTAACTTCAGGTATAAACTGGAAATAATACGTGCTTATCTCATGAGGTTATTTAGAGATTTACAGGAGATAAGAGATGAGTGTTATGTAAATGTTTGTTACTGTTATTATTGGGTGAATTTACACTAGAATCTATAGAATTACCTTTCAAGCTGCTCACATGGTAGAATTAGATACAGCGTTCAAGTTTGGAGACAGAAGTATATATTTATATAATGACACTATGACCCAGATTTCTGGTTCTCATTACACCTCCATTGTTGGGCTATCTCTGTTGGGAAAGGTACTCTATGGGCAGGAGGAAACTTGAATGGACATGGCCCACATTCTTCTTTTCCTATGGGAAGATTCTTTTAACCTCATTACTTCAATAAGATGCTAGAGACTCTGTGCCTTCCTTGTCTTGACTTGTCAATGGATCATCTTGCTACTTTTTCATGTTCCTACATAGCACCTTGTTTAGGTTGCCAAGTTTTGAAGCAGTCGATGTTCATCTCAGGAACGTTTCTAGATTTCTCCCTCATAGTATGCAAAATGCTTGACAGCTGTGGTGACTGAGTCTTGGTTTGTCAAAACTGGGAGTTGGTAGTTACCAGAGTGGGGCAGGGAGAAGGAAGAGGGCAAAAGGGGTGATCGGGTACATGTGTATGGTGATGGATGGTAATAAGTCTTTGGGTGGTGAACATGATGTAGTCTACACTGAAATTGAAATATAATGATGTATACCTGAAATTTATATAATGTTATAAACCAATGTTACTGCAATTAAAAATAAATAAATAAATGATAACATATGGACTTATGTGGTAACCAATTGTGAACATGTAATCAACAACGTTAAATAAAAAAAGTTCTAAGTCCTAAAAAAAAAAAAAAAAAAACACACTCGAGTTGAGAGTTATTTAACAGTAGATGCCCCAGACCTGACACATTCAGGGGGTTACCATTGCAGAAGTCCTTGGAGGTTTATGCCATGTGGAGTTTGCCATTGCCTTCCATTTCAGACTCCACTCAAATCAATGATTTTAACCAAAAAACACAGTTGTGCATTCCACAACCATAGTTGTAAAAGCAGTGCACACATTTCAAAGCCTTGATCCCAGAGAGTCATTGAGATAAAAATACATTCATTCTAAGCAGGTTATGTGTTTGGATCCATGCCCTAAAATTTAGAGTGGACTGTATCATCCACCTAGGGACTTCCCTGGGCTGGAGGGATTTCATGGAGTACAGACGCTGGTGGAAGCTTGTAAAAGTAATTAATGGCAAGTGTTTCAAAATCTTCCTCTTTCAATATGAATTATGTGCTTGTACCTTTCTTGTGTAACATGTGATACACTCAAACAGAGAAAAGACTCATACGGACAAATTTCTGTAAGGAGGAATGGGAAGGGATGTGGCTAATAAAATAGTGGCCACAATAAGAGCTAACCACTTTTAATTTAATTTTACTTAAATTATCTTATTTAATTATCACATAATATGAAGTAGCTGTTAATCAAGACCCTAAAATACATAAAAATATAAATCTTCAAAGAATGTTATATCAGTCTTTAGTCCTTCTTTACAAAAAAAAAAAAGGTTGACAACCAGAGCAGTTAAGGAAACAGTTCTAGAATAATCCAATCTACTCTTGTGCACTCTGGGCCTCTAAATCTTAACTCCCTCAGGGATGTCTGGTCCACACGATCCAATTATCTCTTTTTCCCCATGATAAATCTATCCTGACTAATAATAGGATATCAGTCATTGGCATGAAATCAGGACGGGCAACGTACTTGAGAGCTTTGCTGTCACCAGTGGGGTAGTTCACAACAGGCTTTAAGTTATCAATGCGTTACCAAATCCGTGGGGCCTGGATGCTCAGAAAGAAGAATGTAACAGGACATACTAGAGAGAAGTGTGATATCCTTCAGTTAATAAGAGCTCTACCTTGGTGTCCTTATGGTTCGAATGGAGTCCAGAGTCTTTAGACCCAAATCCAAACTCCTCAGTCTGGCACCCCAGGTCTTTCACAATCTTGGTTTCTTCCACTCCTCCTTCCTTTGACATTCTCCTTCCATACATCTATTTGACTTCCTCTCCTACCATATTCTTTCCATTTATTTATTTTTAAATTAAACATTGAGTAATTTTTATTAATACAAATTAACATAATACAAATTAACACCCTCGAATATTTATTAAAGGAAACACACACACCTGGAACATTGATAAAAATAATAAAATGACTTGCTGCTTATGACTGAATCCATAGTTTATAACAGGAACTATATATTTGTTAAAGGTTATTGAAACAATAAAATCATAATCCTCATAAAATATAAAATGAACACAAGTCAACAATTTTGTTTAAACTATTAATTGTTAAGGGTCATAAGTCACAACCTATTCAAAGGGGAATCCAAAGAGCAGACACATATATGGGCAATTGGAAATGCTGAGATGAATTCCTTAACAGATGCACAACTGGTCAGTATCAATGGGGTATTAATCAATTGCACCTTCACTGGGTAAAAAACATTTGCATTTCTATGGACAAGAATAATTTGCATTACTACAGTTTTCTAAAATTTGCAGAGTGGTAAAATAGCTCAAAGACAATGAATGTCACAGATAACCCGGTGTGGGGAAGACGGGGTGGCGGGGTGGGGTGCATTAGAGAGAACATCCAGTAATTTTTTTGTTTTTTTTTTTTGCCATTTTAAGATTTTCCAAGATTCTTCCTGACACATACCATACAAAGTTGTATATAATAAAATAATAGCCACAATAAGTGCTTGCCACTATGGTAAGCTCTTCACTTAAATTATCTTATTTAATTATCACATAACTCTATGAAGTAGGTGTTAATCAAGGCTTTAAAATGCATAAAATTATAAACCTTTCTCTAGTTCCTCCTCACTAGGGAACAGTTGATGACCTGGGTAGCTAAGGAAATAATTCCTACATAGATAAGTCCTTCTATGGGCATCACATGTTGCTCTGGCGTTGGGCAGTCTGGCTAACAGACATGAGATCCTGGTTTCTTCTTTTTTTTTTTTTTTAACTGATCCTGAAATGTCTCACAAAGACCTAAAGGAGAGAGGTTGAACCATGGGGATATCCCGGAAGAGGATGCACACTTCATAAGTGCAAAGACCCTGAGGTGGGAGCATGCCTGGGGTTTTAAGGAACAGCAAGGAGGCCAGTGTGAATCATGAGAAAAAGTGTATTTTTCCTCTTCTTAGACATTGAAGACAGCTTATTGTAGGGACTTGGTATACCTCCAACCCTTTTGGGAATATGACAGGAGTACGAAGATAGAATGGATGAATGAATGAATGAATGAATGGAGCCCAATGTGCTTCTTCCAGTATAGTTCACAAATATTAGTATCACAAGCCTGTGGAGTTAATTTTTTTCCTCTAAAATTCACGAAGAGTTAACAATTTATAAAATAAGAAAACCCTTCATTTTATTGTCTTTTGACTAACTTGGTCCCTCTTATTTTTCAGATGGCTTATTTTAGAGAAAATTAAGTCCTTTGTTCTCTATTTGTTTATACGTAAATATTAAAATTAATGTAATGAAAATGTTAATTGATGTTAGAGAATATGTAGTAGCTCTTAACATTAGCCATTTAAAGGCCTGATGGAGGTGATTTGCCAAGAAGAAGAATTTTCAACAAATGTTTGGTTTCAGATAGAGGTCAAAGGCAATGTTTTCCCCTACCTTTAGAATATAACCAAACATTAACAAAATCATACACATTTCCTTTTTTTCATCTTTTACTTTGCCAGATTGTCTGCCCTCCGTGGTTCTGTAACACTGTTATTTTAGGGCACTGCGGGTCAGATGCGATACTTAAAGCTATTGACATCATTATATGTTTACTATTTATATAGCAGTTGACTTACAATGTGCTTTCTAGATCTTCACTGTTTATTCCTCACTAAGCTATGTGCTATGTTAATTTTTTCAAGGCGACTGAAACACTTTAGAAATGAAAATATTAACCAAGAAGGGGACAAAATTTTTAAGAGCCAGAAACATCTGTCTTGGGCTTGTCACCTGATTTATCAATGCTCTTGTCCTGTGTCTCCTGTTGCTTCTCTCCCTCTTTTCATCTCCTTTTCTCTATTCCTGTGACAGATTTTAAGAACATAAGAGGATATCTCTATTTGTGTGTGTGTGTGTGTGTGTGAGTGTGACATTGAACTATCTCATCATCACCATCTAACTTTCCAGTTCAGAGCAATGAAGAATTTTTATTGTTGAACATGTTTTCAATCCTTAGAGAGAACTGGGAGGAAGAAGTCACTTGACTTCTTTTCTCACTGTCTTACATATACTAGCTCTGGTGGCCTCATGTCATTGATTGCGCTCCAATTGTAGGCTTTTACCAGGATGGACTTTCAGTCATCACATCCCATCTTCCAAAATTGCATAGTACCATTTTCTTTTACCTACATCCCCTCCCTAACTCCCTCAAATTTTGAAGATTTTGCAAAATTTCAAAATGTATCTTTAAATATTAGCCCATAAGCATTTGCTTCATAAAATAAAGCTTTTTGGGCCAGCCCAGTGGCTTAGTGGTTAAGTTCATGCACTCTGCTTTGGGGGCCTGGGGTTCACAGGTTCGGATCCCAGGTGCGAACCTACACACCACTTATCAAGCCATGCTGTGGCAGCATCCCACATATAAAATAGAAGAAGATGGGCACAGATGTTAGCTCAGGGCCAATCTTCCTCAGCAAAAAGAGAAGGATTGGCAACAGATGTTAGCTCAGGGCTAATCTTCCTCACCAAAATAATAATAACAATAATAAAGCTTGTTATTTTCTTTTTCCTCTTTTCTTCATAAATGTGCTGACCCCAGGCTCTTGGATTGCTCTCATTTTTCCAGTTCCCAGAAGTTGTACTTAGTATGACTTAGTATAACTTAAAAGTTGTACTAAGACAAAACTTAGATTAGACAGGGGCCAGGATAGAAGAAACAAAATCCAGACTTGGACATCTTTGAGATTTTTCATGTTGAGTTTATCTGTGTAGCTTGTCAGCAGTTTGGAAAAAACAGTTTAAGAGTTTTAGAATCTAGAACCCTTGATTCCAACATTGAATTTAACATTTGCCAACTCTGTAGCCTTTGGAAAATTAATTAGCCTCTCTGAATCTTGGCTCTCCTTTCATAAAATGAGGGTAGTACTTTGATACTTAACTCCAGAAGCTCTTAGAAGAATCAAAATAGATAAAGGATAAAAGTTCTTGTCTTTAGAATCATTACCTTGTTTAATTCTCATAACATCCCTATGAGACCATTTTTTTTTAAATAATTTTATTTATTTATTTCTTTTTCCCCAAAGCCGCAGTAGATAGTTGTATGTCGTAGTTGCACATCCTTCTAGTTGCTGTATGTGGGACGCGACTTCAGCATGGCCGGAGAAGCAGTGCGTTGGTGCGCGCCCGGGATCTGAACCCAGGCCACCAGCAGTGGAGTGCGCGCATTTAACCGCTAAGCCACGGGGCCGGCCCTTATGAGACCATTTTTGTTCCAATTTTACAGATAAGATAACTGTGTATTGCCCATAGTCACAGAATTGGTATTCATTCATTCATTCCTTCATTTAACAAGTATGTATGGAGGGCCAGTTAGGTACCTTCATGAAGCCTTCCATTCTAGTGGAGAGAGATGACAATAAACATGTAGCAAATACATAAATGAGAATTTAGGAAATAATAACTGCAATGAGAAGTAAAAACAGGATAACAAAGAGAGGCCAGTGGAAAAAGAGAGGAGGTGTGTTCAGAGAGGCCCCTAAAGAAGTGACATTCGAGCTGAGACTGGAGTGATGAAGAAGAGCTGCAGAATAGCAGAACAAGTAGAGGGAACAGCAAAAGCAAATTCAAGGACACGGGCTGTACGTTCATGGTGCACATCAAGAAGTTGATAGGCTTAATGGCTCAGAAGGGATCTTGCCCCTCTGTGCAAATCCCTCTTAGCTTTAGGGTTAATCATAGAATGGATGACCCTGTGGTACTAAGCAGTCCTCTAGGATTATAATGTCCCTAGTCATCAAGATGTTTGTGTAGGTTTTATAAAAGGTTGTGTTTCATATGTGTGTCATTCTGTGATTCCAAGGTGATGAGAAGACAAGGGGCACCAAAAAGTGAATACGCCTGTCCTGTTTCTTGCCACGTGCTAACTTCAAAGGAAGGTCCCTCTCCGTTAAGCTTCACTAGAGAGGAAAAGAGAGAAACAGTCTTTCAATGAACAAAGCAATCCAAGTCATTACTTGGCTGCTGGGGCACCACACTTTGCAATTTGCTCAACAATTTTGAACTCAGAGTGACTGGCCTCACAACAGGGCAGGAGCAAAGCTACACAGAACCAGAAGCTACACAGCTACTTTGATCTGTGCTGGTTTCTGCTGCCATGTTTCACATCCTCTTTTAGCTCTGATTACACCATTCCAAGATATCAAATATTTTGAGGACTGGTTAGAATTTGGGAGGATATTTTCATCAGATTTGTGACCAAGGCTCGAACCAATTCATTAGTAATCCTCTCCGGTTAATCTGTCATTTACACGTTTTGGTGTGTCGCATGGTTTATGTTCTCAGATGGGAGAGGAATTGTTCATATTTGCATATAGAAATGGAGGAGAATCCGAAGCCCTGTTAAACCTTGGGTGGAGTAATAATATAAAATCATAGTGATTCAGTATGGCTGCAAGTGCTTACCACGTAGCATAGACCATTACAGAATTCAAATAGATTCCCAAGTGAAAAGATATACAGTAAGTACGTGCAAGAAGCTCCTCTGACTCATTGGCCTACAAGAATGTGAAAGTACGAGATGTAAATTATATGCCACCTTATTTATTTAGTTAGTTAGTTAGTTAGTTAGTTAGTTAGTTAGTTATTTTGCAGGGAAACATTCTCCCTGAGCTACAAGGCAACTGACAGACAAGTGGTGTGGTTCCATGACCAGGAAACCAACCTGGGCCACTGAAGCAGTGAGAGCACCAAACTTGAACCACTAGGCCATCAGGGCTGGCTCTATGCCACCTTATACTAAGTGTATTAGTTTCCTAGGGCTGCCATAGTAAAGTACCAAAAACTGGGTGGCTTAAAACAATAGAAATTTATTATCTCACAGTTCTGGAGGCTACAGGTCTGAAATCTGGGTGTCAGCAGGGCCATGCTCCCTCTAAATGCTCTCGGGGAGAATCCTTCCTTGCCTTTTCTAGCTTCTGGTATTTGCTGGCAATGCTTGGTATTCCTTGGCTTGTAGAAGCAACACTCCAGTCACATGGTTGTCTTCTCCCTCTGTGTCTTCACATTGTCCTTACTCTGTGCACGTCTGTCTCTGTGTCCAAATGTCCCCTTTTAATAAAGACACCAGTCATACTGGATTAGGGCCCAGGCTAATGACCTCATTTTAACCTGATTACCTCTATAAAGACCCTATTTTCAATAAGGTCACATTCTGCGGTAATGGGGGTTAGGACTTCAACATGTCTTCTTAAGGGGGACACAACCCATAATACTGGATTATACTGCAAGTTGTTGTCACTGTCAGCTTTTTAACCTGGGTTACCCAATCAGAGGGAGAAACAGGATAGGACTGCCAGCTTTAGCAAACAAAATATAGGATGCCCAGTTTAATTTGGATTTCAGATCAACAATGCATAATTTTTTAGTATAGGTATGCCCAAGTACTTTATAAAACATACTTATGTTAAAAAAAATCTATTGGTTATTTATATGAAACTCAAATTTAATTGACAATCCCATATTTTATCTGGCAACCTTAAAAACAGGCCCTTGTGAGCCTTCTTCTGTAGCTTCTAGATTCCGTTTCACACCATCAAGATGTGGGAAGCAATGGCTATACTGCAAAGAACACTCCACTAGGAGTTCTGAGCCTTGGATTCCAGCACCCAACACGCAGTGGGTGTTTGGTTTGACCAAAGCACTTCACATGTCTAAGACTCAGTTTCTTCATCAGTTAAAATAGAAATAAGAATGTCTTTCCTATCTACCTTAGATTATTGTTGTGATGCTCAAAAAAGATCAATGAAATGAAAATGTTTACAAGATATGCAAGTGCTATCATAGTAGAAAGTTATTTCTACAACTTTAAATTTAGAAGCTTGGAGAGCTGCCTTCTTCCTTGCTCTGAGAGCTAATTCAGATCAGCAGATAGAGTGTGGGCACCTCTCTCCCTTACCTTTAGTAAATTAATGGCCTCCTTCGAGAACCATTGCTATGGCTTCGGTGCTTCACGATAAAGGACTAAAGAATTGGAATGAGAAACATTGGCCATAAAAGTGATCCCCTGAGTTGATGACCAGGACATTTGCTTTCAGACCTCTGCCTTGAAACATAAAAATGTTTTTCCATCACCACTTCAACATATCTCTTCCTCCCGAGATGGAATTAGCGTTTGTGTACCAATAGGCAAAAAATCACTTTTTAAATTCAGAGAAAAGTCTCATCAAAAAAAAATAATAAGAGGGAGGAAAAAGAGACCCTGAAATGCTGAGTATTGAGATCACAGCCTTTCATGAAAAATATTCAACCAATTCTGCAGAAAATTTTCAAATAAGAACGAGAATAATTACCCACATTTCCTAAATAAACGCTCAATGTGGTTGCCATCAAAATGAAAATCGTCATTTCTATTTTGACTCTAAGTGCCCTTAATTAAGTAGGCTTGGCAGCTGTTTTAGATCCATGCACCTAAGGAGGAAAATTATATGCTTTATCCAGTAAGGAGATTGTGGTTTTTATTTTAAATTTTGTTTCTAAGGGATTTTTTTCCCAGAAGGTGAAAGATTTTTCTTCACTTGTTTGAAGCAAAATGCTCTTATCAGAGTTTAGAAAAGGTATCATAAAGTGAGAACAAATTTTAGTAGATTGTGTAGCTTATGTAACATTTCAAATGTTTACAATTTTAATTATTTTCCTCAAATGTGCTATAATTAGTATATAAGTATACTCTATAAGTGCATCAATGCAGTGTCATTGCTTCAATTGGACATTTAAGTGGATTACTTTCAAGTGTTAAATCAATTAATTTTTTTATTTATATGAAACATTTTATTTTACAACCATCTTCTGCTTCCTGTGAGACCATTGTATACTATGAGCAATGTGCATAGTCTGTACCTCTACTTGTAGACTGTGAAAACAAATTCTGTGAAATTAATTGTCAAGGGGAACGGTGTTAAAATATTTATGTTGTCTACAAGAGCTGATATTTCTTGTTTTAACTGGAACTTCTATTTCTAATTAAGATTTTCCTTTTTAATCTTGTGTTTAACTTAGAAATGGCCTCAAGACATTAGTATTTTATAACAGTCAGTGACTTTACAGTAACCAGACTGTTTTTTTCCTAAGGTACACATCACTGAAAAGTACTGCTAAGGACATGGGGAGTCAGTCTGTCTGTCTTGCTGAAAGGAATTGGAAGTGGGAAAAAATAGGCCTGCACAATTCCGGCATCCCATTGTGGGCATGGAGCTTCGCAGGAGAAAGAATGACTCGAAGGATGAGATGACATCTGCTGAGTGGACCTACCGTGTGAACACATCCCTTAATAGGGATGTCCATCATCTGAGAACCCCAAGTAGCTTGTGCCCAGCCACAGGTTCTCAGACATTGATCAGTGGATGCCGTAGATGATCTTGAGTTGTCCTTCAAAGCAGTCTGAACCTGGATATCCCCCAATTTGGGAATATCTAGAGATTTTTAAGGTTTGGAAAGCCATTTTTTTTTTGAGGTTTGCAAGTCTTTTGACAGATGGCTATGTATTGGGCTGTAACAGGACTAAGCTTTAGGACTAAGCAGAGATTGGTTACTATAGGATACTACATCACCTTCTTAGAAGTGAATCAATACTAGCTATTTTCACTTTGCCATACTTCCCCTTATTAACTATCCCTCACCTTTATTTAAAAAATAAATAAATAAATAAACTTTGCAAAGCACTTTCACACTAGTTATCTCAAATCTCTTATCCCCATTTTACAACTGAGGGACATGCATCTCAAAGAGATGGGGTGACGTTCCCAGAACCCTACAATGAGTAAATCTTCTCTAAACTACCATAAGTCAATTATTCATTCACTGAAAACTATTTATTAGAACCTGCTACATGCCAGGCAATATGGTAGGTGCTGAGATCAATTGGTGATCAATCAACACATATATCTCATATATGTTCATTGAGCCTACAGTCTGTGAAGGGAAACAGTTAAGTGAGCAAGGGCAACACGGCATGATGAGTGCTTTGATAAGTGAAGCACAGAGCATTGCTGAGGGGTCATTGAACGGCCCCACATCATTACTATCTCAAGTGACATTTATGGAGCCCTTACTGCACGTCAGGCACTGTGTCATTGCTTTGTAAATATGATCTTTCTTAATACTCACTCAGGCTTAGGCAGTCAGTACATAAGAAAAGCGAGACACGGAGAGGTTAATTAACCCATCTAAGTCATAAAGAAAAGTGGAGCCCAAATTTAGCCAGGCAATCTGATTCAAGCCCACAATGTAGACTTCCACCTAGATCAATTATAACCTTCTCAAAGAAAAGACTAGGATATTTTGGTTAGTAAAGTAACACAGAGTTTTGTCCAGTAAGGCAGAAAGGGATAGATTCGTGATTGGTTTGAAATAAAATCTATTACAATTTCTAAACAGAGTATCTTTCAAAACTGAAATAGATCCCACAGGAAACTTAACTTTGTTAAGGCCAGGGCACAGAAATTATTTTAGTGTTCCAATGGGCCCCACAGTTGAATCAAAGGATCTGGCTGTTGTGCTCATCTCTAGGGGATTTTCATCTTCTGTAAATCAATCAGGAGGGTAGAAATCACCGAATGGTATCATTATGACTACAGAGTGCTCAGTAGATGCAGCTTTTGAGTCTTGTTGCTGAAAAAATACCTCAGCTTCAACCATATTAAAATTTCCCCTCTAGCTGACAGGTCAAGGGCCAAGCTTGTAATGGCATATGGAGTGAGTTGTTTCATCATTTCTTTTCATCCCCCCTTGAGTTACATTTTTCAGAATCTTTTTTTGTTGAAACTTGCATTGAAGCACATTTGACAAACTTCCAATTCCTATTAGTAAGAATGCTTTTATAGCAGATTAAACCATTTAATCTTTGACTTAGTGGCTTATTTTTTTTTGTCTGGACACTAATTAGGAATCTCAAATATTACTAGTGATTGACAGTTAAAGACTGGTAGCAAAAGTGCTTCAGCAATAGGAGCACTGTTTTGTTTTGTTTTGCTTTGCAGTTTGAGAAAGGAAATTGCATTGCTTTTGAAAATAAACATGGTGAAATTGTAAATCATGCCATTTCTATTCTGGTCTTCAGTTGAAACTGTCTTTGTGAAAGACAGTACACACAAAGTCCTGTCTTTAATCAGCCTCAACCAATCTATGTAGAACACTTACCCCATTTCCAATAACATAGAGGTTGGCAAACTAGGACGAATGAAAATAAAATTACTGCAAACTATAATATATCATTCAACTAAATATATTCAGCATGTGCTTTAGCTGTTTGTATTCTGTTTTTCTCACATAGACTCCCAAATGATAAATTGCTTCCTTTGATGTCGATCTTACCTGTATATTAAAGACACACTTAATTTTCATGAAGAATTTTAAAAAATGTTTGCTACCTCATTAGTTGTTAGGATAGCTGACAATCAGCACATCTTATTATGACAAATATCTGAAGTGACACTCTATAATTACTTTTTATATTAACATTTTTTTTCCTAAAAATGTCATTATTCACTTTGATTATTCCCTTTTCATTAAATTTTGCTCTGAATGTCTTTTGGTTTTTTCCAAAGATTTACACTTTTTGGGTTTTTTCAAGATTTAAACTTTTAAGGACGAAGAAATAAATATTCTATAAACTGAACATTTCAAAAGAAGCCTTAAATCGATTTTTACAATGGTAACAGTGTTGAATAAGGTGTATAGCTCCTTCAACACAACTATTATAAAATACAGCTTTTGGGGAGATGTAAACGTGAGTTTTTAAAATAATGTCTTAAAGTTATATGCTGTCACTTTCCCATCGAGGAGGTAAAGGACCTCTTAGAAAAACAGCTTGTCCCCACTTATGTCAAGTCTACAAGAGAGGGTAACCACAGAGGGCATATTCCAAGAGGAATGGAGAACTGAGTGACAGGAAATAGTAAGAGTTTGTTAAATGAGCATAGTATAAAAATAGAACCATTGGCAGAACAAGAGAAAGAAAACAAATGGAATAATAACAAGGAAAACATAGCCCATCCTTTAGGGAGTACTTATTATATGCCAGACGTTATTCTCCAATGTTTACATGTTTTAACTCACTTAATCATCATACCAACCTATGAAGATCAGAAAACTACCCAGTTTTAGGTACAAGTGGAGAAGACGTTGAAATGCCAAGAAGGAAGTGAAAACTAGAGAGAGACACAACCAAGAAGCAAAGGTAAATGAACACAAGAGAATGGACACTGAGGGAAGTGGGGAGCAGAGGGAAGATGATGGAAAGGCTGTTAGTGACAGGAAATGACTGAAAATAAGAAAGTCAAAGAGTTCATCCTTGAGAAAATGGACAGGAAACCTCTAGAAGACTGAAGCATTAGAAGCACAACTTTCAGGCAAAGCTGTATGTCCCTTTATTTTGTTGAATTATACTACAAGGTCTTTCCCTGTCCCCTCCTACATGCCAGGGCCTGCCCTCTGTCTGCAACATGCCATGGACAGTGGCGAGCCTGACCTCTGTCACCAGTCTGCAGGCCCAGCTCTCGCAGGCATGGAGTTTCGGAGGTGGAAGTGGCAGGAGACAGACCATGCACAGCCAGTGCTTTCAGATGTTAGAAGGCCAGGTGTGTCAGCCCGTTAGAAATGTCAATTCCCACCTTCTAGCCTAAATCCTTGTACCTCCCTCTCCATCCTGAAACAGTTGGAGTTAACTGGTAAATTTAATATAACTCATCAAGTTGAGAGAGGGCACAAGGGGGAAACAAGCAGAAGACTCAAAATTAAAAGACCTGGGTTTTAGCCCCAGTTCTAAAATCTAGGTGGCCTTGGGCAAGTCATTTCTCCTCTCTGGTCTTTTATTTGTTCACATGAAATTGTGGGCGTTAGAACAGACATTCACTGAGATCCTTTCTAGACTTATGTGATATGTTTTATACGGCATTCTGACATAATAGATATAAGCCTGCTTTTAAGAAACAAAAGTTGTTATTATCGACTCAGTTGATAATGAAATTCCAGGTCTTCAATCCATACCGGTTTAGCTTGAACTCTGATGGAGTAAACTGAGGCAGCACAGTGGGGATATTACTCACCCCAAACTGGTGCTTTGGGTATTTCCAAGCAGGGACAGACAGGCTTATCTGGGTTGTCTCAGCCACCCACAGCATAACTTACAAAGGACAGACTTTCACTGCAGTCAGATGCTCCCGGATCAGCATATCTAACAATTAGCCACAGCAGAACCATTTGTATTAACTTAAAGTCTGTTAGCTGAAACCTAATTAAACATTGGCATTTTCTTGGAAAAACAATTTAAAAAGTCATTCCACAATACCATCTTGTCATTGCAGAAAGCTTTAATAAGCAGGACTTGCAAAGTATGGGAAATCTTTTCAAGTGTGTGTTGCGTTCAGAAATAGCTAAGATGCTCATCTACCGTAACACCTTGCTGAGGGTCTTTGATGAGACAGCTGTTCTCTCAGTACAGCTTTGAGTAATATCAGCTGCTAGGTGTTTTCCTACAGTTGAGAGTGATAAATAAATGAAAAGCAATAAGATATATTGGAGTATACGAGGAAGCCATTTGGCTTAAAACTAATTCAGCCTGAACTTACTTTTCCAAAGGGCCTGATACGGCCTGTTGAGCATGGGTTGTACGCCTGCTTTAAACATTTACAATGTCCCAAAGACAAGAATGATGCCTTTAAAGATAGGGATGTAGCTTCCCCCTATATCGGCATTTCCTTAAGGATAAGCGTCTCTTCCTGGGAACTAAGGATTAATTACTGACCTGCTGTGCTCACCTTGTGACCACCGACCTGCTGACCACCGACCTGCTGTGCCAGCTAAGCATCTCATGACAGTAATAAAAGGAACATTCCTATCATGTGTAATGTGTGCTCTTTGTGACAAAACAGTATATAACCACTCTGTACACACCACTTCTTTGGTGCCCTTCCTTCTTTGGGGAAAGAAGGCCCCGGGCTATAGTCCTCAGTCCTGGCTCATAATAAACTCATGCCAAATTTTGATTTATAGATTGATTATGGATTATTTGTGTGGACAGGAGCAAGCAAATTTAATAATAATAAAAGCGAATTTTTTCATCACAGCAGCTGGAGGATGTATAGAAAATATCTGAACCACATATTAACAAGTATAAACCAAATGTCCCCAATTACTTCCACATCTTCTCTTCAATTCCATAGGCCTTCCTCTTATTTGTAGGCATTTGGTGGGGTTTTCTGATCTACCAGTTTCATGACCCCAGTTATTTCTGATACTTTACTGCAGCTAAAAAATTCAAAATTGTCCCCTTCGTGGTTTGGTGCTTAAGATTCTGAATATAAAGCCATATGACCAGCATCAGCCAGGGGCTTTCCAGGAATGGCCTAGAAAGACTTGTCAGGTGAATTCTCAGTTCCTCCTTTCAGGCTATGCTGATGCCTCTCTTGACCTTAGTAAGTTTTCTACGGTATTCATTGTTTTGAGCTGTGGTTATAAGAGTTTCAACTTGAAGCTGATTCTGTAGTAAATAAGAAAGTAAAATCACTGTTCTTGAGGCAAAGTGGTGATTGGTGGGTAACCCGCCCTCCCTTAAGAAGCATTTCAGTGATTTAGCTCGGAGTCCTCCTGGTGGTTCCATAGAACGAATGTAGATTGGCTCTTCCAACTTCTTTTGCCTCAGTTCCTCACTCGGTCACCTGAAGATAGAAACATCTCCTTGTCCCTCAAACTGACAGAAGCATTAGATTTGAGATATTGAATATGTTCCCAATGAAAGTCTTCCATTCAGTGGCTGCCACTCCTGTGTGTAGGGTAGTTTCATCAGAAAGTATATGAAAGCTAAAGAAAGTAGAAAGGCCCATGCAAATTCTCAACAAGGCTGACCAAAACATAGGGAAAAGAAGGGGGCTCTGAGGGCTAGAGTAGGACTCAGCTCGGGTTTGATATCCTGTAATCACGGCAGAGCACATCCAGACTCTGCACTGAAAAATCTGCTGTGTTAAGACAGAAAGAGTCCCTGAAGATGTGGATTTTGGGAGCTCTTGCTTGATGCATCCGAGACAACGTGGAATAAGATAGAAGATCAGGAAATGTGTTCCCATGCACTAGTGATAGGAGAAAATACAAGGTAAACTACCCTGAATTAGTCTTTGACGCCTACATCTGTGTTTTTGTTTTGTTTTTATATACAATTGATTGTTGGAATTTATATCCACTTAATTTTTAAGCTTTGAAAATTACGAGAATGGTTTCAGACACTTATAAATTAATTGACATAACTCTTCACTTGGAGCAAGACCATATCTTCTGGTTTTGTGCTGTTCATTGCCATCCCCATACTGTGCGAATTTTCAGAAATAAATCTAAGGGCTATATAATAAGTCAGTCTTCTCAATCCATGAAGCTATGGAAGTACTCAAGTACTCAATCCTCAAGGGATCTGTAAAGAAAAAGTCATTCAAAATGACACAAATACCCGGGCTTCTGATTAGGGTATTGCTGATAGCCAGCATATGCCAAGTCATGAGAGGTAGCTGAACTTTCTTAACACATAGATTTTTTAAAGAAAAATTGTAAAATATCTCCCTTCTACATCACACCAATGTATACTGGTATGACTGTCTCTTATAATATCATTCCTCTGAGGTAGGGGAAGAGAATGACAACATTTACAAATATATTGGTTTAGGTCAGGGAAATTTTCAATCCATGTATATGTTCACTGGGAATATGAAAATTTGACTCAATTTCTTAACTCATAGTCCTATAGCCAAATATTTTGGACCACCCCACATCTATCAAAATCAAGTTTGCCACTTCTCTAGATCCCTCCCTCTGTGATAGACAGCCTCCAACATGGTCCCAATGATCCTACCATCTGGTATTCATGTCCTTGTCCATTTCCCTTCCATGTTTTACCAGGGTTGGTCTATGTGACTAATAGGATATGGCAAGGGTAGTGGTATGTTACTTCTGAGGATAGGTCATAAAAGATCTTGTGACTGCTACCTCATGCTCTTTCTCTTGGGTTGCTCACTCTGGGAGAAGCTAGTTACCATTTTGTGAGGACATTCAAACTTCCTTATGGGGAGGCCCATGTGCGAAGATCACCTGAGGCCAACAGCCAGTGAGGAATTGAGGAGTCCTGCCAACACCACCAGAAAGAACTTGGAAACAGATTCTCTCACCCAGTCAAGACTTGGATGACTACAGTCTTGGCCAATATCTCAACCACAATCTCATGATTGAACCAGAACCAACCAACCGAGCTTCTCCCCAATGCCTGACTCATCGAAACTATAAGATAATAAATATGAGTCATTTTCACCTGGTAGGTTCTGGGGAAACTTGTTATGCAGCGATAGATAAACTAATAGACTCTCTTTCCTGGTATTAAATGATTTAAGGTTGATGTTTTATCATTTATTTCTCTAAACCTATATACTCCAAAGTAACTTCTTATGTCTTCTAAAAGTGTAAGATCAGGAATTTCTTTAACCAACTCAAATAAAATATAAAATCTTATTCTCGATATACGCTGGAAAAGACTTCAGTCTCATTAGCTATAGAGATTGTCCCACAAACTTTTCTATGAGGATTGAGTCACACACAGACACAAATATATGACTGTAATTCATTGATTTTGTTGATTTAAATCTTATCAAGATGCTAAACTGGGATTGAGATAAAAATAAAATACAGAGGAAGTCACTTTAAATATATCATCCAATAAAATGAAATTACCTCAAGAAATTCCTCTCTGTGCTTTAATTATTTAAAGTAGAAAAACCTCTGTATCTTATCCTCCATGGATTATTAGCACCTAAAAACACTGTCTGAAGCCTTTTTCAGTTCCAGCTTTCTCCCCGTCTAAGAGGCAAACACAGTTGAGCATGACTCACTCAGTGCCATGTCTCCCTTGTAAATCCTCATTGCAGCTAAATAAACTGACTCTCAGGAAAGGTTTTGTGATTGACAATCTGCTCCTGAATCTTGCGATATTTCCTAACATGCTGGCAACGCTAGGTTCCCATTGACTTAAGATATCCCCAGATGAGAAACATGGCCCTGGGCCTCTAATTTTTTTTTGAGGAGGAGGAGGAGGATTAGCCCTGAGCTAACATCTGCTACTAATCCTCCTCTTTTTGCTGAGGAAGATTGGCCCCAAGCTAACATCTGTGCCCATCTTCCTCTACTTTATATGTGGGACACCTGCCACAGCATGGCTTGATAAGCAGTGCATAGATCCACGCCCGGGATCTGAACCCACAAACCCAGGGCCACTGAAGTGGAGTGTGCGAACTTAACCACTATGCCACTGGGCAGGCCCCTCTAATTTTTAATCATCTGGACTGAGTTTTAGCTTGAAATCCTCTACTCAACCAAGCCAACTTTACCACCTCTACAGTCAAAGCAGCTCTTAATCGGAGACCAATAACTTGAGGAGTCTCCCAGTGAAGTCTTTCTGTGATTCTAGGCTGTTTATTGAAAAGAAAATTGAGTATACTTAAATCATCATTATTAAGCTTTCTTGTGACTTTGTGAAATAATTTTCTAATGAAAATAGATGGCCCTATCACTAAGAAGATAAGAAAAAATGCAACTTATTCTCATGCTTCTGTTTTTGTTAATTAAAAATACAAGTCACCATAAATTATGCAATTTGTGCTCCATAACACTTCTTTTTTCACAGTTTTCTTGTTGCTAACTGAAGTAGTCAATGCTGGAGAAAATAAGGAAGGCCACAAAGCTGAGCTGAACTATCAGCATCTAAGACAAGAAGAGACCTGTCCAATGTGGATTGATGACCTCCATATGCAGTGCCAGCACCCACTGCGACCAAAGAAAGAAGAAAAAGCACTGCGTATGCCCTTTAACAGTCTCTGATTCAAGGCAATGGCCATCAATGGGTTTATCCTACAGAGCTTCAATTATTTAAAATTTAGGGTTTTTTTTTTATCTTAGTTATATGCTAGGTGCTTTTTACCACTTTTTCCCTAGAATTTATTTATTTCTTTTGCATCTACTTTATGAGCATAGGTATCTGATTCAGGTTTTTGATAGCTTGATTGTTAGAGAGTTCACTGCCCTTACAGCTTCACTAATCCAAGTTCAGGGCCCAATGGACTCAGTCTTCACAAATGCGTGTATTAACGATGAAGATCCCACCAAAGATCCACACATTTTTAACAATAAGACTCTAACGCTAAAATGTGCTCAGATGTCGTGTGGCCATAAAACTAGACTCACAGCACTGTCCGATAGAGTCACGTAGAATGATAATGTTCTGGATCTGCACTGCCCAGTACAGTAGCCACGAACCACATGTGACTGAGCACTTGAAACGAAGCTAGTGTAACTAAAGAACTGAATTTCTAACTTTATGTAATTTTAATTAGTTTAAATTTGGCTACCATATTGGACTGCACAGAAGGAGTCTCATGAATTAACCCATTTGGCCTTCTGTACTAGAGGCATTGTGAAGCTTGATATTTTCATACTTAAATGATCATACTTAAATGATCATTGCTAAGCTTTCTTGTGATTTTGTGAAATAATTTAAATAATTTGTGACAGTGAAAGTGTTGCAGGAGGGCTAAGTGGAATAAGGCTCCATCTAGCAATCTCTAGTATTGATCCCATAAGCTATGGGGAAAAGTGTCCTAACAACTGTGTAAACTGCACAAATCTATTTGATGAGTTCTCAGCCACATGGCTGCTCCATGCATTTTGAATGATGTTTTTCTTTTTCTTCTCTCTTTTTCATATTTGTTTAAGAAATGGCTTCTTTTTTTCTTCTTTTCAAGGGAAGATTCGCCCTAGGCTAACATCTGTTGCCAATCTTCCTCCTTTGTTTCCCCCCCAAAGCCCCAGTACATAGTTGTGTATAGCTGTCAGTTCTTCTAGTTCTTCTGTGTGAGCCACCACCAGAGCATGGCTACTGACAGACAAGTGGTGTGGTTCCTCGCTCAAGAACCAAACCTGGTCCGCTGAAACGGAGTGCACTGTAACTGCTAAGCCATCAGGGCTGGATCTTGAATGATGTTTTTCTATGTGCGATTTAGGACCCCATCTCATACTTTCTACGGAGGGTTTGAGAGTACAGAAATCTGGGCTAGTACTGAATCATGCACTCTTTGCTGTTGCTGAAAATGGTTCTTATCCAAACCACCTTCCCCCTAGAATTAATGGCTTTGCTTCCCTCACTTTAGTAGTTACGAAATAGATGCCCAAAACATTTGTGAGCCCTCCATTGTGAAAATGGCACTCTGATTTTTGGTGCAAAAAAGTTTCCCTTTCTCAAGCACTAGAAAATCCTGGAGCATTTTTCTCAGCCTCTGCTAGAGTTACCCGGGAGTATACGAGAGAGCTAGCTTGAACGCCATCGGCAAGGAACAAACACAGTTTTTGAGTGTTCCCAAAGACATTTATTGTAAAGATCAGTGACATGTGCCTTCATATTTCAATACTCTGATCTTTTGCGCAGTTAAATATTTTAAATGGTGCCCATAGGACTAAATGTTCTGAGTGAGCACACGTTGATAAGTAATACTTCACTGGATATGTGAGTGTACAAATTTACAAATTAGACCGTAGATCCATTCCCTTTACAAAAAGATTTCTTGCTCTCAAAAGGATCCATATTCACTCCTTTAGATAGTGGTAAATATAAAAAGTACGTATAAATGTTTACCAAACCTAATTTACTTGTTCTATACTCTATGGTTCTGGGTAACTTAAAACTTACTTAATTGTCTCATCTGCCTACCAAGAACAATTCAAAGGGGAGACAAAATAGTCCCCAAATTATAATATATTATTAAAAAAACTCCAATTAAAGTTGTAGAAATTCAAACATCTTTATGAAAACGTGACATTATTTAGACTGGCAAATCCTTGATTTTACCAAATATTTATCTGGTGGATATGATTTCAAAACACATTATTATTATTTTATTATTTATTTTTTTATGGGGAACACCACTTCTTCCTCCACTTTAGAGGTAAATTTAGTTTCTAAGGAGAGAGCATAGCATCTAAAAGGAATTCTTTCTTCCGTAGCTGTCAGGAACTGCCTCATATCCCACCTTCTCTCACATTTTCTTATCTTCTGTAGGAGCAGGCCGACAGGTGCGCCCAGATCCACTCAAGACATCCAACCCGCCCATGTCTTAGGATAGCCTGGTCAGCTTCATTCAGGCTGCTGCTGTTTCCTGCCTAATATGTGGACCCTTGCATAGATCCTGGCCATGGTTCCCATATTCTTTGGCTTGATTTCATTTCTAGCTAAGATCCTCAGTCTGGATTTCAATGCCTTACTACTTTAGTTTCCCGAGTTCTGGCACATTGTCTTATCAGATATAAACTTTTTCCTGCCTGGATTATTTTTCTACCCGTTCCTTCCTGCCTTAAATGAAGTTTGTGAATGTGACTCTTTTGCCATCTTAAATTATGTTTCTACACTTAACTCTCCTGGCTTATTTGTTGTTGTTTTCCACACTTGACTTACAAACCTTAAATGCAAAAGCAAACTGAGACTCGAAGAGATGAAGTGATTTCCCTAAGTCACACAGCAAGTCAAGGGCAGTGACTGGGTTTATGGTCCCATCTACCTCTCATCATGCTGTCTGTCCCTGAGACCTGGTAAGGCCCGGCACTGAGGGCCACATTCTGTACCAGTAGTGGGAAGCCCAGTTCCCCCAGCTGGCAGCCCAAAGCTGCACCTTTCCACGCTATTCTCACATGAGTAAAGACACTAAATGTGAAAAAGCAGAAAACTATACACACAGGAACTACCTGAAAAGTGCAAAACATAATGAAAAAAGATCAGTTTGGATTTACAGGTCCTTGGGCTGAACAAAACCTCTACATTGATTTATGCTTTATTAAGTAATAAGATTGTTATACGGAGGAGTGTTTCCAAACATTGTTAGTAACATAAATACTTTTATAATTGACCAAAGAGTTCCATTTCAACTTCTGATGATCTAATGATGTAATTGAGAGAAATGTAGTGATTGAGTAATTTACTTTTTACCTGGCAATAAATAATGTCATCCAACTGAGTCACCAAAATTTATTATTAACTTAACTAACGTACTTTAGCTTTCACATTCCCAGGACAACTTGTTTTTTAAGCATGGGTCAAACCTGATGACGTATGTCCCTTGAAAAGGTGAATAGGTTATCTAAACATTCTATCACTCTCTCTGTGGATATTCAAATTTGCCGATCTGGAGGATATGCTCCCTTCTACCTAATCTGACAAGCCACATACACAAGAAAACCTATTCTAGGGACAATGCTTTGAATCTTTAAGTCTCTCTTTTTATAGAATTGTGCTAAACAGAGTCATAATATTCATATTGGGATAATAAACCAAAGAATACTCCAAATGAGCTCATGCATTCATTAGAAATATCTCTAAATAGTATTGAGCTAAACTAATAGCTGACTTCATCTCACTAAATGGTGTCTAAATAACAGGCGCGGGGAGGCGGAGGTGAGTGGCTATTAAAGAGATTTTCCAGGGGTCAATGGACGAAATGAAGAAAGCTTCCAAATATATTTGAGGGAAACAGATGTTCAAAGTGTAATTCACAGCAAAATATGTGTTGAGCATTTCTAAGTTCATAGCTGCATCACGCACCAGAGACAGAGGGACAATGTGACAGTAGTTTTTGCTTTCTGAGTGGGTGGTTAAGTAATATAAACAAGACAGTCACTTTTTGCTGGGCTTCATTCAATATGCAATCTGCCGCAGTGTACAAGTAAACATCAAAAAGCCTATGCTTTCACAAGTGCTATTTTTGGCTTCTTTCATTATCAGAGGGCCAAATTGGTGTAAGCTGAGATGATCAGCAGATGGGCAGAGCAGTATATCAAAGGCACACAAGTCCACTAACCGCAGTTTAGGGGAAAAAAGCACCTAGGAAGTGGCCACTGGGCATCATTCCAACTCATTTCATCTAGAAAAGGAGAAGAGCTGCTTTTAAGGGTCTCGGCCTTGGCAAGGTGGCCACAGAAGCTGTTATCTCTGGCACTGCTGTGGAATCAATCCAGCCGGAAGTGGAGGGAGTCCAGCAGTGCCATGGCAACCACAGCTGCTGCAGGAGGGAAGGGAGGAGGAGACCAGGAGGGTGCACTCTGGTGAAGGGGGCCCTCGGGACTTGCTTCTGGCCCTAATCCCTAGGGAGGTCACTTTTCCCTGTTGCGAACTTCCATAAGGGAAGACAGGTATTCCTTCCATTAGAAAAACAAGTCATAATTGCAGCTGTGAGGTGCACAGAGCCCAGGGTGAGAGGGCAGAGGAGTGCATTCGTGGTCCCTTCTTCACGAAAGAGTGACTTTTACTCCTCCCGCTTCCCATGACAGTTCACCCTGAGAAGTCAGAGATGGAGCCGCAGGTGACGCTGCTGTGAGACAGACAGCAACACTATACAGGATCATTATTCAGGAATGTTCTGCTGGAATACTCCCCCCACAAAGTATTAGCACCCTGATTCAACAAAGTGTGTTGCACCTTTTTTTTTTCCTTAAGATGAAAAGTTCATATATTTTCTCTCAACTATTCACATCTATGCACTCCCTCCCTCCTCTCTTTTCTATCACCATGTTCCCACTTACCTCTCTTCTCACCGAGCTTATTGGTGGTGATAATGGTATATAAGTACCACTGAATGTAATAGAATAGAATAGTTGAATGATGCCATGAAAGAGAGCTCAATTCAGGAATGGCAAAGGAGGAAGGACAAAAGGTTGACTGAACTCTTTCTTATTCCACAGCAGTGTCACTTCGTGGTCAATGAGATTTATCTTACATGAAATTAAAGTCTCTTTGGTCTTCATTTTGGTCCTTCTCTATCCCACCTATTCAAACTCCAGTGGTCATAAGGAGCTACTGCCTTCATGCATATTTTGCTTCTCTTCATGAATTTCCCCATCTGTCTGAGAAGCTTGCTGACCTATAATTATTGAAAAGTGCTATACATGGTAGATGACCAACTAACCTATGGCAGAATATATCTCCTTAAGTAAGACAGAGGCTGTTAGTTTTCCCTTAACATCCATTCTTCCCTTCTTTCTCAGAGTAGTAAAACTTCCAATTTCTAGTTGGGCACAAGGCCACCTAGAATAAAGACCACTTACCTCATCTTCCTATGTAGCCGGGTATATCCATGTTACTAAAATATGGCCAAAGGAATGTGAGAAGAAATTATAGAAACAACTTCCAAGTTGTGTCCTTGAAGGGTAAGCCATTCCGTTTCCTCTCTCTGTTTCCATGAAAATAATCCTTGTGCTACGTGATATGGGTAAAGTCAATACCCTGGCGATGGCAGAGCAACAGAAGAATTTCTGACACTCTCATGGAGCACAGCCACTATGCTAGCCCTGAACCATCTACTTCTGGATGTTACACAAGAAAGAAATGAACGTCTATCTTGTTTAAGCCACACCTATTTTGGCTTCAAGGCTTTCAGGCTGCTAAATCTAATAAACATGATTATCTATATTTATCTCCTGTGTTGTACCAACCTGGTTAGAAAACTTGGGTTGTCTACACCAATGTAGATTCTATGGGAATTGGTCAGAGACTGCCTCAGGGTGCTAGGAATAGGACACAAAAGGCCAAGAATGAGCAATAGTTGAGGTTGTAATGCAAGACAGTAGGGTTATAGCCAAAAAAAGTAGGGAATCAAGATAAGGCATGTCAACTCTGGCAGGGTCACACACGGTAGAGAGCCCCAAGGAGAGGACACACGTGTTGTCAGACATATGGGAAGTCTAGCAGCAGCCCAGGCAGGTAGAGTCGGGAGACTGGGCAGAGGAATTCCAAGACCTGCAAATACCATAGCTCCAAAGTGAACTGTGGGATCATTTACTCTGCCCCCTGACTGTGGGCTTCTGATACCTTTCACACTGAAGTGGTTCAGGCTTACTGGCTCAGCTGCATCTCGTAGTTCTCTAGTCTTGAAGGCACTTTGCTTCCATCTAAGCAAGAAACTCATTGTGTACATCAGAAGGGCAGGTTGTAGCCTCACAGTGAATTGGAGATCTCATTGTGGAGGAAAATTTAGACCATCAAGATTCCTCTGGAACCAGTGGAAGAGAAAATCTTGAGCTCAGGGTTTAGATTGCACTGTCTAATATGGTAGCCATCAGCCACATGTGTCTACTGGGCCCTTGAAAAGTGGCTAGTCAGAATTGAGATGTGTGAAATACACAATGGATTTTGAAGACTTAGAACAAACAAAAATAAGAGTGTAAATATCTCAGTAATATTTCATATGGACTATATGTTGAAATGATATTTTAGATATATCAGATTAAACAAAGTATGTTATTAAAATTAATTTCTCCCATTTCATTTTAGTTGATTTTATATGGGGCTTCTAGAAAATGTAAAGTTGTGTATGTAACTTACATTATATTTCTATCCAACAGCACTGGTCTAGACCCTGGGTTTCTTTTTTTTTTTTTTTTATTGCAGTAACATTGGTTTATAACATTGTATAAATTTCAGAGGTACATCATTATACTTCTATTTCTGCATGGATTACATCATGTTCTCATCTTCACCACCCAAATACTAATTACAACCCATCACCACACACATGTGCTGAATTATCCCTTTCACCCTCCTCCCTCCCCCCTTCCCCTCTGGTAACCACCAATCCAATCTCTGTCTCTATGTGTTTGTTTATTGTTGTTGTTATTATCTACTATTTAATGAGTGAGATCATACGGTATTTGACCTTCTCCCTCTAACTTATTTCACTTTGCATAATACCCTCAGTGTCTATCCATGTTGTCACAAATGGTTGGATTTCGTCGTTTCTTATGGCTGAGTAGTATTTCATTGTGTATATATACCACGTCTTCTTTATCCATCTGTGCCTTGATGGGCACTTAGGTTGCTTCCAAGTCTTGGCTATTGTGAATAATGCTGCAATGAACACAAGGGTGCATGTATCTTTACGCATTGATGTTTACAAGTTCTTTGGGTAAATACCCAGCAGTGGAATAGCTGGATCGTATGGTAGTTCTATCCTTAATTTTTTGAGGAATCTCCATACTGTTTTCCATAGTGGCTGCACCAGTTTGCACTCCCACCAGCAGTGTATGAGAGTTCCCTTCTCTCCACATCCTCTCCAACACTTGTTGTTTCCTGTTTTGTTAATTATAGCCATTCTGACGGGCGTGAGGTGCTATCTCATTGTAGTTTTGATTTGCATTTCCCTGATAGTTAATGATGTTGAACATCTTTTCATGTGTCTGTTGGCCATCTGTATATCTTCTTTGGAGAAATGTCTGTTCAGGTCTCTTGCCCATTTTTTAATTGGGTTGTTAGTTTTTTTGTTGTTGAGATGCATGAGTTCTTTATATATTTTGGAGATTAACCCCTTATCAGATGTATGGTTTGCAAATATCTTCTCCCAATTGTTAGCTTGTCTTTTTGTTTTGTTGATGGTTTCCTTTGCTGTGCAGAAGCTTTTTAGTTTGATGTAGTCCTATTTGTTTATTTTTTTCTATTGTTTCTTTCGCCCGGTCAAACATGGCACTTGAAAATATGTTGATAAGACTGATGTGGAAGAGCATACTGCCTATGTTTTCTTCTAGAAGTTTCACAGCTTCAGGTCTTACATTCAAGTCTTTAATCCATTTGGAGTTAATTTTTGTGTATGGTGTAAGGTAAGGGTCTACTTTCATTTTTTTGCATGTGGCTATCCAGTTTTCCCAACACCATTTGTTGAAGAGACTTTCTTTTCCCCATTGTATGTTCTTGGCTCATTTGTCAAAGATTAGCTGTCCATAGATGTGTGGGTTTATTTCTGGGCTTTCGATTCTATTCCATTGATCTGTGTGTCTGTTTTTGTGCCAGTACCATCCTGTTTTGGTTACTATAGCTTTGTAGTATATTTTGAAATCAGGGAGTGTGATACCTCCAGCTTTGTTCTTTTTTCTCAGGATTCCTTTAGCTATTTGGGGTCTTTTGTTGTTCCATATAAATTTTAGGATTCTTTGTTCTATTTCTGTGAAAAATGTTGTTGGAACTTTGATAGGGATTGCATTGAATCTATAGATGACTTTAGGAAGTATGGACATCTTAACTATGTTAATTCTTCCAATCCAAGAGCACGGAATATCTTTCCATTTCTTTGTGTCTTCTTCAATTTCTTTCGGAAATGTTTTATAGTTTTTGGTGTACAGATCTTTCACCTCTTTGGTTAAGTTTATTCCTAGGTATTTTATTCTTTTTGTTGCAATTGTAAATGGGATGGTATTCTTAATTTCTCTTTCTGCTACTTCATTGTTAGTGTACAGAAATGCAACTGATTTTTGTATGTTGATTTTGTATCCTGCAATTTTACCGTATTCGTTTATTACTTCTAAAAGTTTTCTGGTGGATTCTTTAGGGTTTTCTACATATAAAATCATGTCATCTGGGGGGCCGGCCCAGTGGTGCAAGCGGTTGGGTGCGCGCGCTCCGCTGCGGCGGCCCGGGGTTCGCTGGTTCGGATCCCGGGCGCGCACCGACACACTGCTTTGGCAAGCCATGCTGTGGCGGCGTCCCATATAATGTGGAGGAGGATGGGCACGGATGTTAGCCCAGGGCCGTCTTCCTCGGCAAAAAAAGAGGAGGATTGGGGGATGTTAGCACAGGGCTGATCTCCTCACAAAAAAAAAAAAAAAATCATGTCATCTGCAAATAGTGACAGTTTCACTTCTTCCTTTCCAATTTGGATCCCTTTTATTTCTTTCTCTTGCCTGATTGCTCTGGCTAGGACTGCCAGTACTATGTTAAATAGGAGTGGTGACAGTGGGCATCCTTGTCTGGTTCCTGTTCTTAGAGGGATAGCTTTCAGTTTTTCACCATTGAGGATGATATTAGCTGTGGGTTTCTCATATATGGTCTTTATTATGTTGAGGTACTTTCCTTCTATACCCATTTTATTCAGAGTTTTTATCATAAATGGATGTTGTATCTTGTCAAATGCTTTCTCTTCATCTATTGAGATGATCATGTGATTTTTATTCTTCATTTTATTAATGTGGTGTATTACGTTGATTGATTTGCTAATGTTGAACCATCCCTGCACACCTGGAATAAATCCCACTTGATCATGGTGTATAATCTTTTTAACGTATTGTTGTATGCGATTTGCTAGTTTTTTTTTTTGCATTGATGGTCATCAGTGATATTGGCCTTTTTCTGTGTTGTCCTTGTCTGGTTTTGGTATCAGGGTAATGTCAGCTTCGTAGAATGAGTTAGGGAGCTTCCCCCCCTCCTCAATTTTTTGGAAGAGTTTGAGAAGGATAGGTATTAAGTCTTCTTTGAATGTTCGGTAGAATTCACTGGGGAAGCCGTCTGGTCCTGGACTTTTATTTTTGGGGAGTTTGTGATTACTGTTTCGATCTCCTTACTTGTGATTGGTCTATTCAAATTCTCTACTTCTTCTTGATCCAGTTTTGGAAGGTTGTATGATTCTAAGAATTTATCCATTTCCTCCAGACTGTCAAATTTGTTGGCATATAGCTTTTCATAGTATTCTCTTATAATCTTTTGTATTTCTGAGGTGTCCATTGTAATTTCTCCTCTTTCACTTCTGATTTTACTTATTTGAGCCTTCTGTCTTTTTTTTCTTGGTGAGTCTAGCTAAAGGTTTGTCAATTTTGTTTATCTTTTCAAAAAACCAGCTCTTGGTTTTATTATTTTTTTTATTCTTTTTTTAGTCTCTATTTCATTTATTTCTGCTCTGATTTTTATTATTTCTCTTCTTCTACTGATTTTGGTCTTTGTTTGTTCTTCTTTTTCCAGTTCCTTTAGGTGCGTTGTTAGATTGTTAGAAAAATGTCAAAAATTTGAAATTTTTCTTGTTTGTTGAAATAGGCCTGTATTGCTATAAACTTCCCTTTTAGAACCACTTTTGCTGTATCCCATAAATTCTCGCACGTCATATTTTCATTTTCATTTGTCCCCAGGTATTTTTTGATTTCTCCTTTGATTTCTTCATTGACCCAATCGTTGTTCAGTGGCATTTTGTTTAATCTCCACGTATTTGTGGCTTTTCTGATTTTCTTCCTATAGTTGATTTCTAGTTTCATACCATTGCAGTCAGAAAAGATGCTTGGTATTATTTCAACCTTCTTAAATTTATGTAGACTTTTTTTGTGGCCTAATGTGTGATCTATCCTGGAGAATGTTCCATGTGCATTTGAAAAGAACGTGTATTCTTCGGTTTTGGGATGGAATGTTCTGTATATATCTACTAGGTCCATCTGTTCTAGTGTGTCATTTAAGACCAATGTTTCCTTATTGATCTTCTGTTGGGATGATCTATCCATTGGTGTAAGTAGAGTGTTAAAGTCCCCTACTATTATTGTGTTACTGTCTATTTCTCTTTTTATGTCTGTTAATAATTATATATTTAGGTGCACCTACATTGGGTACATAGATATTTACAAGTCTTATATCCTCTTGTTGGATTGTTCCCTTGATCATTATGTAATGCCCTTCTGTGTCTCTTTTTACAGTTTTTATTTTAAAGCCTATTTTATCTGATATGAGTATTGCTACCCCAGCTTTCTTTTCATTGCCATTTGCGTGGAGTATCTTTTTCCATCCCTTCACTTTCAGCTTGTGAGTGTCTTTAGGTCTGAAGTGTGTCTCTTGTACGCAGCATATATATGTAGACCCTGGGTTTCTACTACCTGGCAGGAAATTTGGTTTTCCAAAGTGAGAGAAGGTTCTGACTGCAGACACCTGATATCTGAGTTGCACCCCATCACAAAAGTAGCATATAGCCAATTTGACTCTAGGCATTTCCTTCCTCTTCTTAGTGGATAAGCCTAAATATTTTTGGTTACTATAAACATCCAGTCCTGGCAATGGGATTCTGTGCACTGTCCCCCATGGGGAAGTCATGGCTGACCAAATTCTTGATCTCCTGCAATTGTTAAGAAGCAATTATAGCCATTAAAAATTAAAAAATCAATTTAGAGAGACTGGAAAAATAATAGGAGATGCTTTTTTATTGGTTTTTCTCATTGACCCAACTCAATATTTATTGCAGTCTGTCCTAAAGCTATACCTCCTGTTGGCCCAAAGAAGAATTTGGTCTTGCATCTGATATGATAGAGTGAGGAGTATAGAAAAAATTTAAACTGTCACCCTTTTTAAAAAATAGAAAATTCTCTTTTCCTTTTTTTCCCTAATTGTCCTGAAAGCACAAACCAAGCCTTTCAAAAATGAATTGGGGTCCCCTAATGAGCCATAACTCATCTTCAGATTGGCAAACAACTGAATATTTGGTAGAAAATTTGGAAACAGGTAAAAGAAGGTCAAGTGGGCAGCTTTACTGGACTCTATGTACATGATAGAGTTGATAAGTTTTAGTAAATCTGTATTATTTACAGAAATCTGGAAAAGATTGCTACTGCACTATGCTGTTGGGTCGGAAGACTTAATAGGTCTTTCTCTTACCTTTGGGTCTCATATAAACATTCTTTTGGTTTAAGAAGAGGACTCTGTCATCTGAGTCTACAATGGCTACCCATTTCCATGCAGAGTGCCGTATACTCCTGAAGAAAATTCTTCCTTTTGGCTAAACAATACGTTGCATTTAATGCACTTAAGCAATGCATTAAACAACACAGGCTGCAGGCACACCTGTTTTCTTATGCTTTTTCTTTTCTCTGGACTCCTTTAAACTTTCTGAGTAAATCTTATTCTTTTAACCTCCGCTAAGCCTTTCTTAGATTTAGAGGGAAAAAGTAAGACACATTTGGGTTAAATTAAAGTAGTGAGGGTCTAACATGTGTGGACCTCGAGGGCATTATGCTAAATGAATGCTCGACTAGTTCCCCCACCTCCCTGTAAGAAAAATAAAGTCTTTGGGGAACAAGAGAGTTGATCATGATTCAGTGCAGTGATGCATTTCTAGCAAGTGAGTTAGCTCATTGTCCCTGAGGGTGCCAATAGTTTCACTTCCCACCTTTGGGATGACTCAGCAGCTACTCTCCCCGCTCCCCCTGCTGCTCTGAACCAGACGCGTTCACCTTCCCTGCTTCTCAACTTCTGACTCTGTCAGAGAAAAAGATGTCTTAAGTGCAGCTGGGGACTCTCAAGTAGAGCAGTTTTTCCATCCTGTTCTAGTTCTCAGATCCCTTTCATTGTCATCCATAATACTGTGAACTGCATTAGGAATTGTTTTAATCATTTGTCTATTTGCAATAAAATTATTAAACATGATTAAATAAAAATAGTCTAGATTTTAATGGTAAAGATTGACAAATTGATCTTTATAATATATAGGGACATTAAACATGATTGCAGATGCAAAAGGTTTAATGTGCTTTAAATCAATTAAGAGAAATACGTGATTTATTGATAAATTCATTTTAAAGGCTGTTATATTATATTTGGTTTTGGTATTAAGTATAAAAATGTAGATACATTGAAATAGAGGGAAAAGTGCTAATATAACCTTGAATTATTTTGTTTTGTTTTACAAAAAAACCTAACTGACCTATTTTTATATATCTATGTTTCATTTCAAATGACTAGACAAGGTAAAAGCCTTAAAAATTTTAACCACTTTTCTGTAAATAATTCATTAATGATACGGATAATATTTGCTACCACTGAATGAAAATCCAAATCAGATTTACTTATCATATTTTCCGTCTTTTTGAAGTATCAGAGATGATTTTATATCTATACACTAATTGACTAAATGAATACAATTTATAAAGCTATTAAAAGTCATCTGGAAGTGAAGTTGCAGATATATGATCAATTTCATATTTCTCATTAAGTTTTGTTTCAAGCTTAATACACCTAAATCTTTCTGAGTTTAACTAATGAGCCATTATAGATATAAATTAAATAAAATATGACTAAGAATATACTAAATAATTTAAAATTCTATAGAAGACTTGTTTCCAGTAATATGGCAGATTAGATGCCCTGAGTGACCTTCTTGATGGAAACAACTAAAATGCTAGGAAAAATTAAAAGCATCATTTTAAATGCATTACTGAACTATAAGGAATCTTACAGTAAGATTCTTAAGTAAGGAATCTGCTGATCTCACAAAACAAAGTGAAAGCAGGACTCCCGGTGGGTAAGTGGATAAGGGGAAATCAGCTTTGCTCTGAGGGTTTCTACCAAACCATGAAGATCTGGGGCTTCCACTGGGGCTTGGTGGCCTGCACGTGGTACAGGGTACAGGAGGTAGGAGATCTCTAGGGAATCTAATAGGGGAGAGCCACGTAAACCTGGAACCTCAAAAGGTGACATTCTCAGTGTTAGATTAAATGAGAAAAAATGCTGACATGCAAAAGAGGACAGCATGAGAACATGCTTATCTCAATCTGGGTACCTGATGAAGGAAAAATCTCCCGTAAGAATTTCTCCAAGCTGGTTTTCAGACAAATTTTGCTTTGGATTTACCTTTTATGATGCAAAATTTTAAGTGGAGAATTTAAGTCAGATGTTGCTGGATTTAGTTGTGGTAGAGACAGTGTTCACTCAATATTCCAAGGGCTTCCTCACATTTTCCAGCTCCCTTGCAATTGGGCAGGGTCACATGACTAATTTTGACCAGTTGGTTATGGGTAGATGAGATGCAAATTACTTCTGGACAGAAGAAATCACAGCTAGTAAGACACTCTCCAGTTCTCTCTTCCCCAGCAACGTTGGCCAAGGAAGATACGTATCCCAGATAAGGCATCTACAAGATGTTGGAAACTCAGCTGGCCTGGATGGAGATCACACGCCCTGAAGAGTTCCCTAAATTTACAACAGACTTTGCATGAACAGGAATGCGACCTTTGTGTGTTAGGCAACTGAGATTTGGGGCATGTTTGTTATTCACCAAATTTAGCCTAGCCTGACTGATGGAGTACAGCTGCCAGAGCGATTGACAGAAGCAAACACAATCTCAGAAGTAACTCGGTTTAGACCAGCACTCAAAGAAGTACCATAAACAAAAACTCAAAGAACGTGAGCAGCCAAAGTCAAAATTCATGAAACGCAAAAAAGACACAATGATTGAAATCCAAATGAAACAGCCCTCAAAAGCCTCAAATATTGGAACTATCAAGCACAAAGTATCAAATAGTATTATACTTACAGAAACAAAAGAATTGTTTGAAAATATAAGCAGGGAACAAGAAACTATAAACACTATGAAGATTAGAAATGAATTAAATTGAATTTAAGATTTAATGTGAAAGAAAAAACTACAAACTATTCTAATTAAAAATAGGAGAATATATATTTTTTTTACTTTAGAGTAGGAAAGGATTCTTATTAAAACACAAAAAGCCCAAATTATAATGGATAATATTGATAAATTTGACTATATTAAAATTTAAAACTTCAAATTGTCAAAAGGCATCACAGAAAAAGGTAAAAAGACAAGCCAAATACTCGAGGAAGTTATTTGACAGCTATACAACCAAAATAAAACTAATATTAAAAACTCCAGGGCCGGCCCCGTGGCTTAGCGGTTAAGTGCGCGCACTCCGCTGCTGGCGGCCCGGGTTCAGATCCCGGGCGAGCACCGATGCACCACTTCTCCGGCCATGCTGAGGCTGCGTCCCACATACAGCAACTAGAATGGATGTGCAACTATGACATACAACTATCTACTGGGGCTTTGGGGGAAAAATAAATAAATAAATTAAATCTTAAAAACTCCAATGAATCAATAAGAAAAAGACAAATAACTCAGCCCTCCCCGCAAAGAGACAAATTGTATCATTACACATTAGGAGAAGCACAAATGGTTCAAAAGAAAAATAAATATGCTTATCCACACTTTTTATCAGAGAAATGGAAATCAAAACCGAGATGAGATACCGTTTCATACCTGACTGGCAAAAAATTAAAAGTTGGGCAGTTTCAGGTGCAGGTGAATATATGGAGCAATGTGAACCCTCATCCATACTGTTGAGAGGAAAAATTATTACAACCAATTTTGAAAACAGTACTGCCCTGCCCTATGGAGTTGTGTATGCAGCCACCCTATGACCAGCTATTCTGCTGCCAAATAAATAACCAAGGGAAGTAATTGTAAATATACACCAGGAGCTAGGCACAACAAGGTTCATACAGAAAGCAAACACATAAGTACCCATCAGCTATGGAATGTAAATAAATCATGACCTATTCATATACTGGAATAGCAATGAAAACAAATGAGCCATGTCATCAAACATGGCTGAAGCTCAAAACATCATATCATGAGAAAAGAAGGAAACCAGCAAGTCATCAGAGAATATATGAAATGTGGCTCCATTTCTAGAACATTCAAAAGTAGACAAACTAAACAATATTAAGAGTATATACATATATATAGATATACATAATCCGAATATATGTATGTATATACCCTTAGGTATATTTATAAAAGCATACTCTTAAATATACTCTCAAGTATATGTATACTCAAATATTGTTCAGCTTGTCTATGTACATGTATATGTATATATAACTACATATATACGTATATGTAGATGTATGTATAAATGTGTGCTAAAATTGTTAAAATCATTTTTAATTAAAAGGAATAATTTACATAAAACCTCTGGTAAGGCAGATAGGAAAGGACACATGATTGCATGGGGGGCATACTTGGGTCTTAAAAAATATTAATGGGGGCCAGCCCGGTGGCATAGATGTTATGTTCACGTGCTCCACTTTTGTGGCCTGGGGTTCACAGGTTCACATCCCAGGCGCAGACCTACACACCACTCACCAAGCCATGCTGTGGAGGCGTCCCATATACAAAATAGAGGAAGATTGGCACAGACGCTAGCTCAGGGCCAATCTTCCTCACCAAAAAAAAAAAAAAATTAATGTTCTATTTCTTAACCTGAGTGGCAATCACTTGTGTTCATTTAATATTATTTGATAACAAACAATAATGCCATTTATAACCCATTTGTTTATGTGAAAATAAAAACTATAGATACAGTAGACTTGCTGCCTTTCGTCCAGGTGCCCGTCTCTGGCCTTATCGGCTGTAGCCAGGGAGGCAGGATCCCCAAGTTCAAACTCTAGATGTCTCTGCTGCTCAAACTCTAGATGACTCAGCTCATCTAGAGCTGAGTCCTTCAGAAGGGGCTGTAAATGGACACAGTACATCTATCTATCTATCTATCTATCTATCTATCTATCTATCTACCTACCTACCTACCTATTGGTATATGTAGATACATACACGTAGATATATAGAGATATCTGCATTTCTTACATGATCTTTTTGACTTTTGTAATTGATAGCCAGCCATTCTCTCAGACATTAACAATACTTTAGAATGATTTTTTTTAAGTAATTGATAATACCAGAGAGAGATACCAAATTTTGCCACCGTTCTGAGAGATGAGAGAAATGGCCTTTAAAATTCAACTTTATTATCATCACACACACACATAAAGACATGAAAATGGAAAATATTTATGCATATATAAATTATATAAAATATGCATACATAGGAAATTTATAGAATATGAAATGAACATATCTATATAAACTCTTGTGAACCTGAAAATGAAACATACAAATACAGAACACATTTTTCTCTTTAAACTTACTTTATAGAGAAGCGCTCAACCATTCTCTTCCCCTTACGTCCATTCTCAACACTACCACATTAGCATTTTCCTTTTTTTTTTTTTTTTTGTGACGAAGATCAGCCCTGAGCTAACATCCATGCTAATCCTCCTCTTTTTGCTGAGGAAGACCAGCTCTGAACTAACATGCCAATCCTCATCCTTTTTTTTTACCCCAAAGCCCCAGTAGATAGTTGTATGTCATAGTTGCACATCCTTCTAGTTGCTGTATGTGGCACGCCGCACGCCCGGGATTCAAACCCCAGGCCTCCAGTAGCAGAATGCACGCACTTAACCGCTAAGCCACACGGCCGGCCCCTAACATTTTCCTTTTAATTTTATCCTCTGATTAAAAATTTGAATGGCTTCTCATTGTCAAAAAGAAAAATTATTGAGACTCCTTAACTTGACATTCACTGTCAATCCACAGTTTGTTTCCGTGTCACTCTGTTCCATGCCTCTCCCCTCCGATCACACTGGCCTTCTTAATGCTGCTTAATCCTCTAAATTGTTATTCCTTTATTGAAATTATTCCTAGATCACTCTTACATTCTGTATCAACTAGGATATATTAAGTTAAAATGCAGAAGCAAAGAATCCAAAAATCTCAGTAGCTTGAAATAAACCCAGGTTTATTTCTCAGTCATGTGATAAGTGGATAGAGCAGGTACTGTCTGGAGCATCGCTGAAGGAACAAGAAGATAAAACATCATAGCAAATCTCACTATGTACTAAAGTTTTCTCCAGGACTTGGCCGAAGGAAGTCACACAACCACACTGAATCAACAGGGAAGACAAGGATAATCCACCCTTGGGGAGGCGCATACATATTGCTGAAGAGTTTATGTCTACTTCTTTTCCACCTACTTTTCATTCAAGGCCAGGCCAAACAATTATGATTCCTAAAAGCTTCCCTGGCTTTCCTAGAATCGGTCTTCCCATTTATTGTGCCCTCAGACCACTTTTTATCTACCTCTGAATGATATTTATAATGATGGGTATTTTTGTTTATTTATTATTCAGTTTTATTGGTCAGCCTTATTAAGGTGTAATATAGAAATAATAAAATTTACTGATTTTAGGCATAAAATTTGATGAGTTTCACAACAATAAACAGGCATGTATCAAAAACAATCAAGATAAAGAACATTGCTATCACCCTAAAAATATTCCTTATGCCCCTTTGTGGTCAATCTCCTCTTCCCACCCCCAGACCCCAGCAACTACTGATCTGCTTTCTATGACTACAGCTGTGCGTTATCTAGAATTTCATTTAAATGGAATCATACAGTATATAGCTGTAGTGAGTTGAATGGTGATCCCACAAAAGATGTGTCCATGCTCTAATCCCCAGAACCTGTGAATGTGATTTTTTTTAAGGGTCTATGTAGATATAATTAAGTAAAGAATCTTGAGATGAGATCACCCTGGATTATCCACATGGGCCCTAAATCTAACGACAAGTTTTCTTAGAAGTGACAGAAGAGAAGGCCTGTGAAGACAGAGGCAGAGATTGGAGTTACGCAGCCACAAGCCGAGAACACTTAGAGTCACCAGAGGCTGGAAGAGGCAAGGAAGGATTCTGCCCTAGAGCCTTTGGAAGGAGCTTGACACTGCTGACACTTTGATTTTGGACTCCTAGACCCTAGAACTGTGAGAAAATAAATTTCTGTAATTTTAAGTCCCCAATTTGTGGAATTTGTTATGGCCTTAGCAAACTAATATGTGGTTGCTGTGTCTGGCTTCTTTTATTTACCGTAATAGTTCTGAGATTCATCATATTCACTCAAAAAAGATATTCTTTAATATCTCTTGCAGTGTTTTGTTGTTTTTTGCATACCTTTGTTAAATTTATCCTTAAGTATTTTATATTTTTGATGCTATTGTAAATGGATATTGTTTCATTAATTTCAGATTATTCATTGCTCTCATGTAGAAATAAAATTGATTTTATATACTGACCTTGTACCTGATAACTTTACTAAACTAAATTATTAGTTCTAGTAACTTCTTTTTAGATCTTCTAGGGTTTTATACATAAATGATCATGTTGACTATGAGTAAAGACAGTTTTACTTCTTCCTTTCCAATTGCATTTTATTTCTTTACTGTGTTATTGCACAGCTAGGACCTCCAGTACAATGTTGAATAAAAACAGTGAGAATGAACATCCTTGCCTTGTTCCTGATCTTAGGAGGAAAGCATTCATTCTTTTGCCATTAAATATAATGTTAGCTATAGGTTTTTCATAGATACCCTTCATCAGATTGAGGAAGTTCCTTTCTATTTCTAGTTTGCTACGAGTTTTTATCCTGAATGGATATTGGATTACGTTAAGTGCTTTTTCTGCATCTGTTGATATGATCTTATGTTTTTTCTGTGTTAGTCTCTTGATATAGCAAATTACATTCATTGATTTTCAAATGTTAAACCAACCTATATTCCTCAGATAAACCTCACTTGGTTTTTGTTTTTTTGTTGTTGTTGAGGAAGCTTGGCCCTGGGCTAACATCTGTGCCCATCTTCGTCTACTTTATATGGGACACCACCACAGCATGGCCTGACAAGTGGTGCGTCAGTGCACACCTGGGATCTGAACCTGCGAACCCTGGCACTGCTGAAGTGGAGCACACACGCTTAACCGCTATGCCACTGGGCCGGCCCCCAACCTCATTTGGTTTTAATGTGTTACCCTTTTTATATTTTGTTGCATTGTAGTTGCTACAATTTTGTTAGAAATTTGCATTTAATATGATTATTGATATGTTTTGCTATTTATTTTCTTTGCGTGCTCTCCATTATTTGCTTTATTTTTCCTGTTTTTCTGCAATCTTTTAAATTAATGGAATATTCTTTATTATTCCATTTTATTTGCTTTACTTCATGTGTTTTTAGTAGTTGCTTTAGAGTTTATAGTATATGTCTTTAACTTGTCACCATCTATCTTCAAATAATATGATACCACTTAACATTTAGTATAAGAATCTTACAACAGTATACTTCTACTTACCCATCCTAACCTTTATGTTACTGTTATGAAATATTTTACTTCTACATATTTAATAATCCCCACTATGCATTATTAGTTTTACTTGAAGTAGTCAATTATCTTTTAAGATATTTTAGAAATTAGAAAAAGAAAAATCTTTTATATTATCTACATATTACAATTCATTTCTTTGAGTAGATGCAAATTTCTATCCAGTGTATTTTTCCTTCTGCCTAAAGAATTTTTTTAACATATCTTGTAGTGCAGGTCTCTTGTTAACGACCTCTTTCAGCTTTTTTGTGTCTGAAAGATATCTTTTTTTCCACCTTCATTTTTGAAATACATATTCACTAAATACAAAATTTTAGATTGAAAATATTTTAGTACTTCGAAGATGTGCCACTATTATCTTAATTGTATGATTCTTATAAGAAATCTGTTAATCTTATATTCATCTCTCTGAATGTGAACTGTCTGTTTTCTACTGCTTACAAGACTTCCTCTTTGACACTGGTTTTAAACAATTTGCTTATCATGTGCTTTGGTGTGATTTGCTTCATGTTTCTTTCACTTGGGGTAAGTAGACATTCTTGAATCTGAGTTTACAGAATTCTTGAAATTTGGAAACATTTTTAGTCATTATGTCCCCATATCACACAGACACACACACAAATATGCACACATGCACACACACACTTTTCTCTCCTTCTGGGACTCCTTTTAAAAATATATTAGACTGCTTTATGTTGTCCAGCTCACTGAGTCACTGATGCTCAATTTTTATTTTCAGTCTTTCAGTTTGGATAGTTTCTATTACGTTGTCTTCGATGTTGCTAATCTTTTCTTTTGCAGTGTCTAATTTTGATAATGGGCCAAAACATTTTTAGTCTTGGGTTAATTTGATCCCACTACCGAGGCAATACCTTTTTCAGGACATTACATGATGCCTTGTGTATTAGGAGGTCTTTTCACTTTGGCTACTGGGAACACAAAGTATTCCCAGCCCCTTACGAGCTACAGCAATTATTCCAGTTATTCCTCCTGCTCCTTTTCTGTGGTTCTTTCCATTCTTGGTAGTTTCCTATCATGCAGGCAGTGACTAATACTCAACTAAAGACTTAAGTGAAACCCTTATCACCAGAGTAGTGCTTCTCCCTCTCTCTCCCTTTCTTTCTCTCCTCCCTCCTCATCTCCTCTTCTTTAAGCTCTCCTCTCTGGTACTTTGTCTGCAAATTCTAGTCATCTTGGTCTCTCTGTATTCACAACTCTTTCTCCTCATATTAGGGAGATGGCTGGACTCTCTCTCAGAGTTCTGCACTGTGGCCTGGAAACTCTCTCTAGAGGGTAAGCTGGGGTGATCATAGGGTTCACCACATTTGTTTCCCTTTTCTCAGGAATTACAGTCATGCGCTGCCTGTCATCCAATGTCTAAAAGCATTTTTTGAGTATGCTTTACTGCTCTTTACTCTACAATTTATTTCTGTCATTATACAATAACATGACTAAAAAGACCGTCTTGTATATGCTTCCAAAAAATAATTAAGCAGGCATAGACCCTGCCCTGGAGGATATGAAGTCTAATGTGGCCAGAATTAAACAAATGCCACAGATTAAGCTGGCTGAACTCCCCCAAATTGCTACAGAGAGTTTTTAGAAGTAGAAGTTCATGTAATCTCTGCTGCTAAGTACAGTCATGGGTAGTCTTGTCCTGTCTTGCAGACAAATGCAACAGATACCGAGGTAAAAATGATAGAGTGACTTACCCAAATGCACACAAGCTAATTAGTAGAAAAAGTGAGTCTAAAATCCAGGTCTCATGACTCTCAGTCCATTACTCTTTTATCTTCACTATTTTTTCTCTTTGACAAAGACAACTGTGTGTGCGTATTTATCACTTGTAAATCTGGGGGGTAATGAATCATCGGTCCCTTAACCATAAAATCAAGGGGATGATGATTCAATTTGGATGCTGAGAAAATATTGGTATAGAATTATCACTAACAATTGCCCTGGTTCTTAAGCAAGACTCAACCTAGGATACTGGATGGTTACCTGTGCCATCTCCATAGCCTTCTAGAGCTTTCTGAGCTTTCCCTGGGGTGTATAGGCAGTAAAACTAGTGGCTAAGTGGTGTAGGGTCTATGCTAGGCAGACCTAACTTTGTTTTCCTTCTGTGCCTCTTGCCACACTCAGTTTCTCATATATAAAATAAGGACAATAAAAGTACCCCCATCATGGACATGCTGTAAAGTTTAAATAATTCAGTGCATTGAGTTGATTAGCATTTCTTCTGAATCTTAGTGAGAAATCAATAAACGTTCATCATTGTCACTGTTTTGTTATATCATGACAATATTTCCCTAAAACATCTTTATCTTTGACAACAGAAGCTGAGAGTGGGCTCTCCTTGCAAGTCAAAAGCAGCCCATTATTGTGTTTATCTCCATTTACTTTTGCTTAGGCAAGGCTCTGTAGGGTTTGGTACAAGAATCAAATAATTTTTCTTCCACTTAGAATGATTCAAACCCTCATTATGCCTGGACACCTGTGGGTACACCATAGGAATGTAATGCTCTCTCAATTAAATGCTATAAAATCTGCAGAAATCTTGAAAGAAATGCAGAAAACTATGTGAAACTCACAGTGAGAAGCAACAAATAGGTCAATGGTAGGCTGAATAAATTATTGCTCTTGGTGACACTGATTTTGTAGGGTTTCAATAAACTTCTTTTTTGCCATCTGCTGTAGCTTTACATTAAGTAAGCTGGCCAATTTTCTTACCCAGCTGAAAAATCAAGCAAAGACTACAAACTCAGACAACCTCTGTTGCCTTCAATACAAGTTGAATGCTTGGGTTATTGGCTATTCAATCACACACACGTGACACTGCCTGGCACCTTCAAACTGCTTTAGCATTTTACTGAGTCCCACTTCAAATCATTGTCCTTGAATAGCAATTTGGGACCGTTCTTTTGAGTCATACCTGGCAATGGCTTCCAGCAACGTTTTCAAACTCTGCATTGCCACCAGGTATTTGTATAAGACAAGTGGAATATGCTGGGTAGAAATATCGTGCTATCAGGAGTAGTCCTAACATCATTAACTTAGTATGCCCTGAGCAACCACTGACCATCAAGGGAATGAATGAGGGAGGCAATTTGTTAGGACAAAGCAGCCACCCTCTACCCCAACCCTTTTCCCAACCACTTTAGTGGGAGCGTGTGGACTGTAAATGTTTCTAAATCTCTATGTAACCTGACTTTATATTTGGCAGAGAATGAGAAAACAACATGAAAATATAGATGTGGTCTCAGTGAAAACTGATGAAGTAAGACTAGACTTTTGATGGTGAACATGATGTAGTGTATACAGAAGTCAAATTATAATGAAGTACACCTGAAATCTATGTAATGTTATAAACCACTGTTATATCAATTTTAAAAAATGACTGATTCATACCCGGTTATTACAGGGGCAAAGAAAAGATTTTACCAGCAGGCATTAGCATGGGTAAAAAGCCAAGAGACAGCCTGATGAATGCAAAATATCTCCCTTCTAATTCCAACTGAAATTGCAACCAAGTTTTTTAAGAGTTTTCTGAGTGATGTGAGTAACATGCTCTGGAAACTGTTCTGTTGCTGCTCACATAACCACAGTATGAATCTTAGAGCTGAATTCTCTTACAGGAATGTTTACTTTTTTATGTCATTAGTTTGCCATGAGAAAGAATCACTGTAAATGAAAAATACATATTAAGGGAATAAAAATGCTTTTTTCACAGGTTAATCAGAGACTATTCAAAGGTGTAAAGTTTCTCTTCAAAATGGAAAAAAATGAAAGCAGTTTGTTATCTCTATGTTTATCTTTATGGATCATTGAAATAAGGTAATGCAATCAGTTGAATGTTGGGAGAAGAAAAATGATCCCTTCTTCTTTCAAAACCAATTTCGCACTGCTTTCATTCGGATATCTATTTTCTTTTCCAAGACTCTTGGTTTTTGAAAACTGGATTATAGTTTTTGTGTCCACACCTAGAAGTGCACACAAAACTGTGTGTGTGTGAGGTGTGATCAAGAATAATTATAACAAACATTTATTGAGCACTCACTGTTTGCTAGGCTTTACATTTACTGTCTTCTTTGGTTTTCACAATACTCGTACAAAGTGAGCACTATTTTCCATGTTTATTTTACGGATGAGAAAAGAGAAGAGGAACCTTCCTGAAACATGTAGCTCTTTCAGTCATGAGTATACCTCACGAGCACAGAATTTCATAAGTGTGTTTCTTACCTGGTTCTTTCCCCACTGGCCACCAGAATCTCCTCTGAATAGTTGGGAAGGAACCACACAGTTTATGTGTCCTTGTATTTAAGCAGAATCTTAACAAATTTGTGAGAGTGTCAGGATCACACTCTCTAGTGAGATCCACACTTACAAATGACAATTTATGAAGATTTGAGGGAGTTTTATATCAATTTAATCTTCTTTCTCCTAAGAATCTAGCAATGCCCCTTATCCTCTGTGTCAAAGAGAACAACTTGTCCTCTGGCCATTGTCCACTCTCTCCTAGGCCTCCCAGGCCATCTTGTGGGGACATTCACTTCTTGCTTCAGAGGCCTTCAAATTGTCCATAGTTCTTCAACTATGTGCATTCGGACAGCTTATCAATACTTCCTGCAGAATGCTTTGCTTTCCTCTAATTCATTCTGGAAAAGGATGGCTGTGCTTTTTCTAGTTAACAGAAACATTCATGTGATACTGCAGCTCTCTGCTTCTCTCTAGCCTAAATGTTTTCTACCCGTGCCCTCTGTGATGCCAAGTTCTCTGCATTGGTACATTCTCTTTGGTTTCTCCCCTCTTCTAGGTAACTCCTCTTAGAAGGAGTCCCTTCCTGTTTGGAACTTGAACTGAGAAAATTAGCCAGCATAAATACCTGCCATTGAAGAACGTGATTAACATGCTACAGCAGCAGTCAAGTTTAGTACTGATAAATCACTTTGTGCTCAGGTAGCAGGAGGGCAATAGTTTCATCCTTGATTCCACATTACAATACTACTATTGGCCAAATCACAAATTAAAAGTCTGGAATTTTGGTCTTCACAACACTAACACTCTAGGCCTACACTAAGATGCCCTGAATGCTTCTGTTTTGCATCCACTGTTAATTATCCCCACATAAGAATCTGAGTGCCTTGGGTATGCCTGAGAATGGTGTGGGCAATACAGTGCATTCCCTCCACAGCTCCAAAGGAGTGTGCTGTTGCATCATACAGAAGTGAAGGGAAAAGTTGAATCCTGTCCTGTGATTTTAGAACAAACCAGCTTAAAAAGAAGAGAACATTCTCTAATGTTTTGAATTCAGGGAATTGTAGAAGAAAAAATTTACAGCAGTCAAGAAAATCCAGAAGAGGAAAATTTGGGATGTGTCAGTTATGGTAAGCACTTGTCTCCCTTTCTTTGAAGTTCAAGTTTCTTTATGTGGAAAGGTGTTTTTTGTGATATTGCCAGGTTTTTAGCCATGGTTAGATTAAGCAATACAAATGCTTTGTTTGTGTACAGTACCTTTCATCTGCGCTCTTTGCAAGTCTTTAAACACACACATGTTAGTCCTCACAGTGTTTTATTGCGTATGTATACCTCTGCATTCCTTAGACAAGAATTCAACAGAAAATGTCATGTAAGTGTTGATGTTCACTCTTATGCAAGCAGAATCCTAGTTTCCTGACTGTTTTCTGGTATGACCAATTTTTCTGTTTTTTTCCTCTTTGCTTTTAGTTATCCCCAAAACATTTCATCACAGGCTTTTACTTTCAATTTATTTAACTGTGTATCTTTCTGGATACTTATTATACCAATCTGAATTACATAGCTTTGTCATAATGCTCAAATTATTTTAAAGCAATTTTCCTCAAAATGAATTTCTGAACTCTGGTTTGGACAAAAATCCCAAGGGAATCATTGTAGCCTTCACCTGGAATTTGTTTGGAAGTTTTATCGAATATGAATGGCTGCCTTTGTTCTGGTTCATATTTTCAACTGTGTTTCTAATGGGTCCTTTTCTTCCCTTCAACCGTTTTGAGTGTTCTCAGAAAGCACTTATATTTTTCAAGAAATAAAGGTGGGTAATTTTATTTTATTATTCTGTATGCTCTTGCTGGGTTTTATAGTCAGCAAGTGCTTAGAAAGTGCTGTTCCATTCCTGCACCTTCTTAAACACAGAGATCACCATCATACTCATACATATGGGCCATTAGCTTTTTTCTAGGCAAACTGATGTCTAGTTTAAAATGAAAAGTCTGGCACTCTGTACTACAGGTCAGCAGACCATGAGACAGGAGTATCTATAGAGAAGAGATGAACAGTTCTACATGGATTGGAGGCAGATATAATCCTACTTTCTCTCCCCAGTTTGAAACCTGATACCTGAAGGTAACTGATGTGACTATGCACAGAGAAAGTGGCAGCTTTTAAAGCAACTTGGATCCACATGGTTTGACTCTTTTCACAACTGTCTACACCTCTGTGGCACTCAGAAACAAACTCAGTGAGGAACTGGGTCAACACACTTTTTTTGTGGCTTGAACCAATCATTAATGGATCCAGGACTCTGTGTCCACCTGGGCATCTGGATGGTTCCCAAAGAAGCTCCCCCTACAATACAATATAGAACTCCTAGGAGGAGTCATAATCTGAAATCTCTACAGATGAGAAGAGGCTCCAAGAGGAGAACACTGACAGCTCGTTGTATACATCATTATTGCCCATTGATGAGCAGAATGGACAGGTCTCCATCTAAATTCTTGTCTTGCTCTCCCATTTTTCTTGAGTGGCCTCAATCATTCTCATAGCTTTAATAATTGTTTTTACGCTGATGACTCCCAGTTCTGCATCTTCAATTATGATCTCTCTTCTCATTTTCAGAACCATATAACCAACTGTCTACTAGTCATTTTGACTCTAATTTCTCACTAAATTGAATTCATGATGTGTCCTACGTCTGCTCTTCCTCCCATAGTCTATCTCAGGCATCATCATATTGTCATAGTTGTCAAAACCAGAAATTTAACAGCCATGCTTGACTCTCTCTCCACAGCCCCACCACCCACCCACCCACCCACACACACACACACACACACACACACACACTCTTCAAAGCCACCTATTGATTCTCCTTTTCAAATAACTTTGGGAATCAACTACTATGCTCCATCCCCACTGCCACCACTGCCGTTCAAGGTCATATCATCTCAAGCTTGGATAACTGTTAATACCTTCTAATCAGTTAGTCATCTGATCTCCGTTCTTGCTTTCCCCTGCCATCTCTCCAGACTGGCCTCTCAGTTGTATCTGAGGTCTTACAATTCCTCAAAGATTGTATTCTTTCCAAAGGTTGTATTCACACATGCTGTGTCCTCCAGGTGGAAGACTCTTTTGCCCTCCCTGGCTCGCTACTGCTACTGATCCCTCAGATCTTAGCTTAGGTGTCACTGCCCTACCCTCCAAATCTGAGTAAGGCTTCTCTCCTTTGCGGTCCCTGGACTGTACTGGAATTCCCTGCTTACTTGTTTATACTTCCAGTGGACTGTAACATCCGTCAGGCCTAGAACCTGGCCTGCCTTGTTCTCCATTGTATTGCTGGCATATGGCACAAGGTTGGGACACACACGGTGTTTGGTAAATATTTATGAGTTCAGAAGAGGAAGAGAAGAAGGAAAATAGAGGAAGGAGGAAGATTGGGAAAAAATCAATCTGCTTTGTAAATATGTAAATAAATATGTAACTGTGTAATAAATAAATCCCTGAAATCAATATTTTTCTTGTGATTTGCCTCTTTGTTATAAAAGAGACTATAGAAAAAAAATAATTTAATTTAAAGTCCTAATTAGCTGATTTCTGATAAATCAAGTTTTAAACTATAGATTTATTCTGAAAGTCTGAATAATATTTTTAACACATAAGAGGAGACTGATGTTTAATAGGACAATATAGTGGAGGCTTTTGTAAAGTATATAATCTTCTCTATTTATATTTTTTTTTAAATCCAGATTTCATAAATAACATCTGTTTTAAGTGAGGTATATCAGAATAACTACTAAAGTGGTCAGCTCCTTTAAGAGTTTTCTGGAACACTCTTAGATCCATCACCTTAATAGAAAAAAATTATCACAACAGGAAGAGAGTGGGGTCCATATTTAAGCCTGAATTTTTTTAAAAGATTAGATTTTGACAAAAGTGTGATTATTCTTACTTCTCATTTTAAATCCATTTCAATGACCATATCAATGTACCTTTAAGGGTATGAATGCTATCTTCTGTGTGCTTTAACTTCCAACCACATTAAGCCTGGAAGATGAAAACCAATTTTAGTAAAATACCGTTACATTCGTTTTTCAAAGTCAAAGTGCAATTTCAGCCTCCCAAACATCAATTTGTCTGTTGTTTTTTCTTCACTCCAGGTTATTCCTAATTCCTATGGTCGTGTGTACCACTTCTCCCTCATAAAAAAAATAAAAGAAGTGGGAGTTGGCCTGGTGGCATAGTGGTTAAGTCCACGCGCTCCGCTTCGGCATCCTGGGGTTCACAGGTTCAGATACCAGGCACGGACCCATGCACCGCTCAACAAGCCATGCTGTGGTGGCGTCCTACATACAAAAATAGAGGAAAGTGGGCACGGATGTTAGCTCAGGGCCAATCTTCCTCAGCAAAAAAAAAAAAAAATAAAAATATAAAATAAAAGAAGAACAGAGACCAAGAGCAATAGAGCTCATGAACATGCTTCTAAATATATATATCCTACTCTTGAGAAAAACAGAGATCCTGGGTTGTGAATTTAGGACAAAATTCGCAGTTGAAATATTATTTGTCTAGCACAGGAAGTAATAAAGCACTTGACATTGCTGTAATCAAAAGAGTAATTCCTTTCTGGCCCGAGGGTTGGATAAAAGCTTAATCAGCTTTTCCCCTTGCTGATGCCAAGAAATCTATTGTCCAGACAGAGAGGGCAAGAGCCATGAGGTCTGCTGAATCTCTCTCAGTTTCCTATTTGGACAGGAAAAGAGATTTAGAGAGGTTCAGTGTGCAAACTACCAGGCAAGACCAGGCACGCTGGACCGTTGTCGCCAGTCTTCGGACAGTCAGAAACAAAACCACATGTGTACCAGAAAGTAATTATCCATTTTAATTGGATTTTTTCCTTCTCAATATACATAGTGTTAGAATGAGATATTTTTCTCATCTTAAGTAGGGAGGATCATGGTAGGATCCAATGGAACTGGTTCTTCTATGCATGGCAGTGTTTGATGGGGAACTTGAGAGAGAGTTTCCAGAACCTCTTCCACAGGGATTCTCTGAGTGTATAGCTTGTTTTCTTTATATTCAAAATATTTACAGAAGATTTAATTGTTTAAATTGTTAACAAATTGTTTTAAAAACGAGTATGCGTATTTGACAATTGTAAGCAGTCCGGTTTTTTTTCTCCCACTATCAAGCCCCTGTTTGTGATCATGATGAAAATTTATTTTAATACTTGTTTCATTTCAGAGAGATGTCTTGAGATTTACAACTACTTTTGTTACTTCCCGTTTCTACTAGTTCTATCCATTGTTTATGTGGTTTGAGGCACTTCAGGTTACTGTTACCCATAGCAACATTACAGTTAATAAATTTTTTAAATAATTCTATTTTCCACTGAAGAACAAATATAACCAAAATTATTTTTTCATAAAAATGATGGCTCTTGCTTTTATTTTCAATATCTGTGGGCTTGGACATAATTTCTGTATTAACACCTTTATAATTTTATTTCCCTTATCAGCATGCAGTCTGCTTTAAAATTTTTTTTCTGATTATTTACAGTCTTTTTCCCTCCTAAGATTCCAAGACATTTTATCTGTATTGTTCTTAATATTTTTTATGATAGAGTCAGGACTATGTCTTTAATCTTTGTATTTCCAGCATGTAGCATAGAAAATAGCTTACAGCAAGAATTCAATAGAAGTTTGTAAATAAATGCTTGATTGAAAGAATATATTATATTCCATTATACTAGTTACATATTTTTTCTTTCCTTGATTCATTTTTGTGTCCCCTACTGTTTGTGGAAAACTATAAGTTCAATAAAGCATGATCAATGATGAAGTAGTTAGTGAAGTGGGCGTGCAAAGGAGCAAAAGTTGGCCCACGTTCAAGGACCTTTGTCTCAATGTTTTTCTGACTCTTTTTTTCTATCATTCCCCAAAGAAAATGATAACTCCTCTTTTCTGCGTCTTGAATTCATAAGACCCATTTACAGGAGGGAGCAAGTGAGCCTACCAAACAGCAGAATTCATTAATAGTTGAGTTCAGGAGAGGGGCAGAGCTTGGTGAAGGGAGAGAAAAGGTCATGAGGTTTGCTTGGCCCAACTGTAGTAAGATGTGTGGTGTGTTATGCAGCTTTATGAAAGTTAAGTGAAGATATTTCAATGGTAGCCAAAACACACTAATAATTAAAGTATGATATTTATATTCTTTCTAAAATGTTCATAGCTTGACTCATTATGTCTGCTCTTTTGAGGGAAAGGTATTTAAGATCCCTGTGGATGTCTCTATACAACAGTAGAAAATGTGTTCCTTTTCCTTCCTGTTAATTACATTGTTTACTGTCATCAATTGGCATTATTTTTCTGTGTGTGTGAGGAAGATTAGCCCGGAGCTAACATCCATTGCCAATTCTCCTCTTTTTTTTTTTTTTTTTTTTGCTGAGGAAGATTGGCCCTTGGCTAACATCCATGCCCATCTTCCTCTACTTTATATGGGATGCCGCCACAGCCTGGCTTGATAAGGGGTGTATCAGTCCACACCTGGGATCCAAACCTGCAAACCCCAAGCCACTGAAGCAGAGCATGTGAACTTAACCGCTACACCACCGGACTAGCCCCCAGTTTGCCCTATTTCCAGCAAAGAAGGGAAAAAATTCTTCCTCCCATTTGCCAACTTCCCATTCCTACCTGGTTTATGACCGGAAAGAGTAGAAGAAAAAGAAGAGTAGAAGAAAATCCCAGATCAGATATGATCTGGAACTCATCTGTGCATCCACAGTCTTAGCTTTCTCAGTCAGATTAGAGCATGCATATGTTGAAGAAAGGGAAGTTGGAAAACAAGTGTTTTATTATGTGTTAGTCAATATATTTTAAAGACTAGAAAGATTTTTTAATGAGTTTTTCTTTCCCACCAGGAAAGAAAGGGTTAATTTGCTATTTTGAACTTTCAAAAACCCAAATAGGAAACCAAATAAAAACATTAGAACCAAGTTTACCTAGTTAACTTTGTCACTGAGAGCATGAATGATTTCTCTCTGTGAGGTTTTCAGCTCTTGACGTGACCAAATTAAAGTTTTTCTAAATGTGGGGGTGGGGGGATCACCTTATTTTGTACATAGCCACCATCCGGAAAGTACAGAATGATTAACCAGGATGAATCCATGAGACTTCCCAGCAATATTTGCTGCATTTCGTTATTATTTCTTAGCTCTTAGAGAGGGCAACAAACACAAGTAAATGATTTGGTGGGAGGATAGTCACATAACCTTAGGCAAGTCCAGTGCTGCGGGACTCTGAAAGGGGGAGGAGAAGACCAAAGACTTCTTCACATAAGGCTGGAATGGGCTTTGTTGAAAGTCTCACGAAAGAAACATGAGAAACTGCCCGTATTGCTCTTTGGCAAATCAGAGCAAGAGAGGGTTCTTTCTCTCAATGCGGTACCCCAGACCCACTCCATCTACAGGGCTGTTCCCTAGTCAGTAGCAGTGTAGGGGGTAGGAGAAAAGGGAAGACGGCACTTCTGAGTCATGAACGTTTGCTCATCAGATTCTAAAAGTGCCTGGGTCAGCTTGGAGATTACCATGGCTCAGTAAATAGTAATAAGCAAAGACAATAAACTTGTCTGTCTTGCTCAGCATTTTATCTATCCCCATTAGCTGGTATATGCACCAACAATTGTTGAAAGAATAAATGATTATGATACAATAAGAATTGTTTCCCTTTATTGAGCACTTACTCAGTGCTTGAGCCTGTGCTAAGCACTTCATGTGTCTTCCCTTATTTAATCCTTATGATTCCATGAGCAACAGTCTCCTGGAGTTCATTTTATTTTCATTATAGCGTCTCTGAAAAGTGATGATTTACGGCAAAATTAAATGAATTAAAATTTAATATTGGAAAGTTTCCTTACTAACAAAATTCTTTTAACAATCATAGAAAACAAAGGCTATAAAAGTTAAAAAAAATCTTTATGTGAATTTATAAATTCTCGAGATCGTAGAGAAGGGACTTTTGAGGTCATCTAGTCCAGTTCCCTAATTTTATGGAGGAAAATGAGGCACAGATTAAATTAGACCCAATGTCACACAGTTAGCTGGTGAGAGATGTGAGTAGACCCTCTAGATATGCAGGTCCTAGTGGGCTTATTTTGTAACATTCTTCTACTACTGCCTTCAAGACTATTAGAGTTAACAAGCATCTAGTGATTATTAGAGCCAGTGGAGTCACACAACCCCAGTTCACTGCATCACCCCATATCTCTGGGATACATGCAATGACATAAATATCATCACAACTACTGATGTATTGCTTAGTGAGGATTCTCAGGAAGGTGACTGTGACCCAGATTAGTGGAAGGGAGAGGAATTAAGCAATAGCTACACTACACCTCAAATTTCCCATAAACTCTTATCTGTGCTACTGCCAATTGGAAAAAAATTTAACAGTGAGTCCTCGTGGGGGGTTGTCCTGCATCTGACTTTCCTTTCATCCATTGGTTGGATCTCCCCAGAAAACATTTTGAGAACCTCTGTCTTGTGCCCTCAGGGAATATTGCTTCTCTGACCAAATCACTGTGTGGGGAAGAGAAGCTGTGGCTGGAGCCAGAGGTTGGAAGTCAGAGCTCCCTAGCCTTGCAGAGGTACGGTGGGCAATGCTCCTTCCAAAAGGCTGAACTCCTGTTTCTCTAGCTGTGAATGGAGGAGCAGCCCAGTATGTCCTCCCATCACAGTGTTACAAAATTGGTTACAGAACACATGCAAGCCTGCTCATCGTATGACTGTAACACTACCTAAGCTTGGTTACCTGGTCATAGGGAGCTTTAGACAGCCCAGAACACAACTGGAAGGTGGCAATCAGTTTTTGGAGACAGACAAAAGCCACAGAGATTATGATATATTCTTATAAGTGCAGCAAGGCTGGTCACTCTTCATAGGATCTTTATCAAGTCATATTCTGAATGAAGTTCAAGTCTTTCCTCTACCTGCAGAAAGGACCATACTGTAAACTTTTCCATTTAATGAGAATCTGTCCCGGTGTTGTTTTTTTTTTAAGATTTTTAAAGCCCAACTTGCCAATTTTCCCAACACTTAGCTCATACCCAATGAAGAATTTTACTCCCTTCCCAGCTCGAAGGCAGCTTAAGCTTGAAAGGATGGATTTGAAACCAAGCAACTCAGCTGCACACTGCCTCTGTGGAGGTAGAACATTAAGAGAATATCAAGTCATTTTTTGTTGCATAGATGATTTTTTAACAAGAAGAACTTCAGTATGGACCACTCCTCAGCGAGGAAATCAGAAGACACAATTGTTCTCTTTGGCTCTGGTGGAGAAGCCTCAATATCAGAAGCATCCATGATTCTGATCTAAATTTCTCTCTTTTAGCAATAAAGACTCACAGGTAGTGTGTGTGTGTCTAGTGTATCAGACAAGATTCCTTCTGCAGTAGCCTGGAGCATCAAGCCCTCATTCTAGCTATATTTTTTCCCTTGGGTCAAACAATGTCAGCTTCTCCCATTTATTGATGTTCACCTTAGGCATGAATTTTAAAAAACAAAATTCAAGCCAAACCAACAGAAAATCCCTTGTATTTCGGAAGATCTGCATCAGGCAGTTTTTGTTTAGCACCTGTTGTCTCTCTTGGGTGGAGTGATTCAGACCCATGTGGCCAAAGTTTTTCCTGGAGTCGGACTCATGAGCAGTTCCTAAGCTTTCAGTGCACGTTTATGAAGGCAGACCTCTGCTAGCTGAAACATTTCACCACAAAGATTTGCTCCTTAGTCTCATTAAGTATCTATAGAAAATCAAAACAAGAGGCATTTGGGGCATTTGACAGCAAATTGTAGGAATGTTCATGCAGTGGGTTGTGGTAGAGTATCACAAAGCTTTCAGAGAGGGCCTTTCTCCTTACATTATTGACTATATTGTGTGACAATTCAGAATTCATAAAAAACTTGTTTAAATCTCAAAAACAGGTCAAATCTGGATGAAAACATTATAACTAGGTATAAGATTAGACTGTGAGCTGAAGAAGGTAGCAGAAAACCAATTATCAATTTAAAGCTATTACCTTTATCGCTGATGTAATCAGATTAACATCCAAGTATTATAACCCCAGTTTAAGACAAAATAGGTTTAACTCTCTCAAATACTTCAAAATAGCTATCATATTTTTAAAGGAAAAAAAGCAAAATGCCACTTCTTGGTAGAGGAAATTAGTCTTACCTATTGATTTTATAATCTTTATTTACTTCTTCAATCACCAAATATTTATTGAATACCCAGCATATGCCTAGCACTGGGCTGGGCCGATGAAGAAGACTCCTAAGGAATGTGCCAAAAGGAAAGCTAAAAAGAGCAGCTACAAACATTTGACAGGAATACTCCAAACTTTAAAACAAGTTTGCCTTTATATCCCCACCTCTCAGCACATTGCCTGGATCCTTGAAGGTAGGTGTCTAATAAACTGCCACTGAATGGCTAAAAAATGACAGCAAAGGGAGAAACACTGTGTATTCCTGTATTCCAGAAGATTTGCAACAGAAAGTTTCACAGAATGGCTGAATAGGTTTTACTCGGAACCTAGAATATAGTGAAGCAGAGGGCATTTGAACTGGGAGGAAGAGTGAGGACAGAGGCATGATGTCCACGCCTGAGAATGACCCAGGTGTGTTTGGGTTTGCTGAGTGGGCAGGCCTGGCTAGAGAGGACGACAAGGTCCAGAAGTATGATGGATCACAGATGTGTTGAATAGAACAATAAAGGATGTTTTTACTCGTTCTTTTACACTTTAAAGTCATTTACCTTTTCAGATCAGGGAACTGAATCAACTAACGCCTTGGTTTAGGAAGCTGGATTTGGGAGGAACATATAAGGTGGCTTACAGTAGGAAGAGAAAAGGAGATGTAAAGGCTTTAAAATATATCTAAAATTATCGACACTCCTTCCTCCAAAAGGTGGAACCTAATTTCCTCCCCTTGAATGTGGGCCAAATTAAGTCACTCACTTCTAACAAATAGAGTGTGGCAAAAAGAATCGTGTGTGACTTCTGAGGCTAGTTATCAAAAGTGTAGTTTCTTCCTGATGGTCTCCCTTGGATCCATCACTTTGGGGAAGCCAGCTCCTATGTCATGTGAACACTCAAGCTGCCCTATGGAGAGGCCCCTGTAGGGAGGAAAATGAGACCTCTCACCAACAACCAGCATCAACTTGCCAGCCACATGAATGAGCCACTGTGGAAGCACATCTTCCAGCCTATCAAGCCTTCAGATGACTGCATCCCTCTGGATATCTTGACTGCAACTTAATGAGAGAGATCCTGAGCCAGACCCCTCAGTTAACCTATTCCTGAATTTCTGAGACACAAAAACTGTGAAGATAATAAATTTTGGGGTGATTTGTTACACAGAATTAGATAACTAATGCAGATGGTAAGGTTAGTTTTAAAAAAGGTTATTCTAACAACCTAGGACCTGGAATGCGATTTTGGCCATGAGAACGATGAGAAATAAATAAACATAAAAACATTATAAGGGATAAGACTTAGTGGCTTCTTGAAAAATGGAGTTGAGGAAAAGAAGTAAACCAAGATGGCTCTGAGAAAGTATCAGAACAATAGTACCCAGGAAAGAAATACCAGTAGGGAGTGGATAGGCGAAATGGCTTTAGGGGAAATCATCTCTTAATTTTGTAACTGTAGAGAACTAGACCATATCGGAAGCTATAATGAGAATGACAGAATGTTGAATTTAAAAGATTGCTTAGAGATTGGTTAGTTACCAATTACCCCATTTTACAGATGAAGCCAAGGTAGTCACCCTGGACCCTGTGTTTAGAAAGACTCCCTGCTTCTTGATTTAATGCTCTATCCTTGCCCTCTGGAAATTCTTCATAATTTTTGAACAAGGGGCTCTGCATTTTTACTTTTCACTGAGCTGGCAAACTAAGTAACTCATCTTGTGTACACTCCAGGCTTCCTCTGTTAATTCTAGAGGAATTACTTGGTGAGTGTGAGATTATCTGTTCCTCATATAACTCAGATTTAGGAGTGGAGGAGAATGGTTTGGTTCAACCATATTGCATCATTTGTCATTAATCTTAATGTGTTTCTATGAGTAGCCATTTTCCAGGTAGTGAGTCATCATGGTGATGATTGATCTGAGACATAGATCTCCTTTAAATTGCTAACAAGTGACATCCCTGATTCTCAAATGTGGATTTTCCTTGAGAGGAGATGTGGGGTCCCTTTGTGGAGATACTGTCACGTTGGTGAAGACTGAATCTGCCATCTGTTAATACTGCATGATATTGTATGGCAAGTCTTAAGTCAACTCACGTCATACAAATTTACTGAGACTGATATAACCTTGGACAAATAGTGAGGATATGACACATTCTTTTCCTTGATCAGTTCTAGTTCATGATAGCTAAGCTAGACATATTTTTCCAGAACTAATATTATTGAGCAAGAAAAAACTATTATGCAGAAAGAAATGTAGTCCTTTTAGTAGGAGGCAAAGAGTATGAGAAGTAGAACATAGATATTTAGTCCTGAAAAACAGATTCCAACATTAAACTTGTAAGAATAATAGTTCTACATGGAAATCAATCTCTTAATCTCAGCATCTACCTACTTCATTCTTTTATTAATAGTCAATGAGTATTAAGTAGATGCATTTGAAACACTATAACTTTATAAAATATAAAGTATTTGTAACCAGATTTTATTTCTAGAATACTGTGATTTAATAACGGTTGTCATTTCATTTATTGAGGAATAGGAAGAAATACACACAGATGCATCTGGTAGCAAGAAATAGCAGCAAGAAACCATCTTTGTTTTAAGTGGAACCACAATCATTGCTTTGAAACACAAGATTTAGACATTCAGAAGCAAAGAATGGTGAAAGGAAATGGAACACATACACAGGGGTGTTTTTGTGTTTAAGTAATTAGTTTTTATAATTAAGTAATTTGGGTGGCAGAAGGGTTTTTCTCCTGACTACTGAGTATTCTGTGCTGCTTCCTACACTATTAGCAAAAAAGGAATCCTATTTTGCTCAACTAGTATGTAATATTGCAATTTCATAAGCAGTAGAGCAGGGCATCTTAACCTCAGTTCTGTGGACTCCTGGAAGGTCCATGGGCCTATGTAGAGTAGATAACCTTCTCTGAAGTTGGATGCAAAACATGGTGTGGATGTGGGTATGTAGAGAGAAACACTTCTATTTTGACAGGGAAATGAATACTTTCTACAGAGAAATACTACAAGTATTTCTGGAATGTGGAATGTGGGCCTCCTCCTCTCTGTCTCATTCTTCCTGGCCCTGAGGGCTCAACTCAAAACCCACCTCCTCCTGGAAGCCCTCTCCCAGCCACTGCACTCTCCCACCTCTCCCTGCTTTTGGAAAGCTCTTGAACTTTAGACTCCTCAGACTTTTCCCATCTACATCATTCATCTGTCCTTTGGCACTTTTTGATCTGTTTCCTCAATACATTGGGAGGTCCCGGAGAGCAGGTGTCATTTGTGTCTTGTTGCCTTGGTATTCCCAACATAATACTTTATTAATGGGAGGCCTTCCGTGAGTATTTGGTGATGCTGTTGCTATTGAGAATGTCTTGATCTTAAAGGATCTCCCCTGGCACACTCCACAGGATCTGAAAAACTGCCCCAAATCTCTCCCCTGTTCACCACGCTCCCACCTTCAGACTGACTTCATTAAATTCCACCAGTACTTCAGGTTTCATTGAATGTTTCACATTCATTTATCCCATTTATATCATGTGTTTATCTCCTCTGTGTAGACAACAAGTGCTCAGATCTGGATTTGGGGAACAATCTTTCTAAATGATTGTAAGATTGTATGATAAAATTTGGCTGAGATTTTAAATGATATTTCTCTAGTGTCATTGAATAATAAATAAATCTCCTGAACAGGCTTTAATTTACCCTAAAAAAGCAAGTATTCGCAGAAAAATGTGCATTCCTCTTATTTAGTTTAACTGAATAAGACAGACCAAAGTACTGGAGATATATAATGTGAATTAACAGGACTTGCCTTAGAAATATACAATCCTCTCAGTGTACATGTGCGTGAGATTATATGCTGATTTCGTGTGTTTATGCTCTTTGTGAGATCTTTTTCCTTCACCTCCATTATAGCACCCATCAGAGTCTTCTTTGTATTAAAATTGTTTACATACTTGTTTGTCCTCCTCCACAAAATTGGAGATTCCCAAGAGATGGGGGCCAGCTCTTTTTGTCTTGGAGCCTTCCACTGGGTCAAGCACACGCAGTGTTTTGCATAAAGAAGCTGCCCAGGAAATTTTATCTTGATTTGAAAGAGGGCATTCAGAATTATTTGAACTACTAAGGGGGTACTTATTCAAGCACTGCAGGTTTTAGCAAAAAAGCCACATCAGGCACGTGCCTACTTAAACAGCTCCTTCCAGGTGGATAGTGAATATCAGGGAGGTTGCAATTGCCTGTGAGCAGAAAGTGTTTCTTCCCACTTGGGAAACCTGGCCAACATTACCAACTTGGAGAGTTCTAAAGCAGAGAAGACCCTGAGCCCCAGTCGGCTAGAATTTGCTTTCCTCGATTAATGCACAGGCAAGTTCTTTCCAACGATTTCTTGAGATAGTACGTGTCTCTAAACTGTCATGGGCAGATTTTTCTTTAAGATTAAAGGCCGTGAACTATGCTTTCTAACCCAGCTCTGCCCTTGGAGTTGTAGTGCCTTTAGGTAGCTATCCCCTGCCCTGGGGCCAACTCTGAGTGCTGTGCAGGTGCTTGCAACATCTGTGAATCAGTTGAAGCACCCCGGGTGGGGTAGTTTCATTTTCTGTCAAGCACCTCGGAAACCAATGTCCCAACGCAAATGGGACCAGAGAGAATCTATAAGAAGCATAGGCTTCTTACTGAAGTGCCTTGAAGTGGGCTCTCAGAACCCATTTCTTCTACCCTCAACTCCACCTTTCTCTACATTGTGAGAGGCCTCAATGAAAAGCCTAAATTAAATTCAGTTTGCTGGAACTTTCAAAAGACTGTTCTGGTTATGTGAAACTTTCCTCCAAAACAAGAACGGACATCTTTTAAATTTATCTAGTTACTAAAACCTTTTTATTTAGATTGTCTCTGGCAAATACAGCAAGGAGAAAGACTTGGGTACTGAATATGTAGTACTGTCTTTTTTCTGATTTTAGGGTAACATTTATCCCAAAGCTCTTTACAAAGCGTGGAGAACAAAAGTCCAGCCATGTTCAAACTAAAGATACTAGTCAAGTACTACAGAATAACTAGACTTTTCTATTCCTATTTCCTTTATAAGGTTCATATATAAAAACATATTAAATGACTTATTTTCCTTTTGGAAGAAGAAAGGTTTAAAAAACCCTGCATGATTCAAATATCCATTCCTCCTTAAACCCTTCCTCTAGTTCTACCACTCCTCCATCCTGTCCCACTCATGTACAGTTGCACAAGTTGTCTACAAGAGTACTTGCTGGTCAAATATCCTATAATAGTGTTCACTTTCTAAGCCATACACATAAACTAAATCTCTCAATGTATTTTCCCTTACCTCTCCAGATCTATGTGGGATGCTTTATAATTTTGAACTGCCTGGCAAATTACTGTCCACTTAACATCCAGCTACATTATATTTAACTCAAGTTTACTGTAGAGATTGAGAAAATAATACATCCATTTAGAGTAGCTAGTTAAGGAAATTAAGTTGTGGGTGTCTCTTAACATGTGCTTAGCTTGGAGAAAAACAAAACTAAATATCTGGATGCTCTTGGTAACTACCAGGAGATAAAATTTCCCTTAGATAATTATAATGTGTGCCTTCATTCTGGTAGTCTCTTCTGCCAGAAAATCTTACTGTTTTCTGCAATTATTTATGCACTTAGTCGCCTACTTTGCTCCCGTCCCCAACTCCACACCACAAGTTGTTAAGATCATTAGTTGTAAAGATCAGAAGAGGCTTCTGAAAAGTGGCGTGGATCTACTTGGTGAATCTACAGAGAATTCATGGTTCACTTAGGACCCTGTAAAAATGCAAATAAATAGATAGTGACTTGAAATGGGAGTTAGGTGAAATGTAAGTTTATATTCGTTCCTCCAAAAGTCTTTCTACCAAAATATAATATTTGGTAAAAGTTAGGAACATTTTTCTTGAGCCTTGTCTCTTCTAGGCCACTGATGCTCGTACTTCATTCAGAATCACATGGCTAGCTTGCAAACGTCCTGGTCCCTGGGCTCTGTTTCAGAGGTTCTGACTCTGTAGCTCTGACTACATACGGGTGTAGCACCCTCCACCCCAAGGTGATTCTGAAACAAGTGAGACTTCTTTTTAACCAAATACACTCTAGGCCAGTGGTTCTCAAACTTTAGCAGGCATCAGAATCTTAACAAGAAGAACTTATTAAGACACAGACTGCTGCCCCCACCCCATTCCAGGTTTCTGATTCAATAGGTCTTGGTGGGGCCTGAAAATTTGTATTTCTAAGTTCCAGGTGATGCTGTTGCTACTGGCTCAGGAACCACACTTTGAACCATCAGTCTAGGCTAAATTAATATGTTGGCTCGATAGGACACAGAAAAGCTATATATACCCAAAACTTTCAGGGTCCCCTCAAACCAGCCCCCACCTACCTTTCCAGTTTCAGAGGAACACCTACTCTGAGGCACCCTATCATCCAGTCAACCCAGGCTCCTTGCCATTCCCTAAGGGTTCAGATAATTACATATGTATATGGGCTAATGCCTCTGCCTCTAACTGGGAATCCTAGCTGTTTGCAAGACCCAGCACAAATGATCTTTCTGAGAAGGCTGCCCCATCCTCCACAAGTCAAAAGTATTACTCCCTTCTCGGCATCCACCTTACCCAGCGTTCAGCGTGGTTTTTATCTAGTTCTGTAGATGTCTGTTTTCTCCACCAGATTTTTGGCTCCCCAAGACTAGGTTTCAGACAGTTGAGTATTCTCCCCGAAGCCTAGCAGAAAGCATGCCAGCAGAATTAAAACTGAATTGACCCAAAGTCTTTACCACAGTGATTCTCAAAGTGTGCTCCACAGACCTCTGGGGTTACCTAAGACCCTTTCGGAGCCGGGACTACAAGGTTAAAACTATATTCAGAATAATAATAGCTTAACAATAATAGTGATTTGCTTTTTTCACTGTGTTGATATTTGCACTGATACAAGCCATAGTGGGTAAAACTGCTGATATTTTAGCATAAATCAAGACAGGCCCACATCATGTTAGCAGTCACAGACACACACTCACAGGGGAAAATCAAAACAGCCAGCCTCACCTAAGATCATCCTTAATGAAGCAGTAAAATTTATTAATTTTAGGAAATCACAAACCATGAGTACAAATCTTTTATACTGTGTGATAACATGGGAAGTTCACATAAACACTTGTCCTCATATTCCAAGTATAATGGTTGTGAGAGAAAAAGCACAAGTGTGATTGTTTGACTTGCAAGCTCAACCAGCTGCTTCTTTCTTTATTTATTTTTTTGGAGAACACTAGTTTTACTTGAAAGAAAGAATGACACAGTCTAGCTATTCCGACTTGGGTATTTGGCAGACATTATCTCAGAAATGAATGAACTAAGCCTGTCATGTCAAGGAAAACAAGTGACAGCATTCGTTGTCAGTGATAAAATTTGAGCTTTCCAGAGAAAACCAGAAATTTAGAAAATTCATCACTATGAGCTTGACAGCACCCAATACTTGAAGACTTAATGGTATTAACAAATGTGATTTTTTGATACTGTATAATGAAGTGTGTCGTCATTTGGAAGACCTTGATAACTCAGTGAGCCAATATTTTCAAAATGACCAGTGCATGATGTTACAGAATCATTCACGTATGAAAGACCTACTCGAAGTGCAACGTCCAACAATGGATTTTAATGCAGCAGACTCCCCAGAGCTCACGGATATGGTTTCAGATTCCCCATTGCAACTAACTTGGAAGGAACTACTGCTTGTTGAGTTTCAGTACAGTATCAAAAAAGAATATCCATAATTATCTGAATAGGCCATTAAAACATTAAAAATCTTAAAATACCCTTTCCAACTAGATATTTGCATGAAGCTAATTTTTCGTCATATACTTCAAAGTAACATATCACAACATATTGAATGCAGAAGCAGATATGAAAATCCAGCTGTCTTCTATTAAGCCAAATTTAAAAGACACTTACAAAAATGTAAAACAATGTCACTTCTCACACAATGGTTTGGCTTTGGAATTAGCTTTTTTATAAAAAATTTATAATTTTTTTGTAAAAACACATTGTGTATGTTAATATGTCATATGTATTTATTGTTATTCTAGATGAATTAATACATAAACATTTTGATTTTCTTTGGTTTTAATTTCTAATATATTAAAAACTTTTGGGGGCTTTCAATAATTTTAAGAGTATTAAAAGGTCCTGGGACTTAAATGTTTGAAAACTGCCACTTCAACCTCTCCACATACCAAAATTTGCAAAAACACACACTTGCCTTCTCAGGCATGTCTGACAAGGAGGCCCTCAACAAATCATGACAGCAGTGGAGTGGCTTTTGTCTTTGTTGTTGTTTTTAGTGATGTTTGAGGAGGGGGTGGCATCCTGAGCTCTTTTCCTGTGCAGTCTCTCACATACTCAGGCATTTTATGCCTGTTTTCTGTTGAAAACTGTAATATTTAAGTCACTGTTTTCCCATTAGCAAAAAGTTGGCATTGTATGTCTTTGTCTCACTGAGAAACAAAATGTCATATTTTCTAATAAAGACTCAAACTCTAGCTAACTTGTGAGGGAGAGAGAGTTTTCTGGAGACCCTGACATTGGCATATAGGAAGGTAGATACCTTCTTTGCATAAGTGCGTATGAAGCCCTTGCTCCAAAGTCAGAGATACATGTAAGACACGGATGCAGTATTTCCCAAGCCCTTGGGGGAGTGGATGGAATCTTTCTTAAAAAGTCTCTAAAAATATTTCCTTGGGGGCCAGCCCAGTGGCATAGTGGTTAAGTTTGCATGCTCCACTTCAGCAGCCTGGGGTTTGCGGGTTCAGGTCCCAGGCACAGACCTACACACTGCCCTTCAAGCCGTGCTGTGGCAACGTCCCACATACAAAATAGAGGAAGATTGTCACAGATGTTAGCTCAGGGACAATCTTCCACACCAAAAAACAAATATTTCCCTGGACCTAGTCTTAACTTACACACCTAGCATTGAGTCAGGTACCTAAGAAGGGAGAATGAGAGGAAGAGCAAAAAAGGGAGGTTGTGGAAGATGAAAGGAAAGAAAAAAAGCAAGGAGGGGAGGAAGGAAGGAGGAAGGGAAGGAAGGAGGAAAGGAGGGAAGGAAAGAGAGAGGAGAGGGGGAGGAAGGGAGGGTGGGAGGCAGGCATTAATTGAGTAGTCACTATATTTTAGGCACTGTGTTATATGCTTTCTCACAAAAGAGGAAATTAGGTTACAAAAATGTTAGGTTATTTTCTCAATACCACATACCTAATAGAGGTGGCGCCAGGTTCTCTCTCTCCAAAGAACAGATTCTTTCCACAGTGCAATGTTGCCTCTCCTCAAAATGCTTACCAAATTTTAATTAATGGTGATTAAATGAAACAAAATGTCTTCCATGAGTTAATGCAAACCTTCAAATACGTTTACCCTCTGGAATACAGATTTATGTATCATCTAAAGAGAGTCCATATACTTATTTATAACAAAGATAGAATGGTCTAGCTAATATTAAATAAAATTAAGGCTAGGGTTATCATAAAATCACTAATGTTCAACAATTTTTAGTAATTTTATTAAGTGTTGGTAAAATCTATTGAAAGCAAGTTAATGAGGGAATTTTTGTTTGTTATACAGAAGACTTCACACTAATACTTTGATGGCAAACCTTTTAAAGGGTATGCCAGATGTCAGGGAAGGAAAATGGAGTTTTACAAGCATGCCTCTGAGATAGTCATTATTATCCCAGTTTACCAGGTGAGGATATGACAGCTCAGAGAGATAAGCAATTTGCTCAGTCAAATAACTCATGAGTGGCCAAGCTGGGTGGCAAATCAAGATATTTTTATCCCAAGCCCACACAGTTAACCTCTATGTATACTATTAGCCAGTGTCGTAATTAGCCGTATAATGTTGGCATTATCTTAAATCTGGACCATTAGATACGGGAATTAGAGACTACATAATTTTATCTTGAGAAGTCAGTATATGCTACTATGATTATTATTATTCAAAATTGAGAATTAATTATTTTCAAATCATTGGCAACTAAAGGAATGTGACATATCAGGAATCTGACAAAACTCTCTCACCTGTTGTAAATTGAATTAGAGTGTATACTCTAATAATAACAAAAACAACAACAGCTAGCCACTAGTGTGTGCCTGGTATCATTCTGAATATTCACGTAACCCTTAGACCCATTTTATACTCATCATTTAGATGTAACTGAGGCACAGAGAGGTTAAGTAAATTTTCTAAGATCCCAAAGCATGTAAATGGACCTGTGATTCCAAGTGAGGCCATCTAGCTTCAGAGCCTGTACTGTTAAACAGTGAGCTCTATTAGTGCAAGCGAAACAGACACATGCACACACACAAACACACACATATTTAAGTTAAAAAAAGTCTTGTAGACATGAGACTACTGATATGGACTCATCAAAAGTGTCAATGTCATGAAAGACAGGGTGATTGTTCTAGAATAAAGATTAAAGAGCATGACAATCAAATGTAGAACATAATCCTTAAATGCATCCTGGTCTAGGAAAAACACACATACGCACAGCCATAAAGAACATTTGGGGGCAATTTTGGAAACTTGGGTATGGGCTGTGTATTAGATAATATTGTTGTCTCAATGTTAAATTTCTTGAATGTCATTATACCATGGTGGGTACATAGGAGAATGTCTGTGTTCTTAGATGCTGCATGCTAAAGCATTTAGGGATGTAGTCTTGTGCTACCTGCAATTTTCTATCAAATGTTTCTGGGAAAAAAAAATATATATATATACACACACACACACAAAGGGAGGGAGAAAGATATGCACATATGTTTATAAACATGTTTATATACATACACACACACGTATATATACATGCACACACAGAATGAGAGATAAAGAAAATATGGCAACTGTTAAATAATTGTGTGTGTGTGTGAAGATTTCTTTCTCTCCCTAAAATCTAGGAAGCATTCCCCTCTTAGCTATTTACTTCTCAATCTCTCCCTGGCCCTTATTTCCCTCACAGGCCAACTTGAATATAAATTCTTGTAAAATAACTCTCATTTTGAATCCTAAATAGATTAACTCTTTCCTTGAGGTTCTAAGCTCTCTCCTTTCCTGACCCCCCACCTCCACAGTTCATTTTTTCACAGTTTCTCTCTCTTAAAAACCAAACTTTTTCCACTGCTCATTCTGAATGAGTCACACCTTTCTGACACAGAAGGGATTTGCCTGATTTTGACATACTTTGCTTACTAAGGTGCTGTTTACTAGGGCGAGTGGTACAGGGGATTACAGGTCCCTGGGGTTCACTGCAGGGGGTGGTCTACAGTACTGTAGGGATTCATAAAATTCTCCTGGAGCTTTAGTAGATACTGAGGAAACAATGAAGTAAAGATTCACCTTTTTCAATATCGTCGCATCTGAGTTCTAGTCTCTCATCTTCCATTGCTTTTTCACTAAGAGGGAGAAAGCCAGTTTCTGAATATGATATATCGTGGCTTTGTTTTAAAAACCATCTTCTGCCTCAAAGCACTTTCCTAAAATCTCTAATGAGAAGCTTTTGTAGAAATGAAGAGCATTCATAGTCACCATCTTGGGTACCTTTGCAGAATCTCATATGTGGATCCTTAGAAAATTAATGCAAATTACACTCATGTGTGATGAAAAGTAAAAGTATGTCCTTTATGAGACCTAACGGTGATTTTTCAAAATACAGCCACTTTGTTTCTCTAACCAGTCAGCAATAAGGAAAAAACACACATCTCCTGTTATGTCTAAATTTTATTTTTGCCCTTTGTCTGTGGCAAATTCTAGTTCTTACCTTTCATCAGTTGATCTTTTATTTTCTCGAATCATTTGACATTAGTTTCTTTGAGGTGTTATAAAAGGAATGAGATGGAGAACTGGAGGTAAGACAAAGGACAAGCTATAGCAAGTGAGCTGGCTTTTCAAAATGTATGGAGAGAGTGTTGGAAACAGGACACACCAGGGGTCGAGATCGCAAATGCACACAGCAGTCCAAAGGCAACATGAATGAGTGAAGCAAGTCTGGGTATAAAAAACTCCTCTTCCGTTTAACAATTAGAATCTTTCCAGGTGTTCCCCTAGAAACATGGAGCTCTTTCAATTTAACTTTTCTTTTCTCACTTTTAATAACAACGTGGGCACAGTAAAATATTTTTCTATTCTAAGTAAAACAACACCACCAGTGAAGTAATAAATAACAACTGACACGTTGCTTCAGGGTCAGGAGATAACAAGGAGCCGAGACAACGGGGTAAACTGGGGAGGGCGGGCGCCACGTGAGAGGGAAGCCACTGCTCAGTGAAAGTGGACTACTGACAGGTAGGAATGTGAGCCCCGTGGGGACAAACCATGTTTTGCAAGAAAAGCTGCAAATAATAGATTTTGTGGTAAAATCTCCCAATTTTTGAGAAAAGTCTATGAACTGCATTCAATTTCAATTCTAAGGCTGCCATTGATGGCCTCTGTTTTATATATAAATGAAGTGACATTGTATCAGACATTGAAACCTGAACTACGCAACTGGCTTCAATCGCAATAACAGTATTAGAGATTTAACATTATGAAAAGTATTATTTCCTGGGAGATTTGTGTAAATGATGGAGGTGGTTGGAGTCTCCTTTTTTAAGAATGGTGTTTATGAGAAGAGGGAACATCAGGACAATTTTGAGAGCAGTCCCACCTCACAGTAAGAGTGTAAACTCCCATGACAAGTAAGGTCCTGTGTCCTTTTTCATTCAAGAAGAGAATAAGCCAACTGACTCAAGCAAAGGAGTAATTTCCACTTGGCCTGAGAGCACTGACCAACTTACACCAGTTTAAATGCTGTATGATAGAAGGCAGATGGCACAACTACAGAAAAACAAATCATTTTACCCCAAGTACAGCTTAAGATGAGTGTCATGAATCTCCAAGGACGGCACTAAGTTCTGCCTTGTCACAGAACAATGAGTGATGCTGTTTGCCTTTCCGTTTGAGCGGAGCGTGATGTGTTTGCCTTGGCAGCCACCTCCTGCCCATGCAAGGAGCCCTGGCACATAGGATTTCTGTGAATCACCTGCTCTGCCCTTGCATTAGTCAACAGGCAGCAGGAGACAGGGTGAAGAGGGCAAGGGGGCAGCCACTCTGTCATCTGCCCAGCTCATCTCTTTCTCTAGTTGTAAATCCTGAGTAGAAATTAGCCTATGCTCACCTTGTTCCTCCCATATGGAGTAAGAGTTAGTTTCATGATATCAGCCAATGAAGGAACCCCACAGATGCGGGAAAGGGCCAGAGAAGGGCCAGGAGAAGCCGCTGGCCATAATTTCTCTAGCAGGAACCAGTGAAGCACCCAGCCTCCCGCCAAGTGTCCCAGCTGTGGCTCAGCCCCTCTCAGCCACCTGGTGGCTTTTCTCACTCCACAAGGAAGCCTCTTGTTCAACGCACCACAGGATGGACAGAGGGAATCTACCTTCCCTTTAAAATTAAAAAGAAGAAGAGAAAAGAACAGTAGATAAAATGATAATTTCCTAGCTTTTGTCTCTTCTCTCACTTTCTAGCTGAGTGGCCAGCGATGCTGATGATTTATTCAGAGTGTGAGTGACAAGATTTCAGGGCCTCTTCCTGTCTCTGCTCCCCTCGCCCCACCACCCACCCCAAGGACATGCCTCAGGACAGGAGAAACCGGACTCCATTTGGATGGAGGGCTATAAAAAATGAAGCAGGCCTGAGAGCTCATGTGTGTGGCAAAGTGGATCTGTGCTCCCAGCCTGAAAGAGGCCAGCTGAACAGGAGCACGGGCAGCAGGCCAGCGGCTAAGGAAGACAAAGAAATGCATCTATTCTTTCTCTTTTTCTCCTCTCCTCTCCCCCTCTCTCCTGCCCTCCTCTTCTCTCCTCTTCTCTTCTCTTCTTTTCTCTCTTCCTTTCCTTCTCTTCTCTCTCTCTTATTCTATTTCTCTCTCTATCACTATCTCTATCTCCCCCTCCCTCTTTGTCTCTCTCTCTCTCTCCCTTCTCCCTACCCAAGAACATGGAAGATTAATATTTTTATAATATCTGGAAGAAAACAGTATTTTCACTTCCCCAGTGGCCCATCCTGACCCCCTTGGTCTCTGCAAACCGGTGGGGATTTTTAGGGTTTTTTTGTTTTTCTTAAACTGGGCCCTACCTATAGCCACACCCCACCTTGAGATGCAACTTAACGGAGGTCTACTGTGCCTGTGGTCCCAGCTGGGATTGTATCTCACAAAACTTCCAAATATTTCTTTGTGACACAAGGTTAAAGAAAGGCAGAGCCCTGGTGTGACTGCACAGCCATTTGTTATCATTTCTAGCAACTCTCTCTCTGGCTCTAGCAAGGAACTTCAGGTTATGGAGGAAATCTGCATAGCACCTTCTAGAGGACAATAATCGGAAGCATTGTTCTCTTAGAAGCATAATCCTGACGCTCTGAAGCCAGGAGAATGCCCTACACTTATTTCTTTCCATGTAGGAAGTCCAAGAGAAGAAGAGAGGCAGGCTCTGAGAAAGTTCTTGCTTCCAAGCTATAAAATAATAATAATAGTAACGGAATTAAATGATAATAAAGATGATGCTTAAGAGAATCTCTTTTCACAGGACCACCTAGAGTCAACATTTGTTAACGACGGTGTTGCAAGTAGCTGGCAGGCCAGGCAAGCCCAGGGAGAGGGTGTTTCACGCTGAGATGCAGATGGCAGAGCAAGCCAATCCTGATGCACAGACAGCAGGTAACCTGGCACGTAGAAGCTATTACTGAAGCCATTTGGTGGCCCAACCAGTCTCTCAGCCACCCACAGAACTCCAGATCCTCCCAATTCGCAACTTGGCTTTTCAGATATTTACAAAGGATCAGATTTCTTTTGGTTCAGAGGGAGACCTGGCTGGAGGCTTCCATCCCATAAACTAAATCGCAAATGTCTAACAGTTGCTAGACTTACAGAGGCGCTATGCTGTCATGGGCCTGCTTTGCCTGGGCTTAGTTTTGTGACCTTGGAAAAGCCTTCACTTCTCCCGCCCTCCATCTCCTGGTCTCTAACATGACAAAATTGATCAGGGATTGTCAAATATCACAACCCAGAGTGAAAAGTACATTTTACTACAGGACCCAAGATAAATTTAATTTCTATATTTTAATTTAATAATTATAAGATGTGTATTAAATAACTCAAGTGAAATGTTTTATATGCAGTATTTGCCCTTACTACCTGCCATGTACTTCGTCTTTTCTCTCTCTCTTTATTGCTGGTCATGACCCACTAAATTAATTTCATGACCTGCTAAATGGGTCACAGCCCACAACTTAAAATCTCTGATCTATATCATTTATTTATTTGACAAATATTTATTAAACACCAACATGTACCAGGTTGCCAGGTACTGTTCTAACCTCAGCAGACAACTAAACAGTTAAAAATACTCGCCCTCACAGAACTTATATTGTGGAAGGGGGAAAATATATATATATATATATATACATAATATATATATATATATATGATATGTAATATATATGATGTATCTCAATAAAACTATGGTATGTCAGATGGTGTAGCAAATATTACTGGTGTTCCACCTGTATCTCTGGATATCATGTCATATCATCATTTTAGTGTGCTCCCTTCTATTTCAGGGGCCAAGATCTGCATCTCTTTGCTTTGGGACTCTTTCCAAAGTTACAGAAGGCTTATCTGCCCACCTTGAGTAGAAGCAGGAAATTAAACTCCACCCCCAAGCAACTCACAACAAATGACTAATGAAAGTTGGTATAAAAATACCCCAGCTTCCTCTCCACTGGGGTGGGATGACTATGAAACATCTCCCCAAGAAACCACTTACACTGGAATTCTTGGCACAGTCTATTTCTGGGGTAAATCAAACCATGAAAGAGGGTGATAAATGCTATGGTAAAAAAATAAATAGGAAAAGAGGATAGAGAGGGAGGTAATTTTAAATGAGGAGATCAGGGAAGGCCTCACTGATAAGAAACAAGAGATATTTGAGGAAAGGCCTGAAGGAGGTAGGGGAGAAAGACATGTGGATATGGGAGAAGGGGGATGTTCTAGGCAAAGGGAACAGCAAGTGTAAAGGCCCAGAAGCAAAAGTAGAGCAGTGCCATGGACTGAATGTTTGTGTCCCCCAAATTCGTATGTTGAAACCCTAATCCCCAATGCGATGGTATGGAGATAATTAGGTTTAAATGAGATCATGACAGTGGATCCCCCATGATGGGATTAGTGCCCTTATAAGGAGAAAAAGGGAACCAGAGCACTCTCTCCCATGTGTAGACACAGCGAGAAGCAGCCACCTGTGAACCAAGAGGAGACCTCTCACCAGAACCCAACCATGCTGGCACCCTGATCTTGGACTTCCAGCCTCCAGAACCAGGAGAAATAAATGTTTGTCGTTTAAACCACCCAGTCTATGATATTCTGTTATGGCAGCCCAAGCTGACTAAGATGACCCGTGATATAAGCAGGGAAAGACAGGCGATAAGTGGAAGAGGAGATCAGAGATATACTAGGCGTATCTAAGTAGACACTTGCAACTCCACCATTTTATTTTACGACCATATGTTAGTGATTGAGGGTTGTAACATCTGGAAACCTGATTCAAAAGTATACCATGTTATTTAAAGTTAGGAAATGTGGTAATAGCAGGCAGAGAAGCTGACAGAGGTGGCAGGGGCTGTGGGTGAACATTTCAGGATCTCCACCAGCACTCATCTTTGGTTTTTGTAAATTAAACTTTCTATATTGACTTGCACACTTTCCTATTGTTAATTATATCTTATTGCCAGGCTTTAGGGGTGCCCTGGGAGCTTTCACGTTCCCAATCCTCAACCGACCTGAACCTTTTAACGTTGTTTCTGCTCCAATGCAATTGTCTTTCGGCATCAGTTTCCTTGTATAAAAAATGGCCCTAGCAGCCTTGACCACCACTGACACCAGCATGCCTGTTAGAAAACACTCAGCCATACCTTTAGGTGACTGTCAAAAGAACAGTAAGAACATGAAGTGGGTTGAGAAATAACTTTTAGATTGTTATGGAGCCCTCACTGCTTTGCAAAATGGTCATTCCAATTCTCAGGCCCCATTGATTATATTGAAAGTTCTATATTATTTTGTTTTTTTTTTTTTTTTAAAGATTTTATTTATTTATTTTTCCCCCAAAGCCCCAGTACATAGTTGTCTGTCATAGCTGCACATCCTTCTAGTTGCTGTATGTGGGACGCGGCCTCAGCATGGCTGGAGGAGTGGTGCCTCCGTGCGCACCCGGGATCCGAACCCCGGCCGCCGGCAGCGGAGCGCACGCACTTAACCGCTAAGCCACGGGGCCGGCCCCAAAAGTTCTCTATTATTTTGAATTAAACTCCAAAGAACTTTCTAAGCAACTCAGAAGAAGCATCTCTTTCACGTGAAAATCGTTTATATGACTGAAGAAAACCAACCTACTTACCTCCTTTTTCCTCTGCCAAACATTGTCAGATCTATAGAACATTCCACATATGATGCAATTGCCAGCACTTGGATATAACTTAGATGATTGACTTGTCAACAATAGTCAACAATAATACTAACCATAAAGGTTACTGCACACCTGAAGCTAAGTGCTTTTACTTCAATTATCTCATCTAACCCTCAAGTAGTCCTTTGTGGTAGGTACAATTATTATTCCCATTTTATAGATGAGGACAATATGAAACATAGAAGCTAAATAATTTGCCCAAGACATATAACCAGTAACTAGCGGAGCTAGGTACTTAAACTCGCTGGTCTGACTCCAGAGCTCATATTATTCACTATCTCTCTGCTCTACCACTTTTCCACTAACAATACCATGACTAGTTAGTATGAGTCCAGACTAAGACCCAGACCTTCTGGCTCCCAGTCCAATGCTCTTTCCACCAGGTCACATTATCCTGACTGTGAATGGAATGCCCTTGGGTGAAAGTAGGGGACCTTGGGAAGGGACAACTAGGGTATAGAATTCCCAAATACAAATCCCCAGGGTAACTGGATATCTACTGAGCTTTTACTTTTGTTACCAAAAATAATATTCCCTATTTCTAAATTTAGTCAGGAAAATGAACATTGGCAAGGACAGACAGGCAGCCTTGCTCTAGAAAAGACTCTAAAACTCTTCCTAATTCCCACACCTGAGGCACCAGCGAAGACAAAGCTCAGGGAAGTCCTCACTTTGAACCAGGAAGGAAGCAATGGCCTCCAGCCACAAGTCCTTGTCACCTGAGGCTGTTGAGATGGTGAAAATTCAGTGGTGAAAGCTTCCTTTGTGTAGTGTTTTCCTTCTTCCCCAAGGAGTTGAGAGGTAGAGTAAGGAGAAAGGGATGGCCTCAGCTTACAAAGCTCAATCTGAAAGATTTCATCAAGAAAGTGAACCTTCAGGAAGAGCTCATGAGGAAAAATCTCACAGAAAGGAACCAAGGAGGGAAACAGAGATGACAATTGTCAATAGTATTATTCCACGGCAACAGGCAGGGTGATTCATTAGAAATGAAAGTCAGCTCATGTCACTCTGCTCAATAGTCCAATGGCTTCTCTCTTCCCTCCCAGGAGGAGCTTTATTCCAGAAAGGCGTTTCATAGTCCTCATTCAAGATTCTGCTCAAGTTATATTAGCAAGGAGGCCCATCCTGACCCTCTATCTTAATTCAACTCCCCTCTATCCCTTTTCTCTGCCTTATTTTACTTCTTAGCATATATTACCACCTGACATATGATTCATTTGTTTTCTTTAGTCTCTCCTCCTTCCAATCCCAGAATATAACACCATGGATGAGATCTCAAACAGAGTCTAATTTTTTTCCTGCTGTAATCCAGCACCTAAAACTGAGCCTGGTATTTGTTGATGGATGAATGAATGAAAAAATAAATAATAAAACTAGGAGGAAAAAAGAAAGCAGATGGGTAAACATAATAACAAAATGATGAATGATTTCAATAGTAAGGAGACCTGAAAAATGAGATTTGCAGTCCAAATATGGGGACAAGGTGAAAGGACAAGGGACAAGGTGAGAGGAACTGATAAGTCTTTAATTGTTTAAAAAATAGAAACATTCATCTTATCTTCAAAGCAATTGAAGGCCTACTTTAATACTCTTTCTCTCTGGTCTCACACACAAAAAGATGACTCCAATAGCTTCTATTTATTGAGCCAGACACATGATCTGCATTAGCTCCGCTCTTCACAATGACCCTGAGAGCAATAGATTATTACCCTCACTTTGCAGATGAGGAAAGGGGGGGCAAAAAGTTAGGAAATTTATTCACAATAGCCAAAGGTTGAAAACAATCCAAATGTCCATCAGTGGATGAATGGATAAACAAAATGTGATATATCCATACAATAGAATATTATTTAGCCACAAAAAGGAATGAAGTAATGATTCATGCTACACATGGATAAACCTAAAAACCAGTATGCTATGTGAAAGAAGCCAGACACAAAAAGTCACATATTGTATGATTCCCTTGATATGAAATAATCAGAATAAGTAAATCCATGGAACAGAAAGCAGACTGGTGGTTGCCAGGGGCTAGAAGGAGAGGGATGGGAAGTGACTGCTTAATGGGCATATATGGGGTCTCCTTTGGGGGTGATGAAAATGTTTCAGAACTAGATAGAGGTGATGGTTGCACAACATTGTGAATGTACCAATTGTTGTTGTATTATACACTTTAAAATAGTTGATTTTATGCTCATCTCAATAAATTAAATTAAATTGAAAGTTTAGCAAGTTGCATGATGTTAAAGTGAGTTCTTCAAGTTGAAATGAAAGAACACTACACAGCAATAAGAAAGTACACGAAAGTATAAAATTCACTGGTAAAAGTAAATATATAGACAAACACAGAACACTGTAATACTGTAATGGTGGTGTGCAAATCACTTTTGATTTTAATATAAAAGTTTAGATACAAAAGTATTAAGAAAAACAATAACTACAAATATTTGATAATGGATACAAAATGAATATAAAAAATGTAAATTGTCATAGCATAAAGTGTGTGGGGGGAAGAAGTCAAAGTGAAGAGTTTTTATACACAATAGAGGTAAAGTTGTTATCAGCTTAAAATAGACTAATAACTACAAGATATTTTATATAAGCCTCATGGTAACCACAAAGAAAATGCCTATAGAAGAGAAACAAAGAGAAAGAAATCAAAGCATATTACTACAAAAAATCAACAAAATACAAAAGGAAGAAAGCAAGAGAGGAAAAGAGGAGCAAAAGAACTACAAAACAGACAGAAAACAATTAACAAAATGTCAATAGTAAATCTTTTCCTACCAATAATTACTTTAAACATAAGTGGATTAAACTCCCCAATCAAAAGAGTGACTGAATGGATAAAAAAACAAGAACCAATTATAGGCTGTCTACAAGAGACTCACTTTAGATTTAAGGACAAACATAGGCTAAAAGTGAAGAGATGAAAAAGATATTCCATACAAGTGGTAAAAAGGAAAGAAAAAAAGAAAGCAGAATGGCTATATGTATATCAGACAAAATAGACTTTAAGTCAAAAACTGTTACTAGAAGCAAAGGAGGACATTATATAATGATAAAAGAATCAATTCATCAAGAAGATATAACAATTTTAAATATATATGCACCCAACAACAGAGTACCTAGACATATAAAGCAAACATTGACAGATCGGAAGGGAGAAATAGACAGTAACACAATAATAGTAAAAGGCATCAATAACCCTGTTAACAATGGATAGAACATCCAGACAGAAGACCAATGAGGAAACAGAGGACTGGACAACACTATAGACCAAATGGACCTAACACACATGTACAGAACATTCCACTCAACAGCAGTAAAATACACATTCTTCTCAAGTACACATGGAACATTCTCCAGGAAAGAGCACATCTTAGGTTACAAAACTAGTCTTAACAATTTCAAGAAGATTGAAATCATACCAAGTATCTTTTCCAAAACACAATGGAAGGAAACTAGAAATCAATAACAGACAGAAAACTGGAAAAGTCACGAGCATGTGGAAATTAAACAACACACTCCAGAACAACCATTGGGTCAAAGAAGACATCGAAAGGGAAATCAGAAAATTACTTGAGACAAATGAAAATACAACATACAAAACTTATGGAATGCAGCAAAAGTACTAGGACGGAAGTTTACAGTGATAAACACCTACATGAAAAAAGAAGAAAGATCTTTAAAAAAAAAAAAGAACCTAACCTTAAACCTCAAAGAACTAGAAAAAGAAGAAAAAACTTAGCCCAAAGTTAATATAGAACTAATATACAATACAGCTATCCCACTTCTGGGTATATATCCAAAAATTGATATCAAGATCTCAAAGAGATATCTGCACTGCCATGTTCATTGCAGCGTTAGTCACAATAGCCAAGATATAGAAACAACCTAAGTATCCAAAGGTCGATGAATGGATAAAGAAAACGTGGTATATACACACAATGGAACGTTATTCAGCCTTACAAAAAGGAAACCCTGCTGTATGAGACAACTTGGATGAACCTGGAGGACATGATGATAAGTGACATAAACCAGCCTCAGAAAGACAAATACCACATGATCCCACTTATATGAAGTACCTAAAATAGTCAAACTCATAGAAGCAGAGAGTCGAATGGTAGTTGCCAAGGGCTTGGGGGAGGAAGAAATGAGGAATCGCTGTTCAACAGGTATAAAGTTTAAGTTATGCAAGATGGGTAAGTTCCAGAGATCTGTTACATGACATTGTGCCTATAGTTAACAATACTGTATTGTACACTTAAAAATTTGTTAAGAGGGGGCAGATCTCATGTTAAGTGTTCTAACTACAATTTAAAATAAAATAAAATGAATATTCGCCACATCTCAGAAACCTAATTGGAAATTTACCCGACAGCATGTTTCCAATCATATGATTTCTCAGTTTTACAATCTGGCAAGTGGAATTTGTAACATCAGCCTGTGTTTGTATCCCACCCCCACCCCCTGCCACACACACACACACACACACACACACACTCATACACACACAAGATAGAGATGGAGAAAGCACATAAGTCAGAAATAATTTTCCCCCTTGTGCAAACTGGGCACTTCAAGAACAATAATTTTACTGTCACTTGGGTTTTATAAACTTTAGCACTGGAGCAGTGGATCTTGTTAAAAATACAAAGTCAGATTCAGAAGATGGAGGTGGGGTCTGAGATTTGCATCTCTAATAAGCTGGTTAGCTAATAAACTAACCAGCTGATGCTAATGCAGCTGGTCCAAGGACCACACTTGGAGTAGCAAGACTCTCACCACAAGAGTCTGAAGCAACCCATGTATCTACTGCAGAGACTAACAGCCATTGCGTTTTATTTAGGAGACATGGATCCTTATCAGTCAACAGGCCAGCTCTTTTAGCATCTTCCTACTGCATGTCCAATTATTCCCATTCCCATGTTCATAGAGGCTGGTTGTACTTATCCCAGCTGTTTATCCACTAGTGTGGGTTTCTCTGGAGGGAAGGAAACATTGTCTAATAGTAGTAGCGTCTTATATTTACACATGGTTTCCAGTTTACGAAACGCACTCACACATGTCATATCAGCCTCACAATGATCCTCAGAGGTAGAAACAGGGGTGTATTATAAACTCATTTGACAGAAGCAAGCAGAACACCTTCAGAATTGGCGTGATTAGGGAAGGCTTTTAGAAGAAAGTGACATTGAATATGAAGATCAAGAATGGATAGAGTTTCAAGCAGGCGAGGAGTGGGGGAAATAGCATTCCAAGAAGGGAAGATGGGATCCAAACACGCTGTAAACATATATTTAATGACTACCCTAAAACCCAATAAAATCAGCAGGAGCAAAAGTGTTCTAACTTTATTCTGTGGGAAGTAGGCACCATTAAAGAATTTTAATTCAGAGAGTGATATAATCAGATTCACCATGGAAGACTTTGAGTTCCACCTGGGCATCGCTGGTGAAAGTGGGGCCACCCAGGGGGCTGTTGAAGGGGAAGAAGTAACAAATGATGAAGCCGTGAAATGAGGCACTAGCAGTGGAAAGGGAAAAAACATATTTACAGGACGTTGTGCCTGACTGGATGTAGAGTATGACAGAGGAAACATTAATAGTTGAAGCCATCAGAAAAGATAAGCTTTTATATCTCAAGTGCCATAAAAATGTGCATGCCCTTTGATCTAATTATGTCTCACTGGGATTTTATGCTAAGGAAATAAATCTTCCAAAGGCAAAATCTCTTTCCACAAATATGTTCATTGTAGTATTATTTATAAGAGTAAAACTTTGGAAGCAACCTAAATGTTCATGATATGGTATGATTAAATAAATTATTGTGCAATAAGACTATAATGACATTATAAGATTAAACAAATAATTTGAAGGAGGGTTTTAAAAGACCTAATAAACAGATATACTTCCTGAGTGGGAAGAATTAATGTCTTAATGATATCAATTTTTCCCAAATTAATATATAAATGTAATGTAATGCCGAAGAAATCATTTTCAATTTGGACAAATTGATTCTAAAATTTTATGGAAAAATAAATGTATCACATTATGGAGAAAATTTTAAAAGGAAAGAACGTGATAAATTACTTGCAGTAACAGGTATTATAATATACTATTTTTACAATACAGTTGTCAAAATTGTGCATTATCGGCATGCAAATAGGCATGCCAAACAAAACAGAATAATGTCCAGAATAGACACAAATATATACGGAAATGTAATGTATGATATCTGACACCAGAAATCAGTGGAGAAATCATGGATTTGTCAATCAAGGGTAATGGTATAATTGACTATGCATTCAGAAGAAAATAAATTTAATTCTCTACCTCATATAATATTTAAAAACAATTCCTAGGATGATTAAAGATCTATTTTTTTTAAAAATTTAACGACAGAAGCAAAAAAGCAATACAGAAAACTCAGAGCCTTAATAAATACAATTGACAGATTTGACTAGGTAAAAACCCAAAACTTTTGTGTAGTAAAGTAGTCTATAAACAAAATCAAGGGAAATAGGACAGACACTGAGAAATGTTCAAAATATATTTAACAAAGTGTTAATATGTATAATAGTAAAGGAGATGTCAAAAATTAATTTTGAAAAAGAGAGACATACCAGAAGAAAAATAGGCATAGAATTGAATAGCCACAGGATAACAGAAAAAATTCAAAAATAATAAACATGTGAACTCAGTCTCACAAGAAATCGGGAGACTGAATTAGAACAACAATAAGACATCATATTTTGTTTATCAGACTGGCAAAAATTAGATTGATAAAATCCACTGCTGGCAAGGATGTGAGAAAACATCTTTGTTAGAAGTGTGTATTGGTAGGAATGTATATTGATAAATATTTTGGGAAGAATTTGGAGATATATATGAAAATTTAAAACATTCCTACTCTACAACTCAGTAATCTCACTTCTAGGACTTTATAACATTTTTGGAGAGCAAGTGGCAGTGATCTATCAAAATTTTAGCTCTCATTCCCTTTGACCCAACAATGCCATTTCTAAGTATCTATCCTAAGGTACATGCAAAGATAATCATCTTAACCCTTTTACAATAAAAAGTTGAAATTACCTAAGATCTAACAATGGAAGAATGGTAGAATAATTACAAACTAGGCAGCCATTAAAAAGAGTAGGTTAAGTCTATAGCTAGGAACCTAGAATACATAACTGCATTAAGCTTAAAAAAGATAAGTCACAAAACTATTCCATTTTAAGTTTAAAAAAACATATGCACCGGGGCCGGCCCAGTGGCATAGTGGTTAAGTTCATGCACTCCACTTCAGTGGCCCGGGGTTCCCCGCTTCAAATCCTGGGAGCAGACCTACTTACCACTCATCAAGCCATGCTGAGGTGGCTTCCCACATAGAGCAACTAGAAGGATGTACAACTATGCCATACAACTATTTATTGGGGCTTTGGGGAGAAAAATGGTAAAAAAAGAAGAAGATTGGCAACAGATGTTAGCTCGGGGGCCAATCTTCCTCAAAAAAAAAATGCATGTGCATATAGAGACACGACTATATAAATGTAGGAAAAAGATAAATATGCACCAATACGTCAATGGTGGTCACCTCCAGAGATGAGATTAGATGAAAGAAGGAGGCTGTGTGATTTGGGAGGATTGTATTTTACTTTATAGATATAGATATGGATTTTCTAACACTGCTGGGATTGTGGGTTATTTGGAATGTAGTTCTCAAAGAAGAAAGATGAAGGACCAAAGATAAAACTCTTCCCATTCAGGGAGGAGAGAGAAGAGGGACTGTGGTAAAGCCAACACAGGAATGTCACAGACAGATAGAGGGCAGCTGGGGGAGGGCAGGGCTGAAAGCCCAGGAATGGGAGCTCCAAGAGGAGGGCGTGAAGGGGTGCAGAATGCTGCAGAGAGGCTGGGGTGGATGCAACCAAGAGAGCAGACGATGAGCATTGGTGGTGGAAGCCGGTGCAACGGAGATTAAGGCAGCCGCTTTCCACTCTGCTTGCTCATCTTGGTGGAAACAGAGAAATCAGGGCCCCACCCTAAACCTCCTGAATTAGAAGCTCTCAAGCGACACCCAGACACAGCCCATTTCAAACACGCTTCAGATGATCGCGGTGTGTAGCCAAGGTTGAGAATCACTGAGCGAAGGCATTGAGAGCATAGTAAGTCAGGGAAGATGAGGAGTGTAGGTCATTCTTTACCAAGATTGAATGATGAAGAGAGGAGTGAATTAAGTTGTAAGGCCACCAAAAGAGTTAGCAGGGTCAGGGAAGATGTGAGGATGTTGTAGGCTGGGATAAAGAAGCCCACGGGGCAGAAAAGATGAAATATAGGAGGAAGGTGGGGGAAGAGAAAAAAGGAACTTAATGTTGCTAGACTTTCTGTTATTTGTCAGGTATTTTATATATGCTATCACCATTATTATTCCTTTTACTGGTGATTAATAATCACCATTATTATTATTTTTGAGGCATGTATTACTGCATCCAATTTACAGTGAAGCAAGTGAAGCTTACGGAAACCAAACGAAGAGCAAGGACCCAAACCATGCCAACGGCTGGCTCTTTCCTCTGCATTGGGCCATGGAGTGTGGTCTTGGAGGCAGTGGGCAAGGACGGGGGCCAGGACTCAGCTGGAGGAGTAGCTTGGAGGAAAGGAGGAACATCCACTGAGACAGAGTAGAGCAAGAAGGGAACAGTCATAAAGGGGCTGGAGTGTGTTAGTGTATAGAGAAGGAAGCAATGACAAAATTTGGGGGCAAAGAGGAGAGACGTTGAGGCTCACAGCGGACTTTCTTCATCATCTCTGTAAAGCTGGGACGAATGCTGGTGGCTTAGAGACAGTGCCTGCTTGCTGCACAACAGAGCAGAAAGCCAGCCTTGCCCTTCTCTGCCAGTGAAATGTGCATTACTCACTCAACAACCAATCTGTCACCTGCTGGAAGCGATGAACACAGATGAGCTGAGCTGACTGGGAACAAGGAGGAAAAGCAAGGTTCCTACCTTCCAAGAGCTGTCAGTCTACAGTTATCCAGAGTGATGTCTTTTCACCAGCTATTAAAATTGCCTGATTAGAACATCTCCAAAAAACTCAGAGATCCTTTGCCTTGCAAAGGTCATATAGAAATATTATGTCATTGAAGATCCCTGGGTCACCCAGCGGTTTTGAAAATAAATGGGGGTTGCATACCTTTGTGGCGACCCATGAGCAAATGTTAACATACCCGGATGATCACAGGAGGCACGTGAAGGCTGTGCATGAAAGACAGCTCTCCCCTGAGCTAAGAGAACATGATGGAGTCTCAGGGTTAATTGTGCAGGGCCATGTTATTGATCAGGAAGCAACAGGTGATTATGCCGATGCGGGTACCTGTGGGCTTTGAATCCAAAAGGATCACGAAAGCATCCTGGGATTTCCAATGTCGTCCTGAGGCCTGGCCACTGGCTGCCAATGAATATCATTTGCCAGTTATTCCAGAGTGGCAATCAATCAAAGGGGGGAAGCCCAGCATTCCAGCAATTTTTTTTGTTGAAACTCAACAGCCTTTGTGTAAAATATCCCCTTGGTGCCCCTCTGGGTAATGAAACAGTCATACACAATATTAATTCGTGGCATCAAACTGAGGCTAGCAACTTACTAATTGAGAGAGCACTATTTGATTCAGGCAGCTACTACTATTCCTTTCAGTACCTTTTTTGCAAGAAAAAAAGTGGAGGTAGTGCATGGTTTTGTTATTACCGGGGGAAAAAAAAAACCCGAACCACACACAGCTCTATTAGAAAAGGTAAATTCTATACTTGTGGAAAACAACAGAAGTGTGGATTATTTAGGCACATCCAATGTTTCTGTGTTATACTCATGTCGCAGAGAATAAACACAGCACCCTGGAAGTTTGGGCTTTGGGGTATCAAAAAAGAAAGCAAAACCTGCTTGGGTCACGGACTGTTTATTTTCTTTTGCCCCTTTCCCTCTGACCCCTCCTTCTTCTCGGGGAAGGTGAGATTTAAATCCCCGGAGCCCCCTTCAAACGTTGTCACGCCGCTGTTCAACGTTATTCAGAAATAAGGAAAGAAATTTGACACGGAGACACTCCACATCTTGGCTGCCAGGAGAAATACCATCTTTGAGGTCATTTAATTTATGAAGATATTTTTATTATTGTTTCGTCCGTTTATTTTCTGGTACCGTCTCAGTGCAAGATGTGTGACCCTGAAAAACCAACCTGGGGTGAATCAGTTATTTCTTCTCCACATCTTTGCTGCGTTCTGGCTCCCCCAACTACCTCCCTCACCTTGTAAAACTGGCAGGCTCTGGACATTTTGCATGCTGAAGAAAATCACTGTTTTGCCTCCAGCAAGGAACAGAACTGTTGCAACACTGACTCCTCCTCTAATGAAGAAAGAGTGAACAAGTGCACTGAGTTGAGCTGCTTCTCCTACAGCCAAAGGGCTGGGGACGTGGACCCGAGGCTGAAATCCCGAGACACCCATTTTCCGGGCTGGGCTTCCCCTTCCTTCCCCCTCTGTCTTACTCGCTCCTCTCCTTGCTTCTTCTGGATTTTGTCGGCTGTTCATGAAACAGCTTTACACACAATGGACCTCGTCGTCCTTTTGCAGGAAGCGCTCGCTGACTGATATGGCAGACTTTGCTCGCCGGCAAAAGTGAGTAGCCACGGCCGGCTAAGCCGGGGGCGGCGCGGGCGGCGCGCGGGCGCCGGGGCTGCGGGTTCGAGGCCGCGTGCGGGGCGGGGAGCGAGGGCAGCCGCGGGCGCGGGCTGCTCAAGAAAACCCCAGAAACCGGCCGGAGCCGGCAGAGGGGCTGCCCAGCCGCGGCAACCTGTGGGAAAGCGGGGCTCTGACCGCAGTCAGCATTGATGTCGCTTCTCGGAGGAGCTAAAAATACTCCCCCCATCCTAGCTTTTACTACTGCACACAATGGTCTTTTTAAAAGGCATCTTCAGATGCATCCTTGAGAATGAGTTTCAGTGTGATTGTGGGATTCTCAGAATGTAAATGATTTACGTCAAATTGAAAAGAAAAATAGCGGGGAGGGAAAAGAGGCTCAGACAGGTGATGTGATGAGAACGGACGTGAAAATTCTCCCAGGAGCAGCAGCAGCAGCAGCAGCAGCCTCCCGGGTATCCGGTGGGGAAAGTTTAGTGCTACCTGTGCTGACCCGAAAGGCGTGGCTCCCCCCGAAAGGCAATGGGGATAGCGGCAGGTAAGCAGCCTCCTGGAGGCTCCCGTAATCCGGAGCAGGAGGGAGGCCAATTGACCTCAGCAGAGCAATCCAGGCCAGAGAGGAAGCTGGAAGGAGAGCAGAAGAGGAGAGAGGAGCGGAGGGGAGAGGAGGAAAGTCAGGCAAACTCAGGTAACTGGGGAGTCAGAGCGCTGGAAGGGGAAAGCAGGGGCTGCAGTTCTAGCTCTCTGAGTGGGAACATATCCTTTTAGTGACCTCTACCTGTATCCTGGGGAAGCTTCCCAGGTTGCCCTAATAACAACCACCTTAGGATTTTCTATGATTGGACTTCAAAATGGTTGCAAAATGTTATTATTAACCTGGAGGGATTCGTTTGTCTTCATTCATCAAGTTGGCTCGCAAAGATTTCCCACCTGAATCTCATGTCTCTTGGTCAGTGGAGTGCTGCTAACCCTAGCCCTGTCTCTGGCTGTGAAAACTTGGGCAAGACACCTATCCTCTCTGAGCCTTAGTTTTCTTTGCAACATTAGGGAAATTAATTATTGCATATATATCTCATTAAACATTTTAGGCTTGCATATATGTGTCTGTGTGTATTTATATACAATGGGGTAAAAGTGCTGAATAGTGTAAGGAAGAAGCAGATGAAAATTTTAATTTTAGTGGTTCTTAGAAATTGGTGTTCTTTTGAGAATTAGCTATGAGTCCTCTCGCAAGGGGAAAATATATTATTATGGAAGGTACAAGTTTTTGTAAGAATCCCTAAGGGTTCGTGGACACCCTTGAAGACTCTGCTTGAACCCCAGGTGAACGTCCTTTGCCTTCCTTTTGAGGACCTGCATCAAGACCATCCAGCCAAACCTCTGCTGGTAGCTGGGCTAGCTTTAGGAGTAATCTCCAGTCTTCCCTGGGGTCTGGAGTCAGCTATGCTGCTGTAGGAGAAAGCCCTACTCTCAGGAGTGAGCTCCCAGGACTCTGTTTCCCAAGGGCTTCAGCAATCTCTGCCTCCTGGGGAACCCTCCTCACAAACTCATTTAATGACTTTGCTAAGGTTATGGTCCTCACCCCTGGTGTTCTCAGTCCTACAAGCAGCACTGGAGAGCCACCAGCAGAGGGTCACTGTCTGTCTCAAAGAGAGCTCTTCAGGTTGCCTAGCTGGATGTCAGACTGTGGAGCCAAGGTTTTGTTTTGAAATGAAGTACTATTTGCTCTCCAATGCGTAGTAGGAATAGTAATGGTGTTCTTTTGGACTTCTGTACTTTTCCTTTAAGGTACTAGGGACTCGTGTCCTGTGGGACTTGGTCTTCCATTGGCAGTGCCAGCAAAGCGTAGCAGAGGACACACAGAGTTTGGAGTCTAACAGACTGGGCTTCAAATCTTGGCTCCCACACTTTGGCAAGTCACTGAACTTCTGTGAGCCTCACTTTTCCTGCAGTAAAATGGGAAACAATACCCAGTTGTTAGGAAAACAGAAAATGAAAAATGGAAATGCCTGGTCGATAGCCAGTGATAAACTGCTATTATTAATGTTAATGTGAGGTTATAAGTAAGTGCCAAATAGTCTAATGCTTTTGTAGAGCAGCTTACTTTCTCTCCTATGGGGCTTACATCAGCAAAAGGATGAGTAAAATCAGTTCTGGTCTAATTATTCTCAAATATGAGTAGTGGGTTCATAATACAGGGTCAGGTCTGCCACTTCACCTTCATCCAGCAGAGTATTCTGTGTTGCCAGCAAGTAAAATGTGTCCAGACTAGCATGGATTCTCAACCCTTTCTCTCAGTTCTCTTTTGACCCATACTCTTGAATACAAAACAGCTAAATCTGTGCCTGTAGCTACAAACGTCTTGGCATGGAAACTGGAGAGGTCTCGTGGCTGTATCCATCTCCAGAAACACAAGAAGCTGTCTCTATAAAGAGAAGGGTCTCCACTGTCATTGTTCACAGTGTGGCACAGATTTAGCCAATTCAACTTATTCTTTCTCTGTCTGTCTCTCTCTTTGTCTCTCTCTCTCTCTTTGCAATCTTGACCCGTTAGTTGCAAAAAGCTGGATGATGTAGAAATGTGGGAAAGAAATACCAGAACCTTAAAAAGAAATCGGATATCCTCAAAGTAGCCATTCCAAAGATCGATCAGTAAATTCTGGCAAGGCATTCTTGGATGCAACGTTGACAATATTGATACCTACTATTCATTGAGCCTTCAAGATGTACTAAGCACTTTCTTACATTATGTCAATTAATTCTCATAGCAACACTACAGGATATGAATTATCATTTAAAGCTTTACAGATAAGGAAACTGAGGCTTATAGAAGTTTGCCCAGTCTGCATACCTGGTAAAAGGCAGAACAAGGATCCAAGCCCAGGTCTGTCTGATGTTGAGCCACCCTCTTTTTCCTGCCAGCTGGTCCCCAACCCGGTTCTTCTTCTAAAGGGCAAGAATAACCAAATCTTCTGGATGATTTTATGTGACGTGTACATGTACTTTGCATGTGATACATACTAATAGGCAGCAACGATGAAATCACCTTCCCACTTTCCCAACCCTTCCAAAGTCCAGCTGTGAGATTCAAGATAGGCAATATCAAACCTCAGCAGGTGAGGCTGGCTCTAGGCCATTGACTTCCTGAACAATTATTTTAGATTAAAAAGAGCTCTGGAATTTTCATTCTCTACTACCTTTAGTATCAGAACACCATTTATATTTACCTCCCTGTGTTAAACATTCATTCATTCATCCATTCATTCAACAAATACTTGCTGGGCTCTGAATAAGACAGACCAGGTCCTTGCTCTGTGGGAGCGTCTATGCTAGAGAAAGTGACAGGTAAGAGGGAGTAAACAAACATATAACTCAGATAATTTTAGATATTGATAAATGCTATAAAGAAAGTAAAGAAAGGCTGAGAACTAGAAAGTAACAGGGCTTGGGGCTTTAAAATAGGACAGCCAGAGAAGATTTCTGTGAGAAGATCACCCTTGAATTTACACCTGTGTAATAAGAGGGAGCCAGCCGAAAGAGGGTCTAGGGAAAGGGCTGCCTTAGCAGAAGAAACCTCAGGGGAAAGGTCCAAAAGTGGAATAAATTAAGCACTATAGCCTCAAATACAATGAGTTGACCCCTTAGAAATCAAGTTGGGTTTTCTGTAGGGGAAATTATTGTTTGAATGCCTATTATACCATCCCAGGCTGTGCGGTGTTCTTTATACCAATCTTATTTAGTCTGTCCAACAGGAGAGTTAGCTATTTGTGTCTTGATTTGATGTTGAAGAAACCAAGACTCATACACAGTAAGCAGCTAGCCCAAGGTTACAAAGCTGGTATTTTAATCCCGCTTTGGATTCAAATATATAGTCTGTTTTGCTTCAAAGCCCAAAACTTCTTGCTAACACAGCATGTGGCCTTTGAGATTATTTCTTCTGGGAGATAGTGAAAGAACTAGCAGAAGGAAAATGTATCAAAAATATATTAGGTAGTTAAATGCTGACAGTTAATTTCTGTGTGATGCCCCAGATTCCATTTAGTGCATCTAAACCTGCACTGTGCAATACAGTAGCACTAGCCACATGTGGCTATCGAGCACTTGAAATGTGACTGGTCCAAATTGAGATGTGCTGTAAATATGAAATATACCCTATATTTCAAAGACCTAATACCAAAAAAAAAAATCTCATTAATTTTTATATTGATTATATGTTAGAATGATAATATTTTGGGTGTATTACTTTAGATGAAATATATTATTAAAATTAATTTCATATGTTTCCTTTTAATTTGTTCTAATGTGGTTAATAGAAAATTTGAAATCACATATGTGACTCGCATTATAACTCCATTGAACAGCTGGTCTAGACTAATAAGTTGACAAAGGCATGATAGGAAATTTTTCTCCCTTCTCCCTAACATAACTTTTTCCTCTATTCTTGGCTCAGACTCCTTCTCCAGACTGTCCCAAAATTCAGTTATTCGGTGAAGCAGGAAACAAGAGAAAAAGACGTCCTGGTGCGTCACCCCCCCTCATTCTTCTGCTGAGCAGGTGATAATGTGAAACCTTCTATATTGTGTCACTATTGGATTTGATGAAATAGACTCAGTGGTTACATTCCTCACCACTCATCCTCTCACTCAGGCAAATCTCAAGCAGCTTTCAAACATCCTATGACCAAAGGGTCATTTTGAATCTGGATTTACAGTTTTACCTTTAAATCACTTCCCAATGTCTTTGTTATTCCAGGCACTTCATAAAATCAGATGAGGACACAGCCAGGGCTTCATGTTTGTGTGCAAAGCTCATTAAATAAGTCATCTCTTTGTGGTGATAAATGTTTCTCTTTCTCTGTCGTTTTGGTTAAAACAGCTTGAACAAGGTACAGTCTCGGTTTCCAGAAGGCTGCTCAGAGGACATCACAGAAGCCCGTTTTGCTTTATTTTGTCTGCTAGTTAAAGTGGCCCTTGGATATGTCAATGAAATAAAGATATGATTTGTTCCTGAAAGAAAGTTTCATTTCTTCCAATAGCAAGAGCAGTCAGATTCTGGAATTTTTAGTGGTAGCCTCTGACCTGGGATAGCAGAGACCTGGATTCTACTTTTGTCTACTGGTCTGTGTGTTACCCTCACCCTCCTTCTCCCAACAATCCCATAGTAAGTTCAAAGTTGATGAGATAAAGCCACATAAAATGCTAATGGAGAAACGTGCTATAAAAATGTTGGCCGTGTTTATCATTGATAACCTGAGGACTGAGGGCTTCACTTCTGTAGACATTTGCCTGAAGGGAAGAGTTTCCTTCCTGTGGCTAGAACAAAGCACTATACAAGATGCTCTTCGAAATATACAAATAGCATTTGTTCATTTCCACTTGAAATCTAAATCTAGGGGGAAATGGCAGTAAAGAAGCTGACATGAGTGAACGTAGTGTTTCTATATCAACAGTAACGTATTTTTAAGCATCTTCTAATCCAAGAAGTCAGTGCCAGACTCCATGGGGGAAATAAAAGAAGAATAAAGCAAGGTCCCTGCTCTGGAAGAGCTTATTATCTGGTTGGGAAGATGGGCATAAACATAAAACACCAGTAGCAATTAAGATAGAATTTTCTATGTGTTACATGAATGGTACAATTCGAGTTTGGGGGTTCCAGAGGGCAGCGTGGCCATAAACCCTAAAGTACATTGAGAAAGACAAGGTTAGAGATAGGCGTTGAAGGATGGAAGGCTAGGCTAAAGACAAATGGAAATGGGGAGAGAGGGCATTCTAAGTAAGGAAAAACACGTGTGGCGTGACCATGGAAATGTGCATGGAGTGCTTGGGGAGGTGACAAAGGACAGTTGGAATCACCAGGGAAGCTTTTAAAAGATACTGATGCCTCAACTGCATCTCCAGAGTTTTTATTTAACCAGTTTAGGAATGAGGCCTGCGTATTAGTGTTGTTGTTGTTGTTTTTACTTCCCCAGAATATTCTAACGTGAAGCCATGGTTGAAAATCACTGAGCAAAAACACAAGGTCTTCATGTCATAATTATGAGAAATAAAAGAGTGGTATTTTATTTATTTTTTTGTGTGTGAGGAAGATCAGCCCTGAGCTAACAACCATGCCAATCCTCCTCTTTTTGCTGAGGAAGACTGGCCCTGGGCTAACATCTGCGCCCATCTTCCTCCACTTTATATGGGACGCCACCACAGCATGGGCTGACAAGCAGTGCGTTGGTGCACGCCCGGGATCCGAACCCGGGCCACCAGCAGCAGAACGCACACACTTAACCACTACACCATGGGGCCGGCCCCAAAAGAGGGATATTTTAAAGGAGATTAAATGAACAATCAAGATGTGTGGTCTTGGGGCTGGTCCAGTGGCATAGTGGTTAAGTTCACGCACTCTGCTTCCATGGCCCGGGGTTTGCAGATGCAGCTCCCAGGCACAGACCTACACACCACGTATCAAACCATGCTGTGGCAAGCGTCCTACATATAAAATGGTAGAGGAAGGTGGGCATGGATGTTAGCCCATGGCCAATCTTCCTCAGCAAAAAGAGGAGGATTGGCAACAGATGTTAGCTCAGGGTTAATCATCCTCACCAAAAAAAAAAAAAAGAAAAAGAAAAATGTATGGTCTTTACTTTGTGGAAATTTTTTATAAACATATATTTCTATATTATATACACATATTTCATATATTTCATATATTCCTTTTAATTCACAGATAATTGTTGTTCATGGTGATTCTATATACTTGAATGGTGTGGCTAAAAGGAGTAACCAGCTGCCCGTTCCTGTACTCTGCGTACTTTAGGAGTGCCCTGTAGTCAATGCTAGCTAAGTGTGAAGCAATTGGTATCTCACAGCTGCTTATATTCACTAGGTGTTGTGTAATCATTGCAAAGGGCTTTATTATCATGCCCCATTCGTGCCTACAGTAGCTATTTTATAACAATCTATAACCCTCCCTCACCTCTCCAACTTTACAAATTGGGAAATGGAGGTTAATTACTTGCCTTGGGCCTTCAGGTTAGCTGGTGACAGAGTTGAGATTAGAATTCTCAGCCACTGAATTCAACATATCTTATTTGGCTCCCATAGTAAGTCTGCCCAGTCTCTTGTTGGTGTTAGTGTACTCTGTACCTAACGATGTTATTTCTTCAATGAACGAATGAGTGTTAAAGATCAGTAGGTGAAAGATGTCTGCCCGAGCTGCCAGCACTGTGATCATGAGCGTCAGCAGCCCGTGGGCAGCCACAGCGGTCCCAGGAGCCCCATTCCTACCGTCTTGGAGTTTCCATCAAGTGAAAGCTTGGTCATGCATACTTATAGCTCATCCACTCTTCCTCTGGAAAGTGAAGCCTCCCTAGCCCCAGAGCTTTAAGGCTGCTCTGTTTTCTCTTCTCTGAAGCTCCTGTTCACGAAAAGGATATTGATTTTTGCTATACACCTGAAGGAGAAAAAAGCCCAGCGCTTTCTACAGCTGCATTTTCAAAGAATTGCTTATATGTCTTGGGAACTTCTGGATTTATTGTCAATGGTGAGGCTTGGAGGTCTTCATAAAGGGGAGTGGAATAAAGTTAGAGTCCTAGCACTACAGCTTCTTTAGGGCAAGAATATTGCTCAATTTAGTGCCATCTTCAAATAGGTATTTTCTTTTATTCAGTCTCCAAATCCATGACTGATTTAAGAACAATTTCCAATATCTTTCTAGATAGCCAAAAGTGAGCCTCTAAAACAGTGGTTCTTAACACTGATTGCACATGAGAATCATCTCAGGAGCTTTAAAAGATACAGATGCCCAGGCCCCACCCATAGACCCTTTGAATCAAGATTCTGGGAATGGAGCCTACGCATCCATATGTATTTGCTGTTCTCCAGGTGATTATGATGTGCATCAGTAAGAGCTGATCTTACTGCTCAGCTAAGATCTAAATCTTAATTACTAATTTCTGTTTCTTCTTTTGCCTTGTTTTAGATCACATGATCCCAGAGAACCATCCAAACCATATTTTTGTTGGGTAGCAACTTCATCATTCTGCTCTTTGGGAAGCATGATTTCTAGCATAATATTAAGTTTTCTACCTATATAAACTGACTCCATACTCAGAGTGGCTCTGCATAGCCTCATGACTAAAATTTCTATATGTGCAATTTGGAAATCAGGTTGCCAGAAGATTGATAATTATGCAATTGAAAGATAAAGATTAAGCTTCCCTGCCACCCATGTATTAAATTTCCCAATTGCTATGTTGCTCTTTAGTTAACCAACACTTGCTTTCCTGTCTCAGCCATTTTAAAGCCAATTAATTTCATCGCTGTTCACACCCTTATTAAAAATATAATTACAGCAGTATTCTCCAGGGACTGTCATTGGGTAGACTTTACAAGGTGAATTGGCCAAGAACTGACTAGGTTGTGTAAAACCCTCTCTGTCCCAGCAAATCATTTGGATTGCAGAGGCTACCAGCATCAGACTGGGCTAGGGGAGTCATGAATTTTGGTTTGCAAAGAGCCAATTACAAGTCATCCTAAATATAGAAGAACCTAGGATATAAAAAGTCATTCTAGAATCAATCTGAGAGTGATTATCCAGAGTCTAGTTAAGGCCAGAGACTTCAGCCCTTTACAGAAGGTTGTATTAATGCCAAAAAGCAACCAGGTGTTTGTACTAGATTTGGTACAACGATGTACCATTGTACTTTTCTGGAGTGCTAAGATTGCAGGATTAGGAGAAGATAAGAAACTATTAAGGAGATTGCAGGGAGAAGGGTGGGAAAGGTCCTGCTGATGGCCAAGCATGATGGGCATTGGCAATTTTGATTCACTCAACTTTATGGAGAGTCCACTATGTGCCAGGGACTGTGACAGGAGCTGAGAACAGAGATGAGGTTCCTGCTCTCGTGGAGTTTATATTCCAGTGAGAGGAAACAGATATCCATATTAAGAAACAAGTAAATAACATCAAATGAGTTAGTTAATGACGTGAAGAAAAATAAAGTGAGGTAAAGGGAATAGAGTCTGATGGGGGCTGCTTTAAATAGGCTTATAAGAGTTGCTCTCTCTGAGGAGGTGGCATTTGAGCTAGCACGACAATGTTAAAGAGAAAGCCCCACAGAGATCAGGGAGAAAGAAGGCCAGGCAGAGGGGACAGCAAGAGCAAAAGCCATGAGGTTGGAAAAGGTTGGACATGTTCAGGAAACAGAAAGGAGACCAGTATGGCTGGACCTTAGGGAGGAAGGGATAGAAAGGCAGGCGGGAAAACAGGTCAGTGCGCCGAGGTCGTGGGATGAAGTCAGGATTATAAGTGCTTTAAGGAAATCATTGGGAAGTTTTAGGCAGGAAAGTAACATGTTTTACCTTGCACCTTAGAGCTCTCTTAGGCTTCTGTGTGGAGAATGGATTGTAGACTGAAAGCAGAGGAGGGAGTCAGAGGCTGATCAGCAGAACAGCAAGAGGAGAGGATGGATCAGATAAGGTGCTAGCAGTAGAGTCAAAGGAGTATTGGGTTCAGGAGCAAATGTGGAGGTAGGGCCAGCCTGGCGTTCAGATGGTCAGGGCAGGTACAGGTAACATCAGACCTTGTCCTGTCTGACAATTGCTCCTGCCAACTTGGACCACTGGTTTTGAACCAAAATTGAATAACACCTAGTGCTATTTGGAAACATTAGGGATTTTGACCTTTAACTTATTTAAGCATGATAAAAACAAATTCCTGTCCAAGAATAAATCTCTGTTTGCTGCTTTTTACCTCCTAACCATAAAAATTTCATCTTGTCTCTTAAAACCATTCTGATGGGTTTCATTGTTTTTGATTACTGTGCTTCTCAAAAGTGCTGGAAATGTCACATTCACATTGCTGATTTATCTCTTTTCTGAGTATTTTGACACTTTGTCTATATTTACCAAGTCTTTCATGCTGTCAGACACTTACACATGGCTTTTTGCAGTTTGTCAGTTTCTCCATATAAATGTTAACATTCTAATAACGAGCATTTAATGAGCACTTACTATATTCAAGGCCTTGTTTTAAGAATTTCATATGTTTTCACTGATTTTATCCTCCCAACCACCCTTTGAATAAGTACTTTTATTATTTTATAAATGAAGAAACTGAGGCAAAAAAGGAGGTGAAGCTGTTTGCCGAAGATCACACAGCTGCTAAGTAGTGAAGCCAGTTTTTGAACTGAGTCTGGCTGCGGAGTTCCGGGTTCTTAAGTCACTAAACTGTGCCACTTTTTATCCGGCTCCCTTTCACTCTTTCCTATGTAACTGAAGCTGCTACCTTCAGAAGCAGACTTGTTTCTCCTGCAAAAACCCTAAGGTACCACTAGGAGGCACTTCAGCTGGTCAGGGCTGCCAGGAGTGGGACTGGAGGGGAAGTGGCATAATTCAGAGGCTGGATGATTCAGCTTCTCTCCGGGAAGTCTTTGCATCTAAACCACCTGCCATCTGCCAAGGCGGGAGGAAAAACCCCCACCCAGGATGCTGGCTGGACAAAGTTGCCAACACCAGAGAACTCTCGATGAAATGGTCCCTCTTCTCCCCTTCTTCTGCCCACTACTCATGGTTCCTGTTGTTCCCACCTACCTGCCCCTTCTCAAAGGGCTGAAGAAATCAAAGTTACTCAAACTGTGCAGCAAATTCTACTTGCTCTCCAGGATCATCTGAGGCTGGCTTTTAGAAACTAACAAAAAGAGAGTCATTAATTCATTTGTTATCACATTTTTGCTTTAAAAATATTGAAGATACTCTCCAGAGTTTTATTATTAGAAGTGAAATAAGCCTGGAGAAAGCAATAGTTCATGCTGTCTTCTCTACCTTCCACTGCATATCTGCTTCCAGAAAATTCTTCTCTCAAATTACTTGGTTTTACAATAATCAGCTTGAAAGTAACAGATCTGCCCCTCTTCCTAATGGTAGTAAGATGGTGAATTTAACAGAATTGAGGTTTATACAAAGAAATTCATTAAGGTTTCTTAAACTCCATTAATGAATTCTTCCGCAATGATTGTAAAGGCAGTAATTGCGATGATTCATCTCAGCTGTAAGTTTTAACTTGTTATATACGTCAATTAAATAGAAGGCAAGTTTTTTTGCTCTAATTGCCACTGGGTAATTTTCTATAGAGATGGACGTGTATTCATTAGAAGTGGTGAATTTATATAATCAAATCATCCATCTGTGTATTCATCTGTTTGTTTTCAACAAAAGTGTTATTTTAACATGTTATACAATGCATGTCAGATATTTTCCATAGAAAATAGTCATATTAACTTCTATAGTTAAAACCACAGTTATATTAACTTCCAAATTCAAAACTACAAAGGAAAAGAAGAACTATAGTTATAGTTGCATTAGACTTATCATCTTATTTAAGTTAGGAAGATTGCAGTGGAACATCAATGAATTAAAGAAAGTTTGAAAGCCATTTCGAGTCTTTGAATATCCTCCAAATAGCTCAGAATCCTACAAATAGCTTAACTTTTTAAAATTTATTTTCAAACCAATAAGGTAAATTCCTCTTTTGTGGGATGGTTTTGATTAAATATGCAGCAGAAAGGAAGGTCGAATGAAATTGGATATGTCCTAAGCTAAAACCTGGTCATTCAAAGATCAGAGCAATGTGATGCCATCTATGTGATCATAGGGGGTGATTCCATTGCCTCATTCGGAGTTTGACTAGGAGAGTTTTATTTTTCCTTTAGCAAACTTTTCTGATTTTGCTTTTCAAAAGACATCCCTGAAACCATAACATTGTTCAGATCTGTGACTTTTTAAATTTTATTTATTTTTATATATGGTTTAAAATTTAAGGTACAAAAAAGAATTCAGTGAAAAATATGTCTTCCCTCTCCTGTCCCACAGCCACCCCTTGCCTCCATAAGTAATCACTGTTATTAGATTATTATCAAAAATGTCCCATGCCTTTACAAAAATACACCATGTTTATGAATATGGGTTAGATGTCCTTTTGCAGTTATTTCCCATCTGAGATGCTGTGGCTCTGTGAAGCCAGAGCCTACATTCTGTTGCTGACCTCCCAGTCCTACTAGCACTGATTCTTTATAGGTCCTGGAGCTTCTTCTCTAAACTCAAGTATATTATTCAGTGTGGCTGTTAGAGTCTGAACAGCAGTATTTTCAGAGAAGAGTTTATCTTGCCAAGTATAGAGGAGGAGATGAAATTACACAAGATGCCCACCTCTGGGTATTGGTGAGCATACGCTTTCAGTGGTGATTTTACAAATAATCTAGATGGAGTTGTTAAGTGTCAGGCTGAGGGTCCTAGGATTGAAGCCTGCTTGAGCAGGCTTGAGCAGAAGACTGTAGGGACTTGGGAATGTTGGGGTTCACTTAGAGCCCCAACATGCCACATGTACCTACTTTCAGGAGAGTGGAGGTATAAGCTCCTCCCTGCATTCACCAAGCCTCCGTGCCATCATGGGTCTCAGAAGTCTCTCAGCAGGAATGGATGTCCTTTGCATGGGTTGGATGTCCAGAAAGATGGGTGGAGTTGAAAATCAGTCGATGGAGCTAGCTACTTGTTAAGATTTGGAAGGAGTATGAAGGAAAGCAAAACCTGTGACCTGAAGGAGCATTTTAGAATGCACTCATTTAATCCATGGTCTTACCCCCATCACCTTCATTTATCACCCTGTGTTAGATAGTCATATGCTTATTATTATCAACACCACTACGAAGCTACCTGAAGGCAGGACTATGACTAATTCCCCTTTGTATACCCTGCCTCAGAGCCTAACAATGTCTTCCAAATTGCAATATTCAATAAATGGGTTAAACCTATCAGAAATGAATGTTTCAAATGATCACAGATTACAGATGATTAGAAATCAAATCTTTGTCAGCTCATACCAGTTCTAACTAAATGGCTGTCCACGTGACCAAAAGAAATGGAAGTTTGACAATTACCTGTATAGGTCTGGACGCCAAAGCGGTAAGGCAGCAAACAATCTTTTGTGTAGACCGATGTCGCAGGTTGTCCATGGTCATCACACAGTCATGATCAGTTACTTGCATATCTCCTCTAGGGGATCACACAGATCTTCGGGTATGTAAGCCCGAAGAAACAATTTCACCTACTTATTTCACCTCTCCTCCACTATTGTCCTACTCTGTTCCAGAAAGAATTCTCTTTTGCTTCCACTTACCATACTAAGATGCCCCACATCAGCCCCCAGTCCTTTTTTGTCCTCACTCCCACTGTATTGTCTGTTTTCCTCTGTCAAACACCTTCCTCCTCTGAACTGAATGTTCCTAAGAATGTGTTAGAGAACTTGATAAACGATTCAGTCCACCATTGTTCAAGAAATGAACACTTCCATCATTTGTATTTTAATAGCAGTGGTTCAACCTAAAGACTCTACTACTGGTGGAAACTTCACTAGCAGCTAGGTGAGGGAAACATATGGGGGACAGGTGAAGACCTCCAAACATACTTTGCAGTAGCTTCTGCTGCTGCCTACATGTAATATACAATTTCAAGAAGCCTTTTTGGTATCCAGATGAGTTCAAGGTAAGCCCTCCATACCTGAGACTTTACTTCTATTTCTAAACATCAATAGATTAGGGTCTTCCAAGGACCTGGAACTTGCCCTCAGAGTGAGAGTCTTTTGTGAGTCTTGCAAATGAGAGCAGCATTCACTGGAATCAAACAGACTCAGCACAAATCTTAGCTCTGATTTATAGGAGTAAAGCTGTGGAGCAAGTTAGTTACCTTTCTGTGCCTTACTTTCTCATCTATACAATGAGGACACTGAAACATACATTCCAGGATTGCTGGTAGAATAAGACAGGATGAAGTATGCAAAACACTTGACACCAAGACAGCACTCCATTCATGGGAGTCATAATTTCATCTTCATCAGAGAATTCATGACTTAATGGAGAGACCAATGAATGTAGAGTCAACAAGACAAAATTTCAAAGGCATGGAGTAAGTAAGTGTTGAGTTTGAGCTCAGCATGAACTAATGAGCCTCTAAGGCCCTCAGAGGGCATTATATGGGCCACTCAGTTCAACCCTTTCCCTTCCTTCTTGCACCTCACCAGCAGACCAACATGGCGCTTCTGGTTAGTAGCCCATATAGCAGAATTTACCTGCTCTGGATACAAAAGCAGCATATTCCTTCTTTCTGCTGAATCTGCTTCAAGACTGTGCACTAAGAAGGCATGTGACCCATGGGAAGTTTGCTAGACTTCTCTTGAGACTCAGTCTCCTTATGAGATGATAATGCCTACATTCCAGGACTATTTTGAGGATGGAGTAAGATAATGGATGAGAAGCATCTCATAGTTGGTCTTCAAAATGAGCTTGCTCCCTTCCCCCATGACTCCATGTATTCGGATGGTTTGAGCAGTCTGTTACACATGGAGGAAAGGTTCTGGAATGATAACAAATAGTTTGTTGATTTGGTGCTTTGTACACCCAGCCACAAATGGCACACTTTTGAGGCCATTGTTCTTGCCAAATACTTAACTGGAGAGCTAGGTTATGAGCCTTTGGAACCCAAATGTGAGAAGCATTCAAGAAAACTCTACATGAGAGATGAAGCTAGGAGATTAGCTGAATATACCTTCACCATTTGCCCTATGTTTGATGCCAGCAGGCAAATCAGAGCCGGTTGGGCAGTGTGCAGTTCTGAGAAATGAGAGGGCAGAAGCACCTGTTTTTCCTCTAATAAAGGCAAGGCAGATGGAAAAGCCCAGAAATATATCAGCACCATTGGCAAGCACAATGGGGAAGGCCGGAAATGTGCTGCAAAAAATCACATTGCTGGTGAAAGCACTGCTCTGCACTGGCGCTAGAGAGCCCGTCAGACTGGCCTCAGACTGGACAAAGGCCTGAACAGCCAGGGGCTGGGCTCTGCAAGAACTGGGGCCAAGGCTCTGAGGATTGAAAACCAACCTAACAAAGCGTGTCTGTTTCCATTTGTGAGAGATGAAATGATAGGGGTTTTGTAACTCACTAACCCACCTGGAAGTCCAAACAGTTACAAAAGCAAAATGCCTGGCTTCCTTTGGCCATGTGGAGGGGGCCTCAGACTTCGGTGGCTTTGTGCCACTAGCCCTAGTGACTGCACCAGAAGGAACTGTCAGGTTTAGACGCTTGTTATTATCCTCTATTTAATTTTGGTTCTGTCCATTTATTTCTCATTCCTTAAACATAATTGTGATTAGTGGTATAAAAAGGAAACATTTATTTGTGAACAAAGTGTGTAGTAAGAATGCAATAACGAAAATCTACAAGAGACAAAAATAGGTATAGGAAGAGCAGTAACATGGGCTCCAAACATCCTGTATTGTGTTGTTGAGATGAATCAATTATGTACAGGGAATACTTTGAAATCTAAGGCATGATCAAAGTGTAATAATTCAAAAGGTTGTGGATGTCTTTTAAAATAGAAATCACACATGGCTTAGGGAAATCTTCAGTTGAAGCATAAACCATGCTTATGGATTCTCACCAATGTTATCACAAGACTGAGTATGTAAAAACTTGGCAAATACATGTTCAAATGTAAGAAAACTTCTCCCCACAGTGGTATTTCACAAAAGTAGCCATTGATTGGATATCATCTCCAATCAATGATATCCCTTTGGAAGCAGACAATGAACTTCAGATAGAATATGATTATTGTACATCGTCATAGGTAGGTCTGATTATCCAAGCAGATAGGGCATTATTCAGTGGCAAAGCATTAAGCTTCTCCAGGAATCCATCTTCTGTGTACATAAATGGCTGCTGTCAAGACTTCCTTTTTTGTGAGTGAATTTGCCCACAAAATGGCAGACGTTCAGTGGCAGTGGGAGAAAGACACTGATTATTGTTGATGACAGTTGAAAATGAAATACCTTAATGAATCTCATACTTGGGCTTGGTGACTGAGTCAGAGCCCTGTATTTGAAGAGCTTAATCATGATGTCTCAAAATTTAGATCTTGATCATTAACTGCTGTGGGTTTTTTTCCTGCTGTTTTGACAGAAAATTTAAATCCGCTAGGGAATTTGATGTTGTAGAAAATACAAAAGGATCTTAATAGTGCCAACCCCAAAATAGCAACTCCCTGCCTTCTAATTGATACCAGTTTATCAAGTATGAACTAGATTCAACTATAAACTCCACTTTAACAACAACATTTTCTGACACTACTATCAGAGGATGGATCCAGGCATTTTCCCTTGAGTAGAAAATTAATCCCAGAATATGTTTTCATTACACAAAGTGTGAAAAAAAAAAAAAGCCCAAAAAATGGAATCATTTTCCTAAGTTGTTCTCTTATATAACCATTTAGGTGGTATAACTGTTGTGATTACCAAAATTATACCATAATACGTGTATACAAATTGATTTCATACTGGGAAAAAAAGGAAGTCACTATTTCTAAAGACTACAAATTTGGTTTCTTTGTGGGTAAAACACTACTAATATATTTGGCGTACAGGAAAGTGTGTATTTTGATCTAAAAGTCAGAAGCCCTAATTTTAGTTCCAGCTAACCTTATGACATCACTTCGTACTTCTGCGTTTCACTTCCCAACAATTCCATGGTTCTTTGTAGATGGGGAGCTCAGAACTGAAAAGCATCGAAAACAGCCGAATATAGTCAGAAGCCTGTCTTCTCATGATCTTCCTAAAATTCAAGAAGCATCCTTAACTTGATTACCAAACCTCCAAAGATATGATGATCAGATGACTGGTAAATGTGTCTTTTTTCAAGCTTTCATATGATTATGAGAAAATGCTACCCTAGCCAAAATTCTGCACCTACCAATGGGTGTTATCTAGAAGAACTTATTTCATCCTGCTTAATGTGGGCCTCAAATATGAACAATATTAGCATGTTCCTAATATGTCCTAGACTGGAATCAGCAAACTTTCCTGTAAAAAGCCAGATAATAAATATTTTAGGATTTGCAAGCCCTACAGCCCTTGTCACAATTCCTCAACTCTGCCCTTTTCACAAAAAAAACCAGCTGAAGCCAATGCATAAATGAGTGAATATGGCTATGTTCCAACAAAACTTTATTACCAAAAGCAGTGAATGAGCCAGATTTGGCCCATGGGCTATATTTTGCTGACTCCCATTCTAGACTCTTTTAATGCCACAGTATCCATCTGCTGTCATAACAGATTTAATTTACCCTAAATTCTGTTTAACCTATTAATATTTTAGTCAATGTTATATAATACATTATGAATCTGTTGTCATACTATACATGAACTTATCTAAACATTTGCTTTATCTATTAATATTTAGACATTATTAATATTACCTCATGAGTCTATTATCATGTCATATCTGAATTTTTAAAAGTCTTCATTTACTTTATCAATATATGTAGTCAATAACAAACACATCCTGAGGTAACAAGTATCGTAAGTTAACTATCTGTTGGATAATGTAGCAAATCCTCTCCCCCTTCTTTAACTCTTTCTTGCAAAGGGGTTTTACGTAATTATAGTACTGGGAATAAGTCTATTTATCCTATTCCTATCTTTCTTGAAATTAACCATATACTGTGACAGCTTTTATTTTTGCAGTCTGAACGGTTCTGATCTTCATGATTTGTCCTCAAATAATCCCCTCTCCCTCATCTCCTTGATCATGTTATGCCTCCATCACTGAGTCTCTTTGGGCTTTGTGAGTCCTTGAATTGTAGTGACTAGAGTGGAGCAGTGTTCCATGTTGGTCACATCATCTCTTCCTAATGATGCCCAGTTGTACCTTTTGACTGCAGCAAGCAGTAAACAAAGTAAAAAGAGTGAATGTAGCAAAGAATTGGGAAAGCCCAGAGGATTTTTGGAAGAGCAAAATAGATTACATGAAAAGAAAACATTGACTCTTGCAAAACACTCTGAACTGGCTATAATGCGTTCCCTAATTCCTTTAAATCTTAGTTGTGACCAGTTAAGCTTTCTGTTTGTGTTGAAAAGAGAAAGAACAAAACCAACATCCTGCTTTGCCTGGGAATGGTCCTGTAGTAATTTAGATGGAAGAGCTCTGGTAAGAGTTTGTCTCTGATGGATACCAAGCATGCAAAGAGTTTACACAAACCACACTTCTTCTGTGGGATAAGAAAATCCAGGACATAATTCAGCACATGCACTAAAGAACTCTGGAATGAGCTCTGCTGCCCAGATAGCACCACACTACTAATCTGGGAAGATCTACTTTTGCATTGAATTCTCTCTTCTGACCTCCTGACCCAGTGGGACAAGTTAACCTAAATTTAGTGAGATCAGTTATAGAGGGACTGTGTTGTCATTGAAAGTCCTGTGCAAAATTTCAAATTAAGGGCCAGCCCCGTGGCTTAGCGGTTAAGTGCGCGTGCTCCACTACTGGCGGCCCAGATTCGGTCGGGGAGCGCACTGACGCACCGCTTGTCGGGCCATGCTGAGGCCGCGTCCCACATACAGCAACTAGAAGGATGTGCAACTATGACATACAACTATCTACTGGGGCTTTGGGGGGAAAAAAAGAGGAGGATTGGCAATAGATGTTAGCTCAGAGCCGGTCTTCCTCAGCAAAAAGAGGAGGATTAGCATGGGTGTTAGCTCAGGGCTGATCTTCCTCACAAAAAAAAAAAAAAGTTCAAATTAAAATTTATCATAATCATCATTGGAAATGATCCTGCAAAATTCGCTAAACAAACATTTGCCAAAACCACTTAGACACTGTGCTAGATGCTAGGGAGATAATAGTGGGCAAAATGGTCTCTGCCCATACAGAGCTTATAATATAATGAAGAAGCAGATGTCAATGAAATTTATGTACATTTGTAAGTATGGGAAGGACAACAAAGGAGAGGCATATTATTCTCTAAGAGGGCAACCCTAAGAAATTGATGATTGACCGAAGATCAGAATGAGAAGGAAGAGTTTTCTCAACAAAAGGAACAACACCTGCAAAGACACCGAGGCAGGAGAGAGCATGCCAAATGTGGGGGAATAGAAGAAACACAGTGTGACTGAACCGTGTTAAAACAAATACGAGAGAAAGTTGGAGAATGAGAGAGAGGCCAGGTCATACGGGATCTCAAGGTGCAATAGGAAGCCTTTGGGGTCTTTGAAGAAGAAATATGGTCCGATTGGCATTTTTAAAAAGAACCTGTCAGGCTACTCTGTGGAGAATATTGTGAGAGGAGAGAGTAAATGCTGGACTTATTTAGAGATTAAGGCAGTTGGTAAGAAAGATGTAACTTGCCTACTCTGATTGTTATAGACTGGGAAGTGGCCCAAGCCCATGTACCATCACACAGTTAAGATGTTTTCCTTCGGGAACGTGTGGAAATGAATGTTGTCCCGCACAGCTTGATTGACACCCTCCAGAGAGTTTTACTACTTTGGGATCTCAGGCTTGTATTTCAGAAGATGAAAAGGAGATTTAATTAACCTTTGTTTTTAGAACTCAACAGACATGATTTTCCCTGGTGTCTACTTGGTATTTCCATCTCTATGAATTATTTCCAGCAATAAGCCAACTAATTGGTTTATCCTCCAAGTCTGGTCAGCTCTGAACAATGGGTCTTAAGTACCCTATTGGTCTTTGAGAGTTTGTTCTTTTATTTGCCTACCTCTCAACATTCATTTTGCCCCAAGAGAAGAATCTTTTTTCGATCAGTGGAGTCTAAGAAAGTTTGATTTTGCTTGGTACTTTAAGGAGATGGAAGAAAGTAATTTTTCATAAGAATATAAATGCTTGCTATTCAGCATATTATTGAGTGGATTGCTGAAGATAGTGAAAGGTAAAATGGATTTTTATTTAGGCTTAAAATTTTTATAACCTTTTGCTGCCATTATAGAATGGAATAAAGAAAACTGATATCACCCATAATTCCAACACCCAGAAAAAAAAAATTACTCTTTACATATGGTGAAATTTTTTCCTCTCTAATTCTTTAAAAAATTAGGAATAGATTGTATTTACATTTTTTAAAACCTGTTTTTTAAACTTAATGTTATATGATAGGCAATTATATATATATGTCAATAAATAGTTTCTGAAAACATGTTTTTTAACCCTACATAACATTCCATCATATGAGTGTACTGATTTTGCCAATTTAATAAGTCTACAGTAATATTAATTTTCATTTCTTTTTTTTTTTTTTTTTTGCTGAGAAAGATTCTCCCTGAGCTAACATCCATGCCAATCTTCCTCTGTTTTTTAGTATATGGGCTGCCAGCACAGCGTATCCCCTAACAGAGCAGTGTAGGTCCGTGCCTGGGAACCAATCCTGGGCCGCTGAAGAAGAACATGCTGAACTTAACCACTAGGCCACTGGGGCTGTCCCAATTTTCATTTCTTTGATCACTAGGTATAATTAATTTTTTCATAAATTTACCACCCTCCATATTTCTTCTTTTATGAATTACCTTTTCATGTCAATTCTTCGAGATTTGTATTTGACTCGCAATATTTTCTTAATTTTTCTTAATATTTCTTAATTTTTGAACTGGGGATATTAAGCTATTTTCTATAATATTTATTATAAATATTTTTCCCAATTTGGTGATTGTCTTTTAATTCTGTTTAAAATATTTTTGACAAAGTTACAAATTTGTGTGACTTGAACTCTATCAACTATTTCCTTTGTGGCTACTTTTTAGCTGTTCATTCAACAAATACAGTCAGCCCTCCAAATCTGTAGGTTCCTCATCCACGGCTTCAACCAAATGCAGATCGAAAGGCCTAAGATGATTGCATCTGTACTGAACATGTACAGACTTTTTTTTCTTGTTGTTATGTATTCCCTTAACATTACAGTATATAATAATTTACATAGTATTTACACTGTATTAGGTAATATAAGTAATCTAGAGATGATTTAAAGTATATGGTAGGATGTGCATAGGTTGTATGCAAATATGACACAATTTTATACTATGAGGGACTTGAGTATCGGGGCTTTTGGTATTGGGGGACTTGTCCTATAACCAATCACCAGTGGATACCAAGGGACAACTGTACTTACTGAGTGTTATGTGTTAAGCACTAAGCAAGATGCTAGGGGTAAAACAGAAAACAAGGTAGAGATGGCTTTGCCTTCTCAAAGCTTACAATCTAATGAAGGAGACAGATTAACAAAACCCAGGCCATTATAGCATATCATAAGCTATGCGAGAGGAAGTACAGGATGGCAAGAGGCATCCAGTCTGGACTCTAGGGGTGAGGGAAGGCTTCTGGAAGAAAGCAACTTCCTAAGCTGAGAATGAAGAGACGAGGGCAATGTGAATTGGGGCAGAGGAAACAGTGTGTGCTAAGGTTCCTGTTCAGTGACCTAAATGCTAAATGTCCTCCGTGCCTAGAACACAGAGTGTGTGTACGTGTGATGGGGTGAGCGGAGCTGTGGTCAAGAGTACGAACAGGAGACCATTGGGGAAGCTGTGCAGTAGTCCAGGAGAGAGGTAATGATGGTGGGCAGGGAATAATGTGTTAAATAACTCATCCCTTTTCACCAGATAGGCAATGCTTCACTTATATATTAAGTTCTTATGCATATCATACTGTCTACTGCAGAATAATTTATTAAGTTTTATTGTTATGTCAATTCTTGTGCCAGCACCATGCTACTTTTGAGTTTTATGAATCATTTAAACTTGTAAAGTATGTCTCATGTCATCACTTTTCATTTTCAAAATTGGTTCATCTACTCTTGCCGATGTATTCTCCTAGATAAACTCTAAAATAGTTTTGAAAAGTTAGAAAAGTTTATGCATATATATAACATATGTGTGTGTGTATATATGTATGCACACACACACATGAATCTCCCATTGGTAATTTGGGAATGTGTTAAGCTGTAGATCAGTTGTGGAAGAAATGGCATTATTTTTAATATTGAATCAGCCCATCAAGAAGCATTGAACATCTCCCCACTTATTTGAATTTTCTTGTATATTTCTTGTTAAAATGTTATAGTTTTATTCATAGAGGTTCTGCACATTTCTTGTTAGGGCCATTCTTATGTATTTTATAATTTTAGTTTTTCATTACAAATGGATCTTTTTCTCCATATCTTCTCTCTGATATTGCTGGAATATAGGAAAAATACTAATGTATGTATATTTTCTGCATGTTTAATAATTAATTATAAAACTTTTTAGTTGATTATAAGAGTTTGTAATCATGATCATGACGTCTATAAATGACGATAATATTCCACCTTCCAATAGTTCCATGTAATTATTATTTGATGTCTTACAGCATTGATTATAACTTCTATTAAATAATAATAATAGTGAGCATCCTGTCTTAATATCAATTTTAAGAAGAATGCCTCTTTGTTTAACATTATCCAAAATATATTCTGTGAGAGCTAATAAAATAAACTTGAGAAATACTACAAATTAAATCCTCTCTCCCAGGGATTCATAATTCATATTAATATATTCAGAGTCTGAGATTTGCAATAAAGAAACTAGTTCAACTGAGTTGAATCCAGCATTTCTAAAATGCATTTGCTCACAGAAGTATTTTTCTCTCATTTGGAAATTTACTTTAGTTATGACAGTCAAAATTATATTAATTTGAGTTTAATTAATTAATACTTATTTTTTCAATATTTGTTACATCCTTCTCTCTATCTTTTGCCATGTGGACTGTGGTTTGGTTTCACTATTATTTTTTCCAATAATTTAGAAGATAGTCATCTTCTTTTTTATTAGAATATAGTCATCTTCTTTTTTATTTATGCAAGTGATTGCCCTTAAGATTTTTCAAGAGACTTTGACCTATATTTTATAACTATCAAAGTCAAAGACACGACCATGCACTTTTCTAATCAAGTTCACAATGAAATGGTATGTTTGAATAACTGCATCACAGATGAGAAATTTAAGCCATTTTTACTTCCTTCCAACCCTTTTCTCGGTGTTTATAAGAATAGTTTAACATTTTTAATCAGGTTACTGTCAGTAAATATTTTATATTACATGACTTCTCTTTCATGAATTATTTTACCTACTCAGCGAAGTAATCATATTTACAATACACTCCTGGGCAGTTCTATGGTTATCTGATTTCTGTGTCCATAACTATTATCCTTGTACACCATAAATTTCTTGTTTTTGACTCCTTATTTTAATTAATCTTTCAGGTAGCTAAAGGATATCTTCAAGAATTATCATAAGTAAATCATAGATTTTCTTAATAACTTGGTTAACTTAAACAAATTTCTGTTAGCTTTCAATATAAAGACTGATTTGTCAGGGTATAAAATTCTTGTCTCACTATCTTTCTTGCTTCCCATTTTAGTCACGTGGTGGAAAAGTCTGAGATCATCCATATTTTTGTTTCTTAGTAATCTGTTTTTCCTCCTGGATTTTTATAGGTTTTACTTTGCAATTCAAATATTTTATCATAATGTATCTAGGTGTGTGCTCTTTTTACTGATTTTGCATAGTACTTGCAGAATCATGATTTCCAGAGTTAGATCTTCCATTAACACTGGGAAATTTTCTCTTTTTTGTAATTTCTTTTATAATTTTGAATATTTCTTTGGTTGTATTTTCTTTATTCTCTTTTTTAAAATGTTTTTTAAATTTGAATGCCTTCTTTTATAAAGATATAACTTACATCCAATGAAATACAGAGACTCTAAGTGTATAGTTTGATCAGTTTTGCCAAATGCATATAGTAACCCACATCCCTATCAAGATATAGAACATTTCTATCACTCCAGAAAATTTCCTTATGCCCTTTCCCAGGCAATCCCAATACCAGAAACAACCACTGATCTGATTTCTATCACCTTAGATTAGTTTTGCCTATTCTGAATATCATATAAATGGAATCATACAATGTTATGTATAAGACTCCTTTCACTTATGTTTTTTGAGATTTGTCCATATTGTTGCTTGTATCAGTAATTCATTTCACTTATTGTTAAGTAGTATTCTATTATATGAATAAACCACAATTTGTTTGTTGATTTTCCTATTTGTGGATACCTGGGCTATTTCCAATTTGCAGCTGTTATGAATAAAGCTGCTATTAACATTCTCATTAGGTTTGTTGTGGATGTATTTTTCATTTCTTTTGGATAATGACCTGGGGTGGAATTTTGAAGTCAAATGATGGGAATAGGTTTAACTGTTAAGAAACTGCCAATAATTTTCAAAAGTTTTGGTGTCATTTTACACTCCTACCAGCAATGCAATTTCTGAGTTTCAGTTGCTCTGTATGCCCACTAACATTTTGTGCTGTCGCTCTTTCATTTTTGCTATCCTAGTGAGTGTGTACTGGTATCTCATTGTGATCACTAGTCTCTTTTTCATGAGTATAAATTAACACTAACTTGGTTCTGTTCCCCATTTTATTTACCTACCATCTCCTGCCTCATCTATTCCTTTTAGGGAGTACAATGTCGGGCTTCTATATTTTAGAGAGTGTCTGATTCTGTTTCCGAAGGTGTCAGTTTTACCTCTTACTGCCTTCAGTGGACATATTAATACTATTATTAATATTATTCCTTTTTGGCTTCCCTACAATCCGTCCTTATTTCACCCAGAACCTATTTCCTTCCATCCTTTTATCTCATCATGGCTACCTGTCCTTTTTCACAGTGTCTTTTTTCTACATCCTTTGAGGATGAGAAAAAGGTTTCTGAAATTGTCTTTGAGATGATGTTTCAGTTCCCTTGTTATGTGCTTTTTCCACTGTCTATGCTATTTATTTTTCATGCTTACTCATCCAGGAATGAACATCAATTTACTTAGACCCAACATTTGTGAACACATAGTATGTGCAATGTGTTCCTGGACCTGCTCAGTGTGTACTAGGCTGTAAGTTTTCTGGTCCACAGCTGGAGGGCAGAATGACGTGTCCTAGTTCAATATTAGCTGCTAACAGGAATGCCACTGATGTAGCTTTGTGCATTGAGATAGGATCTTTTCTTCCCACACTGCCTATTCTCCTACACTCAAAGTACAGACACAAAAATTAACCATCTTTGAGGTGCTCTGCTTCCAGCACTCTTCTTTGTCTTCTCGTAGCCTTTTCTTGTTGGATATCTGCCCCAGGATTCAGTGTGCCACTACTCAGTCTCATAACATCCAACTTCATTGTTTTCTGGAGGTTGAAATTTTCGTATGACTATAGAAGGGATGCCCTGCTGGGTTGAAGATGGTTCCATTCAGCAGAGGGATAGCTGAACAGTTTTCAAGAAAGGAATGAATTGTCTCCCTGCCTTCTTTGAAGCCAACGGTTTGGTTTCGTTTCCAGCAGCAAATCATATGTTGGTTAATAATTATGATTCTCAATTCAATGCCATGGGTAATGATAATCCTGACATTTCTTTCAAGTTTCTGGCTATGAATTGACTGTGGGTCTTGTGTTTTGGTATTGTCTAGAGTTTTCTTTCTCTTCCTCCCTCCACCTCATGTGTTCATAAGTAGTCAAAAATAGGGACTTCTTTCCAGAAAAAAATGTCTTCTTAAATCGTTTCCAGTTTTAAGATTTTATCATTCTGTGCATTTCCCCCATGAATCTTGGCTAAACTCCTCATTTAATCAAGTCCAAGTTTGTATGAACAACTAACATGTTTCTCTATTTTACATACATAAATAAATTCAAATATATACTGAACTCTCTAGCAATGTTTAGTATTTTGAAGTGTTGTCTCACCGAGAAAACCCTTTTACAGATGACCAAGTGTCCTAGGGGAGAAGCGTGGCAGGAAGTTAGTTAATCATATTTTAGTTACTTTCTTAAAAGGATGATAGGCGTATGTTTCAAAAAATGTGGCATTATCATCTCTGAGTGGCACCTGAATTCAAATCAACTAATCTTTATTGAGGTCCTGTGATATATCAGGCACTGTACTGGAAAGTAGACATATAGAGGGGCTGGCCCAGTGGTGTAGTGGTTAAGTTTGCAGGCTCAGCTTTAGCAGCCCATGGTTCGCATGTTCAGATCCCAGGCGCAGACCTACACACTGGTCGTCAAGCCATGCTGGCTGTGGTGGCGTCCCATGTACAGAAAATAAAGGAAGATTGGCACAGATTTTAGTTCAGGGCCAATCTTCCTCACCAAAAAAAGAAAAGAAAGAGAGACAAGAAAATAGACCTATAGAGATGTGTAAGACATGGTCTCTTGCATTGGGTAATTCAAGGTCTTCCTCCAACCTCTACCACTGTTATGCGTGGAACTGGTGAGTCCAATCTTTAGAATTTGTGAAGTCTTCCACATTGTTTAAAAATCTTTTGACTCTCATGCAAATGTATTTTTTTTCTTTCTTAGGACTATGTCCTTTGTGTCTACCAGAAATGCTTTTGACTCTGAAGTTATATTGCATTGTTCCATGGGGATAATAAGATTGATAAGCTGAGAGTCTTTGAAGAATAACACTAAATAGCCCAGAAACTAAGGCAGATCCTTCAGCACAGCTCTTGAGGTATCCTGAGGTACTCTCTGCTGTATACAATGAAAATCCCAAATCCTATTCCCTCAGGAAACAGGCCTACTCTAGTTGTAAGATTCAAAAAGTAGCTAAACATTTCATCATCACATATAAGTATATATTTTATATTCTCAGGATACTTTTCCAATCCAGAAGTAAGATGACAAAGTCACACTTCAATCTTCTTTTGAGAGAAAAGTTTCACACAATTAGCCTGTGAAATACGTATTCCCTAAAGTACCACGAAAACGTTGTCCCATAAAACAACGTTTCCGAGAAACACATATGTCCCTCCCCCTGATGATTTTTCTTATTATCGCCAATAAAAATGAGAGCTGTGTTGTTTTCTTCATGACCCTCAAAAAACATCAATCTTGACTTTCTCAACAATGACTTGCAACACCAAGGATACCAAACAAAGATAAAAGTTCAAGGAGAAAAAGATCGACTACCTGCCCAAAATATTTGGTATAGCAATTCTGAGCTTTTGGTAAAAACTCAAAATTTCCATGTTTGTCCACTAAATGAAAAGAGGATCTTTGTTCTTAGGAAACCGTATTCAAGAAGTAAGTTGGTCCCACTAATGCTTTACCTGCTCCATATGAATTATTGCTCTCTTTACACAGGTGTTTGACAAGTTGTTAGCAAAACTAAGTTAGACTATCACAGAGCCCCAGCAGGTCTGTATTAACAGCTCCTGGATGGTCATTTAGTAGGTTTATGCCCCCGTCTATGCAATGAGAGATGGACAATATTTCAGACCACAAATGGGCAGAATGGTGTTGGATCCAAAATTTTGGCATGACAAGAGGCTCTCTGCCTCGTTGTGTCAGACACAACATACTGATTCCTGGCCGTGGTAGGAGCTCAAGAAATCTTTGAGATACCATGTCTCTTTCCTTCCATTCAGTGGGTCTTGCTAGTTACACACTCAGCAAAATGTCCTCCTGAGCAAGACATTACCTCTGGCATAACCACGTATTTGATGATACCTAAGGGACTTTTTTAAACCATATTTTGCCAAGAGCCCAACTTTTATAGCACAAGAATCCATTCAGTTTTCTACTGCCTGTAGAAGAAGACAGCTCAGTCTTTCTGAAAGGATCATTCTCAAATAAGGGAGCATTTAAGGCAACACGTCAACAAGGTGGACTTGTAGGGTGCTCCTTCCAGAGCCAGATGAAAGGTGAGGTTGACTCAGGTCCTCTCCTCTCCCTAATGCCATTTGGAAGCAGGATCTACCCAGGATCTCCCCAGTGCCATTTCAGAGCTTACAATGAGAAGTCATCAAGGATTTAGAACATGTTTAAGAACAAGGCCAAAAATGGGGTCATTATAGAACATCCCCCATTTGGTTGTCAGAGGACAGATACTCCGTTAACAGAGGAATTTCCACTGATGTTTTCAGGGACACATAAAATAATTGCCCCCTGAATGTTTTTCCAGGCTTTCAAAGGAGTATAGGAATAGCCTAAGGCTACATTGCATTCATGTCTTTAGTGAGAGCTTCATTGTTAGTATATCTTTTATTATCAGTTTACTTTCAAACAGACACCCTCACATAGTTTTCTAAAGTAGAAAGAAGCCATATTATCATTACCATTCTTAAGAGACTTGCCTAAAATGTATTCATTTAATCTCTCAATCATTTGCAAACAGCTGTGGCCCACCCACCATGTGCTGCATATTATGCTAGGCACCAATATGAAAAGGTGACCATTCTCTACCCTCAAGAAACACACAGTCCAGTGGAGGAGAGAGCTGTAATACAGTCATGGACGAGAGTGGGTCAGTTACTGAACAGGCAGGAAGAGAGAAAGGAGGAGATTCTATAAAGGAAATAGCACACAAACTTAGGGTGATTCACATGTCCCTGATATTTCGGGCAATTGCAAGTAGTCTGATGGGCAGAGCATACAAAGAAGAAGTAGGAAGTGACAGCAAGTGTGGCTAAAAAAGGTAGGTTGGGGTCAGAGTGTGATGAGTTTTGAATACTGTGCTAGGTGGTGTGATCTGTGATTCGAGGAAGTCACAGTTAGTAGAAGACTTGAAGTCAGGTCTCTTGACTCATAGGCATGGTTTTCTCTGCTAGGTTACACTTGTCCCTCCAAATGCTAGTGACCTCTACACTAGATTTGACTAAAGATCACAGAATGGAGATATATAAATTACCTGTTAGAAGTAATTGGTGAGTTCTCTTATTATTATTTCCATCTTACAGATGAGGAAACTGAAACATAAAGAAGTTAAGTGGCTTGTCCAAGGTCACACAACTAGTTAGGTGATCCCAGGCATTCTGGCTTCAGAGTCTCTAGTCTTGACTACAGCACTTACCGTCTCTTGGCCTAGAGATCTTTACACGTTTTTCTGTGTTCTACTGATGCTAGTGTCAGCAAGTAAAGGCTGCCTTCCAGAATAGATTTGATAACTGGCCAAATCTGAAACTGAAAGGAGTAATGTCCATGATAACACAGGTCTTGGGGTCAAGGAATGAAGGATGCTTCCTAGTCACATCTCCAAATATCCTTTTTTGTGTGTGTGTGAGGAAGATCAGCCCTGTGTTAACATCTGCCATCCTCCTCGTTTTTTTTGCTGAGGAAGACTGGCCCTGAGCTAACATCCGTGCCCATCTTCCTCCACTTTATATGGGACGCTGCCATAGCATGGCTTGCCAAGCGGTGCATTGGTGCTCGCCCGGGATCCGAACCAGCGAACCCCAGGCCGCTGCATCGGAGCACGCGCACTTAACTGCTTGCACCATCGGGCTGGCCCCATCCAAATATCTTTTTCTTTACCCTTTCATGGCTCTCTGAAACCAGATATCTGGAACCGGGCAGCCTCACCATGTTAAGGGCAAAGAAGTGCTAAAAGGATCTTAAAAGAATATTAATGGATTTGGTGAGACCTCTGAGATGCTACAAATATTCAATTGTATTTACTACCCAAGACATTGAACATTAAAGGCTGAAAATCTAAGAGAGATATTATGTGCCTGATAAATATTGGTTGTTTGGTTTTGTATTAATATTCATGGACACAATGAAAAAGACATGAGAGTGTAAGCTGAAGTAAAAGCAAGACAGACAGGTCCTTCAAGTGCTTATCTTTATGCATTGATATTAATAACATCCAAATAGGCCCTAGGGCTGTCTTCTTACTTTGTACTTACCAAAGGAGCAGGGTATCATTTTCCTTAGAAGCCCAAATATTAAATATACTCTTACAACATGACTCAAATATTGTGGTTTTATAAATCATCTACTGTGTTTTGAATATCTATAGCTCTTCAATACCTTACTAGGAATCAATATTTGCTGGAAGTTCCACATCAAGATTTATTGTGTGGGAGAAAGAGGAGTTACTCCAAAGGCTGGAACCAGCACAGTGGGACTTGTTACAGCAGGACATATCTAGCAACATAGAGAAAAACTCAATTAACTAGTACTTGGGTACATTGCTGTGTGAGGTACTGATCTCCCTTTCTTCAGAAGTGTCTGAGTAGAGATTGAATAACTATTAGAGTGTGGTGCTAAGGTAGAATAAGAACATGATGTCTGAGACTGGACTAGAATGGCCTCTGGAGGTTCCTCCAGCTCTAAAGTGTTATGAAATAATTCACAAGCACTGGCCTGCACAAAGACCTTAGTGTTCGTTTTATCATACTCACCCGTTCCATATGGGGTAGGGGAGGAAGAGAATTCCTCTACCCTCTGTGTCCTTCTGGCTGGGCTATGAATTAAATTGACATGAGACAGAATAACAGGAGAAAATCCTGTTTATAACATGTAAACATGGGAGAAACCCAGGAAAACTGAGCAACTCGGTGAGAATGGCTGAAGCTGCCACCTTAAATATTGTCTCTAGCTAAAAACAAAGGAGAGTGTTAGGGGTAGTAATTTGAGACTTCAAAGGGGAGGAAGGCAATTCACATGGAAATGGAAAAGCAAATGTTTTGTAAACAGAACTTTGATAAGAATGGGCTTAGCAAGGACGCTCACAGTCTACCTACACCCAGAGTTATCTACAGTGATGGCCTGTCCTGGGGACATGCTTTTTGTCTTAAATTCTTTTAGGCAGTTAGGGGGAAGGTCAAAGGTTCTTTTAGAGACTCTTGTCCTTAAAAATAGTTAAGCCAGGGGGCCAGCCCAGTGGTGTAGTGGTTAAGTTTGTGTACTCTGCTTTGGCAGCCCAGGGTTCTCAGGTTCGGATCCCAGGCACAGACCTACACACCGCTCCTCAAGCCATGCTGTGGAGGCATCCCACATGCAAAATAGAGGAAGGGTTGCACAGATCTCAGCTCAGGGATAATCTTCCTCAATCAAAAAGGGAAGGATTGGCAGCAGATGTTAGCTCAGGGCCAATCTTCCCTACCAAAAAACAATAATAATTATTAAGCCAAAAAGACACATTTTGAGGTGGCCAATTTTGATCCCCCACAATGGAAAAAAATATTCAGTCCACTTTTTGGAAGTAGTCGTCATCTTCATGTTTATTTTTATACCTCTGAAATTTTAATATACATTGAATATATAGATCTATAGGTATTATATATCTAGATATTATATATTTAGATATATAGATTTATATATCTGTGTGTGTGTGTACGGCAAACACCTTTACAGCATTTCGTTAATCCTCTGACCATATTTACAAAGTATAACGTGGAGAAGTATTTCTATGATTATACTGTAGATGAAAATACTGGGGTCCAGGATCTTCCCACATCCTCCTGTCTCTGATGCTTGTCAGTAATGGCCTTTTGAATAGAGTCCTTTATTTCATATGTGGACATTTTGTTCGGTTTTAATTACAATGAAAACTTCTTAAGGGGAGGGGCCATAGAACAGATGGATAACTTTCTTTGGAGAGATTTTATCTTTTGTTATGTTACTCTAGAATGCATGGCTGTTGGTCCAAGCTTCCCCTTCCTCATACATAGCTAATATTTAAGAAGTACATGTTAAATTGACTTGTTGTATTAGGGTTTTCCCAATCTCTTGGGTCAGAGCAAAAGGAGACTATGCACAATTTACGTCTGATGAAGCAGCTATAAGTCAAAGTGTCCCAATAGCAGGGCAATTTTCAGACAATGTGACACTAACAGTGGTATATGATAGAAGCAACAAAATAAGTGTGCATAAGTGACTAAATAGGACTTCCCTCCATAAATCAGCTCTTGCCTGGGTCATACGATAAGTTTCTCAGAAGCATTTGCAAAACCGGATCCAGCTCTCGTTGCTTTAGGGAGGCTGTATAAAGCAGAGATAACCGCCAGATTGAAAGGAGAATTGGTTTGTTCTCCTGTTGTAATGCTGAAAGGCAATGATAATTGTTTGGCTAGACACTGCTAGAGAGCCTAAAAGAAGATTTGAAATCTACTTGGAAATGAGCTCAATTGAGGAGTCAACTTCTTTCTGCTTTGGCTTTCCTTGTACAAGAAATCTCACTCAAGGATCGATTACATATTTTTCAGGGTTATGGTTTTGCAAAAGACTGGGCCATGTTCTCCAAGTCAATGATTTCCCTAAGAACTGAGTGTCTTCTTAGAACTGCTCAAGTTCCCAAGGCATCTTGGTAGACACTAAATCAAGGAAACCCACTCCCTAGACCCTGTGCTGTGATCCAAGCCAGCACAGGGTTTACTTCTTGCTGTAAAGATTCATTTGCAGTACTCATCGGTCATTCTCCAGGCTATTAACTTAGGCAGGCACACATGAATGCCAGCTGCCTTTCTCTTTCACTGCTGAAACGACCCAAAAAAATTGGCCTGTGCCAACTTTGGTGAAAATTCCATCTTTTTTTTTTTTGTTCATCCAGCTAAGCATCACTTCCTCTCTTTCCTCTTACTCCCTGGCTCCAAAGCAATGCTTGGTATGCTTATGCCACTGCTGTTATGGATTCTCAAGATGGCACTAGGAAAGTGAGCGATTGAACTTGTATCTCGGTTTGATGCAGTTTCCTTGAGTCTCAAAAGTTGGATCCATGTTTTCAGCCACTCCTGTGAGATAGAAGTTTCTTCAGCAACATGCTTCATTGTTAAAACATGGGAGAAGAAGTAGAGAAGGTTTGCAGTCGGTGGATTTTTGCTCGCTCCTACATACTGCCTTTCCTTTGCAGAGCACTTCTGGGGATTTTATTTTTCATTCCGTTCTCACAGCAACTCCAGGAGGTATATATTATTAACCTCATTTTTCAGAGATGAAGAGACTAAGTCAAAACAGTAAAGTGGCATGAGCATGACCACATGGCTGAGAAGCAGCCAGGCCAGGGCTTAGACTCTGGTCTTCTGACAAATGCCATGTCAGTGCTCTGTCTTCTGCTCCGTGGCTGCTTTCCCAGTTCCATGAGGGCAATCAAAGCCTGGAAGGATAATCAACAACACTAATAGTAAAATTAATAATTGATTTTAAGCATATGCTATGTGCTGGATACTGTACTAATAACTTTATATGTATTATTGCTTTTATTCTTCATAGTTTTTGAGGGCCCATTATGCCCATTTGAAGAAGAAACTGGGTTTCAGACAGCATAAGTGACTTGTTCAAAGTTGCTCAGATTGGTTGGTAGAGACTGAATCCATCTCCAGACCTAGGTGTAGAGCCATAGAGTTTGCTAGTGCCATACACCTAAAAATTGGGAGAAAAGGCAGGGCCTTTTGAAGGATAAGAGATCTGAGTTTGAGTTCTAACTCCGCTTCTCTTCATCTGTGTGGTCTTGGGCAGACTGTTAACCCTTCAGACTGTTGGCTTCTTATTATAAAATGGGGCTGGTACTATTTGGCTCCATATCTCACAGAGGAGGATCTGTCAGGCCAGACATGCCTAGGGTCTCTCTAAACTGGAGAGCAAGGTACAAAGGCAAGGTACTATTCTTAGCGTTAGAACTGGGACTACAGCTAGTGTCCTGACACTTCATAGCAGTGCCCAGCAAGTCTGGATGCTTCCCTCAGTCCCATACTCTCTCCACAGCTGCCAGACCATCTTGGTTAAGAAAAGCTTTGCTCTTAGAGAATGTGTCCATAAGAGTATCTCCCTTTCCCTACGGTATAAAAACTCATTAAGCTGCCCTTTACAAAGGTGTATTTTTTAGCACCCTCTCATTGGGGGCTGGGCAAAGCAGTTGTTAGTCAAATATAGTCACTGCCCTGAGGGTTTTACACTTTAAGAATGACTGGCGACCTTCTCTGCCCTAGAGTAAACAGGGCTTTCACAGGGAAGGTCCTGGGGCAGCTTGTGGCCCAGATAGAATTGATTTGCTCTTGTACTAAGAGCTGCCATTTACCCAGTGCCTCCTATGGGACAGGTGGATTATATATATTATTTCTAAGCCTCACGATAGCCTGTGGAGTATTTTTATTCCCATTTTACAAAGGAAGAAAGTGAGGCTCTGGGAGAACTGCCCAGGACCTCAGAGCTGGTAAGTTTCACACTGGTCTTCCTGCCATGTCGGTCATTCCACGTCATCTAAACAACCAGCCAGTTTCAAAGTGCCACCCCTCATCCAGTGCTGCTGCTCCTTGCTTGCCAATCATGAGACCCACTCAGGGCTTGGAGGACTGTGCTGGCAGGAAAGAAATCTTGCATTTTCTAAAACTCACATCCACATTTTGGGCTGGAGCTGGGCTCTGACCAACCTCCACCTCTACTTTTTTTTTGACAGTTTATCAAAGCCTTTGCTTCTCTCATATTCATTCAGTCCTGGGTTTCTATTTAGTTGTGATGATAGATAAAATATTTTTTGAAATTTTGATGCCTTGGAGTATAAATTTGGAATTTATGGGGAATAAGAAAGCTATAAAATGTTTTGGGAATTGAAATATACAAAATATTAATTTTCAGTCTCATTTACAGGTCTCCCATCACCTTATTTTGGAATATCAAGATAGGTCATGTGGCTACTGCATTGCTCATGTAGTAACCAGATTTTATTTAGAGAGCTATAAAGGGTAAAATGCACAGGGGGAGAATATATTTTCAATGACTTGTTTTTTTCAATTTTCAATTTTTGAAGGAAAGTTTTTAGAAAACTTTTTTTTTAATTTCTCTAAATTTTATCCCCTTTAAGGTAAATTTCTAGCAATAAAAATGACACCTTGAAAAGCTTTCTTTCAGGGCCGGCCCTGTGGCATAATTGTTAAGTTCAGCACCCTCGTCTTTGGCAGCCTGGGTTCAGGGGCTCAGTTGCTTTGCGTGGACCTATACTGCTTGGCGGCAGCTATGCAGTGGCGGCGACCCACGTACAAAATAGAGGAAGATTGGCACAGATGTTAGCTCAAGGCTAATCTTTCTCAAGCAAAAAAAGAGGAATGTTGGCAACAGGTATTAGCTCAGGGCAAGTCTTCCTCAGCAAAAAACAAAAACAAAAAACAACCTTTCTTTCGTAACTTTAATCACAGGAGATTAATGGGAATTATTATTATTCCTAGCCATATAGGACCACAAAGTAAATCACAGCTCCTCCTTTCCAAACACAACATTTTTCAACGAGATATGTTGTCTATCTCATAATCATAACCACATTCACATCTGAGATATCTTAAAATGAAAATGTCCACAAATTACACAGCCTGACTCAGAGAGAGAAAAGAAACAGGGTCCACGTTGAATTCTGTGAATTCTGTTTCTCGACTGACTTTGCATTTCTCAAATGCATTTCTTTACACTTAAGAAACGCCCATTGACTTGCAAACTGCGTGAGCCTCTGTAACATTTTGGTGCGGTTAGGGGGATTAGAGCCACATTTCTGTGCATTTTCCCTTATTTTCCTGCTTCCAAGGAAAAAAGTCCTATTCCCATGCTGACACTTCCTGCCAAGGGACCCTGCTTTCTCTGTGGCCAGCTCTGGAGAACCAGAAATCCAGCCTGGCAGGGACAACCCACGGCACAAGCAGACAACACATATTCAGCTCTTTTGAACTTCACTGTTGTTATTGTGGTGATGGTTGTTATTTAGGAAGGAAGGCTTCAAGGGGGATAGATCAGCTGGCTGCAGGGAAGATTTCAGGCTTCTTGTCATAAGCAGATCATACGACTAACAGGCTACCTGTAGAGAGCGTCTGCAGTTCACTGAGGACACCACTGTCAGAGCTGCTGGAAACACAGTCCCAGTGATTGGTTTTATAATCCAAACCAGGTAGGCGTTACATAACTTTTAGTGGCGAAGAAGGGGCAGGGAAGGAAGAGAGAACAAAGAATTTAGTAATAAAAACAAAGCAGGAAACCAAAAAAACATTTCTTTCAGCAGCCAAAATATTTTCCTGTTTAGAGAACCGGTGTCTCCTAATTAACCACAAATAACAAAAAATAAAGTAAGATTACATGGCGAGTTAACCAAATAGTGGAGGCAAGGAAATTAGAGTCAGGAATTCATGCTCTTCTCTTTGAGAAAGGAGAGAGGCAAAGAGAAGTTGAAAATGCCAGTGTCCATTTGGTGAAATAAAAAGTAGAGATTTCTGTAAGTATCCCACAGAAACACACATTTTTGTCCAATGCCAAGGAAACCCATTGAAGGTTATCAACTTTGCAACTTCACTTGGGACTGGGGGAATGCTCCATGGAGTCAAAAGCAGCATCTAATGAAGTGTTCTGTTTGTTTACTTTAGTGGGTATAAGATGACTTTACTAAGCAATGCTCTGATCGGGCTGGAGGCCAGCACTGTTCCAGCAGGAAAGGGGACTCTTCCCCTGGGACAAGGCTTTCTCAATCTTCCTGCTCTCAGAGAGGTCCTGAGATGTCTACAAGAGGAGTATAAAATTTGTCAGCATCATTGGCAAATTCCTGAAATAGAGCTGGGCTACCTAGAATGCTTCTCTGTCTTTGGGGTCTCTGAAGGGAGGCTGAAGGATGTTGCAAGAGGGATTGAAGGGCTGGCTGGAGAAATGGTCCCATCAGCACATATAGTGCAACACCCCCAGACTGCTCCACCACTGTCAGGGCAGGTATCAGAGGCTGATTTTTCCTCTTGCCAGGATGGACATTGTTCCTTTGGCTTGCCAACCTCAGTCCTTATGCCATTGCATGCCCAAGGAGCACCCTCTGGGGCTGTTACAGATCCAAGGTGGCAAACCCAAGTGGTAGGGGAACCCTGAACCTTGCCTTCTGGGAGCTTTGCTCCAGTCCACGGATTGACGATGGATGCTTCCTCTGAGTGTCACTCACTGCTGACAGAGGCTACCCAAAGGGAGTGGGTCTTAGCCATATGCCCTAGAGCGCTCTCAGTGATGGTGGTTGGCGGATTAGTTGGCTGGTTTACCTTCAGCCTCCACCCAGATTTATGCCCTGCAGGTCCTTCTCTCCACAGCTTCAAAGACTGAGTGGGCGTGATGAGGGGCCTGGCATTTGTGGTCGTGAGTGACAGACAGAAGTTGAGTTGAAGAGTGGTGGCATGTATGCAAACTCAGCCAGAGCGACATTCGGCTGAGTCTTAACCATTCACTTGAGCCCTGATGGAGTCAGTCACTCCCAGGTCTGAGAAATGAGAGAATCCTGCCACAGGGAAGCCTGGCAGTTGGATAGACCTGGGGAAGCAGCCAGAAAGAGAGGAGTTGGCCCTGTGGCTGATTAATATTCCCAGAGAGAAAAAAAAATGACTGTAGCTTCACTTCCAATGAGACTGTGAATCCCTCCAGGTCCTCTAGCAGAGCACACAGGCAGAGCTGACGTCACCCAATTTTTTTTCCTATTTGTGGCTTTTTATTTCTCCTCGCAGCTGAAGTTCTTGGCAAATTGATTTACCTAAGATTAAAAAAAAACAATGAGGTCAAAAAAAAGTCGTTCCCAAGGAACCTACACACCCCTACCCCTGAGACCCATTCTCTAGAGGGAGGTCTCAGATTGGCCTTCACTCCTACCATTTGCAAACACACTGGATTGTTCTGCTGGTGGTTTTGGGCCACTGCCCAGCCTCCCAGGCAGGAGCGCTGTGCCTCCCTCCTGCACAGCAATCCTCATGTGGTAGCCTGGGAGACTAAGGAAGACTATTTCAGCAGGAACAACTCTCCTGAGGAGGCTAGCCCTACTAGGTAGGGGTTTTGCTCTGCTTTTGCTCACTGAGGTCCCAGCCTACCCACCGCACTGGCCCATCCACACCCCGCCCCCCCCCGCCCCCCGCAGTATATTCACTTTCGTTCTAACCCCCTTCAGGATAGTATTGCTCTCTCCCACACAAGACTCCTTCACCTTCAGGCAAAATAGATCAAGGCCAAACAAGTTTCACATTTCAGAGTGTGATTTTGTAAGAACCTCCTACTAGGGCAGCCATTGGAAACCTCCTCAAAGAACAAAAGTAGTTCTCTTCTCCCAAATGCTGTTGCAATGCATTCCTTTGATGGCCAGAGCCATGGACAGTCAGAACACATTGGGCATCTCTACTCTGATAAGCAAAACCCAGTTAACTTCTTTTCTTTCGTGTTTTTCCCTCAAGGATCCAGGGAATTGCTAAATAAGTCACACAACCTTGCCGTATCTCCTTCAGAAAACTTGGAGCCATTCTCCCAGGGGTGTGACAGTTTACTATGCTGTGAGCATCCTCTCATGCTGTGGAAGGAGGTAGAAGAGAAAGCTATGTCTTTCGTACTGCCTCTTCCATACCCAGCCTTACCTGGGCATGCTAATCTTCAATGCAACCAGAGGAGGAAGGGCCGTGACGTCCAAGAAGAAAACAGTTAGCATAGGCAGTTTAAAGGAGATTATCCTGAAGCAGTAGTTCAAGTGTCATACAGCAGTTTATTCAGCAAGCATTTGTTGAGTATCTACTGTGTGCCGGGGTTCTAGAGCTATGTAAGTAGATAACACTACTACTGCAAAGCCTGGGCAGTTAAGAGTCTAGGGCAAGACCCTTATGATCAGTGAAGCCTCTATGCTCAAGGCAGATGTCCCTTGGCCCCAGCCAGCCCCCACTGTAGGGGACCGCTCCCCTTGCTGGCTTCTCCTGGTGAGAGGAAGAGATAAGGTATGAGGAGCGAGGGTGCAAGGAGGTGCTTCTCCTCAGTGAGGTCAGGCTTTGGAGAATTCCTTCAAAAGTCTCAACTAGGGGGGCTGGCCCTGTGACATAGTGGTTAAGTTTGGCACGTTCCACTTTGGCGGCCCATGTTTGCAGGTTCGGATCCCAGGCGTGGACCTACACCACTTGTCAGCACACTGTGGCAGCGACCCACATGTAAAGTAGAGGAATATAGTCACAGATATTAGCTCAGGGCCAATCTTCCTCAACGAAAAAAAAAAGTTTCAATTGGCGTCAAACATCCCCAAATGTGCTTGCTCTTATACAAGCCTCCTTTCTCTATTCATGTCCATTTTCTGAGCGGGCAGATGGCATGTAAAGGAGAACGTTTAAGAAGGTGGGACAATTCTTTCCTTTCCTTTGCTATTTCTCTATTTAATTTCCTCTCTTCATTTTCTTCCCTTTTATCCTGCCACACTCTTGTCACCTCCCAGAAAACTTAGTGATGTCCTTCTGCTACAGGATAGATCTCAGACTTCTCAGCTTGGCCTCCCGTGGAGTGAAGGCTCAGTGTAGGACCGTTGAATATGGCATCACAGTGAACCATTCTTTTGGTCTTTTTCAGTGCCTTCATTTCACAGGAGTTGAGGAACTGCTTTTTCTGGAAACTTGAGGATTAGTATTTTCCTTCAATATCAACTTTTACTTTTTCCTTAAAGCCTGCTCAAGGCTAAGGTTGTTTCCCCCACCCCCATCCCCAGCCAATCCCAATAGAAGCACATGAGCAAGGCTTCCCCTGAGTCCAAGCTCTGACCCTTGGAATCAGATGAAACAAAGTGTGCCCTTGTGTTTTTCAGCAAGGATTGTCTTGCCTGCCCTCTCCTCGTAACTGAACAATGATAATCCTCCATACTTTAATATGCAGATAAATTATTAACAGTGGGTTGTACCTTTTCCCAGGTTGTAAAAGATTGACTGGTTAGAGTCCCAACGTTCTCCTTGTCAGTGCAGAAATGTAGAGGAGGATGTCATCTCAGGCCGCTTGCCTCTAAGACTCATAACAAAAGTGTGGCAGGCTCCAGCCGGGAATGTTAGTAGGGTGACAGACAGCAGGAAGGCCACAGGTAAGAGACTTTGGTGACTTTCACCTTTCTTCATCAGTTTTGATTCTTTCCTTTCATCTTTCTCTTCTGGAATTGGGAATGGGCCGGGGGAAGTGTATGATTAGGATATCAAGGGTTACACAAATGTCTTAGGGAAAGGTCCATGTTTTTTTTTTGTTTGTTTGTTTGTTTTTTTAAAGATTTTATTTATTTTATTTTTTCCCCCCAAAGCCCCAGTAGATAGTTGTATGTCATAGCTGCACACGGTCCATGTTTTGATAAGAGATGGGCCAGGAAATGGCACGTTAACATAAAGCCCGATGCGAAGGTCCACTCTAGACCCCGGGGTTCCGGGGAGAAGTGTGGACCCGGTATGGGAGCACAGATCAAAAGGCCAGCATGCTAACACACTGGCATGGTCACATGATAGCCCAGTTCTGGGGGTGTCGGGGGGAAAGCTGAGGGGAATGAAAGATGCTGGAGTCAAGGATGCATTGCACTGATGTGGAGTTGGGAACATCTCCAGATCTCACTTGAAGGCAGAGAGGCGGAGAGAGGCCAGCCGGTGAACTGTGGAGGGTCACGGGAGTCCACGCCGGCGTGAAGTCTGGGTGATTTGGGCTGAGGTTTTTTCTTTTTTTTTAACAGGCTTGATTTTCAAAGCAGTCTTAGGTTTATAGAAAAATTGAACAGAAAGGACAGAGAGTTTTCCTATCCCTCCTCTCCCCTACACACAGATTCTTCTATTATTAACATCTCACATTTGTGTGGTGCATTTATTACAATGATGAACGAATATGGATACATTAGTACTAACTAAAGTCCGTAGTTTACATTAGGTTTCACTCTTTGTGTTGTAGAGTTCTATGGGTTTTAACAAATGCATTATGTCATGTATCCACCATTACAGTATTGTGCAGAATAGTTTCACCGCCCTGAAAATCCCCTGTGCTCCACCTATTCCTCCCTCCCCGCCTTTCCCCTAAACCCCTGGCAACCACTGATCCTTTCTCTGTCTCTATGGTTTTACCTTTTCCACAGTGTCATGTAGTTAGAGTCATACAGAACGTAGCCTTTTCAGATTGGCTTTTTTGTGTGTGTGTGAGGAAGATCAGCCCTGTGCTAACATCCATGCCAATCCTCCTCTTTTTTTTTTTTTTTTTTTTTGCTGAGGCAGCCCTGAGCCAACATCTATTGCCAATCCTCCTTCCTTTTTTTTTTTCCTTTTTTCCCCAAAACCCCAATAGATAGTCGTACGTCATAGTTGCACATCCTGCTAGTTGCTGTATGTGGGACGCCGCCCCAGCATGGCCTGACAAGCGGTGCGTCGGTGCACGCCCAGGATCCGAACCTGGGCCGCCAGTAGCGGAGTGCTCACACTTAACCGCTATGCCACCAGGCTAGCCCACAGATTGGCTTCTTTCACTTAGTGATATGCTTTTAAGTTTCCTCCATGTCTTTTCATTACTTGATAGCTCATTTCTTTTCAGTGCTGAGCAATATCCCACTGTATGGATGTACCAAGGTTTATTTATCCATTTGGGTAGACTTTTCAGTGAGAAAAAAGGCAGAAACAATGGGAAGGGTGGATGAAGAGAAAGCAGCAAGGGCTACAGAACATGATAGAAGCAAGGAGGAGGAGGGGTTGGAGAAGTGGAGGGGTAAACATGGGTGCAGAGGCCTGAACTGGCCTACGGCAAGGTTCTTGAGACCAGTGCTCAGTGGAAAAGGCCAGCTCCTCACTGACCCCCACCAGGCCTTTCCTGCTCTTATAGACAAAAACTTCAGGAGGGCAGAAACCACGTCAGCTTCATCCTGAAAGCCCAACACATTGCAGACATCCAATAAATATTTGTTGAACCGACTAAACCTCTAATACCTTTTCTAAAGAGCAAATTTGCTGAGACATCAGAAGATCTGAAGCACCTGAGGTTGGCCAGTCATCCCAGGCGGGTCTCAATGGTCACTCTGCTGGGCCCCTCCATGCCACGGGTCAGGCAAAACTTCCCTGGGACATTCACCTCCTCGACCAAGAATGCATCTCTCTTGCCACCATTTGCACCTGCCTTGTGGTATGTTCTGTGGACAGAACCAGAGCCAAGCTGTAGAGAGACAGAAAAACCAAGGGAGATTAGGTCAATCTAACATACCAGGTAAAAAGGTGTTCTCAGCGCAGAATTGGAATCTGGCTCGCCATGCACTCATTTTTCAACTCAATGACAAGGCAGCAGAATTAGCGCAGACAACTTGCATAGACTAGGAAGAGCAAGCATGGTGATTCAGGCAAGAAACAGCTGGAAGAGCAAGATGAGCCAGGCCCTCCAGAGGCTCACACTTGGGAGGAGAGAAAGTCTGTAGCAGTCCATGTGTGGGAGCTGCTGGAGCCCAGCCGGAGGCGGGCAGCTAACAGTCTAGGTAGAAGTGGATAGCTCTCCAGGGGAGCTAGTAAGTCAGCTCAATACTTACAGGACCAATAGAAATTCACCAGTTGGAATTCACTAACTTGGTGCCGCTCCCTGGGCAAAAGAGTTTGTCACCCAGACATGTGTGTTGATGGAAGGTCACTGCTTAAAATCAGGCCCTCTTCCAGGGCCTGATATTGGCATTCCTTGGTACTCGTATCACTTTCTCTTGGTGTGATGAAAAGGGTGAATGAGCGCTGTAAGACAATGAGGGTATTTTGCTTTGAACCTGTTCATATCCTACCCATGTTTGTGCTCCTGAGACTTACATAGTCAGCACAGGCTGGAGAGCTCTTGAGAATTTCTTATCTAAGCGAAAAGACTGTGGTGGCTGTTTGGCCTGAAGGCTGTTTTGAACGGTGGGGGCCAGTGTTGATTTTGTGTGTTCCCAAGGCACTGGCCTCAGAGCGTCTTCAACCCGTGTAACCAGAGCAGGGGAGAGCCAGGCTCAAATGACAGCACAGCATCAGCCTTGAGGACAGCTGGCCTCTCCTAACACATCAGCCCCTGGCCACTTCTGCTGCACCTGGCCAGTCTCCCGGGCATTTCTTACACAAATGCAAGCCCAGAGAACTACCACTAAGTTCTCTGTATCCAAAAATTTCTATGAGAAAGATAGTGTCTATGTCTCCCCACAATCTGTCTGTTTTCTTGGGGCGTCCGCTATGTGGATGCTCACCAGCGCAGAATTTTCATCTTAATTACTTGCTCATTTGCATTTGTCTTCACATGGGAGGACTGCTTGCAGAAATTCAGGGCGAAGTCCAATGTTTGGTAATAGTGGAAAAAAAAGAAGAGACAATGCTAAGCTTGGTTACTCTGTCCTGGGAATACGATCACTCACCACAGAAATCCTCTCCCTCTCTCCTCCTCCCATTCATGCTTTGTCTCCCTGGCTTCTCGGAACACTCTCCAGACTTAACCTCCTTTTGTTTTTTTTCTTAGTCTATGCCCTTCATTCCCACCCACCGTGTGTTTCTTGGCCACAGACATTGGAGCACATCTAAATATCCACCCATAAGGAAGGTAAAACCTCAGTGAGGGGTGCAGGCTCCCCAAGAAACTGGGAGGTGGGGTAGAGAGGAGAGCACAGAGCTGAGAATGCAGAGGTTGGCACTAGCTCTTTCACAGGAGCCCTGAATTTCAAGGAACATTATAGGACAAACACTCATGACAGAGCCCAGGGCCGTGCCCTGACTGTTTATAATATTAAATGATGGTGATTTATTTATTTATGTATTCTCTCAACAAATGTTGATGAGGCACCAATTATATAATGGAGCGGGCCTTGACAACACAAAGATAAATGAAATATAGTCCTTGTCCCCAAGCAGTTTGTGGGTGACACGGGCATATGGACTAATAATGGTGAGAATGCGTGTGATGAAGTCTATGGTCCTGAAAGACACTAGGTCAATGATCTGCATGAGAAAGCCTGGAACCCAAGTGGGATGATCTAGGAAGAACTTGTAAGGACTTGGTGCCTGAACTGAGTCTTGAAGGTAAAGTTGGGAGGAGGAGGGCACTGAATAGCATGTTCCTGGCAGAAGGAGCCCAGTGTATGAGCAAAGGCTTGGAGAAAGCTGGGTGGGATTGGGGAACCGGGGTGTAAAGTGGCCAGACCCCTGCGTGTGCAGCCGGGGAGAGGGAGACCTGAGGCCGGATGGCAGAGGCAGCTCAGGACAGTAAGGAGGCTGAGGTTACGGAAAATTACGGAAGGACTGTGGACAGGAGAGACGTATAATCAGATTTGCATTTACAGAAGAAAAGTCCTGGCTGAAATGTGGAAAATAGTTGGGGAGACAAGACAGGAGACACAGAGAACACTTGGGAGGCTGTTACATTAAATCGGCTAGAAATGACGTTCCTCGGAAATCTCTCTCTCCACACCTGACCACCTCAAACTTCCTGAAAGAGGACACGAAGCTGATGAAAAAGGCTTTCAGGAAAATAACTCACCTGTTAATTGCGTCGTTTTTGTGCTGTCGGTGACTATAATGGCTTTGTTTTACGTGCACAATCGTGTAAAATCACCATCATGTAAATATTTCCTCCTGATCAAAGCTAGCTATTTGTCCAATAACCATCCCTGCTTCTGCCCAGTATTTGCCCATTGCCAGGCTCAGGACCCAGCTGCCTGGCACGTCCTCACAGCCTCTGTCGGGAGGAAGTTTCCTCTTAGATGATAAGCAGAGACACAGTTGTCAAGACACTTATAGCACAGGATGGCAGAATAAGATGAGTTAGACTATGGCCTCACTAGGGAGAGATCATGGACCACCAAAGAGTTCATTTATTCATTTCTTTTACTACACGACTGTACCCAAATTAAGCTTTGTTTCGAAGGAAAAGTATTTGATTATTTAGACCAAAACAATTATTTTTAAAGAGTGTAGTTATGAAGACAGATTCTGGAACAAACTTCCTCCCACTTAGCTATGTGGCATTGGGGAAGCACTTACTCTCTCTGTGCTGCAGTTTCCACATGTGATACAGGATAATTATATCGCCCACCTGTAGTAGTTTGCTGGGGCCACCACAACAAAAAAGCCACAAATTGAGTGGCTGAAACAACAGAAATCTATTGTCTCACAGTTCTGGAGGCTAGCAATCCAAGATCAAGGTGTCAGCAGAGTTGGTTCCCTCTGAGGGCTGTGAGGAAGAATCTGTTCCATGCCTCTCTCCTAGCTTCTGGTGGTCTGCTGACAATCTTTGATGTTCCTTGGCTTGTAGACACATCACTCGATCTCTGCCTTCACCTTCACATGGCATCCTCCCCATATGCATGTTTATTTCCAAATTTCCCTTTTTTATAAAGACACCAGTAATATTGGTTTAGGGTCATCTAATGACCTCATTTTGACCTGATTACCACTATAAAGACCCTATCTCCAAGTGAGATCACATTCTGACATACTGGAGGTTAGAACTTCAACATATGAATTTGGGGGGGGACACAATTCAGCCCATAATACCACCTAACCAGAATTTTCAATGAGAATTAAATGAATTAACTCCTGTAAAATAATGTCTGGCACTTAGAAGCTCCCAATAATGTTAGATCATGCTAGGTATAAATAAAAAGCTCCCAGGTTAGTGGATGTCAGGGTTGACATTCAGCTGGTTTGCACTACTATGGCCTGACCACTTATTTCCGGCTTGTGTCTTATTTTATTGGTCAGGGCTCATAACCATACCAGGTAAGTATTTTGCATAATACACCTAGCTAAAAGGTGCAAGATGAGAAGCTTACCACTTTACCCATTGAGGTCTGTGACTTTTCTTCCCCATTCTCCAAGCTGTGTCTACTGTACAATGCAGCTAGCCCCAGAGGAAACAAAACCACTGCCATTTCTTTAAGAGAGGAGCCAGTGAAGGCCCTGTCTTCCTGATGAGCCCACAAAAGTCAGCTTCCCGCTGTGGGCACCTCACTCACGTGGGCTGGGGCAGGAACTACCATCTTGGGCCTTGGAGATGAAGGAGCCAGAAGTATGTCTTCGATGGGAAGACCTCAGGCTGCTGGGGGAGCGGCTGACGTGAAATAAAGTGTTTGCTCACCTCAGTTCACCTTAGAATCAACCCTGTAGAAAATAAATAAGGTGTGTTGATCTTTTGTGTAGATGGTTAAACAAATCAGGTGGCCCAAACTGAATTCCAAGTAAAGAGGAAATATCAGAAGGCGACCTGCTGAAATCAGCAAGAGCTGCTCCTGGAGGAGCAGGTGTCCTCTCTGTAGAGCTTTCTGGGCACAGCAAGGTTCTTCTTCTTAGTGAGCCCCCTGACAGCTCTTGATGGCTACCCCAGATGACTGCAGTGGCAGGGGATTAATGAAACAGCATGTGCCTGGGAGGGGGAATAGCTGACACTGGGCCAAAGTTAAGCTGAGCTGCCAAGGAAAGAATGATTGGGGATATATAGTTTCAACTGAGGAAGATATCAGAAAGGATGTTGCCCACAGAGAGATTTTGAGGGGGTGGACTTTGCCAATGACTGACATCCTATAACCCTCATCTCAGAAACAGACTTCCTGACCTCCAAGGCCAAGGCAAGGTCGCTGTCTCTCTCATGCCCTTTGAAGTCCTATGTCTGCTTTCACCAGGTAAACAGGAAGGCTTCTGTGCTCCAATAGGAAAACTCTGGATTGGGAGGCAGGATATTTGCTCTGATTCTGCTGCCACAAACTGTGTGACCTTGGACAAATGGTTTAACCTTTCTGGGCTCAGTTTTCTCATCTATTATTTGAGGCGTTTGGTGTCGTGGAAGTCATGGATTCTTCATGCTGAAAGGGATCTTAGGAATCCAGTCCAATCCATTTGGCAGATAAATCTAAGACTGAGGAGTTAAGTGACTTTCTCACAGTCATGTGTTAATGAGGGGACAGGTACCTAGGACTCAGGGGTCTTGACTGCCTCCGGGGACCTATTCCATTAACAATAGGGATCCCTCATCTGTTTATAGTGTTAGAGTGCTTACATTTATCTCTCATAACAACCTTCTGAAGTAGATATTTTTATACCCATTTTACAGATAAGGAAACTTGGCTTGCCCAATATTCCCAGCTACTGAGTAGAAGAGCCAAGACTTTGACTGCTAGTTTGGTGCTCTTCCTGCACACCAGCTGCCTCCAATTACCCTCGGACAATCCCAGCCACACATCACCTTGGGTGCCCCATTTTAAGCTGGCACCAACCTTAGCAGGAGCAAGGGTCTGATTCTTGAGAGCAGATGGGTCCATCACAGAGGTGGGAGCAAGCAAGCAAGAATACTTATTCTAAACAGCTGCAGAAAAGTCATATTCGTCTCCCCAGTGTGAACTAGTTTTCAACGGATAAATGAGATGTTAAGTAAGAAAATTTTACATACCTAACATGAGAAATAAACTGTTTAATCAAGGGTGGAGCAAAATGAGTTAGCCAGGTGCCCTAGGATAGGTGGGGTGGCAGCTGCCTCTTTGCCCCGCTGTGAGGTATTTATAATGGCTCTCCTGTCCTCTCTCTCACCCCGTTATCCCTGACTTAAAGGGCCAGGTGCAATGGAACACAGGTGTCCCGAGTAGCTCCAGCACCTCTCAGGGTCTCAAGGAAAAGCCACTTCCTCTGGATAAACTGAGGCCTCAACTGGGTCATCAATGCCTCCTCTGGGTGAAGAAGAGACAGCCTCTAAGATCTTTAAGATCTCTCCATAGTGATTCTAGATTGAGTTCTAATCTAGATTTTGGGTTGCTCTAGCCAGCGTTACAGCAAGTCTTAATGAACATCAGGTCAGTGTCATGCTGGGGGAGAAACCCGAGGTGAGGTTGTTTGTACTGTTACACCACACTGCCCAGTAGAAACATAATACACTAATGTGGTTGGGAAAACTTTCCTCCTGCTCCCAGTATTCTGAACAGAAACAGATGCAGCAAAATATAATCTCGAGTCCTCTCCTCCCCGACCCAGCCTCTCACCACAAGGAATCAACGGGCTAGTCTTAGAGCAACAAAGACAGCAGGTCGAAGTGGAGACAACCACTCTCTTTCCTTGATAAGCCTCCACATCTAGTTCTCTGCAGTGTGTGTGTATAAATAGTATTTCTGCCTCCCACCAGTGTGACTGCCCCTGCTAGGAGTTCCAGAGTTAATTATTAACAACTAAACAAATTCATAGTGAGCCAGGACTAGGTCTTGCTCTAAGGCTCGTGTGTTTTCTAGAAGCACATTTCCATGAGGACTTCACCCCCATTGGATTCCTCCTCAGGGTCCAGGACAGAAAGACAGACCAATATTGGGCCTGTAATTTCAGTTAGAACAGACCCAAGCCAAAAAGCCTCAGAGAACTCACTCGAAAGATTTTTCTAGGAAAGGGGAGTTTCCTATTTGACCTCTCAACCAAACAGGTGTTTGGAAGAATAAAATCACGTTACCTCAGAAAGGAACTAGTCTGACCTGACTTGGGGAGTATTTCAAGAGAACTTCATTAATTGTACAAAATAACTCTAAATAATGGTAAACTCTTAGAAGATTTGATTTACTGGCTACGTGTAGCACCACGAAATTAACACATCCTGGAATTTAGGTTGGAAGGGATGTGGGAATTCATTTTGTCGCTTCTCAGTGTACGAGTGAGGCGTCTGAAAATAAAGGAAGACCCAAGTCTAGAGAGCAAGACTAACGACTCATGGATCAGTTTGCTTCCTGCCTAAGGAGATCAGAGAGCCAAGAGTGCTTCATAATGTCCTATAGTACTTGTTTCTCTAAAGTCCTTCAAACAGTTCCCTGAAATTTTTTATGCAAAACAAAACTTTCCCTTATTGATGTAATATGGTGGTAGACCTTGGCCTAAGTCATGCCAAGATATCATTATTCTGAGCTAATAATGACACCTACATTTGCTGAGATTTTATGATACAAGTGGCACTATACTAAACTGAACAATAGCAGTCAGATGACTCACCTCATAGGTGCCTCCTGGGTACTTGTGTTATTTGGAAAATTGAATAAATACATACAAAGTGCTTGGAACTCCCCATCTCACCTATAGCCTCAGTGAGTCCCTGCTTTGGCCAAGTAGAACCCTGCCCTGGGAGGAAGGGAAGGAAGTCAGGTGCAGGCAGGGTTGATCTTACAGGTAGACACAATAGGTGAGGGTCTATGTGGTGCAATGGCACCCATGCCCATGTCTATTCGTTCTAGTCCACCAGGTTCTACTTTTTTTTTTTTTTTTCATCTTGAAAGTTTACGGGTGCCTCACTTAAAGGCAAATACTCTTCTGAGGGATAACGTTTTAATCAGCCAAGCATTATCAGGAATTCTTTTACATCTTCCCAGGAATCTAAAAGAGTGAAGTCATATAGGTAAGGGCACAGGAAAAGGCCAACCTTCTGTGGTTGCCTCAAATGGGATGCCTGAGAATTCAGACCATAAGTAGAGGTGGTCGTTTGACGTCTAGCCTAATCTACTCCAGAGACATTTTTCCTATTAGAATAAATTCAGTTCTTCTTGTGTTGCCTTCTTTCAGGTAGGAAAAATATTGTGAGAACTCTTATACCCTGAATGAGTGACTAGGCAAAAGAAGATGGTGAGGGCCTTCAAATACCTTGCCTGTTTGTTGTTTTTCTCAGAGACTTATCAGTCTATAACCCTGAGGTTTCAACATTTCACTCAGTTCCAGGCTCTCTATCTAAATCGAAATGATCACATGCCCACATGTGTGTCTGCAGCTGACCACAGATAAACCAGTGCAGGACCGGGATTTCACTTGAGCTCTATGGCCCTTCTCTGCGTGTGAAATGAAGAACCTAAGAGACCCCATTTTCTGTGTTCCTGCAGACCCTTGGCCTTGACTAAATTAAATGAAGCAAGTGTGCTGGGATCCTTGGGAGGAAGAATCAGGACCTGGGATCAGGCCACACTTTCTGGCCATGGACAACACGCCATGGGCCTGCCAGCTTTATTGGAGAACCTGAGGCTTAAGGCCAGAACAGGTTGAGTCCTATACCCAATTCTGTAAGGTACTTTTAACAAGCGGCACTGGCAACTCACAGCGTGTCCAGTGGGGGCGACAAGAAAGTACACTGATGAGACCAGAGAAATGAGGAAAGGAATTGGGGTGTTTCCTGTAGAAGAGAAAGCCCCAGAGGAATGTGATGGCTGTCTACTCTTTAAAGGACTGTCATATGCAAGAGGGAGAAGGAGTAGTCTTCTTTGTCCCAAATGATAAAACTAGGACCAGTGGAAGGAGATTATAGGATGGCTAGGTTTTTCTAGCACTTAGAGCTGCCAGCAGTGAACAGACACCATGCACGCTGGTTTCTTGACACTTGATGTGTCCATTCAGTGGCTGGGAGAGAAAGCGACAACAGTAGAGGAAGTTGAAGATAGAATGCCTTCCCTTGGGTGGGAGATTGGACTAGAGATTACTTATTTTGTTGCTAGCTGTAAAGAGTATGGTTTCATGATTTTTTTTTTAAGTAGGGGAGCAAGAAAGTTTGGTTTATGGTCCCTGTACTCCACAAACTGTAATTTCCCACATTAACTATTTCATGCATGGAAAACCTGAGAAACAGGAAAGCTAAGAAGTTTGCAGAGTAATTTAAAAATACTTTATGGGAGACCAGTGAATCACAAAAGGCAGCGCATGGTGTAAGAGCATGGGCTGTGGAGGCAGAGCCCACAGGGGTTCAAATCCTGCCTCTGCCCTCATCAAGCTCTGTGAACTTGGACGGGTTACCTAACTTAGTTATGCCTTCGCTTTTGCTGCTAAAAGGTGGAAATGGTAACACCTGCCTCCCACTCTTGTTGTGAGCCTGACAACAGCTAATGCACCTAAAATATTAGAACTATGCCTGGAACATAGTGTTAGAGATGATTGTTATAGAAGGAGAAATCATTGTTATTTCCTAAGTCCATGAGAGAATTTAAACAGCATGGCACCAGCTTAGAAGAAAAAGTATATAGGGTCCTGCCCGGTGGAGCAGCGGTTAAGTGCGTGCTCCACTGTGGCAGCCCAGGGTTCGCAGGTTCGGATCCCGGGCGCGCACCGACACACTGCTTGTCGAGCCTTGCTGTGGCAGCATCCCATATAAAGTAGAGGAAGGAGGGCACAGACGTTATCCCAGGACCAATCTTCCTCAGCAAAAAAGAGGAGGATTGGCATCAGATGTTAGCTCAGGGCTGATCTTCCTCACAGGAGGAAAAAAAAAAAGAAAAAGCATATATGTTTCTTTTGATTTGTGATATAATAAAAAGGTAAAGTTTAATAAAGCTGCTTTTTTTGGTAATAATGGAGATTTTTAAGGGCCAATTAGAAGGGATAAATCCTGTAAGTGGAGTGAATGACAGCTAAGTCCCATGAAACAATGGAAAAAATAGAGTCCAGTGGTTTTTGGGTAGTGAAACTCAAAGAGAATGGGAATGGAGCCAAGTCCCAGGGATCTGCACTGTTTCCTGTGGCAGTGTCCTGGCCTCTTGGTTCCCCAGAAGAAATAAAAATCAAAGCTTCATCCAGATTGCTCATCTGCTCCAGTGCTGACAATTCAATAACATCTGGCTAACAACCTAATGATCTCTCCCCTAAATTTTTTTCTTATTATAAAAGCACCTGTATGACCAGAGGAAAAGAGGAGAAAAAGATGTCAAATGGCTTAGTTTTTCATCTTGATAATTGCCTGATAATTTGCACCAAGAGGGCTTGTTGGGGGTCTAGGAGCCATTCCTCCCTCCTTTGGTTCTTAGGCTTTCTCAGGCTCTAATCACTTTTCTAAGTAGGCAGCTAATGAAAGGAAGAAGACAAAGATCCCAAATGTCCCTCTCAGGACATATTCTAACAGCTCTTGAGATTCTGCCTGCTCATTTGTCCCAATGAACTAGATTGCTGGAAATGGCAGAGGTCTCCTGCTATTGAGCAAAATGTTTTCCAGTCCTGGAAAGACACCACTTTGTTTCTGTATGAAATAAGGCAGCTCTGTCTTAACACTAAGTGATCAATTGCATATGACAAGATGAGCTTATTTTTCATGCTCCCAATAAATACAACAACGAGACTGCAGACAACTCGGGATGGTCTCTTTGGAAACTGGATGATGCCAAGAAACGGCATTTAAATTGGTTTCTTTCTCCTTGGATTGTCTATAAAACCAGCATTATTAAAAAATGTTAAGAACTGTTATGCTTCATTAGTGTGCTCTGGGGCACAATTCAGTGTGTGGCTGATATGCACTAATCATCATATGCCCATCTCCTAGGACTCTTCCAACTGGTATATTCATGCCTATCCCCAAATTTTGAGTGAAGATGAAACATGAGCTAGAACTGAGTGTGAAATGGAAATAGTTTCTCCTGATTGCCTTAGTCTTTGTTCTTTCTCTTTATTTTATTGTTTATGACACTACCAGTAAAATCTATCTGCATGGAAGTCTATCCACTTTATAGAACATTATATAACTTAATTTACAGAGGGAAAAATATTTCTGGCAACATTTAACTCGAAGAGGCACTATTTGGCCAACTAACTATGGGACTTTGACTGAGGCAGAATCAGTGCTTCAGTTTCTTTAGGTCAGTTATGAGGTATTCTTTATTTGACCTAGTATATATACAGATGGTGGTTAAACTCAGCAAAATTTGCTTTACATTTTCATTTGTCTGGAAGATTCTATATACTGATCTGTAAAGAATGCCCACAAAACCCCTTGGCATGAGATCACGGACCAACAATTTAGATTCTCCCAGGTGGAAAACATATCACCAAAAAATTTAGTGAGTGATGGTAGAACTTAGGTCAGATATAGTGTGACGTCCTCGAAGTCTGATCTCAACTTCGTGTGATAACTTGTCAACTCTACCCAACAACAACTGAAGACCTTAAAACAGCTATCGGCCTCTGTGGACAATCTCCAGAAAGAAGAACCTGGAGAAACATTAAATGTGTGTGGACAAAGGTCGAGAACAACACAGACACATTTACATGCTATTTGCACGCACAGAGCCTGAGTAGTTGCCACGGGTCTCTTTCCCTCCTAAGAGCCTTTCCACTTAAGAAGGCTTTAGGATCTATTCCCTTTAATCATCAAAAAGGAATTTACTGGGTTACGTTATTTTAGCTTCTATTTTATTCCTTAATTCACAAAGAATTACCCTTAATCTGTAAAGGAGTTCTGATGTTATGAGAATTAGATACTGCAAATTGGTATTCTTAAATTTATTAAGAGAAGAAGAAGGACTCTTTTAGAAGAATAACACAGTCTGAGTGGCATCTCTCACTTAATAGGCATCTGCCTATAAATGTATCTGAACTTAATGGGTACATTAAATAATTCAAAATTAATATAAGCACACAGCACCGCTCCAGCACAACCTTACTGAAATTAAGGGTGCCAAATCCTTCTTCTCTCACTGTTACTTCACCAGCTGGAAGTTATGGCTCCCCTTTCTATTAGACTAACTAATAGCTAGACTCTAATGCCTGACTAATTAATCTACAACCAGGCCAGGATTATTAGGCCTGACTTTGATAAATTTTAGCCCTTAATGAGATCACCCTTGGTTAAATAAATAGAATGGCCAGTGAAATTCCAATGTAAACATTGTCGGCAGAGGTTAGCTGGTTGTTGGACATTCAACTACGTATCTCAGCAAATATATTAGGACAAATTTTTATTCCTATGGAACCTCAAGAATTGGACATGTTAGGACTTAACTGAATGTGCTGCTCATTACTTTTGCACAAGGACATACTAACCAATGATATATTTTTAAATATCCATTATATGCCACTGCTCTCAAAAACACTTTCAATCTTGAATTGAGGAGGTAGGAGAATATACCTTCATAAAAAACTAAATCACTGTACCAAACAATATGCAATAAATGTCAAAATGAGGAGCATAGAGGAGTGCTGTATGAAATCACTGTGTGACCTGGGCTAACACAGGCACTCCCTGAGCACCTACAATGATAGTTATTTTTCTGCTCACTTGCTGGTTGCTGTCTCACCACACTGGACTGGAAGCTTCATGAGGGCAGGGCCTATAACTTAGCTACCACCACATCTGTCTTATTCACCTGGCGTATAACTAGCAATCAGTTAAAGATTATAGCAGGGATGAAGCTACACAGAGCGAGTGAATTTAGAAGGATGGGCAAAATCTTAACAGACATGGACATTTAATGGCAGGATGAACAGATGAGCCAAGACAGGAAGCAAGGACGAGCATGGCAAATATATCCTTTCATTCCTCAGCAAATGTTTGCAGATGCCTCACCATGTGCTTGATACTGTGTGGGCACTATGAGTACAAAGATGAAAAAACATTGTTCCTGTGGAGAGGAGAGATTTTGAGACCAGCCTGGATGGTGTGAGGTGGAGGGGAGCTGGCGGGGTTTGAAAATGGTCAGGATTGGTAATCAGTGAGGAATAGAGGTCATTAGGTATGAAGACCCCTAAGACTTTTGTCCTGAAAACAGTGAAAACCAGAGAAAGAATTTAAATTAGGGAAGGTGAAAGGATCATTGGAAAGGTCCCAGAAGTTTCTATGATGTCATTGCCAGGAGACGGTTCATTACTGATACAAACTTTAGCCAGGTTGCACACACTTTAAGAACTGCTATCTCAAAACTTATAAAAATGAGATACATATTCACACAGTCAGAAGTTCCAAGACTGGATTATATTTGCACTTTTATTGTTTAATTTTTACTTAATTGGTGTATTAATATTATCAACAGTGCTCTGTAATTTTTTCATGAATATCACTTGTTTCTTTAAATATGATATTTCTAAAAAGCTTTGGTGCATTATTAAAATGTGGTTTTAATATTTTCACAGAAAAAATCTTTTCTGGCAGACTACACTTCCATTTCATAATGCAATTCAATGAGATAACGGGACTTAGTCATACTGAATTCATCACAGAGAAAACTTTGCTAGAATTCGTCTGCTCCATTACATTTATGCAAAGTCAGACAGTGTGATAACTAACATCAGTAACTAAACCACCCCTTTGTTATAATGTTTCCTGTGGAACACACAGTGAACATTTTGCATTTTGTACATACAGCCAGATTTTAACAATATGCATTCTGGTTGAAAGAGAGTTCCTTCATAGGCCACAAAACTCTCTTCAGGCACCATGAATCATGCAAACTACAGCTAAGGGCACAGATGGTCGATTCTTGATACGAGGTGTTTCTGACATGTAAGAGCCAAACATAGTCAGCTTCTAAAGGCAAGTAGGAAGTTGAAGAAGATCTGAGTGTAGAAATGCTCCTTAATGTCATCTTTCCCAAAGGCTTAGTTTGCAACTGAACGGCAAAAATCTGGTTTCAAAAACATTAAACTTGGAACAGTAAAAAGACAAATAACTCAATTAAAAAATAGGCAAAGATCTGAATAGGAATTTCTCCAAAAAAGATATCCAAACGGCCAATAAGCACATGAAAAGACGCTTGACATATTATTCACTAAAGAAATACAAACCAAAATCGCAGTGAGATACCACTTTATACTCATAGGATGGCTATAATTAAAATGACAGGCAATAGCAAGTGTGGGTGAAGATGTGAAGAAATTAGAACCCTCATACTCTGCTGATGGACATACAAAATGGTGCAGCCACTTCAGAGAACAGTTTGGCAGCTCCTCAAAAAGTTAAACATAACAATATCATATGACCCAGGATTCCAATACTAAGTATAAATCCTCAAATACTGAAAACACATACTCAAACAAATACTTGTATGTGAATGTTCATGGCAACTCTATTCACAATAGCTGAAAGGAGGAAACAGCCCAAGTGTCCATCGATGGATAAATGATAATGGTTTTTTGAAGCAGATTGGTATGTAGCAAAATTAGTCCTTGATTTCAGGGAACGCCATGAAAAAAACTGTAACTGGGAAAAGATATAAGCAAAGAGATGAATGAGTCAAAGAATACTGGGAGAGAATTAGATGATAAGAGTCAGTACACAGAGTCTGTGTGTGTGTGTGCTTGTAATATATATATGTGTGTGTATATAATATTATACCTTACATATTATGACGTTATCTATCTATAAATGTATATTCACATGGGAAAAATTCTCAAAGACTATATCCCTGAATGTTAATAATGGTTGTCCCTGTTTAATGGGATTTCAAGGTGATTTAAATCCTTTTCTTCCTTTTGCTTCTCAGTAGTCTCTTACTTTGTGTGCAATGATGATATGATAGTTGAATAATAACAAGAAAGTGAGTGTGAAAGGATGTTGCTTGAGAAAATACACTCTCTGAACAGATGAAGAAATTAGGGGCAGTTTTTGAAATCTTACAAATAGTATCCTACTTGAGGAGACTTGTCTTCACATTGGGAGAAAAATCACAAAGAATAAGGTGGGCACCACTTGCAAAAAAGGTTGGCATGGCACAGCCTCTGAAATGCTAGAGATTAGAAGACTTGTTCTTGGAAACTCTGAAGGCAAAGCATACAAAAGGCCTTTTCCTCTTGCTTAATAGATCCTTCCTCAGGTTGAGGCATCCACATGTACACTCTACATAAGTCACTACGTACTGGACCTATCACAGACTGATCTATATCTATCTATCTATCTATCTATCTACCTACCTACCTATCTATCATCTATCTATTATCTATCTATCTATTTATCATCAATCTAACTATCATCTATCTATTTTTAATCAGGATATGTCTACAGGGAAGTTGACACCTAAAAGTAATGAAAATTCATTTGCTAAATCACAAAATAACTTTAAAGTTATTTGCTAATATTATACTACATGCCAGGCCCTGCATCTGAGCTGAACATCTATCAGTGATTAAGTCAGACCCCTCCTTGTAGACTCTGAGCTTGTGGTCTAGTCAGACAAGAGCCAGGAAGAAGCTAGTCCAGGTAGGGAAAGTCCCACAGGCTGTGGTGCTCAGGGTGGGGCTCTGACCCATAATTTCCAGTCTGCGTTGGAGGTCAGGAACACGAGTCCCATCCTGGAGGAGTTCCCAAGGGTGAAGTCAAGGTGGCAGGTCCCAAAACAGGTCATGGAAACAAAGGCTTGCTCAGACAATAGGAATTAAGACATGGGGCCCCAACAGAGGGGCTTGGGTGTGGGGTGGAGAATAGGGGCTCTCTGGAAGATAAGGTGGAAGAAAGGGAGTGATGGTGGAGGGGGCAGAATGGCAGCGTCTCTGCCTTTGTGCCTGGCATCGGGCTAGAGAATGTTCACAGCAGCATAATTTGTAAGAGAAAAATGTGGGAAATGCTTAGTTACGCATCAACAGGAATGAACAAGTTAATTATAGGTTTTCAAATAATAAAATTTTCAGCAAAGAAAATTAATAAACCGGAGCAGCATGTGTCAACATAGAAAATAAAGAACAACAAAAGTCTACCCGTAAAAAGAATGCATATTGACAATAATTTCTTTCTTCACATTTCTTTCACGATTTGTTTGCAGAAGCATCAGTTGGAGTGTCTTTCAATTGAATGTGACATGTCTTTTTTGAAGGAGAAAGAGGCAGAAAAGTTTCAGTTGCCAAAAATAAAAGAGAAACTGGGAAGAATTTGACTTCTGTACTGGAAGGTCCCTCTTGCCAGAGGCCCTTGAGGAGGGCAAGGTTCTGCATTTTCTTTTCCAATTTTTGCCCTTGAATAAAGGGCCACAGACTTCAGGCAAGTCTTGCCACTTGAGCTCCTAAATGATTGTTCCAAATCCTTTAGAATTGAGCTGTGTAGGGTTCAGCTGACCTGTTTCGGCTTCTTCCCCTTCACCAAAATGGCTCTCCCTGGGGCACAAGATCAGGGCTGAAGACGGGAAAAAGCAGATGATGAATGGATCCTGTGCCCAAGGTAATAACTCCATTTTCTCTGCCTGCCATCCCACCATCCCAGGGAAGCTTTTCTAGATTGTAAGAGGCTCTCATACAAATGGGCCCACCCCTGAAATGTATTGAATCTTAGCAACCAACATGTACATGGACATCCCTGGAGAAGAAGACTTTGATAAATTAAACCACAGATGGGATGGCAGGAGTGGGAGCAGAGGGGTAGGAGGAGGTTAGAGTAAGGCCAAAAGGGAGAAAAGTGTGGGGGTGAAGGATGGGAATAAGATATGCTTCACTGACCCGATAAGTTCTTTCAAGGCTCATTTTTCTGGAGACCATCTTAAGAACAATCTCAACAACAAACAAAAACCACAAACCAAAAAAAATTTCAAAAGAAATTCCAAACCCCACAGCATAAGTATCAGAAACTTTCTTCTTATCCACAAGGTTAAAGCAAAAATGAATTTATTATATTTTTCACAGATCCATTTCCTGAACCAGAACTCATTTCTGCTTAAATAAAAATGTTAACACTTTCCTCAGAACAAATCAAGTCCTATCTATCACCCTAGAAGAGAAAGTACATTTGGCAGTAAAAACAGACAGTAAGTCTCCACTGCTTGTCAGCGGTAGCAGGATCCATCAGGGTAAGGAGAGAGACCTCACGCCCCTGCAGGAGCTGTGAGGAGGATGGAGGGTCCCCACAGCGCAGGGTCCCTCCAGGGAACAGGGCAATTTGAGAAGGGCTTGATAATGAAACTCTTTACAAAGATGTGAGCAGAGTATTCTAACCCACAGAACTCAATCTCAGGGCTAGCAACTGCAGGACCACCCTACACTGAAGGGGCGAGGGGTGGGAGCAGTTACCTCAACTCCACAAGGAGAGTTGGGTAGACAAGGCCACTTTCAGGGAAGCAGCAACCTTCAGTCAGCCCAAGGTGACCTCACAGCAAAGCAGCAGGGGGATGAATGCCCCAACCACACTCCTCCCCTCCCTCCCCTGTCAAGGCTCCCGTGGGCCAAATTCACCCTGGAGGTCAGAAGGCAAGAGATCCATGGATGCAATCTATATAGTTCAGAGCAGGAAGGAGTGGGGGGTTAGCATTCAGTGGGGAGGGGCAGAGGAAAACATTCCGCACAGCAGGTCTCCAAGTTCGCAGCCATATGACTAATGCTGTTACCTCCTCATCAGTTTAGATATTTTAGGAGCTCACTCCTCAAAGCCACCTCAGCTCCTCCTTTCCTCGTGTTAACCTGATTGTTGTGGTTGGGCAAAAAGAAAATAGTTTGCTTTCAATATTGACATAACTTATTGAGTATGTAAGTCCTCTGCTCCTGACTATCCTCTGCTCCTGACTGTCCACCTGCGTAAGTCTAGGCCTCATGGTGGTCCGCTTCACTCAATGCATTTGGTGAACTTCTAATGATGCTTGAAGCATAGTCTCACCAGCATGATCAGTTATTCTCCTTGGATTCAAATTTTGCAATCAAAATCCACAGCATACACACTGCTGTTTATATTGCAGTACATAGCATCTATCCCATCATTTCAATTTGGGTGATTTCTTAAATGATGCATTATAGGATCACAATTATGTGTTCTCAGTGGAACCTCTTGACTGAGCCAAAATTTGCATTTTTATAAACCTCCGTGAAGCTTCTTTCCTTAGAAGGATTCTGTAATGCCCTGCCATGGGAAATTAAGTGGCAGCATCTAAAAGAATACTCTCCCCATCACAGAAACCAAGCCTAGTACCAAAACAGTAAGCAGTGCATGGGAAACTCACGCTATAGATAAATTCGGAGCAAGGCCCCAAGTTGCTTCCATTTAAGAATGATAAATGCATACTATGCAAGCAAATGGCCACCTTGAGAGATCGTGGTGTATGGAAGTAGAGCACATTCCATACCACCTGATGTTTTGGTTAGTCAGTGAATATTAAGTGATGTCTAAGAGTTGTGTGATAATTCAGAAAGTCTAGGGTAAGAAACAAGGTGGAAGCTATTTCTAGTGGATGGTGGTAAATCAGTAATTGATTAGAGTTGTTCCACAATATTTCCTCATAAAGATCATTGCTAAAGGTGTTGCAGTGACCACACAGCCCCCGAGATCGCAATGGTAAGATAAGACATTCTGTTAATGCCGTGGGGGAATGTGAAACATGGCCCCTTGGTGGTTAAGCTCTTGGTAGTGATCCGTTTCACACTATCATGAATTCATGTCTTCAATATTAACTTACGTCATTAGAACACCCACTGTTCCAAAGGCATTTTCTTGAGATTTCCTGGACCATTCTGAGGAACCAAAAGCTGGCGTGCAGAAATTAATATTTTTATATTGGCCCAACTACCACACCAAGATACTTATAAACATGAACTATATTTTTGCCTTACTGATAAACTAATAAAGAAGACCTTGAATATCTAATAAAATAAGATCTTTCCACAAGCTACACACACTTAGATTATGGATAGTAGAGCTAAATGGTCAGGTAGAGACTCGAATACACTACTAATCTCCATCTGACAAGCATTCATATCCTGCCTTAGATCATTCAATTCCTTGTTGTTGTTGCTGAAAGAAAAGCCTGTACAAAACTTAGCATTGTTCAAACTAATAGGAAACTGACTAGCTACAATTCTACTGCAGAAAATCAGCCTGATTAGGAGCCTCTAATCAATTATTGATGTACCACCACCCACTAGAATTGGGTTCTTAATCATCATTCAATGAAGGGTTCTCGGTTAAGCACTTTAGAAAAAGAATTTATTCTGCCCCTGGAATCATCCAGAGCTTCATGAAGATCCTGCTTTCCAGGATTTGCGGTGTGGGATCCTGATTCACTGACAGCCTAATCAGGATATGAACAGAGGATGAACTTGTGGGCTCATATTAAAGTCCTATATCAATATTATTTATCAAGTGAATAAAGGGAAATGTAAAATTGGAACTTGTAGCTTCATTTTATCAAATCTGCAGTATGTGCAATCCGTGATGTAGCCACACCACAAATCAAACAAGATCTTCATACTCCCAGGGCTACTCAATTCTGCCATATTTTTCTTTCACAAAGGACAAATATTTCTTAGTCTTTTCATTGCTTCTCTTGGAATGAAATATTTTCATTATAATTCAGTTCAAATATTTTCTAATTTCCATTGTGATTTCTTTTTTTTTTTCAGCTTTTGAATAATTTTTATGATCCAAAAATATCCCTCATGTCACCATATTATAACTTTGGGAAGTCCCACAAAATATCCCTTCAGAATTCTAGGGGAGTTTTGTTCTATTGCCCAGAGAGTCGCTATTTATTCTGAGGGATTTCTGTTCTCTTGTTACATGTACTGCAGCCTATTTGCTCACTGTCACCTACTTTTGGCTCCTGTGTCTGCCATTTTCCCTTTTGGCCCACTTCAGACTCACCATCTCATTTCTTTTTATTAGCTTACAATACAGAACCCCAAGAATTATTGTTCTTATTAGACATTTATTGAAATGGCATTAATAAAACTAATATATTACCAAAAAGGTTACATTTTACTATGATATAAAACTGTAGTCATTGTGCACCATAGGTAACGTTCCCCTGAGTCAGTCCTCCTGTAGACTTTACCCTCTCCTTCTTCCTCCTTCTCTCTCTCCCTCCACATAAATATAGAGTTTTACTCAAATCTTCACTTTCCTTTAGTTTTATGTTGTCTCAGAAACTCAACATCCATTTTATCTATTAAATAAAGTGATTCAGCTCATTCTTTGTTTACATTTTACTTTGAGAAAGGCAATAGCCTACTTCACCTTTTGTTACTTAAGATCCATTGTCAACTCTTCATAAATTATCATCTTCACTACTAAGAGTTTGTTAATAAACTACTAAGAGTTTATTGCTCTCTCTTAACATGCAAAAGAGATGGCAGCAAGTTATTCTTTAAATGGCCTTTTTTTTCTTGCCAATAAATATAACTGTCATAAAGGGATTAAAATATAACTAATAAAAAAACTCTGTAGAAACAACTTTCCTGTTGATAATAACTGTTGTCTGAACTTTGGTTTGTGACTATTATTTTTAACTTTTTGTTTATTGCAGTAACATTGGTTTATAACATTGTATAAATTCCAGGTGTACATCATTATACTTCTATTTCTTCATAGATTACATCATGTTCACCACCAAAATACTAATTACAACCCATCACACACATGTGCCGAATTATCCCTTCTGCCCTCCTGCCTCGCCTCTTCCCCTCTGGTAACCACCAATCCAATCTCTGTCTCTATGTGTTTGTTTATTGTTGTTATTATCTACTACTTAATGAAGGAAATCATACGATATTTGACCTTCTCCCTCTGACTTATTTCACTTTGCATAATACCCTAAATGTCCATCCATGTTGTCACAAATGGCTGGATTTCATCGTTTCTTATGGCTGAGTAGTATTCCATTGTGTATATGTACCACATCTTCTTTATCCATTCATCCCTTGATGGGCACTAGGTTGCTTCCAAGTCCTGGCTATTGTGAATAACACTGCAATGAACACAGGGGTGCATGTATCTTTATGCATTGGTGTTTTCAAGTTCTTTGGATAAATACCCAGCAGTGGAATAGCTGGATCATATGGTAGTTCTATCCTTGATCTTTTGAGGAATCTCCATACTGTTTTCCATAGTGGCTGCACCAGTTTGCACTCCCACCAGCAGTGTATGAGAGTTCCCTTCTCTCCACATCCTCTCCAACACATGTTGTTTCCTGTCTTGTTATTTATAGCCATTCTGACGGGCGTGAGGTGCTATCTCATTGTAGTTTTGATTTGCATTTCCCTGAGAGTTAATGATATTGAACATCTTTTCATGTGTCTGTTGGCCATCTGTATATCTTCTTTGGAGAAATGTCTGTTCAGGTCTTTTGCCCATTTTTTGATTGGGTTGGTAGTTTTTTTGTTGTTGAGATGCATCAGTTCTTTGTATATTTTGGAGATTAAGCCCTTATCAGATGTATGGTTTGCAAATATCTTCTGCCAATTGTTAGGTTGTCTTTTCGTTTTGTTGATGGTTTTCTTTGCTGTGCAGAAGCTTTTTAGTTTGATGTAGTCCCATTTGTTTATTTTTTCTATTGTTTCTCTTGCCTGGTCAGACATGGTGCTTGAAAATATGTTGCTAAGACCGATGTCGAAGAGTGTACTGCCTATGTTTTCTTCTAGAAGTTTCATAGTTTCAGGTCTTACATTTAAGTCTTTAATCCACTTGGAGTTTACTTTTGTGTATGGTGTAAGGTAAGGGTCTACTTTCATTTTTTTGCATGTGGCTGTCCAGTTTTCCCAACACCATTTGTTGAAGAGACTTTCTTTTCTTCATTGTATGTTCTTGGCTCCTTTGTCAAAGATTAGCTGTCCATAGATGTGTGGGTTTCTTTCTGGGCTTTCGATTCTATTCCATTGATCTGTGTGTCTGTTTTTGTGCCAGTACCATGCTGTTTTGGTTACTATAGCTTTGTAGTATATTTTGAAATCACGGAGTGTGATACCTCCAGCTTTGTTCTTTTTTCTCAGGATTCCTTTACTTATTCGGGGTCTTTTGTTGTTCCATATAAATTTTAGGATTCTTTGTTCTATTTCTGTGAAAAATGTTGTTGGAACTTTGATAGGGATTGCATTGAATCTATAGATGGCTTTAGGAAGTATGGACATCTTAACTATGTTAATTCTTCCAATCGAGGAGCACAGAATATCTTTCCATTTCTTTGTGTCTTCTTCAATTTCTTTCAGCAATGTTTTATAGTTTTCCATGTACAGCTCTTTCACCTGTTTGGTTAAGTTTATTCCTAGGTATTTTATTCTTTTTGTTGCAATTGTAAATGGGATGGTATTCTTAATTTCTCTTTCTGCTACTTCGTTGTTAATGTATAGAAATGCAACTGATATTTGTATGTTGATTTTGTATCCTGCAACATTACCATATTCGTTTACTACTTCTAAAAGTTTTCTTGTGGATTCTTTAGGGTTTTCTATATATAAAATCATGTCATCTGCAAATAGTGAGAGTTTCACTTCTTCCTTTACAATTTGGATCCCATTTATTTCTTTCTCTTGCCTGATTGCTCTGGCTAGGACTTCCAGTACTATGGTAAATAGGAGTGGTGACAGTGGGCATCTTCTCTGGTTCCTGTTCTTAGAGGGATAGCTTTCAGTTTTTCACCATTGAGGAGGATATTAGCTGTGGGTTTCTCATATATGGTCTTTATTATGTTGAGGTACTTTCCTTCTATACCCATTTTTGTGTGTGTGTGTGTGATTTCTTTTTTTTTTTTTAATTTTTTGTTTATTGCAGTAACATTGGTTTATAACATTGTAAAAATTTCAGGTGTACATCATTGTACTTCTATTTCTGCATAGATTACATCATGTTCACCACCAAAATACTAATTACAACCCATCACCACACACATGTGCCGAATTATCCCTTTCACCCTCCTCCCTCCCCCCTTCCCCTCTGGTAACCACCAATCCAATCTCTGTCCCTATGTGTTTGTTTATTGTTGTTATTATCTACTACTTAATGAAGGAAATCATACGGTATTTTATTCAGAGTTTTTATCATAAATGGATGCTGTATCTTGTCAAATGCTTTCTCTGCATCTATTGAGATGATCATGTGATTTTTATTCTTCATTTTATTAATGTGGTGTATCATGTTGATTGATTTGCGAATGTTAAACCATCCCTCCATACCTGGAATAAATCCCACTTGATCATGGTGTATAATCTTTTTAATATATTGTTGTATGCAATTTGCTAGTATTTTGTTGAGGATTTTTGCATCGATGTTCATCAGTGATATTAGCCTGTAGTTTTCTTTTTTTGCGCTATCCTTGTCTGGTTTTGGTATCAGGGTAATGTCGGCTTCATAGAATGAGTTAGGGAGCTTCCCCCCCTCCTCAATTTTTTGGAAGAGTTTGAGAAAGATAGGTATTAAGTCTTCTTTGAATGTTTGGTAGAATTCACCAGGGAAGCTGTCTGGTCCTGGACTTTTATTTTTGGGGAGGTTTGTGATTACTGTTTCCATCTCCTTACTGGTGATTGGTCTATTCAAATTCTCTACTTCTTCTTGATCCAGTTTTGGAAGGTTGTATGATTCTAAGAATTTATCCATTTCTTCCAGATTGTCGAATTGTTTGGCATATAGCTTTTCATAGTATTCTCTTATAATCTTTTGTATTTCTGAGGTGTCTGTTGTAATTTCTCCTCTTTCATTTCTAATTTTACTTATTTGTGCCTTCTCTCTTTTTTTTTTTGGTGAGTCTAGCTAAAGATTTGTCAATTTTGTTGATCTTTTCAAAGAACCAGCTCTTGGTTTTATTAATTTTTTTCTTTTTTTTTTTTTTTTTTTTTGGTCTCTATTTCATTTATTATTTCTGCTCTGATTTTTATTATTTCCCTTCTTCTACTGATTTTGGGCTTGGTTTGTTCTTCTTTTTCCAGTTCCTTTAGGTGCATTATTAGATTGTTTATTTGAGATTTTTCTTGTTTGTTGAGATAGGCCTGTATTGCTATAAACTTCCCTCTTAGAACTGCTTTTGCTGTATCCCATAAATTCTGGCATGTCGTATTTTCATTTTCATTTGTCTCCAGGTAGTTTTTGATTTCATCTTTGATTTCTTTGTGGACCCATTCGTTGTTCAATAGCATTTTGTTTAATCTCCATGTATTTGTGGCTTTTCTGATTTTCTTCCTATAGTTGATTTCTAGTTTCATACTGTTGTGGTCAGAAAAGATGCTTGGTATTATTTCAATCTTCTTAAATTTATGGAGACTTGTTTTGTGGCCTAATATGTGATCAATCCTGGAGAATGTTCCATGTGCATTTGAAAGGAACGTGTATTCTTTGGTTTTTGGATGGAATGCTCTGTATATATCTACTCTACTAGGTCCACCTGTTCTAGTGCGTCATTTAAGGCCAATGTTTCCTTATTGATCTTCTGTTTAGATGATCTATCTGTTGGTGTAAGTGGAGTGTTCAAGTCCCCTACTATTATTGTGTTACTGTCTATTTCTGTTTTTATGTCTGTTAATAATTGCTTTATATATTTAGGTGCACCTACATTGGGTGTGTAGATATTTACAAGTGTTATATCCTCTTGTTGGATTGTTCCCTTGATCATTATGTAATGCCCTTCTTTGTCTCTTTTTACAGTTTTTGTTTTAAAGTCTATTTTGTCTGATATGAGTACTGCTACCCCAGCTTTCTTTTCATTGCCATTTGCATGGAGTATCTTTTTCCATATCTTCACTTTCAGTTTGTGAGTGTCTTTAGGTCTGAAGTGTGTCTCTTGTATGCAGCATATATATGGGTCTTGTTTTTTTATCCAGTCAGCCACCCTATGCCTTTTAATTGGAGCATTTAGTCCATTGACATTTAAAGTAGCTCTTGATAAGTATGTACTTACTGCCATTTTTTAACTTTTTTGTTCTCAGTGTTTTAGTAGTCCTTCTCCGTTCCTTTCTTCTTCTATACAGAATTGATGGTCTCTTTAGTTTAACCTCTGTCTGAAAGCTCTACTCTTTAACTCCCCTCCCCCCTCATTTTATGTTTTTGATATCATATCTAACCTCTTTTTGTGCATTTGTATCCATTACTCTCTTATCATGGAAATAGATAATTTTTCCTATTTGTGGTCTTCTCTTTTCCCCTTAAATCAGTCCCTTTAACATTTCTTGTAGCACTGGTTTCTTGGTGACAAACTCCTTTAATTTTTGCTTGTCTGGGAAATTTTTGATCTCTCCTTCCATTTTGAATGATAACCTTGCTGGGTAGAGTATTCTTGGCTGTAAGTTTTTTCCTTTTAGCACTTTAAATATATCATGCCATTCTCTTCTAGCCTGTAAGGTTTCTGCTGAGAAGTCAGCTGATAGCCTTATGGGGTTTCCTTTGTATGTAACTTGACTTTCTCTTGTGGCTTTTAGGATTCTCTCTTTATCTTTAATTCTGGACATTTTGATTATGATGTGTCTTGGTGTGGGCCTCTTTGGGTTTATTTTGTTTGGGGCTCTCTGTGCTTCCTGTACCTGGATGTCTGTTTCCTTCCTTAGGTTAGGGAAGTTTTCATCTATTATTTCTTGAAATAGATTCTCTGCCCCTTTGTCTCGCTCTTCTCCTTCTGGGACACCTATAACATGGATGTTAGTGCGCTTGATGTTGTCCCAGAGGTCCCTTAGACTGTCCTCACTCTTTTTAATTCTTTTCTCTTTTACCTGTTCAGCTTGGGTAATTCCTTCCAGTCTTTCGTCCAGCTGACAGATCCGTACTTCTGTATCCTCTACTCTGCTTTGGAGTCCCTCTGGTGAATTTTTCATTTCCAGTATTGTATTCTTCATTTCTGATTGGTTCTTTTTTATATCTTCCATTTCTTTGTTGACATTCTCACTGAGTTCATCTATTCTTCTCCCCACATCAGTGAGCATCCTTAACACTCTTAGTTTGAACTCTCTGTCAGGCAGGTTGCTCATTTCTGTTTCACTTAGTTCCTTCTCTGGGGTTTTGTCCTGTTCCTTTACTTGGAACGTATTCCTTTGCCTCCTCATTTTGCCTTTTTCCCTGTGCTTGTGACTACGTATTAGGTAGGTCAGCTACATCTCCTGCTCTTGGATAGGTGACCTTATGTAAGTGATGGCTTAGGAGGCCTGCCATGTGCTTCCCTCGGTTCTCAATGTTCCAGGGGTGAGCCCTATGTGGGCTACATGTGTCCTTCTGTTGTGGCCTGTTTGCTCTCCCTATAGGTACCCAGGTTGGCCGAGTTATGCTCCTGGCCAGCTGTTGTAATGCTCAGTTGCTTGTAGTTGTTGTGGGCACTTCAGTCTCTTTATCAGGTTTGGGGAGCCCCAGCACAGTTGGCTGCAAGTTCTAATACCACATTTGTGTGGCAGTATTTCTTTTAAGTGAGTAGGCCCCCAGCTTGGCAGGTTGTTAGGCTCAGGGCCTTTCAATTGCTATAAGCTTCCAGCTTTAGGTCTCTTGTCAGCTCTCTGAGGATTGCAGCTGGATGGGGCTGGCCTCAGGCATGGGAGCACCCAATTGTTTCAGGCTTTGGAAGGTGGGGCAAATCCCCTATGTGGGTCTTTGAGAAGCACAAGTCTGCAGGTGACAAGCCCTGCCACCCGCAGGTCCACACACACAGTCAACACAGTCCTGCCCCGTGTCTGCTCCCCGACCTCCCAAAGTGGACCCAGTCTCTCCATGGCGGGAGCCCCACACACTCCACCACCGCCCCACACTCTCCACCCACTCCAGTGTACACCCTGCCCCATTGAAGTGGGCTCAGTCACCAGGCTGCAGAGAATCCAGTCACCAATCTATGCAGGCTCACAAGTTGCCTGAGGGCTTGTTGTTGGGTGGGGCCAGTCTCTAGGGTGGGCTGCCTGCCCTGGCTGAGCTGGATTAAATTGGTGCTCTAGTGGGTGGGGCAGACCTGGGCTAGCAGGCCCCAGGGAGAACTCCAATGGCGTCTGTGTCAGCACACCCACACCAGGCCACAACAATGGCCGCCGCCAATGTCCCAGTCCCTGGAGAGGTCTCACCTCTCACCGAGAAGCACACAGGGCCTATCAGGTGAGTCTCTTTTCACCAAAGCACTGTGCACCTTTCTTTCTGGTGATTTTAGGTTGCTTTCTGAAACGGGTGAGTTTGCACGTGGGCCCTTTAAGAACCGGTTTTAATTTCTTTGTGAACCGGGTTTTCTGGGGGTACTCCCCAATGTTTTAGTAGCAGGCAAAGTCAGATATCCTGCCACTCATCTCGATTGTACTGGGTCCACAAAATACCCCCACGGGGGCGCTCCCTGGCTCAGAGGCCCGCTCCTTCAGGGAGGCTACGTACCTGTGGGCTGCTCCCGGGTGGCCGTGAGGCGCTGCGGCTTGTGAAGGCAGCATTTTTCCTCTCCGGAAGGGAGTTTCTGCCTCTTCTACCTCAGTTAGGATCGTCCGTTGTTGCAGGAGTTCCTCTTATCCAGTTTTCAGTTCTGTCTCAGGGGTAATTTTTCCACGAGTAGTTGTAAATTGGCTGTGTGCGCCGGAGGAGGTGAGTTCAGAGTCTCACCTGGCGGCCTACGCCGCCATCTTGACTTCCTCTTCCTCCATTGTGATTTCTTCTTAGACCTATGGGTTTATTAAAAGTACATATATTGCTTAATTTACAAACATTTGGGGATTTTCTAGTTACCTCTCTGATATTGATTCCTAATTTAATTCTACTGTGGTCAGAAAGCATACTCTGTATGATTTCAACCCTTTGAAGTTTGCAAAATTTTTTTATGGCCTAGCATATGGTCTGTTTACTGAATATTCCATGTGCACCTGAAAAGAACATGCATTCTACATTGTTGGCTATATTGTTCTATAAATGTCAATTCAGTCAAGTTTTTTAATCATGTTGTACAAACCACCTATATCTTTACTAATTTTTATTTGCATGTTTAATCTGATATGAGAATGATATGTTAATATCTCCTATGATTATGTATTTGTCCATTTCTTCTTTTAGTTCTGGAAGTTTTTGCCTTAAATATTTTGGGGCTATGTGTAGATTTTTATTTTGCTGCTGGATGGACCATTTTATCTTTATGAAATGTCACTTGCTATACCTAATAATATTTCTTGCATTAAATTCTACTTTATCTGATATTAGGTATAGCTATACCAACTTTCTTTTGACTAGGGTTTTGATGGTGTATTTTTTTCCATCCTTTTATTGTCATCTTTTCTGTGTCTTTATTTTTTTTTTGTAGTTGAAGTATTTAGTTCATTTACATTTAATGTTATTACTGAGCTATTTGAATTTGAATCTACTATCTTAATATTTGTTTTCTTTTGTCCCATCTATTCTTTGTTTCTTTTTAAATCCCTTCTTGCCTTTTTTGAAATTTTGATCAACAACAATTTTTTATCATTATTCCATTTATTCTCTTTATTACCTTCTTAATTAGGTCTGTTATAATTCTTTTAGTGGCTACCCAAGGATTATAGCATGCTTTCACCTATTACAGTCTAGTTTAAGTTGGTACTTTTATCCCTTCCTAGATAATGCAAGTAGCTTGCAACAATTTAATGTCATTTACAACTCCTCCAGCCTTTTGTATTATCGGTATACATTTTGATTCTACATATATTGTTAAAATCATTGTTGTTGTTATTGTTTTAAATAGTCAATATTTATTTAGATTTACCCAATGTTTGCCCTTTCTGGTGATCTTTACTTCTTCCTACATTACATGCTTCCATCTGTGATCATGTTCTTTCTGCCTGTGGAACTCCTATTAGTAATTCTTTTAGTTCAGAGATGCTGGCTATGCATTTTCTCGGTTTTGGTTCAGGTGGTTCCCTTATTCCTAGGTTATTGCCTTTCAAGACTCAGTCACCTTGGCAGCCCGTAGCCTAGTGAGACTGCCTCAAGTCTCAGTACATTATATTTTATTCCACATCTATTCTCTGCTCCAAAAATTGCCAAATGCCTCAAGTGGAAAAGAGCAGAGGCCAGTGTGAGAATCACCTTAATGTACTTCCCTTCTCTCTGGGGTCTTGGATCCCTCTGTCTGACTGCAATGCCTTTAAAGAGTTGGTGATTAGATATAGATATATAGATATAGACTATCACAAATAGTATATATACATACACAAATATATATATATTTGTAGTTGTTCTCAGCAGCATGTTAGTGTGAATGGCATGAAACAGGCTACTCCATCTTGGCAAGAGTTAAGGTGGGAAAAGGATTTTATAACATTGAATTTTCCACCACAAAGACATTCGTTAATGTAGGCTATATGGATTCCCAAGACTCTCTAGCATACACAAAAGACAGAAACCACTATTTCTTATCATATATTTAGTGGTGTGAGATGGGAGCCAAGCTTAGCCACAAACTGCCAGATGATACTGAGATACCAAAGATTTCTCAAAAACAATATAATCCACAAGGGAAAACAAACACAGTCAATTGATAGAGAGGTTATCTTTATCTTATTGCAGGGACTGTAAGAGTTCTACAAAATAGCCATTATATTTGTGCCTCACAACTTGTATTCCTTGAAGGCCTGTTTTGAGAATCTTTATCTAAGAATAAGTTTAACCCCATTTCTTATGCCTGTATACACAAAGTTTCAGAGCTTTGTCTCATACTTCTCTTCAAGATTGAAGGGAGATCATTTTATGGCAATACTCTGAACATATGCAATAACATATCCCAGGATCTTGGCTAAGTAAACGCAGAGACTCACCCATCCAAGTTGATTAAATCACCTGGTTAACTCTGTGGACTACCAAATCTAATAGATTATGGGAGAGGAAGAAAGTTGAGAACAATCAAGATTTTACAGCTGAGAAGACAAGATATATTCCCCAGTTATTATCATGAATTATTTTCCCCAAGAGTGTCTTTTGTGAACACTGTTATTACAGGATCTAGTTGTCACATTACATAGACCATGCTATCCAAAACAGAGCTGACTGTGGCTGGAAAATTATTCCAAAATTGAAAAGACTCAAGAAAACTGTAGCACATGCCAGACTATTTAGAATTATCCACCGTGGGACATGACCATGAAGCCTTGGACAATAATTCATGTTCATTCTGAAAAACTATTCCAGACAAAAACAAAAAAGGAATGATGGTGGAGGGCTCCATCTTAAAGTGTCCCAAAGCATACCTTGTTCCATCTCAACAATCAGAACTCTGGGTTATTATTTGCAATTCATGAATGCTAATCAGTACCATTTCCCACCATGGACCTACATGTATTGAAGTTGTGTTTAAGAAATGTGTGGATGGAAATTATTACCATCAAGCAAATGGTCTTGTTGGAAATATTGTCCTGGTGGAGCCTGTCCAAGGAGACTGACCATTAACAAGTTCCAGGTTTCTCCTCTCTCAGAGTGTGATTCCATACCATGTGCACCAGCAGGATTGGTTTCTGCTGAAGTACTCATGGAGCAGCATTGTCTGCATTTGTCTTAGCCCTTTCCGGCCATACTTTTGTACAGGTTAATCGAGAGTCAATATTATGCAGCTACATGGGTTGCAGCTGTGCATTGTTGGTGTTTTTACCCCTTTGAGTTCTTGTTAGTTTTTCTTCCTATAATAGGATGCTGCAGTGAGTGATCTGGGCAGAGGGCAAGGTGATGGTTGGAGGAAGAAAGGAAAACATGGAGAAAGTCATTCCAGAGTAGTTTTTTGCCCCATTAAAAGACTGTGACTGAAGTCTCTTTGAGTCTCTAAGTCCTCACACTGACTAAGTCAGGAAATGTGGGGTTTATGAAAGTTTTATAGGTCACCCATTAATGGACATTTCAAACATAACATACAAAGTGGACTCCTTATTTTGCTTTCCCTAGTAAGTTGACCACCCTCAATCCAAAGACTCAACCCAGAAATATAGGAATCATCCTTGATTACTCTCTTTCCCACTCCCTATATCCATTCCATTAGCAAGTCTTATTATCTTTGTCTCCAAATATCTCAAATCCCACCTCTCCTCACCAGCTCTGCTACTACCACTGTAATCATGACATCATCATCTCTGAGCTGGACTTAGTCCTCTAATAGTCTCCTCCAGAAGCCTGGTCCCACTGCTTCCATCATTCTTTCTATCCTCTCTCTCCACTCCATCTTACACACAGTTGCCAAAATGATTAAAAAAAAAAAAAACTATATCATTAATTAGAACCTTTGTAGCTTCTCAATGTACTTTGAGTAAAATCCAAACTTCTAGACCCTGATGCATTCAGTCCTTATCCGCTTCCGCAATCTTTTGTAAGACTCCTCTTGCCATATACTCCAGCCATGCTGGCCTCTTGAATACCTCAGTTAATCCAAGTGCTTTCCCAGTTCAGGGCTTTTTACGCTTGCTGTTTCCTCTGCCTAGAATGCTTTGTCTCTGGCTCTCAAGCAGTTGAATCTTCCACAATCCTATGTATCAGTTTACATAGTTCAAACTCACAGAGCCCTTCCCTGGCCTCCCATTAGTAAACTGTCCTTGGCTTCACTGGGTGTCACAACATCACATTTACTTTCTCCCTGGAACTTACCATTGTCTATCATTATTGTTATATCAGCAGGTTTATTTTTTTTTGGTCTGTGTCCCCCACTAGAACATAAGCCCCACGTATCAGTTAACCGGCTGTGTAAGTTTCCATTCTGTGGTTTATATGTTCTTTGAGTAGTAATCATGTACTTAGTAAATCCACTAAGGAGGTGGCCAAGGAGACTTGGACAGTAATTCATATCCATTTTGAAGAATTATTCCAAGGCAAAAATGTCCTAGCTCCAGACTAAAATGGCTCAAAATATCTCTAGCTTCATCTCAAACCTCAGCTTCAATAAGCAGAGCTTCCAGCCAGATATTTGCAGCATATGAATTGCCAGAGACTCCTGACAAGTGGTAGCACAGTGTGTCTGCATTTACCTGGGTTGCATCTGAGCAGTGACCAAGCCTGTCTATTCATCACAATGTCCCTAATACAACACTTCCACATAGTAAGCAATCGGTAAATATTTGATGCAGACATGAATGAATGAATGAACGAACTTCTCAGGAATGCTAGAGCCAGAGAAACTTGAAGTTTAAAAGTTAGGAAACTTTGGCACTTGAAGAGCATTAGGAAACTAACATAAACCTTCTTTGATATTATAATGGAAATGTGTGATTCAATTTACATTAAGATTTCAGGAATACATATGCTTCATGTAGTCAAATACATCCCCAGGTAGCATTTACCATGTCTCTGACCCTTTGCTTTACCAATGCGACTCTGACAGTGCCAACCTTGAACAGAACTAAACGAGGCACAGCCCTCCCTCCTTCAGTGCATGTTCATGTTCATATAAGCTCTTCTTTTATGTGGCCTAAAGGCACAGTTCACTTCATCATTATCTCACATCCTGGCTCCTCCTCAGGAAGTGGTGTTCATCTGGATACAATGAGTCCCAGTGCTCAGGCAAAACAAATCCCACGTCATTCTGGCAGGCTTGCCAGAAGGCTCAGGGCTTTGCTGGTTGGGGTTGCAAATAAGACTAGAGGACTCCAAATTGCAGAGGAAAGTCTGATCAAACAAGACCCACTGGTGGAAAATATAGGCATGTTCCCTCTGGGTGTCCACTGGAATATATCAATGTGCTCTCTTCCCACTCACATGGCAATAATTCCTAATCATAGTTAATCATTTCAATTACAAGCTGTCAAAATGGAGATAGAGTAGAGGACACTGCCTGGTAGAAGCAGAGACCAGGCATATGGAAAGGGAGAGTCTGAATCCAGTGCTACAACCACTGTGCCGCTCACCTTGGGCAGGTCACTCCCCTCCCTGACCTCCCTTTCTCCATCTGGGATATGAAGCCTCTAGACCAGCTCATCTCTGAGATCCCCCTCAGCTCTGACCCTCTTTGATTCGAGAAGCGTTGTCTTCTAAGACTGTAGTCCTAAGCAACAATCTCCTCAAAGAGTTGTGTATATATACTTTTTTTTTTTAATATACTAAGTATATTATATACTTAGTATTCTTACAAAGTCTCATAAGGTAGGAATCCAGTGAAATTCATTTTTATGCTACTTTTGCATTCCTGCTTATTTTGAATGGAAAAATCCTTGTATACACTTCCTCTAAACATGGATGAAAACTATGAAAAATGCACCTTAGAGGCCAACAAGCCCCCTTGGTTAAAGACAAGGTTGGGTAAAATGAATTTGGGCTGCTTGAGCTTTTTGGTTTGTTTTTGGAGCTAATCTTGAATTTAATGTCTCTTGTGACCTATCGGAAAGGTAAAGTGAAATTGGAACTTACAAAATAGTGATGCTAAGATAGATATACTTTATTTTGTGCTACACTTAAATTGTAAACAGAACTTTTTTCACCACAATCATTAACAAGCTTTTTGTTACTGGGAAGGATAAAAGGCTGGCAGTTCTTGTGACAAATGTTATAATTAAATGACCAGAATTTTTCTTTATGCACAAGACTCACTGGGTAAGCGACAGCCATTTATTGTGAGTGTGTATCACATCCACAGAAGAATATGATGAGGTGCTAAGCACAGCAGCTCAAGGTTTTTAAAGTCTTAAAAAAATTGACTTTAACAAGTATCAGCTGGCAAATTTCAGGCTTTCCCTTTCTCACAGGAGTTTTGGAACAGGACTAGGGTCAACAGTGTTCTGAGGATCACAAGGAAAAGAATCTACCAATCACTTGCAAAATTATCATCTGTGCAAGTTTGATTTTCCAACATGGATCTGGCTGCCAGGTGTGCTGGCTCTGGCCAGATCTTCATTAGTCATGTCAAGAGGACAGTCTAGGCATTTATCCAGATAATTCCAAGTCAGCACAATCCCCCTCAGAAAATGAAAAGAAGCTTGCCTGATGAAGCGAAGAGCTTCACCAACAGAGAGGATTAATGTATCTTCTATGACTTATACCACAATCAGATATTTTCAGGACAAAGCGTTTGGCAAGCTGGATACCATTCAGCCAGTTACCTTCAATTTTCTACTTCACTTTGCTTCTGTAAATATGGCCACAGTTTTGAAAATAAGGTCATGTGGCTAGAGTTGTGACTTTGGGGATCAGAATGCCTCTTAAGGATGTGGTACCGTTTTCTTTTGTAGAACAATGATTCTGCAGAGGTCCTTTCCCCAGCACTAATCTGTAGTGGTGATGAAGGGCCATCCAAACCATCCAGCCCATCCCGTTGAACCAGCATCAGGCCCTTGTGAGATCAAATCATTTTAGAGCTGGAATCAGCTCTATAATAAGGAAGAAGAGAAGGGAAGCAAGGCCCTACAGGAGTTAAATCACTCTCTAGGGCTACACAGGTAGCTGGGCGTGAAGCCAAGATGAGAACTCAGGTTGCTCTTTTGTTGTATCATTCTGCCCCTCTGATGGCGGGCAAGGGGTAGCAATATAAGTCAGCTCCTTGGAAGAAGGATCTTTGTAGTGTGGGGTAAGCAAACTATTTTTGTCATGGGCCACATAGTAAATATTTTTGGCTTTGCAGGCCATATGGTCTCTGCCACAACTACCCAGCTCTGTCATTGTCCCATAACAGCAGCCACAGATAGTATGTAACGGACTAGGCATGGCTGTGTTCCAACAAAACTTTATTAATGAACACTGAAATGTGAATTTCACGTAGTTTCACGTGTCACAAAATATTATTCCATTTTGGATTTTTTTCAATTATTTAAAAATGTAAAACCCATTCCTAGCTCACGGTGGGCTGGATTTGACCCAAAGCAGTAGTTTGCCTGACCCTATTGTAGAATAACATATCTCAGGCCACGAGGGAATTGATCCTTTGTCCTGGGTAATGCCCATCCTCTCTGGCTCCATTGCACACTCCAGAACCTCAAATCTCACTTTTCCTCAGCAGAGGAGCTGTCACATTAGACTATGAAATTAGGTCACTTTTACATTTTTATCTCTGAAGTGCCTTATGTAATAAAAGTCCTCCTAGGCATGACTAAAATCACAGGGCTCACTTAGAAGAGGACTGAGGGGAAGAATTCCTTCTGACAAACACAGACCCGGCTACAAGTGCCAGTTATATTGTTGGTGAGTGTTGGTGTCTTGGATTGTACTTAATAACACGGGGCAAAAGAGAGTATAAATGTTGCTTATTAACATGGCTTCAGTGTAAAATACAGAAAATGCCCAAAACTCCTTGCTAAGATCACTGACTACACATTCGCAATGAAAGGAAATATTTGGGTTTGTATATAAATAATTGCCTCAAGGATTTTGCCACATTCCTGGGGTCAGTGGAGCTCCGGTGGCCCATTCCTTGGACAGGCCTGGTTTGTTTGCTCACTTAACATAACAGCCAAGCATTCCCTTGAAATTCAAGGGCTTTCTCTCCTGCTGACACTGTTTGCATCAGTAGGGTGGACGGCCCTCTGGTAACACTCTAGTTTTTTCTGGTTGAGAATAAGCAGATGCACTCTGTGGGGTTTTATTGTTTTTTTTCTTTAATTATTTTATTGAGGATATATTGGTTTATAACATTGTGTAATCTCAGGTGTACATTATTATATATCAGTTTCTGTGTAGACTGCATTATGTTCACCACCAATAGTCCAGTTTTTATCTGTCACCATATACATGTGCCCTTTTACGCCTTTTGCCCTCCCCGCCACCTCCTTCCTCTTTGGTAACCATTAATCTGTTCTCCTTTTCATGTGTTTGTTTATCTTCCACATATGAGTGAAATCATATAGTGTTTGTCTTTGTCTGGCTTATTTTGCTTAGCATAATACCCTCAAGGGGCATCCATGTTGTTGCAAATGGGATAATTTTGTCTTTGTTTATGGCTGAGTAGTATTCCATTGTATATATATGTGTATATATGTGTATATATATACACCATATATATATACACCATATCTTCTTTATCCATTCATCCTTTGATGGGCACTTGGGTTGCTTCTACATCTTGGCCATTGTGAATAATGTGCAATGAACATAGGGGTGCATACATCTTTCTGAATTGTTGATTTTGTGTTCTTTGGATAAATACCCAGTAGTGGAATAGCTGCGATCATATAGTATTTCTATTTTTAATTTTTTGAGAAATCTCCATACTGTTTTCCATAGTGGTTGTATCAGTTTGTATTCCCACCAAAAAAAATTGACAAACCCTTAGCCAGACTCACTAAAAAAAAGAGAGACGACTCAAATAAATAAAATCAGAAATTAAAGAGGAGAAATTACAATGGACACCACAGAAATACAAAGAATTATGAAAGAATACTATGAAAAGCTATATGCCAACAAATTGGATAACCTAGAAGAAGTGGATAAATTCTTGGAATCATACAACCTCCCAAAACTGAATCAAGAAGAAAAAGAGAATCTGAATAGACCAATCACAAGTAAAGAGAGTGAAACAGGAATCAAAATCTCTGTGGTTTTTCTGACTTGGATGAGTGCACTAGGTCTGAGCTAAGGGAAAAATACTTTTTGCTCTTTTTGCTTTCTTGACTGGAGTGCCCTCAGAAGAAAAGAGTGGGCTGTGAAGGTTTTCTGGAAGCCGAGAGAAGGCTGAAGGATGCTAAAGCAATTAATTGCCACAGTAGTGACTTTTGGCTGGAACCACCACAGAGTGAAGGGCTAGAGGGGAGCATTAGAACTAGAATCCAGACCCCTACAGGGAGGTACAAGGACCCAAGGGCCACCAGCTCATATGGCTCTTGCAATATTGTCGAACATGATACCCCATTAGAATCACTTATATTAGTACAATGTTGCCTATTATAATATTTATAGTTATGAAGACTTTTTGGTTGCAAGTGATGGAATCCAACTCAAACTGACCCAAACAAAGATAAATATATAAAAAAATAAATACCATTAGCTCAAAAGTCTGAAAAACTATGGGTTGATCTTCAGACATAATTGTATCCAGGATTCAAGCAAACATCATCTCTCCTTCCCCTTCTCTTATCTCTGCTTTCATCTGTGTTGGCTTCATGCTCCGACAAGCTTTCTCTATGTAGAAGAAAAGATGTGCTCCAGCTTTTCCAGGCTCATAGGGTCCTTGCAGCTCACAATCTCAAAAGGAAAGAGCTTCTCTCCCGTCTATTTCCATCTCTGTAAAAGGATCCCAGTTGTCCCTGCTTGAGTCATATGCCCGCCCTTGGACTTACCAATGAGTCCAGAGGGATGGAATACTCCGACTGGCTAGCAGGGGCCAGATGATCACCTGTTTGGTCTCACTAGAATCATGTAGATTGAGCCGAAAGAAGTTCTGAAAATGAAAGGATGTGGGACAGACACAAACTAAAAGCTGTGCACTATGCTAGTAAATTGCCATTTGTATTTACTAAGAATGTGGTTTTCATACACAGTAGCAAATCAGAAGCCACCTGGTGAATCATTAGTTATCTCCACCCATTTCTTTATCTTTCTTTATTCCCTGGTCTTCTTCTCTCCTTCCTTTCACTGGGTTGTGAGCTGAAGTAATACAAATGAAAAAGATCCTATCTTGCTCTCAATACTCTCATAGTCTAGTTCAGGAGGGCAACACACAAGCTGCATGCATACAGTAATTGCATTAGACTGTGATATTTGCTCAAGGTCCTGGTGATCCACTCTGCTGTGGCTCAAAGACTAGAGAGATAAGAGAGTTCAGCTTCCTCTGCTGTTGCTAGGATTTAGACAGTACAAAGACTTTGATGCCAGTACTAACATCACTGCCTTACAGAAGTCTGCCCTAATTCTGACAAAACGACCATCATTTTCAGCACAACCTACAGGTTCCCTGAATATCCAAAGTATGAAGCTAGCAAATATTTGGCTCACAGAGAGAGCCTCATAACATGGCAAGAACATAATGGGAAAGTAATGAATTTTTAATTAATATTTTAGTGAAAATTAATCAGTGGATTCCTCAGCTGGGAAGGAGGTATTAGGTAGAACACACAAAAAAGTATTTTTCAAGGTACCCTTTAAAGACTGCCAAAACTTGCCCAGAACAATGTTAAAATATAAAGACAGATGAACTTTTCAGGAAGGGAAATTATAATCTCTAGGAAAAAAGGGAATAAAGTCATCAAGATGTCACTCCTCTGGTTCTTCCTTCACCCTCTTCAAGCTTTCCACTGGCTTTCAAGAGATGAAGCTGTGTGTACTCAAAATAGAAGCCTGAGGGTTTTGGAACCTCACACTCAGTCAAATGAGGTATTTGGATGAATGAGGGCCCACAGTCCTGTCCATTGTGGACATGCTGTGATCCTCTGCCCACCTTCCTGATCTATATTCTGGATTTACATCGGATGTAGCATAAACAACCCCTAAGAGCCACCAAGCTCTGCTCAGTTAAGGGAGAGGGCAAGTCTTCTCCCAAATGAGACATCTCATCAACTAGGAAGTGGTTAGTCAGGCTGGATATGGTGGTGTCTGCACCTCAGCCCCCCTGAAGTATCCATGAGGTCCCCAAAAAATCCATGTCTTGCATAGAAAGTCAAGAAGATATTGTACTAATACAAATTTGGACTGCCAGTGAGTTCTGACCCAAGACCTGGTAAGAAGTGCATATTTCAGACCCAAGATATTGCCCTCAGCCCAGCTACATAAAGTTCCATTTACAGAAGGATGAAAGAGTTAATGTTTTTGACATTTTGAGGAAAGCTGAGTCTAAGCCACCTTAGATATCATTTCTTTTACACCAAAAAGCTCGATCAATATAACATTGTCCCTGGATAGCTATTGTATTTTTTTTCCATGTTATGTCTGTCTGTAAACATTGTGAACGTCGTGACTACGTTTTATTTCAGGTTTTCATTCCAGCCAGAGCACATGGCAGGCTTTCAATACATATTTGTAGAATGAATGAATGCTATTCATGGAACTCAGGAAGGGAGGCAAAGTTAAAAAAATGGTAGGGAAGGTTGGTATTGCTGTATAGTACAATAAACAACTCTGTCATGGAAGGACTCAACAGCTTCTGAGATAAAATAAGGTCTCCCTGGAATCCAGAGAAGATGTCTGATTTCCAAAGTTTAGCTCAAAGGGCTGTGATTCAAAAGGAAAGCTTTTAAGGACAGTCTACAGGAAAGGGGCAGCCTGGTGTTGATGTATCCAGGGACAGGACCCTCAGGCAGGACATTTCCTGGACTATTTCTTGGAACATGAGATTGGCTTTAATTAGAAGCTAGATTGGGGATGTAATGAGACATGCTTGGAGAAAAAGGCAGTCACAGTACTTGAGGAAGCTTTGGTAAGAAGAAACCCCATCTAGGCATCTGTAATTCTTCCATGATATCTCATCCTACAGTCCACATGGCCCTCTAAGAATGAAGTGTTCATGGTCCTAACCAAAAGGAAACAGTTATGAATAAACCTGAGACTGGGCAGCAGTCAGCCAGCAAAGTCCTGTTTTTCCCCCATTTTCTGCTTCTGTTGCAAAGTGCAGGCTACTTTATGAACCACTGATAATTGCCCCACACCCACCTTGAATCACTGTGTAAGTTGCCCATCTTTAAGATATCTGACTAGTAGAAAATATTTATTCTCCTTCCAAATATTTTCAGTCCAAGTACCACGTTTATATGAATTTCCCCAACTAGTATACTCTACCTGTCCAGGCTAAATGAAGCAAATAAATAAATTCCAATTGCTGAAAGAAAAATTTTACCATTCTTTAAAGTCTCTAGTCAATTCAGTGGTCTCCTGAGTTTAAAGAGAGAGTCAGCTAGCCAGGCAAATGAAATAGAAATCTTTGCATCGTAAATTTTCTATCTAATATTTGGAGCTTTGCCTATCCAAAGGCAATAAGGTAGAGAGACTGTGGTCTTTGGAGGTAGAGAGATCTGTGATCAAATTCTAGCTCTCCTACTTGGAAGCTGTGTGACCTGAGACCACACTGTAACATGGAAGTAGTAATAGGGTTTATGATAGTAGGCTACTAGGGTTAGTTAGATTTAAATGGCATAACACATGTAAAATAGTAGGTGCTCATTAGAAGATAGCCATCCACCATTCATTCATTCAACAAATCTTTATTGAGTGTCTACCATGTGCTAGGGGCTATTCTTAGTGATAGGGAAATAGCAATGAACAAAACAGAAAATAACTCCTGCCCTCGTTGGAGCTTATGTTCTCTGTGTAGAAGGTAAACTAAACAAATAGTATGTCAGATGGTGATAAGTGTTAAGGAGATAAATGAAAAGAAAGGAGGAGTGATACGGAGTGTCCATGAGAAGGGAAGTGATTACAAAGAGAGTGGTCATGGAAGACAAGACATGCCTCTAATATTTGCAGGGCTTGGGGGGAAAGTACAAATGAATGACTGCATGCTATGTGGCTAAATATTTGATAAACTGTGAAATCAAATACGGACCGTGCTACTACCTTGACAACATACCTCCATTACATCTTGGAAGGCCATGCTCAAATCTGGAATTCTCACATCTCTCAGAGTTCTGCACTAGAATATGAAAGGTTCTGTCTCTAGCTAGTGTTCCTCTCCACTCCTACTTGTTCTCTTCCCACCTCCAGCAAGATCTTATTCCATGAGTGCTCTCAAACACATGCGTGTGGACATCCAGCCCACAAGTCCAAGTTCCATCCACACACCCCATAAAGAGATAGTTCTTGGCCCTCATCTCAAGGCCTAGGAGTGTGCCCACTGGAAGCACTGTCTTGGAGGTGGGCTCAGGGCCATTGGGGCAGGGCACTGTGAGTACTCAAAATGTTCCCCAGAAGTGGGAAGAGGGGAGTGCACTCTAAGCAGGCACCTCCCCTTAGCCCTGCACACCCCTTGCCCCATTGGAGAAGGGTGATTGAGAGCAGGGCCCTCTAAAGTGGGAGATCCAAGACAGATGCCCTTCTTGCCTGTGTCAAAGGGCAGAACTGATGAAGAACTTCCTCACGTGGTAATTTTGAGCAAAGACTCAAAGGAGTTGAGAGAGCAATCCATGGAGGATATTTGAGGAAAGAGTATTGTAGACAGCAGCGATAGCAAATGCAAAGGCCCTGAAGTAGAAACATTCTTGACATGTTCCAGGAGCATCAAGGAGACCAGAGTAGCTGGAATGGCACAAGTAAAGGGGGTGGTGAACAGCAGGAGGTGATTTCAGAGATGCCTGGAGGTCAGGTTCTGAAGAGTCTTGTAGGTCATTACAGTAACTTTGACTTTTACTTTGAGAAAGATGGGAAGCCACTGGCAGGTTTTAAATAGAGAAGTGATAAGATCTAAATTATATTTTAAAAGAATCATACTGGCCAGTGTTGGAAATAGACTGCATGAGGCAAGGAGAGAGACAGAGAGACCAAACAGGAGGTTAATGGTGATCGCTTAGACCAAGGCGGGGGCAGTGAGGAAAGTGAGAGGAGATTGCATTTTTAAATCTCATTTAGAAGTAGAGTCAACAGGATTTCTCAATGGATTGGATGTGTATTGAGACAGAGAAAAGAGCCAAGGATGACTCCAGGCTTTTTAGCTTGAGCAGCTGGAGACATGAAGTCAATATTTTTATTTACTTTGCTTTTCAGTACATAATTATAAACTATATTACTAGTGACAGTCAAAAAAAGCATCTGGATGATTTGAAGTACAGTAAAAACAAAGTTTCCAAATAAGAAGGCAGATGAACTTGTATTGTTCTGCCTATGTAAGAAATGCGTAAAACTGTGTACATGTGTATGTTTTTTGGTACACTAATATTCACAGATGGAAAGAAGTTTGCAAAATCATGAATTATCTTTTGTTTCAACTTCATTTTGTGCCCTTATTCAAAGATCAGCACCTAAAATTACTGTAGTATAGTGGAATGAGCCCTTGGTCCTGGCTTCAAGTCCTGGGAGTGGCATTTATTAGCTTTGGGATCTCCTGCAAGTTCTTTAATCCTTTTAAGACTCAGTTCTCACATCTTAAAAAATGAGGATGCTGTTACCCATTTCATCAACTCTGAAACAGCATCCAAATCCCAGGTGTCATTAACCACTAATGGCCTCCATTTAAGCAGAAGTTTAGTTAAACAAATATTTGGCCTTGCCCGTATTATAATTTATACTCTTGCTCATTGTTCTTCCTTGCTATGAACAGTTGATGATGTTTATTTTTAGCTGTGGTTTCTGTGAGCAAAGAGGTGAAACCAGTTAGCTCAATTGGTTATATTCTGAAATTAATGAGGTGCTCTTTTTGTGTGTGTTCACAAATTAGCCTCACTCTGTTTCTTGGCCACGCTCCTTACCTCAGCTTCACAAATGAGTGGAATTGATTGCAACATGAATCAGACAAGAGTGTAAATCCCTCACTGCTATTGAGAAAACAGTTCAAAAAACAAGTATTCCTGCTGGTAGTCAGCAATATTTTCTTCGTGCTTAAAGGGCATAAACTTGAATCCTTTGTGATGATGGCAAAGAAGAACTAAATATGTAAGTAAATAAGTAAAAGATAGGAAGGGCTGTGTGAGAAGAAATAACTATAAAGTTTACAATGTGTTGGGAAGTATTTAGCATTAAAATGGTTGAGACATTATTTTCATAGCCTCCAAGAGTTTCTATACCTTAAATTATTTGAGCTTCCAGTGCTAGCTCTCAGAATATTTGCTTCCTCAAATGTAAACCAGGAAGTTGGACTCCTTTACTTCAAAGAAGTCTTCCAGCTTAAGAGATCTGTAATTCTATGAGTCTTCTACCTGGAAACTGTTCCTTCCATCTGCTGTAGGAAATATATTCACATATATTTTATTTAATCCTAAATTTTAGAATCCAGTTTTGGTGAACTGCAGTTATTTCAAGGTGTCAACAAATCCTCTGGGATCTGAGAAAATTATTATCGACACCAATTCAAGGAACCATCAATTCTGTGTGATTGATCTTAAACTCAGTCAGCAGGGCTCTTTCTGGAGACAAGGAACCTTATCATCAACAGGCTTTGTTGTAAGTGAAGCAACCTGGGATGATACTTGGGATTTGGATATTGTTTCAGACTTAACTAAATGGGCAACCATTATCCTTGGGTCCAAGGACTGCACAGGGACAAGGCAGCTGGCTTCCTGTAGCCTTGCAGAAATAATAATGGTTGTGCGTTTGTATGCGTGTATGTAATTCCTTACTAAGAAAGGAATGGGAGGAAAAAAGACAATCACAAAAGCAGCAACCCACCAGAGCAAATCAAAGAATTTCTTAAGATGCAACACTGGCTGTGTATGTGAATAATTGGTTTGCCAATCACTTCCTCTGTTTGCTTGTTATATAATAACAATCATTTTTAGTGTCTTTGATGAAAGCCCAGAAGGGAATTCCAGCTTACTTACCAATTTTGCATATATGGCTTTCGTGTGGAATAAGGCTTCAGACATGATGGTCTAAATCTCTGGCCCATAAACCTCAACAGGCAGATTTGGTCATTACATGTCTTTTGATATGAGAAGTCCCAGGTAAATGGGCCTCAGGGGCAAAATGAAAGGACAAAACAAGAGGACAATCCAAAGATTTTGCCTAAATCGAAATCGCAGCTCTCTCAACAAATTACCAAGAGGCAGATGGATGGCTGGATTTTGTAATCCAAGGGTTAATGTGTATAGCTTCGTGTTGGAAAGATTGCTACTAATTATCTTTCTTATTAAAATGATAATGATAACCACCCATTATTAAGTTCTCACAATATACCAGGCATTTTATACACAAGATTTTCCCTCCTCGAAATAACCCTGCACGATGGATGTTATTATCCCCATATTAAAGATAAGGAAACTGAGACATAGAAAAGTGGTTTGCTGAAGGTCGAATGGCAAATTAACAGATGAGCTATGATTTAACTCCAGGTCTTGCAAATAGCAAGTCCCATGACCTTTCTAGTACCCTAGCTTGCCTCTGTTAAATTGTGTGATACTTAGGAAATGTGCACATCACCCTAGTGTGGGGGCCCTTATATACTTCTCTCCATTCTGCCTGTCTTGTTGCTGTGAGTGAGATATGAATGACATGAAATCATCATATATATCATTGTCTTCAGTGTATAGTTGGTTCGTTGCTCCTTTGTTGGAATATTTATTTTGACTTCTCTGCAAACTAACAATATACCATTTTGTATTTTCTCTGGGATACATATATCCCAACACATGAATAGTGAAAATTGGCCCACAAAGTTTAATTAAGAAGCTGTGAGACCGTACTCAGACAATACTTGAACTAATGTGGATTTGTGGTGTCTATTTGTCTGTCTGTAGAGCAGTAGAACTTTAAAATTAAGCTAGTTAATCAGTATTGTTGTGTGCAATGTTGGCAATTTTCTTCTATGCTTTTCCATTCCTAGCATCCATGCTTCTAAATATATGCTTCTAAATATAATGTGATGTGAACTCCTAAGTTGTTCTAGTGGTTTTGTTAAATTTTTTTTTACTAATAAGTTGAAGGGGAGGAGCAAGATTTACTAAGTCTCTCACCTTACATGGCAATATCTGAAACTTACATCTAACTTAATAATGGCTTTGATGCCAGCTATTTCCGAAATATCAACCAATCATCCCACAATTTGAGCTTCCCAGTTTTCTTCGCAGGATATTATTGTGTGTAAATATATACATATATATATACACACACACATATATTTTTTTAGTGAGGAAGATTATCCCTGAGCTAATGTCTGTTGCCAATCCTCCTCTTTTTGCTGAGGAAGATTGGCCCGGGGTTAACATCCATGCCCATCTTCCTCTACTTTATATGGGACACCTGCCACAGCACGGCTTGATAAGGAGTGCATAGGTCCACACCCGGGATCCAAACCTGTGAACCCTGGACTGGTGAAGCGGAGTGCACAAACACAACCACTATGCCACTGGGCTGGCCCCAATATTTTTTAATGTATCATTTGTTTCCTTGAGGCACAGAAGGATACAGTTATTTGCAAAATAAATCTTGCCTGGATGAAACAGTAAAAATTGCTGTGCAACAGTAAATTCAGTTTATTAAACTTTGCATACATGAATGAGGTACTGGGAATGTGATTTATAGTTAAGAAGAATGGGTCACACAGATTAAGCCTGTAATAACTTCCCCATTATGGTGGTATCATATAGGGTACTACTACCAAAAAACTGAAAATACTATTTTTCATCTTACTTTGTTGTTTATGTTTTTGTACTAGGATGGGATAAATTATGGTGTAGTAGCAAACAAATTTTATCAGCACGTTCCAGTTACCAGTTGCTTTATAACAAACCACCCCAACTTAGTGGTCTAAAATAACAGTCATGTTATGCTCATAAATTCTGTAGGTCAGGAAATTAGACACAGCACAGTGGTGATGTCTCATTTCTGCTGTATGTAATGTCTGGAGTCCCAGCTGGGAACACTCAAATGGCTTGGGGGCTGAAATCATCTGGAAGCTTCATCACTCATGTGTTTGATGCCTGGCTGGGATGACTGAGACCAGCTGGGACTCTTGACAAGAGTGCCTACATGTAAATTCTCTGTGAGGCTTGGGCTCTATGATGGTTAGATTCTGAAAGGAAGAATGTAGAGAGCAAGTGTTCCAAGAGAGTGGATGCTCCCATAGAAGCTTCTTGGCTTTTTCTGACCTAGTCTTAGCAGTCATTTAGCATCACTTCTGCCACCCGGATCAAAGGAGAGGGGAAATAGAGTACACCTCTTGATGAGGGAGAGGCAAATTCATACTGTAAGAAGACCATGTTGGATGAGAGATATTATGGGCCATCTTGATCATCTTTAGAATATACCATCTGCCATGCATTGGCTTTCAACAACAAGGGTTTATTTCTTGTTCAAACAAAGTCTGCTGTGGATCCAGGCAGATTTCCAGAGCAGATGTCCTCCTGTTGGCTTAGCAATCCAAACTACTGCTTCCATCTTACAGCTTCTCCATGCCAACTCATGATTCCACAACCACTGCTGCAAGGGCAGAGCAGCAGGGAAGATCACACACCAACTCTTAGATACCACCACCTGGAAGGGGCATAAGTCACTTCTACTCACATTTCGCGGCTCACACAGTGATGCCTAAATTCAGTGGCAAAAGCAAATGTGGCCTTCCCGTCTGCCCAGAAAGAAAAGAGAGCTAGAAATGTTAGCAAATGACAATGTTTATCACAGCCTCAGAGATATTGCCTGAGTGGTGAAACTGTGAAATTCCCTTCAGTGCTGACTTTTGTACTTTGTCAGATCAGTTCCTTCATTCTTTCATCCATCTAACAAATATGTTTTAGATGACTATTATGTGCAATACATCATAACTAGTTCCTGGTGGGAATTCAGCTACCCCCAAAAGGCATATAATTTTACTCCAGAAAACCAATTGAAACTTCAGTTGCGGGCCGGCCCCATGGCTTGGTGGTTAAGTGCGCGCGCTCCGATGCTGGTGGCCCGGGTTCGGATCCCGGGCGCGCACCGAGGCACCACTTCTCCGTCCATCCTTAGGCCGAGTCCCACATACAGCAACTAGAAGGATGTGCAGCTATGACATACAACTATCTACTGGGGCTTTGGGGGGAAAAAATAAATAGATAAAATCTTTAAAAAAAAAAAAGAAACTTCAGTTGCTTTGTCATTGACTCCTGTGGGGGGAAAAAAATGTCTCTCTCAGATTCTACACTGTCCTATTCCCTCCAAGGCTTATGAAATAAGACTTTTTCTATCCTTACCTCTCAAGGTTGTTGATTTTATCATTTTCATAACTAGTGTCAGTCAAAATCCTTTTTCTTTCAATATTCATCATGAAAATGTAGCTGTATTTCCAGAAAATGCAGATGGTGACTATTAATTGGACACTGCCATGGCAATCAACTGTATGATATATTAAATGGCTTTAATCCAGTTTAGAGTTATTATGCATCATCAATCTGACAGCATGATTCCCTTTGTTGTTGTTTTAAAGGAAATTTAGATATCAAGTCTGCAAACAGTGGATAAGTCTGTCCAGAAGGCTCCTATTTTCTAAAAGCAGAGTTCATAGGTACATTTCAACAATGCAAGGAACGAAAACCAGCAGGAGTTCTATTTGGGGCTAGTTTGTTTTTTGGTTTTCCATTAGAAAATTGTGTTTCTAATGGAAAACCATAGAACAATCCTCACTCCCTGTTGAGAAAGAATGAAGAGGAAGAAATGAACTCTATGATAGACTGAAGCAAGCATATTGTGTTTTTGGCTGGATAGCTGTCTCTCTGAGTGACTTTGGGTATGTAAAAAATCACTCTTACCCTTGGTTTATCCATGCACCAAATCATTTTATGGAATTTCCCACTGAAATTTTGATCTCACTGTGGGAGATCAAAATTGGCCACCTCAAAATATGTCTCTTTACCTTGAGTATTTTCTCTGAAGGACATTTGCCCTTCCCCCAAACTGCCTAAAACAATAGACTGGGAGGGTCCTTGCTAAGCCCATTCTTATCAAAGTTCTATTTAAGCGAAACCTCCATTTGTAAAGTTATCTCCCTCTCTGTAACGGGAAGACAGGGCGAGGGGAGGGGTTGACCTTAGCTCTAGAAACTCTTATCAGACTCTTGGAAGGCAAAGACTTAAATCTGCATACTCTTGATTACTGTGTTTTCTGGTACTCTCCCATGGCTGACTCCCCCTCACCCAACATGCTCCTTTGTCTACCTGAATATGCTATTTAAGGTGAAAACCTCTGCCATTTGTCAAGAAACTCAGTTTCCCTGGTTTCTCCCATGTATATATGTTATAAAGCTTTGTTTGATTTTCTCCTGCTATTCAGGCTCATGTCAATTTAATTTGTAGCCCAGCCAGAAAGGACCCAGAGTGGCTAGAGGATAGTCTTTGTCCCCTTCAGCACTTAGGGGAAATTCTTAGTAAAGGCAAATAATAGGTAATATAAACAATGGAAATCATTTGAGGTACACACTAACTATAAAAAAGTATCTTCAAGATGTGTTTAAATAAATGTATGGGTGGCAAAATTATAAATCAGGGTTGCTAACACTCTTCAGCAGAAACCTCTAACTTTTGAAGTACACCCACAATGACAAGAAACCTTGTCAGAAATTATGTAAGAAACCTAGTTGTCTGCTAGTCTATCCCAGTATCATATGTGTGAGCTGGGTGAAAATTGTATATTTATAGGTTTATTATCATAGGTTTTAATTTGCTAAAACTAGGGGCTTCCTGAGGTCTTCCAAATTAGGTCAACCAGTTAGCGCTTAGATCTAGCATACCACATCTGGCTGAGCCAAAAGGAATAAACAGAGATGTTATCAAAACCACAAGCAAAACTGACAATAGGTATTCTGATGATAACTTAATCTTTTAATGAAATCTGAGGTCTTTTAAGGTCAGTCAGATGTAAACTAAGCTGAATGATGATTATACTAAAAGGAAAGTTACTAAGCAGCTCAACATGTTGAATTCCAAGAATTTTAGTTACATCATGGTAGACAAAGGGCACCAATTTCACTTACTTGCTGCTTTAGAGTCCAAAGCACTATTTTACAGCGCAAAGCTGAATTTTTCAAGGTCATCTTCTTGCATTCTTCTAAAATTTTGAAGGCTTACCAGTCCTCAAAAATTAAAAAAATTCTGTATGTATGTATATTTTTATGCATATGTCTTGCATCTTTAAAATTCTTCTTGTATGTATACTTTTAAAACCCCCAAGCATACATGCTACCTATAATTTATTTGTTTTCTATGCTTAAGTACAAATAATGGCATTTTAAAATTTGAGACTAGGGGGCCGACCCAGTGGCTTAGCTGTTAAGTGCGCGCGCTCCACTACTGGCGGCCCGGGTTCCGATCCCGGGCGCGCACCGACGCACTGCTTCTCCGGCCATGCTGAGGCCGCGTCCCACAGGCAGCAACTAGAAGGATGTGCAACTATGACATAACAACTATCTACTGGGACTTTGGGGCAGAAAAAAAAAGGAGGAGGATTGGTAATGGATGTTAGCTCAGAGCCGGTCTTCCTCAGCAAAAAGAGGAGGATTAGCACGGATGTTAGCTCAGGGCTGATCTCCCTCACCAAAAAAAAAAAAAAAAAAAAAAAAAATTGAGACTAGGAATCCCCTTGTTGGTAATACCAAATTCCTGTAAAATGTTAATTTAAAAAATTGTCTCTTATTTTTAAAATCAAGGTTTGAACTAAATGGCTTCTAAGATGTCTCCCTTCTCTGAGAGAAGGAAAGGAACTCCTATTTATTGGGCATGTTCCATGTGCCCTGTGCTCACCTACAAGATCTTATTTAATCTCCACAACAAACCTATCTGGCAAATGTTGTTATTCTTCTCTTACAAATGAAAAACCCAAACCTCCTAAAGATTAAAGCTTGTGCAAGTTCACATGTCCAATCAGCAGTAAAGCTGGAATTCCACCACAAATCTATCCAGCATCAAAGCCCACTCTCTCCCATCCTTGCCCCTCCTCAGCTCACATGGCAATTTGCAGTAAACAGCAGCTGTCTACCCCACATAACATTAAGCTTTCTTTTGCTCAAGAGAGGCTAGGACCCAAACCTTCTGCTCCCTTTATTGGCATCACAAAAAGTATCACTAATTCTCAAAAAACCCATACCCTGGAAGTTCAACCCAAACTGAACGGTTGGAATGTTGTTCATATGTATGGGATAGTTGATCCACACCCAAAGATTGATTACACAAAGTTGAGATTGAAACAATTTTCTAGATAATTAAGGTCAAAATAACTGCTATTAAAGAAAACATTTGAAATATTTAAGAGTTGTAAATGTAAAATTTTCCAACTTAAGTTAGTGCTATAGAGAGAGAGAATTTAGCCAAACACTTTTACAAGTTCAATTCTTTAAAAATGAGTGGAAAAATTAAACCTGTGATTAATTCTCTATTGTTTCCATATCTATATTGTAAACATAAGTATATTTTACATATTGTTCTCATAAAGCTTTAAAAAGCAATTTTCTTCCAATTCTAGCATAGTGAATTCATTGACATGTCCCACCTGTGACACTCTTTTTATCCAGTTGGTTTTGTGAGATGTGCCATATGTATTTGACAAATCTTTGTTTTTTGTTCTTTTTTGCCACATTTCATTGTCTGTTCCTTTTTGAGCATTAAAATATATTTGTGTAAGTATAAACCAAGACTGCTTTTCAGGAAGTTGATAGTGCTTTGAATTTCTTCCATATTCTAATTCTTCTAAATTGTGGTTGTTTTTAGTTTGCCTCTCCTGATTTGGAATTTATCCTTTATTTTTGGTTCTGATTTTAACAGAAGCATTTTTCTCAACTAACCCTGAGGACGTCATACAATCACAACTTCTAGCTATCGTGAGTCCCATTATCATTCGGCCTCTGTTAAACTCTGCCTCCAAGACATAAATTCTGGTTGTCAGCTCCTACTTTGAGTGAAAAATGGTTGAACTGTCTCTGTATTTCATTTCAACACAGGAAAGAAATCTGCTTTTTAAAACTGTGGTTTAATAATTCCTGAAATGGGAGTGAGACCAGACTCCTGTGAGGCTGAGAAAGCATTTTATGCTGCCACAAATGAGGGAAGAAATGAAGGAATGATGTCACTCAGGCACAGTTGGAAGCAGTGCTACTAGGGCAAGCAGTAAGTCTCGGAGAAACTGAGCAACACAGTAACTGGCAGCAGAAAAGTGGGTGTCCTGGGAGCAGGAACAGTCACAAAGCTGACATCACTTTCCCATCTGTGGGTGTCCCCTCCTCACCCAAGACTGCATTAAATCTTTGCTGTCCTTTCTAGCTGGGTTGATATAAGAAATTGTGAAACAGAAAACCCCACGAAGAATCAGTGACCTATGATAAGACAAAAGGGACTGACTTTTAATGGCTTGGCAGATGGAGTAGTGTTGGAAGGAGGGGCTGGAGCTCACTTTAGCATCCTACTCTACTGCCCAATATCCATTCCCATTCTTGGTCCCAAGAAGTTTAGGGGTAGGAGTAAGGTAGGGGTGTGTGTGTGTGTGTGTGTGTGTGGTGAGGTGATTGGAAGTTCTTTTCTGTTCCCAGGCCAGTTGGATATCTCCACTTCCCTCTTTTCTTCTTCTCCAACTCCTTTCCAAAAGATGAAAGAAGTCTTGCTTCAGAAAGTTTAAGCAACTAAGTAATGCATAACCTGAATTTTCAAAAAAAGTTGACTTGATCACCCTGGTTAATTAAACAGCTGCTCTGGCAGAAGCACTACGCTCAGGGAAGCGATGGGGCTGTATTTCATGACTCTAAACCTATTCTGAGGCCTCCATCCTCTCCTACAGAGAGAGGATTAAATTTCCACACTTCTAAACCATTGACAGCATGTGTGGTGCCCCACCCTGGGCACGTGTGCCAGATTTCATATTCTCAGGAGGAGTTATAATGATGTCACACACATGGGGGAGACATTGAGGTGTTCCCCAACCTTCAATTAGGAAATAGGTTTTCAGCCATATACTTAATACAATGGTGTTTAAGAAAGGGCTCTGTTAAAGTGTGTCTCTTCTTAGGAACATAAAGGCCTTTCTGGGAGAAACTTTATCTCTGATGCAATAAAATAATGTGCACATTGCTAGGAGATGTATGTTATGAAAAAAATAACTGTACTCAAAAACTTACAAGCCTGTATGCAATTAATTTGTTTACATGTCTGTTTCCCACTGCACTGTAGGCTCCTTGAAGGCAAACACCACATTTATTACATCTATATATTGTCCCTGTTATGTCCTCCACCGAGCAGCTAGTGTAGTCCCTTCTAAATAATTGGTACTAAATATGTCATATTGAATGCCTACATTGACTGACTGGTTGGTTGATAGAACCAGACTCTGGCAGTGACGAGGTGAGTCTAGCTTTGTCAGAATTCCATCATCCTAGATTTGAAGATCATGATGAAGGATTTGTGGAGGTTCTCAGTCAACCAGTTCACACCACCAATAGCTTAAGGAAATTTTATGCAGTCTATTGTGAACTGATATGCTTAAAGCGATTAGTGGCACCTAATCAGTTTAGAGGAAAATCTTTCTCCACTCAACAACATTCAAATACCATCTGCATTGGCTGTATTTTGAAAAATATTTCAGCATGAAACCCAACCCTTCTAACTCTCACAGAACATGCTGGTTTGTGCATGACTCTTCCTCCTCTGGGCTTCTCCTCCTGATTATTACTATTATGAGATGTTTAGTCAACATGTCTAGTACTTAGGACTAATTAGAGTTGGGAAAAGTGAGTGATGAAGTAACCAGCCCAGGGCACCTACTGTTTCCTTCTGCTTTTAGTTGTTTTATTTCACTGATGAACATTTTCCTCAACCATCCAAATTCCCAAACATCTAGATTCCAAAGTGATTTACAACTCACCAATAGCCTTGGCTACAAAACTGTCGCTTATATTATCTGGGCTTTCTAGCTCCCTTAATGATGAGTTACCTGCACTAGGCATTGAATATGACCAAACTTGCTTTCAAAATTGAAATGACTTTAGGAATGTAAAGGCCTTTATGGGAGAAACTTAATCTCCAGTGTAATAAAACAATGTGCTCATTGCAAGGAGATGTATGTTATGAAGAAAGTAACTATGCTCAAAAACACTATGAACACTATGATGCTGATGCTCACTAAAGCTTTTTCTCTTAAGTTAATGAATCAGAAATAAATGAACCTTAAACTAATAAGTATAAACAACAGAAACTCAGATTTATTATGCCACTGTGGCCCAAGAAATGCTAAGAACAGTTAAAGGCTAACCTAGTATTACAAGGTTTTCATTGCATGTGGGTTATACGGACATCATCTGACTTTTGAAACATAAAAGTCCATGTAAATAACAAGTATACTGTAAAAAGGTAAATTTTTCAGTAAATACCTACATCAAAAAAGAAGAAATCTCAAATGAACAACCTAACTTTACACTTGAAGGCTCTAAAAAAAGGAGAACACACTAAGCCCAAACTTAGCAGATGGAAGGAAATAATAAAGATTAGAGCAGAAATAAATGAAACATAAAATAGAAAAACAACAGAAAAAGTCAACAAAACTAATAGTTGGTTTTGGAAAATATAAACAAAATTGACAAACCCATACCCAGACTAATTAAGAAAAAGAGAGATGACTTAAACAAATAAAATAAGAAATGAGAGAGGAGCATTACAACTGATACCACAGAAATACAAAGAATCATAAGAGACTAGTATGAGCAATTATACCCTAATCTACTGGATAACCTAGAAGAAACTGATAAATTCCTAGAAACATACAACCGAGATCAAATCACGAAGAGATAGAAAGTCTGAATACGCATATAACTAGCATGGAGATTGAATCCATAATCAAAACCACCCAACAACAAAAATTCCAGGACGAGATGGCTTCACTGGTGAATTCTACCAAAGATTTAAAGAAGAATTAATACCAATTCTCACACTCTTCTAAAAAATTTGAAGAAAAGGGAATACTTTCAAACTCATGTATGAGGCAAGCATTACCCTAATACCTGACACAGAAAGACATCACAAGAAAAGAGCACTACAAGCCAATATCCCTGATGAATATAGATGTAAAAATCCTCAACAAAACACTAGCAAACCAAATCCAATAGCACATTACAAGGGTCATATACGCTGACCAAGTGGGATTTATCACTGAGATGCAAGGATAGTTCAATATAGGCAAATCAATTAATGTGATATGCCACGTTACCAACATAAAGGATAAAAATTACATGATTGGGCCGGCCCTGTGGCTTAGCAGTTAAGTGCTCCCGCTCTGCTACTGGCGGCCTGAGTTCGGATCCTGGGCACACACCGATGCACCGCTTGTCTGACCATGCTGAGGTGGCGTCCCCCATACAGCAACTAGAAGGATGTGCAGCTATGACATACGACTATCTACTGGGGCTTTGGGGAGAAAAAGGGCAAAAAAAAAGGAGGAGGATTGGCAATAGATGTTAGTTCAGGGCCGGTCTTCCTCACTACAAAGAGGAGGATTGGCATGGATGTTAGCTCAGGGCTGATCTTCCTCACACACACAAAAAAAAATTACATGATTGTTTCAATAGATGCAGAAAAGGTGTTTGACAAAATTCAGCATTCTTTCATGATAAAAACTCTCAACAGGCTAGGAATAGAAAGAAAGTACTTCAACATAATAAAAGCCATATATGACAAGCCCACAGCTAGCATCATATTCAAAGGTGAAAAACTGAAAGCTTTTCCTCTAAGATCAGGAAAAGGCAATGATTCCCACTCTCACCACTTCTATTAAACATAGTACTAGAAGTCCTACGCAGAGCAATTAAGCAAGAAAAAGTAACAAAAGGCATCAAATTGGGAAGGAAGAAGTAAAATTGTGCCTGTTTGCAGATGACGTGATCTTACATATAAAAAACCCTAAAAACTCCATAAACATGCTGTTAGAACTAATAAATGAATTCAGTATAGTTACAGGATACAAAATCAACATACAAAAATCAGTTGCATTTCTATACATAAACAACAAACTATCTGAAAAGGAATTTAGGAAAACAATCCCATTTGCAGTAGCACACCAAAAAAGAATAAAATACTTATACGAGTAAACTTAACTAAGGAGGTGAAACACTTGTATACTGAAAACTGCAAAACATTGATGAAAGAAATTAAACAACACACAAACAAATGGAAAGACATCCTATGTTCATGGGTTGGAAGATTTAATATTGTTAAGATGTCCACACTACCCAAAGCAAGCTAAAGATTCAATGCAATCCCTACCAAAATCCCAATGGCATTTTTTAGAGAAATAGAAAAAACAGTTCTATAATTTGTATAGAACCATGAAAGACCATGAACAGCCAAATCAATCTTGAGAAAGAAGAACAAAGCCGAAGGCACCACACTTCCTGACTTCAAAATACAGAGGCTGGCCCCGTGGCGTGGCGGTTAAGTGCACGTGCTCTGCTGCTAGTGGCCCGGGTTCAGATCCCGGGTGTGCACCGCTTGTCAGGCCATGCTGTGACGGCGTCCCATATAAAGTGGAGGAAGATGGGCACGGATGTTAGCTCAGGACCAGTCTTCCTCAGCAAAAAGAGGAGGATTGACATGGATGTTAGCTCAGGGCTGATCTTCCTCACAAAGAAAGAAAATATATACATATATATTACAAAGCTACAGTAATCAAAATAATACAGTACTGGCATAAAGACAGACGTAGACCAGAGGAACTGAATAGAGAGTCCAGAAATAAATACACACATGTATGGTCAACCGATCTTCGACAAAGTTTCCAAGAATACACTATGGGGAAGGGATAGTCTCTTCAACAAATAGTGCTGGAAAAACTGGATATCCACATCCAAAAAAATGAACTTGGACCCTCATCTTACAGCATACACAAAAATCAACAGAAAATTGATTAAAGACTTAAATGTAAGACCTGAAACTGTAAGACTCCTAGAAGAACACATAGGGGAAAAACTTCATGACACTGGTCTTGTCAGTGATTTTTTGGATATAACACCAAAAGCACAGGCAACAAAAATAAACAAGTGGGACTACATCAAACTAAACGCTTCTGCACAGCAATGGAAAAAATTAACAGAACGAAAGAGCAACCTATAGAATGGGAGAAAATATTTGCAAACCATATGTCTGATAAGGGATTAATATCCAAAATTTGGAAGGAACTCCTACTACTCAACAGCAAAAAAATAGTAATAATAATAATCTGATTAAAAATTGGACTAAGGATTTGAATAGACATTTCTCCAAAGAACACAAACAAATGGCCAAAAGATATAGCAAAAATGCTCAACATCACTAGTCAACAGGAAAATGTAAACCAAAACCACAATGAGGTATCACTTCACACCTGTCACAGTGGCTGTTAACAACAACAACAAAAAAGACAACAAGTGTTGTCAAGGATGTGGAAAAATTGGGACCACTGCACACTGTTGGTGGGAATGCAAAATTGTGCAGTTGCTATGGAAAACAGTATGGAGGTTCCTCAAAAAATTAAAAATAGAACTACCTGGGGCCGGCCCAGTGGTGCAGCGGTTAAGTGCACGCACTTTGCTTTGGCGGCCCGGGTTTCGCAGGTTCGGATCCCAGGCGCACACCGAAGCACCACTTGTCCAGCCATGCTGTGGCGGCGTCCCATATAAAGTATAAAAAGGTGGGCACGGATGTTAGCCCAGGGCCAATCTTCCTCAGCATAAAAAGGGGAGGATTGGAATCAGATGTTATCTCAGGGCTGATCTTCATCACACACACAAAAAAATGGAACTACCATATGATCCAGCAATCCCACTTCTGAGTATATATCCAAAAGAATGGAAAGCAAAATCTTGAAGAGGTATTAGCACTTCTCTGTTTGCTGAAGCACTGTTCACAGTAGCCAAGATGTGCAAACAACCTAAATGTCCATCAACAGGTGAAATGAAGAATGTAGTATCTACATACAATGGAATACTATTCGGCCATTAAAAAGAAAGAAATCCTGCAGTAAGTGACAAGATTGAGAAACTTTGAGGACGTCATGCTAAGTGAAATAAGCCAGTCACAGAAAGACAAATACTGCATGATTCCACTTATATGAGGCATCTAAAATAGTCAAATTCATAGAATCGAAAAGTGAAATGATGGTTGCCAGGGTCTAGAGGGAGGAGGATTGGGGAGGTACTAATCAATGGGCATAAAGTTTCAGTTAAGCAAGATTAGTAAATTCTGGAGATCTGCTATATGATGTTGTACCTATAGTCAACAATAATGTATTGCACGCTTAAAAATTTTTTAAGAGGGTAGATCTCATGTTAAGTGTTCTTATGCAATAAAATAAATTTTTTTGAAAACTAAGCATGCTGTGGTGGGGGCTGAGCTGTTTATTTTCCTATCGCAACTCCGGTTGCCTTAGTCATTGATAAAGGGAAACATAGGCTATTTCTTATATTTTTTGACACAGTTTTGTAAAGAAAAGTTTCTAAGCAAAGAGAAATGAATTTTGTTTTGAAGTATTAAGCTTTTAGTTATTGTTTCATTCAGTCAGCAACATTTGTTGTGAGCCTGCCGTGAGCCAGGCGCTCCGCAAAGTTTTGGAGATACAAAGGTGAAGTAAGACTCCTGTCTTCAAGATGCTCATAATGGGCAAGGCAAACACCTTTTATTTTTGAGTTGCGATAATGCAATGATAATAGTGTGTGCAAAGTAGAGTAGATGCATAGAGGAAGCGATGAAAATGCTCAAGCAGAGTTCAAATAACCCTCTAATATACGCCGTACCACAAAAGGGCTTTTACAGGGTACGTTTTGTAGGACTAGGCAACTTCCGATGATTCATCCAACCTTAAGGTTCTAAGAGCTTTGTAGAGCGGGGACTGCTTCCCTTAACCAGGAAGGAAGGAAGTCCTTTAGTGTGCAGTTGACATAAATTCGGTGTTGTCCACTTTTTCTTGCCGTCATTCTATCAAACAGAGGAGCAGACTCTGAAAAGCAACATTTCTCTTCTTGTCTTTATTTCGTTTTTTCATTAAACTACTCTCAGGGCAACTGGATGCTTTAGCAATAGGTGTCAGAAAAAACAGGTAGGTATTTCTGTGCAGTAAAAGTGAGCCTGTGCTCTGTGACCAGCATAACATTTATGAAATCAATTTTCTGTACCTGCTGGATCAGGCTAATGTGAGAACTAGGTTTCCACAGCCCATCGTATTTTTTTCCTGGGTGATTTGACAGGGCTGATGTTTTATGTCGAACACAGAGGGAATGAGCACTCTTCTAATATATTCATTCCTTGCCTCACCGTGCTGGTAAATAATATGCATATGGTAATTTGAGAAACACAGTGTTCCCACAGCTCTTTTTTTATTCCTGGAACTCTGTCTTTTGTAAATGCCTCAAAAATCAGAAGCAAAATTACCTCAAAATTTGATTTTACATTCCCCCTATTCTCACTTTCTGGTGTCCACACAACACATATAGTACATTCTTCTCTATTTTGACCAATGTTTTTAGACAGCACAGCCCCTTCTGCTCATACTTTTACTGGAGAATGTTCTAGAATAACTCATTGAAGACTCATTCATTTGTTGATTTACAAATATATATTAAGCACCTACTGTGTGCCTGGCACTATGCTAAATCTTAAACATGGAACAAAGAGAAAGATGGAAGCCTCTGATTCAGGGAACTGTTTTTATTTCTATTTTTTCAAACTTTTTCTAAATCTGTTGCATCACATAAAGACAAAAGAGAACAAGAAATGGATGCCTTAACTAGCAATGGATTAATAATGAATGAGAGAACTCAAAAGCTCTCCAAAATACATGATTTCAATCAGCAGCTGTGAATAAACTGATAAGCTGGAAAAAGAGCATGATTGGGCCCACGTATTTGGGGAAGAAATCCCCATTTATAGACTTGGCATATTATAAGCAGATGCATAGATCAGTTTTCTTAAAAGTAAGTGAATTCATAAATGTGTTTTACTGAGAGTAGCACTTAATTTACGTATATGTAAACTGTCAGAATGTTTTAGTCCTTTATGATCAGTAATTCTTTCATTAATTCATTTAACAAATATTTATTGACCTGCTACTGTGGATCAGTTAGCTATTGTCATAGACATTGGGAATTAAGGGTTCTACCCTCCTTGAGTTTACATTCAGATGAGAGGACAATGAAAACCAATAAACAGACAAAAAAAAAATACCAGATATTAGAACTTGTGACGTGTGCTATGAAGAAAACAAGCGGTGTGGATGCGTGCACGTGTGTGTGTGTGTGTGTGTGTAAGAGGATACTTTACATAAGATGACCAAGTGGAGCCAATCATGCAAATGAAGGAGGAAAAGAATTTCAGGCAGAAAACAGAATATTTACCTATAAAAGATAGCTCTGCCTGGACAAAAAGCAGTATACAATTATCTAAATCAGGAGTTGACAAATCCCGCTCACCATCTTTTTGTTTGTGTGTGTGTGAGAAAGATCAGCCCTGAGCTAACATCCGTGCTAATCCTCCTCTTTTTGCTGAGGAAGACCAGCTCTGAGCTAACATCTACTGCCAATCCTCCTCCTTTTTTTCCCCAAAGCCCCAGTAGATAGTTGTGCGTCATAGTTGCACATCCTTCTAGTTCCTGTACGTGGGATGCGGCCTCAGCATGGCCCGACAAGTGGTGCATCGGTGCGCGCCCAGGATCTGAACCCCGGCCGCCAGTAGTGGAGCATGCACACTTAAGCGCTAAGCCGCGGGGCGGGTCCTCACCATCTGTTTTTAAAAATAAAATTTTAGTCCTGTTTTGGTAAATAGAGTATTTTGGAACACAGCCATGCCTCTTGTTTTACATATTGTCTGCGGCTGTCCACACTCCAACAGCAGAGCTTTATTGTTGCAACAAAGACCCTATGTCCTGCAAAGCTGAATGTATTTACTTATCTGGCTCTTTACAGAAAAAGTTTACCAACCCTTGATCTAAATCACCAATTTGAATAATCATTACATTTGTTGTCTTTTTTATTCTGTTGTCTTTAGCCCTATGAGGTCAAACCAATGGTTTATGGAAACTCTCTTAAAATGCATTTAGCGATGACAGCCGAAGTTTACTGAGTGATGTTGTCCCAGGCACTCTTTTAAGCACTTTACGTGAATTGCATTACACAACAATTGCTCACAACAGCCCTATGCGATGGGTACTATTATCACTTCAGCTTATAGATAAGGAAACTGAGACACGGAGAGGTTAAGTAACTCACTTGATGTCACACAGCAAGTAAGCGGTGGCGTCAAGATTCAAAACCAGACAGCCTCATCATAAACACTATCCTAAACTGCCTTGATGATTTTAGCATCCTTCAATTCCATCACCATAACAGACTCTGTTGCTTAAAACTGCCTATCTACTCCTAATTTGCGCAAGTAAACAAACACCTTGCCCCAAAGAATTTACAACTTGTTTTGGAGCCAGACGTTACAGTTATTCCTTGCTTAGCATTCAGAATATAAAGAAAGTTTCAAGAAATGATACAATGATATCAGGTGGACACAATCCCTGTCCTCATGGAATGGCAGGGATAGGAACCAGTAAAGAGAAAATGAACATACAATGGAGTGAGTGTTATTATGAACAAAGTGCAGGATGATAGAACAGTCCAGAGCCATGACACTAAGAGTTGGGGGTGGAGGATAAGGTCAAGGAAGGCTCCCTAAAGGGTAGATTTAGAAGGTGAAATTTATCAGACTCAGAGTATGGGGAGGGAGGGGGTTGGAAATTAAGGAGTCAAGGATGACATCTGGTTTCATCACCAACATTTTGTTGAATTATTAGCCTTTTCTCAGTATACATTTCTATACACATCCGAAATTGATACTCATCCATTCAAATTAAGACACATTCTGTAATTTTTCATGGATTGTGTTTCAAGATAGCAAGAGAATCGATCCAGCCTCGCTTTGCTAGTAACCAGCTGGGGGATTTTGGGAAAATCACTGAACTTTGCTCAGCCTCAGTCTTTTCATCTTCATAAGGATATTGAGCAAAATGATTTTTATGGTTCCTTGCACCTCTAAAATGCTACCTTTTTAAAGCCTGTCCTTCTCATATAATGCTTTCCTAATTTCCATGGCTTCTTGTGGAATTTCCCAGTTTTGAACCCTAGGATGGTATATCTGTTAGAATTCTATTACATTGCGTGTCACACCAAACCTGACTGGGCAGGAACTAAAGCAAAGTCGGGATTTTCTTTTTCTCAGGTATTAAGGAATCCAGAGGTAGGCAATTCACGGTTGATGAAGTAGCCCAACAGCGGCATCAGGGATCCAGGCTCCTTCAATATTTCTTCTTAGCCGTCCATGATCCCAAGTCACCTGCTGCAGCTCCAGCTTCATGTCTGGGCTTCAGGCAAGAAGAAGGGATATCAAAAAGGGCAAAAGTCAAGGGCTACCTGAATTGGCTTTCTTTGAAAGAGCTTTCCCAGAAATTCTTAGCGGCATTTGCTGAAATCTCATTGGGCAGAACTGTGTGACATGGCCACCACTAGCTATAGGGGACGCTGGGAAATGCTCTTTTCTTTGGTTGGGTACACTGATACGCTAAACTAAATGAGGATTGTTTGGGTAAGGAAGAAAGGGAAAAAGGATGTTTGGTAGGAAACTTGCATCATTTGCTGAAGGTTAGTCAGATGTAATATTCAAAATACTTAAAAACAGGTCTGGCATAGCCACTCACCAACCAGAACAGATGCTGTTCAGCACCCTGTAGCTGTACATACCAGCTGAATGGCAGCCCTCACGTTTTTCTGCTTGGCATTAGCTATGTATCACTTAACAACGAGGCTCCAGTCGGAGAAATGCGTTGTTAGGTGATTTTGTCCCTGTGCAAACTTCATAGAGTGTACTTATGCTAATCTAGATAGTATAGCTAGCTACACACCTAGGCTATATAGTACTAAACTTATGGGACCACCGTCATATAAGATGCTGTATGCGTTCCGGGGTGACAAGTCAGATTTTAAAAGGATTCGGGACTATTCACTCACATTTAGCAGATTAGTAGCAACCAAAATGTATTGCCTCTGACAACTCCATGTTAGGAGAATTTCTTCTCCTACCATGACTGTGGTGCATGACTGTGTAGTCATTGCATATACGACAGTGGTCCCATAAGTTTAGTACTTATGTGGCTCATGATCGTGTAGTCATTGCATATAGCTGTCGTCCCTCCCCCCCCAACATAATAAGGCCTAAGTCCATCAAGGACAGGACTATCTTTTGCATATATTCCTTCCATTCCCCAGGAAAGTGACATTTATATAGAGTAAGTGTTCACTTTTCTTGAAAGGAGTTGAATTATTCCTATTATAATCCAAGGATGAGATAACCAGACAAAAAAGTGTTCAAATTATTACCTATTCTGTTTCCTCAGGAATGAGTGACTCCTAGGAAAGGTGACTGTATAATCCTAAATGCCACAATGCAATTGATTGTAAAACCAGCAGATGGATATGGGTTTTGAAGGTTGTTCAATCTCTTACGACTATTCAAAGGATTATTACAGATTTAGAAAAAGAAAAAGATGTCTTGGCTGAAATGAAAAGCTTCAGGCATAATAGAGGTTCAGAAAACCTTTCTCTTCATTTATTAGGTTGAATAGAACTAATAAGGAGCCACCCCCACCCTGTTAAAGAATCAAATAAAATCAGTTCCTTAAAGAGTTGCTTCTAGTTCTTCCAGCCTGTAATAAGCCTAATAGTGTATTATTTCTTTTCACTCAAATCTTGGGTAACCGTAATGCTCAGAGGCTGGGATGGAACATTTTACTTAATTTAATTTTCTTACAGATTTGAGATTAACTCAAAAATTCATGTATCAATCCTTATTCTTTAAAAAAAAAAAAGTTATATGTTTTATGTTCAAAGTTTAATTTTCACCAGTTAAATTTTTTCAAGTGCTTTTATTTTCTCTGTTTTACTCATTTTTAGATGATGTTTCAGTTTCTACTACATTTTTTCATTTGCTCTAATTCTCTAGTTTATTCTCCATTTCATGTGTTTCTTGAAATGCAATGCAAGTATATCCAAAATTATTTGGAGAATTAGTGGGCTACCAAGAAAAAAATATACTTGTAACATCCAATTTCCAAACTGGTTTTGGCAAGACCTATCTTTGAATCATCATTTCCATTAAAACACCTCTCAAATGCAAATTATTCTACGGAGTAATAAAGGTTAGAATATAATGGGTACTTTTTTTCATTACTTCTTCTGTAAACTCTTGGTTTGGCTCCTTTTAACATTTGAGGCATGTGCCTGTATCTATGATCCTCTAGGGAAATTTATTTTTATGTTCCTACCTGGTTAACTTTCTTTATTAATAAAGTATGATGGGTTATCTTCTTTGTACATACATCTTCAATTCTAAGACGAACTTTGTTATTTTTACGTATTTTATTATCTTTGAAATTGGGATACAGCTTTAAATTTGGGGCATATTGTAATTTAATGAGAAGATTTCTTTTTCTTGGCAGTAAATAAAATAACGGTAGCAAATAAAACAATTGATAGCTTCTCAGCTGTGTTGAAATAATCTCCAAAAGTAATAGCGTACTTTTAAGAATTTCAAGATGATCCGGGAGCTTACTCTGAACCATACAATTGTTCCTGACTGGTGTCATATTATATCCTAACCCGAATGAGGTTTAAATCTTTGAAAATAGGAAATAAGAATAAGTGTATAGATACTTTTCCTTTTGATTCCCTACACAGGATGGTTTTTCTTAACTACAATTTTTGAATCTCATTGACATATGTCTTGCAAATAACTAACAAAACCAAAATATACATCCATTTTAAAGCGTGTCCTGTTTTCCATAAATTTCCAAGCCTCCTTTCACTCCTCCTTCACCAAAACAGCAAACAAATCACTAAATCTTGGCTGCCCATCTACTCAACAAGAATGTTATATTACCATGATATCTTCTCTTTTTTAAATTGTGGTAAAATACACACAACATAAAATTTACCATCCTAACCTTTTTTTTTTTTTTTTGGTGAGGAAGATTAGCACTGAGCTAACATCTGTTGCCAATCCTGCTGCTGATAGGTCTTCACCCTGCTGCCACCTTCCCCATCAATCAGTCAACTTCCAGAGCAGTAGTTCTCAACCAGGGGCAATTTTGCCTCCCAGGATATTTGGCACTATTTGGAGAAATTTTTTTTTTTTTTTTTTTTGTGAGGAGATCAGCCCTGTGCTAACATCCGCCAATCCTCCTCTTTTTTTGCTGAGGAAGACGGCCCTGGGCTAACATCTGTGCCCATCTTCCTCCACTTTATATGGGACGCCGCCACAGCATGGCTTGCCAAGCAGTGCGTCGGTGCACGCCCAGGATCCGAACCAGCGAACCCCGGGCCGCCGCAGCGGAGCGCGCGCACTTAACCACTTGCGCCACCGGGCCGGCCCCTTGGAGAAATTTTTTACTGTCATGACTAGAGAGTTAGTACTGGCATCTAGGGAGTAGAGTCCAGGCATGTTGCTAAACATCCTACTATTCACAGGTCAGCCCCATAACAAAAAACTATCTAGTCCAAAATGTCAGTAGTGCTGAGGTTGAGAAGCCCGGCTCTAGAGATCTTCCTCCTGATCTACTTGCCTCTCTTCCCACAACCAACTAACTTCTTTACCTCGTACTCGACACGCTTTTAGACTGGCCTCTGTGAACCCTAAGGAGGTCCATGGATGGGCCTCAAGGAGGCCATAAACTCCCAAAAATGCTTGCAAAATATTGTCATTGTGTATATATATATTTTTTAATTTATATCGTGTGTGTGTGTGTATGGCAAGGTTTGGGAAAAGGGCAGTGCGTGGATTTCATTAAACTCTCAAAGGTTTTTTCTATTTGAATTCTAGGTATTGGTTCTGTACCTCAGAGTTCCGCTCAGTCACCTCTTGAGTTTGCTAGTGGTTTCGGCTCACCCTAGAATCACGGCCACATTGCCGTCTTTCTACTTCTTAACTTCTCAGCTTCTGCTCTTACTGCTGGTTTCTTTTTCTTGTTAACATTTCCCAGTTCAAATTCCCAAGATAAGGAATGTGATTGTCACTGCTCTCCCCTCTTTGGGCAGAGCTTTTCACATGGGATGCCTTCGTGGGCCCCTGACAATCCTATACAATAGCTGCCCTGGGATCCTGGTCAGATCCACAGGGAGACAAAAAAGGCCAGTGGCGAGCAATGTCACCCAGTACAAGATATGGACATCCAAGGCAGGCTACCTCAGAACGGGCACTGATCGGGGCAGGCACCACGATCACCATGTCTGACAAAGATGACCAGATAATCCAGGGGTTGGATTCCCAGGTAGAGAAGCCACAAGGTCATCTGGAAAAGCAGGAAGGGCGTGGAGTCGATCTTAAACAGAATGCAGGATGCAGCAAGGACAAGCAGAGATTCCGAAGTCAGTGAGGAGGGTTGGTGGAGTCAAGTGGGAACGGTAATCCAGGGACCGGGAAGAAGGGTCGGGGCTCAAGTGGTCAACTAATCCAGACGGAATAAGCACAGATGCAGAAGCAAAAACGGACCCATAGAATCAAACGGATCAGCAAAGGTGAGGCAGTGTATCTCCCTCTTGCTACCTTATTGTCCTCCTTCCTCACTAGAAGCCAGTTCACATAAAAACTGGATCAAGAGGCTTGTAGGACAAGACAACTGGAAATGCTGTGTGCGCTGAGGAAGTCAGGGAGCCAGGACAGAAAGCAGCTCTGAGAGATTTGCCTCGTCCTTTGGGCCACTCGTCCTCTATATGTGTTCCATCTCTTTCTGTCCCTCTCTCCTTCCCTTCGCTTTTTCCTTAGCTGATTTCATGAGGAGACAATTATATTGTTTTTCTGACTGAATAGTAGAGAAGTATTTGTTTCCTAATTCTTAATTTTAAAAGCAACAATATAGAACTCTCTAAGGAAAAATAACACAAAACTCTAAATCACATTAAATTATGTTTTTATTCACGTAGACTTAAATGGATTATTCTCCTTTGGGTCAGTAGATGCAAAGAGAAAAAAATATTCCTTGACCCAATCTTTTAGAGATGGCTTAGGTGACTGGGATGCATTATACCATCCCCAAGAAGTACCTTAGAACAATGGTTCTCAAATTTCATCGCACATTAGAATCCTGATGTTCAGGCAGCGGCACCCCACACTGTTAAATCAGTGTGTTTGGTGGCAGGGGAGCCAGGAATCAGTATTTGTTAAGGTTTCCTGGTGATTACAATGTGCAGCAGATTTGGGGAACCACTGCCTTAGACGTTGTTTTAATAAAGCCCCATATTGTCCTGCTATCTTGCCACTTTACCTTTCACCAAAAAGTGGAATGTGACAGAAAGGATTTTTTTTTTCAGTTAATTGTGATTGTGCTGTAATTTACTGCCAGGAGGCAACCATCTGGGTTGTTACTTATTTCAGTCAAAATAGCAGGTGGGCTAGCATCTTGGCATCCTGTAGTCAAAATGATTGATTTACCAACTGATTTTTTGGTTGTTAGTTTAATCTTGAAGTTTCTAACTCAGTATTTTAATTTATTCAGACCCAACTATGGACCCTGGGGATTTTCTAGTTTATTTCCCATCTTGTTGTCCAGAGTCAGTGGAGAGCAATGAGGTCTCCCCAGCGCCAGGTCTTTGTGTGATAATCCAAGGAGAAAGTAGCCGTCAGAACCCCTCAAGCAATACCTCACCATCTCAGTGAACATTTCAAGAGCTCACCCAATTCCAACTCTGTCTCAGCTTCCTGGTTTCTTTTCCATCTTCATATGTGAAGAGTTTTGTTGTTGTTTTTTAATAAACATAGTTGAAGAGACTATAGGGCCTGTTTCTGAGTGCATTCCATTGTGATGGCATATTCTCATGACCCCTAGGCAAAAAGGAGAGCGTGACCTTTCCTGTGCTCCTAGCGACTGTGACCTTTCCTGTGCTCCTAGCGACTGTGTCCTTTGCTAGCTCATCACTCCTCATCTGCTGGTGCACAGTCTTTAAGGAGAGAAAGCAAACCCTATGAGGAAGGGATCGGACTTAGGGCTGCCCAGTGTCATAGGAAAAGCCTAACACACAACTTAATGGTCTTCGAAAGCTTGACAGATTAGTAGAAAGAAATTTTAGGGTAGTTGGTCTCTATTTCCACAAAGGAAATAAGTTAAAGTGCAGTTAATTGGGATTTTTAGTGAGCCAGAGACAATAACTTTGGAATTAAATAATAGATTTGACTCCTAAGAAAGCCTGTGGCATCTCCATTCCTCAAGAGACAGTCTGCTGTAGAATGGGGATCAGAGGAATGGGTCGCAATCCTACCTTGGCCTCTAACTTGCCACGTGACTATGACTTTTCAGGGCCTCAGCATCCCCATCTGTCAAGTAAGAAGTTAAGCTGGGTGATTGCCGAAGTCCCTCATCGTGTACTAACACTCTATGATATTTAAAAACAGGACCTGTGGCTTTCTGTCTTGAGGGTATTAATAGAAGCTGGTTATCTGAGGTTCCTTCCAGCTCAAGAATTTACAGACTAATTCACCAATTTGTTTTCTATTTTGAATTGCAAAAATATAACCAGATGCATTAGATGATACCAAAGAATTATTAATAATTCTGTTAGGTATGAAAATAACACTATATTTGTGTAAGAATATGGTCATAATTGCTAGATATACATACTGAAATAGGTAGTGGCAAAATAACGTGATGTCTGGGATTTGTTTTTTAAAAAATAATAAAATAAAATAACATATCCAATAATATATCCAGATCTCACAAGATGCCTTTTGGGCTGGCAACCTTTCTGAATATAGAATCTATGTTCTAGAAAAGGAGTCAGGAACCTGGAGTATGCAGATGTTGATTGTCTTGAGTGTTCTAGACACAGAGCCAAGAGACTAGATGCTTTAGAGGCCACACAAAGCTTTTCCTGAAGATCTGCGATGTAGAGCTTGAATTAATTTACCTTTTCCTTCCTCTGTGTTATATGGATAGGTTGGTATGCTGAAAGCAATTTCCCCTGAAGAAAATGGAAGCCCTGAGAGGTTTCAGTGACTTTGCTGAGGACACATAATAATGGCAACATCAAAGCCAGAATGAAGAGTGAAGGGTAACGTTCTATGACTACCTCTCTTCCATACTCCTTCCACTCCTGCTGGGGAGTATCAAAAGTATAAATATGCCTTTGGCACCATTTGTCCTGTGGGATTTTTGCATCTGTCCAGTATTCAATCCAATATACCATCCAGTAGCCAGACCTGGTGGTCTAGTGGTTAAGATTCGACGCTCCCACCACCACAGCCCAAGTTTATTTCCTGGTCAGGGAACCACACCACCTGTCTGTCAGTTGTCACGCTGTGGCAGCTGCATGTTGCTGTGATGTTGAAAGCTATGCCACTGGTATTTCAAATGCCGGCAGGGTCACCCATGGTGAACAGGTTTCAGCGGAGCTTCCAGACTAAGACAGACTTGGAAGAAGGACTTGGCCACCCACTTCCGAAAAAATTGGCCATGAAACTCCTGTGAATAGCAGCAGAGCATTGTCTGATACAGCACCGAAGGTGAGAGGATGGCGCAAAAAGCCCGGGCAGGGTTCCACTCTGCTGGACACAGGGTCTCTAGGAGTCGGAACCAACTCAACAGCACTAACAACATCAACCAGTATCCAAGACTCCTTAACCATTTTTAAAGCTCTTTCTAGTGGTTAGAGCGCTCCCTTAAACAAAACCTCCTTTAATAAGACCTCATAGCGCTGAACTTAGAGCACCATCAGTGGCTTCTTACAGGACATTAGCGACTTTCCCACTGGAAGAGGCACGGATGTTGCACCAGACTAGGACGTGTGCTGTGTCCAGATTAGTCAGGCTGACCAAATCCTATACATTCCAACTATTTTCACTGATTAAAAATGCTATCAAATTTTAAATTGGTTCATAAAAGAAGTATGAATTGGTCACAGAAAAGGTGTTTATATAAGCATACCGGCCCACTCAGATACAAACCATCTGACCTTGTGAGAAGGTTTCCATTTGTGTCCTCTGTTGTGGCTAGGCTCCTGACTTTACACAGTTTTAGAGCTAAAAATCCACTTCTGTCTGGAAAGTGATTTTTGACAAGAAGGATTGAGAGAACAGCCCAAGCTCTGCGGCCAGTGCCAGCCCCTTCAGAAACACATGTCCCATCCTGTGTGACATGCTCCAGAGAATCCAAGTGGTCGGATGCTGCCAACGCAGTGATGGCAGAGTAGACTCAAGGTTGTTGCAGTGGAAAGGGCTGCTCAGGATTCGTGACTCATCCCCTGCAGCCTGCCCTTGCTCTGTTGGCTCTTACCCCTCTCAACTCTTCCTTCTCAGCCTGCCTCATCCTCTCTGCTTTGCCAAGAAACCACAGCTGCTTGGAATCTAGCCATTTTGATGTTGCAGGTGAGCTGTAAACCAAATCAAGCCAAACCAAACAAATCCAACTACCATCACAAGCAAGTTATCCAATTATTGTTTTTTTGCAATGAGGAGAGGGGCAGGAAGGGCCTTATGTCTCACAAGGCAAATATTAATCTGACTGAAGAGTTAGCTTGTGGAGGGATAATCACCAAACAAGTTGGTGCTCATCAGAGCTGCACAGACTGGTCACTGAGGATGTTCGGAGCTAAGAACAAACCCTACCAGGCACCCTTGGTAGATCTAGCAAGCTCTATGCCCTCGCCTTCTGCATTCTGAAGCAAGCATCCAAACTTTGCCTGGCTTACAGCATGCCCAGGGTAAGTCACCGGGATTCTTGGATTCTAGGTGGATTTCCTGGTGCCACAGCTCTCTTCTTTCTCGCACGCGGTGAGGATCAGGCCCTCTGGGAGGTCGGGGAACAGTGAAAGTAGGTTTGTAGAATCCAAGCCCCATAGCCCCTCTCACCCCACCGCTTGGCACTTTACCTGCCCTCTCGGGTTGGTAAAGGGAAAGTGGAAAGGAGTCACTGGCAGAGGATGGAAGGTGAAGGGAAGGGGAAGAAAAGAGAAGGAAGGGGAAATATGTGTCAAAGGGGAAAAAAATTAATAGTGGGTAAAATTACATTATATGGTGTAATGATCTCTGAATGATAGACAGAGTGGATTTAGCCAAGATACTGGAATCTTTCCAGATTTCAGGACCTCCTCCTATCTTACAACCAGTTGGGCGCCTACTCCACATTCACCATGATTGATCCCTTGCCCTTTGTGTAAATCCTCCCTACCCGTGTTGGACCAGAGACGCGGAATGTAGAGTAAGTGTTCTGTCAGAGTTGCACAAGACCACGGTGGCTCATCTCTTGGCAGCTCATGTAGGAGTACAGGAAAGCTGAGTGGAGAACAAGACTCTCTCAATATTTAGAAACTGGATTGGGATTTCTGTCAAAAGATATGATTTTGCCATTTACTTAGTCGCTTGTACAGTAAGTGGAGCAAATCAAGAATACTAAGGAGAGAACTTTTTTCTCTGATGCATAAATGTCAATCATAATTTTTCAGAGTTCTTGCAATTGGCATTCCAGTTCTGGTCTAACACCTGTTGTAGTGCAAACTTATTGAATAAAAGCTGTCTACGTTTCCACACTATCACCCAGAAAGGAGAGAATTCGAACATCTTTTCTTTTTTTTCCACCAGTTTCTGTCTGTCATGCTTTGTATCCATTAACAATTCTGGTTCCTTTTGCAATCTGGAGCCACAGAGGCCCTGTTCTGGGTCAGCTCTGATTTGGGACAGTGGGTTCCCAGCAGCAAAGTTTTGGAAGGGAAAGAAAGAGAATACAGGGAAGGGGCCAGAGATGGAATCAGATTTGGTTTGGCCTGAGAGTTGTACTTAATAAATGAATTAACAATTATCTCTGGAACTCGGACTTCCCAGGAGTCAACTACTTGATGGACAGGTTAAAAGTGACAACAAGATTAATTATCAAGGCGCTTGGGGGGTGGGGGCAGGGAAGAGGGGGGATAAATGTTTTCATATTCATACTGTATTCAAAAAGAGTATTGCTGATATTGAGGGCTGCTGAACACAAAAGAATATCTATTTTCATTTTTGCAAGTAAGCAGAGGAAATAACACACTAGTATTTCTTTTAAACGGCTTTATTTTGATATAATTTACATACCATAAAGTTCACCTGTTTAAAGTATATAACTCAGTGGCTTTTAGTATATTTCTAGAGTTGCTGCAACCATCATCATAATCCAATTTTAAAACATTTCATCACCCCAAGAAGGAACCTAGTGCACATTAGCAGTCATTCCCCAGGCCCCTTTCTCCCCACCCCCAGCCCCTGGCAACCAATCTACTTTCTGTCTCTGCTGATTTGCCTTTTCTGGACAATTCATGTAAATGAAATCATACAATACACAGTCTTTTGTGACCAGCTTCATTCACTTAAGATAATGTTTTTGAGGTTTGTCTATGTTGTAACATACATCAGTACTTCATTCTCTTTATTGCCAAACAAGATTCCATTGTAAGGATATACCATATTTTGTTTATCCACTCATCAGTTGATAAACAACACACTAGCATTTTAATTAAAAGAGCAAATTGCCATGATCTCTGTAATCTGAGTTGAACACCTTTTTACCTGTAGGTATGAGTTAATAAAACAGTTATTGATCTTAATAGCTTGATTTAAGGGAATTTAGTATTGGTAGCAAAAATGATTCCTATGTAAGTTTGTAGAGAATGGATGTTGGCAGGATGACCTAATGATAATAGCATAATAAGGTCATAATATTTATATTTGTGTTCCTAAATTATCTTAGTAGAGTGGGTCTGTATTTAAGAGTATTGACTCTTCCCTTCTAATAAAATAACTTTAGAATGTATGAAATCTTTGTAGTGACGTGCACATGGAATATGGCACCTGCCTTTGTGTTAAGCCAAGTTCACAGCTGAGTTTGAGCTCAACCTCCATAGCTGGTCTGCTAGGGGTCTGCTGCCTGCACTGTCCTGTTTGTTGTGTCGGCTTCTGTCTTTCCCTGCTTCCTGCTCAGGTACAAATGAGGAGGCATGGAAAAGAGGAGGGATAGGAAGCAAAGAGGGTTCCACAGGTCTTAGATGTTGCCCTGGGGTCCATATTCAGGCAGTTCTCACTGAAGGCAGCAAAACTTTGGTGCCCACTCTTCTTATGTGGAGAGCAGTGGCCAGACTGAGGGCTCTGGAATCCTTGCATGGCCATTTCCTATCTGTGGGATGTTGAACAAGTACTTAACCTCTCTCGTTCTTGTTCTCATCATCAAAGTGAAGATATTCATAGTTCTTATTTCCTAGAGATGCTTTGAGGATTCCCATAATTCCTGGTACATAACAAATGTGCAATTAATGTTAAATGTTAATATCATTAGCATGTATTAATTACTTGCTATTTCCTGGATACTATGCATACTGGATACTAATCCTCACAACAATCCAAAGAGGTAGCTAAAGGTATTCTCACTTTACAGATAAAGAAACTGAGATTTGGGGAACTTTTATGTGTTCCTCAAGGTCACATGGCTAGAAAGTGGCACAAGTGACATTTATACCCCTCTTGGTCTGGTTCAAAATACACACATCCATTGGACCATGGCAACCATATGCAATGAATCAGGCCAGCCAATACGCTGTATACTGGGATATAGCCATAACAACACACACAAATTTGTTTTAATAAAAATGAATGATTGGGTTGGGTCACTTTGGAATATTATGTCACCAAAATCCATGACGAGAAAACAGAAATAAGAGCCTGGAATGAAGCTGTTGGAACAAATACAGGGCTTGAAGAAACTCAGAGTAACGCAAATCATCCACCTGGATGCTATGTCCTCCCAGCTCTGGGGAGCTGGACCCCTCAGTTTGTGGAGACTAAAAGAAACTGCACATGGCACTCTCGGGCTAAAGATGGTACATTGACTCATTTCCATCAGCTAGGGGATTAGTTGATATTCCATTTCTCAACTTAATGGTTTAAGATGTTCCCATTGCCATCACCACTCACCCACCAACAGCACTTTTAAATTAGTCTTGAGAACAAAAGAGTAAACAGAAGCACAGTTTATCATTCTGCCAAATTCAGCCACCCCTAAAAAATGCTAAATCTGATAGTCAAACAAGCAACTAGACTGAAAAACACAAGTATCAGGGTTGACACATGCTAGTTATTTGCTACTGCTCCAGGGTCACTAGCTGTGTTGCCCAGAGAGTTAGGGAGAAAACAGTTCAACGTCCAGAGACAAATAGCAATTAGATGGTCCCCAACTGGCTGAAGTAACAGGAAAACTAAAACAGGTTTTCCTCCTAACATTTCCCTCTAAACAGTCTGCCTGATTATACAGTGTGAAATAGGAACAATTTTGACTACTAATCCTAAATAATCCTAAACCTTAGCTATTAAAACCAGGAAATATTTGTTCTCTTATATTTCTAGGTAAAAACGTATTCTTGATTTAGGTTGCCACAATCATAACAATCTGCTATTTTAATTAGAAGAGTGTGTTCTTTCCCCACTTATGGTATTAGTGGCTTTAAATGCATAAAGAATCTTTTCATAAACCCCCTCATGGGGATTTCGAGATCAGGACAAAGTAACATTTTAAGAATGTTCTTAATATTGCAATCAATTGGGGATTATTTTTTTAAACCAATTCCTTGAGAATTTTGGACAATCTTTTCATCACTTGGAGGTTATTTTTATTATCCTTTTAATTAGGAGTGTAACCCCAGCTTGTAGATGCTACAAGCTTCTCTGGGGAGGTAGATTTACACTTGTGGTCTGTGAGCTAAAATAAGCAGAAAGCCATTTCATTCAGGTCCATTGCTGGTAGCCACTTCATGCCCATGTCCAACCCATGTTGGCCCTGGTCAAGATGACCACTGGCCAATTTGTGCAGACTCACATTTATGCTATGGCTATTTCCTGGACTGGAACAATCACTCTGCATTTAAGTGATCCCGATTTGGTGCTGTCGTGCTTGTAAAATCCAGCTCTAAACTCTATCCTTCTGTGCTAGTCAATCAACAAGACCTGGACTTTGGTTCTTTTAAAATTATCAGTAGTCCTATTTATCCATTTTACACTCATTCCCAAGATTTTAAATAACCTGCTTTAGATATGGCTCTGCTGTACTGTGACCTTGAGCAGGTTACGACAATAATAAAACTAGCCTTTCACAGTGTTTCTCTGTTACAAAGTACTTCCGTATGCCTTCTCTTATTAAAATTATTACCCTCAGAGAATACTGATTGACCTATATGCTTCTCATAAAGCTAGCAGGTGGAAAAGACCTTAGAAAATAAAAGCAGTTGTCAAGTGCAAGTGTAGCCCTGTTAATCTATAGACTAGTAGAACTAGAGTTTCAATGTGTTGGTCTAACTTTGGCTTTGACTCTGGCCTCCAGAGAAGTTCCCATCCTGGACATTTGTCAAGAATGACAGGTCAGAAATGCCAAGGCCAGGAGGTCAGGTTGAGTATTCTGCTGAGGATCCTCATAAGGAACTTGGAAAGAAATGAATTGAGGATTTTGGCCTGAATATCAGTAGCTGGAAAAGGTCCTTGAATTTTCCCAACAGATGGTTGCAGGAATATCTAAACTTTGGAGAAGGGGTTATAGACTACAGCTTAAATTTTAAGCCTCCAGTCTCTGAAAATCATGACATTTTAGAGTTGAACGTCCCCTTTCTGGTCTTCCAGCCTGATCCAATTTGCTGATCCCTCTAGGGTTTCATTTGCTCTCTGCTTAACCATCCACAGTGATGAGGAGCTTGTCTCCTACCAGAATGGTCCATTTCATCCTTGGTGCATATTAATAATTAAAAAGTTATTCTTCTACTTGAGTCCAGGCCTTATGCCTTATTACATCACCCATTTGTTGTAGTTCTGCGCAGTAATGGGCAAATGGAATGTCCAGCAATGCACTTCACCACCCTTTTATTGACTCCAAATCTGCCTCCATATAATTTCCATCAGTTAGAGGATTTCTCTTCTTATACCTTTGGATACATTTTCTGAGTGATCATAGCAGCCCTGAGTGGTTTCAGAGATAACATACAAAACCCCTGAGAATTGGCACATCTTCCTTCCTACTCTTCTATATCTCCTGTATCTCTTCCTTTTTCTCTGACATCTGCACTCAGCTCTCTTATAATTCTTCTGGAAATTAAGCGTGAACTCATACATGGAAGGCAGAGGATTCCATGGAAAGAGAAGAGGAACTTGGTTCAAGCCCTGACAACTTTCTCTAAAGCTTTATGATAAATATTATTATTTATCTGATGGGAGTGGGAAAGTATAATGATAGAATATAAGTGAATATTCTTTATAAATTGCAATGTACTATAAAGCTACTGAATACTTTAACATTAAATTCTAGAAGACCTCAAGCCTCATGTAGTCCCAGCTCCTTGTTTTATGTCCTACAGGACATTAAACAGAGAAGAAAAGTGACATGTCCAAGGGACACAGGACCACTTAGAGGCAGAGCTAGAAATGGAACCCAGATTTTCCAATGCACAATCCATTTCTTCCTCTGCTGCCTCTCTGTTGAACAACAAAATCAATAAAATCATCCATGCACAGACCCTAAGGAGTACCCAACACATATTAGATGCTCAATAACTATTGGCTGAAGAAATATGTTGAGTAAAAGAATGCATGAATGACTAGTACTTGTTTTCAATGATGATGTTTTATAGGTTCCTTCCAGATGTCACTTATGTTTTTTTTTTTTTTTTAAAGATTTTATTTATTTATTTATTTTTTTTCCCCAAAGCCCCAGTAGATAGTTGTATGTCATAGCTGCACATCCTTTTAGTTGCTGCATGTGGGACGCGGCCTCAGCATGGCCGGAGGAGCGGTGTCGTCAGTGCGCGCCCGGGATCCGAACCCGGGCGGCCAGCAGCGGAGCGCGTGCACTTAACCGCTAAGCCACGGGGCCCGCCCCTCACTTATGTTTTTAATCATCCTTTAATTAGCTCTCTATTAAGGAGCTTGGTTCTCAAAATGTATTTGTGAAGATTAAATGAGACAATGCATTAAAGTGCTTAGAAATAGTATCTGGCAGTCAATAAATGTGAACTAATTATCTCTGTTTTCTAGCCATTTTTCTGATAAGACCAAGCTGATGCTGCAAGGACTCACTAATCTGAAAATCACTTTGCAATCTGCTAACAAAAGGAATTCTGGAATTGCAACAGTATTACTACTATTTGTCAGTTCCTATCCTGTGCCTTTAACTAGGCCACCCGCACCCACCCCTTGTAGTTGGCACCCGAAAGGGCACAAACAAAGTCCTGGAATCGTTCACTTCCTCCTCTTGTGTTTACTCAACCGCTGACCTTTGGGCTCTGTCTCCCCTTCCCAGTCCACACTTGCCTATTGGACGCGACAATTTATTTGTCTTTACCCTATTTGACACTTAAGGCTCTTGTTCCCTCTCTCAATCTCAATCTCAATCAAGGTTTTGGAATTTCCCTTTGGTTCCCTTCACTCCCAGGCACCCCAGTAGCTCTACTCCTTCTAAACAAGGCCCATTCTCCTGACCCAAGTTGGTGGGTTTGCTTCTGCCTTGTAGGGGGCCAGAAACTCTCTATATTGTAGCATTTGTTATAAATATTGATTTTTTGATATTTGGAGCTGGGCGATAGAATTTAGGCTCTTCATATTTCTACGTTTCAGGAAAGGGAAAAATGGAATGTTGCCAAAAGTTATTTTTTCTTCTTTATTATTGTGTTAACTGAACTGGCTCTTTCTACCCCTTTCTATCTGCTGCCTCTAGTCTGCCAGTTTGATGAGCTCAGATTCCAACTGCCCATGAAAAGTGATTCCTGAGTGCTTTATTGGGTTATTTTCCCTTCAAGGGCTTCACACACGTATCTATAAATTGCCATGGTGATCTGTATCAGTTGCCAGAATGTTTGAAGCTTCTTTCTGAATCTCTGACAGTTGGTTAAGACTGAAGAATAAACTTGGGCTAATGTTAGTGCACAAGAAAGAGCTTGGGTAAACCCATCAATTAGGATTATACCCCAAGTTCTAGTGTGGACAACAAATATTTGTTATCTTTTTAATCTCTGTGTTTTGTGATGGATTACCACTTAATATCTTCTCAGTTGTCAGTGGCATATCTACCCCCACTATATCCCACCCTAAATGTAAATTCCCTCAGAGCACGGACTAGATCTGTTTATATTCACAGCTCTATCCTCAGCACCCAACATAGTGCTTGGCCAATAGCAGGCAATCAATCAGTGTTTGTTGAATATCGAAGGAATGAATGAATGAATGAGAAGCAGGATAGAGCTGTGGTTGGACCACAGCCTTTGGCATCAAAAAGATTCCAATTCAAGTTTTGGTGACGCCACTTCCCAGCTATGAGATTTCTCTGAATTTCAATTTCTTCATCAATAAAATGGGGGTGATAATTGTACCTACCTCATAGCTTTGGGGGAGAATTAAGTAAGATAATGCATGTAAAGTTCTTAGCACAGTAGCTGGAATATTTTCAGAACTTGATAAATGTTGACTATTATGTCTATTCATTTCAGTGAAAATCCTCAAATGTTGAAGCTTATTAGAGGTAATTGAACTAATTTAATATGAATAGTAGTGATGACTGTACTAAAGACAAATTAGTTTAATTAATCTGTCAGCAAGATTTTACTTAAAGAGTTAAGTTGACAAAATATGTATTAGTCACACCCACCATGTTTAAAGCACTATGCTAGGCTTTCAGACATAGGCAGGATGCAAAGATAGTTATGACACAGTCCCTTCCCTCTAGTGACATAAAATCTAGAAGACTTTCTATGTATGCAGTATTATGCTGAGTATACATAAATATGAGGCATCATTACCTCCCACCAATTGTCTGATTTACTCTTCCTGCTTTGCAGAATATTATTCTACGACATTTGGCATCTCCTTTGAACTCTTACAATGACAAGAAACCCATTACCTCATGAAGCAACTCATTCTTTTGGGGAATAGTAATCACCTTTAGAAAGACTTTTCTTAAAACTAGCACAAATCTACCTCCCTGTGGTTTTTACACATTAATCCAATTTCTGCCTTCTGGACACACACGGGATAAATCCATTTTTTCCCTTTATATCAGAGGTCAGCAAAGTTTAAGGCATGCAGGCCAAATTCAGCCCAACATTTGATTTTGTAAATAAAACTTTATTGGAACACGGCCAAGCCTGTTCATTTATATATTGTCTGTGGCTGCTTTTGCACACTAGCAGAGTAGTGGCCCACATAGCTGGAAATATTTGGCCTTTGAAGAAAAAGTTTTTTGCATTCTGATCTATATGACAGACTTTCAAATACTTAAAGACAACCAACCTGTCTCCCTTTAAAGTGGGAAACCCAGAACTGAGCCTAGAACTCTAAGTGGGAACTAATGGAGTCAGAATGAAGTAGCACTATGACCTCCCTGTTCTGGACACCATACTTCCAATTATGTGGCCAGAGATCAGGTCGGTCTTTGACTGACACACAATACTGGAGTGTATAAAGGACTAAATCTCTGATATTTTTTTCCCCAGCAGCTTCTATTAAGTTATGCCTTCCCATCCTGCATTGGTGTAGCCTAGTGTTGGAAACTATATATAAAACTTTATATCTTTCCAGCCTGTCTAGAGCAATCAGAAAACAATTCAGCATATATTCCAGGGCTGTATTAGTCAGGGTCAGACAGGACAAAGATGACAAACTGAGCTAGGATTTTTAAGAGAATGTAATGAAGAGACAATTTACATACCTGTGGGCAGGGTTAAGAGAACTAACAAAGGAATACTTCACTCCCCTCTCTACACAAAGGGGAATGGGGAGGGAGGGATTTTGCTGGGGCCCAGTGATAGCTGGAGCCATGGAAGAGGGGCTGCCCCACTAAAGCTGTGGCAGTGGAGACACAACCACTGCTAGAACAAAGCCAGCAGGAAATAGATACACTGATGTGCTCCTCTCCCATCCTCTGGCTGCCATGAGTGGAACCCAACCTGAAGCTGGAGGGCAGGAGAGCCACAGGAGTCAGCCCCACAGGAGACAAAGCAGGACCAAGAGGAGGTGTGGGAGTTGGGGCAGAGAATGACAAGGGCTAAATGGGATGTGCCAGGCAGTTTCTAAATGCCTGAATGAATAAACAGATGAATGAATGAAGTGGACCCAAGGCCTGGCACTCAATAAATGTTTGTTGTGCTGCAGAAATGAGAGAAAGGACCATGATCTCCTTTATTTCCTCCTGCCCCAGAGCCCTCACTACTGCTGCTCATTGTTCCAGACTTCCCATCTCCCATGCAGCCCTGCTCCTGTGCACCACTCCCTTCGCACCCTTCCCTAGCCTCTCCTGACCCCTGAGGGTTTCCCCGCAAGAGCATAAAAAGAATCTGGATCTTACATGAGAGGTAACACAGCAGAACTGGGGTTGTTCTAAACAGAGCTAGGACATTATCAAAGAGAGGGCTTTCAGTCCTAAAATGATTCTCAGAATCTAAAATGCATTCTAGAATGTTTAGAGTTTTAAAAAATGAAAATTCAGCATCACTGCACTCTATGGAGAAAAGTTGGTGACTTCTGAGAAAGCTGCCCTAGACGTTTGTGTTACAAGCCCTAGATTCACTAGGCACCTCATTACCGAATGCCTTGGGCTGGCCGTGTTATGCTCAAATGGCCCTCATCACATCATAGGCTTTTATTGCCAAGATGTCTGAGCTCTCCATTCGTTATGCCAGTAGCAGTAATGCTGAGAAAGTGAGGTGTGTGAGAGAAAGTCTCAATGGCATGAAGCCACTGGGAGCTTATCCACAACTTTCTGCTTATCACTTCCTCCTCCATCAGTTGAGTCAGCACGGAGAATATTCAGCACACCAGGGACAATCCTTAGAATTCTGGATTTTGAAGACATAGAAATTACTTGAAAGTATTGTTTGGTCTGCTACTCTAGACTGTTTTTGCACGGAATGTGCAAGACCAAATTGGGCACTCAATTAGGAATTGCTGTCCACACATTAAAGCAAATTTTAAAAAGTAACTACAGACATATACGAGCCAATTTTGTATTCTGAAATCATTTTTGTTTTAATTCAGATCCATACTATTAGCAATTGTCACCACATATCTCACAGACCCAAGACCCAGTCCCCAGAATTTAAAGTGTCTTGTACAAAACCTAGTGCCGGGTGTATTGGAAGGAGCAAGATGGGAACCATGATTCTTGATGGGCACGGCCCAACTGATGTGAACCCGTACCCAACAGCCCAGTAAACAACTTCATCCTCACCAAAAGTTATTCACACTTCAAAGAGCATTCTTCTTCTGCCAGTGTTCATATGAATCCAGGAGATAGAAGCAAACTCGAGCTTGAAGTTGGAGTGGCCAATTTCCCAATTCAGCCATGGCTATGACAGGATTTGTCAATAAACTTTATTCGAAGTCTCCAGCACCAAATTTCATGAAATCTAATCCCAATTAGTATGACTGGCAATATTTGAGTAAGATCTGTACATTACATAATAGCACTGTCTCAATGTTAATTTTCTGATTTTAATCATTACACGATAATGTAAAAGGATGCGCTTGTTCTTAAGAAAACCCACTGAAATATTTAACGGTGAAGAGGCATCATGACTGCCACTTACTCTCAAATGATTCAGAAAAAATAATTTGTGTATACAAAAAAGAAAGAGAATGATAAATCAAATGTAATAAAATATTAACAATTAGGGTATCCGGGTGAAGGGTATACGGTATTTTTTTTCACTATTTTTTGCAATGTTTCTACAAATTTGAAATTACTTCATAATAAAGTTGTTAGAAAACTAATTCTACAAAACCAGAGCTGTCTTATGCCTGTGCCTGAAGTGCAGGGATGTCAGCCATGCTCATGCTGCCATGTGAATCAGAAATGGCATCTCCTGTTTTGTTATCTTTGGGCTAAAATGAGTCATTTCCTCTTTCAGCTAAAGAACTCTTCTATTCATGGAGGGAACACTAGGATGCTTTCCACGTGAACCCTGAAGGTAAGGGGAACTTGACCACGTGTCCCTCTGTCACACTGCCCATCTGTCCTACTGTCCATTTCATCCAGGCAAAGGGCAAGGACTCACCTCTCTGGCTCACAGACAGAATAATTCCAAACCAGTCAATGTCTGCATTGTCTCGTTCTGCTGTGCTCAAAGACCTTTTCCATTTCCCCAGCTCAGAAAACCCTTCTTTGTTTTTCTCAAAACTGTTAATAGCCGATATCTTCTAGTAGTGCGATCATGGGGTATTTTTATTTTCTCCTTACTCTTTTCTATACTTGAGAGATTTTCAACAATGACTGTGTTACTTTTAAAATCAGAAAAAGAAATGTGTTTGCTTTTATTTTTCCAAGCAGCTTTGCATAAATTCTTGCCATAGCTTTCTGTGCCCCCTGTAGCCCCCTAATATTGTCACTGCTGCGTATTTCCTCCCTCTCAGCCCAGTAACAGAGCTTATGGAAAGACTCATATATGATGGGCTCTGGATCTTCCCCATCTACCATCAGCAAGAAAAATTACTTCATGGCCCCCTCACCCGCTGAGCCCCAGGCACAATCTTCTGGATTGGGTCTCACAAGCTGTTGGTAGTCTCTCCCCACCTACAATATCCTATTGCCATTTTTGGAGTTGGAGTTAGATAGAAGTACTGAACTCACATTTTCTCCCTTCATGCCAACTCGAATACCATGCCCCTAGTCCATCACCCTAGGATGCCAGGCCCAGCTGACAAATAGGTCATATGAAGAATTATGGCTCCGTTTTACAGGTGGAGAAACCAAGCCTCTGTATATACTACAATAAAATGGGATCTAGATCCTTCAAGACCAACTGGACATGTGTAACCCTGAGGATGCACTCTCTCTCTTTCAGAGGAAGTTAAGGACTCATGAAGATATGAAACTGACTAGGTCATTGGTAGAAGAAAATTCCAGCCAAAATTATCCTAAGATGTTCTGAGGCCACCCCAGGGTATTTACTAGTCTTCCAACATTGAAAAACGATAGCCCTCTGAGGGCCATATGCCACTTCAGTGTCAAGAACCAAGCCTGAGCTTTCCCTGTGGGCCAGAGGTTCTCATCTTTAGCACTGTTGACATTTTGGGCCAGATAATTCTTTATCGTGGAGGCTGATCTGTGCAATCCCTGGGGTCTTAGCAGCATCCCTGGTCTCTACCCACTAAATGCCAGTAGGACACCACCACCCACCCCCCCACTTGTAACAGTGTCTTCAGACATTGCCTAAGGTTCCAGAGAGGAAAAAATTTCCCCCTAGTAGTGATAATAAAATAATGTTTCCAGACATTGCCAAATGTCCCCAGGGTGGGGGGCAAATCACCCCCATGAAGGACCACCACTCTAAGTTACCTCAGCCCAGTGAGAACTTTTTTTTCATGCAAATGGACTGAAATTTATGGTGTGCAAAGTAAACAGTAGCAAGGACTTGCAGAATGGGTACCATCAGTCACCACAATTCTTTGGCACAAGAGGACCCTGTGGCATAACAGCCCTGCCCAAGAGTATTTCGTAACATTGCAACTGGTGAATCAACCCAGCCAGACGACTGGCTTCTCTGAGTTTCTTTCTCCTTTCTGGGTTTCTGCCCCTTGACACCAAAAGCCTCATAAGATTTGTTTGAATGGAAGGCAAACCAGGGAGAACGGGGTAAGGCTGAATACTGTGAGTAGCCCTTCCCTTCAAGGAGTTGAAGAGATCCAGAAAGCATACTCTGAACTGTGCTGCAAAGTACCAGGGGGATTTGGCTGCCATTTTTTATTTATATGTGTACTTATTTCTAGACCACATTATCACATGAAAGATGTGAGACTTAGTCTCCAATTTATTTCATACAATTTGATGTTTTTTAAACAAATAGGAGTGTGTTCTGGGCAGTGGCTTAACTGGAAATCCCTTTTTCCATTCCTCAAAGAGTGTAGAGCAGGTGAGGTGGTGGTAGCAGATTTACCTATGGTACCAGTTGGCGAACCGAGGCCCCAAGAGTAAATCCGGAAGCACTAGGGTTGGTATATGCTCTTCCTGCTCAAGCGTGCCTCTTATTTCCTCAGTTGATCTCCTTTCCCTGCTTCCACCACCCCATCCCCATTATCCTCTACCCTTTACCCAATCTAGTGTCTTATTTGAAAGGCTGCTTCTGATGCCAGTGGGTATCTGTGAAAACACAGGCAAGAACTTGAGAGCGGTTATGTGGTCGTCCAAGAGAAACAGAAACTCAGGTCGGTTTCAGAGTGAGAAGAACATCCAGAAAGCAATGTTCATAAAAGAATTCAGAAGAAAGAAAATCTCCCTAAAATTAGAGGAGATTAGACATAAGAGTAGAATTGCAATTCATGTTTGAGACTCCGCCAAAAGTGCCACCGTCCATGTTGTGGCCTTCAATTTGGTTTCTGGTCTCTTTGACTTAACTGTTAACTCTTCAATCCTGTCCCAATGGTAATGATCACTTCTTAACCATCTCTCCCTGGCACCTCCTCCCCAGGGTGGAACAGAATGCCACTCTGACTGGCATGCCAGCTTCTTTTGCAAGAGCTTGGCACCCTTTCAGCTCAGCTCACTCCAACCCTCCACCGCCAGCCCTTTCCCAGGGTCCCATGTGCCCAGCTCTGACCTTAGTTCCCCCCAGATTCCAGGAGGCTGGGAGGAACTTAGAAAAAACTCAGGGAACTGGGGAGGATGTGCCCACATAGAATGTGCTTTGAAGTGAGTCTAAAACTCTATGCCCATAATCTTTTCACCCACCCTGCTTGCCTGCCAGAGTCCAAATTCCTATCATTTGAGCCTCTGCTTTGACTAAAGTATGGTTTTGCTCAAAACCTATGCACTTGTCTAAGAGGGATAAGACCTTAATTTATAGATAGGAATTTGTTATCAGATTATCTTGTTGGCACTTCTCTAAGAAGAGGGCTTTGGAATTGTGACACAGGACAGGTTAATTATGATTGCAGTGGAGAGACTGAAATGATCGAGGTCTTGAGCTCCAGACCTGCTCTGTCCAATACACTAGCCACTGGCAACATGTGACGATTTTAATATAAATTCATTGAAATTAAACAATATTAAAATTTCAGTTTCTCAGTCACACTGACCACATTTCAAACGTTCATAGCCACATGTGGCTAGTGGCTACCATATTGGACAGAGCAGATACAGAACATTTCCATCATCATAGGAAGTTCTGTTGGACGGCACTTCTCTAGACTCAGGCTGGTACCGTCAATGGGGAGTTCTGGAAAACAGAGGGAGCCTAAAATCACCAGCTCTGTAGGGAGGGATGGAGAAGAGTAGGAGAAGGAACCAAATTCCAAAGGGAAAGTAAAGGGAGACCAAAGGCAAACTTTATATGCTTTGCCAAGGGCCCGGCCCTGAGCAAACACGCATCCACCCCACCACAAAGCTCTTTATGTTGACACTTGCAAGTAAAAGAGCAACTGGGGTTGGCTTTGGGCCCCATTTCCTCTATTGTATGGCCCCTGGGATCTGCGGGCTGCTTGTGAAGCATCCTGATAGTATAAGGCAGCCCATCGGTATCCAAGAGTCCACTTAGAGCTGGGAGTTCCCAAATCAAAAGACATTCAGGGGAAAGGAGCACCTTCTCCATCTGGAATTAGACCTCATTCAGAGAATCTGAGGGATATAGGGGGTCTGAGGAGCAATTGTCCCCCCTTACTGATGACAGTGTTCACACTGCATAGCACTTGCAGTCACATGAAGCATTTTCACAATATTAATTCATTTCATCCTCACGATAATTGGCTGAGGAAAGCAGGGCATATGTGACCCTCTGGACACTTTCTATTCAAAGAAATTCATGCCGAGAAAGAGAAAAGAACTGACAAAGTAAATTTGACTAGTAAATGGTAGAACCAGCTGTAGAAACCACCCTCCTATCTGTAGCTCACTTCACCTCTCTCGGGGAATGAGGGTTACTTTGTACCTCTCCAGATACCTAAGTATGTCAGCCCCAAAGGGTGTGACCTCCCCTCGGATCATGCTGCAACTTCAGTTCACATCCAACCCCAAGCCAACTATGAAGCCCCCAGCAGTCTTCTGGACTCTTCATTACCAAATGACCCATGTGAGCTGCCAAGAGAGGGGGCGAAGTGGACTCATGGCTAGAACAAGGATACCGATGTGACTTTTCCCAGAAGACCTCTCCTAGACAAATGCCAACATCTAGAAAACGGCAAAGAGGAAATGGTGCCCGTGGCAGCCTGTGCAACAGACCTGCTGAATCTGTTTTCCTGTGCACAAGACACAGGAAGATACTGCTTTCCTGGCTCCCCAAACTCTGAGTCTACAGTGGGAGACCCTGGAACATGCCAGTGGCTTTCACTTACTAGAAAAGGATCCAGAACACTGGATCAGATTAGTTCATTTATAGGACTTTCAATCGTTTGTGTTCAAACATTTATGACTTATTCTCAAACTTGAAAGAACCTCTCACTATATGGGAACCATTTACATACACGACTAAATATCAGATCAGATTCCATGTTTTCCTTTGACATAGCATGCACATATGTAAACAGATATGCAGAGTAATTATTGGACTTCCACATCTAGTGAGCTCTAATACCAAATCAGCCATTGTCCAGAGAACTGGAAAGAAAAAATCAAAAGGATAATCAAATAGATAAAGCAACAGTGAGGATAGAGACAAGAATGAAATGATTACTTTAAATGTGCCCAATAAAGCAACACCCCTAGCAACATACTACTTTGTTCTTTCCTTTTACAGCAACATCCTGATACTTCTCAATCAAAGTCCACTTTTCTCTACCTCTGAGCCACTAGAGCTGAAAACATACCCATTTCATCAATTATACCACTGAGCTGTCCATGCCAAACTTTGGTGACATACCCCCAAGGCCAGATGGCTGATTAAACGTGGATTAAACAGTAGGCATGTAATACTCATGGAAGAAGTCCTGAGGAAACCAGTTCCGGGTTTGATTTGGCAGTTCACAATATCACCATGGACACAGACTCTTTCCATCTGGGGGAGGTTTCTCCCCCATCTGTCTCTTTTGTGTGTGTGTGAGGAAGATTTAGCCCTGAGCTAACATCTGCTGCAAATCCTCCTCTTTTTGCTGAGGAAGATTGGCCCTGAGCTAACATCTGTGCCCATCTTCCTCTACTTTATATGTGGGACACCTGCCACAGCATGGCTTGATAAGCACTGCATAGGTCTGCACCTGGGATCCGAACCTGCAAACCCGGGACTGCCGCCGAAGCGGAGCCAGCGAACTTAACCACTACACCACCAGGATGGCCCCCTCATCTCCCCTTTTTTTTTTTTTTAAATCTTCTCTTTACTTATTTATTTATTTTTTGAGGAAGATTGGCCCTGAGCTAACATCTGTTGCCAATCTTCTTCCTTTTTACCGTTTTTCTCCCCAAAACCCCAGCAGATAGTTGTATGTCATAGTTGTACATCCTTCTAGTTGCTCTATGTGGGAGGCCGCCTCAGCATGGCTTGAGCAGTAGGTCTGCACCCAGGATCCGAACTGGCGAACCTCGGGTTGCCTAAGCAGAGCACACAAACTTAGCTGCTACGACACTGGGCTGGCCCCCACCCCCTCTCTCTTTTTAACAGGGAGGAAAATCTTGCCCAACAGACCTCAGAAGACTTCTGCTAAGTCTTGATGGCCAGAACTGGGTAGGATAACCACTCCTAAACCAATCACCAACAGACAGGAAATGAGATTACTCCCGTTACCTTAGACTGACTACTCATCCCCTGGGACTGGACAGTTGAAAGCCGACAAAACTGGGCTCCGTGAGCAAAAGCAAAGGGGAAAATGGTTGTTGGAGAGGCAACCAGCAGTGTCTGCAATATTCAGTTATACAAAATGGCTGTGCATAGAGAAAGAAGAGGGGCTTTCTACTCCTCATGCCTGAGGCGGCCTCCTTCGGGAAGCCCCTACCTTGTTGATCAAGTCAAATCTGCTCACTCTTGGCTCTCAGAGAACCTGCAGACCTCCTTCTTTACACTGTGTCGTTTATACGTGTTTTACTGGTTTCTCTATTCTTTACCAGACTAAGTACTAAGAGGATTGTTTCAGCACAACGCTATATTCTCAGGGCCCTGCCCATGCCTGGTGCATCATAGATGCTCAGTGGATATTTGGTGAAAGATGAATGGATGGATGAATAGATGGATTGATGGATGGATGAGTGTTCCAGCCACTTAACGAGGTCGATCCTGACTTTTTCTGAAAATGCATTAAAAAGGGCTGTATCTTACTTTCCCTTCTTCCTCTCCATTCGCACTCAGTGAGTCTGCACTGGGAGTATTTATTGTTTCACACCCTCAACCTAGCCTAAGACCCTAGCTATTACATCTTTGATTGGACAGATGGCTTTTCTTCTAAGAGAGGGCTTCTGAGGGAAGCTAAGTAAAGGAGAACAAAGAAAAAAGAGTGAATGTAAGAGAGACAAATAATAATCTTGCTGGATGTGTAGCCCAGATGTTTTGAATGAAGAAGCAAGTTTGAAAGAACATCGTGTACATGAGTAAGAAAGGGGGGTTAAATCATGTAGAGGCAGGATGTGCTTGTACAAGATAGAGCAAAGTTGGGGAAGAGAGAGGACTTTGGGACTGGTTTCAAGACATGGCAGAGACTCTGACTTCTGAGAAATAGGCAAGGAGGTGGGGCTTTCATGCTTGAGCCCACTGGCTGCCCCCTTTGCCCACCACTCTTTCAACTTCAGGATCCTCCTGTTTCTCTACTCTCTTCCCATTTTTACCACCCTTTGAACTTCTGGTTCCTCTTGCTTTGCATACCAAGGATGAACAGAAGTAAGGGGCCAGAGTAAAACAAGTGCCAGCTTCTCAGAGAGGACCCCACTGAACTTACTGAACTTCCCTTCCCCACCCATCTCTCTGGCTCTGAAAAAGGAGTATTTCCATGAAATTGCCTTTCACCCACTTGTCAGAAGCTTAATGGCAAATAATGGCTAGTCTCCCCTAGGTATTTTAAATGACCCTAAGATGGACACAGTAATAGAATTCAGAGAAGTGGGGAGAATTTCTAAAAACAAGTGAGCAGATTATGGAACATCAAGAAGTGCTGAAATCACTCTTTATTCCCGAAAGATGAGGCACATGCTCAGCCACACACATTGTTAACACAGGGAGGCTGGCTGCCAGCAGATGCTGAAAATTTCCAAGCAATTTCTGTATTCCACCCTAGCTGGGACCTTTCCCATGTGTTTACACCACTAAGTGCCAGGTTTGCATTAGGGGATTGTTTTGTGGTGTTAAAATTTTTACGGGAATTGTTTTCCATCTCAATTACAAAAGTAATAACTTTTTATTTTATTTAGGTATTTTAGTGATATTTTACTTAATTTTATTTTATTGCAAAAGTAATCATTTTTATTTTAGAATCATCCTCCCAGGGATAACTACCACTAATATATTGGTGTATATATACTTTTTGTCTTTCTTCTGTACACATGTGGAGATACATGTATTAGAATTGAGGTCAAATACACCTACTTTCTGTACTCAGTTTTCTTTTTCCTTTTCACATGTTTCCATATCATTAAAATTTTTTATCACTTTTTTTTTTTTTTTGGTGAGGAAGATTAGCCCTGAGCTAACATCTGTTGCCAATCCTCCTCTTTTTGCTGAGGAAGATTGGCCCTCTGCTAACATTTGTGCCCCTCTTCCTCTAATTTGTATATGGGAACACCTGCCATAGCATGGCTTGATAAGCAGCGCGTAGGTCTGCACCCAGGATCTGAACCTGCGAACCCCGGGCCGCTGAAGCAGAGCACGCAAACTTAACTGCTATGCCACGGGGCCAGCCCCTTATCACATTATTTTAAAGATTAAATAATATTTTGTTGTATGCCTATACCATGACCTAGTTAAATAAGCCCTTATGATTTGACATTTAGATTTCCTCCAATATTCTCTATTTATAAATAGCACTGGGGGGATTCTTTTTATACAGAATTGTTTTTGCACATCTCTGTTCATTTGGGATAAATTTCTGGAAGTATATTTTCTGATTCAAAGTGTATCTATGTTCTTAAGGCTTTTAATATACATTACCAGAAAGATTGCACCAATTTACACTCAAAAAGTCAAGGTGTCAGTCCCACCTCTACCACTGGGCGGCTGGAAGTGTTTGCAAACTCAGTGATACCATTCTGAAATCTCACAGGATTGGGAAAAGAATAAAATAAAATATTTTATATAAAAATATTTTGAAAATTGAAAATCCTATTAAAACACACTGCCATTATTATCCATTTTTAAACCACCCCAGAAAGACAAGGCATTACCTCTCTCACCCACATAGTCCAATGATTAACAGCCCTTTAGCGAATAAAACCCTTACCAACTTCCCTCTAAATGCAACTGACATCCTATAAATTTCATTTATTCAAAACCATTTACTGAGCACTGCTATGCATTGAGCTTTGTAATAAGCATGAGGAATATAGAGGAACAAAACAAACACAGTTCTTTACATCAATGAGCTACTAGCCTGGGTGGGCGTGGGGAGAAAAAGAGATAAATCAGGATTCATTATCAGTTCTATGGTAGGGTCAGGTCCTGGGCGCTCTGTAGACAGGGCATCCCCCACTTTGGGGAGACCCAAGGAAGTCCCGGCCTGAAGGAAGGAAAGCTGAGTCTGAGGATGAGAAGGCAGCTGGACTTTTGCTTGGGTGGCCATGTGCCAATCCTTATTGCTTCTGAAACAGTAGGGAGAAATCACATTTTCCCAGCAGCTATATTCCTGCATAGAAAAAGAATCATTTCTACGGGCGAAGACTTGAACAAGCCACATTGTGGGAAGGCTAAGACCCCATGAAGCATACTTTGAGGAATGCTAGAGGGTTATAATCTCTCTAGAAATCAGCCTGGCATTTTTAGTCAGTGAGACACGTAAGCTGAAGCCAAGAGCAGGATTACTTGGGACTACGGAGGGGATTTTAGATAGGTGTAGAAGGAAGATAAAGGGCAAGATAAGGCAACCGACAGGGAGAGAAGCTTTGGAAGGGTAGACAGAGATGTCTAATACGGAATTTTGCCAAGTGTCTGCTGTGAAATATGGTACCTGTCTGCCCAAAAAAATCCTTGCTCGTGTTAATACATGAAGCGATGTAGGACTAACTGTGGCCTCCAAATAGGTGGATAGTGGAAGGTGGAGAACTAGGGCTTCCTGTTGGAGGCGGTCACATCTGATTTGCTAATCCTTCATTCTGTGAGCATTTAAGGGCTACTGTGTGCTCAGAAGACTTCTGTTAAGCAGGAGCCTCTCCTCTGAACTGCACAGAATATTAAAGTGAGTATTATCTGCTGCTCGTACCATACTGACCCACTGGGCCCACGTGGGCTCCACGCGCCTGGCACACGCACAGAGCTTTAAAGAAAAGGCGGGGATTATAATGGGGTCTTTTAGGCAATCAAGGATATTCAGAAATGCATTCCAGAATTCTGGGTGTGGATCAGCCCCCCTGCTTAGGCACACCCGTGAAAAGCATCCCAAACCATTTCCATTTTGACTTGTAAATAAATTGGCAATTAACAGAACTGCGGGTATCAACAAAGCAACAAATTTCCCTTCCAAATTATATTGTTCTTGTGGTAATATTAAAATTAATTTCTGTCTCTGAAGCTGAGTTGAGAAGCATGGGACTACAAAAGTAGGATGTCTACCAGGCCAAGGATGAAAATCATTATGGATAATCTTCCAAGAAGAGTGTTTACAAATACAAGGATAAATTGACTACCGTTTTGGGTATTGACTTCCTAATCTTTTTTTTCCTTTGGTGGTCTCAGACAGAGTTGTCTGGAAGACACACCATCAATTGTATGTTATACCAAGCGGTTATTATTATAGTAAAGTAGTGAGTCAGGAATGATTTACTGGGTTCTGCCGGGCCAGTGTCATGGTAGCCAAATGTGCAGACATTTGCATAGGCCTACTCTATTTTAAATTTATTGCAAATACATTGGCACAAGAAGCCTAGCAACCAATTGGGAGTTAGGCCTACTGTTTGTTGATGTACACTAATGGGAGGGTGGATTTATTAAGAAATACACAAATGGATCCTTTTATAATTGATAATAGCACTTACCTTTTAAGATGTTAAGCATTTTATATCATTTTTTTTTTAAGTGCAGTTGTCTTACTTTGGGATACAGAAACGCATCACTATTCAAAGCTCACTTATCCAGCAACCACATCTCAGTTGGCTTTGTCACTCATCTGTCCTTGGGTTCAAATTAATGTACATAAATAGCTTTATTGGAGGAATCTGTAAGGTTTCAGAACATATCTCTCAGTAATATGGAGGGCCTATTAATTAATGCAAAGAATGTGTTGTAGAACTCAAGGTCAAGTGCTCTTTCAATGGATCTATGAATCAGAATAGTATGTTACATATGGCCTTATAAAAATAGTCAGTCAGTCATCCAACAAGTGTTGTTGAACACCTGTGGACATATATAAATGTGACAGTGCATAGGGACTGAAAATGTGGAAGAAGCAAGACAGAGGTGACTCCAAAAGTTTGATGACGATATTCAAGATGGAACAGCGGTGGTAGGCCAGATGTCCAAAATTTCCTTCTTATTCACAGCTCTTCTATTTGGCTAAATATAGAAGTTACCATCTAAACTAAGCTGCACTGGTTGTCTCTGGGTTGTCCATGGATTGGTCATGCTAAGTAAGGCTACCCATTCTACCACCCAACCTCTCTATATCTCAGAAGCTTAACAACCAAAGGTTTATTTCACACCCATGTACAGCTAATTTCAAGCTACCAACATGAAACCAACTGGCTTACAACATCCCTGAAAATTTAACAATTGCTTCCTGTGTGAGCTGGCTCCAGTGCACCCCTGGGGAGAGGACTCTTGACCTCACAGCTCCTGACACACTGAGCCCTCCTCACAAGAAATGCCCAGTCCAGGTCTTTCCTCTTAGGAAAATGCCCTTTCTAGACCAGAGGGTGGAGGAGGAGCCAATTCTACCTCGTGCACCAGTATCTTCCTTCCCTGCTCCTTCCTGCTAGAGCTGGGCTTTCCAACTTCAGCTTGCATAAGAATCACCTGAGTCCTTGTTAATAATGCCCCTTCCAGTACAAACTTGCAACCAGTCAATAAATAAGTCCTAGAGATCTAATGCACAGCATAGTGATTATAGACAACACTACTGTTTTATAAACTTCAGTGTTGCTAAGAGACTAGATCTTAATTGTTCCCATCACAAAAAAGAAATGATAATTATGTGATGTGACAGAGGTGTTAGCCAATGCTATGGTGGTAATCATACTGCAATACAGAAATGTATCAAATCAACACAAGGTACACCTTAAATTTATACAATGTTACATGTCAATTATATCTCAATAAAAATTATTTTAATTTTCTTTTAAAATGCCCCTTCCTAGGCCCCACCCTCCAAAACTTTTGATCCATTATATCTGAGATGGGCAGTGGTGCCCAGAACAGACTCTAGAAACAGTGCCCCAGGAATATTCATTGCGATTGAAGGACCATCCCTGGATTCCCATAGCACCCTGTATCAGAACTGCCTTTGGGTAGGAAAGTGTGCTGAGGGAGGTCTTTATCAGGAAGAGGGCTCAGAACTCGTGGCCCCAACATCCTCGTTTCACCCCAGCCATGGCCAGGTTGGACTTTGTGCATCTGAAGCTTCTATAAGGTAAGGGCCACTGCTCATTTGTAGCCATCAAAAGCAGAACTCGTGGTGGTTAACAACAAGGAGCCCAACTGCTGAGTTCCTCTCCCTCCATACACCACTTACTAGCTCTGTAACCTTGGACAACTCACGGAGCCCCTCTGGGCCCCGGGGTCCTCATCCATAAAATGGGCATATTAATAGTACCTACATCTCAGGTTTGTTGGGTGGGTGAATTGAGTTAACAAAGCAAAGTGAGTGCCTGGCATATAGTGTGTCCTATACCAGGGTTTACTGATTTGATCCCCACACCGTTCTGAGCACACTAGAGGCTTTTAAAATAAGGTTGTTGGGTTTAAACCACTTACTCCTTCGAGCTTCAGTTTCCTCATCTTAGAAATGAGAGCAATGATATACTTGTAGAAATAATTATAATTATTATTATAACAATGACGGCTTACCTGCCCACTGCACAGGATTATTGTAAGAATAAAATGTGACGATGATGTGAAAGTGCTTTACAAACTATAGATCACCATGTAAATAAAAGTTTGTCATTTTATCTCTGATATTGTTGCTAATTTGAGGCAGAACTCGGAGTCTAAAGGCTGGATTCCAGTTTCTGCTGTGCTGCCTGCACTATGTGGTGATGGACAGAGCTGTTTTCTTCTCTGAACCTCAGTTTCCTCTTCTGTCAAATGGAGCCTCCTAGCAGAGGCGTCATCTCTGTTAGGTGACATCGTGATCGTCAGTGGTTCCCAACCCTGGCTTTACATTGGAGTTGTCGGGAGAGCTTTTTAAAATGCCCACGTGGGCCGGCCCGTGGCTTAGCAGTTAAGCGAGCGCGCTCCGCTACTGGCGGCCCGGGTTCGGATCCCGGGCGCACACTGACGCACCGCTTCTCCGGCCATGCTGAGGCAGCATCCCACATACAGCAACTAGAAGGACGTGCAACTATGACATACAACTATCTACTGTATGTCAGGGGCTTTGGGGAATAAAAAGGAGGAGGATTGGCAATAGATGTTAGCTCAGAGCCGGTCTTCCTCAGCAAAAAAAAACAGGAGGATTAGCACGGATGTTAGCTCAGGGACTGATCTTCCTCACAAAAAAAAAAAAAAATGCCCATGTGCCAGTGGGCTCAAGTCTGAACCAATTAGTCAGAATCTCTAAGGACAAGGCATAGGATAGGAGTCAGTACTTATAAGAAGTTCCCTACATAGTTCTAATGCAAATCCTGAATTGAAAACCACTGATGTTTGTGGAACAGCTTTGCAAACTGCAAAACATAATGTACAGTTTATGTTTTTTAAACATTATTAGTTGACTGATGATCTTATGAGAGACTAGATCCTCTGAAAATCAGGCCAACGGGTATTTTCCACCATCTGTCTGAAGTGTGCCTGGCCAGGGAGAATTGAAATTCACCAGTTCCTATTCTTGCCTCTTGCCTTCAAGTCAAGAAGGCTGAGTGAAAACAAGCCTCCCTCAGCTCAAAGATGCTGCTGGGATGCTGTGGGAGTGAGTGGAGTTGGTGTAATTGGACTTGGAAGCGATGCCTCCAACCATGGGGACGCATTCAGTGTTCTGTTTTATCAAAATGACTCCAGTGCAAAGGCACGTACATCACAGTGTGACAATTTACCCCACTTAGGTTAGGAGCCAGGAGATTTTTCTAGTGAAGTCCCCATTTGTGGTACCAATCCTGAGTCAGCTCCAATTTGGACAAATGCTGTCTCTGCTAATCGTCTACCTCTTCTAGCACACGGCCATCGTCATGCACAGCACATTCCCTCCTCTTGGATGTGTCTTCACAAAACAGAGTCTTCAAGAAATTCTTCCCTCAGTGGAATCTCTGGGGTTCATGGAAGTGAAGGGAGAGAGAGTGTCTGGAATAAGAGGGGGACATTTTATATCAGTCTGTGTACTATTTCTAATAACTTTCACACAGTCATGATGTTCTTACTAAACTGCCAGGCCCTGACGTGATGGACATTTCATATAGAAGTAATTCTATACTTCCATACTTCCATATAGAAGTGGAAAGTTCCAGATGTTTCCCACCAAAGGGAATCTCAAAACAGGGAATAAGATGGAAACTTGTTTGAGAAGCAATAAAATGTAAACTTGATAAAGGCAGTGATAAAAAATAATAATAATGGGTGATCACATGCACAAGGGTCCTGCTGGGAAAGTTCACAGACAAATGTGTAAATATGTGGTGTGGGCTATGTCATCGTTGTGGGCACATGTTTGCGTGCAACACAGGAAGAGCTAGAACCCTCATCTCCCCACCCTCGGGCCGGGGTTCTCAATACTATGTCTTCAACTTTCAATGTTTGCATTAAAGAGCAGCTGCCATGTTTCATTGAAACCTCTTCAGATTCCCCTGTCAAAGACAGAAGACTAAGCTGGCTCCAGGTCTAGTGTTTGGTAATACTAGCATAGGACCAGTTCTTTTGTATGCAGAGTTTCACTCCATATCTTAGAGTCTTGTTCTGCTTTTCACCTTTAAGGCTTCATTGATTCACTTATTCATCATCGACCACCGATTTGTGTAATGGCCTTAATCTTGAGCCTGGTGTGAAATATCTAATCCCTCCTGCTGCTTTCCCCACCCTGAGCAGATTATGTCCTCTGTTTTGGGAACTAAATGTTGGCATTCTATATTGGAAAGACAAACCAGACTCCTGGAAATCAAAGAGTGCATGAGGGGTCCTCTCCCTGTTATTTTAGCCTCAGGCCATCTAACTTAGATGGAGCAGCAGGTAAGGAGATCCTGCAGGCAGAGCACCTCCACCCCAAAGGAAGCACCTAACATAGTTCCTAACATTTAAAACAATGGGTGAATGTATTTAAAATTTATTTGCAAGAAATGAGACTTTTTCCATTTTTAGGACAAGAAAAGCATTTGAAATTTAATCTGAACTCATAGTCAGGAGATATGGCAAGCAGTGGGCTAACCATTTTGGGTAGAGAACTGAAGTTGGGGAGGAGCGCAAAGTGACTATGAAGTGTGCAGGGCTTCCCTCTCATCCGACTCTTGATCAGTCTCAGCCAAACCCAAAGTTTGCCAAAAACTGGAAATAACTCATATGTCCATCAGAGTAGAATGAATAGAGCCAGCCCTGATGGTCTAGTGCTTAAAGCTCCACACTCTCCACCTCAGCGGCCCAGGTTCGTTTCCCAGTCGCGGAACCATACCACCCATCTGTCAGTTGCCATGCTGTAGCAGGGGTTCACATAGAAGAATTAGAAGGACTTATAACTAGGATGTACAACCATGCACTGGGGCTTTGGAAAGAAGGGGAAAAAAAGAGGAAGATTGGCAACAGATGTTAGCCCAGGGCGAATACTTGCCTGCAAAAAAAAAAAAAATGTAGAATGAATAAATAAATTATGATTTTTTCATTCAGTGTAATATGAATGAAGATGAGTGAGGTGAAGTGAAAATGAGTTTTGTAAAACTACTTGTAACAAGGATGAATCATACATGCAACAACATGGTATGAACAAAGCTGGACACACACACTCAAAAAGTGCACATTGTATGATTCTATTTCTACAAAGTCCAAAAGTATGCAAAACTAATCTGTAGTGTTGGAAGTCAGAAGAGTGGTTCCTATGGGGAAGGGGTGGGTAGAGACTGGGAGGAGACACCAGGGATATTTCTGGGGCACTATTAGTGTTCTGGTTATTGACCTGGTTGTAACATGGGCATATTCACTTTGTGATAATTCATTGAGTATAATACTTATGATTAGTGCATGTCATATGTGGGACAGTCTTTAAAGAAATCCAGATCTTGGATTGGGCCCTGCTTGTCCATCAGGAATTGGGTTTGCTAGAACTAAGTAGGTCCTCAGAATCCCTGCCTAGCATGCTAGGTGCACGTCTAGAGTCAGGGGAACTGAGTCAAAAATCTGAGTAGATCATTGGAGCAACAGTGGCAGATGAGGCAGGCCAGGGCGAGGACTGCACTCACTTCAGGGATCATCTGATGCCAGGTCTTGGGAGCAAGTCCCACAAAATGGTAGAGCTGAGATTGCTGGCATTCAGGATTGGCTAAGGGGTTGGGCGGGCCAGAATATGCAGATGGAGTCTACAAGTGGGTAGACAGTGGGGAGTGGTGTGTTGGGAGCTCAGGTCTGTTATTTTTAACCCTCAGCGGGCCACACTGACTTTTCTCCTATGGCATGTCCTTTCTCCTGTGGATAGTGGGATTGGCCCACGCCACATGGGACTGTGGCCCTGATTTTCAATCCAGGGAGAATGGCTCTTATTTCTCAGAACAGCAAGCTGCCAGGGCATAAATTGCCAGAGTTCTTTCTCAACTGTTGGCCTGTGTAGAAGAGACTTGGCTTAATGGAAGAGGGTGATAAAGGAAAGCTTCTGGAAAGAGAAAGTCTGAACACGATCAGCATTGATGCAGAGCGAATGAGGAGGAAGAGGGTTTTTGTGCAGGTCAGACCACAGTGGGATATAGTGCGGTGGGAAAGTATATTTGAATAGGATAATCGAGGGAGCACAAAGATAGGAGAGTCTTTGAGGATTCAGAAGCCAGGAAGCTAAGGTAGCTCGTCGTGGGCAAAGTGTAGGGGCTGCTGGCTTGCTACAAACCTGCTCTTCAGTTTCACGTCTTGCATTTCTAAACCACAGTCACACCCAGGGAGCTAGTGGGGAATGAAGTAAAGAAAATTGTCCTCGGGCAGAGGTGTAAGGCTGATTTTTTCCTAATTGGACTCCAAATATTTGGAGTCATTCACCACTACAACCATTGATAAAAGCAGGGTGTGGACCCTCTTTGAGTGTTCCAGACCCAAGTGGGGTGAGTAAGGGGGGCCCATGATCAAGATCCTGCTTGCAATGGGGGAGTGAACTCAGAGAGACAAAAAACAAATTTATCCCCAGCCTAGAGTCCACCAGCCATAAAAAAAAATGGTCAGTGGACAGAAGGCAGTGTGCCTAGTGCTGGGAAAAACCACAAGGTGTGATCAGGGTTAACATTCAGCATAGTTCCCTTAGGAGCGAGCAGTTATAATTATGAAGGTTTACTTATCCCACTGTGTTTGCCCTGCTGGGCAGTAAGATGCAGGATGAGTTGGGAAATCATTATTCAACACAGTAATAACACCACCATGAGTGTGTCTAATTCCCTGGTGCCGGGGTTTCAAGGCATCGGAAAGTGGTAGCTAGTAACCAAATTCCAGGATATCTTAGGAAATCTCAGAGGAAGTGGTTTCTTTTTAATCCATAAAATACTTCCTGAAAGTGTTTTTATAGGAAAACTTTATTTAGAAGAGTTTCTTGAAGCCTGGACCAGCACACCAGGAAGTATAGGGATAACAAAATCTGCTCCTTCCTGCCCCCACCCTGCTCCATCCAGATGTTTCTTCCGCAAAACATGTGAAACCCCGATTTGGCAGAGATGTCTGATTAGCATCTGACCTCGCCCAAAAGGTGTGATTTATAGCATGCTGATCTCAAGCATTTTGATACAATGCCCAAAAGAGCAGAGAAGTCGCACTAAAAGGATCTTATGGAACTTCTCCAGCCAGTGGGTAGAATTCCCATCCCCAAGCCGGGATGAGATCACCAGATCCTCAGGACAAAGAACTCTTCTGGGGCTATACGTATCTAAGGAGGCTGGACTAGTGAGAGCAAAGCCAGTGGATCCTCAGCACACAGGTGGTGGCGGGTGGCTGAGTTGACCTGCCTGAGCCCTGAGTCCAAGCCTGCTCAAGTCTTGGTGTGGTGCTCCCTTTGGGTCACTTGCTATTGTCGCCACTGTCTCCCCCAAGGAAGGAGGAATAATTGCACCATCAATCACAGAATGCCGGCATATCAGGATGATTTCCCAGATGCTCTCAGGTTTGCCGGATTTCCCTCTCCTGATGGCGTGTGACTGACAATTTACTAAACCTCTCTGTACTCCAATTTCCCCATCTGTTAAAAGGGGATGGTAGTAGCCTATGCTACTCACAGGGCTGTCGTGAGGGCTGAATGAAATTTAAATGATCAGGGTGCTGGGCACAATGCCTGGCCCGGAATAAGTGCTCTCTATGTGCTAGGCAAGATTTTAAACCCACTATGAGCCTTTAATAGCTTGATTTCAATTAGACGGTCCTGAGGGGTTAGATGGAGCAGGTGGTTTAGCATGTGTGACCTGGGGGTCAGGGGGGGTGGCATTTGGAAGGAATCTTGGAAGAGCAACTGGAAGATCCCCAAAGAACAACATCCTGACCTCCTCACGGGAGCCACTACTGAACCAGGAGCCTCAATAGAAGAGAGTCCTTGATGGCAACTATGTACCCCAAACCTCTGTTGTCGCTAAAATTTCTATTTCTGAGTATGTCTCAGAGGGAGTAGGAGCAGGTAGAGAAAGCCTTCAGGAAGTTATCCATTAGGTGGCGTCCAGCTGGCAGACGGAGAACTGCCCTCTGGCCAGGAGGGATAGGCAAATGTTGGTCTTTTTGAGTCTCATCAAACAACACTCAGTCATTTCAAACGTCCCAAGATGGGCAGCCTTGCCCCCTGATGTTCTTCCCCTGATTTAAAAAAATCCATAAAATTTAAAGGGAAATGTATGCCATGTGTTTCCAAGAATTATCACTTAGTTCATCAAATCTATTGTTTTCTGAGAGTTGTTTGGAGTCCAACAAGACTAATGAGCCTTTTTCAAATGTCTTTTAAAATCCTTTTTTTCTTAGAAGGACATTTAGAGGCTTTGAAAGTTATTCCAAGGGTAAAAATAATAATATTAATAATAAATTGCTCAAAACTCTAAACCCCAGCAGCTTCAAAATTTACTTAATATTCCAAAACCAAGGGACTTGAATTATTACTGGAGTTTGTCATTTCTTGTTTATGAGCTTTTCTAAAAGGGAGAAAGAAACCATACAGAGGTTTGCTAGAGTTCACTGTGTGGTTCACTGCCATAACTATAGCCCAGAAGACTTCCAGAACCTTCTCAGCCTGAACCTCCAGAGGAAGCCACTCTAACTTGGTAGCATCAAAGAGGCCAGGTTGGAGTCGTACTGAGTGTACTGACTTCTCAGCGTGGCTTATTTTTGGCTGGTGGATCAAAGCCCTCCCAGAACAGTTCTCTTGTAGGGCATACAATCTATGTCACATAAAATGGGTGATATACTGTTCATTGACTGCGAGGTGGAAAGGGAACAATTTTTCTTTGGGGTGTGTGCAAAGGAGCCCACTGCCACGTGGCTGCCCTTGAACGCTGTCATCTGATGACCTCTGGTGGTGGAATTTTTCCCAGCATGTGTGCATCGATGCTTCTGAGCCAAGCCATCCAACCATGTTACATTTTCCTACATTCCTTTCCTCCTGTTTTGTCATTCACATTAAGCAAGGAGCAAGAATCAGTTGCAAACACCCAGAATAAAGTGGTGCATGTACCTGACCAGACAGCCATTTCAAAAAAGTTGCCTGATGCCTTCTCTTTCAGTGAACCTGATACATTTCCTGTAGAAAGAGAAGGGAGCAAACATGAAGGAAAATGTGGCATCCACAATTGTTTTCATTTTGCTACTTTTTCTCAACATCAACCTTCTGAATGGTAAGTAAGAGACTGTCCTGCTACCTTTAATTTTCTGGGTGTTTATCAAGAGGGTGGAGAGTCCATCACAGTCCTCTTGCAATGCAGTTAAGAGAAATGAAAATGTCCATGTCATTTGCTGCTATGAAATTATTTACAATATTTTTAGCTTTCAAATTAATGCAAAAGAATTAATACATTTAATGCAAAATCTTGTCTCTATGCTCTGACTTCCATCCTCATTCTGGGAGTGCAGGGAAACAGCTCTACAAACGACAAAACCAGCCTTTCAGCCCAGGTTCTGTCGGTTACGAGCTGTATAAGCTTGAGCCAATTATCTAATGTCTCTGAGTTTCCACAGTTTCAGAGTGAGGATAGTGATGTTTCCTCCACCTCAAATGAAATAATGGATGTGAAAAATCTTTGCAAAACCGTAAAGAGATATAAGAGATGCTGTTACATGGCGGGGAACTGGTACAGCCCACTCTATTATCTATGTTAATGGAGGAAACGAAGTTCACAGCTAAACTAGAGTGAGTGTGCCAGTGTGTACTTCTGTAAGTATGCATCTGTGTATAGCTCTGTGTGTGTGTGTGTCATGTGGGCTCTATGTGGACATAGGTGTGTGTACCTGTGTGTATGGTGCCGATGTGGTTGTCCCTCTGTTTGTGTGCATTTTATGAGATAATGAGACAGTCCATTAACTTTAACTGTCTCCTCTCAAATGGGCAAAAGGAACAATTGACTGCTTGTAATTTCCCAACTTTACCCTGCTCTCTTGACTTTCCTGGATGTACTACTAATAACCAGTGAAATGTGAAAGAGACGAGCTTCAGAGACAGAGAAAAAGGAAAGCAGAGATCAGGATAATCCATAGGGAAACGTTAAGTACTCAAATCACCGACAATTGCCTTAACTGGCTTCTGCGTACGCTCATTATTGAGCCATAGGGGTTTAGGGGTTTTTTTAATAAACTTTTCTTTCTACTTCAGCACTCCTTCCCAGCCACAACAAAAAACAAACAAACAAAAAAATTGCTTCAATCTGTGAAATTATCCTGAAGAAATTTTCCCTGGAGGACAAGCAGTGTTACAAATATTGGCAGAGCTAGCCCAGGGCTGGCCGGCATGGAGTTTTAAGGTTTTCTGTAATTCTTTAAAGGTTTTCAGGGGGGCTGGGAGCTGGAGTGTAGCTCGGCTGCAGCTGACACTATCAGCCTGGTGTCCTCGGCCCCAGCCTGTGCGCCGAATCATACCATTCCATTAAATTCTTTTTTTCTGGCCAGTTTTGCTTGGTGGCCCCTCTTCCCATCCATGTTCTCCTCCAAACTTGCTCTTTCTGATCTGGTGATCAGCTGGAAGTTTTTGCCTAGGACCCAGCACGAGGGGTGGGGGGACAAGTGTGGGAGAAAACTGAGAGATCCCCTCTGAGGTGCTGAGACCGACGCCTGCTCACTCTCCTTTCTGCTCCTGACTTCCTGAGCTAAGCGCTCGAACATCCAGTTCAGCCGAAAGGAGGATCAACTGGGGTTAAGTGGATGGGGGTCTGGGCTCGCCAGCCCAGCAGCATCAGGGCAAACTCCCAGGGCCACTCTTTCCCTCTTTGGCCCTGACAGAGAAGGAAGAGAAGAGGGGGCCCACTCTCCAAGAGCTTTGGGGATGGGACAACTAAAAAATTTCATCCCCTTGACGTTGTGTTTTCCACATGTACCCCACTCAGACCTTCTGTCTTCCAGCTGGGCCTGGATACAGCTCTTAGATAATCCTCGTAGCTCGTAACCAGGAGAACAGCTATCCACTCCCTCACCTTACCATGCCTCCTACCCCAAACAGAATCATAGAATTACAAGGAAGCCCTTTGCCACCTCACCACATAAAGGCCCAAGGAGAGAGGGGGAGAGATAAGAGAAAAGAGACTAAAAACCAAGATTCAGAAAGGGAGGCAGGAGAATGGGAAGGTAGCGGTGAGACTGGGTCACAGGTCAAAGCTGAATGGAATCAAGGAAAAGTGAAGAAAAAAGAAAGGAAAGGAGAGAGGAGGGGAGAGGGGCAGGAAGCAGATACAGTGAGAGAACAAAAGATCGGAGATTGAGTTCACTGTGTGGGATTGGCAGAGAGATGGAGATGAGCGAGCAGAGTAGAGAATGGCCAGAGAGCATTGTATCAGCAAATCGTCCTCAGGAAGACACTTGTGCCTGGGGGAGAATTCATTTTATGGTCACCTTTATGCTGTGGGAGGGTGTCAGCTTTATAGACTCCGTGGGATGACAGAAGGGCCACACACTCTTCAATCCGTATGTATCCATCTCATTCTTGATGCTCACTCTTTGTTGAAATATTACAGTTAGTCACTGATTTAGATTGCTGGTATCTCCATCTCCCAGCACACGCACACACACACGCACCACGGCAAAGCTCTCTCCTAGTCCTGCCAACATCAGGGCAGCCCACAGAGGAATGTCGCTGGATGCCAATGCTTTGGCATTTCTGAGCACCTCACCCGTAGGCATACTCACCCCGAGACCTCATCGCCGGCCTGGTCTCATCAATCGCTTCTATCACAAGCAGAATGGTCAAATGGTTGAGTGCACCTTAATATTGACTCCAGCGTCTTCTGGCTTTTTTCTAGGACAGTCGCCTCCAGGAAAACCTGAGATCATTAAATGTCGTTCTCCCGAAAAGGAAACATTCACCTGCTGGTGGAAGCCCGGGGCCCAGGGAGGACTTCCTACCAATTACACGCTGACTTACCACAAGGAAGGGTAAAAAGTTCTCTTCTCTCCTATCAAGCCTCACACGAGTGTTCTCACTCTCCGGACCAAAGGGATCCTGGTTCCAAGTTAGCATTACCACACTTCCCTGGATTGACACTAATAAAGCTCATACCACTAGGGGAAGGGGCTTGAACACCATGTCCACATTTTCCTGTTAATGTCCTTGAGGAGCTCTCTCAGTGTGCGTAAGCTCACCTGCCACTGCGGCAATGCAATATAGCAATGTTCCCATTGCCTGTTGCAAGCTTAGGTTGCAGCCCAAGGTCACATATAGGTTTCCTAAATGATAGTTAATTTTAGATACTCATCTGTAAACCTTCTGTCATCTTTAATTTTTTTTCAGTAATCATTACCTTTGCAACATAAGGGGATTATCATGTAATTCTTGACAACCCATAGTACACTAGCTTTTCAATCTTGTTTCATGTCTAAGAAAATAAAGAGCCCTATATGGAAAGCAAATTGCTGATCCAGGATCCATGGTCTCCCAGAGGGCATACTTGGAGCTAAAGTTGCAGTGTGGACTAAACAAGGTCATCTCTGGGTGAGGATTTTGTTATACTCACAGTGAGACCCTCCTGGGAGTCCCGGGAGAGCTGTATCCTTCCCTGGTGATGAAGATATTTACTGGTAGCAACAGCTGGCCCACTTCCCAATGAATGCACTTTGTTGTACACAAAGCTGTCAACCCTTCTGGGCCCTAAAGGGGCATTATGTAAACAGATTTCAGGAACTCAAACAGCCAACCAAAATGGAATAAGCCTCCACACCTGTGTGGTGTGTCTTGCGTTGAGGCCCGTCAGTCTAAATGTGAGCAGCCTAATGAGCTTCTTGGGCCTGAAACATGTCCTTTCACAGTCACTTCATTCTGTGGCTGACAGTGCAATCTGAAATACACTGACATCAGTGTGTACCCCCTTTAGCGTTTTTTTTAATGAAACACAATGCAACACATAGGTGCAATAAATGCTGTATTGTGCATTGCCCCCCATTGTGTGTATGCAGGAGAAAGTCCTATTTCCTGAGATGACCCAATGGCAGTTCCCTGGGTATGGTGGTGCCTTGACCGTTGAAAGCTCAAGTGTTTATTGGCAGGGAACATATATCACATAGTTCACAGAAACCTATGGAAGGCAAGAGTTGATGAGAAGCAGAGTCATTGAGGCCCTAATGTGACCCTCCCACCCACTTCTCCAGCACTCGCTTCCCTGTCTTAATCCCAGCTGACATAGGCAGCTTGGAGCGGACATGGCACAGAAGATTGGGGAGCTGTTCTTCAGCTCTGGTTTTGCATTTGGAATGCCTGATCCCCAAAAGCCAGCCATATAGATCTATTAAAAAAAATCTAGATTCTTTTTACTACTGTCTGACTTTGGATATATTACTCGTTGCAGAGAGACAGTCACCCATGAATGTCCGGACTACAAAACCGGTGGCCCCAACTCCTGTTACTTTAACAAGAAGCACACCTCCATATGGACAATATATATCATCACAGTAAACGCTACGAACCAGATGGGAAGCAGTTCCTCAGATCCGCGTTATGTGGACGTGACATACATAGGTAAGGGGAAGGGCAGTAGGCGAGGAATTCGTTACTTCTTTATGGATTTACCAGTAGTCAAGCTCAGTTTAGTCTTCTTGGCTTTTGGATGGATCCCCAAAAGGAAAGATGAGAAAATTCACAATATCCTTGTCAACTGAATATTTTAAACCAATTTTTATCTAGTCATTCAGGACAGTAGCACTGGCACTTCGGGTCCTTGTGTTTCTGTGCTTTCCCTTGACCCTTCTTCTCGTCCTCTTGCACCCAGAAGGAATGTTCTATTTATTCTTTCCTTACCAGTCCTTCCCTCTAGCCTTCCTCCTGCAACCGATGTGCCCTTCTCCCTTGGCAAGTTGGGATTTCTTTTCTCTCTCCCCGGGGAAGACAGGTGTTCCACGGAGTAGCAGCTCTTAGAAGGAGGTCATCTGCTTCTACACTCACAGGAATTACACCAACTGCTTTGCCTCAAATTCAATTCTCGACATACATATGCTTCTTAGCAACTGGAGTTATTATTTAAAGATAAAGAATTTGAGGAATAAATAGTGCTACTTGAGCAGCAGGCTAAAGGCCAAGAACACAGGTACAGTGTTTGGAGAAGTCATTAGCAAAGTAAAACAAAGTCAGCCTGAGAGCTGCTTCTTGCTTTGCATGCTCAACGTTGAGCTGTAGTGCCATCGAGCATAACTGTAGTGGCCTGTATGGTTTAGCAGGGATGACAAAGGGAATCTTAGAACAATAGACTGGGTTCAGTCCTCACCTTGGGTAATAATCTAGGGGGTAGCTAATTAGGTTCAAGATCACCCACATCTTCCTAATTTACCTAACACCACCCAACAGGGAAAATCAGGCTAGGCCCCTCAAGTATTCACTTGCATGTTATCTCATTGGCATGTTATCAGTGGTCGAGCCTTAAAAACTAGAAAAGCTTGTAACACCAACTGCTACACATTTGAATATTTTCTCCCCCCAGCAAATCATTGCAATGAACATGAGGGGGGAAACTGAATTTGATGTTAATTTAAGAAAATCAAAAAGGTAACCCCACTGACAAGTAGGGATAAAATAAATTCCAGTCATATAAATTTACTTGAGATATGAAGCCTTTAAGATGGTAAATGCCAAGTAATTCCTTTTTTGTGGGCTCTTTCTTGAATTGCCTTGTCCTCAAATGTTAAAATATTTATTATTTGAGGGCAAAATAGTAAAAGCAAGAGAAGTTCTGAAATGAGCAACTGCTATAATGAATGTGATCCACAAAACATGGGATCACTGAAGAGTAGTAGGTTGGAAAAGTGAAATCATTGAGTGATCAAATTCACATTGACTCCAGAGAACAAATTCTCTGGTGGAAGAATGTGTTGGACCATATTTTTCAAAATAACAAAGAAAGTGTCCATGTTATGCTCATATAACCCTGAAGCATACAGTGTTGGCAACAGGCCGTGGAAGTTCATTTAAAAATCAGTGTGGGGCCGGCCCCGTGGCTTAGCAGTTAAGTGCACGCGCTCCGCTACTGGCGGCCTGGGTTCGGATCCTGGGCATGCACTGGTGCACCGCTTCTCCGGCCATGCTGAGGCTGCGTCCCACATACAGCAACTAGAAGGATGTGCAACTACAACATACAACTATCTACTGGGGCTTTGGGGAAAAGGAAATAAATAAATAAAATTATAAAAAAAAAAAAATCAGTGTGAACTGTGATAGACTCTCTATCCACTTGACTCTCAACCAGTAGAAACCTGCAGCATGGAAAGACAACATTGGCAGGTCATCTCTCAGAAACAGATTTCATTTTGTTCTTGCCGTTGAGTAATACTTAGCTATGTTGAAGACACTTGATAGCAGTGATTCGCAGCCGGGGGCTCTTATGCCTCCCACAAGATATTTGGCAATAGGAGGAGACACTTTTGTTTATTGCAACCCAGGGAGGAGGGCAGGGGGTATTGCTGGCATCTAATGGGTAGACGTCTGAGATGCCACTAAACATCCTACAATGCATAAGACAGCTCCCCACAACAAAGAATTATTTGGCCCGAAATACAAGCAATGCTGAGGTTGAGAAACTTTGCTTAACAGATTCATCCCAAACATTTTACCTATACTTTTGTATAAATATCTTTTGATCAGAGGCTTTTCTCAGCATTATGTTTAACTTAAAACTTATATTAAATAACTGATGTTTATTTAGTAAGTACACGTAAAATAATCTTTCAGGGCTGGCCTGGTGGCGTGGTGAGTAAGTTCGCTGGCTCCACTTCGGCAGCCCAGGCTTCACAAGTTCAGATTCCAGGCGTGGACCTACACACCGCTCATCAAGCCGTGCTGTGGTGGTGTCCCACATACAACATAGAGGAAGGTTGGCACAGGTCTTAGCTCAGGGCTAATTTTCCTCACCAAAAAAATAAATAAATAAAAAATAAAGTAATCTTTCATAGGTATTTACTTAGTAACACAAAATATTAGGATTAGTGGCACATTTTCTAAAGTTCATTTTTAGGCAACTATAGATTATAATGCCAAGCACACTGTAGTTACACTCGCTCTTATCCCACCTGGTGTGGAGCCTGATTTGAGGAGGTAATAAACGAATAGAGAAAACATTACTGATAAGCAGGACTGAGACTGGAGTAAGGTAAGCCAGCGCCCTAGACATCTCACTCTTAAGGAGACAGATACTCACAGACCTGTACTTGAAGGAAGCTGAGAGTAAGTGCCTCCTTAATATTTTTTAATTGTGGTAAAATATATAAAACATAAAATTCACCATTTTAGCCATTTTAAACTGTGCAATTCAGTGGTATGACTTCATTTACAATGTTCTGCAATCATCACCACTATCCAGAATACTTGTATCACTCCAAATGAAACCTTCATACCCATTAAGCAATTACTCTGAATTCCCCCCCTTACCCCAGCCCCAAAGCAACCACTTTTGGTGGTTGAAACAATCTGTCTTCTGTCTCTATAGATTTGCCTACTCTTGATATTTCATATATATGAAATCATACAGTATGTGGGTCTTTTGTGTCTGGCTTCTTTCACTTAGCATAATGTTCTCAAGATTCATCCATGTTGTAGCATGTATCAGTACTTCCTTTTTATGGCTGAATAATGTTTCATTTTATAGGTATTGTTTATCCATTCATCAGTTGATGGATATTTGGGTTGTTTCCACTTATTGGCTATTGTGAATAGTGCTGCAATGAACATTCATGTACGAGTTTTTGTTTGAACACCTGCTTTCAGTTTTGGAGTGTATATACCTAGGAGTGAAATTGATGGGTGATATGATAATTCCATGTTTAACTTTTTGAGTAACTTTCCACAACAGCTGTACCATTTGACATTCCCCCCAGCAATGTATGAGGGTTCCAATTTCTCCAACATTCTTGCGAACATTTGTTATTTTCATTTTTTGAATTCTAGCCATCCTAGTGGGTGTGAAATGGTATCTCATTGTGGTTTTGATTTGCATTTCCCAAATGACTAATGACATTGAGCATCTTTCATGTGCTTATTGGCATTTGTACCTCCTTAAAATTTGCGCCCTAGGCATCTCACTTTCTTCAACCTAATCCCAACTCAATTGATCAAGCAAATCAAATGCAAATGATCAAATGCAAAGTGTCTCATAACCGTGGTGGAGTGAAACAGCAGAGAGAGCTGCCTCTCAGTTGTATAGTTCTGTGTTCAAGTACTACTTTTACTAAATATGGAGTTTCTTTCATATCTACAGTTGAACCAGACCCTCCTGTGAACCTGACTTTGGAATTAAAACAGCCAGAAGACAGAAAACCCTATCTGTGGATGAAATGGCTTCCACCCACTCTGGTTGATGTAAGATCCGGTTGGCTCACACTCCAGTATGAAATTCGATTAAAACCCGAGAAATCAGCTGAGTGGGAGGTGAGTCAACCAGAAGCTTTTGTAAGGAACCATGTCCTTTGGCAAAGATGAAGCCCTCACAACTGAGAGTAGGTCATTCCTCCTAATTATTGGGCCACTATCTTGCCCTCCTGATGCTGATGTGACCCACCCAGATGTGGAAGGGCCTTCTCCATTGGGATTGATGGGGGCTCATCTCCACAGCTCTCCTGGGGCTGGTTAGTTCCTTGCACTGAACAGCCTCTTCTGCAAGATTTCCAACCTACCTCCCTCAGAATATCTTAGATCTAGACACCTATAAGAGTACTTAAATGGCACTAAGTGGGAGGAAAAAAATCTCAGTGTAACCAGTCCATGGTCAATGGCATTTTTATTCACTTTAAAATACTTCATTGTAAAGACATAATACAGTAAACTATAGGCATTATGTTATTCTACTCTTAAATACTTTAGTATAGGTCTCTCTTAAAAAGAGAACATTTCCAAACATAGCCAAAATAATAAGATCACATATAGAAAATTAATGAAAATTTCTTAATATCATTTAATAGCCAATTTAAATTTTCATTTCCCCCATTGCTTCAAAAAATATCTTTGACAGCTAGTTTGACCAAACCAGAATCCACTCCAGGACCACACATTGTGGCTGGTTGTTATATTCCTTCAATGTTGATGTGCTCAGGAGACTGGGCCACTTGTCCCATGGAATGTCCCACCTTCTGCATTTTTCTAATTAGTTCTTTGTGAGGTCATTTAGCTAATTTCTCTGCCCCTGTATTTCCTGTAGCCAGACATTAGATCTAAAGACTTGATTAGGTTCAGGCTAAACAATTTTTGGCAAGAATACCTCAGAGGTGATATTATATGCTTCATATTGCATCATATGAGGAGACACACACCATCTGGTTGACCTACTATAAATGATGCTAAAACTGACCCCTGAATTAGGGAGATCACAGCCTGATCCCTTGATTGTAGAGTCAGGTTTAATTTGTGCACAATTGCATTAACATACATGAATGCCCTGTTCTCTTCCACCTAGTGGCTTTATACCCATGAATAATCCTTTAATCAATTACTTCATTAGAGTGTACAAAATAACAATTTTCCAATTTTATTACCAGTTGCCTTCCATAAAATAGAATTTAAAAAGTGAGGAGTAGGAAACAGAATATTTGTCTTTCTGAAATAGAATTCCAAATAGACAGAAAGAAAACTTGTTAATTTTTATGTGAGCAATGTTTACAAGGAGGAAGGGATGCGCTGAGAGGGTGGAATGGTGAGAACAGGGTATCTACTAAGTCTAATCATTTGGCCTCACTCCTCTAATAGTTTATTATCTAAGGAAAAAATCTCGTTCTTTATAACATAGATCAGAGTGACTTCTGTTTTCTTTCTTCCTCCTTAGATTCATTTCGCTGGGCAGCAGACTCAGTTTAAGATTCTCAGCTTATATCCAGGACAGAAATACCTTGTCCAGGTTCGCTGCAAGCCAGATCATGGATTCTGGAGTGAGTGGAGCCCAGAGAGCTCCATCCAGATAGCTAATGGTGAGCGTCTCGACTACCTTTTGCTTAAATTCCTAAATATTTTTAAAACAGAATGAATTTAGTAAATTTGCATATAGTAACTACTAATGCAGAAACTATTTTGACCCTTAGCCAGAAGAATGAGTAGAGGTGGCTTTATCATCTCTCCACCTGACACAAAGACATTTGGAAGTGTAGCACTGCTCCCTGGGTCACTGTCAGTGAGGACCAGTTTCTAAAACAAGGCTGCAGGCATGAGCTTGGCATGTCTCAGAGGGTTTGAGTGTCAGTCGTTCTGCCCTCCCCATCTGCCACATCCTTATTATTTAGTCAAGGTCATCATCTAGTTCTCCCAGAATTTGTAAGGTGGAATCTCATCTCAAAGGCATACACTGATTTTCAGTCTCTGATGTCGATTACATGTTGGTCTCTTAGTCAAGGCACGGTATATAAGAGGCACTCAATTCTGGCTAAGTGCCATTGAACATGGCAGCTTGCATTCCACAAGAGAATGATTCATCTTGCATTTCTAAAGCACTTTACAGTCTACAAAATCTTTACCTTGTTTGGTCCTCCCAACCCTCTCAGATGTTGAAAGAGAATATAGTTACCATTAGAAATTAAATGTGAGGAAGCTGAGGCTCTCTGAAGTTAGAGGTCTTGCCTAGAACTAAGTGGCGATGCTTAGCTCTTCTGGAAACGTGCCTGGCCAAAGTGTCAGAGCTTGCCCTGGCTTGGCATACTGGAAAGAGCACTGAACTGTGGGTTGTGTAAGACTTACACATGCATCTGGTCCAGCCCTGGCTCTTACTAAATAAAAGCACAGAGTCTAGAGGCAGAGGCCTGGGTTCAAATCCCAGACTGCAAATTTATAGTTACCTGCCCATCGGTAAATCACTCTTTGAGCCTCAGTTTCCTCTTCTTTACATACAAGGCAATGTATGTAAAGAGCTTAACACCATTGATGGCTTTTAGTAAGAACTTAATAGATGTTAGCTTTTATTATTATTCCTGCAACTGATCATGTGGTCTTGGACTTCCTTTTTAAGGATTAAATAAAATAATGTGTAAAAGAATTTTGAAATTTTTAGATTTTGAAGTTTGTAAAATATATGCAACATACTCGAATTTAATAATATTGGAAAAAATTAAACCTGTCATTGATGCTTCTCTGTTTGGATTACTGTTCAAATTGAAGAAGGTGTAGGTAGGGGGAAAAAAAAACTCTTGTGTTCAAAAGTTTCATTCATTAGTTTTGTTTATTTGTTTTTAGTGATGCTGTATATGATCAAAGCTTTCTGGCTGTTTGCTTTTTAGATTTCACCATGAAAGATACCACCGTGTGGATCTTTGTGGCCGTTCTTTCTGCTGTCTTCTGTCTGATTATGGTCTGGGCAGTGGCTTTGAAGGGCTATAGGTACTTCACTGTCTATTTATCCACCTCCCAATCATGGTTGTCAGGAATAAGGGTAAAAAAAGACACTACAAAGATGATGGACACCTAGAGATAATTAAAGCACCTCATTTTAGCCATTAGCTGCTATGTATTCATCCATCAAAAATCTTTATCGGTGCTAGCAAAAGTAGCAGAATGGATTCATTTGAAGCTGGTGCTCTTTTCATCCAACTGAGGCTCACAGTTATAAAATAGTAAAAATCTGTCAAGAGCAGCTAAAAATCAAGAGAATCAAATAGTCCAAATAATCCACTAATTTCAGAATTAGCCTCCTCAATTAACCAGAGCTAATTTTGGTGTAGGCCTCAATAGTTATTACTTGTCTTCACCATTGATTGTTAGTTTCATATGTCCCCAGAATTCTAAATAGTATCTACCATAGTCCATGTAGCAGCTCTTTGGAGATAATACTAATCTTTCAAACATTACAAAGTGAGAAAATGAGTCATTTATCCTACCTCACAAATTATTTTATAGCATGGTGTCCTGCATCCTTCCACCAGTTCCTGGGCCAAAAATAAAAGGATTTGATACTCATCTGCTAGAGGTAAGTGCCAGAGGTGGAGAACGTAGTATGACTCACTGCTTTGTAATAATTATCTTTACACATGCGCACACAATCCCCATCAATTCAGCCTGGCCAGGTCAGTCATCCTTGGCTAGCTGTCCTTCCTCTTCCACATGTGTGTTTCTAGAAAGATGTGTGAGGCATGAGGGTACTTACCATCAGGCACCAAATGTCAGAGGGCAAGGAGAGAAAGCCAAGAAAACATGAAAACACATAGTAACACTTGCTAGATTTACCAAGTCTGTTTAGAAGCACAGAGATAAACATTTTGTGCACATAATTTAGAAAGAGGGTGAATTTTGATTAATTTGATTAATTTTGATTAATTGATTTTTATTAATTTTGTTATTTTGATTAACACAAAACAAAGAACCACCACCACCTCCTCCATCATACTTTGGTAAAAGTTTCCACTTGAATATTCCTTACATAAGGCCATAGTAACAGACCATTCTATTGCAATTGTTGCTCATTTTGAGCACTTAGTTGACACTGGATCAGTACAGTGAGCTGATGTTTGCCAGGGCCCACTTTAGTCAAAAGGGAATTAAATTTAAGTGTTTCAAATGAAAGGATGGGTTAGAACATTTTAAATTTCTCTCCACGTTGAAATATATAATTTCCATTTGATCTTAAACTTAATACTGATGTATATAAAAACAGTGAACTGCATATTATATCCCTTTACCCAGCCACTGTGAGGCCAACAGCTCAAAAATGTGAAAAGTGAGCCCCAGAGAACTTGGCTTGACTGTGTTCACTTTGGTTGCAAATATGAGGGCAGGCAGTAGAGCCTGGGAATTTGGGCTCCTGATCCAATGCTCTTACCTCACTCTCCAGTCACTAGCACTGACCTTGAAACAACCAGCACGAACGTCTCAACTAAGTAAATTAACTACTGTCTAGCTTGAAATTCGACCTTGTAGCCACAGAGACTTAATGATAAAATAACTACCCTTTGTGTCAAAAAAAATGTTTTTGTACTCTTACTCTCATTACCTCTAATCTTCAAAAGGACTGTCCCAGATGGGTATATTATTACCATTTTACAAATGGAGAAAGTGAGGATTATAGAGCAGCTTGCTGAAGTCAATACCGTTTAATAAGTGATGGAGTCAAGATTTAGGCACTGGTACCTGATCTAAGTCAGAGGATCAGGAAGAAGAGTGGAAAATAAGAGGAGGAGGCAGGAGGAAGAAGGAGGGGGAGAAGGAGAAGAATAGAGAGGAGAAGGAGGAGGAAGAGGAATAGGAGGAAAGGGAGAAAACATAGGGTAGCAGGAAGAGAGGGGGAGGAAGAAGCGGAAATGGAGCCGAAGGAGAGGGCAAAAGTAGCATAGGAGGAAAAGGAAGGGGAGGGGAAGGGACAAGCAGGAAGTGGAGGAGGGAGAGGAGAAGGAAGAGACAAGAATCAAGTTACCACTGCCAGACTCGAGAAAGGGGTGGAGGAGGTTAGGAGGCCAGCAACCATGTAACAGAGCCAGTGAGTCCCCAAGTGCCACATGCACGCATGAGCACTGTGGTTTTAGATGTTTCACAAGCTTTTCTTATTTAGTAGTTACATGTTTATTATATTATATACTACTTGCCCATTGAACTCATTATTGCTTAGCGAGAGACTAAGTTAAAATCATGAATTGACTTAAAGGAAAATATTAGATGAATAGTAGTCCAGGAGATGATTATTGATAGCCTGGTACACAAATGTCTGAAGTTTGGGAGATTCTGGTAGGCTGTTACCACATCCCACAGGCCTGTGGTCATGAACTCGGGCTGGGCTGCAATGCTGATTTGGAATGTTGTGAAGCTAACAGCCATCTCTCCTTGTGTCTGTGTTTTAATAGAAGGGCAAGTCTGAAGAACTACTGAGTGCCCTGGGGTGCCAAGACTTCCCTCCCACCTCTGACTGTGAGGACTTGCTGGTGGAGTTTTTAGAAGTGGATGACAGCGAGGACCAGCAGCTGATGCCAGCCCATTCAAAAGAACACCTGGATCAAGGTCTGAAGCCCACACACCTGGATCCTGACAGTGACTCTGGCCGGGGCAGCTGCGACAGCCCTTCTCTTTTGTCAGAAAAGTGTGAGGAACCCCAGGCAAAGCCCTCCACATTCCACACCCCTGAGGGCATTGAGAAGGCAAAGAATCCCGAAACAAATGTTACCCGCACCTGGGACCCCACAAGCTTGGAGGGCAAAATCCCCTATTTCCACGTTGATGGATCCAAATCTTCAACATGGCCTTTGCCGCAGCCCCCCAGCCAACACAACCCCAGATCTTCTTACCACAACATCGCTGATGTAGGTAAGCTGGCCATGGGCACAGCAGGTGCATCAGCCACTTTGTTGGACAAAACAGACAAACATGTTTTAAAATCCTCAAAAACCATTGAGACTGGAGGGGAGGGAAAGGCAGCCGAGCAGAGAGAGGTGGAAAGCTTTCCTTCCAAGACTGACCAAGACACAGCATGGCTGCTGCCCCAGGAGAAAACTCCCTTTATCTCTGCTAAACCCTTGGATTACGTGGAGATTCACAAGGTCAACAAAGATGGAGCACTATCATTTCTCCTGAAACAGAAAGAGAACAGCGACCAGACAGAGAAACCCAGCGCTCCTGAACACAGTAAGGAGTACGCTAAGGTGTCCCGGGTGATGGATAACCACATCCTCGTGTTAACGCAGGATCCGAGAGCTCAAAACCTGGCTTTGTTTGAAGAACCAGCCAAGGAGGCTCCGCCGCCCCTTCTGCAGAAAGACCTGGCCTCCTTCACCGCGACACCAAGCAACTGCAGACTCCAGCCAGGCGGGTTGGATTACCTGGATCCTGCAGATTTTATGCACTCCTTTCAATGACAGCTTGATTAATGAAAGGATTGGTTAAAATGTGATTTTTCTTCAGGTAACACTACAGAATACATGAAATGCAATCTACTAGAGAATGCTCAAGAATGTGGTTAGAATGACACTACTAAAACTCACAGTTCACTCCTCTTCATGCTCCATTTTCAACCAGCTGCCTCTTTCTCCAACAGCTAATTCCAGAACAAATTGTTTTGTTTCCTCACTGTGATTTGTAGATTTACTTTTTGCTATTAGTTATAAAATGATATGTTCAATGAAATAAAAGCACACTGCTTAGTATTCTTGACGGACAGTGCCAATAGGTATATCCTCTGGAAAAGGCTTTCATGGTTTAGCACATGACAGAAAGAAATGAAATAGTCAAAATTGTTTACCACAGGAAGATGATAGATATAAGAAAAGTGCCATGAAAACCAATTTCTTAACCTTTGTATTCCTCTGCATTTTATTAGAATGAACCAACTAAGACACATTTAAAGAAAGAATGCATTCTAGAACACCCAAAAAATTGTTTACATCGGTTCCTAATACCTTAGTGATGCATTGATGATATGCAAGTAAAAATGATGCCTCCAATTTTTCTGAAAATAGTTTGAACTTGTTAAGCATGGATTTTCTCCCCTAAATTGTATTTCATTCCAAAGCCTCTAGAGAATATAGTTTTGGAAAGTAAAATTTTCTTACATGAGAGGCAAATAAGATTCATGTGGAGAATCCTTCCAAAATGTTTTCCTGATTTATTTCAGCACGATAGATAATTTATTATACACCCTAGTCTTCTCTTAGTGGAAAAAAAAGATCCCAAAAGACTAACTTTAATTTAAAAGATAATCACAGCAGGATGCTAATGGAAATACTGCCTTACTGTACATACAAATTCTACTTTAATATAAACCCGTAAGTTTAACAATGTATTTTTGAAGACTATTTTTCTATCACTTAGGTAAAATAAAAGACTATTTTCTATCTTCCCAGTACAGCTGTTTACGTATTCAGTGGGTCCTTGGTATTTTCTGCTGTGAGGTTATAATGAGTATTTACAGTACATAGTAGTATATGCAGTCCCTGTTTGTGGAGTAAAATGCCATACTAACCCAAAGCCCATTGAGGAATATGAAGCTGATGACAGTGTTCAATTTCTATCTCCAGGTTACTTTAAACAACAACCGCCAACCTAGAGTTTCAGGGCTCTCCAGTGATCAGATATTTCTTCACCTATGAGTTTTGGGCTACTCTGGGGCTTCTGCTCTTCTCTGGGTGAATCTTCACAAAGCAGCCATGAAAAAGGAGAGTGGTAACGCCTAACATACTGTTTCAGAGAGAGGGTTTTTGTTTTGTTTTGTTTTTCTGAGCAATCTTGGGCAGCAAAGAAATTTTAAGCAAAGCCAGGAGTAAGTATCTCTCTGGAGTAGATCCATTTGCAAAATCTTGGCAGAGGCAGAGACAGCACTCATGTCAGATGTGTCCAAATAAAAGTTCCAAGAAACCAGGCATCTGTGGAGTGGTGGGAACAGCTACAAAGGCCAGGGTATGGTAGTGAGAATCTCCAAGTCAGTTCCAAGGACAAGGCTCCCTAGCGTGGTCAGAAACCTGGATCTCCATTTTAAAGATAGCATCCATGACTCATTGAACTGCCTCCCTCTGTTTTTCTTTTTTGCCTGATGCCAAATCCATTCTCCATGGCTGCTCACACAGAGAACGTGAGCTCACCTCTGTGAGTTAAATATTCCACCCCAACAAGCCCATGTTGATAGGAACTGGAGTCAGATGTGGCCTGATGTTTGAAAGTGAACACTTTCAGAATTCCAAAAGTACTTGCAAAAGTAATTCCAGAATTGTAAAAGTAATTGATCTGAGGCTGTATTCTCCCAATATGTAAACAACATCTTAGGAATGAGGAGAACATTTGGGAAAGTTGCCCAAATTCATTCAATCCCCTAGATCCTTGCTATTCAAAGTATGGTCTGAGGACCAGACACATCGGCATCACCTGAGTGCTGCTGAGAAATGCAGTCTCGGCCCCCTTGCCCCAGACCTACAGAATCAAAATCCACATTTTACTAAAATCTTCAGATGATTCCTGTGCACATTGAAGTTTGAGAAGCACTGCCCTAGATAACCATTTATAACTAAAGGTTATTTTAGTTCACGGAAACAATCCTCTCTCAGAAAGTACAGGTCAAGTCTGTTTGACTTGCACCAAACAGGACTGTACGTAAGGAGAAGGACTAATTTTTAGAAAATCTATTAGTGGCTTAAGATTCACATAATGGTGGAGAACGACCTGCAAAATTACACACAACCCCAAGAGGGCCAGGGAATATATTCCCCCTGAGAGGCATTGACCAAAGACTGACCTTCAAAGCCAATACAGAGTAAACCTTCTCCATGATGTATAGCAATCACTCTGTTTGCAAACTTAAAAAAATCTGCTTTTGACATATAATTTAGCATATATAAAAAATATTATGGCTAAAGACTTAGTTTGAACTAAATCCCTAAAAATCACCAATTAGCCACTCATTAAGTAAAGTCAAAACTATAATTCTGTGGTCAATTAGCACTCTTTATTTAGATTTTTTTTTTTTCATGGTATGGCGTATTTCCTATCAAGAAGACAACTAGTCAAATGGAAGGATGCAGACTGGGGGTCAAGAGACCCTGGTTCTAGCCCTAACTATGTTTTTTTAGACAGATCAATTCCCTTCTCTGGGCCTCAGTTTCCTCTGAAGGAAATGTTGGAGCAAATAATCTCTAATGTCCTTTTAAACTCCAAGTCCTTGATTCCATGACTCATTGACTACTTTCCAACGAAGATAATTTGAACAAATGCCTTGTATCTTAATTAAGCTAACCAATAACTGCCCCTCATTCTAGAAATACGAGTACTCTTCAATGACGTGCTCATTTCATTTCACTTTTAAATCCTAAGTTCCAGTTGGTTTTAACATATTGCACATGCATTTTATCAATTATGTAGGTGCAGAATCATAGTCTGAGATTATGTGCAAATATGTGTGTAGAGAGAAGAGGACGAATGAGATTTAAAAAATAAAAAAGACATATTGAATGAGGCTCTAATTTTTAGAAAACTGATCTTTTACTGAATCAAGCCATGCTCATTCCTTGCTGAGTCCAACAGTTCCATAGCTCTTTTTTTTATATCTGGCTACTGATTCTAGTTTGTTTGTTTTTTTCTCTCATCATGGATTATGAACCTCCATTGCACAGTTGGTTTTTATGAGCCCTATGCTCTGAATTATAAAAAGTCATATTTTTATAAACAAACGCCTAAATATTCAAGTTACAAAGCACATGGAAACTGGGGATAGCCAATGGGTGATTTATGGATGCTTATGACCTAAACTGCAAAATGTTCTCTGGTCAGTTTTCACAAATGGGTATAAGGCACTCCAATATGAGCACAAGTTATATCAGCTGTGTCATTTAACAGACTCTCCGTTCTCCCAAGTGCCTAAGACCAATTTTGGTCGGCAGTTACGTACCAAAAACTTGCTTTCACTGGTTTGTTCCAAAGGGAGTCAATCGCTTACCACACTTACAAGGTCAAGGAATTCAACTCCTTGTCCTGAAGTGACCCAAGTGAATCGGAGAATCCTATGAGTTAAAAGACATTGAGCTCCAGGGAGTGGTTTGGCTATGGAGGAAATCTGCCTAGCTCTTTCTTGAGGCCGCACATCGCTACCCATCACTTGCAGAAAGACTTGGCCCTGCCTCTAGTAACTTCCCTATCTCCTTAGAGTAGACAAGAAAGAAACAAATTTGTACACATCATACAAAGTGCCTTTCTTTACTTTTTTTTTTAAAGTTTTATTTTTGCAAGAAAAGTGTATCGACTGGAAAGTAAATTTTACTTTTTTTATGTAAAGGAAGACAAGCCAGAAAGGGAATGACAAAATGGTCTAAGGTCCAACTAGCAACTGTTCAGTGGATTTTTGAATGTATTGCTTAATTAACCACAGAGCTGACATGAAAAGTGTACTTACTTTGATAAGAAATTGACTCTGGCTAGGATTTGGGGATAAGCCTGCCACCCCGTGTTTCAAGACTCTCAATTTAAAAACATATTGACACACTTTTGAATGTCTTTGAATTGCATGCCTGGGCCTGAAAAGGACATTGCTTGCACAATGGAACTTTGCACACATACGGAAAAATGTCAATGACTCTGAATTACCATCCCCAGTGTTGCTAACACAGATTTGCCGTTGATGAACGCCTCATGTGTACTTCAGTGAACAAATCTCTTTTACTACTTTTTCAGCTCAAGCACAATAATGCTGCTAGGGCTGTGGGCTGGGCACTCAATTTCCAGGGCTAGACCACATTGCTGCCACTAAATAGGCTGTATCACTTTATGCAGGTCCTTTAAACTCTAGCTACCAGTTTCCTCACCTGTTAAATAAGTGGGTTGGCCTAAAATGTTTCTAAGACAACTTCCAGCTCTATATTTGCTTCTCATGATCTAAGTGAAGTCCAGTGTTTCAGGTCAAAGGCCCAGGTACAGTCAAGAAAGCATTGCTGACGTGCCCGTAACCTAAAGCAGTAACCAACGTGGCTGTTACAATGCTTAAGAGAAAAACAGAGATCCATTCCTTCAAGTCAGATTGATTTGATTTAACATCCTTGCTTCTCCTCTTCTTCTTAGCTGACCATGTTTGTAGGCTTTTTATTCTCTCATTCCAGGTCTATATTTTTCGTAGGAGTTAATTATGTGCAGTAGCAACCATAGGATCTACAAGAAACTAAATTATTCATAAACAATGACTTTGGTCCTGCAAAGGACTGAGTCAAATGTTAAATCAGCCACACAGATATCAAGACCTGGGTTGAAAGCCACAGTTACCTTATTTAGAGATTTGCATGCTTAGAGATTCTAGCTCAATTTATTAATTACTTAATTAATTCAAAGGCCCTTAATAAATCCAAGCCACTTTGATGACTCAATGCTGGAGGTCTTAAGCAGAAATTTAAAAATACAGAATGATTGCTTGAGAACTTATGATCTAACCAGAAGTTCTATTTATAATTATGGCCTGGACTTATTCGAGAATTAGCAGACACATCATCTACAAATCAAGTCAGAGTTCTCTCCCTATCTAGACTTGTGTTTTTCAGGAAGGTGATTTGTGGTCTGACCATCATGATAATATTTCAATGAAAGGGAAAAGACGGAAAGATCGAAAATAGGACGTTGTCAGAGATTTGGGCATCTCAGGATTCCACAAAATGCCACAAGTAGCCCGCTAAACTCAAATTTTATTGGATGTGGTGAATCTATTATCTATTCAGTGTTCTAGTGTTTATGGCTAAGAGATGTATAACTCACAAGGCCACACGCCCACCACTGTTCTGTCCACATCGATTCCTTTGATTATGCTCCGATTTCAAGTCAGGAAGCACTGAGATAGGTAAAATGGAAAAACATATCCCATTTTATGTGGTTATGGTCAATGACTAGAGGGACCCTTAGATAATCTTAGTCTATTAGTTAACTTCTTACCTGCTGCTGATTAAGAAGAAAAAACAACTAAGTCTAAAACCTTCGGCTACTGAAGTAGTAATATCAAAAATAATCTTTAATAATTATAGCCAAATTCTGCTTCACCTGGATAAACTTCAAAATACAGTCTGAGTCTTTCCATGCAAATTTCACAAATCCTGGGCAAAAAAAAATCTTTCCTTTATGTTATCTGAAATTGAAAAACAATATGGCAAAGATACTTCTGGAAAATAATTTGTTTCATAAAATTCCAGATAAAGTGATTTTGAATTTTCACAAGTAACTACCTCCCCTTCTTGTCCCAATGTCCTTCCTTCAAAGCTGCTTGTTGTTTAGAAACGAAAGATGTCATGTCTCATTCTTTGACTATTTTTCAGTGGCATATTTGGTGTATTTACCATGTGACCTTCCGGACTTTAAAGTAACAGTTATATTATTTTGTACTATATTGCTTTATGTGGTTCAAAACTGTATGACACATTTAAATATATAATTCTCATATTGTGAAATGCATCAAAAATTACAAATGAAAATAATTATTTAATGACTTACAATCTATCCATATGTAGTTTCAATATGATTGTGTCTATGTCTGTAAAACAAAACTGAAAAAATATGTAATCATATATTTTTGTTGAAACCGTGAACGTACTAATTTTTTCTTAATTTTTGTCTAGAAGTAGTATAATATGCCATTGTACAGCTGATCCGGGGTGTGAAGTATTTAAAGTACAATCCAAAAATTGTTTAAATGTCAACCCCTCAGCTTCGCTTCGTGTGACTCTGAGATTCCTTGAGTGTTATTTGCATCATGAGGCTTCCTTTTGTGCTTGATCATTCATTTTAAACAATTTAAGAGTCTCATGGGGAAACCAAAGCAATCTAGAACCAGCTTGTTGCGTGACCTGTGTCTGCTGTAGAGCCATACTGAAGTGAAGAGCATGTAATAGCATAAGGTTTCATATCTTCAAAGCTACCAGCACCTCTTCTTTTTCTTCCCCTAGAAAATTCTTCAACATTAAGTGGGAAATTAGAAGTGATTGTTAACAGTAAGCTGCTGAATGGCTTTTTTTATGCCTTCTGATTCACCACTTTGCAGGTTTATGCTAGGTTTTCTCAATAACCATTTTTACATTTTATGAAAACTGGGTGATGAATAAGGACCGGAAAGAATACATAGTAAGTCACCAGATGCAAAACCAACAAAACCATCGAGTGTGGATTTTTTCCTACCTATAAGTCACCTCAAGGTGGTTGTCCAAAGCCATGATAATAATCTCTCTCACAATTTGATTTCCCTAACCCCTCGAAAATCTTTTCCTTAATTGATTTTAGCCATCAAATATATTATGATATGGGAAAAGTCAGCCATAGTCAGAAATAATCTTGTTTCAATTTTAAAATCTCATTTTTACATATACTTACTGTAATGCCTATTTTTTTTTTCTTTTTAAGCCTTAAAGAATTATGGATGACTATAGTCATCTGATGTATCTTGCATTCTTAATTCTGTAACTCTTTGGTTATTGCACATCGTGCTTTCTGTTTTTCATGGATTTATTCATTTGTCTCTTTCCATTTTGAGGAGACAACATGGACAGTTAAATCTTTGTCAATAGTATTGGAAATTATGCTAACTGCTATTATTATAACATATTCATTTTTACTGCACGCCAAAAACAATGCCTGCCAAAAAAAAATCTTATACATCCCAGTATAGTATGATCATTATATGTCTCTTCATGTTACTGAAAATACCCAGCTCAGTCCCCAGCTCAATAAATGTTTCTTGCCTACCCTTTCTCTATTTTTTTCTATTTGACATGGAAATGAGCAGAATAACATGTGTGTGGCTGAAGCAATTTTCTTTAAGAATTTTTGATGCTAAAGGATCTATAATCCTGAAACTGTTTATATAAGTTGGACCAAAACAATTTTCCTCGTTTATCTTCACCATTCCACGTGATGGCAAAACATAATTTCCCTCCTTTACCCCATTCCTTTCACATGAGAAGCTGCTAAAAATAAAGTGAGATAGAACCACGAACATAAGGATCAAATTAGAAAAGCTCGTTTAAATATTGTGAAATAAAGAAAAGACCAAACCATTAAAAAAAAAAAAAAAAGGAACCCTTTTGAACAATATGATTCATCCATATTACTAACAACATCCTTTCTGACAAAATCCACCAGATTAAGTGTAAATTAATAACCTTTTACTTTTAATGGATCTAGATCTAGAAATCTTCATCTACTGTTCATGCTTATGTTACAGAATTATGAAATGGTGTGGTAGTTTGCTTTACAAATTCTTCCCTGCCTCCTAATTCTCTAATACCATGCCTTACAGGGGAATGAGAAATTTCTTACGTGAGTAGCACACTCTAAAACTTGTCTTCTGTCAAAGAAACAGACTCTCACATGCTTATATTGGTATTATCTGCCTTTGATTCTTGGGCACACTTTTACTTTTAAGCTGTTTAGAGTGTCAGTCACCAGACACAGCATTCATATAATCAATGATGAGCTGGAAAAGTAATACGTAGCTAATTTTCCAAAATTATTGCATGTGCTCTCCTAAAAGAAAACAGTAATTATATATTGCCACATCTTGCCAGGATTACATCTGAAACCTTAACCCCACCAGATTTCCTACAACTTACTAACCAAGCTTTATACATCCTAAATCTCTCCTATTTTTTAGGGACTGGGAGATATAACTTCCATTTAGTAGAAACCTTGAAATCTTGGGAGTGAGGGGTTTAAGGTGGGACTGGGGAAGAGTATAGAAAATGGGATTATTGAAAAGCCCTCACAGGGACCTAACCAGCCATAGAAGCAGACTCTCATTGGATTTATCTCTGAGAGTCTCTCCAAACCATGCAGGTGAAACTGAACCTGCTCCTGATATTGTTAAACACATTCTAAACTGGAATTCTTCTAGCTACAACCTCCCCCATCCACCCTCTAGTCCTGCTGCCCATGTTAATGCCCCGTTAAGCATTTTCCTCTCGTTATGATCACGTTCACATTAAAACTTATGCTTACAAACTGACTTGAAGCACAGATATTTTTCCGAATGTGATAAAATATTTTTTAAGAAAATGCTAGAGGACATTAGCTCTACAAAGCTAATGTCAAACAAAACACTATATGAATGTTGGTTGGCAAATACCAGTACAAGAAAAGGGAGCTCAGGAATTTTTATTACTGTATTTATAAATGTGTTTGAAAGAATTTGTATATGTCACAGGTACATTTTCAAGGTGACACACATTCACTCCATAAATTAATAAAATTACAAGATAAGCTTAAATGACATTTGCCAGTAGTTTTACTTCACATGATCAATACTGATGTTGTTACTGAACTATGTAAACTCATGATGCTTTTCAAACTCATGATGCTTTTTTTTCAATCCTTTTTCAGAGCAACTGCTTTTGCAATGGTAGCAATGTTAGTTCAAATTGAATCAATAAATTATTACTTGAGCAATGATTTTTGGAGGGTCTTTTTATATGTATATGAAACATGTATTTTATGAATAACGTAAGTTTCAGACGTTTTTTCTTTGCTTCAATGAACTTTATTAGAACACATTTTTTAAAAGAAGGAAAAAAAATGGCATTCTAAGCCTCTCTGGAAATAAAATACGCAGACACACACTAAAATATCTGTCTTAGAATACTCATCCAAGGCATTTTTTTTTCAGGCATGCGTTTTTGTGCTCGTCTTTCAACACCTTCTCTGATTTTATTTTCCTACTAATTCTAAACCAAAACTGACATCTTGGTTCCAGCCCAGCTGAATTCTACATCTCCTCTTTCCACTGCCCTCATAGTCCCCCTTCTTTATCCATTTGCCAGACCCAAGCTTTAAAATGCAGACATGCTTGGAAACACCTAGAAGTCCCTCGGGCCTTCTGGGAACAAGCAAGTTCAATCAAAAGGAGAGTTTCCAAATCCGCAATATACGATCAGCTTTCCCAAATGAAGCTTAAGCCACAAATCTCAGTGCCAAGGGTTCACATTTTCTTTCTGCTTCTTGCTCCCTAGAATTACCCTACATCTTCCCTTAAAACTCCAGCTGTGATTTAATCTTCCATTTATGGTATTTTATTTGTGGCATAAAATATTTTATACACACTTGAAAATTACAGAGGATGACATAACAAAGATCAATTTACCAATACCCAAATTTCACAAATATTAACATTTTACCAGATCTGTTTGACACCTTTTTTTAAAAATAATTGAAACATCTCAGATGCAGTAATTTATATCCCTCGATAACCAAATTCTCTATCTTCCTCTCCAGTGGTAACCACAATCATGCAGTTGTTGTGTATCCTTCCTGGCCATTCAAAAAACGCACTCACCTCATATATATGTATCCATAAACAATATACATAATTATTTTGGATGTTTATGAATTTTACGTAGATAACAGGATATATTATTATGCACCTTGATTTTTTTTTTCATTCAGCATTGAGTTTTTGAGATCCATACAGCTCCACTTAATTGGTTTTACCTTCTGTATGCAGTTGTATACATATATACAATTATTTATTAATCACTCTATCCATCAACTTTCCATTTCCACTACTATAAATGACTCTGAAGTGAACATTCTTATGTAAGTCTCACTTTGAGTATTTGAAGGCTTTCTGCAGGAAATACATCTAGAGGTGGAACTGTTGGGTCATATGGAACACATATATTAACAGTTCCTCAATATTGATAAATTGTTCTTCAAAGCAGTTATACCAACGTATATACCACAGTCAGCAGTGTAGAAGTTTCTGTTCCCTCCTTAATCATTACCTGGTATTGTCAGATATTTTAATTTTTGACAATTTGATGAACACAAAATGATACATTGTTGCTATTATATTGTTTCCTTGTCCTGATGAATCCATTCTGTATCGGAAATCATTCCTTACCTGCTGATCTCTTATGCCATCTTTGTCATCTTCCAAGTTTCTACATATGCCTGAGTCCTAAGTCTGGAGTTCTATTCTAGTCCAGTGATCTGTTTATGAATCTCTGCCCTGGTGTTCCACTGTTTTATTACCCGAGTTTTATGCAGTCTTTCTACCTGGTAAATTAATTCCTACACCTCTACACCTTCTTCAAAATTATTCTGACTATTCTTGGCCATTTTTTCATCATACGAATTTTGAGATAAGCCTATCAAGTTTCCTAAAACATTGTGCTGAGAATTAGATTTTTGTGAATTGAATTTATGTATTAATTCTGGATAAGTTACATCTTTATAATATTGTGTCATCCTAATCATGAACATGGTATATCATTTCATTTACTTTAGTCTTTAATACAGCTTTATGCTATCCTTCACAAATGTCTGCGTGTGTTTTGTTAGATTCATCCCTAGGCACCATATAACTTTTTTGCTATTGCAAACGGCATCTTTTAAAAAATTATCTTATTCTGAGTGGTTGTTGCTCATATACAGAAGCCACTGATTTTTTAATATTGATCCTGTATCCCGAAATCTTACTGAACTCTAGTTCTTGTAATTTGTAGGTTTTCTTGGATTTTCCGTTTTTACAGTTATATCATGAGAAAGTAACAGCTTTGTTTCTTCTTTTCCAGTGCTTATATCTCTTATGTCTTTTTCTTGATCTATTTCTTGGGGTTGTATTTCCAGTACAATATTGAATAGAAGCAGAATAGTAGACATTTTTTCTTGTTCCTGACTTTAAAGAGAATGCCAGGGCCAGGCCCGTGGCTTAGCGGTTAAGGGCGGGCACTCCGCTGCTGGCGGCCCGGGTTCAGATCCCGGGCGCCCACCGCTTCTCTGGCCATGCTGAGGCCGCGTCCCACACACAGCAACTAGAAGGATGTGCAGCTATGGCATACAACTATCTACTGGGGCTTTGGGGAAAATAAATAAATAAAATTTAAGATACATGCATTCAAAAAAAAAGAGAATGCCACTAAAAGTTCACCAGTAAGTATAATGTTTCCTGTAGGTTTTTGCAGATACTCTGAGTTATTTTAAGGAAATTCCTCTCTATTCCTAGTTTGCTAATAATTTTCTGTCTTGCATTGGTGTAAAACACTCTCAAAATTTTTTCTATGTCTTTTGATAGGATAATGTGTTTTTTCTCTGTTGCTCTGTTAATATGTAAATTATTACAGAGACTTAATTTGGAGAAAATACTTTAATATTAAATTACCCTCACATTATTGGGATAAGTTCTACTTGGTCATGATGTATTTTTGAAAACTTTCCTACATTCAATTTGCTAAAATTTTATTTAAGATTTTTGCATTTATGAGACGTCTTTTTTGCTGCTTAAGGATATAATTTTCTGAGGTGATTTGTAAGTAAGTTAAAATCTTCTTCTACAATTATGGAAATTTCTTTCTCCTTGTAATTCTATCAATTTTTGCTTTGTGTATTTTAAGGGTATATTATTAGGTATATATAAGTTTAAATGTTTAACCTTCCTAACGAACTATCTCTTTTGTTAAATATGATCCCCTTTATCTTTAATGATTCTCTTTGTCTTAAAGTCTAGTTTTTTTCTTTTTTCCCCAAAAAAACTTATATTTTTTCCTGATACTAATATTGCTACCCTAGCTTTCTTTGGGTCAGTAATTCTCTGGTGAGTCTCTTTCCATTCCTTTCCTTTCCATTGTTTTATGTCATTATGTTCTAAGTATGTCTCTGACAAACAACACATAGCTAGATTTTGTTTTCTCATTATATTTGAGAATTTTTTCCTTTAGGTGATAAATCAGTTACCTTTTTCTTATCTGATGCACCCTTTCTTCATTTTTTTTTTTTCAATCTGAATCTATTTGCAATTTGCAATTTAAATCAACCGATTCTGTAATAAGCATTCTAGGAACAGGATATAATGAAAGGTCCTGCTCAGATAATTTACTATATCTGAGGGCCCAAGTTTGGGGGCAGCTCTTCTCCTGTCTGGGAGGAACAACCCTGGTCATAGTGAGCCAAATTCCAATGAATCTCATCCGGCCGTGATCGGAAGAGACAGTGCGCTTTGGTTTTGAAGTTTAAGGGAAGAATAAATGGAGAAATCCAACTGCTAAGAGAGGGGCCATTGCACTGAAATCTTTCTGCCATACATTCTACCAAAAAGAGATTGATTTGGATGTTCAAGACTTCCTTTCAAATACAAATCTTCCTCAATTAAGTTATCTGTCAGTCATTTGACCGTATTCACTATTGAACCACACTTGACCAGCATTGTGTGACAAGCACTGGGCTAGGATACAGTAAGCATTATGGACATGCTCTCCGCCCTCCTGGGAGTTACAGTCTAGTGAGAAGGCTGAGGTAGCCCCTGTGTCCCTAGGTCTTACCAGACTGACTTTTTAAAAATATTGAGTCCAATAATTCCTAATGAGCCTCGTCCAAAGAGTTAGTGCTAATAAACAAAAGGAAAGGACTTTGCACCACTTTTCAAGAAAATCAGGACTGCATGAAACTCTAAGGGTTATAGTATCTGAGACTCATGTCCATGCTTCCATCCTCTTGCATCTCAGTCTGAACACCCCACACACGCCATCCTTCATAGTCATTCTCTGTGAAATGGAATATCTGTAATATGAGGTTTATGTAAACTGAGTTTCATCTGAAATCCTTCCAAAATTTTTCCCTTTCCTTCAATTCCACAACTTCTAAATGAGTTAGGAAAGGGAAAGGATCATTTTGGAAAAGCTGTTATTTATCCTCAGTAACTCTTGCGGGACCCTGCTCTGTTATTGGCAGAATGACTGGGGGCAAAGAGCAAAGTCCAGTTACACTCAGGACTTAACTGATAAATCATTGACAAACCTGTGTACAAAAATACCTCCCCTTATAATTATTAATGAGACAACCAGGATTTCCATGTTTCTCCATTTGCCAATTATCTTTTTCAAGGAGAAATTCCAACATTTCCCTACCTGATGAGTTACATTCTGTATGTTCAAAGTAATTCATTATCTGGGAAATAGAGATGGCAAGAGACTGATGTCCTGCCCCTCCTATTTACCAGTCCTGTAAACTGGAGTAGCTCCTCATCTTCTATGGTCTTATGTAAAATGGAGAAAATTATACATGATCTGCTTGAAAGAGAAAGAAGAAAAAGACCCAGAGCAGATGTCTCTTAAAGTCCCTTATACCTGAGCAATAACATCTGTTTAACAGGAATGTTATCTGTGAACCTAGGGTAAGATCTTGATTGATACTTCAGATGACTCCTAGATTGAGGATGAAGATCTGGAGGAAATCTAAGTGTCCTCCTCATCCAGTTTTCGGATTCAGTGGATATCATGGTAATTCCAAAGAGGTCAAAAGACCCAGCATCTTGGAAAACAGTTTTATGCAATGTTAATTGATTTATAAATTGATGCTGCCTTACTGGAGTACATTTAAAATGTACATACATTTTGACTTAGAAATCCCTCTTCAAGGAATTTACCCAAAGAAAAACATAATTAGTCAAGCGCACAAAATTCTATGTCCTAGGATGCTGGAGAATATATAGCTGTTCATCAGCAGAGACTTAGTAAATAAAACATATGGAGACTTCCATCTTCATCTCAAACGTGCAAAAAGCTTGGAAGTTGTCACTCCCATTCTTACAACAAGATGAAGTTGGACAAACTGAAAACCAATGACTTTTCTTGAATCCATCAGAGAAGTGAGGTTGCAGAGTGAATTGTCACTCTAAAATCTAGAGACACAGGCACACCCTGAGAGTCACAACCAAGACCTGCTTAACCTGGAGTGGAAGCCACCAGAGCCATAACTGGTAGGAACACTTAAATGGTAATTTTGACAAATTGTGGACACTGAGTGTGGACTAGTGTGAGAATGAGAAACTCCCTGGTTGCCACAGTCTTAGGAGGATCTCGAACTCTTATGGGTTGTACCTACAGGAATGCCGCCAGGTTTCCAAGGTGAAGATCCCTTTGCTGCTCTGGCTGGCGGAGTGGAAGCATAATCACTGTGAAATATGCTCAGAGCCTTCACTTTAACAAAAATCTATTCTCCAGGGTAAATGACTTTGCCAGAGCCCTACATCAATGTGTAAATGACATTCCTCCCCTCCCAGCCCCCTCTAGCTTTCGTGTCCTATCTAAGGGAGAAAAAAAAGAATGTAGTCAACAGCGATAAGGGCTTCAAAGAAACAGATTGGAAAAATTGCAGCCAAAGAAGGGAGTTTGGGAATTATTTTTTAAGTTACACTATTGGAGAAACGCTTGTGAAGGTCACAGTCCAGAGACACAGGCTCACTAAAAGACTGAGATCTAATCATAAGATTTTAGGACTCTAGCAAAATAAAACAAATTACAGCTGAAAGAGCTGCCAGACCCTGATAAGAACAAGTTCTTAGAGAAGCCCTAAAAAGACAGGGGACACAAAAACAAGGACGCTAGAGGAATTTGAATCCTCTGACACCTACAGCTACAGCAAACATTAAGCACATCCTACCCCCTAACCAGATTAACATAAAACCTTATACCGAAGGCTTATTTACCTCAGGTCCTGTTACCCAATGCTTCATGGCCAGCTTTCATCAAAAGGTTGCAAGGGATGTTAAAATGATAGGAAAAAATACACACAATCTGAAGAGACAAAGCAAGCATCAAAACCAAACTCAGATATTGGAATCATCAGACAATTTAAAATAACTATGATTATTGTTAAGGACTCTACTGGAAAAAGTAGACATTATGTAATACCAAACGGGTAATGTAAGCAGAGAGATGGAAACTCTAAGAAAGAATCCAAAGGAAGTGCTAGACATCCAAACACTATAATGGAAATGAAGACTGTCTTTGATGGACTCATCATTATACTGGACACAGCTTAGGAAAGAATCAGTGAGCTTGAAGACAGGTAATAGAAACTTCACAAACTAAAATGCAATGAGATAAAAAGAGTGGGAAAAACACATAACAGAACCTCCAAGAGCTATGAACAATTTTAAAAGACGTAATATATGTGTAACTGAATACCAGAGGGAGAAGAAAAAACAGAGCAGAAATATTTGAAGTAATAATGGCCAAGAACTTTCCAAAATTAAGTAACATATATAATGGAATATTATGAAAGAATTAGAAAAGATGACTCAGATCTATATTTTTTTTGCATAAAAAGCTACATTTTTACATGAAAAGCTATATTATTGACTATATGCAGTTTTTTAAATGACACATATAAACACAAATAAACATATGTAAAAATAGATTTCTGAAAGAGTCTTTACTAAAATGTAATGGTCAGATTTGTTGTGATTTCTATTTTCTTCCATATGCTTTTCTAGGCTTGAGTGTGTTTTAACAAAAAGTGTATATTGTATTATGATAATCAGGATAAATGTTTTTCCTTTTAAATAAAGGAGACACAGCTTCTCACTTTGAAGCTATTCATAACGCAGCGTTTTACTTCCCCTCCCCAGGCAGCCCCTGATGTTGCTGGGTGCCTCTCACCATAAGCATCTCTAAACTTACAGCCCAAGAAAAATCTCAAGTCAAAGAAGCTTGCAGCCCGAAGTGTTCACAAAGCCAAAATTGATCACTGCCCAGTGGAGTTGAAGGACATACACCAGACCTCAGGAACTCAACATTTTCTCACATCATCCAACAGCATGACAGATTGGGCACCCCAGGATGAGGCTGTGTTGCCACTGGCCTCGCTGACATGGGTCATTCCCATAGCAATTGACTAGCCAGATCACATAACCCCTCCCTACAGTCCCTAAAGCAGAATGGGTTGGAAGCTTGGAGCCCACAAAAAAGAGGACAATTTACATCAAATTTAAAACACTCTCTGTGCTTACCTGGTGCCCTTGCCTCCTGTGGGCATTTGGGGTAAAATGTTGTTTCCCAGATGTTGGCAGAGGATGTGACCACACCAATTGTCCTCCCTGCAGGGTAATACAAGAAGTCCACCTTGTATGGTGTTCACCCATCCCTACCCCCTTACCCCCTAGGTCCAAATGCCTTTGTCACTGGCCCCCTTAGGCACTGCCATGCAAGGGCACATTGACTTCAGCTCTGCAGCAGTTGGAAACCTGGAAGGGGTGTATTCATAGCAACCTGGACGAATCTTAAAAACATGGCTCTAACGAAGAAAAGGAAAAAAGGACATCTATTTACCATATAATTAATTACCATTTAATTAAAAATGCACTCACTCCAAATAATATACATTTTACACGAATACATACCAACAAAAAGATATATATTAAACACACTAAATAGTTACCTATGGCAATTACAGGTCGGGGGAGGCAGGAGTGACAAACGGGAATTTAGGAAATTAAAATATAATAAAAATAAAGCACCCTAACTCCTCAGCTCTCAACCTCTTGTCCTATGGGGACACCCAAAGGAATGCACTGCTGTCCAGAGCCTTCCCTAGCTATTTGGTGCCCCTTCTTTTTCCCCATGGAGTACCACCTTCCCCATTAGTCCCTCTTCTCTTTCTCTAAGACTCCCAAAACCAGTACCAATTTCTTTATCCATTCAGTTCATGCATATCCTCCTTCTCTCTCTCTTACTCCCACCCCTCTTCTCTCAACCTCTGATCTTTCAACTATATCTTGACCCTTCTCCCACACTCATCACCTCCCTCCTGCAGAGAGAAGCCCACCCTGATGTGATGCTGATGGAACACAAAAGTAACAAAACTAATCCAGAAGGCTTTTGCTTTGCCTGACTGCCTTCTTTCTCTTTTCTCTCTCCCTCTCTCCTCCTTCCTCCTCCCCCGCTCCCTTTCTCTTTCTGTTCCCTTAAGGCACTGGAAGCTCTGGGCTTGTTGGAAGTGGCGGCAGTAACCACTCCAGGACTCTCCTCTAGAGCTCCTCCCCTTCCATTTTAATCTCAAAGTCCAGCCTTTTGGCAATCAGTTGGAGCCCTTCCTCTGATCTGCTCCCACAGGGATTTGCTTCCTGCCTGGGAGAGATGACTCCAGCCTGGAGACATTTGCTGAGAGCTTTGTGCCTGGAGACCTCCTGTCCCAGGATCCCCAAGATGCGCCTTTCCTTGAGCCGTGAGTGGAAACCAGGGGCATGTGGGTCAACAGAGGGTCAGCGAGAGGCAAAGGGCTGAGCTCTGGAGACTGTTGCCTGGAATTCTGGAATGTTTGACCTAGATGGGTCTTAGAGACAGGTCATCTAACACAGCGGTTCTCACCCTGTCAGATCCAACGCCCTCCTCTCATGTCCAATATTTCCTAATTCATCCTTTTGTCCTGAAATGAAATTCATGGGTAATAAAACCTGACTATACAGTTTCAAAATAAAAACAATGTGATATCTTAGCTGTAATATAAAGAAGAATTAAAAAGAAAGCCACTCAAAATAAAGTATTAACTTCAATGTATAGATACTCAAGGATGACTACTTTAAAAGACATAAAGCATCCTTACAAATTTCCACCACGCCCCCAGAAGGTGGTACCATCCCCTCAATTACCGACAAGGAAACTGAGAGAAGTACAGTCATTTCCCCAGAGACACCCAAGAAGCCAGGACTAGACCCTGAGCCCTCTTCCTCCACTCAGACTCTCCTCTCTCTCCAGCAGGAACAGACTATGCGAGGAGACTGGTGGGGAGGAGGGCAGAAGGGGCAGCCAGTGGTGGCTTTGTGTATTACATCCCAGGCGCCTGCGATTTTCACATGTATCTTGTTTCAGTCATCACCAATTTCCCTCATGCAAACACGAGCATAAGTAGCTGTCTGCACGCTTATGCACCATAGTGGGACCCTGTGCCCCACAGGCCCTCTAGGAAACCCTTTTCCGTTGCCCATTATGATTAATTTTATCTTCGTTTTCTTCTCATCTTTCTTTTACCTCTTTCCTTCCTTTCTCTCATATTTGTCTTTTATCCTGCTGACAATTTCAATTCTTTGAAATTTAATACATGTCTTTAAATGATTATCTCCCTTCATCTTCAACTGAATTTGTTAGTGAGTATTATTATTCCACTTCACAGATGAGGAGACAGAAGAATAAAGTATAATTAAGAAATTTGGCCAAAGGCAGAAACATAGAAGTGACAACTTGGGGTTCAAAGCCAGGTCTGTCTGACTTCAAAGTCAGAGTGATTCCACCAGGCCCTCTCTTACCCACTCTTCTTCCAATCCTGTTGGATTTCTCTTTTCCCTCCATCTTGGGTCTTTTGCCAGAACACCATTTAACCATTTCTGAGAAGGAGCTAGCTAGAATTATACTCAGGATCTCATGCTCAGTAAAGAGGACACTATACAGTTGTTGACAAAGCAAGAGAAAATGCCCTCTCTGCCACCCCCTTCTCCTTTCCTACCCTAACCCCTCATGGTTGTGGAGCTGGGCTGATGGTGGTAGCAAGTGTCTTAGAAATGGGAGGTGAGGCTTGATGCCTAGAGATCTTGATCAACTCACTGGGGACTCCTTAACGTAGCTCCACCAAGGAAACCTCGGAGGAGAAGTAATCTTGCAAACCCATGCCATGAAGACATGAACGTCACACTCTTGACCTAGCCTTTCAAAAGCCTGTGGGGCTTTATTTCTACTTTTTTTTTTTTTTTTTTTGTGAGGAAGATCTGCCCTGAGCTAACATCTGCCAATCCTCCTCTTTTTGCTGAGGAAGACCGGCCCTGGGCTAACATCCATGCCCATCTTCTGCCACTTTATACGGGACGCCTGCCACAGCATGGCCTGACAAGCGGCGCTTTGGTGCACGCCCAGGATCTGAACTGACAAACCCCGGGCCACCGCAGCAAAGCACGCACTTAACCGCTTGCACCACCGGGCCAGCCCCTCTACTTTCTTACCTACTGTACCTAGATATATGCCTGCTTGTGTTAGTTCATTCAAACACACACTTACTGAACACAGCTTTCTTAAGAACCACTGTGTGCAAACTATACATTCAATCAAAAGTATCTGAGCACCTACTATGCACCTGTACCACAGACAGAGCCACAGTGAGCAAAACAGAACCCCTGCCCCTATGTATCCCAGTGGGGGAGACTGAGACTGAACAGATACACAAGTAAATATGTAAAAAACATTCAGTAGAGATGCATGCCATGAATAAAACCAAATCAGGGTGAGGGGATAGAAAAATAAAATGGGGGTGTGGGGAGGGACTGTGTTAGATAGGGAGATCACCTGGTGTTAAGTGTTGTCAGATACACAAAAATAAATACACCCCAATCCTTGTATAACACCTACATATACTGGATAATATATGTGTGTGCAAAGGATTCAGCCTTGCCTATGTTTGACATACACAATCCCTTTGGGCTAAATATGTACACAAAGTTATAGAAGCAATTTGTTCTCAGTATAAAAGAGTGGAGAAAATATCTCAGCAGTGCCTTCTGTCTTACTAATTAGCTAACAATTATTAAATGTATAACCTTTCCCGGGAGGTGGGGTATGTGCTTAAAAGTACCACTTTCCAATCATCTGCCTTCACTCCCACAAGGAGGGCAAACGGTTGGCAAATAATGCTTATTTCCAGCTGAGAAACTTCCCAAGACTCATACAACTCCTTTTCTCAGAAAAAATCAAACTTAGCCCTAAAGGGCCGTCTCCCACCTGCACCACCAAGCAGTCCTCACTGCGGTCTGCAGGAGTGATGTGACCCTGCAAAGGGCCAGGAGGGTGGCCTCAGAGAAGGCCTGCTCCCAAAAGCGCCAAAAGGAAGCATGGCCTCACTAGCCCCGGAATCAGGCAGAGCTCTCACTTGTGGACCACAGCAACCAACCTTGCTTTACTTAAGCAAAAGAGCATTTATTGGAGGGAGATGGAGGGAGGGAAGGAGCTGAAAGAATCAACAAGAAAGGGAGGAGGTGGGCAGGATTGGGCACGAAGAGAAGCCGGGGAAAGTCCCGCAGGAGTAGCAGTAACTCCTGGCAGGAACAGCCTCATAAGCATGTCATGGCTCTGATGAGGGCCTCCAGCTATTCTTTCCATCCTGGTCATTTGCTCAAGACCTCAAGTCCTAAAGAGAGGACATCTCATTCACCCAACAGAGATCTCACACCCATCCCTTGGTTTCCCCAGTAGAAGGCAGCCACCTGGTATTATTACCCTATACCTCAAAGCACACAGTTTGGCAGAGGCAGTTCCCCACAGAGAGATTAGGGTGCTATTGATCATGGTGGGGGGATTAGATGACACTCAATAGCAATGACGACTGTCCTCCATAACTTCCGACGGACTGAAGAACAGTTTATGAAGGGAGAAAGATCTACTCTCCAGTCTGGGAGCTCCGACTCAATGGGAAACAGATGGGAAAGAATTTCTCCCCAACCAACCACTGCCCCTCACTTATCCAGACCTCAGCTTAGTCTCAACAGGCCTCCATGGGAGGAGGCATCTCAAGCCCTAAACCCTTGGGGGGCCCTCAAAACTCCAAATACCTCACATTTAATCGTCATTGCCTCTGCTCTAAGTTGAATGATAAAATCTTCCTTTCCTAACTCATTGGCTATCTGATTTATTAAACGAGATACCCAAAGTGACAAGTGTATGTGGGCCGCCAGCACAGCATGGCTACTAACAGAGCCATGTAGGTCTGGCGCCCAGGAACTAAACCTGGGCCGCGGAAGCAGAGCACAGGGAACTTAATTGCTAGGCCACCAGGGCTGGCCCTGTGACAATTCTTTTTAAGTTAAGTAAAATGCTATGCAGAAATAAAGCATAATTAGCATTTTAATAAATCACTTTAATGTTCTATCAACTGTGTCCATTATGTGTTTTCAAATATTTTACAACTTATTTTTAATTTGAAAGAATAAGGAAGCCCTTGATGAACACTTTCTCTGTGCTGAAAGCTAGTCCTGGGTGTTAGAAAAATCTTTACCAGTACAAAGAGAATTTCTCCTGGAATTTTTAAATGCCCACAAAAATTAATTTTTCTCACTTAACTTGCCCAACATATTTTCACTTTTTGATACTATAATTTTGGGGGAAGAAAACAAAGTTAAGGTGACTTGTCTGCTATAAAACTCTATGAGAATTAGGCAGCTGGAAAATCAAACCCAGTTATCCACTTGGCACTTATTATACAAGGGTGGTGGTGTTCTCCAAATTGAATGCCATCTTTAAATGTCTTGAGTTGTCCAGGTGAATTGAAGTGGAAATTGGTGAATTGGATGCAATCATTAGCTGTCGTCTGTTTGGCATCAGGCCTAAAAAGGCAACATCAGACTAGTTAAAATGATAAAAAAAAGAAACAAAAAAAATTCCTCTACAGAAATAGACCTGGGATTCAGTTTTATTAATCCAGATCCCTGTTATCCCTTCCCTGACTTCTCTTGTCCCTATCTTCCTCCCATGCACATATAGCCCCTGTGCATGCACAATCAAACAGTCATGTGCACACATGCCCACACACAATTTCCAAGAACCCAAGAGAAGCTTTATTAACCCCCAACTCTTATGTTGTCCTCAAAACATAGGCTATTTTGAATAAAGAATGAAAGCAATTCTGGTAAATGATGAAAACCAGGGGACTTCTGTTTCTTTTTGTCCATCAATTATTATTATTATTACTATTATTTTTGAGTGGATTGTTTAGTGAGAGGGGAGGTATGAAAGGCAATAGACTTTTGAAATGTTATCTAGATTTATTTCACTTATTGCCTAATTTTCCCACTTGCTTGCTATCCATCTTTATTCCTTCCTTCCTGAGGACAAGATTTTTTGTATCCCATTTGAAGCCCTCATTCCACCATCATATTTCTATCAGTTTGATGAATGAATGAATGAATAAACCTGCCTCATTGGCTTAAAATTCAGGCTTTTCTTTATCAAATCTTTCTCTCCAACTCTCTTCCCCCTCCAGCCTACTCTCATAGTTCCTATAACCTTGGAGTCAAGAGACCTCACAGCCTCCTCAATGGGCAACTCCAATTTTGCAGAGTGGAAAGTGAGACTGAAGAATAAAGGGAATTTGAATTCTTAGAAACACTCAGAATTTTTTTTCCCCTCTCAGAAGAGCAACTAATGTAGAGAGACACAATGAAAAGATTTTCAGAAGGTGAAATTCTCAGAAAACTTAAGCTATCATTTTTTTGTCATTTCTATGCGTGGAGAGCCAAAAGCCACTTGCTTTTAAAGTAAAAGCAAATTAATGACATTAGTGATTATTTAGAGCAGAAAAGTGAATATCTCTTTGAAAGAAAATATATTCAGAGCTGTTAGTTTCCAGCTTCATTTAAAATCATAATTGTTCATTGTGTTTCTCGGGACTCTGACTCCATGGCCACACAAAACACCAGCATTTCATCCAGGGATTCAAATCTTCATGCTGAATAAGAGACGTCATTTCCTCAGCTCTCTCCACCTGTAAAATTATCTCAACACTGACCTTTAATCTTCAAAATCAGCAGCATTGTTTTCCAAGAGTACTTATAAGGTGTCTAGACATCTCTGCCAGCTCTGATATTCTTTGATTCCATTATTCATCCCACTGAGAGGTCAAAATCTGTGCTGGAAGGGGAGGAGGAAGGTGGCAATGAATAAGCGAAAGATACTAGGCTAGGAGTCAGAAACTTGGAGTTTCGCTCTTGTTCTGCAGCTAACTAGCTTAGTAACCTTCCACAATTTAATTTACCACTTTAGGCTGGCTTTCTCATCTATAAAATGAGCATTTTGACAAAAAAAAAAAAATTCTAAGGTCCCTTCCAACTCCAAATAATGATTCCTCTGGCTTAGTGTATCTTTGCTTTGTCGTGGTCTTGTGTTTTCTTGGTCTTTGTGTTGCTGTGTTGTTTTTTGTTTGTTTGTTTGTTTGCTGAGGAAGATTCACCCTGTGCTAACGTCTGTTGCCAATTTTCCTCTTTTTTTGCTTGGGGAAGATTGGCCCTGAGCTAACATCTGTGTCAATCTTCCTCTATTTTGTTTGTGGGTTGCTGCCACAGCATGGCTGACGACTGGTATAGGTCCATGTCTGGGATCCGAACCCACAAACCCGAGCTGCCGAAGCTGAGTGCGTCGAACTTAACCAGTACACCATGGGGCAGGCCCTGTGTTGCTGTGTTTGGAAGAAGGTTTTTTCTACCAGATCGATTTGCACGTATTTGTTAATATAGTACATTGCCTAGTAACTCTCCTCATTCCCTACAAGAATAGTCAACGGCCATTCATTCCTCGTTTATTGAGAGCCAACCCAGTACCAGGAACTGGGATAGACACTGGGATTCAGGCACTAGGCAGCTCAATGCCTTGAAAGCACCTCTATTAACAAAGAGGAGATATTCCAGCAACACACTGCACTGGCAGAAGTTTAGTCAACTGAAAAGAGAATTGTCGTTAACATGGGGGATGGGGGAGGAGCTTCCCAAGCTTGTGAAGGACTTTGGCATGAGAAACCATGACTTCCCTCAACATCCTCTATGCCTTTCCCGACTAGATTCAACAAGAACTATCTTTTTTTTCTCCAGAAAATTAATTTTCGAGATACTCCAGTTTTTAAATCCAAACTAAAGGCTGATTTAAATGATTTTTTTAACTAATAAAATTGCCTAAGGACCTTGATTCAGGTTAACTATGGGTGATTTATACAAACGTGCCTGTGTGATGTTTACTTGAGGATCCTAACTCACTTCACTTTTCCTAGGGGCTTTCTGGATGTCTGTAACCAAGCTTGGTCTTCACACAAAACCCACAATGCCTCCGTGTGACTTCACACCTGAAAGATACCAGGTAAGTGTCAGAACTTTAGGAAAACCCAAAAGAAGTGGTTCTTCTTAAAAGTGCTAAATTGTTTCCTCAAGAAGGACCCACAAATAGCCCTGCCTGCCACTGAGCCATCCCATCCCAGATATTTTCTCATTCAAGTCCTTGGGAGCATCTGAACCCTCTTACTCTATTCAATACTATTGTATGAATTGGTGTGCATATGTGTGAGAGAGATACAGAGGCAGAGGCAGAGACAGAGACAGAGACAGAGAGACACAGAGAGTACAAGAAAGCGACTACTCATGACAATATATGTATCACAGCAATATAGATATAGATATACACACACACAAACACATATATCACAAATGGGATGGCACACATTTGCTTTTGAAAATGTTGTTCTGATTTTGACTGTCTCATATAGCAACACATGATCTGACCCTCCTGAGTCCTCCACCAAAAAATATAAAGTTATCATTTTGCTCTCAGGCTAGTAAAGATTGGGTTCTCAATCTCCCTCTGTCTCTCTCTCCAACTCCTTTACTCTACATAATACTCATAGGTTAGAAACTGCAGAATCAATAAATAGTCAGGAGGGACCCACAAAGAAGAGAAGTATAGGACAGAGGTTTGATAATTAAAGACACGAACACCACCAGCACTTCATTTTTTTATTCTCAAAAAAACAAAGCAGACATTACTTCAGACATTTACTTCCAAAGTGTTTTTTTTCCCCCCACAGCTAAAATCAACTCAAAGCCAAGGCTTTTCATTGAGAGGTGGAAATTTCAGCCCCTTTCTTCATGTTTGATCTAGAAAGGGATTGAAGGGCCACATTAATCATTTCCTCTACTTGAGAGCAAGGGCCTTGGTGTCCCGCGAGGAGGACATTGAGCAAATACTCCTGCCATAAGCGTAGGCAGCAGCTCTATGCTGGGTCAGTAGAGAGGCGAGGCACGGCCATACTGACCTGCTGTTGATCTTGTAAGAAATGTGGAGATGAGGCAAAGGAAGATTTTAAATACTTAAATCTTGCCTATCTACAGTCCCTTGCCTATAACCGTGTCCTGGAGATCAACAAGCAACATCTTTCTCCTGTGCTGACGGCGTATTTTCAGGAGCCTTTGTTGCTCCACCAGGGTCACATGGAGTGGCTATTTGATCATGAGGGAAACAGATACCTGGATTTCTTTTCTGGGATTGTCACTATCAGTGTTGGTCACTGCCACCCGTAAGTATCCTTAAAATTCCGGGGCTTTCACTCCAGAGGAATATGCGGGAAACAGGCTAATGATCATGTTAGTGATTCAGAACCTTGTTTAATAAAATTCTGTCTCCTTAGGCACATCCCGGTTTATGGCTGACATGTTCTCTGCTATTTCTTGGGTAACAAAAAAATCTTAACATTGTACTTTTTATTTTCTTGACAATTCAAGATTTAGTCATTCTCACTGCACATGCAATGTGGCGTGAACCATGTGATTGGAGTGTTGCTGTGTGTGTGTTTCTCTGCACTGGTAACAGCTTTCCAAAGAGAGGGAATGCACTGAGGAAAAGGCAGAAGGAAGAGAGAGGCAGAAGGAAGAGAGAGGCAGAAGGAAGAGAAAGGCAGGCAGTCCTCAGAGAACACGAGGACAGGTGTTTGGGTACGGACGATGAGAGATGAGAAGTCATTCCTGGCCTGAAGGTCTTCCTCAACTCTGAGTGATGGATGAGGAAAGAAAGAGTGATAAGAGAAAGATGGAACCATAGCTGGAAATTTACATTGGAAATGTGCGGCTCCATTAAACTTGAGATTCCCTGCAACCTTGATCATCAATCCACACACACAAATACATATCCCCAGCGGGTCTTTCTGTGGTCCTTTTGGTTTCCATGCAGCCATCTCATTTTAATGTCTATTCTCACTTGCCTTTAATAATCTTGTCAATAAAACTCACATTAAGTGGGACAAAAATAAAGCAGTAAGTCTAAATAATTTGAAGAGGTTTGGGCCCTTCTGTCAAAGTAGGGGCAAAAGGTCTTTTTTGCTAGCAACTGTCAGGCAGTGAGGAGTGAGTTGGAATTCTAGAGTCTGCCCTCACCTTCTGCTCCCATAGCCTTCTCCTTCCCGTTTCTGTCTTCAGGAGGCACTAGTCCTATTTGAGGTCCCAAGGAGCATGCAAAATAAATTTCAAGTGCAATTTAAAACATAGGCTAGGGGCTGGCCCAGTGGCACAGTGGTTAAGTTCAGCGTGCTCTGCTTCAGGGGCCTGGAGTTCCCAGGTTCAGATCCCAGGCGCAGACCTACACCACTCATCAAGCCATGCTGTGGCAGCGACCCACATACAAAATAGAGGAAGATTGGCAACAGGTGTTAGCTCAGGGTTCCTCACCAAAAAAATAAACACTACAAAAACAAAAAAAATGGGGCTGGCCTGCCGGCGTAGTGGTTAAGTGCACATGCTCTGCTTCAGCAGCCTGAGTGTTCACAGGTTCAGATCCTGGGCGCACACTGACACACCACTTGTCAAGCCACGTTGTGGCCGGGTTCCACATAAAGCAGAGGAAGATGGGCACGGATGTTAGCCCAGGGCTAATCTTCCTCGGCAAAAAGAGGAGGATTGGTATTGGATGTTAGCTCAGGGCTAATCTTCCTCACACACACAAACAAAAAAAAATAGGATAAACACACATGAAAGAAGTAAAGAAAAATGAAGTTGAGAAAAATTTTAACCATTCTCATTGAATCCTTCCAATAATATCCAACATTGTCCCTGTTAATGAACTGCTCTCACTGGCTTCCATGACCTTTGTGCTTCTCCTGATCTCCCTCTGGCCCTTCAACTTGTACCTCTGACCCCTAACTCTGGGTATCTCAGGCTCTTTCCTTAATGCTCTGCTCTTCTCTCTACACTCCCTTATTATTTCCCCCATAGAATCAGTGGCACCCCGTCTCCCCACCTCTGGTCATTTAGTTGCTACATTTTCAGCAGCCTTCCCTAACTCTATTTTTTCAGACTTGGCTCCTCACCACTCTATGATAATAACTCTAATAAACCCAGAGTGAGCACAGGTGCCCCATATTTCCCACAGCCTCCAGGACATCCCCCCACTGCCCTGTGATAGCCCACCACCAGCTGAAATTCAACATTACCAAGACCAAATCTATCATGCTCTCCAAATTCCATTTCTACTCACATATTCATTTATTCAAGGAGCACTTATGAGCCACTTACTCCGTGAAAGTCCTCTTCTAGGAGGTGGATAGCTAGATGACTGACTGTGTTTCTCAACTAATCCTGGGATTTCCCCAATGTTACAGGCAAGAATGTTGAAGTCATCTTTGACTCTTCCTTACCTTTCATTCCCTGTAACCAATCTGATACCAAGGTCTAGCTTTCCTCCCACTGAAATGCCTCCCCTGCTAGCCCCTCTCACTAATTCCCACCAACACCACTCTCCTAGGAGCTTCTTTTCCTCCCACCCCTGGAAGGCTACCGTGCCCTTCTAGCTGGCCTCACTGTTACCGGTCTTCCCTTCTCCATTCTACCCTTCATGTGGCTCTCAGACTTATTTTGCTAAACAATGCTCTTGTCAAGTGTCTCTTCTGTTTAACAATTTATTGATAAGTGAGTTCCATGGAAGACTGATCACAGGAGAAGTTCGTTGGTTAAGGGTCTCACAAGAAAATAAGATTGGAAAACACTTTAAGCTGTATCTCCCTCCTGGGGAGAAACATTGCACATTAGCCTATTAAAAGTACTGACAAGTCCTGCAGTAAAGAAATCTCTTTGACCTGGTATTTCTCAAAAATCATTTAACCACTGAACTGACTTTTTGGGTGTGACAGTCATTAATAACAAACAGAACTGGTGTGTAACCAACTTGAGCAATTGCTGTCCTTTAGATCAAGTTCAAACACCTTGGCCTATCTTTTCAAGGCATTCCAAGTCAGGTCCCACATATCTATCTATTCTTAGCTCCTACTATCCCTCAACATCAACCTTCTGATCCTTCACGGAATGTGGTTTCATAGTTACAAAATATTCATGCATACCGATCACTAATAAGACCCAGATATTGGAATCTCCTTTGAAGGAAAAACTGTTGATCTGTATACATGTGCTTAATGGATCTATAATTCTCTGGAAGCATAAAATGGAAAGACACTCAGGCTTACAACGTCATCTCTATTTTCCAAACTGTTTAAAGAGTAGTTAGTGAGAAAGTCTAGTTAGAAGAAATTCTAAGTTCAAACTCCTTTCTAAACTAGTAACTTCTTTTCTGAAATCCGTAACAGACAATTATTTAGTCTCTTTTTGAACACTTCTCTGGGTGAGGAATTCATTCCCTTTTGAGGCAACGCATCCCATTGCCAGACTCCACTAGTTGTTAGAGAAGCTCTTTCTCGTGTGTGGATGAAATCAGCCTCTTGAAACTCTTTGTGAAACAGCCGTATGTTTGAGTTCAATGTCCAGTGTGTGTGTTCGGAGGGACATGCCCGCTGGCAGTGTGGGTAACTCTGATCTCCTGTTTATCCAGGAAGGTAAACGCAGCGGCACAAAAGCAGCTTGGCCGCCTGTGGCACACAAGTCCCGTCTTCTTCAACCCTCCCATCCATGAATACGCAGAGAAGCTATCCGCGCTTCTTCCTGAGCCTCTAAAGGTATGACACTCCCAGCTCAAAGGGTCAGGAGTCTCACCACCCCCGGGGAGCTGTCGTAGGAAGTGGAACTATTGGCAGGGAATTTGGTCTCTACATTGACCATCTGAAATTAGTGAGCTAATAGCCATATCTGAAAGCAATCAAGAGAAAAGGGGATTTATGAATTGCTAGTGAAACCAGACAATGTTCAGTTCATCATCTCCGACCTCTGCCTCTCCTGGGTCGCTCTCCTCACCACTATGTCTTTGCAGAAATCACTTAGCAGGAGCCCCAGCCCTCCTGACACTCTCCTTTGTGTTCCTCAAGAGGTTTTCATCTCTTTGCTCCATCGCTCCTCTGCAAAGCCATTCGCATTTCTTCTTTTACAAAGAGTGAAGCCATTTTCTTATAAAATTAATATACCATCAAGTGATTTGTTCTAACATGCACTGAGATATTTTTGCTAAATGAGATGTTTTTTGCATCTGAAATGACTGAATTTTTTAACTGAATTGAGATGTTAAAATGTTAGCCAAGCTTTGCACTTCAGGATCCAATGAGTTAATGAATACGTAGTTCCTAGAACAGTGCTAGGTACGTGGTGTTAGCTATTATTATTATTTTACTATATAGTCTAGAAGAGATGAAGAAAGTTGGAATCGCTGCAACCTAAGTTCAGCCCAGGCACGTTCATAGAAGAGCAGAAGCAAGGAAGTCATCGAGCACACAGCACATCCTCCTAGTCCCTGAGACTGGAGAAAGCAGCACCTTTCAGTTCTCCCCTTTCTTTTGGTGAGGATGAGCTGCATTTTTTGTTTGCTTGCTTGTTTTCTCAACATACACACGCACTGAGCAGACAGGCTGGGCTATCCTCTGGGGCTGCAGGATTAGGGAGCCCGCCTTCTCCCAAGCTTTCAGAATCAGGTGTGGTGGTTTAAGTTCAGGAGCCAGGAGACCCAATCCTCGGATCCACTCAGCCACTAACCACTGTGTCCACCTCAGCAAGTCTCCCCGTCTCATCATTTTGCAGAGCATCAAGTAAAGCCAATGAAAGTCCAGAATGTTTCACAACTGGGACAATCCCTGAGCCATCTTTGTATCTCTAGCGCTTAGCAGCTGCTGAATGAAGAGCTGTAGAATTAATATAGCAATTAAATGATGGGGCTGCTGATCTGAAGGGATCTCTCCTTAATAATCAGAGGCTGGAACACACAGTATTTACCAATTTTGAGTTAATTGGATAATAAGGAAAAAATTAAAGTATGAGGCCACATGTCTTCCTTTTCCCTCCAGGTCGTTTTCTTGATGAACAGTGGCTCGGAAGCCAATGACCTAGCCATGCTGATGGCCAGAGCACACTCAAACAACACAGACATCATTTCTTTCAGGTAATCACATCTTGGAATATTCAACTTTAATAACATTGAATCACGCCAGTACTAAATGCTTATCTTTAAAATATAGCCCGGAGAAGAGGGACTTCTCCCAGGAGTATTTTTCTAATTTTAGGTTTTAGCGCAGGATCAGTCAAACGAATTTTATGACTGAATAACCTCATCCAAATTGTCCTGATCCAAGGTGGGGGTCCCTGACTGGTATAACAAACAGCTTGGAGGCCTAGTTATGGCGTCCTATGGAATTAAAGAGAAGGTCACACGACAGCTTTATATCTTTGAAGACATGGTATTGACTATAACATATACCAAGTGGTGAATGACTGGTCTATGCCAATAGAAGCGCATGACTTTACCAGGTGACACTGGGCCCATTTTAATCTCTGTTTATGATAAGGAGCTATACACTTATTTCATAGTGCCAGCTGCACCAACTTTTCACCTTTTATTCTTTTTAAGTTCAGAGGATGCTTATGTAATCCTGTATATTTCTGCTCTTTTGGGTGACTTTTGAGAATCGATAATTTAATAAATTAATTATAAACACTTGATGGCTATATTAGCATTAAAAATAATAGAAAACTAAGAATTTTGCTTACAGTTGCCTCCCTTGGGTAATTTTATATAACACATAAACAGACTCTGATAATAAGGTTTATATGAAAGACAGGCATGACTTACAGTAAAAGTTGATGCAATGAAGAAATAGTCCCATTCTTTCACCTGTCTGGCCATAATTTATGTCTAAATTCAAAAGAATATTTGATTTCCACAAGATTTGATGACCACAGCACATCCAATACTGCCCATCCCATATAAAATGCACATGCAGTGACTATAGGCATGAGCAAGTATTTGCTATCAAAGAACTATGGCAAGAAAGAATTGTGATTGATGCTTTACCTAAATAAACATGCCAGAATATGCATGTCCAGATAAGATCTATTCAAAGCAGTCATGGTGCTACTAGAGTTCAACAAATGTTTGTGTCTCCTCTTTCAAGATATACGACCATCTTTTTGAATAGTCTTAATAGTCCTAAATCCTCGTTTAAGAGCGATTTTGGGGCTGGCCCGGTGGCAAAAGCGGTTAAGTGTGCACGCTCCGCGGCGGCGGCCCAGGGTTTGCCAGTTTGGATCCCAGGTGCGCACTGATGAACCGCTTGTCAGGCCATGCTGTGGCAGGTGTCCCATATAAAGTGGAAGAAGATTGGCATGAATGTTAGCCCAGGGCCAGTCTGCCTTAGCAAAAAGAGGAGGATTGGCAGATGTTAGCTCAGGGCTGATCTTCCTCACAAAAAAAAAAAAAAAAAAAGAATGATTTTGATTTGGAAAATTATCAAAACTCATTTGAAGCCAAGAATGGTGATTAGGGTGATTTATTACTAAATATAACTGTTTCAGGTTCAAAAAGAAACAAAACATGTGTTTCTTATATGCCCAATAAGGTGGCTTACGAGGCACTTAGAGAGGAGTCCCCAAAGACACTGAGCAACAGCTGCATCACAGGGACAAATATTTGGCTTCCCAAGCCAAATATCCCAAATATTTGACTACTTTGACGACTACTCTGAATATTGAATATATAATTTCTGGCATGTTGCTAAAAGATGAGTCTCACTATTTTAGAGTAACAGTGTAGGGCAGGTGCTAAGGTCAGAGTTCTTGGCCAGATGGTCTCCAAAATTCCTTTCACAATTTCAAATCTATGACCCCAGAACAAAAAATAAATAAGTAAATTCACCTAACAGGCTTAGATTTCTTAGAAATCATTGGAGTTGAATATTAATGGTGTTCTATTTCGTCTCCATAGCCTTCAAGGATTTTCTCTTTTGTCCTACTCACTATTCCACAGACCAGTGATCACAGAAAAATTAACTTAATCCCATCCTCCCACTTATTTCATAATAAGTTTTTTCTCTGCAGGGGAGCCTACCATGGATGCAGCCCTTACACACTTGGCTTGACAAATGTAGGGTACTACAAGACGAAAATCCCCATTGGGTCAGGCTGTGAATCAGTAAGTTTTGAGTTTTTTGTCTTATTTCTCTAAAGGCTTCTGGGTATGTGGAATAACGGACCAGATTTTCCAGGTATTAGTATTAGAAACTAATATAAAGCCCATAATTAATCAGGAGCTCAATTTGACTTAATTGAACTGAAGATCATTTGGGGGAAATGTTTCTTAGAAAGGCCTTCAGAGTGTGAGTAATAATTAATGATAGGGGTTTTTTTTATTTGTTGTGCTTTTAAATAAAAACAAGCAAGCTGCAAACAAATGCGTTGAAATTAGTTCTCAGAGCCTTGAATGCATGAAATTTTTAGTCATCCTTGTACTCACCTTCTGTTCTCATCTGCTATACCCACCTTTGCAGCATCTGAATCAGACACCTAATTATGCTTATTCTTTCAGATGCCCTTACCCACCAAACTCTTGAGCAAGTTGTTTCCAGGCTGACACTAAAATCAGTTCCCTTTGTAGAGTGCCCACAAAACTGATTTCTAAGAAAAAAATTATTTCTTCACAGAACAATATTAGGTTTTTGTCCTAAGTGGGGGAGGAGTAAGGGAGGAATCTCAATATCAAATTAAGAACCCCTCTTGCCTTGATTGGTACCATATGCTCCCTTAAATTGACCGTCTTGTGTTCACATTTTGCCAAACTCCTTCTTTTGTCATTTGCAGACAATGTGCCCAGATGTTTTCCGTGGCCCTTGGGGAGGAAGCCACTGTCGAGATTCTCCAGTGCAAACAATTAGGAAATGCAGCTGTGCACCAGGTCCAGCTGGGCAGGGAGGGAGGCATGTGGTGGAAGGTCAGGAGGGGGAAGGAACACGCAGAAAGGCTGAACCATTCCTGGGTGAGCAGATTTGAAAAAATAGGAAAGGAAAAAGCCAAAGGAAACAAAGCTAGAGGGGCCGGCCCCGTGGCGGAGCAGTTAAGTGTGCGCGCTCCACTGCTGGTGGCCTGGGTTCGCATCACTGGCATGCACCAAGGCACCGCTTATCAGGCCACGCTGTGACAGTGTCCCACATAAACTGGAAGAAGATGGGCACGGATGTTAGCTCAGGGCCAGTCTTCCTCAGCAAAAAGAGGAGGATTGGCATGGATGTTAGCTCAGGGCTGACCTTCCTCACAAAAAAAAAAAAAAAAGGAATCAAAACTAGAAAGTGACCCCTCATTGAATCAACATTTCTCAGGCCTGCTACCACTGTACTACCAGAGCATCCATCTGGCTGTTAGGAAAAGCATCTCATGCTCTCAGAGCTAAGCTGAAAACAGCCCATCACCTGGTACTTAATTAAAAGAACTCTATTAGCTCTATTAGCAATAGCTCTGCTATCAATTTTAAAATAAAACGAGGTTGGTGGGATTACTTACCAATCTCAATGGATAAAGGGGGGAGGGAAAAGAATACCTTCAGAAATCTCAACACTCCAGTCAAGAAGCTCCCCAGGGGCTCAGAATGCCAGCCAAAATGAGAGCATCTGTCGCAACAGAAGGCCATTCCTAAAGGCTGCTGACATCTCTTGCAATAGTTTTAAAGGCATTCTCACAAGGAAAGCTTCTAGTTAACAACTGCATTTTTATTTGCATTCTTTACCTACTCTCAACATGAGGGAGACGAGGCATGGAAACAGCGTCTGTTCTTTGCTAACCAGCGAGTCCCCCTCATGCTTGTCATCACAGTGCAGGACCTTTTGAATAACTGCTCCTAAGTAGCTCTGATGGAAAGAACTAAATGCTGCAGCCGAAGGATCTTTAATGGAATAGTATGAGTCACAGGGTTGAGAGGAAGAATGAAAATGGAAATCTTAAAAATCAGCTCTGAAAGGAAGAAAATTCACAGTCATCTTAAAATTCAGGTGGGATAATGGCAAAATGAGGTAGGAGGATGAAAGAAGGAGAATTGGAACAAGATGTTCTGGTCAGAGAACTTAAAACCATGAGGAAGTTTAAAGTTGTAATTCAAACTCTTCATTTTAAAGATGAAGAAACCGAGGTCCATGCCTAGAAGGAGGAGAGCTAGGACTTGACCCCAAGTCCTCTGACTCCAAGGCTAGTGCTCCCACCTATGACCACCTTGTTCACCCTGATGTGCCAGTGGGATGAACTCAGGCTTAAAAATAATTCCTGTTCGGCCGGCCGGGATTGAAGAGACGCGTGAAGTCAGGAGATGTGGACTCTACTCTCAGCTTAAACCATGGTTCAGCCATGAGCAAAAGCTTCATCTTCTGCTTCAGTTTTCTCATTTGTAAAATAGAGATGATAACAGCTTCCCTGTCCCCCTTATCACGGGGCTTCATGAGATCAAGGGAAGAGAGCTTTCCATAGACGAAGGCAGACGACAGCAGTAGCAAGCACAGCCATCCCTGTATACCGTATGTTTATGGCATCAAGAGCTAAAATCAGTTGGACACACCTCACAGACCTCCATCTGACTGCAAAAGCACCAGCCCAGAGCCTAGCAGCGGTAGCACTCAAGAGATGGCCATTTCCTTCCATCCCTGCTCAGTGTCCTTCTCTCTCTCCATCCTCTCTGCCTCCCCCCTCTTTGAGGCCTTCTCCTCTGCCTTAGGCCAACTTGAAAATACCAGAACCCCACGGTCATCTCTCTAGTGGCATCTGGAGGCTAAAGGATAGTGACAGACATACATTTCTGCTTCTCAAAACTGTTGTCTTTGGCATATCTGAAGTCAGCTGTTTTCTTAACTCATATCTTCAAGAGACAAGACAGATACCATATCTTTAAACAGAACTGGAATACAAAAAGGGATTTCAGCCTCCTCTAGTATTTTTAGGAACTAAGAAGTGTTTGGTCTTTGTTGTTAAAAAGTGTGTTCATGCATCCCAACATGTAAAGTACTTTGCATATAGATGTTTCCCGTTCTCAGTTGCTCTTAGGGTTCGTTCACTGGGTGCAGACAGGTGCCAATCTTGGTAGATTTTTCACCTCCAAATTATGTCATCACTTCCTGCATAGGCAGAAGAGGGGTCCTTTTTGTGAGCCTAATAGAGGTGTTTCTGTGGTGGATTTCATTATCTTCCTCCACCTCCTCCTCAGGAATGTTTCTTTCCAAGTGTTCATTCCAGGCCTTGAATTTCAGGTGTAAACTGTGAAGAAATTCACCTCTCAATACCCACTGCCCCCACAATGTTCCAAACCTGGTACTGACCATATCATTCTTCCTCTCCTTTTGCAAGAAAAGTTTCCTTTTCCTTAAAAATTGTTCTTTCTTGGGCCGGCCCCATGGCTTAGCGGTTAAGTGCATGCGCTCCGCTGCTGGCGGCCCGGGTTTGGATCCCAGGTGCGCACCGATGCACCGCTTCTCCGGCCATGCTGAGGCCATGTCCCACATACAGCAACTAGAAGGATGTGCAACTATGACATACAACTATCTACTGGGGCTTTGGGGAAAAAATAAATAAATAAAATTATAAAAAAAAAAAAAATTGCTCTTTCTTGGGGCTGGCCCAGTGGCGTAGTGGTTAAGTTCACACACTCCACTTTGGTGGCCTGGGGTTCGCAGGTTTGGATCCTGGGCGCAGACCTACACACTGCTCGTCAAGCCATGCTGTGGTGGTGTCCCACACACAAAATAGGGGAATATTGGCAACAGATGTTAGCTCAGGGCCAACCTTCCTCACAAAAAGAAAAGGTTCTTTCTTGGTTCCTCGCACCGCTTAACTCTTTCTATACCACCAGCTAAAACAACATTTCCATATCCACTCTATTGCTTGGATAGTATCCAGCAGAGTGTCCACTCTCCAGCCCCATGATGTTGTCATGGTGACATCAAGCACCACATCTCTCCAGAGGCAACCTGACCTGGAGTTACAGCAATGAGCCAATGAAGTAAATGTGAAGTGAAGTAAAAAGCTGATTACGGTCAATGACCCCTCTCGTCACTGAACTTGTGGGCAGTAGGGGAAAAAAATCATGAAAGATTAAAAATGAAAAAAAAAAATCATGAAAAATGAGGTTCAGGCAAAACTTTCTCTTGGTTTGGTTTTGTCTAAGTTTAAGCCATTGAGGTTGATTTTGCTTCACCCTTTGATTTCTCTAGCTACAAATGGGCTTCCTAAATTTCCAAATTAGATCTTTTGAACATATGTCTAATCCATCATTTAGGATCATCCTAAGCTGTTTTCCCTTCCTCTTTTAATAAAAATAGGAAATTTCAATCTCTAGAGGCATAGATTTATTTGTCCACTATATCCTGCCCATCAAACAACATAAGCGATGCTAAAAATGTACTTTCTAGGTTTAGATATCCTTTTCATTACTTCCTTCCTCACTCGCCCAACCCCCAATTCCAACTAATCAAAGATATCAAGTACTTCTGTCAAGCAAGCTTTCCCAAACATCACATATAGCCTAAAAATATGTTTGGGGCCAGGTAGTGTTTGTCCCACTTTTTAATGAAGAGCCGAAATATGAAATATATTTATGCTTCAGTGTTGATGGCAATGACTGAAGCTTTCTATTCCTTATCTCTAGCCTTCAGGAGACAGGGCTACATCCATGCCTCTAAGAAAGCGTTAGGATGGTAGGTAGCCTCCCAGACTGCTTTCACTGTCTCTGGGGCTGGGGTCTTCCATCACATCCACATCTCCCTCTGCATCCCTTCTGCCATCCGTGGATGTGGGTTTAAGTTCAGAGACTATGTGGCGCTGTTTAGAACCAAATTACAGGTGAGGATAAAAATACTGAAGGTTCAGTCACATATGGAAGCAGTCGATCCCGGACCTGCAGTACTCCAGAGGAGAAGGCTTCCTCTCCCTGGCTATAATGGATGAAAATTATCTGGCTCTAGCACATTCCTCTTTGGACTGAATTCTAATTATTCGGTAAACGTATTTACTAACTCTAAGGACTGAGACACTTTGTAGCTTTAAAATTGTACATCAGATTAAGTGGCAATAAAAGGTAAATAGAATTATTTTCAAATAGATTAAATCCACACCCCAGCTACATTTGAATTAAATCTACCTAGCTAAGAGGATGAGTATCCTTAGGTGAAGTAGCTATCTATACCAGACTCAGTGATAGTTCAAGGCATTCCTTCCCAGACGGAAAAGGCTGAAGTGGTTTGTTTATGACTCCGTGGCTATCCTAGTTTCACTACTCAAGCCAAAGTACAAGTCGTTCTGATGGAATGTTCCCCCTTCAGAAATCAGATCTTCATATCCTAGTTTACTGTATTCTGAGGGCCTCTAGTCAATTTACTCATCCTGTTTTCTTTTTTCTATATTTTTCCTCATTCTTCTGGATGCCATTCTCACATCTTCAAATTGTTTGTCTTCTTCAGACTGCTGCCAAGCGAAAGACCAGTATATTGAACAATTCAAAGATAGTCTGAGCACTTCCGTGGCCAAATCAATTGCTGGATTTTTTGTAGAGCCGATCCAAGTGAGTATATTAACCTTACACATTAATCAAGCTCAGTTTTAAATTATCAGAGAGTTTTAACTCATACATTCTAGAGAATTTCAAATTATTTAATCCATCATTGCCATGGCCTTCTCCAAGTTCAATTCATTCTCTTGGTCCCCTTGAAAAAAAAGGGCCCTTGACTTCGATTGACCTTGAAAAAACCATCTCCTGTGTTCCCAGACTGAATAGATAGAGACATGAAACTACCGAATTCCTAAAATTCTAAACAAAAGGAAATCCCAGCAATTTTTAGTTGCTTAACACTCACACTGTCAGGGGGAGCCTTTCTTCAATCTTACCACGTCCTCTTCTGTTGTTAGTGCTGCCAAGTTGATTCCAACTCACAGTGGCCCTGTGTATAGGAGGGCGGAACCCTGCTCCATCTTTTTGCGCCATCCTCTCACCTTCCGGCACCATATCAGACAATGCTCCACTGCTGTTCATAGGGTTTTCTTAGCCAATTTTTTTTGGAAGTGCGTGGCTAGGTCTTCCTTCCTAGTCTGTCTTAATCTGGAAACTCCACTAAAACCTGTCCACGATGGGTGACTCTGCTGGTGTTTGAAACACTCATGGCATAGCTTTCAGCATCACAGCAACACACAGCCACCACAGTATGAAAACCAACAGATGGGTGGTATGGTTGCCTGACCAAGAAATGAACCCGGGCCACGATGGTAGGAGTGCCAAATCTTAACCACCAGACCACCAGGGCTGGCTACCAAGTCCCCTTAACCTATGTTTTTTCTAATCTCAGAAGAGAATAAACATTTGCATCCTTTTCCCAAAAGATATGGCATCAGAGTTTACCCATAGTTGAAACAGTTCTAGAGACTACTTTAAAAACTGCTAGTATTACTAATGCTAACGATGATAATTTTTTTTTTAATAGTTTCAAAGGGCTGTGCTGTTAATACAGGTCTTCTTGGTTTGGTCCTTTGCAGGGGGTGAATGGAGTTGTTCAGTACCCAAAGGGGTTTCTAAAGGAAGCCTTCGAGCTGGTGCGAGAGCAGGGAGGCGTGTGCATCTCCGATGAAGTGAGTGGCCATGGGATAGGTGGATGTAGTGCAGCAGGGACGGGAAAGGCAAGGGAGAAACCTCTTAACTCTCCCCTGCAGTCTAGGCAAGAAAGCATCTAGTGTGGGAACTCCAACATGGGGGTCTAAGTTAATGAAGCTTTTGCTAGTTAGCTGGTTGGTTTGTTAGTGGATTAGTTGGTTTGTTTAACAAGTACACCAGAACTTAAACATCCCAATTAGTCTACCAAACAAGTTGCTAACAGACATAGATGATGCTGCCATCACTCAACACACTTTTAAAATTTCTATTTGGGGATTGCTTCAGGGGCAGCTTAAAAACCGTATGGGCAATGTAATCTTATAACAAAGTTTTCATCTTAATTTTTGCCAAAATAGTATTAATCAGCCTGGCAGCATTCGTCTTGCCTTAATAACAAAACTTGCTTGGAAATGATACTTAAAAAGAAAAAAATCCAGCCTCTAAGTTAGAAGAGGTCCATCATCATAGATATCCAAAATCTGGTTCCAAAAAAATTCTAAAATAGCTTGAGTTAAGGCAGCTTTGTTGGAATAAGCACACAGTGCCTCCAAGGGGACACTATGAGGGAATAAATTTCATTGCCTCTGTGAGGGGCTAGCCTGTGTCTTTCCTAAAGGGATCAGTTTACTTACAATCACACCTCATTATTAGAGTGTATCAAAGAAAGCAGTCTTTTGCCTACTGAGAATAGTATGGAGAACAAAATACCAGAGGATGGCCACCAGGGCCACAGAAGTGCTCCCGGCTCATTCTTGGGTGTCCCACCGTGATTCTACTCATAAGTGGTCAGACCCACCAAGAGCAGGTGGAGGACTTGTATGTTTCACACCTGTTTCAGTCCTGCCATCTTTGCCTGAACAGTTTTCCTCAACTAAACCTAGAGTGGACATGGGGCTGCCCCCTTGGCGGAATTCTTTTGCAATTTCTTCATGCGCAGCCAGGTCTCTGTTATCCCCGGGTAGACTGGTCCCCCAGCTGTACTACATAGGGAAGCGTGGGCCAGCTCCTCCTGCCATGCCCATCCTCCCTTCCCCAACCCAACAGCACAAGTTTAGGAAACGTGAACTAATCAAAGTCCCGAAGAATGTTAATCTGCTACTAAAAAGGAAGAAGAAAGGTATATTCAGTCAGTTTACAATTAGCTCCATCAGTGACGAGAATAAACTTTAACCTTCACAATCATCACGTAGCGAAGCTGCCACAGTTGGACTAATTAGAGGAAGGGAGACTGAATTCAAAGAAAATATGAATTTCAGAATTTTCTAAGATATGTGGTTTTATCACTTTCAAGAACGTAATTGGAAACTGTCTAACACAGGAAAGACTGTCCTAATGACTAGATAAAGATAACAATGGCTAGAACTTTCTGAGCGCTTACTACATATCAGGCACTGTTCACAATGCTTTACATGTATTAATTTGGTTAATGCTCATAACAATTCTATAAGGTATGTCCCATTGTTATTATTCCCATTTTACAGATAAGGGAATCTGAGTCCAAGATGGTTAAGTCACCTGTTAAGGTCATGCAGTTAGTAGGGACAGAGCCAAAACCAAACCCAGGCTCCAAGACCAACTAACCACTGGGCCAAACTGCCTCTCAATGACAGAATGGTGAGGTAGAAAGGCAAAGGATGGCAGAAAAACAGGGGCCAGGGGTGGAAAACCTGAGAGCAGGGCCAGCGCTGCCATCAAGTGATCTCACACAAGTCATCTTAATTAGCTAGCCTTGGTTTTCTCTTCTTTAAAATGAGGAATTTGGAATCAAAGATAGAAAATTGGCCACCTCTGGGGCCAGTTGGGCAGCCAGTCTTTGCTGGTCTGGCCTGGACTAGGTTTAGATTTGAAATTGACTGCATTTAGGCAGGGCATGCACACCCATAGTCCCCACCCCTGCTCATTGTCATCGACCCAGCCTGCCTCTCTCACTAGTATATGCTCCTCACCCCTGAAGACATTTGACTTTATGAACCTTAAAATGAATCATCTCTGTTCTACTGAAAGATTCTATGAAACCGATACTTCCTAGGTGACCAAACATGGTTTATTGTCCTATATAATGTCATGCATTGTCCAAGCAATCTGATTTTTCACCATTTATTTATGGTACTTAGACAGATGGAGTAAAAAATGAAGATAGGCAGGAAGACAAAATGGAAGGATTTTCCACGAGCTTCCTACATTATCTTATTTGGGCAAATTCATCAGCTTGCGCAGAGGCCCGTAACTAGGAAGTAGGAGACCCAGGACTCGAGTCCACGTCTGTCTTACTCCTGTATCTAAGCTCTTCCCCTACATTGTTTGCTATCATCTAAATCTAATCCCTGAAATCTGCCTTTGTAGCAGCACCCCAGGAAGAGCAGGGAAAATGAGAAGGAAGCATGAGAAGGAAGCTTCCTCTTTCAAGTGCATTTCAGAATCCACTTCAAGTGCCCACACCTCTATCGGCGACCTGCACTGTGGGTATGTGTAGAGTGACAGAGACAGACATACCAAGAGACTGAGAGCCAGAAAGAGATCAAGGAACCGTCACCAGAAAGACCCCGGCAGAAATTTGCCTGAAACTGTTGTATGGCTTATTCAGTTAGGCACTTCTACCACCTCTACATTCATTCTAGGAACGTTAAGTGTCTACTTTTGTCAGGCACTCTGCTAGGTGTTGTGGATAAAAAGAGGAATAAGATACAGTCTTTGTCATCAGACATGGACACTGGTGATAATAATCGAAGGTAAGAGGTTCTGATGGCAGCATGCTTAGGGGCCTAGAGTGGGAGCCCTCCTGGGGCTCAGGAAAATCTTCCTAGACCAAATGATGATGAAGCTGTGTTTTTTTGTTTTTGTTTTTTGTTTTTTGGTTTTTTTTTGTGAGGAAGATCAGCCCTGAGCTAACATCCGTGCCAATCCTCCTCTTTTTTTGCTGAGGAAGACTGGCCCTGGGCTAACATCCATGCCCATCTTCCTCCACTTTATGTGGGACACCGCCACAGCATGGCCCAACAAGCAGTGCTTCAGTGCGTGCCCGGGATCCGAACCAGGGCCGCTGGTAGCGGAGCGTGCGCACTTAACTGCTATACCACGGGGCCAGCCCCTGAAGCTGTGTTTTGAAGGACAAAAGGAGTTAGTGAGAGGAAGAAGCAAGGAGAGAGTCTTCTAGAAAGAGAACAGCATGCACAAAACAACTAAGGTCAACTTAGTTCAATCCTGAGCTAACTGGCTCAGCAGGGTCCTCCTCATGATATAATTCTCAGGAAGAAAAGGAGATCACAGGGAAGAGGATGATCGGCTATCTGGGCCAGTTGGCAGGTGCCCTGTCCAATCCACTTACTGTACCTGCCTCGTCCAGCCTGGGGCACATGCAGCTTCTCTGCTTTTCTCCCCTGCTGCCTTACACAAGGAAGATCCTTATTAAGGATTGCTAATCATAATGATCCTTTTCACGTGCATTATTTATATGACCCTCACAGCAGCCCTGTGGTGTATTGCTATAAGTATGTCTACTTAGAGTTAACATAGGTTCAGACTTAAGAAACATATCCAGTGGGCTGGCCCCGGGGCTTAGCGGTTGAGTGCGCGCACTCTGCTACTGGCGGCTGGGGTCCGGATCCCGGGCGCACACCGACACACCGCTTCTCCGGCCATGCTGAGGCCGCGTCCCACATACAGCAACTAGAAGGATGTGCAGCTATGACATGCAGCTATCTACTGGGGCTTTGGGGAAAAAAAGGGAGGAGGATTGGCAATAGATGTTAGCTTAGAGCCAGTCTTCCTCAGCAAAAAGAGGAGGATTGGCATGGATATTAGCTCAGGGCTGATCTTCCTCACAGAAAAAAAAAATAAAAGAAACATATCCAGAATCACACAAAATGAGTAATTAGTTTTTGATGCCTAAAAGCTCAGGCACAGAAGCTTTGTCCAAAATAGTAGAAGGATGGTGTTGATGATGGCTGGTGATGATGATCTTGAGGAGGAGAAGGAAGAGAGGAAGGAGAAGGAAGAAGAGGAAAAGGAAGAGATCAGACAGTCAGAAAAACCAGCATTTCTTAACAGGTTTCCAATGGTTTTGAATTTGTTTCCATCAGGTGCAAACAGGATTTGGAAGGTTGGGATCTCACTTCTGGGGATTCCAAACCCACGACGTCCTGCCAGACATTGTCACCCTGGCTAAAGGGATTGCAAATGGCTTTCCCATGGCAGCAGTTGTCACAACTCCAGGTAGGACCTAGGGGCAATTTGTGTTTGCTTCTGGGCCTCTGGCAACAGCGATGGTAGAAAATACGTGTATTGGAACTCATGTGGATGGTAGACAGTGATGGGAACTACACATGCATTTCCCAAGCAATGAAAAGGAGACACAGTCTATCCGCCAGATTGTGGAACAGATGGAAGAAAGCCAGCCCTTTATGTGCCTGCTGTAGGGAAGACTAATTCTCCCACCCGCAAAAAGGAAATGCAGGGTTCTACCACACTGACAAGGTAGAGGAAAATGTGCCACAGAAACAAAACCAACACAAGAGATCCTTATTAACCAACCTGAAACCAACCCTGAAATTCCTAAGGGAATCATATTCTGGAAAGAGATTCTTACTTGGTCTTACCATACCCATAAGCTATAGACTCAAGGTCTCTGTTGATGTCTCATCAACAAAACAGCCAAATACAGTACAATCTCACTTAGCCAGAACATTCTATGAAATGAACACTAGAGTTAACTGTATTTTCCGTTTTAGTGAAGTTTTATGGAAAATTATTTTTATGAACAATTTATTGTTGAAAATCTTGAAGTTATTTCATTTGCTTTTCCCGCCAAACCACTTCAGAGGCACTAAAGGATAATTAAGTGCCTTGTGATATCTCAGTGTTTTTATTGAATGAATAAAGGTACTAGAATGTGGAAGTAGAAGGTGAAGTATAATGAACCAAATATGTACTCACCCTGAAACAATACAGAAATTACGTTACTAAAGCTTTGATGTGAGATTTCTTTTTTTAACATTTCTTTCTTAGTCCCAAGAGTGGCATACAGAAAAAAGGTTTTTCTAATGGAAGTTTCATGTAAATTCCCATAAATCAAGTTTTAAGGTATTTTTCAATTCACACGACAAGTTAAAGATTTTGGTATCAAACTTCTCATTGAGTAAATAAGCAATTTTTCCTTATCCACTGGATTAGTGAGCCAGGGCTACCATAACAAGATACCATAGGCTGGGTGGCTTCAACAACAGACATTTATTTTCTCATAGTTCTGGAGGTTGGAAGTCCAAGATCAAGCTGCCAGCAGAGTTAGTTTCTGGTGAGGTCTCTCTTGCAGACGGCTACCTTCTTGCTGTGTCCTCACATGTCCTTTTCTTTGGAGAGAGAGCTCCGGTGTCTCTTCTTCTTGTGAGGACATCAGTCTTATTCAATTAAGGCCCCACCTTTATGACATCATTTAACTTTAATTAACTCCCTAAAGGCCCTATCTCCAATTATAGCCACACTGCGGGTTAGGGATTCAACATATGAATTGGTGGGGGGGTACACAATTCCATCCATAACATCCACTATCTGGCGAGTAAAGAATGAATCGGCGGGCCGGCCCCGTGGCTTAGCGGTTCAGTGTGCGCACTCTGCTACTGGTGGCCCGAGTTCGGATCCCAGGCGCGCACTGACACACCGCTTCTCCGGCCATGCTGAGGCCGTGTCCCACATACAGCAACTAGAAGTATGTGCAGCTATGACATACAACTATCTACTGGGGCTTTGGGGAGAAAAAATGAGGAGGATTGGCAATAGATGTTAGCTCAGAGCAGGTCTTCCTCAGCAAAAAGAGGAGGATTAGCACGGATGTTAGCTCAGGGCTGATCTTCCTTGCCAAAAAAAAATAATAATAATAATGAATTGGATGTGATGCATGAAATCCATAATATATACATACATACAACATGAAAGTAAATATAATCCAAATAGTGTGTTGAGAGATTATAGATAGGAATGTGTCACTCTTTACTCACTTTTTATTTTCTCCCCCTAGAGATTGCCAAGTCTTTAGCTAAACGCCTGCTCTACTTCAACACCTTCGGAGGGAGCCCCGTGGCCTGTGCCATTGGATCAGCGGTGCTTGAGGTGTGTTCCAGCAACCACATTAGCATCACTCATTTCACAAAATGGCTACTTCAAAACCACACACACATTGTCAGAACTCTATCACATTACATTATGAAAGTGAAGAGTTGCCTACTAGTCCATGAATTTAAGTTAAATTTTATTATTCTGCCCCCCTTCTCCTTTTTTTAAAGATCTATTTTGAGTGCTTGACATTGGATATGTTGTACTGGATACAAAATAGTATATAAACCTCACATGCATGGGAAATAGAAAAATTTCTCTAGCTACCTGGTAGCAGTAAGATTTGTTATTTGAGTGGTATTTTATGGATAGCTACCAACTGCTATCCTTGACTTCAGTTTAATTTTGACCCTGTCTTGTATCTTCTTCCTTCCTTTTGAGGTGCTGTCATAAATTAAAAGACTAAAGAGAAATTGAGTTCTGTGTGATTACAACTAGGCAATTCAGCTACTGTTCAACCCCACCCCATGGATTTTGTCTGGGGTATCATCTGTTGAAACAGATTTTTTAAATGCCCTTGCTAGTATGCATAATGGCATTTGCTTAAATAAGTATAATGCATTTCTGGAAAAATGTCCAAGAAATTAAGAACAGGGGTTGTTTGTGGGGAAAGAAACTTGGTTTCTGGGGGACATGGATCAGCGAGGGTCATTCTACCATATACTTACATACTTTCTGATTTTCAAAGTATACGTATGATTCACCTATTCAAAAAATTAAATTTAAAAGTATTTTTAAATAAAAATAAATAAGTAAAAGCTTCCCTGCTAATTAAAAAGCATCTTCAAATATGATTAAATCATGAAATGAAAAAGCTTGAATAGGAATGTGTCATTTCATTTTGTAGACATTGCCAACTTTTTTTTAAGTGCTGTGTCACCTCAACTAATTTAGAAGGTAGAGAAGATTTAGGTGAACAAATAGGGTTTAAAAACATCAAGGTTTTCCTAGAGTCATACAATTATTATCAGCTAAACATAAATGTAGTATATTGCACGTATCTTGTCAAGAATCACAGGTCTCTGCTGTGAGTGGAAGTAGGTGAACTTCAGTGCCCCGGCTCTGGGCCCAGACAGGGTTCCGCTCAGCTCTGGAGGCCAGGGCCCTGCAGTGGGACCCTTGGACAATAACAGTCTGTGTCCAGCTGAGGGCTGCTTGACAAAGATCGACAAGCTCCCAGTAAGGTGAGCATCTGTGACATTTCTCTCCTTAGAGCATTTGTCTTATTTACCACTCTATCCCAGTTCTCAGTGAAGCCTGGCAATAATGAACCTCAGGATTATGGAATCTGTCTTACAAACTGCGTTGAGATGTATCTTTTATTCTTTCTTAAATTCTTACCACCTCTGAAGATGAGGAGGGTATGGGGGCAGTCTCCCCTCTACCAAGCCTTTTTTTCCTTGCAGCAAATGTTTTTGTAGTATGTGGTATGGCCACACTAGACTTTGGGTTCCATTTGTCTAGTCAATTTCCTATAAAGAGGGTCATATACATTTACCTCTCCATGTTTCTCAGTCAGTTTGAGAACTTTTTTTTAACACAAGATCATTTGGGGCCTTCTCTCAACAGGTGATTAAAGAAGAAAATCTACAGGAAAACAGTCAAGAAGTTGGCACCTACATGTTACTGGAGTTTGCTAAGCTGAGGGATGAATTTGAAATTATCGGAGACGTCCGAGGCAAAGGCCTCATGATAGGAGTAGAAATGGTGAAGGATAAGGTGGGTTCTGATCCGTTGCTTCTTGCGGGTAGTGAGAGGTGAAGTAAGAAGCATCGGCTGCAGGCTCACTTCATTCATTCTCAGGGAGAGAGCACAGAGGACAGCAAGACTCAGCACAGCCCATTAGAGACGAGAAGGAGTGTTGGGTATGAATAAGACGCTAGCAGGTCGTCAAGAGTTCTAGAGGGGTGAGGGAGGGCATTTGGAAAAGAGAATTGATATTATTCTTGGCAGACTAGGCAAAGAGCATTGGTGATGACTGAATAGTTAGAATTAGAAATATGGGGAAAGGGGGAAATTATTTGAGCAGAAAGGGCCAGGAGAAGGTTGTGGTGATGGATTAGGGTAAGGATGTTAAAGATCTATAGGGTTTTGTATTTGCTTGTTTGTTTGTGAATGGATTTCAACGTCTCAAGTAACCAGAAAGGAAGGTGACTTTCTGATGACATTCCCCACTGTGACCTCCAACTCAGTATGACAACAATTGAACATAGCATTTTCCCCCAAACTAGTTATTCCTCCCAAGTTCACTGTTTCTGTTTCTCACCTTCCACTGTTCTCTCAATTACCCAGCCTCAATATCACAAAATAATCTGTCTCCTTCTCTCCCCTTATTTCTAATGTCAAATCCTGTGGATTCTTTCTTTGCTGGGTCTTTCAAATCCTTCCCTTTGTTTCTACTCTTGCCCCCACAGTCCAAGTCAGTAGGAAATTGTCTTTTTCCTCCTTAAAGGCAAAGCCTAGATCCTCTGAGGAGAGCAACAGCAGGAGAATCTTGGGACAGGGAGGAAAAGTCAGAATAACGCCTTACTCCTGACTCTTGTCCACGGGGATCCACCTGTCCCTTGGGTGACTTCTTGCCACTAGATCTTACCACACCGTCCTTGCTTAGGAGGTTTGATGCTCAATTCTTTCAACATTCAGACCAGACCATGGCTATAAGACACCTCCATTAATACCACACAACAGAGCTAGTACAAGCTGGAATGCTTAAACAAGATTTTAAAACTAAAGGAAGACAACAGGAAAATAAGAGTAATATGAGATGAGGCCTCTGTATGTTACAAGCAGTAACATACTCATCTTCAGTTGTGGACCAGTCAAGGGCTGTTTGAAGGCTCAGAAGAGTCCATCCTAGTCCCTAGCTCAGGAACTCCCTCAAAGATATCAAAGTCCAGACTCCACAGAAGAAAGCCCAATGAGAGAGGAGGGGTTCCTTCCCTTTCCGTTTCCCACTGTTCCAAAGCCAACTTCTGTGTGCTCAAAGACATGAACAACGATGCTCATCAGAACTTAATTAGTCATGATAAAAATCGGAATCCTCCCAAATGGCCCTTGATACAGAACAAGCTAAATTATGGTACATTCACACTACAATGGCATAGATATATATTTGACATAGAAAGATGTCCAAACTGCATTATGGAAAAAGAAAATAGGCTATATGGTAGTATCTATACAATGAGCTCTTTTTCTCTTCTGTCTGCCATTTGGTAGTTATAAGCACGAGTTCTGAAGGCAGACCACCCAGATTTAAATCTCACTCCTCCATTCCCTAGTTCTAGTCATTGTCCCCTCAATGCCATTCACTTTCCTAATCCAAATGTCACTCAAACTTTTCCCCAAGCATGGAATACAGTACTCTCCTCTCTATCTCCACCTACCTAAGGAAATCCTAGCCTTTTTCAAGATCCAACTCTTCATCACACCTCCGCCTTAAAGCTTGCCTTTGCTTCTTCCCAGTATAGGGCTCCAGCCTTCAGAGGATCTCTCCATCACTTACTCTCTAAAGAGCTCTCTTGAAAAGATCTTTCAAACTGTGTATTTGTTGACTCAGTTTTCATGTGTAAATACCTTATTTTCCTAAATAAGTTGTACATTTTTGAGGCCAGGAAACATACAGATGGTAAGTGCTTTACAAGTGTTTATTGATGGATTTCAGGCCCGTGCAACACTTTAGACCACATTCATGTAATTATAACAGCTCAAAACTTGGCTATAATGTTGCCCAGCATAACCCAAAATCGAAACTCCCATACACTGTGAGGATGTAAATTGGTACAGCCCTTTGGACAGCAATTTGTCTGTATCTATCAAAATTTTAAATGTATTTTGACCTAGCAATTCCACCTCTAAAAATGTGTCCTAAAGAAATACTCAGAGCCAGCACTGATGGTCTAGTGGTTAAAAGTCGGCGCACTCTGCTTCCGCGGCCCGGGTTCAGTTCCCAGGTGTGGAACCACACCACTTGTCTGTCAGTAGCCATCCTGTGGCAGTGGCTCACATAGAAAAACTAGAAGGACTTACAACTAGAATATACAACTATGTACTGTGGCTTTTGGGAGGAAAAAAAAAAAGAGAGAGGAAGATTGGCAACAGATGTTAGCTCAGGGCAAATCTTTCTCAGCAAAAAAAAAGAAAAAAAATGAAAAGAAATACTCACAGAAGTGTGTAACAATATATATGACCAGGGATATTTTCAGCATTGTTTATGATCGTGACAAACTGGAAACAACATAAATGCTCAACAGGAGACTGAACAAATTACTGACAAACAATAAAACACTAGATAACATTTAAGAAGACTAGGTCCAAATACGCTAACATGGAAAGATGTCCAAGATATATTATAAATTGTTAAAAGCAAATTGCAAAACCTTATAAAGTATGACTTTTTTAAAAATATGCATATAGATGTATTTGCATGCATAGTGAAAATGGTTCACACCAAATCACCAAAAGGCGGTGTCCCTATAAGTAGCATTGGGGAAGGGGAAACTTTCCATTTTTACTTTATGCATATCCATATTGCATTAAGGGTGTTTTTCCCAATAACCATGGATTATTTTTATAATTGTTTAAACACAAATTTACCCCCAAAAAAGGCAAAAAGAAAAAAAAAAGATGAACACAAATCTACGTTATACACCCGACAAGAGGTTAGGTACTAATTTGCCCACTTGATTATCAAGCAGTTGGGACATAGGCTTGAGCACAGGGCCTGATTAGGCTGTCCTGTGGCTTTGTCTCGTGAGAGTTTCCAACTCTGTTTTTCTCTGTGGGATCCACACAAGATGTTCAATTAGTCATAGCCGTTGAGGCCGGGGGGTGATAAAATGGGCAAGGGAGTGCGGAGGGTGCTGGCCCAGACCAGGATGAAACCAAGCAAACTCCGCCTCCCAGATCCTTAATATCCACCAAGGCCCCACCAACCTCACTTCCTGTCAGGAAACCCTTCCAGAGGGTGCCGGGCTCCCTCTTACCTCTCATCCCCCAAACGGTATTGGACCTCTTCCCAGTTCTCACAGTTTAGTCCTAAATTATTCTGTAGCATTTTAGTCTTCCCTGTCCAACAGCTGAGAACCTCAGGGGCAAGCAGAAATGCGTGATGACATTTTAGGATCACTGAGAAGATCCTAGTCTTTTCCCCCGTCTCACATCCTCCATTATCCAAGAGTCTGAACGTTTGAATATTATTTTCCTTATATTAAAGCTTTAAGACAGACAAAAAATGCAAACACCTTTGGGAGGCACAGTCTTATTCTGTGCGCTGACAGTGCCACCTAACCAGGAATAAAGGATTCAGGGAAGGAGTTGAATCAGGGCTTGGTGGGGGAAAGGGAATGGATACTAAAGCCTGGAAGGAGGGTGGGTAGGAAGCCCTGAGGAGAAGAACGAAGCTGGGAGCAGCAGAGGGAGCCCTCCTCTACCTCACCAGGATCGCAGGGGCTGGCCCACTAGCCGGCATCAGGCCTTCTGCATCTGAAACCAGAGAGCCAGACCAGTGCCCATGCTCACAAAGGCTGTGCTCCGGAAGAATGGGAAAGAATGGGACACGGGGCAGGGGAGGGGGACGGACACAAAGGGAGGATGACAGCGCTCAGCACTCAAATAGGGTGACTGCAGCAGAGTTCTCAGCCCAGTTGCCTGAGGAACATATTACAAATACAGATGCCTGAGCCCTGCCCCAAATATTCGAATTCGATAGGCCTAGCATGAGGCCCAAATATGGGGAGTTTGAAAAAGCCGCCAGGTGATGCAGACCCACCGACCAGAAATGACTAAGTTAGAGGGAGGCGTTTATACTCACAGACTCAGAAGACAGGAGACACACAGAAAGGGCGCAAGCCCCCAGCCCAGGGTCACCAGAGGGGTATTGGCACGTCTGGACCAATAGGTGGGGACAAACTTCAGATGCCCAGCGACCTGAAACAGCCCCTTGGCTCTCGAAACGCTTGCCTTTCCTAACCCTGGAGGATGACATCTTGGGGGGAAAAGAGCAAATTCCACCAGCAGGAACCTTAAGGACAAACAGGCCCACCTCAGCTGCCCGTGCCATGCCAGTGGCCCAGGAAAAGCTTGTACTCTTCGTGCCCTTGTGCACCTTCTGAGCCATTTCCTGGACTTTGAAATGAGCTCTTTACATGGGCAAAACAAAGTGAAGAGTTGAGGAGAATTTCCACATAAATAAAGCCAACTTCAAATTCGTTTGTTAAAGAACCACGCTCCCATTAGCAGAGCCAAGATTCACTGGCTATCTGCATTCAACTTTATTTTGTCTTTGGAAATTTGGGATGAACTGAGATAAAAACAAATATTTTTAATAACACTCCCACGCCAAAAATCCGGTCCAGCAACCAACAGCTTTATTCAGTTACAGGGGAGAGAGACATTGAGAGGGAGAGAAGAGCATTGACTGCTTGAGTTCCCTTGTATTTCTCTTGGAAATAATATCTTTAGCCATTCAAACACCAAATAGAAAATATTTTTCAAATGTATTTACAGATGAGCCGCCAGCCTCTTCCTCCTGAAGAAGTCAATCAAATCCATGAGGACTGCAAACACATGGGGCTTCTAATTGGCAAAGGAGGCATTTTTTTTCAGGTAAGAGAATGGCTGGTCTTTATCTATCACTTTAGGTAGGTGTCTCTGTGATGTCACAACGCTGATCACTTTTCTTCACGGCTATGCTAGGGGACCCAGCCTCACCTCCTCTAGGCGTGGCGCTATTTCAAAAGAAAGAGGCAGTGAGGCCTTCAGGCCACCAGGGGGCGCTGTCTTAAATGGTTTGGTTATCGAGGTTCTGTGCCGAACAGATACAGAGGACAGTGTGACAAGGCAGAAAAAGACAGACAAACTAGAGGATTTACAGTATAGGTCATAATAGAATCATAACAGTCATGCAATAGATAGTTTGTCTCATGTATGAATTTGTTCTAACCCCTGTGAGAGCAACCCTAGTCGTTCTTAACTCAGCCCTGGGCTCTGACTTTGTGAACCCTAAACCTGCTAAGCCTTGGTGGCTGCTGTGGCCGGGAGCAACCTAACAGTACTGGCAGGCCCAGGTGACCCTGCATGGGACGTGGGGGACCACCCTGGTCGGGGCCCTAATGCAGAACGCAAAATCAGCCACTCTCTCAGGCTGGGAGATGCAGACACCAAGCTCTCCCCGCCCCCTTCCTGGAAAAGCCCTGTACAGCTCCGCAGTCAGGACCCTGTGTGGCCCCGCCCCGTGGGCATGGGCTGCTGCTGCTGCTGCTGTTAGTAACGCGATCTACGCTAAATCCCTCACACCAGCAGGACCCTCACCAGAGATCGGCTCCACGCCCGCGATTTAAGATTTAGGGTAACTTCTACTCCTCCCCTAATTTGTTCTTACCCCTTGTCATCCTTCTTTCCCGTTTTAAACGTCCTCCTCCTCAATCATTCGTCCCAGTTTCCCTGCTCCATTCCTGCCTCTCACTCCATTTGAGTGAACGCTCTTGCCTCGTACTGCTCAGAGAAGATTGAAGCTATTAGCAAGATCTCCATATAAATCACTGTCCCCACATCCATTTCTTACCTCCTTTTCCGAAGGTTCAGAGAATGAGGTGTCTCTCCTGTTCAGATCCACATCTTCCACCTGTGCTCTTAACCCTCGACAGTTCTTCCACCTCACCCAAGGAAACATGTCGGTGTTCTCTTGTATCTGCAACTTTCCCTCAACTTTTCCTCAGCCTGTAAACAAACAGGCTTAAACCTCTCCCAGCCCAAACCAACCCCCTCAAACAAAAACAGAATGAGCACTTTTGTTGGGACGTCCTCGGAGAGTTTTTTCTAGTCCCGGTCATAAACATTTTTCTGTACAAATCAGACAGAGTAATGATTAAAAATCCTAAGATGCACAACTTATAAAGACCTAAAACAATTAATTATTTACTTGCTCAGTTATTCTTTAGTTATCTGGCAAAACATTTAAATGCTAATAGAATAGCAGTTGCTATTATGGGTGCCAAAGCTACAATGATAAATAGGATCTGATCCCTCCTGTCCTGGTGCTGCCAAGAGAGAAAGACATATAAACAGCAAATTACATTACAATGTAGCAAGCTCATCTATAGCTGTAATAAAAAGAGGTATTAAAGGAGGAAGGAGGAAAGAGAAGAGACCCCTAGGCCAGGCTTTCTGACTAGGCTGAGCCTTAAACAATGAGATAAACACCCAAAGCACACATAGAACCATGGCAGAGTGCAAAGAGCTACATGCACACCAGTGTGGCCGGAGCATAAACCTGGAGGCAATGAGTGGTAAGAATAAAAAGCTTTGCTACTTGTCAGGCGCTGTTCTAAACACCATACCTGTATGAACTCATTTAATGCTTTCCACAAGCCTATAAAATAAATACTATTATTATCCTTATTTCACAGATGAAGAAAAAAGGACATAGAGAGGTTAAGTAAATTGCCAAAGTCACACAGCTAGTAAGTGGCAGAACCAAGATCCAGACTCAGGCCTTCTGATTTCTGAATCTGTCCTCTGAGGAGGATAAACCTGAGGGGACAAGACTAGAGGCAGGGAGTCCAGGTGGGGGCTGATGATGCTGTTTGAACTTGAGCTGTCGTAGTAGAGACAGAGGAGATATTCAGAGAACAATTCTGGAAGTGTGAAATGCACAGGACTTGGATATGAAGAATGAGGGAGAGGCAAGGATGAATTCCTCACATCTAACTTGGTTTAGGGAATGCGAGGATGAGTTCAGCTTTCAACAGTCTCTGTTTGAGGTGTTTATGGATATCCGTTTCTTTAGACAAGTCTGTAGGTCAGAGGAAAGAACTGAGGTGAAGATCATGATTTGGGATTTGGGAGTCATCAGCATGTAAGTGGTGAGAGGGGGAAATCTCCTGGGAAGTGCATCTAGATGAAAAGTACTGTGAGATGAGGATAGAAACCTGGGTAGCATCAACATTTAAAGGGCAGGGGGAAGAAAAGGTGCCTAGGCGGAGACAAAAAAGGGCAGACAGGTGTGAGAAGAGCTAGGACAGTGTGGAGTCACCAAAGCAAGAGATTGGAGAGGTCCAGGAAGAGGGAGGGACCAAATGCAGTAGAGAAGGCCAGGAAGGATAAGGGCTGAAATATGCCCATTGGATTCTGCACTTAGCAGAACACTGGCAACGTTAGCTAGAATGGCGTCAGAAGGTTGACAGGGTCAGAAACCAGACTGCAGAGGGTTAAGATGTGAACAGAAGGAGGGCAGAGTGAAAAATAACGGCCAATAAGCATCAACCAGTCTTCTTAGTAAATTTGGATAAATGAAGAGGATAGCATTTGTGCGGTAGCTAGAAGGGACCAAGGGGGTCAACACATTTTTATTTGGGTTATGAGAGCCTTAAGCCTGCTTTTTATAGGCTGAAGGGAAGTTGAAGAGAAGTTGAAGATGCAAGAGCACACAGGAATGTTTCCGAGAGAGAAGGTGATGGGAGTGTCAAGGGCACAGGTGGAAAATTTGGAGTTGAATAGTAGAGACACCTCATTCTCTGCACCTTCAGGCAAGGATATAAGAATGGAGGTGGGAGCAAACAAGTTTGTAGAAAGATCTTGCCTGACAGCTTCTGAAAAGCATGAGGCAAGATTGTCTATGAAATAGAGTGAAAGGCGTAGGAGTTGAGCAAGGAAGAGGAGAAGAATGAAAAAAGTCTAGAATGGAAAAGGAAGCTCACGGAGGACAAGAAAAATTTAGGGGACCAGCAGAAGTTAGAGACCCTGCATATCTAGTGGCCAGTCTGCCCAGGGAGTGATTTTCTCAGCTATCTATGTTGGAGCAAAGCACTTCAATTATAGCTTCGATCAGGGCTGGGACCTTGCAGCGTGGGTGCAGCAGCAGAAGGACGGAAGAGTAAGTGAGGGGGCAGGTGGGAGAGTAGTTCAGACAATCCACCATGTGCTCCGAGCAGGGTAGGAAAGGAAGCAAGAGAGCTGCGTGGGGCGATGAACCTGAAGATAATGGAGGAATGATGAGACTGACATCTTCATGAAAAGGGCAGGTGCAATGGGAATCAGATATGGAGTTGTTCCTGGTGAGGAGGCGGCTCATGGTGCTGGCCTTGGGTGTGAATGGATGCAGAGGAGCAGAAATGAAGGTTCTGGGAGTTGTGGCAATCAAGAAACTGAGAAGGTAGTTTGTTGGGTTGTACACATGAACATGGAGATGACCTCAGGTGATGGCGGAAATGGAATGTTGATAAGTACCTCAGACCACAGCGAAGGTGGTGGAAGGACCAGGAGGTGAGCAGGTGACCAAAAGGAAAAGGGGAAGAGCCAGATGGCACCAGAATTTTTACAGGATGGATGAATGGCCTAGATACAGCATTGGGGAGAAAGGAGGAGACTAACCCATGTGGGGAGCGTTAAGAAATGTCATAAAAACAAGGTTTTGGATTCTTAGTTTAATGCGTTTCCTCGAAGTCATATTTGATTCTGTGATGATCCATTGCTGTGTTTTCCTTTCTCTCCTCAGACATTCCGCATTGCGCCCTCGATGTGCATCACTAAACCAGAAGTTGATTTTGCAGTGGAAGTATTTCGTTCTGCCTTAATCCAACACGTGGAGAGAAAAGCTAAATGAAATTTTTAAAAATAAAAAACCACAAGCCTCAAGAACTTCCCACTTACGTTCAAGGGTTAATTTGGGGAATTCCAGAACCACTGGCATAAGTTGTAAAAGACATGGTTCACTGCCTACTAGCCATATTTGTGGACAGAGCCCCTGTTATCTTAGTTAAGAAGTCTATCCTTCAGGAAAGGACCTCTATCCCTAGCTCAGAGAATAAATCAGAGAATAAATTAGTTTAGGTTAGTTATGGTAATTTGATTCCCCTTTGCAGTGACTGGTTTATGCATGACATGTGACATATTTTTGGACAATGAATCGAGATGTACAGTTGGCCCTCTGTATCTGCAGGTTCCACATCCACAGCTGCAACCAACCGCAGATTGAAAGGTCTACTAGGGTAGCCTTTGTACTGAGCATATACAGACTTTTTCTCCTTGTCATTATCCCCTAAATGATATAGTATGACAGCTATTTACATAGTATTTACATTGTATTAGGTATTATGAGTAATCTAGAGATGATTTAAAGTATACAGGAGGATGCGTGGGTTATATGCAAATATTACACCGTTTTATATGAGGGACTTGAGCATCCACAGATTTTGGTATCTGTAGGGGGTCCTGAAACCAATCCCTCGTGGATCCTGTATTTGATAGTAACCTTTCTATAACTATAAGTGAGAAATCAGTACTACTTGTCATAACTGGAAAGTAATCATAAAAATAGAGTGAATACAATGCCACATAATTCAGGTCTAGCAAGACGCGGTTGCTTGCAGATGGTCTCAGCTTGAGGCCATTCTCTCTTTAAGAAGGAGATTAGAGAGTATTTGAGGAGTGTCAACAGATACTGGTAAACCAAGACCCTCTCCTTAACACAAACAAAAGAGGGCCCACAGAACTGGAAGGGAAATAACTTTCTCAGCATGCAGTTTGATGTTTATTTAAACTGGGTCCCAGTTTGAAGCCCTGTCTTAATGGTCTGCCCCCTGAGTTGTCTGTTACACTAACACATCCTACACCTCACTGCCAGATTTGTCTCCCTTGGGCGTTGACTTAAACATGGCATTCTCTTTTACAAACCTTCTAGTTGCTCCCCTTCGTCCCCTGGATAAGATCAAAACCCCCTTAACAAGTAGCTGAGTGCCCTCTAGTAACCAATATCCAAATAGAACAAACACTTTAGAGATGCTCTGTTTTGGCACAGTGGAAAGATTATTGGATTAAAAGTCAAACGACCTGAATTCTAAACTCACTTCTTCCATTTATCTGCTATAGATGAACTTGGGCAAACCTTTTAACCGCTTTTTAACCTCATTTTGTTCCCAGGCATATCAATACTTGCCCTTCCTACCTCCTGAGTTGTCTTGGGAATCAAGTGAGGTAGTGGATGTAACCATGCTCTGTGAACTAATGAACTATGCAGATAGAAACTTCTTCCCTTCAAGCTACATTTCTCTTCTTCCCTTCACTACAAAATCTCCCAAGAGCAGTTTTTATGCTCCACTTATCCTTCTCTCCCTCTCAACCACTAGGATCTCATTCCTGCCTCTCATTCCTTGGAAACTGCCTTCTCAAAAAGCCACCAGTGACTTCCTTATGGTCAGAAATTAGTGTCTCCTTTGAATGTTCTTCCCAAACAACTGCTCCTTCTTGAATAAGTTTTCCTTGGCTTCTGCAAGGTGGTCCTAATATCTCAGATAGCTCCTTCTCAGTCTGTTTCCTGGCAGCTCCTCAGTTACAAGGTTCTGTCCTGGGCCACCTCTTCTTCTATGCTATACTTTCTCCTGTAGATAACCTCATTCACTGTGAAAATTTCACCTATCTTGACTATAGGTGATGACTTCCAAATATTCATCTTCAGTCTCAACTTTTTTTCTGAGCCCCAACTCCAAGATTCTAGCTATCTGTGTCTTCATTTTGATGTCACAAGGACACTTCAAATTCCACAGATCTGGGCCTGCCCAGTGACGCAGCCGTTAAGTTCGCACGTTATGCTTCAGTGACCCAGAGTTCGCCAGTTCGGATCCTGGGCATGGACCTACTCACTACTCCTCAAGCCATGCTGAGGTGGCATCCCACATAGAAGAAGTAGAGTGACCTACAACTAGGATATACAATTAGGTACTGGAGGCTTTGGGGAGAAAAAAAGAGGAAGATTGGCAACAGATGTTGGCTCAGGGCCAATCTTCCTCGGGGGGGGGGGGGGGAATGCAACATACTAACACAAATCACACTAAATATCTCTCTTCCAATGAATCCTTTCTTGATTAATGGCGCCCTTTTTGTCTCTGGCTCACAATTTAGGGCATTATTTTCCTCCAAGTTATCTTTTTGCCCTTCATATGACTAAGTCTCATGAATACTTTCTCCAACATAATTTTTCCAATATGGCCCATTTATACCAAAACTGCTTTATACCAAAACTGGGCCATCATCATCTCTCCTAACTATTTAAACAGCCTCCTAAATGATATTCTGGACTCCTTCCCATTCCATTCTCTACACTGATACCAAAGTCACTTATTTAAAGGATAAATAAGACACATCTCTCACCTCTTGAGGGCTCCCTATTGCCCATGAAACAAAGTCCAAACTCCACCTATGATGGCCTTCAAGAGCCTTCACAATTTGTCCCCAAACCAACTTTTCAAGCTTTACTCACATTGCTCTTTCTATGTCATGCTCATTGTTTATTTGCTCATATAGTTCACTCCACTTACAACATTCTTCTTCTCTTCTTTGTCAATGGAAATTATGGAGTCAGGGAGATTGGACAAGAAAACCAACACTTACTTCTTTGTTATTCTTCAAAGCCTTCCCATTTTCAATATTCCTTTTCTTTTAAGATAAAATAAAAGGGAAGAACACTGAAAATAAAGCTTATGGTAATCATTTAGGAATTTAGCCAAATAGGAAGAGGAAACAATAAAACACAAATTGAAAACAAAACAAAAACATTTTTATGCTCAGGCCAAGGTCCCTGCCAGTGCCAGGACATCCCGTCCTGGAAGAAGGGGGCTGAGGGATTTAGTTGTTCAGATAAACTCATAGAAAATATTTCTTATGGCTTCCTAAGTCCTACAGGGTCTTGCGTATACTTAATAGTATACACTCTGTTACTCTCCCACCTCCAAGGACATTGGAGAGTAAAAGCCAGCAATGGAATTCCCAAAGGGAGCCAGGTCCTGGGCCTCGTTTCTTGACTATGAGGGTTGTGTGGCTCTATCCCAGTGCCTGTTGATCAGGATAAACCGCTCCTCTTTCTTGAAGAGCAGTTGGGGATTGAAGATGCACAAGCCACCAGAGGCATGGAGCATAAATGTCAATAATTACGGCCTTAGAGAGTGTATGGCCATCCATTTCTTTCACAAGTTTATAAACATGATGGGTTCCTACCTCTTTCCATTTGGAGCCGTGGGCAGGAGTTTAGCACCACCATCTTCCTCCCTTCCATTTTCTGCTCTACCCACAGGAGGTGGGATGTAAGCCAGATTACATAAGGCAAGGAGCCCACATTCTTGCCAAGCTCTTTTTTATTTCCTTTCTTCTTAAAACTCTCTAAAGTGAAGATAATGAACACTCAGCTCAAGTAAACTTTTTTCCGCACAAGGAACATATTGACAGTTAATCATATGATTAGAATATAACATTAAAATGTTGGCAACTGCTTAAAAACCCTTGAAATGCCAATCTACTCAGGAAGGAGTAATTAAAAAAAAAAATCACATCAAGGTTTGGTTGTACCATTAATAATAATAAATATAAAGAGATGTAACATAACACATAAATTGGTAATGCACTGGTAAACTATGCTCTTATTTGTGTTATAAAGCTCCATCTTTTACATCAGTGTAGTTTTTAATTTTCCGGCAATTCAAGCTAAGCTCAAAAGGTATCTCTAAAGTATGGAAGGATTTAATTCTTCTTCCACCTTTAAATCCCACTTAAATCTCACCTTTCCTACAAAGAACAACCAAAGAATACTAGAAAACATCACAACCTTTGCCACTTCACCATTGGAGTGTTAACGCCAGAGCATCATAGTCGTCGTTTGAAGCAGGTTGAACGCTGCTGGGCCCAACATCAGCAGCTTGCTCTGGGTTACTGAAAGCTGAAGCCTCACTTCCAAATGAGGCACAAACAGTAAAAATGGCACAGCTTTGCCCCATTAAAAATGGGAGTAGTAGAATACAACACCACTAAGTATCTCAACAAAAACAAAAGGTCTGCCTAACTTAGCAAGAGTGAAGACACAGAAACAAAAGCTTAATTATACCAATCCCTTTAGGTGTAGTTAAGATAAAGTAGGTAACCTTGTGTCTGCTTGATGGCAGATGTAGGGAGTGTTTGGTAGAACTGAAGGCATTGTGCTATTAATCCATGATGGAGAACAGATGTCAAGAACACAATTTAATACGATTTAATCAAGAACTGGTTGGGGCGGGTCATTACAGACAGCAGCTAATGAAAACACAAACTTTTAATTAGATGGGACAACACGATGCAATGGAGGGAGCCTACACAAGCTCTCCACTTGACTGGTTTGGGACAAATTAACCTCTCTGAGCTGAAACTTCCTTGGGTCCAAAAAGAGGATAATATAACCCCATGGAACCCTTGTGAGGATTTAAATAAGAAAATACACTGGTAGCTGCTCAATATTAATTCTTTCCTTAGCATCGCTTTCCTTTGGACGCAGAACTTCCTTAGTCGGCACCTGGGTCTCACCATCTTGGGCTAGTGTTTATTCTTGTGTGTACATCTTATCTTATCTCCCTAGCTAGACTCTACACTACTGGCAGGGTGGCTTTGTCTTTTCCATCCTCACGTACTTAAGGCCTGATGCAGTGCTCCTCACAGAAAGGCAAAAACTAACTCCTAATGGTGCTGTGTGCATTTTATCTGTAGATGCTACAGTGTCACCAACAGTTTAAGGCAGCAATTAACCCATCTGAAATAAACAATAGCCATCTGATAAGAGTTTTTATGTGTGTGTGTGTGTGTGTGTGTATTCCAAAATATGTATTATATATATTTAGAAACATATAATATGTAATGTAAAGAAATACATATTTAGAAATATTATATATATATTTATATATATATGTATATAGTAAATGGTAAATCTCTGGTAATAAAATACCAGAGATTATTTTAGAAGAAAAGGAAACCACTCTTGGACAAACTGTGAGAAGGCTAGAATAACGCAGGAGGGATTGAGAGGGTTCGCAGATATCTCTTATTCATTCTCCAAGGGGGTGTTGCAAATCTTTGCTCTCTCCTTCAGGCCCCTAATTCATACCCCTGCCCTTCTCACTCTCAATAAGTGACTTTGCATTTCCTTTATCAGAAAAACTTTGAAGCCATCCGGCAAGAATTCTGATCATTTCAATCTCCTGCTTAATATCTTTCAATGCCTTCCTACTGGTCTGTCCCTTGCTGTGCCTCCCAGCCTAGTGTCCCTGTGCCTTTCGCTGGCCATCTGCCCTCCAGTCTCCTGCCTATCTCAGGGCTTCCGCACGCCGTCTTCTCTCGCCTGCAACCCTACGCTCCCCAAGTCCCCAGGCGTCACCTGCTACCTCTTCCTCGTCCTTTACGGAGCCAATATCCACGTTCAGGGTCAGGTCATTATTTCACATAAATCTTTGCCCTTCGCCCTGCATATTCTTCAAGATCTTCCTGCAGAAATTGTTCATTCTCTGCTGGATTTTCAACTTCTACATTCTTCTTCTTTCTTCCCCTCAGCCTATAACCATGCTTGTCTCGCCCATTAAAAAAAAACAAAAATCTTCCTTCAAATATTTATCGTCTTCCTAAAAATGATGCTGCTGGGAAAAAATTGTGGGCTCCCATGAACCTATTCTTGGAAAAGTGACCAATAATCCCTCTGATGGTTAATTTTATTTGGCCGCTTGACTAGGCCATGGGACGCCCAGATATCTTGTTAAACATTATTTCTGGGTGTGTCTGTGAGGGTGTTTCTGGAAGAGATTAGCGTTTGGGTTGGTGGATTGAGGAAAGCAGATGGCCCTCCACAATGTGGGTGAGCATCATACAGTTTGTTGAAGAACTGAATTGAAAAGGCAGAGGAAGATTGGATTTGCCCTCTCTGCCTGACCACTTGAGCTGGGACATCGATCTCCTCCTGCCCTCAGCATTCTTGGTTCTCAGGCCTTCAGACCCAGACCAAATCTACACCATGGCTCTTGTGGCTCTCAGGCCTTCAAACGACACAACTGGCATTTCTGGATCTCCAGCTTGCAGACAATAGACTGTGGGACTTCTCAGGCTCTGTAATCATGTGAGCCAATCCTTATAGTAAATATATATATATTTATATATAACTATATATATATCTACATAGATACATATCTACATAGGATGTCTATAGCTATATATAGCTACATAGTTATATATATATCAGCATGTATGGATATATACACATTTCTTTGTAGATAGATATATAGCTATAGATAGATAGATAGATATATAGCTATAGATAGATAGATAGATATAGATACAATTGGTTCTGTTTCTCTGGAAACTCTGACTAACACAATCCCATAACTGCCAAATTCAACAGAAAAGCTTCAGCCCTTGCCTTACTTGACATCTCTGTGGCAGCTGAGACTATTGGTCATGCTCATCTTCTAGAAATTCTCTCCCCCTCTGCTTTTTTTTTAGTGGCTCCACAGTCTTCCATTCTTACCACCTCTTGAGTCCTTTGCATTCTTGTGCATTGGTTTTTGTTTAGTTTGCTCCCCAATGCTGGTGTACTCAGAGATTTTTACTGGATCTCTGTTTTTTCCCTCTCTGTATACTTTTTCTTGATGATTTCATCTATTATCCATGATGTCTTTACTATCTAGGTGCTAAAGATTCCCAAACATATCTCCAGGGAAACCTCCCCCTGGCTTACAGACTCACATTGTCAGCAACTCCTTGAACATTTTCCCCTGGGTACCCACTACACTGTCTTCCTCCTCCCTGGAGCACATATGCTTTGCTGGCCTCAGGAGACATTGACTGAACCAACTGCCTTCTTGCTGTAGGTGGCTGGTACCAGCAATTCCCCCACCCACCCAAGCCAGTCTTAACCAAACTTCTGAGTGTTGCTTGCCTCCCTGCCATTCCTCTGTGCCACCCCCTTTACCTGCTGATCACAGCTTTCTTGCATTCTGTACCTGCCCCAGCCCTGGCTGTCATGGCTGATTGGGAGTTTCATCGCTGGCCATTGGCATACGTTGGGCCTTCTTTGTCCTGCCCATTGCTCTGGTCCCTTCCTTGTCACATTGCCCAGGTTGACAGTCAATACCTCATCCGCACCCATGCAAGAGTTAAACAGTGGTTGTTCCTGTTATCTAACTCTCTCTCTGCCCTAGCTAAAAGCCCCAACTTGCAGGCATCATTGATTGCCAGTTGAAGCAAATTTTTTAAAAAGCAAGAGGTAGGAGGAGAGAGTGGAAATTATGCCAGAAATAAAATATTCTTAGGATTTTTGCCTTCCTGTGATGGTACTGGGGATGAGGCACGTCAATATAGTAAGTGAACTCTAGCAGAGGTGTCATTAAAAACCAGTGTTGCAGCTAAACTGGTCTCCAGCTAGTTCCTTTTAGCACTGCTACCTGCTAGGACCTGGCACACAAGATTGATCCATGCTCCTTGGGTGGTCCTGTGCCAGTTCCACCAACCACGGCAGGAGGGCCCTCTTTATTCTTGGTAACACCCCTGGAGTCAACTCCTAGCCCCTGGGAACCATCTCCAGTAACCCCCCTGCTTCCTTCTTTTTAGCAACATCCCACCTTCTATCCTCTTTTTATTAGGGAGCCCCTTCTCTTCCCAGGAGCATTGCCTTCCTCTACCTATCCACCTCTTCTCATACTTCTTCAAGCAGAATCTTTACACCCAGCATCACCTCCCCCCTTACTCCTCTAACCCTTCCAGATGATTGTGGGAAGAGGTGGTGGGTTTTGGTACAAGGAAGCAAGATGTATTTTCATTCAATCCTTTTAATGTAGCAAAGAAAGGGAAAACAGTTGAGTTTCTGTATGAAACTTGTAAAGACTCAGATTTTGCCACTCTTGAAAATATCTTTCAGAAATGCATGCTGTTTGGGTGCACAAATTTTTTTTTTAACAGTTTATTTATTTATTTATTTATTTATTTATTTATTTATTTATTTATTTATTTAGTGAGGAAGATCGGCCCTGAGCTAACATCCATGCTAATCCTCCTCTTTTTGCTGAGGAAGACGGGCTCTGAGCTAACATCTATTGCCAATCCTCCTCCTTTTTTTTTGTTTCCCCAAAGCCCCAGTAGATAGTTGTATGTCGTAGTTGCACATCCTTCCAGTTGCTGTATGTGGGACACGGCCTCAGCATGGCCGGAGAAGCAGTGCATCGGTGCGCGCCCGGGATCCGAACCCGGGCCGCCAGTAGCGGAGCGCGCGCACTTAACCGCTAAGCCACGGGGCCGGCCCCCCTGGGTGCACAAATTTAAACGAATATATTTGAAAAAGAAGAACAGAGTTGGAGGACTCACATCTCCTGATTTCAAAACTTACTACAAAGCTACAGTAATCAAAACAGTGTGGTACGAGCATAAGAACAGACATATAAGCCAACAGAATAGAATAGAGAGCCCAGAAATAAACCCTCATATATATGGTCAATTAATTTTGGACAAGGGTTCCAAGACCATTCAATGGAGAAAGGAAAATCTTTTAAACAAATGGTGGTGGGAAAACTGGATAACCACAAGCAAAAGAATGAAGTTGGACCCTTCCCTTAAAACATATACAAAAATTAACCCAAAATGGATTAAAGACTTAAACATGAGAACCAAAACTGTAAAACTCTTAGAAGAAAACATAGGTAAAAATCTTCACGACATTGGATTTGGTAACGATTTCTTGGATGTGGCAACAAGAGAAAAAATAGATAAATTGGGCCTATTCAAAAGTAAAAACTTTTGTGCATCAAAGGGTACTATCAAGAGAGTGAAATGACAACCCACAGAATGGAATATTTGCAAATCATATATCTGATAAGGGCTAAATATCCAGAGTATATAAAAAAACTCCTACAACTCAATAACAATAACAAAACAACCCAATTCAAAAAAGGGCAAAAGACTTGAATAAACATTTCTCCACAGATGATATATAAATGGCCAATAAGCACATGAAAAAATGCTCAACGTCACTGGTCGTTAGGGAAAGGCAAGTCAAAACCACAATGAGACATGACTTATACCCATTAGAATGGCTATTATTAAAAAGAAAAAAAGAAACAGATAATAAGTGTTGGTGAGGATATGTAGAAATTGGAATCCTTGTGCATTGCTGGTGGGAATGTTTTCCATTATGGAAAACAGTATGGCAGTTCCCCAAAAAGTTAAACATGTGATCCAGCAATTTCGCTTTTGGATATATATCCAAAAGAATTAAAAGCAGGAATTCAAACAGGTATTTGTACAACCATGTTCATAGCAGCATAACTCAGAATAGCCAAAAGGTAGAAACAACCCAAATGCTGTCACTGGATGCATGGATAAACAAAAGGTGGTATATATATACAATAGAATAGTATTCAGCCTTAGAAAGGAAGGAGGCCGGCCCTGTGGCTTAGCGGTTAAGTGCTCGCACTCCGCTGCTGGCGACCCGGGTTCGGATCCCGGGCGCGCACCGACACACCGCTTCTCCAGCCATGCTGGGGCCGCATCCCACTTACAGCAACTAGAAGGATGTGCAACTATGACATACAACTGTCTACTGGGGCTTTAGGGGGAAAAAAATAAATAAAAATCTTTAAAAAAATAAATAAAAAATAAAGAACAGAGATCTGTTAAAAAAAAAGAAAGAAAGGAAGGAAATTCTGACTCATGTTACAACATGGACGAACCTTGAACACATTATGCTAAGTGAAATAAGCCAGTCACAAAGGACAAATATTGTATGGTACCGCTGATATGCGGTACATAGAGTAAGCAAATTCACAGAGACAGAAAGTATAAGAGAGGTTACCAAGAATTTCCAGGAGAAGGCAATGGGAAATTATGGTTTAATAGATACAGGGTTTCTGTTTGAAATAATGAAAAAGTTCTGAAAATGGATAGTGGTGATAGTTGTGCAACTTTGTGAATGTGCTTAATGCCACTGAACTGTACACTTAAAAAAGATTAAAATGGTAAATTTTACAACAATTTTTTAAATTTTTGAAAAGAACATATTCATGTATAGGGCATATTTCTTCCAGCAAGGATAGAGTGAAGGATTAATAGAGAGATTTATATCACATAAATGAATGGAATGACAGAAAGATTTAGTTGCTTTAAAGCAAATAGGCCTCACTTCTCCTTTTCTAGGTGGGAAAAAAATGTTCATTGTAGCACAGAGAACTCAGGTCTTTTCTTCATGTGTGGGTTTCTTAATACCAGATGTCTGGTCTCAAATCATTCTTGGAACAAGGAAATGTCCCTTGTTTTACATTTATTTATATAATATATATATAAATAAATGTAAGCCCCAGCGTGCTTGGTTCACTGCCCACTGAGCGCCATTCCCAAAGCAGAGGAGAATCTTTTCCCCGAAGCAAGTTCTCTCATCTGTAAAATGAGCAGGTTAAACTAGATAAACTCGAAGGTCCGTATCAGCTCTAGCATTTCGCTACTCTCTGAAATGTTAAAGAAGTAGCAGGGCACAGTAAGAGGGCTTTAATATAGGCTTTCCTGGAAACAGAGCTGAAGTAAGCGAGTTCTTGAAGTGTCTGAGCCCTGTGACTTCGGGGTATTGCATACTTGTTCAACCCCGAATTCTAAGGTCTCCCGGCAAACAGGCATGTTCCTGAGTGGCTGAAAGGATGCCGGAGTGGTGCTAATGATGTGGGAAATTGGAAAGTGAGTCTCGCAGACCAAGGAATACGGAAGACTTTCTTTCCTTGAAGGCATCAGTGAACACCTGAGGCTTCTGTTGAATGCTCCAGACCAGGCATAGGCTTGGCTGAGAGCAAGCTTCAATAAATCTGTACTGATTATGGTTTCTTGGCATTCTGCCAGTCAATCCGCTCTTAGGTTACATTGTTTTTCATCCTATGATGAAGTTCTTATGGCACATAAGGTAAGTCCCAGTCACAACTAATAAATGATTAAGATGAAGGGGAAATTTAGCTTAATAAGCTTACTATGCATCAAAAATAAATAAATAAAGGGGCCAGCCTGGTGGCATAGTGGTTAAATTCATGCTCTCTGCTTCAGCGGTGGGGGGTTCCCAGGTTCGGATCCTGAGCGTGGGCCTACACACCACTCAAAAGCCATGCTGTGGCAGCGTCCCACATACAAAATAGAGGAAGATGGGCACAGATGATAGCCCAGGGCCACTCTTCCTCAAGTGAAAAGAGGAAGATTTGCAACAGGTGTTAGCTCAGGGCCAATCTTCCTCACCAAAATAAATAAATAAATAATGAATAGATAAATAAATAAAGCTTTAGATGTTAAAGCATCCACAGAGGAAATGAATCAATTCCAAAAATTCCAAAATACACTAATTTTAAAATGTATAATGATATTATTAGGGCCTCCCCAAAAGGGTGATAACTTTGGAGGAGGTCATTACTACATTCTCCGTTGAGGTATGGCTGTGCTAATACTGATAGGCTGACAAAAAATTAAACTCAAGGTTAATTAAATTTTAAAGAAAATAAGACCTGGGTCTAACAAGCTGAAGTTTCCATTTCAAAATGGATCATGGGGTCAAAGCTGACACTGCCCTTCCCTAAGCATTTCTACTTGCTCCTTGCCCTCCAGTGCAGAATAGTTTCAGGGGCAGGCTCCTCAGCAGTCATTAATGGAGTGTATCCTACCAAAAGTTCCAGTTTTGCTCTTGAGGCAGGATATAGTAAGTGTCAAATGATGGAGGAGTTCAGAGGGAGAAAAACTTACTCAGACTGAGGAGGTATTGGGAAAGCTTCGTGAGAAAGGAATCACTTGGAAAATATTGCCCTAAAGCTCAGACAACAGGGGCCCCTCCTCTGGGCCCTCTGCTTTAGAGGGGTCCTGGCCTGGCCTTCCTTTGTTCATGCCCCTCCCTAGAGACCCAGGAATCCACAAGGCCCTGAGGTCTAGACCTATAATCCAGATACCCAGGACCCCAGAATTCCAGAATCCCCTGCCCAAATGTCTCCAAGCTCACTTGCAGGGTCTACATGGGTCTCCTCCTGGGGCAGCTGCTTGCAGGGGTTTAGATGGAGCTTGGACCTGAGAGCTGGGATATCCACATGGATATACACTAAACAGGATGGAGCTGAGGGTGGGAAGAGAGGAGGATGAGAGGACAGGGGTCAGGTCTTCCCATGCCACCACTTTCTGGTAGGAAATGCAAGGAATCCGAGAACTCAAAATCTGATGCCAGCCTTTTGGGTCCTTATAAAGTTATAATTACCAAGCTAGGAGGATAAAGCATATTTAACTTAATAGTTTGTTAGCTTGATTTATAACTGAAACATTTCAACATATGGTATGTGGGTCTCCATGTGTTCTCCTCCCCCAGATCCCATCAATTCTAGGTGTGTGCCTGCACCTAAAGGATGACTTGAAGGAAGGGTAGGATTTGCAAAAGCAGACAGGAGAAGGAGAGGTTTCAGATGGGTGGGATGCAGTTAACAAAACAATGAACTCCTTATTTGGTTCCCTTGGAATGTTATTTCTCCAGCTAAATATTGCTAAGTGTCTTTAATTTCCATTGTACCTAGGTTCGGTGTTCCTAAATTTTTCAACTATTCCTAACATTACCACTCTCAATGTGCCCTCCTTTAAAAGCAGCCCCCAGAACTGAACATGAGGTGGGCAAAGCAGCACCTCCCCTGTTCTGGACTCTGCCAGGCTATTAACACATGCTAAGGGCAGCAGCCCTTGACATTCCTTTCACGCAGCCTCATGGTGATTTTGCTATCAACTCTAATCCCCACTTCATTTCCATATCTTGTAGTTAAGTTGTTTTCCCCATTCTATTTTATTCTAGTTATATTTTTAATGCAAGTCATATATCTTTCAATTACCTGCTCTTATTTTTTCCAGAACTCATCTGTAAGCACTTTTGGGTCCTGAGTCCACCATCCCATGCTTTCATTATCACCGGGGTGGAAGCCCTGGTTTGGCATCTTCCCAGGGAGGCAGTGCAGTGGTAAAGAACTTGGGGTTTGGGACCACACAGCCCGGGTTCAAGGCCCAATTCTGCCATTTTCTAGTTGTATGACCTTGAACAAGTTACCCGACCTCTTTAAGCCTCAGCTTCCTTCTCTACAAAAGGAAGCTAACAGTACTTTTCTCAAAGGAACAGACAGGATACTGTGCATGAAGTGCATGGAACATAACAGACACTCAATAAATATTAGTGACATGCCTTTCATCTTTTTTGTTGCCACAAAATTTCTGTAACTTGCAGTAAAGAATGTACTAGTTTTCTGTTCCTGCATATAGATTTCCACAACTTAGTGGCTTTAAATAACATCCCTTTGTTAGCTCACAGTTCTGTTGGTCAGAATTCCAACAGGTTCTCTGCTTAGGGTCTCACAAGGCCTAGGCTCTTATCTGGAGGCTATAGAGAAGAATCAGCTTCCAAGCTCATTCAGGTTGTTGGTGGAATTCAGTTCCTTATGGTTGTAGGACTAAGGTCTTTGTCTCCATGCTGGCTGTCAGCCAAGGACCCTTCTTACCTCCTTACAGCTACCTGCATTCTGTGACATGTGGCCTCCTTCATCTTCAAAACCAGCAACGGGCATCAAATCCTTCTTATACACTGAAATCTCTGACTTACTCTTCTGCCACCAGCTGGAGAAAATTCTGCTTTTGTGTGGGCTCATGTGATTGGATTGGACCCACCAGACAATTCCCTGTTTTAAGGAGAACTGTGCCATATAACATAACAATTACAGAAGTGATAGCTCATCATATTCACAGGTTTTGGAGATTAGGGCAAGGAATCTTGGGGGGGGCATTTTTAAAATTCTCTCTACCACAGGAATAAAATTCCAGAAATAAACAACATGTACAGCTGGTATGAAATTCCAAAAGTACGAAAAGGTAAAAAGAAAGTTTCCAGCCTCTAGCTCTTCTCCCATCGCCTGACTCATCTCACCAGGGTAGCCACTGTTAGTGTCCTTCGGCCACCATAGATCACCAATGCATCATTTTTTTTTACTTAACACTCTATCTTGCAGATCATTTTGTAGTTTGTACAGTAATTTATTGGCTCTTAATGGATATTTAGGTTATTTAGAATAGTTTGTATTTTCAAAAAAAGTCTGCAATTAAAGCTCTTCTACACAAGTGCGGATACAGCTTCAGGATACATTTCTGGAATGATCATTTTTGAGTCAAAGATTATATACATTTGTAATTTTTTTTTTTTTTGGTGAGGAAGATTAGCCCTGAGCCAACATCTCTTGCCAATCCTCCTCTTCTTGCTGAGGAAGACTGGCCCTGGGCTAACATCCCTGCCCATCTTCCTCTACTTTATATGGGACGCTGCCACAGCATGGTTTGATAAGCAGTGTGCAGGTCCTCGCCCGGGATCTGAACCCATGAACCCCGGGCTGCCGAGGTGAAGTATGCGAATTTAACCACTGCGCCACCGGGCTGGCCCCTACATTTGTAATTTTCATAGCTTCCCTGTTTTTCTGCACCTTCTCAACAGAGAATGTTTTCAAACTGCTTGAATTTTGCAGTCTAGTAAGTGAAAAATGGTATCTTTTTGCCGGTGTATTTTGATTCCGCTTACTTGAGTGAGCCTGAGCACGCTTTTTCTAAAGTAAGCAATACGTATTTCTATGACTTCCTGCTGCCGGGGCCTGCGGAGCAGCTGTTCTGGTTGCAGTCTTTGTTCTAGTTGTTGTTGCTTAAAGTACCCAAAGTTAGTTTTTATTTCTACAGCAAAAGCATCTCACTATTACAAATTATAATTGCAAAAAGTTACCCTTGGACTGCTGAGACTTGGGAGGCCCACGATATAGCTCTCTTTTTCCCACCTGGGTTCTAAACCAACTGACAGGAAATGGATTAAAGCAGATGGGCATCTAAATATCAGCTTGATTGCCCATCAGTTGAAGGTGCATGGCAATAATGGCTTCCTATCACTAAACCCCAGGGTGAGATGGAGACCACCCAATCCCAGCAGCACTGCACAGACACAGGCCTCCCCACCGCCCCACGCACCCTCCCTGCTGGCCGCCCCCTGCAAGGGCAGAGTCTTTCCTGCTTTGCTCCCCTCACTGTGGGTCTGGATCAGACCAGAGCACTCACACTCCGCAGGCACACAGGCCAATCCCAGGAAGAAGAGGAGCAGGGGGCAAAGCCACCCATGCCCAGTTCCTCTCCCAAACCTACCAAGCAAATTACCACACATTCTCCTCTAAGGCCAGATGAGTATAGGGACAGACAGAGGCTGGACAGTTATGCTCAACAGCACTGGGAGAGGAGTGAATCACCCCCACAATTTGTACTAGTATAACGCTGCTTTGAGGCTGTCTCTTACAAAGTATGGGAGGGTTTGAGAAAAATATTAGGAAGCTGGTGAATTTCAAATTTCCTTTTCAAAAACAAATGAATTGGAGGCTTCCCTAACCCCAAAGCTGCATGATTTCACTCTAGAAGGGCCGTGTCGACACTGATGGAGGAACTTGGGTTCAGTCCAGAGCCTGATAGAGAGCAGTAGGTAGGCACAAAGCTCATGGTTTGGGTATTCAAGAAGATTTAATAGTACAGCTTCTCATCAAGTGTGTATAGAGCAAGTGAGGGTCTGTCTTCTGTTGATGGAGAGAGAACACTCTCATTAGATGACTTTGTGCTGTGTAAACACAGACAGAACTTGGCCATACCGAATGAAAGAGCCTACTGGAATCATCCCATCAGCACAGCTGCAAGTGAACCACACTAGGATTTAGCATTTATAATATCCTACAAATGGTTTGCTGATCCCATTTATTTTCCACAGAACATAACACAATGAGTGGCCAGAGAGCTCTAATCACAGTCTGCTTTCTCTGTGTGTGCCCTGAATTCAGCTTGGAATTCAGTTCAGTAAGTATTTCTTAAGCACGTATTGTGGTTCCAGCATGTGGCAGAAGACAGAAAAGGACAGAGCCCCTGTCTGCCCTTAAGGAGTTTACAGTCCAGCTGAGCCCAAGACTTGTCAACAGGGCAGCTGTGCACCAAGCCGAGTGCTTCTTGCTTCACAGGCCTTACCACCTTGGTCCTGGCAACAACTCTTTGAGCTAGGTGCCTGTGGTAGGCGGCATAACGCACCTCCTGCCCCCCAGACGTCTACATTCTAATCCTTGAAACCTCTGAATGCTTCCTCACAAGGCAAAAAGGACTATGCGGAGGTGATTAAGGATCTTAGACGGGAAGATTATCCCGGATGATCCAGGTGGGCCCAGTATAATCACAAGGGTCTTTCTAAGTGGAAGAAAGGGTCAGAGCCAGAGGAGATGTGACAACTAACCAGTGCTGGCTCTGACAATGGTAGGGGGCCACAAGCCAAGGAACACAGGCAACCTCTAGAAGCTGGAAAAGGCAAGGAAAGGGATTGTCCCCTGGAGCCTCCAGAAGGAACCATTTCAGACTTTCAACCTCCAGAACTGTTAGATAATAAATTTGTGTTGTTTCAGGTCACCAAGTTTGTGGTCATTTGTTACAGCAGCAACAGGAAACTAACACAGTACCATTACCCTCATTTTCTCAGTGAGGTCAAGTAATTTGCTTAAGGTCACACAGCTGGTGAGCGGCAGAGCTGGGATTCAGACTTAGGTCCATTTACTTGCAAAGCCCAAGTTCTTTTCTCTGAAGTACATAGTCCTCCATCCAACGTAGAACAGCTCAGTGAATTACAGGATGACACAAGGCAGCCAAACAACAAGTGGTAAAATAAAGTAGACATTTCTTGGCTTTTAAATATGTCTCTTCTTGGCTGAGGATCCCAGGGAGTTGGTGACATTTCCAAAGCAAAGCTTTCAAGTCTCTAGTAGGAGAAGAAGAGCCCCGTTTTTACACATTTCTGTCATGCTCAGCCCTTCCACTTCCCTTCTCTGAGGGCCACTGAGGAAGCTGACTTGGGGTCCAGGGACTGGAGGTGGCCATAACTGACTCTTTACAGGGGCCCCAGGACAAGAGAACTCACGAAATTAAGGAAGGTCACCATTCTGGCTCCTCATAAAATGGTGAAGAAATTGAGATCCAGAGAGGAAAACACCCTGTACAGAGATTTCTGGGTAAAGATTGATTGGTAATTAAATCCACGTTCCTCAGAGCACTTCAAAGGAAAGGGAATTGGAATGCAATGGGAACTAGGATTTAATAGGTGTTTGTGTGCCAAGCACTCTGGGAGGCTGTTTGTATATTTCACGTGATTTTAACTACTAACTATGAAATAGATATTACCATCTCCATTTTACTTGAAAGGAAACAGGTTCAAGGGTTTGACGTAATATGCCATAGTTCACAAACTCTGTAAATTCAGGAGCTGGGATTTGAACCCATGTGGATCTAACTTCAAGACCCATTCTTTCTCTACCCTGATCTTTGGTACAAGTGGAGGAAATACCTACCTCTGCCTTTAGGTTTTGAGGCGCCTCCAAAGGCTCCTCACATACCTACCCTGATTCCCAAACTATTGCTATCTCTGTGGATTTACTCATCGTTGACCAGGATGTGAGGAGGACAGGGTCCTCGGGGCAGCAGGACTAGGAAGGATTAGGGAGTGGAGACTGGATCCTAGGCCCTCTCTGGGCCCACCTCCAGCCACCTGAGGGTAGTGGACACTGGAAGCCAAGAGGGCCCGAGTTAAAGGCATGGCCAGAGGGTGGAGAGTAGAGAAGACGTCTCTGTCCAGCTGCACCACTTTCTCTCAGGGTGACCCGGATCGCAGAACACACATATCTCAGCTGACAAGTGGCTGCAGAGGGGCTTGCCCTCTCTGGAAAAGGGAATTTCTCCTCAGAACTCCTTGCGAGGATTTGCCATCTGCATCAGCACCACCCTTTCAAAACACAATCCAAGTTTGGAGAGAAAGCATGTGCACGCAGTACTGATTTTTATTTTAAGCGTTCAGTGAACGAGGACTTTGTCTCCGATTAGCCGCCTCCTCTCCACCCAGTGGGCACCTCCAACTCCTTTGGCAGGGAAGCTCCCTGAGAAGGGGGATGGCTCCATCTCACAGTCTGCTAACAGGCCCTCAAGAGATGCTGCCAACGTTGGCTGACATTGACTTTGCTGTTTTTTGTTCAGTGAAGGTACCAAGAAGGACCAAAAATAAACAGATCAAAGCTTGAAATGATTAGGATCTTCCATCATCTGTGTTAATAAAATAGTCTGGAATTACATTAAATATTTGGTCAGTCTTGGATAATGTGAAAATAGTGTGAGGCTACTGTGAGGCTCCCCTGCGGCCTGTCACAGGTTGCTAGATGGGACATGTCAGCCAGCCTGTCCCCAAAGGCCAACTAAAGCTGTCGTTGGGACTGCATCCTGATGCCATCGGCAGATAAGCGAGGACAAGCCTGTTTGTTGTTCAGAAGAAAACGGTGTCACTCAAAACTATTTTCAATTCTTTCAAGTTTAAACTTAAGTTTAAATTTATGTTTCTTTAAGACGTGTTGTAGACAATTTTATGGTTTAGCCTTGCCATATTGGCATAAGTTATTCTCTCATACACTGTGAACAGAACATAAGCAGATACACTTTGGGAAGGGCAATCTGGCATGCAGATCAACATTTTAAATGGGTAATCCCTTTGACTCAACACTTCCCATTCTAGGAATTTATCCTAAGGGGGAAAAACAAAATACAAGCAGCATAAAGGTAAGTATAAGGATATCCATCAGAATATCACGGTGAAAAATTGGAAAACCTAAATGACCATCAATTATATCAACCATATATAATCATGTCATGCGGCCTTTAAAATGATATTGATAATAGTTGACATAGGACAGGTGCATATTAAGTGGAAAAGCAAGTTATGAAACACTATCTAGAAGACAAGTTCAGTTTTTTTAAAAAGTATCTCTAGCTGCCTAGGAAGTCTTGGTACATTAAAGTGTACATTAAAATGTTTATATGTGTGGGATTCCAGGTGATGTTTGTCTTCTTTATATTATTCTGAACGTTTTGCAAAGAGCATTTTATAATTTCATTAAAACACGTGCATAATTTTCAAACACGAACTCAGTTTTTGAAAAGCTGTTGCTCCTTTCTGAAAAATGAAGATTAAATTCCAAAATACAAATATGACAAACCCTCCCTATCTTGCCTGCAACACAAGAGCATGACTTCTAAGACCCTCAAAAAGTACTTCCCAAGTGGTCAATCTGGCAGATTAGAACAAAAGCATCATTGCAGGAATTAAGAACAATGAAATTAGCACAAACAGAGGTGTCCTAAACACAAGGTTGCCAATAAAATAGAGCTTCAAAGTGAATCCAAGTGGCTGGGACAGGGGGGACGGGCAAGAGATTGCTGGCCAGGAGGAGGCCTCGTCATCAAGCTGTTGGGGACCTCTGGAACGGCAGGTAGAGAGTCCAGCCCAGGACTCTGCTGTGACTCAGGGACTCTCCCCTCTGCAGGGGCAGGCATCCTTCTACGGCATTTCTGACAGAGAAGCGTGATTGCACACTCGCAGGAACAGGGAGCACGTTACTTCATAAGAGACTGATTCCAGTACTGGATGAACTGGTGGCAAGTCTGCTTCCTCGTATGCTGAGACTACTGTTACCTTTGGACTCAGAAGTTTGAGTTATTAAATTTCAAAATAAGAAAAGTACCTGAAGAGGTATATAAACTTGATACCATTTTATCTAAATGCTAAGAGATACCATGACCTTTTCATTTTTGGAAATTGTTAGAGACTTTCTCTAAGTGACGTTCAAATGATTTGTAGTGCAAAGGATAATTTGAGCCTTTTCTATTTTCAGAGGGCACTTTGTTATCTGAAAGGACATCAGCGATGTTGGGGCCCTGACTGGCAAGTCATTATCTGTACACTCACGGCACCTTGTAACATAGCTAGGATCACTGATCTTCAAGACAGCTTCCATCGGTGTCAGACAACACATTGAAATAGCATATTTTCAGCTCCAGCCTATAAGAATTTTGTTCCATTTGGGCCAGGAAGAATTTTAATATATACCGTAGTAGTTTTTTTTTTTTTTTTAAAGATTTTATTTATGTAGTTATTTTCCACCCAAAGCCCCAGTAGATAGTTGTATGTCATAGCTGCACATCCTTCTCGTTGCTGTATGTGGGACACCACCTCAGCATGGCCGGAGAAATGGTGCTCGCCCGGGATCCGAACCCGAGCCGCCAGCAGTGGAGCACGTACGCTTAACCGCTAAGCCACGGGGCCGGCCAAGTAGTAGTTTTTTTAATACACTATAGGATCAATATAATCACAGATTTCTCTCCAAATTACTACTTCATTGTTTGGGTTATTTCAGAAACCAAAGTTAACAGTTAAATAAAGCAAGAAAATTATAAGCAGATCATTGAAATAAGTAAAAGCTAACAGTTATTAAATGCCTACTCTGTGCCAGGCATGGCACTCACACTTAAAGGCTTTAATCTTTACAACTCTGCAAGGTTGGTCTCACCCCTATTTTACAGATTGAAAAAAAAGAAAAAGGCTTCAAGAGTTTAAACGACTTGTCCAAGATGATATAGTTAATGCTGGTGCTGGACTCTGATCTGAGATCTCTCAGAGTTAAGAGCCCATGTCCTTGCCACTGTTTAAAAGCTGTACCGCTCATTTGGGGAACTGTACACATGCTAACATGTGAACCAATCAGGATTTAAATTACCTGTGACAGAAAGCACAAAACAACAGAGGCCTCGGCAGTGTAGAGTTTTATTTCTCTCTAGAGCGCAGGTCTGGGGCCTGTAGGGTCCCTGCAAGGTGTCCAGGCCTGAAGCTCCTGTGCTCTTGGTTCTCTGCCCTGTGAGGATTCATGGTCCCAGATGGGGGCTAGACCTCCAGCCATCGCCTCTTTGTCTAAGCCAGCAGGAGGAAGGGATGAAAACATCCCACATCTTTAAGGACATGTCAAAAGTTGCTCATATCAGTGCCCAGAACTCACTGACATCTAGCTGCAAAGAAGGCTGGGAAGGTAATCTTCATATTCTAGGTCGCTTTGTGCCCAACTGAAAATTCAGAACTCAAAAGAAGCAGGGGAGCATGAATACTGAGAGAGACGATCGCCTCTGCCACACTGTGCTTGCGGAATACGCCAGGAATAAAACGTAGATGCTAAACCCTTTATCTCCCTTCCATGCGGGTGTATTTTCTGCTAAGAAGTGGAACATTAATTTGTATTTTTCTGGATGTTTGAAGTATTTCATGAAAACCAGAGTAACAAACCCTCATTACCCACCATCCAGAATTAACAGATGCTAACATTTTCCTTCACAGCTTTAAAAAAATTGACTCAGATGAGGTCCCTTCTGCTGCCACACCCCAGTTTCACTCTTCTCCCTCCCTTTCCAGAGGCAATTACTTCTCTGAATTATGTAATTCCCATTAGTGTCTCTATATTTCCTCTCCATAAATAACAATAACAGTATTTTTAGAAACTGTATAAATGGCATACATTTCATCTTCTGACAGCTTATTTTCATTCAATGTTTTTTCCAAGGGCTATCCACTGATATTACAGATCAAGTTTACTCGTTTTGACTCTTCAATTGTTTACCATCTTAGAAAGAGGCCACAATTTATCCATTTTCTTGTTCATGGTCATTCAGGGTACTTCCAACTGTTCCTAGATACAAACAATTTAGCTGTGAACATCCATGTACGTCTCCTTATATACATGTGCACGGGTTCTCTACAGTATTGCTTCTCAAGCTTTAAGAAGCATACGAACCACCTAAGACATCTCGGTTACCACAGATTCTCATTCAGCAGGGCCGGAGTGGGACCTGAGAGCTGCACTGTTAACAGTGTTCCCAGGTGAAGCCCACGCTGCTGTTCCGTGGGTGCTCCAAGCAGTGAGACTCCAGGTCTACACCTAGAGATGTTGGGTCATACCATGTGCACATCCTCAACTGTCATAGGTATCATCACATTGAATCAATTTTACTCCAAAAGGAATGAACGTGTTCTCATTTCTCCATCCTCACCAACACCTGATCTTGTGCGACTTTCTGCCTTTTGCCAATCTGAAAGTATGAAACAATTATTAAGTCTATTTCCCTGATTATCAGTGACAGTGACTGTCTTTCTTACATTATCTGACTATTCAAGCTTTTTCTGTTCATACGTTTTACCCTTTTTGCTAACGCAGCAATTCTAAGCGTGGTCTGAGGACGGTAGGGGACCAAGGGGGTCCACGAGGTCCTTCCTTGTCAAATTTCATATCAGTGTCAGGCTCAATTTTCTTCATATACTTTAACCAAAACATACAGCAACAGACTAATTGTAGAAGGAGCTATGAGAATCCAGCTGTCTTCTATTAAGCTAACATTAAAGAGATTTGCAAAAATGTAAAGCAATGCCTCTTTTCATTAAACTTGTGTTTTGAAAAAGTTATTTTCCATAATTATTTAACATGTATTATTTTTAATAAACACTTTTATAATTCCTCTATTTTAATTTCTAATAGAGTAAATATCAATAGATATAACCTACACGCACAAAAACTCTTTGAGGTTCTCAGTTTTTAAGAGTGTAAAGGAGTCTTGAGACCAAGAAGTCTGAGAACTGCTGTATTAAAGCATGGCTGCCCTTCGCTCCTTGATTTGCAGGAGGTTCCTTTGTTCGTTAATGTATTCTGGATACCAATCCTTTGTCAGTTACACATACTGCAAACATTTGCTCCCAGTCTGAGACCTGTCTTTTTACTTACGGTGCCTGCTGTTCTCAGAAGCTTTCATTTTTTTTTTTTTTTTTTTCCCCCCCAAAGCCCCAGGAGATAGTTGTATGTCATAGCTGCACATCCTTCTAGCTGCTGTATGTGGGACACAGCCTCAGCATGGCCGGAGAAGTGGTGTGTCAGTGCGCGCCCGGGGTTCCGAACCCCGGGCCGCCAGCAGCAGAGCACACGCACTTAACCGCTAAGCCACGGGGCCGGCCCAGAAGCTTTCATTTTGATGCCGTCCTATTTCCCTACAGTGATGTGCTTTTGCTTGGGATACTGGGAGATTTTGAGACAGGGAACACCTCACTGGGCTCTATAGAGAACCCCAGCTTTGGTACCAGTGAAAGAATTATGGAGAGAAAATGGGATTTCCCCTGACTCTCTCCTAGAACCCTCATTCTAGGCATCTTCCACGCCTGAACTAACTTCAGTCAAGATGGTAGTTACCATTGACCTTGAATGAGACCAAAGTAAAATATATGCTCATATATTTGAGAATATTCTGTTTTGCCTCAAACAAAATCAAATGTCTGTGATTCGTGATTCGCCAAAAATAATGTTTTACCCATGGCATACTATATGTTTCCGTTTTCCTCTTCAGAAGTAATTAGGAAGGAAATTCCTATAAAACTTGACACACACAATTCAACATGTACACTTCTGTCTGCAAATATTTTAACTGAAAAAGATTTAACTTATTTAAATTCAACATTTTGTATAAAGCTTTTGTATTTAAAAACCACTTTCATATATACTATATATTTGACCTTCATAATAATCCTGTATGATAAATGGAGACAATATTATGCTAAGAACTGTGTTAGAGATAAGGAAAATGAAGTTCAGAGACGTTAAATGATTTATCAGCATCACACACATAGGATCAGAAATGAGATCTAACTTCCAATCACAACAGATCCCTTAAAAATTACGGTTGATTTTTGTCAATCAGAATAAAAAGTGACAAGTAACCCCAATCAATCCTCACAAGAAGCAGAAACAAATTAAATACCTGCATGACTGATACAAAGGAAAGTAAGGAAGGTCTGAAGGGCATTTGCAGGACATTCTCTGCCTTTCAAGATGATTTCAGATTTTTTACTGTACAATAACATGTGACTAATATGCCCTCCTGTTCATTAATATTCCTATTCATAATTACAGCTAATTCACCTAGTTCAAATTAGAGGAAGGTGGAGAGTGTCAGATGAACCCCAGGAAGAAGAGACTAGACACAGGAAACTAGCTAGTATTTCCTCTGAAGAGACCAAGAAAGGGGGGGAAAACAACTAGGAGGAATTAGGATAAAAATTAGACAGAAATAGAAAGGGAAGAAGGTAAAGAAAATATACACATTGCTAAATGAAAAAGAAAAAAATCAAAAATTAAGGTACAGATGCATATTTTCAGGAAATCACACAGAACTGACCCACATCATCAATGCTATCCATAAGACTTGCAGAAAAGACCCTGCCATCAGGGACTGTTGTGTTTTAGAGCTTATAGGTAACTGAAGATTCCCCCACTTGAAGATTCAAAGGCATAAGGAGAGAAATAACTTTGCTGAAGAGAAAATATATATTTCAAGCTAGCGAGTTCAAAGTTACTTTCAAGACCAATTAAAACAACTGCCTATTTAATCCATCCTAGAAATTGACTCGTCACTGATCCATATACTTGACCGCGCTCACTTACAACAATCCTCCACATTGCTTTTGACTTAATATTCATCTTTGCTACAGAATAGATGGCATAAATATCAGCCCTATTCAAAAATCTTTCACTAAAAAAGTTTTTCTCCATTGAAAGATGGAAAAAAACTAAATAAAAATCTTCTGAAAATAGTCAAGAGAAAAAGCCCAAGGCAGAGTAACCCTTGTTAAAGAGTCAGTATAAATTCTGAACCATCTGCTACCTTGATCCATCATGCTTTACAGCTGTCACCACGCCTAAGAAGGACGCGCCATATAAACTAATTTGCTTCCACCTCCACAATCCAAATCAGAACAAAAAACCAAAAGACATATCTTGTTGATAATTTCCAGTAAAATCTCAAATTAATTCAACATAGTTTTACCTTGAAGAGATATTATTCTTGAAACAAAACCATACCTATTCAATTAGTTTCTTCCTATCCTTGTCCGTGAGGGGGAAAAAAACAGTAATCAACAATAGGTCATTTAGAAATAACTTTAAAATCAAAACCAGAGTCATGGTATCAGGTGGAAAAAAATCTACGACGATTTTAAAACAATCCTGAGCCTCTGACAGATCATTAAGCATAACAAAATACAAAAGCATTGAATTATATAAAAATACTTAATGTGAAATTCACAAAATAAAACAGAAAGGGGCATTTGTATGTGTTAAAATAATTTAATTCTCCCTGTACATTTCTGTCCACATCAGCCAACAGAAATCAAGAATGCATACTTTATAATATTTACCTGTTTTGAGACATTCAAGTCAATTCAGATGGCAAAAGTAGAATTCAATCACTAACGAAATGTTTAAAAAATATATATTAAACAAAAAATGTTTTTACAAGATAAAAAATAATCTTCCACAATGCAATAAATTGCAGATCACTGAAATTTTAACTCTTTAGATGATTTCAGTTCAGTTTTTGGTTTCAAAATCTAAAGACAATCAAAAAGAACAGGCATTGGCAGAATTTCTATCTGTTTTTACGTTTCTCTTTCTTGCCTCGACTACTTGTTACACTGTTTAAAGATGATGATGAAGGTGCTCTTGCGTGCCCTGTGGCCTTTAGATGGTCAAAAAGCTTATTCCGGGAGGGAAACTCACTGTGGCAGGTTGTACAGCTGATAAGAACATCACTCTGAGAAGGGAAAAAAATCATAAATAAAAGCAGGTGTTATTATCTAAGAGCAGCATTTTACATTTTCATGTTAAGATTAAATATCGAACAACTGCAAAATAAAGATCTTTTTAACAAAATAGAGAGCCACCACGACAGGCTCAACAGAGGCAGCCATTCTTCAAAGTTAAGTCCCGTTAACCAACACCATCACCTTGAAGAGTCCTGAGACCTTCAACAGCCGGCACTACATGGACTAGACCAAGGCTCTAGATTTCAGAGGAACGGAAAACAGAATACTAACTGTTCTGGTACAGTCTGATATTTCCAATGTGCTTCTTTTTACTTTAAAGGAAAAAAATGACAGTGGCACATACAGAAATTCTATGTTCATCAAGGAAAACTGCTGATGGAGCCACACCTATGCAGCAGGTGCAGAAGGGCTCCCCAAATACGCACTCACATCTTTCAAATTAGAATGAAAAATTTAGATTATACTGCTTAAACAACAAGGTCCGCTGAAGAGATGTCAACGTGACCGTGACCTACCAGAGTCTGTGGGTCAGCAGGTACCTTGACAGACTTTTTTGTCTCTTTGGCTTTCTTTTCTTTGGGTTTAGGAACACTGGAAAATAAATAAAACATTTCAGCATAATTCAATAATAACGTACCTCTTTTAATTGGCATCTTGCTCCCAGGAAGACTCAAGAGTAACATGCACTTTAAAGGCTCACTAATTTTAATGGCCAAGATAATTAATTTTCACATCTCAAATGAACAGCTTTGAAGAGCAACTTGAGAGATCATACTAAATATCAAATTTGACACAAAAATTAAACAATTTACTTAAAACAGTTGAAACACAAGCTAAAACAAGACCCCCAAAATCTCTCTGAACTTTTCTTTCCTTTTGTTTTTTTTGTGAGAAAGATTAGCCCTGAGCTAATGTCCGTTGTCAATCCTCTTCTTTTTGCTGAGGAAGATTGGCCCTGGGCTAACATCTGTGCCCATCTTCCTCTACTTTATATGGGACGCCGCCAGAGCATGCCTTGATAAGTGGTGTATCGGTCCACGGCCAGGATCCAAACCTGCAAACCCTGGGCCGCAGAAGTGGAGCACGCGAACTTAACCACTATGCCACCGGGCGGGCCCTCCCTCTGAACTTTTATACAGTGTGTTTTTGTCAAAAAGGAAAGCACTTAATACTCCACTTATTGAAGCAAACCACCTTCACAGCCAACCAGTAGTATTTACAAATAATCTACAACATTAAGTGTGGTTCCCCAAAAACACAACTTCTTAAACTTGATTCTGTCTATGACAAACATTTCAACAGTTCCATAGTGAGGTGAGAAAAATAAAGATATCGTAATGCATTTTTCATAAAATTTGTTCAACATAAAGAATTTTCTTTGGGGTCTGCCCCGTGGCGTAGCGGTTAAGTGCGCACGCTCCGCTGTTGGTGGCCCGGGTTCGGATCCCGGGCGCGCGCCGAGGCACCACTTGTCAGGCCATGCTGTGGCAGTGTCCCATATAAAGTGGAGGAAGATGGGCACGGATGTTAGCCCAGGGCCAGTCTTCCTCAGCAAAAAGAGGAGGATTGGCATGGATGTTAGCTCAGGGCTGATCTTCCTCACCAAAAAAAAAAAAAAAAAAAGAATTTTCTTTTATTAAAAGATTATGTCCTTTCTGCTGATCTGGTGGGTTATCCCCCTTGTATCCTTTAACCCAGAAACTGCCAGCCAGTATAGTCAGTTTCCTCCTATTCCACTTTAACTCCTGAACATTCTTCTATTCAATCTTCCATATAAATTTTAATTTTCCTTAGTCATTTCATACTTTCCCTCATTTGTGATAATCAAATTCTTAGGGTAAAATGTGAGTGCAACTGTATTTACAGAACAGACAGGATGGATTATAATGAATGAATTATGATAACACTGCCGAACATGTCATAAGTATACTATTCTTCAAGCAGAAACCAAGAGTCTGTATTAAGTTAAATGGCCTACACATTTAAAAGATGCTGATTAGCAATGTAACATGTTATGCAGTTTTCAGCCAGCTTTGAAGGCATCAAGAAAAGGACACAATGGCATGAAAGGCAACAGATTAACATTACTAATTTACAAAATATCATCACAGATATGCCACAAACATATCCAAGAAAAGTTAGGATAATATTCCTGGAGAACAAGTTACCATATTATGAAAGACAGTAGCTACATCTCTGAAGTTAATATTTAAAACCTTTATTTTTAAAAGGTACTCTAGACACACACACATTTTTAATGAAGAACTTCTCACTAGGTAGCCAGCGTCTGCGCACTGCAGAGAAGGAGCAGAGGGGCCCACAGAAAGGCTCTGGACCTCAGGACAGGGGGTAGGGGGTGCTGTCTATCCCAACCCTGCTGCCCCTCAGCAGCAAAGAAGTCACTTGAATTCTCTGAATCCTTTTCCCACATCAGTAAAATGAGTGGTTTTATTTTCTCAGTGGTTGCCCAAGTCTGACTTTTAATAATAACAACACTTTTCCCTCCCCAAATGAACTCCCATGTAGAGGTACCATGAAAAATAAATGAAAAAATTTTAGCTCTAGATGAAAGAGGTGGTCAGGGGCCTAGAGCCCGGCCTTTTGGCCCACCTCTCACGCCCACCCAACAGCCCCCAAGGGACCTTTACAGGACACTTAGGCCCCATGGAGCTACCTGATATGGGTGCCTCCCAAGGAGTAGGCAGACAGGATTACACGCCAGCTTCTCCACTTACCAGCTTTTGTCCCCCAGCAAGTCCCTCACCCTGAGACTCAGCGTCCCCATTTGTAAAATGGGAACGAACACCTCACATCAGAGTAGTGTGTAACTTCCCCTTCCAGGCTTCCACGCCCACATTACCAGTTTGTGTAGTTCCTCCTCTTCCTTTTCCCACAGCTACGGCCCTACTCTAGGTCTCCGCCACACCTTCCCTTGTTTACGCCACCTCACTTCCCTAAACCCCAAGAACAGCCCACCGCCCCTTCACTGCTGCTCCAGTGTTAAGCATTTTCAACTCAGGCTCCCACTCTACTCTGTCATTTGAACTCTTCTTCATGGTCCTACATCAGGAACCCGAGGCTACTTACTGCTCGGATCTTTCCTCAAGAAATAAGAAATTACTCTGCTCTAGAGCAACAGAGGACGATGGGGACAAGAAGGTCAGACAAGGAGCGGACAGAGAGGAAAAGGAATGCAGTCTTCCCTGAGCAAGACTTCCCTCAGCCCACCACTCCGGCCTGGCGCAGCACTGGGATTGTAGGCTCCTTCGGGAGGAAGACTCCAGGCTGCCGACATATATCCTGACGACCTGCTCTGTGGGGCTGAACACAGGGTGACTATCACAAGCACGGAGATTCGGTAAGATACCGTCACTCCGGAGCACAGCATCTCCTGGAGATGCTCCAGGAGAGTGGGGCACGGCCTCATCAGTAGTCTTCTTCCCATGACATGTCAAGGATTACTGATCCAGGACAAAATAAGAACTCAGCAGGATGAGAGAAACAAAAACTGGATCAAATTGACTTCTTTCTGATTGTGGCCATGTTGCTGAAATGTCTGTGAGCACCCTCCTCTAGCACTCTCTTTCCAACACGCTTCATCTGTACACATATGTGTATGTCTGGATATATATATGTCACAGATACATCTAATTTACTTCACCAAGCATGGGAAAAGAGATTTTATTTGATATATAAAAAGATACCCTTACTACCAATATTAAGTAACTGGAAAACAACACGCAACTTTGACTTACCTTTTAGCTTCACTTTTTGGGTCATCACACAGTTCGATAGTCTCTGTGACACTGACACGTCCTTGGGGACTATCTTCCAATTCTTTGGCACTGTCCTGATTTAAGTTGATATCTTTTGGATCAACCTTTACTCCTTCTCCAGTTCCATTTTCATTGAAATTATCATCATAATTCTAGGCAATAAAACACGTACACCATTACAAAATAAATACTATAATAATACTAGCTTCTTATGTTATGTTGCCAAATAGACATAATAAACACTGATAATGTCATGTATACTCTAGTAGGAGTAAACCTTCAGGAAATACAAAGGAGAAGCAAATGATAATTTAAGACTATGAATGCTCATTACAGAAATATTAAATTAGGGAAAAACAAATAAACAATAAATATTCAATAAGTGAACAGTTGAATATATGAAGGAAAATTATGAAGCTCTTAAAAATCATGTTTCCAAAGATATTGATTCAATTATGTGAAAAAATACAACATATTATCAAAAATAGAAGAGAGAGGGGCCAGCCCCGTGGCATAGTGGTTAAGTCTGGCACATTCTGCTTCAGCAGCCCGGGTTTGCAGGTTCAGATCCCGGGCACGGATCTACACCACTCGTCAGCCACACTGTGGCAGTGACCCATAAAATAGAGGAAGACTGGCACAGATGTTAGCTCAGGGCTAATAGTCCTCAAGCAAAAAAAGAGGAAGATTGGCAACAGATGTCAGCTCAGGGCAAATCTTCCTTAGCAAAAAAAAAAAAAAAAAAAAATGGAAAAGAGAAAATTATACATAACATCTGAACATTTAATTCAACATTAATTAATATCTATAGGCAGAATTAAGGACAATATTTATACTTTTCTACATTTTCCAAATGATCTGCAATGAGCAACTGTTACTTTTACAGTGAGAAAAAAAAGAAAAACCCACAATAACAAACAGGCATTATAAAAGAAACATGCCTGGCAAACACATCGTCACTAAGTGCGACTGTTTTGTTTTGGGTAACATGCTGCCACAGTTGCTTTCTCTCCCTCCCTCCCTGTGCTCTCTGCCCATGCATGCACTCTCCCCTGAACTTTGGAACAGGCAGATAGCATGACACTTCACCACGTCTCTCCTAAGAACACGAACACTCCCCTCCATCTCCACAGTATCCTCCTCATACTCAAGAGTTTACACTGATATTATCTGTGACACAATCCACAGCCACATCCCAATAATGTCCTTTTTTGTAACCCCTGATAGTGGATACAATCCAAGATCACACGTTGCATTTAGTTGTCATCTCTCTTTAATCTGCTTTATTCCAGAATAGCAGCCCTACTTTTTTGTCTTTCATGATATTGACAATCTGATGAGACTGTTTTGTAGAACGTCTCACAGTTTGGGGACATTCTTCCAATTTTGATTTTGATTATTTCTTCATGATTAGATTCAGGTTATACATTTCTAGCAAAAATATTGTATAGATAAAGCTGTGTCCTTCTCAGTATATTACATCAGGAGGCAAAATGTCAGTCTGTCCCATTTCTCAGTGATTCAAGTGTGATTCAAGTCTGATCATTTGGTTAAGGTGGTAATGCCAGATTTTTCTACGATAAAGTACCTTTTTCCTTTGTTAATTAACAAGTAACATACAGAGTGTTACTCTGAGATTGTGTGAATATCTCATTCCCCAATAACTATTCACTAATGGATCTGGCATCTACCAATGATGCTTGTGTGGACCATGTATTACATTAGTGGATGCAGAACAGTGATTTTTCTACTTCTATTACTCCTGCCATTTGCATTTGTACTAATTCATATTCTTCTGTAATGAAGCTTTCCCCTCCGTCTCCTTTCTCCAATTCTTTTTTTAGGCTCAATAAAGATACATGATTTTTTTCTTAAAATCAACATGTAAAAATCTATCACCATTATCCTCTTGATGACTCAAACTTTCCCAAGTTTGGCAGCCCCTTAAGCTGGCTCCTGGGTACTTCTGAAGTATCCACATCAATTTCTGAATACTTCCTTAGTCTCCAGGATAAGATGATCCAGGCTCACCTCACACTTTCCCCATCCCAGTCCTGAAATCAGCCATTTCTCCAAGGACCAAGCCCTGATTCCTTTCACTGGTGAAGGGGATTTAGAAACCAAGGTGTGTGCACCAGGTATGCTCATTGCTACTGGGTGTCACTGCTTCTAGGCCCTCACAGTATACACTGCTAAGGCATTTATTATTTATTTTTTTAAATCATGAGCTCACACTGATATCTCCAATTCCAATCTAACACTACACTGCTCTTCCTCTCGTTCTCTTAATCTATGTCTGTATTTCCCTTCTCCCACAAGAGAATCTGGTTCCCAGTAACATTAATATATTTACTCATTTGCTCTATCCTACAATACATACAAAATAGTTTCAGAAATACCACACCAATATCACCAAAATATCTACTAAGTAAAGTTCAAGATTTATTTTTTTGCAGTTAATTTTCTCTTTAGAACACATCCCATGGAGGGTGTTCAGAGTACTGTGTTCAAGAGTTGCTTGGATTAATTCTTCCTTTCTGTCAGCCAGGATCATTCATTTGTTTACATTCAATTTCAGTTTTTTGGGTTTTCTTTTACAATCTTTGTTGGCTTATGCAAATTTTTTTTGACCATACAGAAAACTCTCCCAATCTGAAATTTCACGCTTCTCAGTGTTTGCTGCCTCCTGCTTGTTAATCTACCAGTACATGTCTCCACACTTCCTTCCTCTTCAAAAAGAACTTAGAAAATATCAGGAAAAGTGATACATAAACCTAGGTCTGAACTGGAGGTTTCTCCTTGATATAATCAGAAATCACAAATAAGAGATATTATAAAAGAATATAGCTTTGGGGGTAAAAAACAGGGTGGTAAACTGAAGCATTTTGTTGGTAAGAAAATACAAATACACATTTATTATCGCAGTCTGTATGACCTATCCTTCATGACTCAAGATGAGATAGGCTTGGGTTGGGTATAAATCTCTCCCCATTTCATTTTGTCCTTGTTCTAGTGGTTCTGGCACACACAAAGGAGAGAGAAAGTGTTCTGCAGAGTCTTTGGGTAGAAGATGGCATGAGTCATTTTATAAAAGGAACATACAACATGCTAAGTGGTTTCATAATTGAAGCAAAAAGTTGCAAGTCACAATTTTAACAGTGATTAACTCATGTGTCACTTATCATTTTTGGAACATGAAACAGATAAAAATTATCAAATATATTATAACCATTTGGATAAATAAGCCAAATCTAAAGTTTTATGAAAAATTATTAGTGTTACCCCTAAATTTTCTTAAAAACATTTTCAGTTTTTAAAAAGAACTATATTTAACACTTAATACAAGCTAATATAATTAGATTATATTACAATGGCACAGAAATCAATCCTATTCTCTTTAAAACCACCTAATATCCTTAGTAAAATGGACAAGCTGAATTTGTTTTTATAGGTTCAAAAACATCCACAGGATTGTGTTATACATATATAACAACACTATATCCTTTTATTTAAAAATAATTCTTAAGACAGAGACTGAATTTGGACCCCAAGTGTGAAATATTTAACCTACTTAAATTTCTGAGTAATTAAACAAACATTTTTTTAAGAATCACAATCATTACAAGTTTCTAACCAAATATTCCTCTTGCAAAATTTCACTTATGTTGTTGGCAGAATAAACTTAGATATACAATGACCAACCCCTATGTAGGTAAATTAGCTACATACATATAACAAGGGAAAAGTGCTAAAAAGAAAATATTTTTAACTCCTTTTAATCTATTTTACACTAAACATAAAATTACAGAGTGAAAGTCCCTCTGCTCAATACAGACTACCCTGAATAAAGCACTCCAACTTTATATTTGATATTTAATGTTAATAAAACTTTTTCAACATACCTGTGTTGGTTTCTGTTTCTTTTTCTTCTGTTTTTTAGAAAGCCTAAGAACAAATATAAATCAAAATGTCAAATACTTAACTTTGTGAAGACTTACTAAGTGAAAAGGAAAAATACTGAAACACTAGTGATACAGACAAAAGTAAAATATTAAAAATATTTAATATAAGACATTAAAAGGAAAAGAAATATCACTTTGGAAAATTATAATAACGGTTCAATTGACAGTAATTAGCATATCAATTGCCTAGGTATAAAACTGCTTTTAATATAGTCATAATATATTCTGTAAAAATTATATTTGACATCACATCTTTACCCACTTCAATATTATAAAGTTCCCTTAACTAGAAGAAATGAAGAAAATATTAGCATAACTGAGTAATTTCTTTGAGATAAAACAGCATTCAAATGCAATCTCTAAATGTGATAAGTGACATTTTTAGAAGTACCTTTGTTTTGGTGCATCCTCCATTTCTTCCTCAGAATTGGCATTCAACAAATGTTCATCAGTCTGAGGTCCTGAGAAATTTTCTTCCTCCTCTTCCAACTGTTGTTTTAACAAGGCGACCATTTCCCGATGCTTCTTTGATTTCTCATGATTCCTCATGCTGAAAGAACAACTTGATGTGAGCAACCGCAACAGGATTAACTCATGTGTCCCAATGTTGCTGGATGAGTGCAACCAAGTTAAAATTTGCTTTTTTCCCACTAACTAAGCAAAATGTTATGATGCGACAAAGAGCAACAGAACGCCGTCAGGACTTCTCAGGCAGTAAGTATGCTGGAAGGCTCACACTACGTTCTTGTTTCCTGTACCCCAGCATTCTCCCTCCCTCTGTCCTTTTCTCTACATATTTTCTTCCTAATTTGGGGGGGTCAAATTCTCTATTATTTTTATTTTCTAATTCTTAAAATTCAAGCCTTCTCCATGGTTTCCTCTTAATCACCAAGTATTTGTTAAATGCTTATATGTTCCAGGTCGTGCTGTGGGCTTCGAGGATCACCTAGAAATTACAACACAACATTCTAACTTGAAAAGGAAGACCCCTTGGATTTGAGAAATGATGATGGGAGGATTTGAAGAACCAGAGTAGTTTACCTCCTTTTGCTTTTTTCAACAGTTGTCTTTCACCTCAGGTGAAACGCTGAAGCTACGAGAGTTACATAAACGACAAAGTAGGAAACTTGTGTTCCTATCAACTTCATCTCAGCTGCTCAGATTTGGGTTTTCTAGTTTGGGTTGCTACTCTTCCTTCCCCAAAATACTCCTTCAGACCAAGGTTCCTTGGAGAAATTGGAACATCTTGTGACAGAAAGTAAGTGCTCAAAAAAATGATTGGGACAAGTCAAAAGTGCATAGGAGCCAGCCTGAAGGAACTCTCACTAACCACATCTGGAAACATTTGAGCATGAAAAGGGCAGTAATGAATTATAAAACACTGAAAAATTAATAAATTCATACTTACAACAGACAGATCAGTGGGTGAAAGGGAGGGCTCCTGTTTAGCACAGAAGGCCAAATGATGACTAATAATGTAGAAGGAGCACTGGCTCCAAAATGAGGCCCCAGAAAAGCCTCATTTTGGGACCATTATAGTGAAGACTGGTACAAGCTGAAATGATCAATGGATGCTAAATCTAAGAAGGAAAGTTTGATGAGAAGCAAAACATTTGCATAGTTTTAAAGTGTCTCCCCACAGAATAAACATGCAATAAGGTAAAATGTGTTGCAAGGGAAAGAACACTAACTCTACAGTGGAAAAACTGGACAATGCCTTGATTGGGTGATCAAAATTATCACCACCAACGAGTGGCAGGAGGACATTATGTGCCTCCAGATATGAACCTCAAGGGCAACACAACACGTTATGGAGTGTTCCAGCTGGGGATGCGTAACTTGAATCTAATCAGGAGGAAATGGACAAAACTAAAATGATCAACACTCTATTAAAAAAATATTTGAAAGAGCCAGTATTCGAGAATATCTATGGCATAGACAAGGGAACTGGTTCAGATTAAATGAGACTAAATAAATAAATACAATACATGATCCTAGACTGGAAAAATGCTCTACAGGACATTAAAGGATGAACTGACAAAAGTGGAATATGGGCAGTAAATGAGATAAAAGTACAGTATCAGTGTCATAAATTTCCTGAAGTTGACAGCTGTATTGTGATCAAGTAAGAGGATGTCCTTGTTCTTAAGGAATATACACTGAAGGATTTAGAGGTAAAGGAGTATTGTGTATGTAACTTACTGTTAAATTATTCAGGAAAAAACTGTGTGTGTGTGCACACATGTGCACATAAAGAAAGAAAATGCAAATGGGGCAAAATGTGAGCCACAGGTGAATAGGGTGCTCTATATTCTATTATTGCAACTTGTCTGCAAGTTTCACATCATTTACAAATAAAAAATAAGCTTTTAAATCTCCTTCATTGTTGCTTTTGTTTTCTTGCTAGTTTCTAACCTTTCTGCCTCTCGCCACTTCTCTTGTTCCTCTGTTATTCTTCCCTCGGGGGCTATACAGTAATACCACCTACCACTCCCACCACCCCACTGTCATCCTTTGGCTTCCTCCTTCTTTACTGTACATGTTTTGCCTCTTTTTCCCTTGCTGAGTCCTCTCTCATTTTCTCCCCTATTCTTTCTCACCTCTTTGTAACAGTATCCTTTTTAATACTCCTCTCTTCATCACTGTTCCCATAAGATAAAGTCCTTCCACTTCAGCAAATACACTTTAGGCGGTATGCCTGAAGTTCCTAGGTTGGCAGCGACAGCCTGCCCAAGAGCATGATGGCGGGAGGTGAGTTTGCCACCAATAGAGAGACGATTAGCTTTGGTCTAGCCTCCTTGCCTCTGTGACTATACCTTCTTTGCCAAAACAAACAACATTTCCTTCTGGAGACAGTGTACATATTCTAAAAGCAGCTATCACATGGGAATAATGGTGTGAATGAGAAACAGCACAACAGGCTTAACTGCTGGTACAAATCCCTCTTCCTCCCCTGCTGGACAGAAATCCCCCAGGGCAGCATCTGAGGGCTAGTAATCAACCGCTACAAGCTCTTTCTTTTTAGGATTTTCAAAGTGTTACACTCCCCCCCCCCCCCCCCCCCCCGAAGAAAAGGTCAGTTCAAAGAGATTCAACTTACGCCTTTTCCGTCTTGAAAGATTTGTCACACGCTGGGCAGTAAAGGCCGTCATAAAGCTCAGCATCCTCGGCCTCGTCACTGCCTTTACCTACAAGAGGGAAGCCCACAGTGAGACTCCTGCGTGAGCAGAACACAAACCTAAAACATGTCAACAAATTACATCTCTTTAGTGATGATCTAACACTGCACACAAATCAGAAACTCAAACGTTTGTATTTCCTTATAAAAAACAAATAATGTCTCCAGGATTTGAGTTGACCTTTTAAAAGCAGCACTGAATTACAAGGGAAGGCTTCCAAATAAATCACTTTATCTTTCAAGTTCTTTTCATAAGTCTACTTAGAAGATTCAAAATATTCTCAAAGTCCCAGGTGTGAGGTAAACGCAGAAAATCAAATGTCACTTTCATAGTTCTACCACGAAGCAGGTTTATCAACAGAGGTATTTTAGCTTACCTCATGGACAAGATTTGGTGCAAACACATTTATAACTGTAATCTATTCTTAAATGCTTCAATAAACTTAGCTTATGACATTTCATCATTATTAGACAGACAGGTCATAAAATGGCATGTTACATGTAAAGTTTAATTTTGTCTTTACAGACTTTTTTTATAAGCTTGAAGCTTATTACAACAAAATAATTACTATCGATAAGTCCACAAAATCTAAGCAACTAAAAAGCTCAATTAAAAGTCTGCACAATCTCATATTCTATCTTTATAAGAAACAAACAAGTAAACTGCCATTTGGGATTTATTATGGGATCAATAAAGATCCCAAGATATCTATTCTATATTCTACATTCTGGTTCTTTATAATAAGAGATGTTAATATGATTCTGAGGGACATTTTCACTGAAATCATAAAAGATCAAAATGCATCCAATGTTTAGTATATGGTGTTCTTTTCCAATTGTGTGTACACTTCCAATATATCATACACAAGAATGCTGGATTTGAAGTCAAAATCTGGATCTAAAAATGGTCACAGGTTCTCAGCCATATGCTATAGCTTCTCAGAGTCTTAGTTTGCTCATCAGTAAAATGGAGATAATTTTATGAGTGAAATCGGCATTTAATGGGTATCGTGTGAAGATCAAGCAAGATCTTGTATGTGAAAGCACTTTATAAATTGTAAAACTCTACATAATTATGCCCCCTCACATTTGTAGAGTGCTTTATAGTTTTCAAAGCACTTTCACATATACTACTTCTAATTCATTAATAGAACACTTCATTTCCTAATCATTTTGAATGAAGAACAGTCTGTCATTTTATCATTTGGGCTATTAGTCTGAAAAACCACATTTGTAGATAAGGTAAAACCGATTAAACTATGTTTAGATCATTCAATTTTGTTTCCCAGGGAATAGCTAGAGACAGTGGGGAAAATCAAGTATATCGCTATTCTCGACAATGCCTAATCCTCGCCTTTTAAGGTGGTCACATGCCTGTGCTCTAACGACAGAGGCGGAGAAAAGACACATTTCGGCACACCCAGGAGAGCCCCTTACAAAGTCAGAAATGAGGAAGAATTTATATACACCACATGGACTCCTTTCGGCACAATATCAGCTTTTCTGGAAAGAGTTGCTATTGAAACTTCACCTACTGCTGAATTGCATTTTTTTAAATAACCAGTCAGTTGCACTTGTCAATATATTTACGCAGCCAGAAGCAAAAGTTGTTTGAAATATGGTCAGAAGAGAGTTTGTTAATCAAATTACTGGAATTAGACTACTTCAGTAGACTACCTTTGCCTGGCTCATACAATATTGTTCTTCATTTTAATTATCTGCCACATTTAAAAATTGGGAGATGTCACATAAAAATCCAGATTTCCAGCTCTACTTAAAAACCAAACAAACGGATAGCCCTGGGGGCCTAGTGGTTAAGTTCAGTGTACTCAGCTTCGGTTCCCCAGGCACGGACCTACACCACTTGCTAGTGGCCATGCTTTGGTGGCAGCCCACATACCAGACCGGCAACAGATGTTAGCTCAGGGTGAATCTTCCTCAAGCAAAAAGAGGAAGATTGGCGACAGATGTTAGCTCAGGGCAAATCTTCCTCAGCAAAAATAAATAAAATAAAATAAAAAACACACAAACAAGAAAAACCCTGGTAACCCTGGTCCTCGCACCAATCAGCTGATACTCAGGTGTTCTCTGGGTTTTCTTCCTCTCTCCCATTCCCGCCGTCTTATACCTGAGCCCCTTTATTGGCATCTGTAAGCATCCTGAGTGCACAACGCTTGCTCATAAAAACTTATATTTTCTTAAATTTCTTAACGAATGGAGGAAGTTACCATCCTGTCCATCTTTGAGCTCATGTTCTTCCAGTTCATCTTCGTCTGATCCATCTCCAAACTCCTTTTCATACTGTGCCTCCATCTCCCTGAGCTCCTTTTCCAAATCGGCCACTGTCATCCAGCTCTGTTCTTTGTACTGATCTGCCAATCTAGACAGAAATAGCACAGTCTCACTGACACTGAGAAGCATGTCTCCGCACGCATTGGTTTTACTTACTCTTTAGGCTTAAAACCCATCCCCTAGAGAGCTTCTGCCTCCCAAGTTGCCGATGTTTACAACTTCAAACCTGTGCTTAGTTAAAACTGGGGCAAAGTCACTTAATCTATTATGTGTTATGTGGTTGATTTTAATGGCTCTACTAGAGAATGGGTTTTGAAACATATAACTCTTAGCAACTTATTAAAAGTCTTTAGAGCAGTTTAAAAACTTTAAAGGCATTAGGGCCGGCTCCGTGGCTTAGCGGTTAAGGGCGTGCGCTCTGATGCTGGCGGCCCGGGTTCGGGTCCCGGGCGCGCCCCAAGGCACCACTTCTCCGTCCAACGCGAGGCCGAGTCCCACGTACAGCAACTGGAAGGATGTGAACCTACGACATGCAACTGTCTACTGGGGCTTTGGGGGGAAAAAAATGAATAAATAAAATCTTTAAAAAAAAAAAAAACTTTAAAGGCATTAAAATGAACCAAACATCTAAAAGCAGACCGACAGAGAGGCGGTACTCTCTGGCGGGTAAAGCAAGGCCACTGGACTGACTTCCGGGGTCCAATTCTCGCCTCTGCGATGTACCAGCTATGTGATCTTGGGCCTGGCTGTCTTGTTTCCTCAAAAGAATGAGGATAAAAACCCGAACTTACTTCACAGAATTGTTGTGAGAAAAGCACTCAGAACAGGGCCTTGTACTGAGTAAGAATTAACGTTAGTAGTTATTAAATTTTACAAGAGTCTGTAAAGGATCTCAAGTATAAAGGGCCTCTGAAGGAAAACATCCAATTCAAAAGAAAAAATACTTTGCAGTAGATGAAAAAACACTGTCCAATGCCAGGATTAAACAAAACAAAGGATGGGGCCGGGAAGGCTTTAACCCAACAGGAAAGCACCATGTCAGGTGTCTAATGGTTTCCTTGGACCCCCACACCCGTATTCAGAAAAGGCTGCAGGCACTACGTACTTCGCCTGCTTTAGCTTCTGCTGCCGCCTCATCTCCTCAGCCTTCCTCGCCTTCTCCGCGTTCTGCTCCTCCACAAGCTTCCGATGCGCCTGCACTCTTTTATCTCTTTTCCGAATGAAAGCTACCAGCTGCCGCACAAGCTCGTTCTTCTCTTTCCTTGCTTTGTCTCGAATCTTTTTGTTTTCTTTTTCCATGGCTCGTTTCTCCCAGCGGTTTGAAGCTTGTCGTGTATCATATTCTTCCTTCCAAGCAAAGTTCTTTTGAGTACAGAAACTCTGCCAATAAGCGTAGAAAGGATGGACTACCTAGTGACACAGAAAATAAGTAAAATGCTAGTTTTTACTTAGATTTTTTTTTTAGTAAGGCAGCAAATATTAGTGATGCAGAACATCTTCTAACCTTCTTTTTATATATATATATAACACTGCTATTAATCAATGGAAAAGACAGTCCTTTTAAGGCTTTAGGGAATAAATCACTCGTCAGAGGAAATTAATGGGATGGGACCATGGTCAATAAATAGGGAAAAGTAAAGCAGGGAGGCCACCAGGAAAGAAGAGAGAGGAAGAAAGTCACAAGATAGGACCGAGAACTAGAATCTACTTTTTAAAATAAAGGAATGGGGAAAAGACACACCAATAAATGTTAATTATAAAATGGCAGTGCATTCTGCTTTTACCGTATCATAGTCACTCTGGGAATCTCCAAAAGTTGGGAAATCCTCAACATCTTCTTCTAACACTGATTCTAGTTCTTCCTTTGCAATCATTTCAAAAACATTACGATACACCGTATAAAAGCCCTAAAACACAGTAACAGAAACACAAATTCTTAGTACTTTTGTAGTCTAACCGCAGAATAAGATTTTAAAACATAACATGGGGAAACTTTGAAGTTAAAGAACTACAGGCCCGAGCTCTGTCCCTGTAAGTACATTTAGGTTTCAACTGGAGGTTTTTATCTGCTGACAGTTTCAATACAAAGGCAATGCTTTTTCAGTTTTCAAAATGAACGTTGTTTCAACTTTCTATTATAGAATAATTTTAACGACTCTCCTTGTGATTGAAAGTCTTGTGCCTGACAAGAAATTACGAGTGAGTTCATTTATCTTACCTTTTCATCATCTCCATAACCAGAGTAACAGGTAACAGTGAAATAGTGAAGCAAGTCTAAGCTGTCATCTTGATATTCTCCATCAAGCCCACCTTTCAGTAGAGCTTCTCTATGATTATCATACCTAAACAAAAAAAATCAGCGTCGTCAGTGAAGGCTGAATAAATGGGAACTCAAAAGGACTCCTTACTCTGAAAGAGGCAAAATGTTATTATTGTACAATTTAATGTGTCCAATCCACAATCAAAAATTTTTAAGAAAAATATCAACAAGAAAGACTTAATCTTCCACAGAACTGCTGATTAAAACCATGACCAACTTCTAATACATTATAGGCATTCTACAGTAACAGCCCATATGAACAGGGGAATTTAATAAGCCAGGAAATTTCCACGACTCTCCCAGAAGCATTTTCACAGGAAAGAAACATTACTAAATAGGACAGTACAGGACATCATCTGGTCCACAGACTAATCATACATCTGTGATCTGGAAATTTACCAACATATACAAGAGTAAGACTTGCTATGTTTATGTAAACAATCTAGGAGCTTCACACAAACAAAATCACTCCTCATAATAACTTAGTTATTATCCCCAAAGACATCACAAGAAATTGAGGCTCAGTGATATTAAATCACCTGTTGCCATAATCATAAAGCCAAGAAGCAGCACAGCAAACCAGCTCTCCCGCACTGGCAGGACCACGCTCCTCGCCACTGCACAGTACTGCCTCCAGAAAACAGCAGTTACTAGGCAAGAGCTCTAAATAAAAGGACAGAGAATCCTTGGGATAGGAAAACCACCCACCATCTAGACAAGAGGCTAGAGCAAAAGGGGAAGTCAGAAAAGAATTTCAAAGTTCCAAAAGGAAGGCAAAAGCGTTTCCAAGGCCAGACCTCCAAATTCCTTGGGAGGAGAAAAATTTAGGATGCTCTGGCTTTCATATAAAAGACAATTTGACAAGAAGTTTCTTTACAGTCTTTTTCTCTTGACACCAGCCAGGCTATACACTGCTTAACACACAGAAGACTTGCACAGTAGCAGTGAACACCCACCTGCTCTTTCTAACAGCAGGATCTTGCACAGTTATGTCAGGACTTAAAACCTACTCCTTTGTAGCAAAAAGTTCATCTAGAATCTGAAAACTCAGAACTTCAAACATGGAAATTTTTGTTTGGAAAATAGTATTCAATTATCAGGTCATCATTAATAAAAGTATCTGTCACAGATGCAGAGGCTTAACTTAATTTCCTCATATAAAGTAGTTCTTTGGAAAATATTACAATTCTGGTATTAAAACACTATATCTGTTCTCTAAGGACAAGTCAACATTCTTCCTTGTCTGACATCAGTGAATCTGTCACACACCAAAGGGACACCATTTAATGAGAAGTCACTTTATAAGCATCAAAATTAAAGCTAATATTGCCAAACTTTGTTTCATCACCCATAAAATCAGATAGCTGGAGTAATCATCTCTACGGTTCCTCCCTACCCAAATACTGTATTTTATATCATGAATAGGTGACAGATGCTTCAGAACACACCAAAACCCACTTAACATATTAAATTAAAAAAAAAAAACCCTCTACTGACAACTGTTCCCAACACAACACACTAGGATAGGAGGGACAGCGTGATGCTCACCATGCTCTTTCCTGAGGGTCACTCAACACGTCATATGCTGCTTGGATTAATTTAAATTGTTCAGCTGCTTCTGCGGCATTATCCAGATTTTTATCTGTTGAAATAAAATCACAGAAATTTAGTCATCAAAAAAGTAGATGGGCCAGCCCGGTGGCACAAGCAGTTAAGCGCGCGCGCTCCGCTGCGGCGGCCCCACAGGTTCGGATCCCGGGCGCGCACCAATGCCCTGCTTGTCAGGCCATGCTGTAGCAGCGTCCCATATAAAGTGGAGGAAGATGGGCACGGATGTTTGCCCAGGGCCAGTCTTCCTCAGCAAAAAAAGAGGAGCATTGGCAGATGTTAGCTTAGGGCCGATCTCCTCACAAAAAAGTAGAGGACAGAATCTACAAGGGATCTCTTCCATCACAAATGCCGTACAAAGATGAGGAGTGTACCAAACAAAGAAAAACAACTGGGGAAAAGCAAAGAGATACTCAGTGACAGATGATAATCAGGATCTGTTGTAATTATCTACTTGAGTAGAAATTTCATGCTTTTCTGGAAACCTCAGGTTATGACCGAGCACTCAATCCGGATATCCACAAATGGAAAATCCTGAATAGTATACATTTTATTTTTAGAAGGAACAAAATATATATATCAAATCAGTTATAGAAAGACTATTATTTAGTGATAGATTATGTTTATTGTTCATACTGTCTTTAAGTTTTTCTTTCTTATCAACATATACTGAAATAAATCTCATAAAGTTTAAAAAATATATACTAATGAAAATATGTACTAATTATTCTTCCTTTCACTGTGCTTCCTTAACCATGGAGTTCAGAAAGCATCTTAGCCTCAGGGTGGTAGGCAGCTTCCAAGACGGCCCTCAAAAATCCCCACCTCCTGGCATGCGTAGTCCCCTCCCAGGTCACCAGGGTCTGTGTGACCACCAGCAGGCAGAAGTGATGATGGCACAGTACATTACTTCTGAGAAGAGATTATAAAAGACTGGTTTCCCTCTTGGGCTCTTGTTCTCTCGGATCACTCTGGGAGTAGTCAGCTACCACAGCATGAAGACGCTTAGGAGAAGCCCACGTGGCGAAGAATGGAGGCCTCCAGCCCACAGCCAGAAAGAAACTGAGGTCTGCCAATACCATGTGAGTGAGCTGCAAAGTGGGTTTCCCAGACAGTGAAGATACAACCTCATGAGAAACCTTGAGCCAAAAAACCTAGCTAAGCTGTTTCCAGATTCTGACCCTGAGAAACTGTGTGAGTCCATATAATGAATGTGTGCTGTGTTGGTTGTTTAAGCCTTAAGTTTTTGGTAATTTGTTCCACAGCAATAGATAGCTAATACACTCAGAAAGTAAAATATTTTGAATCTACTATGGAGCACACCAAAGTTCGTTAAGCTACAACTCAATACTTGCCCTCTAAGAGGCTAGAAGAAAATATGACAGAAATGTATCCCCTACAAATAGTCTTGCAGCCTTAGAACAAGGCCCTCGAGGGCATCCTGCCTCCTCTTCTCAGGCACCATCACACGGAGCCAAAATCCTTCAGGTGGTCTCTGCTCAACAACTAACTCTTTCTCAAGTGCAGCAATTTGCCATAGCTCTTTTTGCTAAGATGCTTTAACATAAAAAACTTGCAATATTATTTCAGAGTCATGGTCCCTTGAAATTGAAAGAAGTAAACAAAATCTCCATCCCTGTAGCCTAGCTGTATGTGAGAAGTAATACGTACCAATCTAAATCCCCTTCCATGGTGCAGCCCATCTGAAGACAGCCAACGGGTCACCTCCTAGTCCACCTCTTCTTCGGACTAAATACGCCAATTTCTTATCCACACCATAATCCTCTACCTCCCATGTGGGCAAAGACAGGCACTGACAATCAAGCAGCCATTCACTACTTCCCTTTCTTAACACTCTACTCTTAATGACTATAGCTAATTACATTAGCTTTTAGCAACATCACACATCATTCTGAATTCATAGCTGACAAAGTTACAAGTATTTTTCATATTACTGACAAGCCAAGTGATAACTGTATAATGGATTTTTTCTTAACTCAAATATAGCACTGAATCCGTTCTGTGGCAGACACTACAGGTTAGGTCATCCAACACCCCGCCCCCTTTTCTCTTGCATCCTTTATTATGGAGGCTGGATAAGCTACAATACTTGCTGTTGGGAATGGCCATGTGATACAGTTCTGACCAATGAGATGAAAGCAGAAGTCTATTAGTATATTGTTTTTCTTCCCTCTTTCTTCTTGCCCTGTATGTGAGCATGATGGCTGGAGCTTCAGCAGCTACCTTAAGACAATGAAGGAAAAGCCAAGAGATTCACAGTGACATCATTGAACCACTGACACAATGCCAACAGGCATCTACCTCCACGCCTTCTTGTAGGGAGGGGAAAAAACGGCTTAATGGCTTAATTTATTTAAGCCGTTGTGATCAGGTCTTCTGTTATTTCCAACTAATACCAAATTCCATCTTGTTGTGGCCCTGTTGAAATCAGGTTCTAGGTAGTACAGGACACTCAGTGCCCTGCTGTAATTATTTTACATTTTGATTACCACTTAGTGACAAACTACTAGTTGCCTATCCAGTATCTGTTCTCCTCTTCGACCTAACAAAACCCCAATTTGTTCACAGCGATAATGTACTCAGTTAAAAACTTCACCTCCCCAGACTGTCTTGAAGTTGGGGTTATCAGGTGACCCAGTTTTAGCCAAACAGATATAAATGCACATCTACTAAGTGAAGCATCACAGGAAAGACTCTGTTTTCCAGATGAAAGGGATGCGCTTTGGTGGCACTCACCTTATGCTCTTAACCCAGCCCCTGTGTCCTGCTCAAAGCCGGGTACAATGCCTGCAGGTGGATTATGAGGATTGAGACAGAGACTGCTAGTTCATCCCCTTCTTTTAGTAACAAGCAAATCCTGATTTTATGGTGGGCACCTGGTCCTGGAATAAAGACTCCATTTCCCAGTCTCCTCTGAAGCTTAGGCGTGACCACATGACTAAGCTCTGATCAGTAACATCTGTAAAAGTCTTCTATGATAGCTTTTAAGAATCTTCCTTAAAAGGCAGCCAGTACACACTCTCTGTCCCTGATATACCCTTTCCTCCTCCATTCCTCCATTCTGCTGCCTGGACGATGAGTGAGGGCCCATCTGAGGACACTGAGCAGAGAATCCAAGGACCTCACGGGGGAGAACTGTTATATGGGGCTCGTCTATCTCCGCACCTCTACATGAGAGAGCAACAGCCATCTACCTCTGAGGCTTAATTGCAAGGACTCAAGCCCTATCGTCAGTATGATGGAGCAGGTCTTTGACAGTTTCCTCAAGCAGCCAGAGCTATCAAGATGGGCCACCTCTGGATTTCTTGTTATGTGAGAAAAATAAAATGACTATTTGGTTTAGCTACCATAGCCAGCTTCCTGTCACATGCAGCTGAACACAATCCTATTATGCCTTCAAGGTGAGAGTCCAGCTAAACATAGTCATGATTTCTACAACTTCATCAAATCATTCATAAAATTTTTGTCAGACAAATAAAAAAGCAGAGTTCAAATTAAAGGAGAATGGCAGAAAGTGTCAGCAAATAAATCTTCCCACATAAAACAAAAAAGGTGACTGTCCGGGGGTGGTAGGTAGGTGGTTCTTCAACTTTTAATCAGTACTGTACTCTGTTGTCCTGTTTCTTCCCACTCCCTTCTTTCCTCCTCCAAAGAAGTCTGGAGAAAGCCAAAAATTTTAAACACATAAAACCCATCAATGTACCACCTGAAAATAAGATCTAATCTCTTACTGAAGCTACTTTCTTAAATAATTTTTTCAATCTGTCATGTGGCTTTTTATTTCACTTAAATATACTTGAACTGGCTGACTATAAGGTGGAACTGAGATCTAAAAGCATGAGTGCAATAAGTTAAAAAGCAATAATTAAAAAAAAAATGGATGGGCCGGCCCCGTGGCTTAGCGGTTAAGTGTGCGCGCTCCGCTGCTGGCGGCCCGGGTTCGGATCCCGGGCGCGCACCGACTCACCGCTTCTCCAGCCATGCCAAGGCCGTGTCCCACATACAGCAACTGGAAGGATGTGCAGCTATGACATACAACTATCTACTGGGGCTTTGGGGGGAAAAAATAAAATAAAAAAAAAAAATGGAAAGCCCACATTTATTATTAGCCAAATGCAAAAGCCACAGGTATTGTAAATCCATTCATCAAAGTTTAAAAGGCATTCTCACACTGTTCTTAGTGCTTTTCTCTTGATCCACTCTCACCCTCTTCAACTCCTTCCCAAACCTTTTTCCAGTGCCTTCTGGAAAATTTCATTGATCATGCCTTATAAGCCCTGCCTTGATTGACGCCAGGCTCCCTGAGAACCAGCCACAGCCCTCATCCGGTGGGCCTGGTGCTGGAGCTGGCATCCTCCTGGTCACTGATCCTTTACTCAGCCCTGAGGACGAACAAGCATTCCTTCCAGATTCAGACCATTTGGCAATCCCACCTTCTTCCCCTCCTTCTCACTGTCTACTCACCTCCCAGCCACTCTGCTTTACCCAAACTGAGAATTCTGGCACTTGGTTCAGTTTCCATCCCCAGGTCCCAGCACCACCCTGGGTGACTTCAGTGTACCTTGACCTCCTGGTCTCCCTACCTCTGGTCTCACCTGCTCCAATCCATCTCCCCACTACAGCCAGAGAGATTTGTGAAAAACATAAACCTATCATTTCCCCTGCTTCCAACTCGTCACCGGCTTCCCAATGCCTGCCCTTAGGTTACAAGTCAACCTATCTAATCCAGGTTACCACACCTTTAAGACCTGGCCCCTGCTGACCTGGCCATGCTCCCCTCTTTCCCCTTCCTGGGCTCTGCCATGCTTCCTCTTGCCTCCCTCCACATGTATTCCCTGCATTCCCGCTTTAGGTCTCAAACTAGATGTCACTTCTTCAGGGACGCACATCTATCCCACCCACACATAAACCCAGTCCAGGCTGGGTGCATGTGCTCATAACCACCTTGTATTTGCCCTCATACCGTCCTGACTTCCCTGGATTGAAACTGCCTGTTTTCCTCTCTGTCTCCCCGAAGACTGTACGTGCCAGCAGAGCAGACACCATTCCTGTCTCATTCACACAGTAAAGTGCTCAGGGAATATCCATCAGGTGAATTATTGAAAGCCTGCCCTTCACAAGGAATGATCTCACTAGGTAGTACTGTTGGCCCTACTGGAAATTATTCTCAGTTCCTCAATAAAAGAAATGAACGTAATTTTTTTTTTAACAATGAAACGGGCAGCCTTTCCATTTGAGGTACATATTATTCTTTGAAGGAAAGCCCATATGTTAACCTCAGAAACATCTAACACAGTACCTTGCACACAGAATGAAATTAAGCATTTGTTTAGTGACAGACTTAAATTAATGAGCCAGTAAAGCAATGCATATGAAAACCATGAGTCTTCTGGGGAAATATTTATCGTTTAAATGTATAGGCATCTTCAAACCAAAAGATATTTAGGATGCTACGAATTATAATGACATTCAGTGAAGATATTCACATTTAGTTCCTAACAGATTTGGTTTCAAAGTAGTTAACTGATATTTTAGTAACATTTGCATACTTCTTCCTTTCTTCCCTGCACTGATTTCCAATTAATCATCACCAAATCTGGTCATTTTTCCTTGGCAATATCGCTTCAACCCAGCCTTAGCCCACCCACTGACCCCAGGCCTGGCTTTGTCCCTTACCTTCCCACAGTGGACTCTACCTGACTTCTGTCTCCGCCCCTCTTCAATCCACTCAGTTGCCTTCATAGTACCTTCCCAAGACATCTTAAGAAAGCCAGCCTCAACTCTCCATTACTGGAAAAACAAATTTCACAGTCCTTAGCCTAACATTCAAGGCCCTTTACAATCTAACCTCAAAACTACTACTCAAAACGTTTTAATATTGTCATCAAAATTATATATGCATTTGGTCACAAGCACTAATGCTCTTCCTCACATTTTTCCACCCAGAGAGTCAACGAATTCCTAACTTCCTTCTAATTCCTAACTCGATTTCTAATGGTAACCCCTCTTATTCCAAGAATATGCTTCTACACTATTTTTGGATTAATTTTGGATATAGTCACTGACTTCCTGCTGTGATGAACATTTAGCTCATTTACCTCTTCCTTTCCAATATATATCAGATTTTTTTAGTTCCTTAAGTAACAAACTCATACCTTTATTTCTTGTCCCATCAACTGTAGACATCACCTTCTGACTTGCTGACTTTGCTTTCCTTCAGCTCTTCTCCCAACCCGTTTTCAGACTTCCAATAAGCACTGCCTTCAGTTAAACTGGCCCGTGAGACATCTCTTGTCCCTCACGGTGCTCCTCCCCATACTGTTAAGTTCACTTTTCCCAATTCCATTTCCCTAGGATCCAGCTAAAGCCCAGGCTCCTCTACCAAGCGGAAGCCTCACCACCTCTGAGTACACAGGGAAAACTCCCTCCCGTGAATTCCTGGGGCATTCATTACTTGTTCTATTAATCCAACTACCAATTATATACGTGGTGCTATTTCGTTTGCACTTGTATTTAACTCTTCGTGTGTGTACGACGTGGTTTCCCAGCAAGACTCTGAGGTCTCTGTCTTAGCATTTCAGAACCTACAGAGTAGTGACTCGCATGTACTGGACACTTTATAAACGTGCCTATTGGTCAGTGCTAATATGCAAGCCTCTTCTAAACCTCAAAAGCTGAGATTCAACTACCGTCTTAGTTTCCCAGTCTGGAAGATCAGATTACTTCACAAAAGTAACATAGGCCTGGACCACAATCAAATAAAACATCCAAACTTAGTTAGAAGCATAGTTCTAAGTAAACATACAAACTTCACGAGGGGAGACACCCAATTAAAACTTTTCATCGGCGGAAAATCCGAAGAACAGGGTCTGCTCAAACAGCCTACTAAAAGACAAAAAAAGGCATAGGTATTGAAAAGACTTTTTGCTAGGTCTTTTGTCGTAATTTTCATAAGAAAGAAGCCATAAATTACACTTAAGCAGCTGGACTGCGTGATGAAGTTACGGACAGCCGAGGAAAAACCCGAGGAAGCGGAGCGGCAGGGGACGAGCCTGAGGAAGAACTGGGTTGAGAGCTCAACTCCTCCCCACTCGGTGGTGTCTACGAAGGGGTGGGAGGAGCAGGTGAAGTCGCTAGAATGTTGTCTTTCTCCATCAAGTGGCAATGCGGGAAGCGGAGGGCGAGGTGGGAGAGAGGTCTGGGAACGGATGGGATGCCCCGAGCGAGTGAAGCCCGGGGATGGAGAGGACGCTCATCCGGAGACGGACCGCGCAGGGGCCACCTGGCCGGGGGCCGGGCGCGGGCACGGTTTCCAGGGCAAGGGGAGTTACAGGGCGGGTAGGTCGAGGCACAGCCAGGTTCCCAGAGTTATTCCGGGGAGAGGAGTGGGAAAGGTCGCGAGGCCAGGGGTTTGGAGAGGGGCCGGCGGTGGCGGAGTAGTTACCCGGGTGCCATTTCAGGGCCAGCTTCCGATAGGCCTTCTTGAGCTCCTCCTCGCTGGCGTCGCGCCGCACCCCCAGCGCCTCGTAGTGACACTTCATCGCCCGGCCAGGCAGGGGGCTGGGGCTGGGGCCGGGGCCCGGGGCGGGGCCGGGGCCCGGGCCCGGGCCGAAGTGGTGGTGGCGGCGCTGATGGTCCTCTCCTGAGGCGGGAGCCCGGCGCCCGCACCGGGCCAGCCAGCGAGCGCGGCGGCGGCGGCGCGGGGCAGCGGAGGCGCGCGGCGGCGACAAGCGGCGAGGGCTGCGGCACGCGGGCGCGCGGAGGGGGCGGGGCCGGCGGCCGCGGCTCCGCATGGGCGGGGGGAGGGCTCAGTTCCGGAAAAGCCGCGCGGGAGGGAGGCGGGGCCGCGGCGGGTGGGAGGCGGGGCCGCGGCGGGTGGGAGGCGGGACCGCGGCGGGTGGGAGGCGGGGCCGCGGCGGGGCCAAGGCAGGTGGGAGGCGGGGCCGCGGTGGGTTTCATTGTGAGGGGCACAGAGGGCGGTCAGTGAGCGTAGCACCAACTGGGCAGCCCACCCGAGGGCTGTGGTAGGAGTTTGATGAGAGAAGATTCTGGAAGACATCTTGTGGTTCTGATCATAATTTCTCAGTTCAGCCCCATTTTTACAGATGAGGCAACTCAGGCTCGAAGTAGTCAAGTGGTTTGCTCAAGCCTCCCCAACTAACCAATGGCAGGATTCCGTTGGACGAACACCAGGTTTTTCAACTCTTTTCAATTCTCTTCAGCTGCCGCTTAATGAGATCTGTGTTATTGCTCATCTTGACCAATATGCATGAGAAATAACAGTAAATCAGATAAAATGAAACGATTTGAGGGAAGCACCGACACATTTTAAAACGACATACCACCAATGTGGTGGTTTTACCACATTGGTTTTACCACCAATGTGGGTGAAATTGTGCTGACCCATTTGTCCAACACTCTTTAATTCTAACTTTCTGGCCTCTAATCCTACATTTCTAAGATTGGTTTAGGTTAAGAATGCAATTAAGGCATAGTATTTAACCAGTAGGTTTCTTTTGATCTAACCAATACACTGTATTACAGGAAGGATGATCTATAGAACTGTTCCAAACAATTTGATAAGGTATCAAAATAGTATCCTAATTGTTAAAATGCATCAATACACCAATATATTTCACTGTACTGTGGAATGTTTACATATATCAGTTAGGTGTAGGTTATATTTGCCAACCATGTATTGTCAAAGAGAGAAAGTTTGGCTCTGTTGGTAACAAACCTCTATCGTATGGGGTTGGGGTACTCAAAGTTTAGGAAGGTTGTCCCTTTCTTCCCTAACATCCTGCCCCCTGCACAATCAAAACAAACCAATTCTAAACCTCAAGTTTCTCCACACACCACTGTCCAACCAACTGGCTACTCAAAATTCATACACCTGCCTTTTTTCCAAAGAAGGAAGATGCTATATGGCCTTAATTCATTTGTAAATTGGTGATGAATAGGGACTGAGAAATTTGAGTGTAGGGAAAAATGGGACCTTTCCCCATCTGAGAATGGAATGGGGGGCGGGAGGGAAAAGGCAAAAAGTGACAAAGAAAAGGACTTCTTTCTTCCTCCAACTACATCTGGTTTTGCTTACAACCTCGAGTCACTTGCCTCGTTTTCCTCCTGAGGGAAGAGGGATTTATTTTTGCCTCTAAGATTTATAGACAATTACATTGTCTATAAATTTCTATCTAAAGGACATCTTCATTAAACAGGTTGACTTCTAAATGAACATGGACTTGGGAAATGAGGAATTCTCATTCAAATGAAGTATCCATATAAATGACTATGAAAGGGAAGTAATTTGGGATAGAAAATATCTGTACATGGAAACTGATAATCAAAATTGTTAAATGGAAATCCCACTAAAACTCCACACTGTGGATTGGACCTTTAAGTTGGTATGCTGGACACAGCAAAAACTATTAAAAGTTTAGGTCTTCATTCAAACTCACAACTTGTTGATCCAGTTCATGTTTATAACCTATAATTAACCTCTTGAGATGTGGGCGTTTAAAAACAAATCCTAAATACAGCTTATTTTCATCCAAGGTTATATTCAATTGCTTAAGTAATGGCTTTCTTTTTTCCACACTTAACCAGATTTGGCTTTCATTAGCCACATAAAAGTATTTCAAGTGAAACTTTGACCTGAATTACCTGCATAATTTAGAAGATTTCAACTATCCTAATTTAGACTATCCTAATTTAGACTATTTCAAGATAAAGTAGCCTAATTATACACTCAAGGCCTTTCTTAGCAAAAAACTAAGAAAAAATGAAATAGAAATTTATCCCGCCTACATAGAGACATAAAATGCAAGTGATAAACTAAAAAAGACATCTAGAATAACCTTTCTATATAAAAGAGCTCTTACAAATTAGTAAAAGATATCTACGACAGTATCTTTTGATACCTTTGATATCTCTGATACTTTGCATCAGTCACAAAAGAAAAACCAATACCTAGCCAAAAAAGAGTACTCATTTTTTTACCTATCAAACTAACATATTTCACCATTGACAGGGGTACAAGGAAATGAACACTCTAACCTCTGAGGTACAATATTTATTTATTTTTTTAAAGGTTTTATTTTAATTATTTATTTTCCCCCAAAGCCCCAGTAGATAGTTGTATGTCATAGTTGCACAGCCTTCTAGTTGCTGTACGTGGGACGCGGCCCCAGCATGGCCGGAGAAGCGGTGCCTCGGTGCACGCCGGGATCCGAACCCAGGCCGCCAGCAGGGGAGTGCGCACACTTAACCGCTAAGCCACGGGGCTGACCCAAGAGGTACAATTATTTAGAGGAATAAACAAAATGTCTTAATGTTCATAACTTTTGACCTGAGTTCCACTTATAGGAAACCACTAGTGTACAAAATAATTTACTTATAAAAACGTTTGCTGCAACACCTATACCAGAAAAAAAAATAAAACTGAAATATCCGAGACTGATTATATAGCTATGGTATAGAGTGGAATACTGTGCAATTAATCATATAATATATACAACAAAGACATAGGAAAATGATTTAATATGAAATAAAGTGATGACAAATCACCACATCCATGATCCAATTTTATTAGTTATGTATGTATGGTATATCTACCTGCCCATCTCCTCAGCAGCCACCTACCTGTCTGGGTGCCACTGGCACCCAGAATCTTGTCCTTCCTTGTTACTAATCCACCCCCAGGACATTTGCTTCAAATAAAGTTCTTTTGTAAGGGGAGAAATTCAAATGTTCTGGGGCTAAGAACTATCCCACTTTTCTTCCTTTTACTATGAATTTAATCAGTAATTTATACCCACCGTTTCTAAATTAAATTTGTAATCTACAAAATGCTTTCAACACATTAACTCATTGGATTCTCAAAACCTAAAAATTTTTATTGTATTCTTTTTCCAGGTGAGAAAACAAGATCAGAGATTCACTGTTCTGAGGCCTCATTAACTGGTCACTCAAGGACCCACACCAAGATGCTTTCCCATCCACCAGTCTACCCACTTCACCACCCGAAACTACGCTCTCCAAGTGCCTGATGCTTTGCCTTACGAGTAATAAGGACCCAATAAATGTGTTCAAACTTCAGTTTTCTAAACCCCAAATTTTAATCCAAGAGGGCAAGCCTAAACTTTAAATGTGCTAAATTTTTAGTAATACCATACAAGCTTTGAAGAGAAAAACAGAAATTAACTGACGAGTTCTGGTGATATTTTATTTAGAAAAACATAGATACCACTGAAGCCACAAGATTTTAATTTTTCTTTCTTTTAAATGCCACACTAATGAAATATAAGACAGTCCTAGATAATAAAAGTATTTACACATGTAATACAAAATAAATATAAAATAACTGAAAACAAGTTAGTTATCCATTGATTCATTTTGTATTCCCACTGCTCATCTTCTGTTTCATTTTTCTTTGCCTTTTGTAAATCCTTTTCTTTCTTGCTTTCAAGTCGACTTTTGGCTCTGGTTTTACCCACTGTATTTCTATCGGTTTTTCCTCAGCTGGTGTAACAAAAACATCTGCAGTGGGATCATGTGGAAGAATAGTCTTTGGTTCTTTCTTTCTCAGTTTCTGCACATCTTTCACTTGCTGTTTCTCTCTGTATTTTGTAGCTGTGATGGATCTTATGATACGCCGATGCTAGAAACAAAAAAATATTCAATGCTTTTGAAATAAAAGTAAACATTTTATATATGGCAAGGACATTCACTTAGGAACCCTATTTACCTTCACCCTGTGTCATTTAAAAAAGTAGTAATTTGCAAGACTGTACAGGGCAAAAACCAAATTCAGTTTCACAGTTAACAGAACAATAATTACTTGACAGTTATTTTGGCAACGAGTTCCAAGATATAAAGGACGACCCAACAACAAAAACAGCTTACCATGTTTGGTGACTGGTAGTGAGGATTTTCATATAAAGTTGGTCCTCCAAAACTTCCCTGGAAAATCTTTATGAGATTTAAGACAAAACGAGGTCCTATTTCTACAAGAGCAGCATCTTCTTCTATGATCTTTAATAAAAAAAAATTTCATTTTGGTTTGGATATACTATTCCTAAAAGGTATACTAGCTATAACCTCATTACAAATGTGTTTAAAAGAACTGATAATCAATAAAGGTGGAAGTGAAACTTGGCAAGTGCCAAATCATCAATATTTTCTGAAATATATTACTAGTTACAGGTAGTTGTCATGGGAAAACACAAATGGTTTTTCAGTGTGTTCTTTTAAAATCGAGTAATCTTGGGCCAGCCCCCGTGGCCTAGTGGTTAAGTTCAGTGGTCTAGGGGTTAAGTTTGGTGAGCTCTGCTTTGGCAGCCCAGGTTCAGTTCCCAGGAATGGACCTACACCACTCATCTGTCAGTGGCCATGCTGTGGCAGTGGCTCACATACAAAAAAGAGGAAGATTGGCAACAGATGTTAGCTCAGGGCGACTCTTCCTCAGCATAAAAATAAAATAAATTTGAGTAATTCCAATTTGGTCTGTATCTGCTTCTCACAATGCACATATTCTTGAAAAGCTGTGGTTAAATGAATTTTTTAAACTGTCACCACTATAACAAATTGTATTAAAGTGCCCTATGGGGAACCCTTTTAAAATTTAAATCAACCCCTAAATTGTTTTTATAAATCTAATTCAAATTAGATTAAAAGGTATGTAAAAGGATACATGGCCAAATTTATTTTTTAATAGATACTGATTGTGGCACTTCTGAACTACAAATATTAACCTGTTGGTTCAGGTGTATCTGCCCTCAGAGGTTAAGAAGGAGGCATGTTTAACTCACATTACAAGGTATCCAATATAACATACAGAAAAGAGCCCAGTTTACTTCATACACTGTCTGAAATTTTATCTTGCTGTTCTCTTCCACCTCACCACTTCTCTGCAGACTTATTATTCTGCCAAACTCCTGCTTCAAGATTTCCAGAATCACCTCTCCTCCTGAATGAGTCACTATTATGACTCATCTAATAGTCCTTACTGAATGCCTTCTACAGGGGTTATGTTTTTCTAAGTCTTAACCTCCCCTCGCCGCAGACAGATTCTAACCTCTTAGGAGAGAAACTTATATTTTACTGACTACATATAGTGGCATGTTAGAAAACTCACACTCTATATCAACTGATAGCCATGAAAAGAAGTAGGCAGAGATCACTTAAGACATGAGATAGTAGTTATTTACTGCTAGTCTGTGGGGAAAAGAAAGGTACTTAAAACAAAAGGACTTATTACTCTGTTTCTACAAACACTTACATATCCTTATTTATTTCAAAGTATAATTAAAAATTAATTAATGCTAACCTGAAAATTCCGAAACCATATCCTATTATCCAAAATGGTGAAAGTAAACACATGGTCCACAAATGGTTGGCTTTTGGGATGATACCGTGGTGTACTAAAGATCTGGTTAAAAAAAAAAAATACATCAGTTCCTTATTCTACAGCATATCACATGTGTTTTAGATAGCTAAATTAACAAAAAGTCCAAAGGAAGACATTCATTTATAACATATTACCAAAAGTCTTTTCCAGAAAAAATATTTACCTGAATTAAGAGTTCTTTTAACAAAGCATAATGTGGTAATTCATTAAAAGCCTATAAAAATAAAGCAAACACATTATTTGACAACAGCAGACTGTTTTGTTTAAAATTATTTGTTTTTTTAATGTTAACTAAATTGAATTATATAACCATATCCACTAAAAAACAACCATGCAGACTAAGAAAGTTAGATCTCATACATTAAATGAGAAACTTACAGGGTCAAAAGACAAAAGGGGCCGAGAACCTCTCAAACAGTTTCCAGTCATCTTTAGTTCAGCTAGGGTATGAACTAGAAAAATAACAACAAAAATAGTTATAACTTTGGCACAATTATCCCAAAAGATTACTTCAATTTTCTCATAAAAAAATTTTAAGTTGAGTCAACTTACTATTTTGAACAAGGAATTTAGCAGATGGTCCATGAGGTGAATTTGAAAGCCTGAAAAATATGAAGGAAGGTTTTTCAACTAATTAGAATTTAGAACATAGTAAATGCTTACTACCTTTTCACAGTTTAAAAGACACCATCATATGCTCATAATATTCATATATTTAATTTTCTTTAAAGGTTTCAACTTTTGTGAAACCAAGTGAGTTTGCTTCATTCTCTGGCCCTATCTCTTTTTTTTTTTTTTTAAAGATTTTTATTTATTTATTTATTTTTCCCCAAAGCCCCAGTAGATAGTTGTATGTCGTAGCTGCACATCCTTCTAGTTGCTGTATGTGGCACGCGGCCTCAGCATGGCCGGAGAAGCGGTGCGTCGGTGCGCGCCCGGGATCCGAACCCGGGCCGCCAGCAGCGGAGCGCGCACACTTAACCGCTAAGCCACGGGGCCGGCCCTGGCCCTATCTCTTTACATAAAAGACTGAAAGGAGTCTATAACCTAAGACGTACAAAGAATAAATCCATTTAAAAGAACAATTTCCACCCAAATCTTAATTAATAATTCTCTTACCACATATAGAGATCCTGCTTTTTCTTAGCTTCAAAATAAATACACTTATTGCAGTTTTTCATTTCACAAACCTAAATGAAGCAAAGTATAGACAAATGAAATAGATAACAAAAATGAGAACTATAGCAATTCAATGCAATTAATATCTAGATTCCTCTAAAAATACTTAAGTAGGTTAATAGGCTACAAAGGTCTAAATCTAGATAAATTTATGTATTCACAGAAAAAAAACTTTCAAGTTCCTCTTAGGTATTCTGCCCAAGGTAAACTAGATGCTCTGCCCACATATTTGGTGGAAGCATCTATTCTTTTTGGCCTAGTATTTTTTTTGTGTGTGTGAGGAAGATTAGCCCTGAGCTAACATCCAATGCCAATTGTCCTCTTTTTGTCAAGGAAGATTGGCCCTGGGCTAACACCCGTGCCCATCTTCCTTTACTTTATATGGGATACCGCCACAGCATGGCTTGACAAGTGGTCCGTCAGTCCGCGCCCAGGATCAAACCTGCGAACCCCAGGCTGCTGAAGTGGAGTGCGCGAACTTAACCGCTATGCCACCGGGCCAGTCCCTTGGCCTAGCATTTGAAAGTAACTGGCCTCACTTCTTATTACTGGGAACCTCTTCTTCTGATCAGTCCCGTGTACAAACTATAAAGGCTGAAAATAAATGCCCTAGGGATAAAGCACACTACAATTAGCCTCACCAATCTTAGGAAAATATAGTCCTCATAGAACCAAAGATATCTTTATAACAGTTATGATTTTTAACTCTTTGGCTTTTTGATTTTAAGCTCAAAAAATTTAAGTCTTTTCCTCCTCATCTGTATTATCATTTCTGTGATTTGGTTCTACAAAATCACTAAGAAATTGGTGAAAGGCAGAAGTATACAAAACCTATTTCAAGCTGAATTAAACTTCAACGTCTTGAAAGTTTAAAACTCATACTTGAGAAATATATAAAGCAATATAGGAATGAAGACCTGTATTGCTGTAGTATTCATAAACTATCTAATATAGTATTCATAAACTCTAAACTACTTGAGACTTGAAACCTAATAAGTTAAAAAATTCTTAGGTCCAATGTTTTATTTCTTACTGGTCTTAGACTAAACACAACAACACTAAGTAGGTTGTTTTCCAGTGAAGCCTCAGTTGTGGAAACCCATACCCTGTTTTATTTCTCCCATCCTCCCTTGAAATTACAATACTTGTTTGTGGCCTGTCTCCCCCATTAGAATGTAAGCTCCATGATAATGGGGCATTGTTTTGTTAAACACCATTTCCACAGCATATAGAATAATGACATCATATAGCTGAGGTTCAAAAATTTGTGCTAAATGAATAAAAGAAGCCTTTCATATATAGCTAAAGAGAATTATCTTTTTTTTAAACTGATGTCTTAATAGTTAATAACATGGTGAAATTTTAGTTGTACATTATTGTTTGTCAGTCACCATATAAATGCCTCCCTTCACCCCTTGTGCCCAACCCTCAACCCCCTTGCCCCTGGTAACCACCAAACAGTTCTAAAGAGAATTATCTTAAAACAATTCTAAGTTTTTAAAAATTTGCTTTAACATGTAAGTTTAGTACCTTCAACAATACTTTGAAAATTTAACCTATTCCTAGTTTGTAATACCTTAAGAGCAAACACCACATACATCACTTTTAATACTCGCAAAATACTTTTACAATGTGGGGTTTGGGGAATATGTAACAGGTTTTCTTTATCTTATTTTATACACATTAATAGCTTTTTATGAGTACCTACTATGAATTTATCACTGTACTAGACATACTGAGAAAACGAATGAGATATAATCCGTCATCAGGAAATTTCAATATGCTTGTTGAGACAAGACAAATATAAGAATGATCAAGAAATAATATATACTGAAGCACTAAACTATGAGATACAAACAGTGAGTACTATAAAAATTTAGAAGGCAGATTATTGAAGAGTTAATAAAATTTGTCTGAGTATGTTTTACAAAGCAATATAAAAGTCACTGAATAACTGACTTATTTTTTATATAAACTATCTTTAGTGTTCCAAAATATTTTGTTTCTAAATAGTGTTCCTAGAATATTTTACTTTAATTACTTTCTAAAATTACCTCGTTAATCACAAATAACTTATCTTTACGATCCATTTTAGTATCTATAAAAAGAAAAAAAAGAAAAAGCAAGTAAACGAAAGATTTCAAAGCTACTTCAATCAAATCACACAACCTTTCTAGCAAATTAAGTGTTTTTATAATCTTTAGTATAAATGAGATTTTATTAATTTTCAAAATGGTTAGACCTGAAAACACATGACCTCTTCTTTTTAAATGTAAAAATGAGTGATTAAAAAATAGTCCTCAAGAATTATAAACTATGATCTAAGCAGTGTTTCTCAGACTTCACATATTCCATGAATCCCTTTCAAAAATGGAAACATTCTCACAAACCAAAAACTATGTTCTAGGACTCCAGTTTAAGGAACACTCACTGAAGAAAATTTGAATTGAGGAATATTTCTTTCAATTCTGAATCATAGTTGTCAAAGAAAACTGATAAAAAATTAGTTTTAGACTATCACAGAAAAAAATGATATATTAAGATTTCTCTTATTAGTTTCAGAGATGTGAAGATATAAAAGCAGACCCCAGTTTGAGAAACACTGGTCTAAAGAACTAAGCTATCACCTAGAATTAAAACCACAAGCACCTCCCAACACAAGCACAAAAACAGCTGCATGAGAGCAACGCCACAGTTCTACACTTCCAACTAGACGTTCCTCACTTGCCTGTAAGATACCTCATTGCTAAGAAGAATAGCTTGGCATTTAGAAGTAGGCTGAGGCCCCAACTTAAAGATGCTTCAAATCCTACTCCAGGTCCATTAATTTTCTAACAAGAACACTTTTTAAAAAAAATGCAGAAAGCAATACACGGCAGTCCTGAATCATTTAGAAGGACAAACCAGTTCACGATCTCCAAAAGCATTACAACAAAGGCATTTCCAGACCTTCAAGAAATGTTTCGATAATATTAGGATATCTGTTTAAGGAAGTGAAGAGAATTTTAATCAATTTTGCAAAGAATTTCTAAGAAAATGTTAATTGGAAAAATCTCGGCACTGAAAAGATAAATTTCCGAGGCATCGTGGTTCTTTGCCTGACAAAGTTGAACAAATAAAGTATGATGTGAAGTGGAAATATATAAATAGGCAAGTTTATAAATATAAATGTTTAAAATTTTTCTTTTTGTAATTTATTTATTTATTTTTCCCCCAAAGCCCCAGTAGATAGTTGTGTGTCATAGCTGCACATCCTTCTAGTTGCTGTACGTGGGACGCGGCCTCAGCATGGCCGAAGAAGCAGTGCGTCGGTGCGAGCCCGGGATCCGAACCCGGGCCGCCAGCAGCGGAGCGCGCACACTTAACCGCTAAGCCATGGGGCCGGCCCTAAATGTTTAAAGTATAAGATATAAAGGCACCTGCTTTAGAATGAGGCATCAAGGTTCTCAAGTCTTGCATTAAATGTCTTGTTCTGAAATTTATTCCTCTAGAAGAAAAGATGAGAATCCGTTCCTTATTTTTCCACTTGCCCTAAAGAAAAAGAAAATGTTAAAAGATTTTAAAATCTCATATTGAACCTATCTTGTTTTTTTAAAGATAGTTTTAAAAGTATCTAGCTTTTTAAATACCCCACCACCCTCTAGTGTATCAAGACCACAGCTATAACTCTGCCTCTTCCCCCACGTGTGTAATTCGGGGAACTGAGATGTTTCACTCTACAGAGAATCTTTCCACTCCTGAAATCAGAATGGACTACTCATTCAATAATCCTTGCACAACAGAACTTTAATATTAATTTAATATTTACTAGGTTCCTACAGGAGCCAGGCACTGTCCTTATGTGGGAAGATAGTCAACAAACAAGCAAATCAATAAAGACATGGAGGCATGAACAGCATGAAACCCTTATTTAGACAACCACAACATGTCTGTCACATAGGACATAAGTGGCAAAATATCATGTGATGACGCAAGGAAGGAAACTTTTAAAAGTCTCCATTTTATCTTATGTTACAGACAAAATTTAGATTTCTTATCTAAAGAAGGAGCAAGCTAAAAATAGCTCTTGGTTCTAATGAAATAACACCACCTATGGAAAAATTAACTCCTTTTATATAAGGTAAGCAGAGAGACACAATAGCTTCATAAAAAGCCTCCAGGTAGCAAGCCAAACAATCCTGACCCCTTTAATATCTCAGTAGTATTCACTGACCACGGCTGCCACCCAGAAATGCTCTCCTTGACTTCCTTCCTTTTTGGTTTTTCTTCTTCAATCTCTCCAATTCCTCCTTCTGACTCTAAAGATTCTTTCTGAGCCTTCTTTTATTTCTGTTCTCTCCAGGACAGTTCTCACAATCATTTCCATAGTTTCAAATGTCAACTCTACAGAAAGGTAAGGAACTCCCTCCAGCACTAATAATCCAAGTATTTGACTTAACACCTCAAATTCAACTCGGGAATACCAAACCTTAAATCCAGTAAATTTGTTTACTATTTCTTTTTCTGAAGATGTTACCCTCATTTCCTCATTTCAGGCCCCCAGGCGTCGAATCTTCCATTTGCCCTTATTCTCCCATATCATTGTGTCAACGTGTCAATTTCTCTTTGCAAGAACTCTTTTTTTTTTTTTTTTTTGGTGAGGAAGATCAGCCCTGAGCTAACATCTGATAATCCTCCTTTTTGCTGAGGAAGACTGGCTCTGGGCTAAAGTCTGTGTCCATCTTCCTCCACTTTATACGGGACACCACCACAGCATAGCTTGCCAAGCGGTGCGTCGCTGCGCGCCCGGGATCCGGGCCAGCGAACCCCGGGCGCCGCAGCAGAGCGCGCGCACTTAACCGCTTGCGCCACCTGGCCGGCCCCTCTTTGCAACAACTCTTAATCCTTTCATACTCGCAGTGCCCTCCCTCAGATCCATATAATCTTAAATCTCCTAAATAGCTAGCCTTCCCAAACAGGAGCTCCTCCAATAGATATGGCAGACTAGCACCAGCTTAATCTTTTTACAGCACTGCTCCAATCACATCCTTAACCTGCCAGGGTTTTCTAAACAAACTCCAAAATGACATAGCTTTAACAATGGATTCTAAAATACATTTATGTTTTTACCTCGCCATTGCCCCAAATCAACCCTACACTTGAGCCAATCTGGCTCTATTTTTTAGATTGTCAGCACTTCCTCCACTCCAACACATTCTACTCGTTTTTTCTCCCTCTCCCTTGTATTGTTCTCTCATTTCTGAATATCGAAATTCTGCTCTTACTTTGAGATCCAGTTCAAAGGGTAAATCCCTCATGATCCCTTACCTGATTATTCTAGGGTAAAAGTAATCTCTATCTTCTGCACTTCCATAGAATTTCTCATATTAAAACTCAGATCATGGATACTATCATATTTCTTTCTAGCTCCTTATGGGAAGAGTGAGAGCACTAACACTTACTGAAAATTTACTAGAAGTCCAGCTTCTTCTTCACAAAAAGTAAATCACGTTTTTCTCTTAATTTGCAGATGAGAAAAGAGCTCGAAATATCACTGTTAATTAACAGCAGGGCTAGAATTTAAACTCATCTTTCAATCCTCAGAACTGGCTCCTTTCCTAGTGCTTGCCACCAAACCACACAGGGTCATTGATTTACCATCTACTATGTGCTAGAGTACTATGCCAAGCGCGGGGCACACAGAAATTAACAAATTAAGGTCATCCTTGTCTCCACCGTATTCGATCTAGCTTAAGGTGCTTTCAGTTGAATGAAACTTAGGTACAGTAACTTGCGTCCACCTTCTCTTGAATAAAAACCATCGACATACGTGAATTCTTAGCTTCCTTCTAAACTCCGACATTTCAGAAGGAAAAGGTTACGTTCTCGTTTTCAATCCCAAAGCCAGAACAAACCTAACTTCGTATAGTGCCTGGCACATTAAAAGTTTGTTGACTACAACGAGAGCTCGTGCCATCTAGTCTAGCTTTCATTATCACTTGAGAGTTAAAGACCTGATCAAACAAGCCAAAGTCACTGTCCCAAGGACAGCATCTTTTTAAAGAACCGCATAACAAAGCTTCAAGATCCCTGACTGACGATACTAATCACTGGAACAAATATACCCAATAGCGAGAAATAACTTTAAGGAAAAGTAATGCCCTCAAAAGGAAAAAAAAAAAAGGTGTAACTAGAAGACAGAACACTGGACCTGAGTACCCCCTACGTCGCTTCCCTGTGAGCCGATAAGCGCTCTGAAGCCCGCCCCGTTGCTCAGCCAGCCGCCTCCAGGAAGGCGGCCACGTGCACGAAGATTGGATGTAAACGCGGGGGCCAATCCAACTAGGAGAACTAAGACCGACCTCCCTAACACTGAGGCAACTCCGAAATCAGCAGAGCCGTAATCACGCATGGGGCCCCAGGGAAGGCGCGTGGAGCCGCGGCCGCAGGTGTAACCCGAGGGTGGCCCTCTCTACCTTGCAAACGGGACCTGGGATACGGTCTCTGTCTTCCTCCTCCGTCTCCTCTGCCATATCGCGCCGCTTAGCTGGCGGCGTGGCATCTTTTTCGTTTCTTTTTGGCTTCTTCGCCTGAACCGCCAGGCCTCCACGCCGCTTCCTCTTGGCCGCCGCCATCTTGCCTCAAGCCCTTCTCTCCGGGCCTTCCTTCCGGCTCTGCCGCTCGCTCCCCTTCCCAATCTCTATGGCACCGTACGCTCGGCTCTGCGGTCGTCCTTCAGCTCTATGGTGTCTCTTTCCGGTCTCTGTGGTACTGTACTCTCGGCTCTCTAGGCCTCGTCTAGCTCTATGGTGACGGTGGCCGAGGTGGCTGGGCGATCTGAAAAGAGTGGCGGGAGGCGCTGCACTTCCTCCTGGGTTTCCCGGGAGCTCGGTTTCTCGGTGACCTGGCCCGGAAGGGCTTTCAGGCATCCAGACTCCACCGCAAAGGTAGGCTCTCCGTGCCCCGGGATCCCGGGACCAGTAAACATGCCGCCTTGCAGCAGGCTGTTGAGCAGGGTTGTCTGGGACTCAAGGAGGATCTTCTGTGTAATCGGGGCCCGCCCCCGCATCGCGTATTCTGTTAGAGGCGAGGTTGGGGGCGCCGGACAGCTCAAAACCGACTCGGGGGGATACGTAGCCCCAGTTTGGCGTGGCGAAACTGGCCCCAAGTAGAACTACCGTATTAGTTGCCTATTTTCATTGTTCACAACTTTTCATGTGTTATTGTCCCCTTACTAAAGACGAGGACACTGTAGCTTAGAGAGATAAGTAACTTCCCCCAAAGTTACAGGGGCAGTTAGGTGGCAGAGGTGGGGTTCAATCCCTGGTCGGCCGAGTTCAACGTTCAGGCCTCTCCCACTTGGCCTCAGCGCAGGTTGCAATCGCGGGCCTCGCCAGCATTGATGGGGGTTTTATTGTCGAATCTCATCAGGTGTTTCGTGATCCGCGGGAGCAGGTGTTGGCACCAGGAGCATCCCTCGGGCCCGAATGTACAGTGGACGATGCCCCTCCTAACGCAACAGATCCAAGATGAGAATGACTACAGCTTAGTGGCCAGCCTTGACAACGTTAGGAATCTCTCCACTATCTTGAAGGCTATTCATTTCCGGGACCATGCCACCTGTTTCGCTACTAAAAATGGAATCAAGGTTACAGTGGAAAATGCAAAGTGTGTGCAAGCAAATGCTTTTATTCAGGTATGGAAGGAGGCACTTGTAAGCCTGTGACATATAATATTCTTCACCCAGTTTAATGAATTCCAAAGGTCTTACTGGACATCATATAAGTTAGAGAACACTATATCATTTGAATCTTTTTCTCTCCTGGTAACAAATTCATTTCTCATCTTGTTTTACAGAGATAATGGTTAATATTATGTCTAAAATGTATTAAGCTAAACTATAGGCCAGGCACCCTTCTGAGTATTTTATATGTTTAACTCATTTAATTCTCAATAATAGTCCTATGAGGTAGGTTCCGTTATAATTCCCATTTTACATATGTGGAAACTTAGGCACAGATTAAATGATTTGCCAACAGTCTCACAGCTAGCAAGTGGCTGGGTTGGGATGAGAACCCAGAACATTTGTTTCCAGAGTATATACTCTTTAGCACTACCTCCCTATTATCAAAAAATTTTTCCTTTTATTGGTTATAATACAATCTGTTCTTACAAACAAAGATTTGTATGGTTCAGATAGGATTTCAGATTTAATTCAGCATTTTTTTGAATACTTAAGTGCACAGTATGACCTTGGGTATAGAGGGATAAATAAGATATGGTTCCTGTCCTTAAAAGAAATTGAAAACGGGGCCGGCCCCATGGCTTAGCGGTTAAGTGCATGCGCTCTGGGCCGGCCCCGTGGCTTAGCGGTTAAGTGCGTGCGCTCCGATGCAGGCGGCCCGGGTTCGGATCCCGGGCGCGCACAGACGCACTGCTTCTCCGGCCATGCTGAGGCCGCGTCCCACATACAGCAACTAGAAGAATGTGCAACTATGACATACAACTATCGCCTGGGGCTTTAGGGGAAAAATAAATAAATAAAAAAATTTAAAAAAAAAAAAAAAAGTGCATGCGCTCCGCTGCTGGCGGCCGGGGTTCGGATCCCGGGCGCGCACCGACGCACCGCTTCTCCAGCCATGCTGAGGCCGCGTCCCACATACAGCAACTAGAAGGATGTGCAGCTATGACATACAACTATCTACTGGGACTTTGGGGGAAATAAATAAATAAATAAATAAAATTAAAAAGAAATTGAAAACTAATATCACTCATGCGTTATCAAATTGTTTGGCTATTTTCCAAGCGACCTTAGCCATACTGATGGGCACAAAAAGGAGAGTCATGTGGGCAATGGTTGAGATCCGAGAAGCTAGATGAAGGACCCCTCATAAAGTTTTACATGAGACCTAAACCACTGTTACATGTCTAACTATTGAGTAGTAGTACATATTCTAATGGATAATGGTTGAAAAGGCTTAAGATGTTTTGATTGGTAATCAGAAATGACTTTCACAGGGTTAGCACAATATTGTTATTTTTAAAACATATCAAGTGAAATCTAGAACTTTGAGTTTTCATTCTTTAATATCTATAACTACATTTTCATGTTTCCTTTTTTTCATAGGCTGGAATATTTCAAGAGTTTACGGTTCAGGAAGAGTCTGTTACTTTTCGAATTAATTTAACTGTCCTTTTAGACTGCTTATCTATTTTTGGATCAAATCCTACGCCAGGTGAACCATTTTATTATCATTATAATGATATAAAAGCATTATACAGAATGGTCAGAAAAATACAGGAAAAGTTATTGGAAATAAGTAATCTAAACAATTGTTTAGAAAATTGTCAATTCCTTTTTCATTGGTCAAAATCACGGATTCTGACTTTTCACAATGTTAGTAGAAAGTGTGCTTGTGGCTCTTTTCATATTTGCAAAAATATTTACATTCATCTTTTTTTAATTTACAAAGCTTTTGGGATTTTTAAATTTGAACTGACCAAAAGAAGACTTTGAACATGTAAATATCTTTAAGAATGTGAAATATGTTTTAAATTGCTTCTTTTTCCTGACTTGTCCAGAATTACACAGTTAGTGGCAGAGAAAAATTGAAACCAGTTCTCCTGACTTCTAGTTTACTGTGTTCAAAATTTGTTTGCTTTTTTTTTAAGCCCTGTTTATAAATTATAGGTATTTTCCTAAATGCTTTCCTTTAAAATATTTATATATTTGTTTAGGGATTTTTTTGAATAGTGAATTCAGTTGCTATTGATATAAAACTACAAGGAATCCCCAGGAGAGTGATTTTACTTCATAGGAAAGAAAGCTGGAAATTAGCTAGGGAAAATTCAGTTTTTGTTCTCTAGAAAATATTACAATTCCATTCTTATTAATTATACATTTTCTAATGCAGTGTTCCCCAACTAGTTTTTCATAAAAGCATCTTTCTTCCCCCATTCGTCACTATAGCTCTCCATCCAGGAAGGGAAAAGATCTAGACTATCCTGTCATATTCCTCCTCCTCTCTAGTGGTCTGCAATGTTAAAACCCACACCACCCTTAATCACCCTCTCTTTTTCTCCCAATTTGATCTTAAAATTTGAGGAATTGTAAAGAATATCTTCCAATAGAAAAGGTTGGAAGGATCCTTATCATGGTGAATATACTGACATTAAAGTACAGACAATATCAGAGCAATCGACTGTTGCACAAATTGAGCCTTCCAGAAGTAGCATAGCCTATTCTGCACCAATTCCATTACTTGCAGTAATGGTCCATGTAGATTGTTTATCCTAAATTGTATATATATAAAATCAATAAGCTATTTCTGAGGTGTTTTTGGCAAGCTGGAAAATGATTTCAAAGATTACATTTTGTTTTGGTTCCCAATTTTCTTGCAGTTATTTTTGGAATTATCTACACACGGTGTCATCAGGCAAGATGTGACCCTTCTTATAAGGAGATACATACGTATATGCTAGAAATTGGGCAGAATAAAATATTCTGGAGGACTTTTATATATCGTTTGAGGAGAAGGTGAACCCAGAGCTGTAAAGTTAAGCCCAGAGTATGATTTATTTCCATCGCAGGGACTTTTACTGCACTTCGGATGTGTTACCAAGGTTATGGTTACCCTTTGATGCTATTTCTGGAAGAAGGAGGAGTGGTGACAGTCTGTAAAATCAATACTCAGGAGCCTGAAGAGACTCTGGATTTTGATTTCTGCAGCACTAATGTCATTAATAAAGTTATCCTGCAGTCAGAGGGGCTCCGTGAAGCATTTTCCGAGTTGGATATGACGAGTGAGGTCCTGCAGATCACCATGTCTCCTGACAAGCCTTATTTCAGGTAATTTGAACGCAGTGGAATTATAGTTAATGTACTACTTACACATTTGCTTAGGATGCGGAACTTTTATAATCCAGGTTCCTGGAATTTTCAGAATATTAGAGAGCTTTTACTCTTACCTCATACTTTTACAGATCAGGAAACTTAGGACCCAGGAAGATTAACTCACTATTTAAAGCTTCATCATCAGGTAGTGTAGATGAGTAGCCCAGGCTCCTGATTCAGAAACCAGTGGTCTTTTCATTGTTGTATTACTTACTGTTGTAGATCAGGTTATGTCATGAGGAAAACTGGGCTTAAACTTTTGGAAAAGTTGTTTGTATTATGTGGTATGTATCTCTTTTTCTTTCTCTTTTTCTTTTTTGTGAGGAAGATCAGCCCTGTGCTAATATCCGATGCCAATCCTCCCTTTTGTTTAATGCTGAGGAAGATTGGCCCTGGGCTAACATCCATGCCCATCTTCCTCTACTTTATATGGCATGCCGCCACAGCATGGCTTGACAAGCGGTGCGTCTGTGCACGTCCAGGATGTGAACCTGTGAACTCCGGGCCCCCAAAGCGGGGTGTGCGCACTTAACCGCTGTTCCACCAGGCCGGCCCCGTATCTCTTTTTCTTTCCTTTCAGGTTAGTATAGGATGCAAAAGGAAGTAGATGTTTTGTATACATGGTCCATTCACTAGTACCACTAGGACCTGCTTTGTCCATAGCTACCTTAGTAACTACCTTTTAAGGAAGGAACACCTTAAAATCAAGGCAAGGACGAGATGTGTGAAACAGCATAGAAGGAACAAAATTGCATACCGTTAAGTACCGAAATAATATACATAGATACTTAGGGAACCAGCAGGTGAGTACTTAGGGAGGATTGGTCAAAGTAAGCTTCCTAAGGGAGGGCAGTTTTCAGCAAGAATACAACGTCAAAAACCATCAAGCTGCTCCTGATGTTCTGACCCAACAAATTATGAAATGGCAAGTCTCTTTTCAGGATTAGAATCAATTTGGAGAGAGGATTTAAACATCTCTTCTCTTTTGAAATGTTTCAAAATATTAAAGAGTAAAGGAGCTAAATACATATGGAATGAGAGGTGTAAGTTGTTCTTTTTATAACTACTTTCGAAGAACTGCAGGCCCTTCTCATGGCATTAGGCAGTTAAAAATTTGTCTCAAGATTGGATAAAATGTTAGCCAAAATGGAAATCAGTGGAACCCTACTTAAGCAGTGATATGAATAAAAGTTACAGGGGCCGGCCCGGTGGCGCAAGCAGTTAAGTGCGCGCGCTCCGCTGCGGCGGCCCAGGGTTCGCTGGTTCGGATCCCGGGCGCGCACCGACGTACTGCTTGGCAAGCCATGCTGTGGCGGCGTCCCATGTAAAGTGGAGGAAGATGGGCACAGATGTTAGCCCAGGGCCGTCTTCTCAGCAAAAAAAGAGGAGGATTGGCGGATGTTAGCACAGGGCTGATCTCCTCACCAAAAAAAAAAAAAAAAAAGTTACAGGCACTTAAACAAAGTATTTCAGAGGATCCTCATCTAAATGATCTTTCTCAGCCTGGGTAACTAGATGGATCATGGTATCTTTCATCTCCAGTATGGGAAATGATTTGGTGGTGGGGAACTGAGAGTTGAAATTTTTTTCCAAATAAGTTAAATTTGAGGTGCCTGTGACACTGGGGAGTAGTTAGATACATAGATATGGAGCTCAGGAGAATAGTCTCAACTGGAAATTTAGGTTTGGGAAACATCATGGCTGGGCACAGATGAGATGGCTCAAAGAGGTCATGTTAGAAGAGAAAAGATGGATCCTGGGGAAAACCAGCACCTAGTTTCTATCACTGTGCTCATATAGTACTTAGCAGTATGCTAACCCCATAGCAAATGATCAATAAGTTCTTGCAGATTAAGTAAACATATAAACATATATAAATGTCTACACACAAACTGCTGATATTACCAAGCAAGGAAAACCATAAAACAGCCTGAAGGCAGTCTAAGATACGGAAAAGCCGTATTGGTGTGGCAGTGAAGATAGGGAACAGGACCCCAGGCTTGCGGCTGATGTAGATCAGGGTCTTCCATCACTCGTCAACTCTCTCTCCTCTGTTACATATTTCTGATTTAAGGATGAGGAAAGGTCAATATCAGAGTAGGATTAAGGTACTGAAATTGAGGCAAAACCTCCTGGATTCCTTTTGTAACTGATTTTTTTTCAAAGCTGTTAGTTGCTACTTCCCTTGTACTCCGACAGCATCCTGTGGGAATCTTCATTATAGTAATTGTTATGGTGCATTGTCAACGTTTTTTACATATCTGTTTCACTGACCAGAATGGGCTTCTTAGGAAGTGTTTTCTTTATTTGGATCCTAATGTGGCTTATTGTTGCACCAATGAATAAATGAGTTTCTCATTTTCTACTATAGGTTATCGACTTTTGGAAATGCAGGAAGCTCCCACCTTGACTATCCCAAAGATTCTGATTTGATGGAATCATTTCATTGTAATCAGACTCAGGTCAACAGGTGAGTTCTTAATATAGAGGTTGCCACTGATGATGAAGGTGAGGTTAAATACCAAATTTCTATTAAATATATTAAAAAAAAATTTTCAATCTGTTGAAAACAGTGTAGCATTTTAAAAAAATGAACAGTAGGGTGCTGGGTTTACTTGGGGATTGGGGTTGTAATAGTGGATGAAATTTTTAAAATAAAGAGAAAATATTAGCAAATTGAACAAGAATTTGGTTTTATTCTTCTATTTGCTACTTGATAGTTCTTGGCTAATTTTTGTCCTTTACTTGGAGTTGTGAGCACTGCTTTAAGTTGTCCAAATAACAGCTTTTTATTTACTCTTCTGCAGATACAAGATTTCTTTACTGAAACCCTCTACAAAAGCATTAGTCCTATCTTGTAAGGTATCTATTCGGACAGATAACCGAGGATTCCTCTCGCTACAGTATATGATTAGAAATGAAGATGGACAAATATGTTTTGTGGAATATTACTGCTGCCCTGATGAAGAACTTCCTGAATCTGAGCCTTAAGTATGACAACTCACTGTGGTATTTCTGTATACATTCGTGATAGGCCATGTTTTCATTCTGGGTATAGTCCTCTCCATGATTTCTTACTGGATTTTCTAAAGGGAAGCAGCATGGTGGAGATAGGAGCAAGGTCCCTGTACCCTAATAGTTGCTGTGTATTTTGTAAGTAAATGTTTTCATGTAGTTGTAGATTATCCAGTACTGGACTATCCTGTGGTTCTGTCTTTTCTACTCACGGGAATCATTATGAGTCAAGATGAATTAACTATATGCTCTATTCTATTGAAGTAGGACATTTCAAGAGTCTAAAGTTTGAAGTTTGATGAAGCCATATCTGAGATGTTCTTTTATTTATTTACTATTAGAAAAAGCAAAGGCAAATGGGGATTGCTTATTCATTTGAATTCCAGAGACTATATCTTAAAGCAGTAATTCTCCAAGTGTGGTGGCCAGACCAGCAGCATCAGCATCACCTGGGAATTTGTCAGACGCTCTGAGGGTGGCCCAGAGATCAGGAGTTTAAAAAGCTTCCCTCCAGGAAATTCTGATGCATACTAAAGTTTAAGAACCACTGTTTTAAAGCGTACTTTTTTTTAAATAGCATTTAATTGCCTTGAAGTAATTGCTTTACATCTGATTTCTTCACAAACCTTCTGAAGTTTAGGCATCACCACACAAGTTTGAATAATTATATGATTTATTTTTAAAGTATAAATTTTGAAGAAGTCTATGAATAAGATATAAAGTAGTCTTCAGATTACAGATTTTCTTTTTGTTCTCAAAACTGTTGAGTGCAGTAAGTACTTGTTAGATGCCTTCTATTTGCCTTTAAAAGTTTCTCAACCAAACCAAGGTGTAGAAAACCAGTTATTAAGTGATTTTGCACTTTCTTGGGTAACGTTTAATGAAATAGTTTTTGTGGCGTGTAGATATTTAATAAAATATAATACTAAAATTATCTGACTTATTTTTTAGCAGAAAAAATATATAACGTAAATGAAGTTTCAGTACCAGGTGACAACAGCTCAGTGTCTCTAGGTGGGCGGGCACTGTTGACCTTGTAGGTGGGACAGTTCTTCATAGGAAGAAATTGTCATCCCACTGCAGGATTCATTTAGCCCCCTGGCGCTTACCCACTAATGCCAGTCATTGTGACCACCCCTCCCTCAAATAAAAGTGCCCCCATGCTATTATTGATAGTTGAGAACCGTTGAATGATATTCACCAAAGTTTGCGGGTGTATTTGGAATGCCCTGCTGTAAAATAGGCCACACAGCATTAGAGGAACTCGGTTTGGAGAGTATTGCAACAAAGCACTTCAGAGAAAAGCTCCGGCACCGCACTGGTGGGCACTGCTCCCAGGCACGTGTGCAATTCTGGGTGTCTAGACCAGGGTGAGTGCCTGATAACTAATAAGTCTCCCCAGCAATCTCTGGATGCCCAGCTGGTACAAAATAAGTTGGAGTTTTGTAAAGTACAATATATTGTTGAGAAGGAAATGAATAGATCTACTTAATGTTGTCCAAATATTTTTTGTTTAGATAAACACCAAAAACAGAAAAAATCTAAAACATAGTTATAAAATATTGATTCAGTCCACATTTCAAGGACTACAATTTTCCTTTAAACTTAACATAGTGTGGTTATTTTTGGGTTTTGTTCATTGGTATGTGAACAAAACAGTATCTAGTATATTATAGACGTTCAATAAATATTTGTTAGATGAAAGAACCTCCACTTTTAGATTATCTTCTAGCATCTTATTAGTCGCTACTTAATTCCAACTATTTAGCTCTGAATTTATTTTGATCTAATGTATTTTTTAAAAGTTGAACCTATGAAGAATTTAAAATATATGGATTTAATAAGGAAACACTGACATTTTTGCACATTTAAGACTTTATTTTAGCTGCACGTATCTTTAACTATTTAGAATTCAGAAGCTAATGAATTTGATTCTTTCTAAATCACCCTAACATCAAGGTACTGATTTAATAATTTCCTATTTGTGTGTGTGCCTATTTGACCTAGGAATTTACTAGTTTAATTTTGTTCTAGATCCTATGAAAGACCACTAGGGGGAGTGCTTCCTCAGGCAGACCAGGCGCTTTGGTGACTACAAATTGGTTTCATATGTTGCATATAAAAGACTATAATCTTATTTTTAAGACCTTTAGTTTTGCCTTTTTGAAGTTTTCTCAGTTCCTTTTCAGTAAAATTGTTCTTAGCATGAATGGGTAGGTAATCCCTTTTTCCATTTTTAATTTGTTTACCCCCTATTTGATGATCATGTGCTTTCACCTAGAATTGATGAAATGGTCCAAAATAATAAGAAATGATTTGTTAAATTCTACTTTTATAATAAAAATAAGTCTTGTAACACCATCATTTTCTAAGAAGCCACAGAGTGTCTGTGGTGTTGTCAAGCAGTCCTAGGAAGGGTTAGTTACTGCTGCTGAAAGGGCAGCATGTGTTCTCAACAGCTGAGGGTGGGGAGTTTTTCAGAATAACGTAGAGCCCCTCTCCCCTTCCCTGTCTTCACACTGCCAGCTCTGCCCCGCCTGAAACAAAAATCTGTTGAGTCCTGAGAAATTGGGGAAATTGTGTAGTATTTTTTCTTTTCCCAATTATGTGTTCGGTAGTGTTTTTATACGTGTGTCAGGTTACATGCACCCCAGCAGCAGTTGGCAGCTCCAACATGGATTTCCCACTCCGGGAGTGGACAGCTAGTGCTCTGATCAGAAAGCCCACAGGCAGCTGTTACAAGTGCTTCTGGGATCCATACCTTAGCCACTGCCAGAGGTTTTAATAATTGGCAGAGTAAATGTTTGAAGTAGGTTTTCCTTTTGAAATTAGTAGCTTGTCGATCAATATAGTAGATATTAGTAGTGTTTCTCATTGGTAAAACTAGAGGTATTCAGCATATATGTGCTAAATTATTTTATAGTAGTTCCCCACCCTTGCATGAAAATGATATAAGAATCTAGTGAGGCCTATAGTCTGTACCCTTAGGCCTGGTGTCTGAGGCTTGACCCCTAAATGATCTTGCTTCCTGCCATTGTGTCTAAGGATTTCTGTTTGCGTGTTGCTGGATTAGGACAATCCCATCCCTGGAATATTGTCAAGTTCACCTTAAGTGGACCTTCCATAGAAAGTGGCAGGTGAACTACCAAAACAGAAGAAGGGCTTCACTGAACTTACAGAACAGGTTGCATACATTTTTTTGCATGCTTGCTAATAAATGTTTATTAAAACCTGTATATGGGACAGTTTGATCTGGGCTTGATTTTTTTTTCCCCCCTAACTTGGTACTGAGATTGTAGGAAAATAGCAAACCCTCATTCACCTCAAAAATGTCAATGCCTGTTTGTTAGCTAATTAAAAATAATGTAAGAATTGTTTATGACAATATTGGCTCAGGTCCCTTAGAAACATCAAATGTTTGATTGGATTGGATTATCCAGATTGCTGGTTCCCAGCTATGAATTTAGAAAGTAGCTAGGTTCTCATCTACTGTTTTCCGAGTGAGAATGCAACTTTATATTAGGTGGTATTGTGCTGAACATTCTAATGTGGTTTCTTAAAATTTGGGGACTTTACAAAATAGTAAAATTTTAAAACTTTTAGGACCAACAGAGGTGCCAACTTATCTTGTCAGGTATGAGGCTGTTAAAACTATACCATTCATTATCACCACCATTTAACATCAAAATCTCAGAAAATGGATAGTTAGCAACTTTACACTGACAATAAAGAAAAATGAAATATTAAAAACAAATTTCAAATGCAAGAACAGGGTTACACCATAAAATTTTATTTTACAATGTTACACTTTATGCTGTTTTATCGATACAGGTTTGTCGGTTTGGAGATCTGCCAAATTTTACTGTTTAAAACAGTAAAATTTTAAAAATCTTAGTGCCACCCAAAATGGAGTCTGATTGGCCACTTCTTTCTAGTACTTTGTATTTATTACAGTCACTGTTAAATATCCATTTTCAACTGGATATATGAAAATAGAAGCAACTCTTCTAAGGCAACTTTAGTCAATTCAGCATATTCTGGCTAAGAACAGCAATCTCATCTCCAGACAGGGCTAAAATTAACAGTGACAGACTGGGTGACCAGTTAATAAGCACTGCAGAAAAGGTCAGTGGAATATAGCTACCTTCAGTCAGGGATGCAACGTGAGACCTTAGTCCTGAGTGCCAAGCCTAAAGCATTCTGGGAATTAGCTAAGGGATAGCGGCAGCTGCCAGGAGAAAGGCTACCAGTCTATGGACAAGCCATTGGATTAATTGATATATATGTACTTCTGCCACAGCAGAACACTACTCACTACTATACTGTGGGTACTGGTTGATTATTAGGTCTTACACATTGAGCAGGTGACTGAAAGGAAATAATTTCTTGAATAAAGAACAAAAATGTGGTTCTATAAGCACTGAGTGAGAGACGGAGATGTTGAAAAAGAGACATGGATCCCCAAGACATAAGGTCTTTGAGCTCCATTAAATGAGCTCAGGTAACTGAGAAGCAATGAAAAAGGAAAAATAAAAGTTTTTTATAGTGTAAACTCAAACAAATCTTATTTCTCTTTTGTCTCTGAATACACAAAGGAGAAAGAAATATAATTCAAGATTGCCAGTTTCTTTTCCTAGATATACATTTGTTCAGCTGCTAAGGATTTTTTTTTTTAACAAGCTTGCTGAGTATTCCTTTCCTAAAACAAGCCTTTGTAATCCAGTTTGGTGGGGGCAGCATAGTGGGATGGAAAGAGTATGATGATCTGTGATTCAGGAATTCTGCTTTATAATCACCAGACTGACCTTGAACAAATCAATCTCTCTTGTCCCTAGTTTCTTCATTTATAAGAATGAAAAAGCCCTTTCTGACCCTAACATGGTCTGACTTTAGTAAATCAGATCAGGGCAAATGTTTCAGAAGATCAAACATTTTCTCACAAAGCAGTTTTAGTGACCTCAAACAAGTTATGATTAAAAATACTTCCAAATAGTATATTCAAGTGTTCACCAATAAACTACTTAGGTATTGCAGAATTTTTTTAAAAAATCAGAACTGAAAAGAATGAAATTAGAGTTAGAAAAAGGGAAATGGAAGGTAATGGAGTTCCAGTAACAGAAGAAACTAACTTGAAGCATGAGTCTGAAAAAAAGATTTCTTCCCCCCAGGTTACAGATGAGGATCCTGGTTTCTAGTGGCCCTTGGGTATTTTACCTGTGATGCTGCTGCTAAGTGGACCTTTTTTCCCCAGAGTCTTTAGTTCTTCTGCTTTTGATCTACCACGGCTATGTGTTGATAAATATATTTTGTGGCCCAGAATTTTTGTCAACAAGTTTGGCTTTATTGTTGGCTATCTTGTATAGAGGTTTTCTCTTTAGTGATAACAGAAGACCTAGAGGAAAGGAGAAAACCATTTGTGCATTTTTCTTGGTTCTTGCCTTCTCTTCCTCCTTCCAGCACCAAATCACTGCCTTATTGAGCTAGAAGGCTGAACTCAGTCTGAGGCAACTGACCATTTCACCATGTGACCATACCACTGGAATGCTGACTCTCCTAATAGGCCTCCAAAATGGTACTAGTGTCTTGGGTTTTCTCCTTAAAGAGAGGGGAGCTCTTCCCTTGATTCAGATGGCAAGCCAAGGATATCTAAGATACTGGATTGCTTTTAATCACAGCTGAAAAAACTTACCTAATTGAGGGTCTTTTATATATAGTTCGTGATTTTTCAGGTGATTTTTTTCTCACGAGCACAGAGATTTAGAGGCCGTATTAGTGATAAAAAGAGGATCTGTCTTCCCCATTTCCAGCCATAAAGATTTCCAAACTCTGATTTCCTAATACTGGAGGAGTTGGCCTGGGGTTAGAAGTAATCTGGTCCAAAAGACTATGATCCAAAAACACAATTTCTAAGTGTTCTTCAGTCACCTCCTGTTTAGACATCCAGCCTGAAAAATGTGTGGTTTCCATAGCCCCTATTTGGCTGAAAAAAATGTGTTCCACAGAAATATGAGATACAAAATTTTATGAGCAACTTGAGGGTTTTTTTATGTGCAAATCCCACTAAAGACTCTGATTCATTCTCTGTCTGCTGATGACTGTGTAAACTACAGAAAGCTATCTGGCACTTGAACTTCCTTCTCAGTAAACCAAGAGAGAGTGTGATTCCAAATTTGGAGAAGAAATAGGCACAAATTAAGTAATTGCCCGGGGATCTCATAAAATCAGAGGTGGGCGAAGATTTGAGAGGGATCTCTGCTGGGAGAGCAACTAGAAATCAGCTTCAGCCTCCTATTCTCCCACCACAAGGTGGCAGGGTTCCCTTTGCCTGAAATCCTCAGGTCACTGAAAGGACACTTGATTTCCATGGTGTATGCATTCTCTTCTTTGGATGTAAGTAACGGTGTCAGACTGCCTTGTCTATGAAATTATCTGTGTTTCCAGGGGCTGATAAGCTCTAGCTCACTTTTAAGATGTTAACCAGCAAAATGTTTTCCACACCAGCTTTGTGGGAGCTTTTCACAGTTACTAGCCCTTAATCTCCTTTTGCTTCCTGCACCAACGGTGTAACTAGAAGGTAATAAAGTGAAAGCCTAGGTTTCAGTAAAAATAAAAATAGCTGTTAGCTGTTATTTATCACATGATTACTATGGGGCCAGGCACCCCAATAACTGCTTTATATACATTATCTCATTCTCACAGCAACACTAAGAAATGGGTACTATTCTCATCCCCATTCTACAGGTGAGGAAACCAAGATTACACACAGCCAGAAAGTGGTGGTTCTAGGGTTTGAGCCCAGGCTTGTCTAAACTTCTATGAATCATAAAGAAAAATTAGTTCACAGGGATGAAGTTGAAGGATGTGTTGAAGTCATGTTTCTGTGATCAGACAAAATAGTTCATTGCTGAGATAGTCATTGTTCATAAAGACCTTACTGTATCCTGAAGTGAGGCCCAAATTCCTTACCAAACTACAAAAGCATTCCTGTACCCTCAGTTCCAGCATATGCTACCCTCCTTGCTTTAAATAAAGCCAAACCTTAGACAGTTTCTCTGCTTTGGTTTAAAGACAGTGTAAGGTTTTATTTGCCAAAATTTAAATCATTGGCCATTTCAAAAAGAATTCAAGTATATATAAATACAGTGGCTTTTTAAAAATTAATTTGTTCCCAACATGCCAATAGGGAAGTTTAGTATATTAAAAGTTCTGAGACATCCTTCAGGAAATGAACCTGTCTCACTGTATAACCCAGTTTGGTTTTTTCCTACACTGATTTCTGCCACAGAGCCTTTCTCCCTCCTCCATCCCTTGGAATCAGCATTCCTTGCAGTGCCCTTTAGGAAATGCTGTCTGGTACAACAGCCATAAGGAACTTACCATTCCTTCGATACCCTGCCCTCTGTCATGCCTGTATGCCTTTGCATATAGAGTTACTTCTTCCTGGAATGGCTTCTCTTCTCCATCTGGATGAACTGTTACTCGCCCTTCAAAAAACAGCTCAAATGTAACCCTCTCTATGAAGCCTTCTGGCTTTCTTAGATTCTCTCTCCTTTCTGCTCTCATTGCACTGAGACTTCTACTACAGAACTTATACCTCATGTTTTCATTATTTCTTCATGTTTGTCTTTTGCACTATTGTTGTTTCCTTAAGAGTAATGACCATGTTTTATTTATCTTCATTACCCCCTGCAGCTCTAACTGCATCTAGCGCTTAGTAGTGCTCACCAGATGTTTGTTGAAGGAATGGATGAAGATGGGGAAAATGAAGCTCAGAATGTTTAAGTGACTTAAGGTTACATAGCTATTTCATAGCAGAGTTGGGATTCATACACAAGGTGCCTTGCTCTTTTCATCAGGCCTAGATAGCAAATTCGTGGCAGAAGTTCAGCTATTCCCCCACCCATACCCCATGGCAGACAATACTAATAAATCAAGCTCCACCAGACCCAGACTTTTGCTCTGGAACTTCAAGCATAACTCTGGGAAACCACTAACAGAGTGGGCCCATGAGAGGAAATATATTTGCCCTCCTTGCCCTATTCCATGCTATACCCTCCTATCCATTTTTGTGGGCATAGCAAAGTCACTGTTGATTGTAGAGTTCCCTCACTGCTCTGCTAAAGACAAGGTACCCTGAGCTGACTCTTGGTGGCTCAGTAGCCTCTGTTCCCTTTCAGGGAGACCCTAAGGGAGGGAGCGAAAGGCTCCTAGCTTTCACTTCTCTGTCTGCCCCATTGCCTCCAGCTAGTCCTAGAATCCTGATTTGGAAAAGCTGCTGCCCCTTGGCACCTGGGTGCTAGAGCAGATGGAGCTTCCCACCCATTCATACACCAAGGTTTGCCCAAATATTTTCCCCATTAATTTTGTAGAGGCAGTGTTGGAATATTTACTAACAAATGATAGGAATAGACTATGAATGCAGCAGCCTAGAAACAATCCACCTGATGGAGCAAGAATTTCATCACTAAAGTCTTGCCCAGGACTGGTTTGGCAAACAAAACTTACTGAGCATATCACCTATTCTCCTACTTGCTGCAGTTATCTCTGGAGATAAGCACCCCAAATCCTCCATTTTCACCCTACTTTTCTTTAGCTTTCCCTCCCCAGCCCCTCGGCCCAGAAGAGGCTGTTCTGTTTGTTCACATGACCAAAATGACAGTAGATCACTAATTAATGGGCTTTCAAGCACCCTCCTTCTTGCCCATCCTGTAAAGAAAAAGGATGCTTTTCTTTGCTCCTGGTGGCTTCTACAGCTCAAGACCCATAAAAGTTATACCAAAATAACTTTGTGGCATGCAGCTGTCCTAGAGACGTCTAACAAGGACAAAGGTGAAGTTGATGCTCCATACTGTCATACTTCCAGCAAGTTTGGATGACTAGCTAGAGCTGTAAAAATAGCTAATATTTATTGAACACTTACTATAGACTACCGTGCTAAGTGCTTTATGTGAATAATCTCATTTACTCTTCATTATGTTTCCATATTCTAGATACTATTCTAATCCTCATTGGAGAAAACTGAGGCTTAGGATAATTTGCCCAGTGATACATAGAAAGTGGCAGAGTCCGGATTCAAACACAGATTTGTCTGACTCTCAAGTCAATGACCTTGATGACTATATTCTTCTAACAATTAGAACTGTCCAGTAATGGAAGGGGCCACTTGGACAGGTAATCAGTGAGTTCCTGGTTTGGGGAGGTGTTTCATCAGATACTGCACAAAGAGGAATCTCAAAAATCTGCTCCACCAATACAGCTCGCTGTAATGTCAGTGATGATTTTCAATTTGCCAATATAATGGCTTCTTATTAATCATCCTCTTCACATCATCACCAGCATTTCTACTTAGCACGTACTGTGTCAGGCATCTTCTGAGTAGTTTTACTTACATTAACTCATTTACTCACAACAACCTTGTGAAGTAGGTATTATTATTATCTCCATTTTATAGATGAGGAAACTGAGAAGTAAAGTGACTTTTTCAATGTCACGTAGTTAACAACAGAGTTGGGATTATAATCCAGGCATCTGGCTCTAATTCATTCTCTTAACAATACATTGTATTGTCTCTTGATATTTGATACATATGCCCTACTCTTTTTTAAAAATTTATCATTTTTATTATCACAGATATATAGGCATACCTCAGAGATATTGTGGGTTTGGTTCCGGACCACCACCATAAAGCAAATTTCGCAATAAAGCAAGTCACACAAATGTTTTGGTTTCCCAGTGCACATAAAAGTTATGTTTCCACTATACTATAGTCTATTAAGTGTGCCATAGCATTATGTCTGCAAAAACAATGTACATACCTTAATTAAAAAATACTTTATTGCTAAAAAATGCACACCATCATCTGAACCTTAAATGAGTAGTAATCTTTTTGCTGGTGGAGAGTCTTGTAAAAAACTCAATATCTGCAAGGTGCAATAAAGCAAAGCGTAATAAAACAAGGTATGCCTGTAATATATATTTGTTGTTTAAAAAAAGTCATATAACACAGAAAAATATAAAAGTTGAAAGTCCTCCATAGTCATAGTCCCATGTCTCACAGGTAACTACTGTTAGCTTCACTAACTACGTATTTACATATATTTATGGGTTATACTATTTTTAATGCTCACTAATACGTACTTTTTCCTGTTTTTACCCCTAACAATCAATGTATCTGTGATATTTTCCTGTGACTCTTCAAAGCTCTACTTTATGCTTTTGAATGACTATATTATATGGTCCTAAACATGGACTAGTGCTTCTCATGGTGGACATTTAAATTTTTTCTACTCTTCTTATTATAAACAAATCTTTAAGTAGATTTGAAGATTTTGCTATTATAAACACACACAGGTATATATATATTTGTGTGTGTGCATTTGTGCAAGTATTTCAAAAGACAGATCCCTAGAAGTGCTATTTCAGAGTCAAAGGATACATGCATTTAAACATTCTATTAACTTTTGCCAAAATGTCCCACCAAAAAGTTTGTATCAACAAATAGTACCATCAATAGAGTACTGAGAGGGCTGATCTCCCCACACCTTTGACAGAACTGGGTTTGTATTACCTGTATTTTTCATTACCACAAATATGATAGGTTAAAAATGGTATTTCATGTTTTGAATTTGTTGATTTCTGTGTAAGATTGGAAATCCTCTTTTGTGTTTATTGGCCATTTGCATTTCTTCGTCTTTGAACTGCCCCTTTGTGTCTTTTATGATAGTGATATTGACCACTCCTGCTCTGCAACTGTCTCCTCCTATGAGTTCCTTTCTATTCTTTCCTGACTCTCCTAATTCTCTAAAGACTCTTTGAGTCTCCTTCCCAGTTCCTCCTGCATGACCCCTAGATAATACAATAATAATTACAATAATTAACATCTCACAGAAGCTTACTGTGTGCCATATGTTAAGTAAAGCACTTAAAATAGAGTGCTCTTATTATTCACATTATTTTTAGATGAAGAAAGGAAAACTTAGGAAGTCTCACTTTATGTGAGAAAGCTCAAATTTGAGCCCCATCTGTTTTGATTTCAAATCACCACACATATTCTCTCTGAAATAAGTATGTGTTCCCCAAACTTCTTTTCTAAGCCTTTTCATTTCACATATACATATTCCATAGGTTTCTTATCCATTCCCTTAACTTCAGAATTTATCTCCTTTAGCTTCTGGTCCGTACCTATTAGTCTTTTAGAAATTACCAAGTGGATGTATTGTGCGTACCTCAAACTTAACACATCCCAAATGGAAATCATTATCTTCCTCAGACCTCCTAGACATCCTCTGAGATGATCTCCTCTTGCCAATACTATTTCATTTAATAGCATTGCCATTCACCCAGTTGCCCAAGTTAGAAACTTCAAAACCACCTTTGACTCTTGCCTCCGTTGTACCTCACATCTAATTGGTGCCAGGGTCTTGTCACTACAGACTCCAAATTGTTTCTCAACCCATCCTCTCCACATGCCTTCTACTATGGCTTTAGATAATTCAGGCTCTCAACATCTTTCCCTTGGACTCTTGTTATCTGCCTCCTAACTGGTCTCCCTATTTCTAATATCTCCCTAAGTCCCGTCTATCCTTCCCATTGCTGTCAAGAGTTAATATTTTAAAGCCAATAATCATATCACTTCCTGCTCAAAATTCTTTGATAGTTGCCTTCTGTCTACTGAATAAATTCTAAACTCCTTAGCACATAAAACAATCCATAATCTGGCCCCAATTTATCTTTCCAAACTTGTCTCCAGCATGTTCCAACTTATGTTCCTTAAACTACAACCACAAGGCTACTTGCTTTTCCTCAGAAATATCAAGTATCTCCATGCCTCTGTGCTTTTGTTCATGCTACTTGAAACACCCTTCTCTGGCTTCTTTTCTATCCGCTGATATTTTACTTTTCTTTGAAAACCCAGCACCCTACCCCCAACATGCACACATTTCCACCCACATTTCCAGCCTCACAGGTTATTACTTGTCCTCTTTGTTACATTTCCATTAGAGCTTTACTACAGACCAACTTGTCATCTGCTCGTGTGTGTCTGTTTTCCTGAGAGGACTAAATCTTATATTAGTATTTCTGGTCATTAGAAGCAGCTTGATGTGTAAAGGATTAAAACTGAAGTACATTTGTGATTTAGGTAAAAGTTGGACTAAACAACCTTGAAGTTTACTTCCAAATCTGAGATTTTCTGTGCCTTTTCTATACACTAAAATCTTATTTGAGGCCCTTGCAACTGTCATTTAACCTTGGAATTAACTCCTATTTCAAGGGGCCAGTTCTGCTTTCACTTCTTTGCAGGGGCTTCAAAAGCCAAGAATTTGGGCTCCTGGCAATGCAAGTCCAGTGAGTGTTGTCATTGGGTTTCCGGAGGAGGTGGGTTAAAAAGCACAGAGCACACTGGAAAATGAGCAGAGTTCCAGGACATCTGGGATTGATTATTCCAGCGAGATGCTCGAGCAAAGAGAACAATTCTCGTCCTGGGTTTTTTTCACATCTGGGCTTTGGCAGCTACTCCGATAGCTTTGCTCAGCAGTTCTTGAGGAATGAGATACGGGCTGGTTTCAGGGAAAGAAAAACCTTTATTGACTCAACTTCTGCTACAGCAAAGTCCTTCGAAAGACGCCTTTTTCCCCTTATATGGACTTGCTTGGTAGGTCCAGGTCTCATTGTCATTTACAGAGAGAAGAGTTAGTCTCCAAGCACCTAAAGAAACTCATACCACCTGGGGTCTGAATCAGGTTATACCAATGCCTCCTAATTTCTCCTCCTGTGATTCTTTTCAAATCATGGACAAGGAACAGTAAAAGACTGGAAGGAAGAGCAACCTCAGGCTACTGAGGAAATAGATTCACGCCAGCTGTTCTGAAGTTTCTCTTTTTAAATACAAGCTGAGTAGAGCTTTAGCTCCAATTTTAAAGGAAGCATCGTGCATTTTTTTCTCTGAAATTACATGCTTTGTTCTTTTAGTTTCATTATTATTACCTTGAAAGCACAAAATGTACTTTAGATATGTTCAGAGATTCAGATTCTCAAACATACGGTAATACTGCTGAATAATTATCCCTGATTTCAAATATTCTCATCTGCTGCCCTGGAAGCAAAAGGCAGGGTACTGCAGAGAAGGAGGGGAGGGGTGTCTTGCTGACATTTATTGAACACATACTCTGCCAGGCACTGTCCTATGTGTGTTATATACATTATTTTATTTAAAACTCACAACAGCTCTATGTGGTATACTATTATCTGCATTTTAGTGATGGAGAAACCAAGGCTGAAGGAGGTTAAGTGATTTGCCCAAGGTCACATAGTGGTAGAAGCAGGTTAAGATGATAGGGTTGACTCCAGTAATGTATATTCTTTATCCGTTACTCTTAATATTAAATAATAGTTGGAGTGATATACAGAAGCTTCTTATTTAACATTCTGACCTATTATCTCCAGCATCTCAGAAAGGTGATTATTATTATTTTTATTATTATGCCAACATTCATTGAGTGTTTAGGACCTGCCAGGCCCCGATCTAAGTGCTATATTATATATGATCTTACTAATTCTCAGAAAACCCACTTTTGAGGAAGGTACTATTATTTTATTGATGAATAAATAGAGACTGAGAGAGGTTAAGTAACTTCACCTAGGTCAGAGAGCCGAGTGTTGGAGCCTGAGTTTTAAATCTAGATAGTCTGCCTTCAGAATGCAAGCTACATTGCCTACAGAGAGCACATTCTGGAGTTAGAGAGACCTAGGTTCAAATCCCAACTCTGCCTCTTCCTGGGTAAATTAACTTGAATATATCAGTCCTCAGTTTCCCCATATGTAAAATGAGGCTCTGGAAACTTACCTGCTGATCTTACTACATCTACCCAGCTAGGTGATTTTAAACAAGACACTCAAACTTTGAGTATCAGTTTCATCACTTGAACTTGGGAGATAAAAATACTTACCTAATAGGGTTATTTATGGATCAAAAACAGTATTTGTATTTTACAGTGCCAGGGAATTAGAATGAGTTGTACATTGTAGTTATTATTAATATTGTTATGGTTATTGATTAAGAGAATATACTTTTGTATACACTAGCAGGCAGGAGGCGAAGTTCCCCATATACCCTTCTAACACGGTCATTACTGAGAGAGGCTAGAGAACCTCCTCTCCTGGATAATGATAGAGCAGGCGACAGTCTTCTGTTGGGCCTACTTCAGGTGTGGCTCTGCGGGGGGTGGGGATAGGATGGGCTGAATGTATTCTCTATGCTCATCTTGTCCCCCACTTGTCCAGCCTGGCGAGAAAGGTACTGTTTGTGAGCCACCTCCAGGGAACTGCAATCACAGTCCTAACTCTCACCCCATCATGATGTCCCTCTCTGTCAGAGGGCGCTAGGGGAAGAGCACATGGCCTTTAGAGTCACACTTGCTTGGGTCCAAACCTCCAAGACTAAGTGAATTTAGGCAAGTTCCCTTACAGAACATTGGGCTCCCTTCTGTCATATAAGAGCTATCTTATTGAGTATTTGTGAGGATTAAACACTTTAAGAATAGGACCTAGCTCAGTTTTAGGGATTTAGTATACACTCAACAAATTTTAATTCTCTTCTTTTTTAGAAGAGTATAGTTCAAGGTCAACATCATTCTGAGATGAACAAAGAGCAAGGATAAAGAAGGGGGCAAGTCTGCACAAAACACTCTCTTTGGCTTAAATTCTAAACATTTAAACAAAGAATCTGAAGAGGCTCTTTTATTACTAACTTTGGAGTCAACTGTATCCCAAAAAAACTTGCCTCATGTTTAGGAACCTAGCTTTTATATATTCAGTAAGAAAAATAAGTTTAATGTATTCATTTACTTTGTATAAATCCATATTGTAGCTATCACAGGCTGTCAGCTGAGACACTGTCTTGTATGATTTGGTTATAATGCTCAGCATGGAAAGAAATATTATAAATATTAAATATTATTGAAGCAGACCCCTATAATATTGGGTTCTGAGACACTACTAGAAATCGACTAGTTACCTCCCATATAGGATTTGGCCAAATCATAGTACAGGTTGGCATTTTGCCTTACTAGCAAGAATAACAGAGGTGAAGCACCCCTAATTGAATGAATCTGGGAGAGGCCATGCTATCCACATATCCACACTGATGACCTGGTTGATGGTCAGGGCCAGAACTCACCTCTGCAATAGAGTAAGGAGGTTTTTTGTGTCTCTGCTTCTACTGTGCTCACTTCCATATAAAAGGATTTGAATCATCAGACACTGTAGGAGAGTTGAGAAACATAACAGGTTAATGAGAATCAGGTAGTAAGCACCTTAATTATAAACCAGACTCAGGAGAGCACCAATGGAACTGAGACATCACAAGTTTACATTTTAAATGCCTGAACTACATTTCTTCCTGGTTCCCTACCAAGGAGGAAAAGGAGTCTGAAGTGAAGGCTCTGTACCCTTCATGCTGTATGTGTATCATCCCACTTCACTGCACCTACCACTGCCCCATGGCTATGGATAACCAAAGTAACTGGGCCGAAAGCTGACAGCATCCCTATTTAAAACATGGTGCCATAGTGGTTTCCATCAGGATTTTCTAAATAGGTGTAACCAAATGGATGGATAGAAATGAAATCTGTATATGTGTCCCAAATTTGCATTGCATTCTCATGCTACATCACTTTATTAGGCAGTTTTCCATTTAAAATTTTGTTGCTGACCTCTCTCTCCAATCAAGATGGAATTATAGGGACCAGATTTACCCTCCCACCTGAAACAACTGAAAAAAGAAAAAGTAGACCAAATATATGAAATGATCTTCCAGACACTGAAGCTCAGGCAACAAAGGACCATGATCCCTGAGAAAGGAAAAACAAGTGAGATAAACCCTACAATTGCCCCAGAGTTACTGCTTTGAGAGCATTTCTAGGCCATGATATAGGGAAGGGGACAAAGTGGAGCTCAGCAGACTCCCTGAATTAAGACTATGGAGCTGAGGAGACTCTCAGGGCAGAGTAACAGGAGACAGCTGCACAGAAAAAGTACAGGAATATCTTCAGTGCATCCCCTTCAGATATTCAGCAGAGTATTGATTAACACATGTGGGAAAACTGCTCAAGGCTGGGGAAAGAATTATCTGAAAGATGGAGGGAACAATGCCTGGCCTTTATACAGGGCCAGGTGTAGTGCTTATTTCCACCAGCCAAACTGGAAAGCCTCATTGTTCATTCATGGAGCTTCAGGTGGGTTCCTCAAAAGGTTTTTGCCTCAGTAATGGGTGATAATTAGCCCTTGACTAAATGCTGCTCTAGTTCCATCTAACAAATCTTAAAAGCAAGACCTAAAAGGACCAAACTGTAATTTAACTGAGTTCCAGAACAAAGTTCAAGAATACTTATAGGAATACAAAATATTCAACACCCAACAAGGTGTCCAAAGATTACAAAGCATGAAAAGAAGCAGAAAAGTGTGATCCATAATGAGAAAAATCAATCAAAACCAATCCAGAACTGACACAGATGTTAGAATTAGCAGAGAACTATATTAAAACTGTTATTGTAACTTTATTCCATGTGTTAAAAAAGTTAAGTGGGGACATGGAAAATATATTTTTTAAAAAGACCCAAATCAAACTTCTGGAGATGAAAATCACAATCTGATAGGAAGAACACACTGAATGAGATTAACAGCAGGTTTGGCATTGAAGAAGAAAAAATGAATGAACTTGAAGACACAGTAATAGAAACTATCCATAAAGAAAAATCACAGATTATTTCAACAGGTACAGAAAAATAATTTTATAATATCAAACATCCAATTTTACAAAATCCAACATCCAATACTGATAAAAGAAAGAAATAAACAAAAACTCTCAGAAAACCAGTAGAAGGGAACTTTCTCAACCTGATAAAGAATATCTATGAAAAATCCACAGCTAACATCAAACCTAATTATAAAAGACTAAATTCTTTTCCCCTGAAATCAGGAATTACACAAGGATGCCTGTTCTCATCACTTCTATTCAACATTGTACTAGATGTTCTAGCCAGTGCAATAAGGCAAGAAAAAGAAATAAAAGGTATTGAAATCGGAATGAAAGAAGTAAAACTGTTTATTCACAGATGACATGATCATCTATGTAGAAAATATGGTGGAATCTACAAAACAGCCACTAGAACTAACAAATGAGTTTAGCGAGGTCATGAGATACAAGATTATTATATTAAAAAATCAAGTTGTGGGGCTGGCCTGGTGGCGTAGTGGTTAAGTTTGTGCGCTCCGCTTTGGTAGCCTGGGGTTCGCCGGTTTGGCTCCAGGGTACAGACCGATGCACCACTTGTCAAGCCATGCTGTGGTGGCATCCCATATAAAGTAGAGGAAGATAGGCCTGGATGTTAGCCCAGGGCCAGTCTTCCTCAGTAAAAAGAGGAGGATTGGCAACCGATGTTAGCTCAGGGCTAATCTTCCTCACACACACACACAAAAAAATCAAGTTGTATTACTGTATACTAGCAACAATCAATCAGAAATTGAAAGTCAAAAATAATACATTCAAGATAGCATTAAAATATGAAATACTTAAGGATAAATCTAAGAAAAGATGCACAAGATCTGTACATTGAAAACTACAAAATATTACTGGGAGAAATTAAAGAAGATCTACACAAATGGAGTGACACAATGTGTTCATGAGTGAAGACGCAATATTGTTAAGATGTCAGTTCTCCCCAAACTAATCTATACATTCAATCTAATCTCAATCAAAATCCCAGCAAGGTTTTGTGTATAAGTTGATATGATGATTCTAAAATTCCTATGGAAATGCAAAGAACCTAGAATACTCAGAACAGCTTTGAAAAAGAACAAAGTCAAAGAACTAACAATACCTCATTTCAAGACTTGTTTTAAAGCTACAGTAGTCAAGACAGCATGGTATTGGCATAAAGAGAGACAAACAGAAGAGAGTCTAGAAATAAACCAACATACACCCACAAACAAAACTGATTTTTGACAAAGGCACAAAGATAATTCAGTAGAAAAAGGAATGTTTTTTCAATAAAAATGGTTCTGGAACAACTGGACACCCATATGCAAAAACAATCAACTAGGATCCATTCCTCATACCATATAGGAAAATTGATTCAAATGGATCATAGACCTAAATGTTAAACCTAAAATTATGAAAAATCCAGAAGAAAACATAGGAGAAAAATCTTTGTAACTTGGGTTAGGCAAAGATTTCTAAGATACAACACCAAAAGTGCAATCCATAAAAGAACAAATTGATAAACTGGACTTAATTAAATTCTAAAACTTCTGCTCTTCAAAAAAGACTGTTGAGAAAATGCAAAGACAAATTACAGACTGAGAGAAATCATTTATATATTTGCAAATATAAAAAATATATTTGCACATCATATATCTCATAAAGAACTTGTATCTAGAATATATAAAGAACTTTTAAAAGTCAGTCATAAGAAAACAAACAACTAATAAAAAACGGGCATGCAATTTAGACAGACGCTTCACCAAAGAAAATACAGAGATGAAAAATAAGTACATGAAAAGACATTCAAGGAAAACACAAATTAAAACCACAATGAGATACCACTAGAAACCTATTAGGATGGCTAAAATGAAAAACACTGCCCACACTAAATATTGGTGAAGAAGTTGAGGAACTGGAATTCTCGTGTCGTGCTGGTGGGATTCTATAACATAATACAACTATTTTGGAAAACTTTGGGAGTTTCTTATAAAGGTAAACATAACCTATCATATGGTTCAGCCATTTCTTTTTTTTTTTTTGTGAGGAAGATCAGCCCTGAGCTAACATCCATGCTAATCCTCCTCTTTTTGCTGAGGAAGACCAGCTCTGAGCTAACATGTATTGACAATCCTCCTCCTTTTTTTTTTCCCCCAAAGCCCCAGTAGATAGTTGTATGTCATAGTTGCACGTCCTTCTAGTTGCTGTATGTGGGACGCGGCCTCGGCATGGCTGGAGAAGCGGTGCGTCGGTGCACGCCCGGGATCCGAACCCAGGCCGCCAGTAGTGGAGCACGCGTACTTAACCACTAAGCCACGTGGCTGGCCCCTGATTCAGCCATTTCAATCCTAAGGATTTACTCAAGACAAAAAAAAAAGGGCATGTATCCATACAAAGACTTACACATGAACATTCATAGCAATTTTATCTGTAATAAACCTGAACTGGAAACAGCCAGATGTCCATCATCAGGTGAATGGATAAACAAATTATGGTGTCCATACAATGTAATACTCAGCAATAAAAACGAACCACTGACACACAATAACATGGATGAATCTCAAACTAATGATGCTGAGTGAAAGAACCATTGTAACCGTGTAATTATATGATTCTACCTATAAAAGATTCTAGAAAATGCAAATGTATCTATAATGACAAAAACAGATCAGTTGTGGCCTGGGCGGTGGGGTTGGGGGAGGGATTGGAATTAATTAATTACAAAGGGGCATGATGAAACTTTTGGGGGTGACTGATATAATCATTATCTTGACTGTGGTAATGGTTTCACAGGTGAATAGAATAGAGATGTCACAGCTGATCAAATTGCACACTTCAAAATGTGTGCAGTTTATTGTATGCCAATAAAAATTATTTCATCACAGATTATCACTTTTTTTAAATAATTTTATTTATTTATTTTTTTCCCCCAAAGCCCCAATAGATAGTTGTATGTCATACAACTGCACATCCTTCTAGTTGCTGTATGTGGGACGTGGCCTCAGCATGGCCAGAGAAGCAGTGCGTTAGTGTGCGCCCGGAATCCGAACCCGGGCCGCCAGCAGCGGAGCGTGCGCACTTAACCGCTAAGCCACGGGGCCGGCCAGATTATCCCTTTTTAATGTTTGTCTTTTCTATATCTTCTCACCCCCACCCTACTACATTTAACTTTGATTCTTTTTACATGAAACCTGAACTGCCCAAGAGAAAAAGCCAAACATGTCACTGGGATTATGCGTGCATGACCTTCTTTATGCTGTATTCTGACTGCCAAAGGGGTTTCCCCTCAGCATCAACTTTTGTTGAGGTCTCTTACTTCTTTTTAGTTCCAGGAGCAGTTTCCAACCCCTAGAAGGGCGTCCATTTGCATAGTCTATTTCAGAAACTTCATCACCAGCGTCCCATTGCTAGTGGATATCCAGCATGAGGATGGTTTTCAAACCTCCAAACAACAGCCCTACTGTCAGAATGCCTTTCTATTCCTCTCCTCCTTTCTGGGCTGGGACATTGGAGTTGGGCCATGTTTAAAGCCCCAAGGATAAAAGCTGATTACAAAGATGCAGCCCCTCCCTACCCTTACAGTATCCTAAATCTCCAAGTTGAATCCCTATTCCAAATGGAGGATGTACCATGCCATCAAACGTTCATTGCTAGATAAAATCTAGATAGGGCTCTCCTTTCATTGATTTTGAGGAAGCCCTTACAATGTGTATGCTGGGGTCTTTTTTCATTTCAGAAAAGCTGTCTTTAATGATCTCTTTGATTACTGTTTCTATTCCAAGTATTATAGTTCCTCTTCAAAAATACATACAATTCTTTGGCTGAATCTCTGCTCTGTCCTCCACATCAACTACTTTCTCATTATATCCCTCTCTCCTTTTCCTCTGCATTCTAGGAGAGCTTTTCAAGTTTGTCATATAAATCACTGATTCTTAAAACTGGCAGGATATTACACCTCTAGAAGTATTAAAAATATAGATTCTGGACACAACTCTTAGAACTTCTGATTTGATGATCTGGGGTAGGACTCAGGAATCTTTTTTGTTGGCTTTATTTTTTGTTTTGTGTTTTACTGACTCTTGCAATTCTAGATTTGGGAAATATTGCTCAACATCACTACAACATTGGGGCTGGCCCCATGGCATAGCGGTTAAGTGCACGTGCTCCGCTGCTGGTGGCCAGGGTTCGGATCCCGGGCATGCACCGATGCACCACTTGTCAGGCCGTGCTGTGGTGGCGTCCCATATAAAGTGGAGGAAGATGGGCACAGATGTTGGTCCAGGGCCAGTCTTCCTCAGCAAAAAGAGGAGGATTGGCATGGATGTTAGCTTAGAGCTGATCTTCCTGACACACACAAAAAACAAACAAACAAACAAAAATCACTACGACATGTTAAGACTCTCTTCGCTATTTTCAATGTGGATTTGAGTTTTATTAGATTTGTTGTTTCCCTGAAATTCTTTCTTATTTCACTCTTAGCATTTTAATTTCATCTCATCTTTTGGCCTCTGACTGTCATCCTTTCATTTTAAAGTTTTCTCTCCTTATAGGTTTCTGATCCTATTACATAGATGCCATGCATATGTTCGTGCTTCCCTTGAAGATGCTATTCTGATCCCTATACAGTCATGTGCCACGTAATGACCTTTCGGTCAATGATGGACCAACATATAAGATGGTGGTCCCATAAGATTAGTACTGTATGGCCTAGGTGTGTAGTAGGCTATACCATTTAGGTTTGTGTAAGTACACTCTATGATGTTTGCACAATGATGAAATCACCTAACAACACATTTCTCAGAATGTATCCCCGTCATTAAGTGACACATGACTGTACCTTATTTTCATAAGGTTTTCTTTTTCTCTGAATCTTCAAAATGAAGTCCCCTTTCTCCTGTTATTTACTATTTTCATACTTATTTTCTGATTACATTTAGTTAACTTGAAGTGAGATAAAATCTCTTCTCAGACCTGATGTTTGCCAATGTACGTGTGGTTTGCTTTTGACTCTTCATTTGAATATTGGTTGATCTTTACCAACTTTTCCTCTGATGTTGAACAAACTTGGATTTTATGTAGAAACATCACTATGGATCTTACCAAGTCTTTAGCTTTGGTCTGTCAGTATACTGACTGGTTGAACAACTGTTTGGTCACACCTCTTGCCACATCCTGCTACTAGGGAATGAACTTCCAGGGTTGTCTGAGCTCCCTGGAAGGGGAATCAGTACTTGGGTAAGGATGGCTATATAAGATGTTCCTGATTCCATGAAACCTTGGGTACTTTCACAAGATTCTGCCATTGCCATACCTAGATTCCAAGATGACAGTGTTACTCTTTTAAGACTCTGGTCCAGGCATGGATGCAACAAAAGTTTCTATATCATGTTCTCCCTCAGCACACCTAAGAAAGCAAAGAATTTTCAAAATAGAAGACTTTAAAAAAAAAAAGAGGGGCCGGTCTGGTGGTGTAGTGGCTAAGTTCGTGCACTCTGCTTAGGTGGCCCAGGGTTCGTGGGTTCAGATCCCAGGCACAGACCTATGTCCCACTTATCAAGCCATGCTGCAGCAGGTGTCCCACATGTAAAGTAGGGGAGGATGGGCACAATGTTAGCCCAGGGCCAATCTTCCTCAGCAAAAAAAAGAGGAGGACTGGCAACAGATGTTAGCTTAGGGCTAATCTTCCTCACCAAAAAAGAAAAGAAAGAAAGAAGGAAAGAGAGGGAAGGGAAGGGAAAATACACACACATATACATACATACATACTGTACATACATGCATACACACACATACATCACTCTTCACATTGTGCTTACAGGCCCGGGAGAAAATATTACAAAACCAGCCAGTATTCACCTTCCTTAGCAGCTGAATTGCCTTTCTGAGCTCTCCTTTGGCAAAGCAAATCATGCCCATGTTATAAAAAGTATCAGCCACTCTTTCACTACAGTCACCATAGCTGATGACCTGAGACTTCAATGAAGACTTTAACAGTCTGTAAGCCTCCTAGGGGATTGAAAAAAAGAATTAAATCATGCTGGCAATTCTGAAGGAGCATGCCAGTGCTACTCCATGAGCTCTATGTAGGAGGCGTCCTACCGCACACTGACATAACCCACCAGGATCAGTCGGTTGTGATGGGTCGCCTAAGTAATTCGTTTCTATGAGGAGTTAAAATTCCAAGCTTATAATTAATAATAATAGTTAATTCATATGTATAATATTATTTAATCTTTATGGCTACCCTGTGAGACAGGAACTATTATTATACTCTTTTTATAGATGAAAGAATGGAGACTAATAAAAGCTAAGCATCTGGCTCAAGATCACACAGCCTATAGTTGGCAGTGACAGGATTCAAACCAGACAGTCTGAATTCCACAGCCCTTGCTCTTTTTTTTAAAACTACTTTTTATTTTTAAAAATTTCAAACATTCAGAGAAACTAAAAGAATAGTAGAATGAATACCCCTAATATTTTTACCTAGATTCACCAATGGCTATCATTTTGCCACATTTGCTTTATTGCACTCTCTCTAAAAAATTATATATATATATTATCTATATTATATATAATATTTTACATATATATAAATACATACACATATATATTTTAGTTGAAAATAAGTTGTAGTTAAGATACTTTACCCCTAAATAATTAAGCATGTATCTTCTTAGAACAAGGACATATCCTATATAACTACAATAACATTAGCACTCTCAATAAATTTTACAGTGATATACTACTACTAACTAATATATGCTCCATATTCAGATTTCCCAATTGTCCCCATAATGTTATTTATAACTTTTAAAAATCTAATATCCAGTCAAAAATCACATATTGCATTAAGTTTTCATGATTCTTTAGTCTTTTTTATCTGTAACAGTTCTCCTGCCCTTTCTCTTTCATAACACTGACATTTTTTAAAATCCAGGCCACTTGTCTTTGAGCCCAGCTCTCACTCTTAACTACTTACTATACAGCATATGATTTAGAGAAAAATTAAGTATATGTTGGAAGTTATTCATAGAACAACATTGCTATACTCATTTGACTTTCCAATGTGCTTTCTTTAGAGGGAGTGAAGAGATGTAGTTATGCTGGCATCCTCAAGAACTGCACCTCACCTTCTGCCTGCATTATCTATGTTGACATTTATAAACAGAACATTTCTCTGGAACTGGGTTGAATGTGTAATCATCATCCTTCACATGTGGCATGTGAACAAACAAAGATGTCAATTGCTGCTGCTTTCCAGGAAACATTGCCAATGATTCGGGAATCTCAAGGTTCTATATCATCTTTGCATTTTTCAGAATAGGAAAGCATGCATATAATTAGATTATTTTCCTGTCTGTTTTTTCAATGTACACGTCTTTCGCCTCATTGGGTAAGTTTACTCCTAAGTATTTTATTCTTTTTGATGATATTGTAAATGGGAGTGTTTTCTTAATTTCCTTTTTGGATTGTTCATTGTTAGTGTATAGAAATTAAACTGATTTTTGTATGTTGATTTGGTATCCTGCAATTTGGCTGAATTTGTTTATTAGTTCTAACAGATTTTTGGAAATCTTTAGAGTTTTCTACATGTAAGATCACGTAATCTGCAAACAGAAAAAATTTTACTTCTTCCTTTCCAATTTGGATATCTTTTATTTCTTTTTCTGGCCTAATTGCTCTGGCTAGCACTTCTAGTACTATGTTGACTAGAAGCAGCAAGAGTAGGCACCCTTGTCTTGTTCTTGATCTTAGAGAAAAAGCTTTCAGTTTTTCACCACTGAGTATGATGCTAGCTGTGGGCTTTTCATATATGGACTTTATTATTCTTTATGAAAGTTTTTATCATGAATATGTGCTGAATTTTGTCAAGTACTTTTTCTGCATCTTTGCCATGATCATGTGATTTTTATCCTTCATTCTGTTAATGTAATCTATCACATTGATTGTTTTTCCTATGTTGAAGCATTCTTGCATCCTAGGGATAAATTCCACTTGGTTGTGGTGTATGATCCTTTTACTGCACTGTTGAATTCATTTTGCTGGTTTGGTGAGAATTTTTGCATCTATGTTCATCAAGGATTTGTTTTGTAGTTTTCTTTTTCTGTAGTCTTTTTCTAGCTTTGTTGTCAAGGTAATGCTAGCCTCATAAAATGAGTTTGGAAGTACTCCTTCCTCTTCCATTTTTTGGAAGAGTTTGAGGAGGACTGGAGTTAATTCTTCTTTAAATATTTGGTAGAGTTCACCAGTGAAGCCATCTCATCCTGGGCTTTTCTTTGTTGGGAGGTTTTTTTGATTACTTATTCAATCTCCTTACTAGTTATAAATCTGTTCAGATTTTCTATTTCTTCATAGTTCAGTCTTGGTAGGGTGTATCTTTCTAGGAATTTATCCATTTCTTCTAGGTTATCCAATTTATTGGAGTATAGTTGTTTATAGTAGTTTCTTATAATCTTTCTAATTTCTGTGGCATCAGTTGTAATGTTTCCTCTTTCATTTCTGATTTTATTTTTTTATTTAATTTTTTAATTTTTTAATTTTTTTTTTTTTTGTGAGGAAGATCGGCCCTGAGCTAACATTCATGCTAATCCTCCTCTTTTTGCTGAGGAAGACTGGCTCTGAGCTAACATCTATTGCCAATCCTCCTCCTTTTTTTCCCCCCAAAGCCCCAGTAGATAGTTGTATGTCATAGTTGCATATCCTTCTAGTTGCTGTACGTGGGACGCGGCCTCAGCATGGCCAGAGAAGCGGTGCGTCGGTGCGCGCCCGGGATCCGAACCCGGGCCGCCAGTAGCGGAGTGCACGCGCTTAACCACTAAGCCACGGGGCCGGCCCCTCTGATTTTATTTATTTGAGTCTATTCTCTTTTTTTTCTTATTTAATCTAGCTATTCACGGGGAAGAGGTTCCAGTAGCTCAGGCTCCTTTCATTGGTTCTCACAAAGTGTGCTTCTGTGGGTGGAACAGGCTAGCTCTTCAGTTGAACACAGGTACCTTTCTGTTTGGCTTCCTTCTTTTTCTGATCATTTTCCTTCATGCATTTCAGGAATTTATCTCGGCTCTTAGAATGCTTAATATGCTTAACATGTACATTAATTCTCTTGGCTAGAACCTTGCCCTTAACTTATTTATTTACAACACTGCCAACAGCATGCTGGGTAACACTGTTGACCCTTCCAATTTTGCCATGGTAACATTTGTGGGGCATTCCTTTTTGAACAATGTGCATTCCCTTACCATTTACAATATCACCTGTCTTATAGATTCCCATATATGTGGCCAAAGAGAAATAACTCCATGTTTTCTAAAAGGCCTAGCTAGACGACATACAATGGGTGCCTCTCCTCTTTCCCTCTGTGTTTGTCATTTTGAAGAAGTACTGGAAGATGGCAGTTCTGGCCAATGGATCCTGTTTATTTTTATCAGTGGCAGATTAAACCTCTATTTGCCAAAAAAAAAAAATTATGTCCATGGGATCCCAATTCCCAAGTCTTCTGAGTTTCTGTTATGATCCTCTGGAACAAGCCTGGAGGCTCATATCAGGCTTAAGGGTGGGAGAAAAAGCTCCTTTTAAAAATGAATTGTCCTACAGGAAATGTGTTATAAAATTCAGCAAATTAATTCAATAGTTATTGAGCACCTATCATGGGCCACTCACTATTTCAGGCACTGGGGACACCATAAGTGAATGAAACAGACAAAAACCCTTGTCCTCATGGAGCTTGTTTTCTAGTGGTAAAGGTGACCGGTCCTTAGTCCTGCCTCTTGTTTAGATTCAGAGCCACCTGGCACTCAGATGCTTGCTCATCTTTGTCCAGGAGCTTGGTATGCTTGGTTAGAAGCAGAAGGCCGTCAGCCATTGGTACTGGTGTCTTATCACAAAGTCATGACATTCATTGTACTAAACATAACAAGGATAAGCTATGACATTCTGGCAAAGTACTTCCACATCGTTGAAAATAAAATTAAAATATTAGATCAATCTGTGGTGCTGAGATCTCATGTTAATCTTCTGAACCAACAGAAAATATCATGGCCACAGTAAAAAATGTTGCAAACCACTATAAGGTTTTTGCCTTTACAAGTGGTAATTAAAGTAGACTAAAGAACATGTCATCATTTATAAAAATGTTCAAATATGGAATAAAGAAGCTTTTTCTTCATTCCTGGAAAAAATTCTTCCTTACTGTGTGCCTATAACCCTACTCTTAAACTGGGCAACAAGACCATATCAGGTCTATACATGTTTATCACTTGCTTGAGGAAGTATAAAGTTGGCTTGGTCAGATCAAAGTCATGTGGGATCTCATGATGGATAAAGGTCTTCACTGCATTCACGCTGTACTCAATATATACAGTTCAGGTCAAAAGTTTTTGAGTAATAGCTTAGACTCCTGGGACTTCTAAGTGAGGTCAGCAATAAAGAGCATATTCTATAACTTTTTTTAAATGTGAAAACAAAATTTTGGCTAATAAAGAGCTGAAGACCAGAAACTGAGAGGGAAATAATATTTCAAGAGAAAAAAACTCAGCAGCTAGATCCAAAGGTGAAAGCCAAATTTGACTTAAAATATTAAATTTACAGTGGCCAGTCCGGTGGCTTAGCGGTTGGGTTCACGCAGTCCACTTCGACGGCCTGGAGTTCACGGGTTTGAATCCCAGGTGCGGACCTATGCACTGCTCATCAGGCCACATGTGGTGGCATCCCACATACAGGCGGCATCCCACAAGAGGAAGATGGGCATGGATGTTGGCTCAGAGCCAATCTTCCTCTCACACACACACACAAAAATTAAATTTACAGGGCCAGAGATTATGTGTGTCCTGGATTTGAAGGACCTTGTGTATCAAGATGCAAGAAAAATACCTTTTTTTACTAATATTGCAAGCTGTACCAGCCCTATTTTTACTCGTGGCTTTACCTGGGACTTCCCTGAGCTCCAGTTTTTGAACTATGAGATGAAAAGCCTGTCCCAATCTAATTGAACAAACAATTACGTTTTTGAGTTGATAATATTTACCTGTTTTTCCCCATTTTGGACAAGCCATTTGCAAAATTCTTCAATGGTTGTCAGTGTTTCACAATCCTCTGGGCCCAATGTTGTTTGATACACACTGATGCTTTTTATAAAATATACTTCAACAGCATCTGCAAAAAAGGGAAACAATTATTGAAGGCAAGCTGCTAGCCCTTACAAGTGTATAATTTCAGCTTTGGCTCAAATAATTAGACATTTTCATGCTTAAAGTCCATGCCTGTCCTCATGTCAGTTCTCATAAGCAGCCTCAAAAAAGTCTGAAATATGGCTTGATGGCATCAGATGATCTGATTTTATTCTCTTGATGAAATGCATGGATTTTCTGTAGGAAAAGAAAGCTTATGTCTGAACAGTTTTATCCTAAGACCCAAAATAACCACCATATTAAACTCCCAGGTGTAATGCAAGACTATATTTTTAGCTAAATTAGAGTCTGATAGAGATTGCTGTTTACTGGGCTCCCAGTTTAGTGTGTATATGTGTGTTTGTGTGCGGGCTGGGGGAAGAGAGAGTTTTGGTTTTAAAAGTACTTTATTTTATTTATTTATTTTTTTTTAGAGATTTTATTTATTTATTTTCCCCCCAAAGCCCCAGTAGATAGTTGTATGTCATAGCTGCACATCCTTCTAGTTGCTGCATGTGGGACACGGCCTCAGCATGGCCGGAGAAGCGGTGAGTCGGTGCGCGCCCGGGATCCGAACCTGGGCCGCCAGCAGCGGAGCGCACACACTTAACCACTAAGCCACAGGGCCGGCCCAAAAGTACTTTAAATATATAGTTGTTATTGTTTAAAAATTTACTTTTAGATGTTGTCTTTTACTCCAAACGTAATCAATCTGGAAAATGCAGAGAAGCAAAAATAAAATGAAAATTATCTCCATACACATCACTCAGGAACAGGCATTGTTAACATTTTTTTTACCACTGTATTAAGATATAATTTATTCACATTCACCCATTGTAATTGTACAACCTGATGAAGTTTTAGTAAATTCATATATAGTTATGTAATCATGATCAAAATCCAGTCAGAACATTTCCCTCACCCCCACAATGTCTCTTCACGGCTGGTTGCAGTCAATGCCTGCTCTCATCCTCAGTCTCAGGCAATCTCCGATCTGCTTTCTTTCTCTCTGTATTTGCCTTTTCTAGAAATTTCATATAAATGGATTCATACAATATGTAGTCTTTTGAGGCTGGATTCTTTCACATGGCTTACTGTTTTTGAGGTTCATCCATGTTGTTTCATGAATCAGTACTTCCTTTTTATTGCTGAGTAGTGTCCTATTGTATGGATATACCACATTTGGTTTACACATTCACAGGTTGATGAATATCTGTGTATGTGTGTATAGTCTATTATATTCATCCACATACTTATTAATTCCAATTCTCTTCATTCCTTTCTGCGGATTTGAGTCACCATCTGCTGACATTTTCTTTCAGCCTAAGGGCCCCCTTTAGTATTTCTTTTAGGGCAAGACTGCTACCCACAAATCCTCTCTGGTTTTCCTTATCAGGAAATGTCTTTATCTCATCTTCATTTCTGAAGGATAGTTTTGCTGTATATACAATTCTTCACTGAATTTTATTGCAATATTTTTTGAATATATTATTCCACTACCTTCCAGCCTCCATTATTCTGATGAAAAATCAGCCATTAATGATATTGTTGTTCCCCTATATTGAGTTGTTTTTCCACTGCTGCTTTTAAGATTTTCTCTGTCATTCAGCAGTTTGACTATATCTCTAGTTGTGGTTAACTTTGTGCTTACCTACTTGGCATTGAGACTTTTGGATCTGCAGATAACATTTTCTTCAAATTTGGGGAGCTTGGGCCATTATTTCTTTAGATAATTTTCTGCCTCATTCTGTCTCCTCTCTTTCTAGAGCTCCCATTACTTGAGCATTGGTACACCTGATGTTGTCCCACAGATCTCTTATGCTCTGTTCATCTTTCTTTAGTCTCCCTTCTCTCTGTTCTTTGGATTAGATCATTTCTAGTGACCTACCTTTGAGCTACTCATTCTCTTTTCTTCCATCTCACATCTGATGTTGAGACCATTAAAAAATTTTTCATTCGGTTACTATATTTTACAACACTAGAATTTCCATTTGACTGGTTTTAAAAAATAGTTTATATTTCACTATTGAGATTTCCTATTTGCTAAGTAATTTTCATCATATTTTCTTTTAATTCTTTGAACAGTTTCCTTTAATTCTTTGAACACATTTATGATAGCTGCTTTGAAATCTTTCCTAAATCCAACATCTAGCCCACTTAAAGTTAATTTCTTTGACTGCTGTTTTTCTGAGTATGAGCCATGGGTTCTTGTTTCTTTGTATTATCTCTTTTTTTTGTTGAAAACTGTACATTTTAGATACTATATAGGAGCAACTACAGATTTTGATATATTTTTGTGGGCTTTTTTCCCCCAGTAAATTCCCTAGACTTAAACTGCAGAATCCAGTAAATTGCCTAGACTTAAACTGCAACATCATCTCCCCCATGGTGTTTGGATGCTAATGTCTTTGCTCTGTTGTTGTTGTTATTTTTAATAGACTTTATTTTTTCTAGCAGTTTTACATTCACAGCAAAATTGAGTGGAAGGTAGAGAGATTTCCCATATAACCCTGCCCCCATATATGCACTTCTGATGGTTAATTTTATTTGTCAACTTGACTGGGCTAAGGGATGCCTAGATAGCTGATAAAACATAATTTCTGGCTGTGTCTGTGAAGGTGTTTCTGAAAGAGATTAGCATTTGAATCCGTATACTGAGTAAAGAAGATTTGCTCTTACAAACATGGGCAAGAATCATCCAATCCATTGAGGACCAACCTCCTCCTTTATCCAATGATAAATTCTCTCTCTCTCTTCTTGAGCTGGGAAATCCATCTTCTCCTGCCCTCAGACATCGGAGCTCCTGGTTCTTGGGCCTTTGGACTCCAATACTTACATGAGTGGCCCCCTGATCCTCCAATTTTCAGGGCTTTCGCCTTGGACTGGGACTTATACCATTGGTTCTCCTCGTTCTCAGGCCTTTGGACTCAGACTAAATTATACCACCAGCTTTCCTGGTTCTTCAGCTTGCAGATGTTAGATTGTGGTACTTCTCATCCTCCATAACCATGTAGGCCAATTTCTATAATAAATATCCTCTTATATCTATCTATCTACATATCCTATTGGTTATGTTTCTCTGGAGAACTCTGACTAATACAGATTTTGGTACCAGGAGTGGGCTCAACAACATGGACTTCCACTTACCAAGCCCAGCCTGGTAATGGCCACCACTAAGTGCCCAATCTGCCAGCAGCAGAGACCAACACTGAGCTCCTGATATGGTAACCTACCCTAGGTGATCAGCCATCTACCTGGTAGCAGGTTGATTACATTGGACCACTTCCATCATGGAAGGGACAGTGTTTTGTCTTTACTGGAATAGACACTTACTCTGGATACAGATTTGCCTTCTCTGCATACAATGCTCTGCCAAAACTACCATCTGTGGACTTACAGAATGCCTTATCCACCATCATGGTATTCCACACAGGATTGCTTCAGATCAAGGAACTCACTTCACAGCCAAAGAAGTGCACCAGTGGGCCCATGCTCATGGAATTCACTGGTCTTACCATGTTCCTCACCACCCTGAAGCAGCTGGCCTGATAGTGCAGTGGAATGGCCTTTTGAAGACTCAGTTACAGTGCCATCTAGGTGGCAGTACTTTGCAGGGCTGGGTCAAGGTTCTCCAGAAGGCTGTATATACTCTGAATCAGTGTCCAGTATATGGTGCTGTTTCTGCAATAGCCAGGATTCACAGTTCAGGAAGCAAGGGGTAGAAATGTGAGTAGCACCACTCACTATTACCCCTAGTGACCCACTAGGAAAATTTTTTCTTCCTACTCCCACAACTTTATGCTCTGGTTGCCTAGAGGTCTCAGTTCCAGAGGGAGGAATGCTTACATCAGGAGACAAAACAATAATTCCATTGAACTGGCAGTTAAGACTGCTACCTGGCCACTTTGGCTCCTCCTGTCTCTGAATCAACAGACAAGGAAAGGATTTACAGTGCTAGCTGGGGTGACTAACCTGACTACTAAGGAGAAATTGGACTACTACTCCCCAGTGGAGGTAAGGAAGAATATGTCTAGAATACAGGTGATCCCTTAATACTTCTCTTAGTATTACTATGCCTTGTGATTAAGGTCAGTGGAAAACCATAACATTACAATCCAGGCAGGATTAGTAATGGCCCAGAACTTTCAGGAATGAAGGTTTGGGTCACCCCACCAGGTAAAGAACCAATACCAACTGAGGTGCTTGTTGAAGGCAAAGGGAATACAGAATGGGTGGTAAAAAAAAAAAAAAAAAAGGTAGTTATAAATACCAGCTATGACCATATGATCAGTGACAGAAATGAGGACTGTAATTGTCATGAGTATTTCCTCCTTATTTTGTTATGAATATGTTTGTGTGTATATATACACATATAAGCACAGATCTTTGTTTTCTTTCCTCTTTTATTCCCTTATCATGTAACATAAGATGTATTGACTTTATATAAATATTTAAGTATTGTTAATTTTACATCATAGTTTTCAAGTGATGGGATATCAGGAGAAGAGTAAACATCATTGAAGGACTTTATTTCCTCTTCTGGGGAAGGGATTAGTGCATTTTCTGTTGTACCCAGGATAGTTGTATCATGTTAGGCAAAATTATGACCTTGTTATTGTCTTTATTTCGAGATTATGTTTAAGGAGATGCATATAGGTATCAAGTTGACAAGGAGTGGATTTGTGGTGGTTAATTTTGTGTCAGCTTGACTCTTTGACTGTCCAAATAGCTGGTAAAATATTATTTCTTAGTGTATCTACGAGGGTGTCTCCAGAAGAGATTAGCATCTGAATCAGTAGACTGAGTAAAGAAGATCTGCCCTCACCAATGTGGGTGGGCATCATTCAATCCATTGAGGACCCAAATAGAACAAAAAAAGGTAGAGGAAGGGTGAATTCTCTCTCTTCTTGAGCTGGGAGATCTATCTGTTGCCCGTGGATATCACATAATTGTTTTAATTCCCAGTCTGATAATTCCAACATCCCTGCCATATCTGAATATGGTTCTGATGCTTGCTCTGTCTCTTCAAACTGTGGTTTTGCCTTTTAGTATGCCTTGTAATTTTTTCTTGATAGCTGGATATGATATTCTGGCTAAAAGGAACTGCTCTACATAGGCCTTTAGTAATGTGGTGGTTAGGTGTTGGGGGAAGAGAAGCACTGTACAGTTCTGATTTCTCCTTTAATTTCTTCATTGATCCATTGGTTGTTCAGTAGCATGTTGTTTAGTCTCCATATATTTGTCACTTTCCCAGCTTTTTTCTTGTAGTTGATTTCTAGTTTCATAGCATTATGGTCAGAAAAGGTGCTTGATAAGATTTCAATCTTCTTAAATTTATTGAGGCTTGCCTTGATTCCCAGCATATGGTTTGTCTTTGAGAATGTTCCATGTACACTTAAGAACAATGTGGATTCTGCTGATTTTGGATAGAGTGTTCTATATATATCTATTAAGTCTATCTAGTCTAGCTTTTCATTTAATTCCACTATTTCCTTGTTGACTTTCTGTCTGAATAATCTATCCATTGATGTAAGTGGGGTGTTGAGGTCCACTACTATTATTGTGTTGCTGTTACTTTCTCCTTTTAGATCTGTTAATAGCTGCTTTATATATATTGGTGCTCCTGTGTTAGGTGCATATATATTTGTAAGTGTTATGTCCTCTTGGAGAAGTGTCCCTTTTATCATTATATACTGCCCCTCTTTGTCTCTCATTGCCTTTTTTATCTTGAAGTCTACTTTGTCTGATATAAGTATGGCAACTGCTTTCTTTTGTTTGCCATTAGTTTGGAGTATTGTCTTCAATCCCTTCACTCTGAGCCTGTGTTTGTCTTTAGAGCTGAGATGTGTTTCCTGGAGGCAGCATATTGTTGGGTCTTGTTTTTTAATCTGTCCAGCCATTCTTTGTCTTTTGATTGGGGAATTCAATCCATTTACATTTAGAGTGATTATTGATATATGAGGGCTTAATATTGCCATTTTATCACTTGTTTTCTGGTTGGTGTGTATTTCCCTTGTTTCTCATCCCATGTATTTTCGACTGCCTGTTCAGTTTGGTGTTTCTCTATGATGGTTTTCTCATTATTTATCATTCATGTATCTCTTCTGATTTTTGGTTTAGTGGTTACTGTGAAGTTTGTAGAAAAGATCTCATAGATGAGATAGTCCATTTTCTTATAGCCTCCTATTTCCTTAGTCTAAGCAGGTTCCATCCCTTTCCTCTTCCCTGTCTAAGTTATTATTGTCACAACTTATTCCATTTTGTGTTGTGAGTTTGTGATTAAAATGAAGTCATTATAGTTATTTTTGATACTTTCCTTCCCTTTATCTTTAGTGTTATAATTGTTTGCTAACCTGTTCTGATAGAGAGCTGCAATTTTCTGATTTTGTCTGTCTATCTCCTTGCTCAAGGCTTTATAAACGCTTTCTTTTTTTTTTTTCAGGTATGAAGGCCTTCTTGATCATATCTTGTGTGTGTGTGGCGGGGTGTCTTGTGTTATGAACTCCCTCAGCTTTTGTTTGTCTGGGAAAGTTTTATTTCTCCATTGTATTTGAAGGATAGTTTTTTGCTGGATAGAGTATTCTTGGCTGAAAGTTTTTGTCTTTCAGAATTTTGAATATATCATTCCACTTTCTCCTACCCTGTAAGGTTTCTGCTGAGAAATCCACTGAAAGCCTGAAAGGGGTTCCTTTGTAGGTTATTTTCTTCTGCCTTGCTGCCCTTAATATATTTTCTTTGTCACTGCCTTTGCCAGTTTTACTAATATGTGCCTTGGAGAAGGTCTTTTTACATTAATGTAATTGGGATTTCTATTAGCCTCTTTTACTTATAATTCCAGTTCCTTCCCCAGGTTTGGGAAGTTCTCAGCAGTTATTTCTTTGAACAAGCTCTCTGCTCCTTTCTCCCTCTCTTCTTCCTCTGGAATACCTATAATCTTTATGTTGCATTTCCTAATTGAGTCAGATATTTCTCAGATAATTTCTTCATTTCTTTTTAGTCTTAGTTCTCTCTCCTCCTCCATATGCAGCATTTCTATATTTCTGTCCTCTAAATTACTAATTCTGTCTTCCATAATATCAGCTCTGTTTTTTTTAAGGATTCCAGATTTTTCTTTATCTCGTTGTGGTTTTTCATCTCCAACATTTTTAATTATATTTTTTTACAGTTTCAATCTCTTTTGTGAAGAATTCCCTCTGTTCATTAATTTTTATTCCTGAGATCATCAAACTGTCTTTCTGAGTTTCCTTGTAACTTGTTGAGTTTCTTTATAATAACTATTTTGAATTCTCTGTCATTTAGATTGTAAATTTCTGTGACTTCAGGATTGATTTCTGAGTACTTGTCATTTTCCTTCTGGTCTGGAATGTTAATATACTTCACGCTGTTTGATGGGGTGGACTTTTGCCATTGCATAGTGGTAGTATCTGGTCACAGATTCTACCTGCCACCACTGGTGGGGTGGGGCAGCAGTTATGTTTTCTGAGCACCCTGCAACCCCTGGCAGTTGTGCCTTTCTATTGGAAGCTGTGCCAACAGGTCCCATCGTGTTTGCCTGCTGGCCGCTGCTGCTTTACACGCATAGGCGCAGGAGCTCTGGCAGGGATCCCGTGCTTCTCTGGCCAACTGGCCAGCTGAAGTTGCACATCAGCCACCGTGTGAGATCCTACACACTAGATTGCTACCACTCAGGAGAGAGGGGCGATCCACTTACCTCCTTCCACTGCCTCCTGGGGGGTCCAGCACCTCCACCTTCAGATGTATGTATGTATGGTTGCATGGATCTCTCAGACGTCTGTTGTGTTGTGTGAATGTCCTCTGTTGGTTTATGAATGTCCTTTTCATTGTATCTTAGCAGGCAGAAACTAAGGGAAGAGCTCACTCATCTCAGCCATGATGCTGACGTCACTCCTCGCATTCTACAGTTCCATGATTAGGTCTCAGTCTTTTAGTAAGCCTATGCCTCTGGACTGTGAACTTCACAAGTGCTTCTCAGTCTCCCTTTCCCTTAGGTGGGACAGGATGGAGTGTGTTTGAGTTGGGTATTTCCCTTCCCCAAGGCCAGTTGGGCTCTGAAAAAACCCCAAGAGTTAGAGTCTGGTAAAATAGTTTCTCTGAGGACAGGCCTTGTTAAGAAGAATGCTCTGGCATATTTTAAAATGGTTACTTTTCTCTTCTCCCTGCTGGAAGCAAGGGGGGATTTTTCTCCAATATTGACTTTAAGAACCTGGTCAAGCTCCTGGAGGTAAAACTCACAAAAGTGTGGGGGCCCTTCTCTGACTGGGTACCCTTGGAATTTTTAACTCTCAGACTTGTCCACTCTGAGCTTGCATAAATTCATCACAGTTCAGATTTTCCTACCCCAATACTGGTTCCTGTGGAGATAAGTATTCTTCTCTGGTAAATTGTGATTCTCTGTATTCTCCTCTCTCTCCAATTTTGGGGGCATCAGTTTGCCCTGTGACCTCACTTCTCTAACAGATCTAAGAAGAATTACTGATTCCTCAGTGTGTTCGGCTTTTTACTTGTTAGAATGGAATGATGACTTCCAAGCTCCTACATGCTGGACCAGAAACCAAAAGTCTTTGCTTACGTTTTCATGCTTATTTTTATTTTTAGTGTGGATTCCTGGGGGTGGCCCCTGTGTCTGCATAGCTTAGTGTTGACCTACTGACTTGGGAAGAGGTTGTGCTCAAATACCTTGAGACTATCTGTCTTTCATCCTCTGTTGACTGATCTGTATGTAGATTGGGGAGGGCATTCAAAGCCCTGCCACATTTCACATCTCCTTTGGTTGTTACTTTCCACTGGACTCTCCAGTCTCCCCTGCATGTGTATGCAGTTTCCAAGTTGGCCAGGGATGTTGGGAAAGCCTATCCAGCCTTTCTATAGCTCTCATTTCCAGGTCCTTCCAGTTAAAATTTCTGACCAGCTTGCAACTCACACCAAGTGGGACAGCAACTTCACACAAATATGCAGGCTTTCCCCAATTCACTTCCTACTGAGTTTGCCACTTTTATTTGATAAATCTGTGGAGTTTTGCCCTTTCTCCAAATTGAGTCAGCCTCCTCTGCCAGCAAAGCTGCTGGTTCTCTTGGCTAGCCCCATGCTGATAAAATTGCTTTTCTCATGGACTGAGTTGGGACAGTGGATGGATGGCAGCAGCCCCAGGCAGGAAAGCCAGCAAGACTCTTTACCCAAAGCTCTAACAGTTTGAGAATAATTTGCAATTTGTTGTCTGCTTATCTATTTCCAGTGCCCTCAAATGGTTGTTTTTGACCACATATGTGCATGTTAAGAGGATTCACAGACCTCGTCACAAAGCCATAGCCAGAAGTCTGTACCTCTGTTTACAGTCTGATGTACATTTTGATGCATATTTACTTACTTTTCAGTTCATTTTTCATATTTACAGATATTAAACTATAAAAAATAGCATTTTTTATGTCCTATAGGTGCAAATTATTTTTTCCTTAATACTGTTTTTTTAATTAACCTTCTTTTTACTTAAAAATTCTAGTCCATTTAAAGACTATAGAATTCCATCTAGTCAATATACCAAATTTTGCATTCACTCACTGATGACATTTAGGTTGTTTCCAGTTTTTCACAATAACAAATGGAGCCACAGTGAACATCCTTATACATGTTTCCTTTTCAATTTTACTAGATATTATCAAATTGGTCTCCAAATTTCATATCAATTTACACTGTCACTCCTACTGGCTAAGAAAAAGCAGACCTGTTTACCTACAATCTGGCAAATGCTAGATATTTTCAGATTTTTAAAATTTCCACATAGGATGAGTGAAAACTTGATCTCAATGTAGTTTTAAAATATATATATAGTTTTAAGATGTGTGACATTCTACCAAATTGCCCTTCAGAGAGTTTGTATCAAATTAATCTCATCAATCCTAAACGTTATCATTTTTTAAAATTTTGACAATTTGATTGATAGGAGAAAACTGGTATCTTTGCTTTTTTATATTTCTTGGTTATTACTATGGTTGAAACTTTTTTTCATATGATTATTGGCCATTTGTATTCTTTATGCAATTCTTGGTCTTTTTTTTTTTTTTTTTGCCTATTTTTCTATTGTAAAGTAAATGTAACTTTTAGGTCTTACATTTAGGACAGTGATCCATTTCGAGTTAATGTTTGTGTATGGTATGAGAGTGTATTATTATTATTATTTTTTGGCACATAGATACCATTTGTTCCAATTCCATTTGCTGAAAAGACTATCCTTTTCACATTGAGTTGCTTTTGCACCTTTGTCAAAAATTAATTGGCCTGGCCGGCCCTGTGGCTTGGTGGTTAAGTGCGCGCGCTGCGATGCTGGCAGCCCGGGTTCGGATCCCGGGTGCGCATTGAGGCACCACTTCTCTGTCCATCCTGGGGCCGAGTCCCACGTACAGCAACTAGAAGGGTGTGCAGCTATGACATACAACTATCTGCTGGGGCTTTGGGGGCAAAAAATAAAATAAATAAAATTTAAAAAAAAAAAAAAATTAATTGGCCATATTTATACAGGTCTGTTTCTGGACTCTCTGTTGTGTTCCAATGATTCTGATCTCTGTCTGTCCCTTCACCAATACCAAACTCTCCTGATTACTGTTGCTTTATAGTAGATCTTAAAATCAAGTAGTATGATTCCTCCAACTGTACTATTTTTCAAAATTGTTTTAGCTATTCTAGTTTCTTTGCTTTTCCATATAAATTTTAGAGTCAGCTTGTCTATATGTACGAAAATTCCTACTGGGATTTAGATGTAATTGTGTTAAATCCATAGATCAATTTCAGAAGAACTGACATCTTTACTATATTGAGTCTTTCAATCCATAAACACAGTATGTCTCCATTTATTTAGGTCATCTCTGATGTCTTTGATCAGGGTTTTGCAGTTTTCAGCATGTATATCCTGTACATACTTTGATAGATTTACACCTAAACTGTTTCATTTGGGAGGAAGGGGCTATTTTAAGTGGTATTTTCAAAAATTTCAGTTTCCAGTTGTGCATTGCTAACCTATAGAAATATGACTAGCTTTTGTGTGTTGATATTGTATCCTGTGATCTTGCTAAGCTTAAACTCACTTACTAGTTCTGGGAGGTTTGTAGATTCCTTGAGATTTTCTACAGAGACGGCCATGTTGTCTGCAAATAGGGACCATTTTATTTCTTCTAAACCGTGTGTCTTTTTCTCACCTCTTGCACTGGTTAGGCTTTCCAGTACTATGTTGAATAAGAGTAGTGAGAGTCAACATCTTGCCCTGTTGCTGATCTTAAGAGGAAAGCATGCAGTCTTTCACCCTGAAGCATGATGTTAGCTGTAGGGTTTTGTGCATGCCTTCTATCAGATTGAGGAAGTTCCCCTTCCAGCATGAATGGATGTTGAATTTTGTCACATGCTTTTTCTCCATCAATTGATAAGATTATGTGCTTTTTGTCTTTGGATTGTTAATATGGTAGAGTACATTGATGCAGGTTTGAATACTGAACCAGCTTGACATCCTTCTTCTTTTCCAACTTTATTGAGGAATACTTGATATACGAAAAATCATACATATTTAACATATACATTTTGATGAGTTTGGATACACACATATACCTGCAATACCATCACCACAGTCAAAGTAATAAACATATTTGTCACCTCTAAAGGATTTCTGGTGTCCCTTCACTTTTTTTTTGGTAATAACACTTAACATGATATCTACTCTCTTAAGTTTTCAAATTTAAATGCATAATTTGATTTTCTGACATCAGTTTTAGGGACAGTAAAATGTTTCAAGGTCAGTCATGTCCCATTGTTGTTTTTTTTTTTTAATTGAGGTCACACTGGTTTACAACATTATATAAATTTCAAGTGTACATCACTATATTTTGACTGCCGTATAGACTGCATTGTGTTCACCACCAAAAGTCTAGTTGCCCCAGCCTGACATTCTTTTTTTTTTAAAGATTTTATTTATTCATTTTTCCCCCCAAAGCCCCAGTAGATAGCTGTATGTCATAGGTTCACATCCTTCTAGTTGCTGCACGTGGGACTCGGCCTCGCGTTGGACGGAGAAGTGGCGCCTTGGGGCTTGCCCGGGATCCGAACCCGGGCCGCCAGCATCAGAGCGCGTGCACTTAACCGCTAGGCCACGGAGCCGGCCCTCAGCCTGACATTCTTAAGAAAAAAACCTCACTTCATCATGGTGTATTATTCTTTTTTATATATTGCAGTATATTTTGTTGAGGATTTTTTATGTCTATGTGCATGAAACGTATTGGTCTATAGTTGTTGTTTTGTTTTGTTTTTTTCTTGTAATGTCTTTGCCTGGTTTTCGTATCAGGGTAATGCTGGTCTCATAAAATGAGTTGAGAAGTGTTCCCTCCTGTTCAATTTTCTGGAAAAGATTATGTAGGATGGGTGTTACTCCTTCTTTAAATGTTAAGTAGAATTACCTAGTGAAATCATCTGGGCTTGGAGAGATTTCTTTCTCACAAGGTTAATAACTACAAATTCTTTTTTTAAATAATTAGGGCCTATTCAGGTTATCTGTTCATCTTGGTTAAGTTGTTTTTTATTTTATTTATGGTATTTTGTGACAGCCACAAGTTTTAGATCTTTTTATAATTAAATCTATCAATCTCTTCCAGTATATCTTTGTGTCCTCAAAGAGTTCTTCTTTTGTCCAACTTTTAATTTTAGTACTTTTTATTCCAGTACTATATTTTCTTTTGGGTAATTTATATTTTTCAGTTTTGATGTAAAAAATGTTAATCCATCTGGAATTTAGTGAGTGACAGGAGGTGAAGATCCAGACTGTCTTTTAGGTTAAAAATTAGTATGCAAGAAAAGAATAAGGCGGCCTTGGAATCTCCCAACTCAATAATCATAAACTTTTTCTCATTTAAAAAAATTTACTTATTTACAAATAGATTATATTTCTTAATAACCATGAAGGCTATTTAAAAAAACTCAAATATACAGATGGAGTACAAATACTGTGAGTATACATGAGGAAATTTTAAAAAGGAGCAGGATAATTAACTAGAAAACACAGAATAAGGAAGTCTTCAATTAACATTTATGCTAAAGAAAACAATAATCAAAATATCAAAACAACTTCTGAAAACTAAAAAAGAATGTTTATTTAATGACATGGGGAAATACAAGAATGGTAAAAAGTAGAATGCAAAACTTTCCCTATAATCCTTTATCTCTGTCTCACTCTTTCTCTCATATGACTGGAAAATAATGTACGTCAAAATGGACTAGATGTACAAGCAGAGAAAATCAACATTTTTAAAATATTTAAATTACATCTTCACAAATCCCAAATTCCTCCTAATGGGCCTCTGAATCCATTAGTGTCCATTAGTCTGATCAACCCAGCTGAGCATGGGACACTGTCCTCCCTCATCAATCCTTTGTGTCTCTCCCAAAGGCAGCCACTTTCAAAAGGATGACTTTGCTTGAGAAAGGACTAGTGTTGAAGGATGAATTCATCACTTGGCTTTCCTCTAAACCCCAAGTACCTCACTTTTGAACACAGGTCAACAAAATTCTAGCTGCTACAAACATTCCCTCTTATAAGCCAGAGGAAAAGAGTCAAGGAGGTTGAGAGTGGAGGGGGAGCCAATGTTTTTCTCTTTTATCACTGGTTTTCCTCATCAACCGATACATGGGGCCACATTCATAGTGTGTATAATCTCTACTCTTTATGCAGGTGAATTTTGCTGAGATTCTGAAGGAATAAAGGAAATAGAAATCAGATGATTGTATTGGTTTTGATGTTCCAACTAATTTGGGGAGATATTGTGCCTAAATTCATGTGTAAAGGATTTTGTACAAAATGGTGTCCAGTCTTATCTTTCCATCACAGGCATGAACAGCTAATTATAATTTGTCCATATTCATAGATAGGCCATTCCTCAATGTTCCTCCCAATCATGACTGGGAAATGATGATAACTGCAAAGCCACTTCTTCTACCTACCCTTGTGTTGGGCCTCTCCAGACATGGCATAAGCCTTGGCTAGTAATGCACTCGCCTCTGCAGTTTCAGGGCTGACTTCAGTGAACAAAGAAACACAGATAGAATGGGCCTGGAATAGAAAACATCATGACAAGGTAAGTACTCAGATGATAGTGTTTCACTGTGAATTTTCTAGTAGTTCTCATAGAATTGCTAGTTAGATTGAGAGCTGATATATATCTAATCATGGAGTTACATGAGAGATGAGTTTGAGTTCCAGCTCTGCTACTTCCTAGCTATGAGTCTTGAGCAAGTAACTTCACCTTCATATGTAGAAGAAATATATAGTTTCCATTGATTAGGGTTTGGGAAAGATTAAATGAGATGATGCATGCAAAGCACTGGGTATAGTATCCATCACTTGGTAAGTTCTCAATAAATGTTAGCTATTATTATTTTTTATTAGGTTTCATAGCAAAAATAAAACCATAACTTTAGCTCACCCTCTCAAAGGTTTAGTATCAAAGGATGTCTGGTAAAGCATGGATCCTAGAGCCATACTGCCTGGGTTCCCATCCTAGCTCAGCCACTTCCTGTGACATAAGGCAAGCCACTGACTTCTTCAAATACAAAACAGGGATGACAAAAATAGTACTTGTCACAAATAGCTGTTGTAAAGATTAAATGAATTAATATATGTAAAGTATTTAGAACACCACCTGGAATACAGTGAGCACTAGAGGAGTGTAGATTTTATTATTATTATTTGTACTAAAATGGAAGGAGTAACACTTTGGAAAGAGAAAGAAGAGAGAAAACGTCTAGTCCACACCTAACAGCAAGAAAAGAACCACCTGTGCTTCGTATTTCACAGGCCAAACACCGTGAGGTGTTTCAGGGAGCTCCAGAGATGATCAGATAAGACTCTGGAGCTAAGACACAGTACAGAGCTGTTACGAGTACAGGCTCTGGGCTCGAATTTTCTGAATTTGATTAAATCCCTGCTCTACCACTTGTTAGCTGCACAACTTCAGCTGAATTAGCTGTGACTCTTTGAGCTTCAGTTTCCTCATCCTTAAAATGAGATAAAATAATAATGGTGCCAACTTCACAGGGTTATTGCATAGATTATATGAATTAATATATCCTCAAGTGCACAAAGTAAAAGCATTCCATAAATTTGAACTATTATTTTTCATTGTTGTTGGGAAACACTGATTATTTACTGTTTTATCCATTCTGATCTGACCACTACCTTAAGAAAGTCTTGGACACAAAAGCCAGACTGGCTTTCTTTGTAAGCAGTGGGCTCCCTGCCTTCAGAGCAGCATTCCCTAACATCTCTCCATTGTGATGTGAATAACCTTGGATTTTCGGATTGTCTGCAATTCCTTTTCTCCAGTATCGGTTTTCACATACACTGTTGGATTGCACTGCACCTTTTCTATGATATAGGAAATCCAATATTTTGATCTGCTTTTGGCTATGGGAGATAACTGAAGCCACAAGCAGTGTTCTCATTTGAGGACAGAAAAGGTGAATTTAACTAGCAGTTTCAAGAGAAGTGCCCTATACCGTTTTCATTATGATAGACAACATTCCTTCCTATGTTTTGTTTTCCCCTGGGCATTTGTCAAATTAGTTACCTCCAAGTGAAACACTCTTTTTTTAGTTTAACCTTAGACTTGGAAATGCAACCAGCTAGACTCGCTTAAAGGACAAATGACAACCTTACACCAAAACATCATGATTTTTCATTTAAAAAGCCCTTGAGTTTGCTGAAGACTTCAGTTCAGTTGCCCCCAGTGGCTTTTTTCCCTGGAGTAGACTCACTCGGCTACCTCTTCCTAGCACCCACACAGATGAGGGGAAGCCTGGGAGGAGAAGTGCTGTCTCAGATCAGGTCGCGCCGCAGATACACCTACCCTGAGTCAGTGTTCTCTGTCCAGGTCATTAAGGGTGAGGAAGGGCTCTTGTGTGGATCTGGAGGGAAATCAATCCCACCCCTTGTTCTTCTGAGAAGCCCAAGCTTCCCCGGGCCTGGGGCCAAACAAGGCCACTCAGCTGGGGCTCCAGCCAACCCACCAACCTGGTGCAAGTACTGGATGGCCTGGTCGTGGTTCCTCCTCAGCTGCTCCATCTGAGCAATTTCCTGGTATAGACTGACCAGATCTGATGTCCTATCACCCTTCACAGCAATAATGTTGCCAATTGCCTTTTCAAAGTATGCCAGAGCGAGGTTCAACCTGTGGATGGCCAAGGAGGCTCTACAAGAAAAGGGACAAAGATGGAAAGTCACAGACAGGCCACTTACTTTGCAGACACAAAAGGAACTGATTCTAAGAACTAAACAATTTGGCCTTCACAGACCAGTCATCTGAGTGGTTGGCTCAAAATCCAGCCTTGCTATAAACAAATTCCTACCAACCTGCATTTTACCCACCAGATTCCACTGACTACCATTCATCAAACTCATTAATATATCATGCCATAGTCTAATTTTATAAAAAAGCAAATGGAAAAAATGGCTTCCAGCATAATTTACCCATAAACCCATAGACTTTCTAAAATCAAAACAAAATTTTATTACCTCTGGCTCCCTCTCTTTCAGGCCAAAGCAAAGTTTTTGCTTTGTTTTGTTTGATTTAGTTTAGTTTATTCCTCCTCAGTTCAAAATGAGAAAGGACAGAAAAAACAATGTAAATATCCCCCCCCAAAAGAGGTTAGTTAAATAAATATGGCACATCATACAATACAATACTTCAGACATTAAAAATCATGTTTTCTTTTTAGACTAACTATATAGGGAGAAATTCAACATGTGCTAAGTTAAAAAAAAGTTATAAAATTGTACTTAAAATATGATCATGATATAGATAGATGGATGGATAGATATAGATAACTAAAATGTTCATAGCATTTATGTTTGGGTGGTGATATTATAATTGACTTTTGTTTTCTTCTTCATATATATATGTATTTTCAAATTTTCCAAAACAAAATGGGGAATATAATTTTTTAAGACGAGACTAAAATAGTATTTCATTAAGGTTTATCTTTCTAGAGACAGCAAGACACAAAAAAGAAGAACATGGGTAGTTCAAAGCTGGTTCTCACAGTTACTAGCTTTATGGTCAAACTCCAGGAGCCCATATTTCCTTCCAAATAAAACAAGGTTAAGAATAACTAAATTACAAGGTTGTTATGAAGATTACATTAGATTAAAAATTCTGTGTAAAACCACGTAACATATACTAGATACACAATCAATTTTACTTCCCCCTCACCTCTTGCCCCCATCTTTGTATTCCCAAGTTGAATTAAAAATATATATGTGTGTATAAAATTATTTTGTATAAGGCATTCTGTAATAGTTACAATTTATTTTAAGATGGAAGTTTTATCCTTCCTTTGAAGATTAGGATTAATGATCAAAAGAGCACTGGAATGTTATCTGATAATTCTTTACAAAAAATTTTTTGGATCAATCAGACCACTATTTCTCTTGACCATAAGAACAGACGTTATAGAATGATAATGCCTCTCATAAAGAGCTTGTAGAGAGATATTAGCCAAGTTGTCTGGCCTGAACAATCTTGCCTTATTTTCCCCACCTTTAAAATAGGAAAAGGGATTTGCCTTTACTAGATATTCAGTCAATATCAAACATAACTCAGTGTGGTATAGAAGATGAGCTATGGATACAGATGACCCAGTTGACCAGATGAACCAGTTACAATACTGGCTCTTCTACCTGTTAGTTCTGTCATCTTGAGTTACTTAATCTTTCTCTGCCTTAATTTTCTTATCTGTAAAATGAAATAAAAATACCTATCTCATAAGTTCGTGGTAAAGGATTGAATGAAATAAATTATGTAAAGCACTTAGAACAGTGTCTAGGGTGTACTTATACTTAGTAAATGTGCCAACACTTAGAACACTGCATGCACAAAACAGGTACTCAATAAATATTGTGGAATGAATGAAATGTACACTAGAATTTATTCTGATAAAGGAACAAGGCTATCTTTCCCATAAGGCACAAAAACCTTTGCCACTATCCAATGTGACAGCAGTAGACATTCACTAGACTCTAATTTATGGCCCTGTGGACTTATGTCAATAGTTTGATTTAGCTCTGGACATTCGGACATCTCCCCAACATTTTCCAGTGACTTCTAGATTCATGGTTGTATAGAGGAGGCAGGCATGACTCATGTTTTTCATTTACTTACCATTCTGTCATCTGCCCTACCATGCCAAGTCCTTACAGTTTTGGCAATAGATTGCTTTCAAGGATGTGACAATATTTGAAAAATCTAGGGAACAGTAAACCTTTTATTATTCTTTTTTTCTTCTGATAATCTCATGGGCCCACTGTCATATCTAAATATTCTGATTCTCAGAGCATCCCTAACTCAACTGCAAAACAGTTCAGTCTTGTTCAGGCTTGAACAAATTCCATGAACTTTGTTTCCATATGGAACAGAACTTTCCTTAAAAATGCACATGCTGTTCGTAGCTTTCATGGGCCTCCAATAAATTATCTTCATTAAGTCTTCCTTCCTCATCTTTTAAGATGTCATACTTAATGACAAAAGTAGGTGGCAATTCAGAAGAAAATGTAATTTTAGAATACACTGAGAGGCAGTGTAAGGAAGGGCTGAGTCTGAGAACTCAGATCATGGTCCTACACTTAAATCTTGTCACGGTGGACAGTATGTTTAACCTCAGCCTGTTTCCTTGTCCTCCCGCTAATGAGATAATAATTGCACCAACTACAGTGGTGGCTGTGAGGATTCAATGGGACGCTGCTCATAAAGCTTAGATCATGGTGTACGTGTTTGGTAAATATGAGCCTCTTCTATTATCATTTGAGTCTCTGGGATTTTTGCTCTGAATATTTTTCTCCCTTTATATAGAGTACAGAACAATCCTGTAATTCCAGGTCTCATTCATAAAAGCCTAAGCTTCTTTAAGCCCAGATCTTACCTGCCCAAAGCAATTGTTAGGTCTGTCTCTGAGACTTGTAATCCACAGATGCCTCCCCTATATAATTCTTTCAGCTCCATCATGTTCCTCTCTGCCTTCTGCAGGTTGACATAAGCCTCTCTGCCAGTAAAACAGTAAAGGAAAATGCCAGGCACACAAACTCCCCCACTGCCCAGGGTTAGCAGTTGATAAGCAAACAAAAGGGCCCCTTGGGAAAACGAAGCAGTATTTGAAAATGGGCACTTCACTATGTGCTCTGTTTTCCATATGTATATGTTATCAGGAAGGGAGAATTCTTTAGAAAAGGAACAGGGCCTTGGGTTTCCAGTGGTGGGCGCCTGAAGCCAGGGCTGGGGTGGGTGGTGAGCATTTGGAGGAATGAACAGAAACCATAAATTACACTCGATTTCCTTTAGAGGCATCCACTGTGTGACAACAGTTACTCATTTTTCCCAAATTGGTTCCTATGAATGGTAAAAGAAAGGAACTAATTTTGCTGAAAGGGACTTTCTGGGTCATTTAGAAAGTCCAAGCAAAGCAGGTTTTTGGCAAGAGGCAAATAGCAGGAAAGAAAATCCCCTTAATTCCCAAATATCCTTCTATTTCCCACATTTTCAATAACCCCCTGCTAAGGGCATAACAGAGGAAGGCCACATATCAGATTTGGCAAGTTGAGCATCAGGACAAAAAATGTAGAGGGGGGGATGTGTAGAGAGGAGGGATTGGGGACACACGGGCTCAAAGTGGGCTCGTGATCATTCACGAACATGAGCTACCCTTCACAGTTTTCACGTGGAGATGGTACCAAAAGGCTGTCAAAATCACAACCTTTTTGAGGAGAGGCATACATAAGAGTTCCCTTCTGGGGAAGTGGAGAACTATTTCTTTTGTCTATTTTGCTTGGCCTCCAGCTTCATGGGCAGTATTCTCAACAGTATTTCAGAAAAACTAAAATGATCAAGAGTCCATTAAATCAGAGGGTTTTGGCTGCATGTTACAATCACCTGGGGGCCTTTTAAAAATCTCAATGAACAGACCTACTAAATCAAAATCTCTGGGGTGGGACACAAACAGCAGGAATTCTTAAAGCTCCCCAGGGGATTACAAGGTGCAGCGTACTTTGACAAACAGTGCTTTACATTACCACCCATTCTCCCTCTGCCTACACTACCAACCACCACATCGCCCTGTCCTCGTTGCTAATAGTGGTTTTCTTGGGTGCTCAGTGAAGAGCAGGACAGACTCCAAAAACTTTCAACTGGCTAAGGGAGATGTCCCCAGTGAGATCCCTCCCATGGCTCAACTCAGAGCTTATATGAATAGACACAGGAGGAACATTCATACCTTTCAAGATGGAGAGAAGAGGCTGGTGGAGGGCCTGGATGCTGGAATAAAGCTACAAGGCCTTGGTTCCATCTCCCACCCTCCTGTGTGAGACGACCCATCTGGCACATGTGGCCCTCGGCCCTGACCACCAGACCCAGCTGGGAAGGGAAGGATATTGGTTCTGCAGAAGCCAGGCCACCCCCAGCGTGTAGTAGAGCATGACCAGAGCTTCCACGATTTCCTTTTTTTCCTTGTCTGAGGTCGTGTTTCCCTTCCAGGTCAGCAGTGTGTTCTTGGCAGACTCAGCATGTTTCTTGGCCTGAGCTGGGAGGCCTGGGGAAGTTTGAGGGTGGGTGGCAAGAATAAAAACATTAAAAAGGTATGTTTCAGTCAAAGACATTCCTGGGAGGGGGAAAGGTGGGCAGTGTGGTTGTCAATGGTCTATAGTATTGGTTCCCAAATCTGGCGGGGCATCAGAGTTATCTGGAATGCTTGTAAAGAATATAGATTCCTGGGCCCTACCCCAGACCTACTGAGTTAGAATCTCTAGAGGAACGGGGTCCCGGAATCTATATTTTTAACTAACTCCACCAGTGCATCTTATGCAGCCGTCCCAGCATTAGTCTGTGGACCTCTCTTTGGAAATCACTGACAGAGACAGGAGTGGAAGGTGAGGATCTAGTCCCAATTCTGCTGCTAATGCCCTGTGACCTTTTCAACCCCCAAAGCTTCTCCAGCCTCCAAATGCAGAATGACAACAATAATTATAGAAGCTGCCCCTTGACCAAACACTTGGAGTAGTCCAGGAACAAACTAGGTTATGCCACAGAGCGCTATGCTGTGAGTTTTCTGGAAGAGGCATTCTATAAATACAATTACTTCCATCTGGGGATTTTTTTTCAATCCAGGGTGAAGCTGGTGATATTAACTGGTCACACACATGCACAAAGAATCGAATTTCTAAATGCAGTGAGGCCCCTCACTAAGAAGCTAGATAGAACTTGATGTGTTTCCCCTTGTTTTCTAACTAAAGGCTAGTGTTCCTGGGCACTTACTTGAACTGCTATTTGTCCAGTTAAAAGAGGTAGACTTGGGAAAATTCAGTGTATAGAACTATTTCCTCATCTTCCAGCCTTGCTCATGTCTAGTGATCCCTGATGGGAAAGGGGAAGCTCTGGAGAAAAGAGAAAGGCCAGCAGAGAACATATTATCCTAGTTCTCCTCCACTCTACTGAAGACAGTCATGGCCGGTGTTCACTTTCAGCTCTCCTCTCTGCTGCACCTAGGGGCTGGTAAACATATTCAACCCTGCCAAGGAGGCCCACTGTGCCTCTAACTCTCACTTCACACTCCCAGCCCTCAGTTTGCTCTCCCTTTGGCTCTTAGAGCCTGGTTTCACACTATGGGCGTAGTTAATAGCAACAGGGATGATTTGAAAAGACTTGCATTTGATGCCTGCAGCCCTCATATGTGCCAGATGTGCAGGACCTCCTTAATGAGTCACAACAGTGAGAACAGAGCTTCTCTGGAGAGCCCTAAAAGTGACCCCAAAGCCAAGAAGTCTTTGTAGAACACTCAGAAGGTGCCTGTTCTAGGTTTCAACTGAAGAGAAAAATGGACTCTGTGGTGGGCTGTGTCTTAAGTTACCAGATAACAGTAGTCCTCAAATTGCACTGTGCATGTGCAGCACCCTGTTAAAGTGCAGATCCCTGGGCCTCACTTCCAGTAGTTACGGTTCACAAGTTCTAAGGTGAGAACCAAGGATTCACGTTTATAACAACCATCCTAGGAGATACTGATGCAGGCCATCTGAGGACCACACTTGGAGAAACTGAGTTAGTAAAATCTTTGTACAGGAAGTGGGACTCATCTCATTTCTGAAGAGCACGTAGGGTTTTGACTGATGGAGAAGAATGAGAGGGGGTTTCCTCTTGGAGTAAATAACCTAAGGCCATAAAGACAGAATAAGCAAGTGTGTGCATATGTGTGTGTGTCCATGTGTGTGCACGCACACAATGTTGGGGTAAGGTTAGCGGGATGTAGGAGTGTTAGAGAAAACAGTAAGGAAACCAGTCTGACTGAAGGGGAGGTTTAGATTTCAAGACATATAAGGTATGAATGTATGAATTGGATAGGTAACATGGAGTCTTGGATGCCAAGATGAGGAGGCTGGATTTGATCTGTTAGGTAACAGGGAGTCTTCATAGGTCTTGACGAAAGACAGCAGCAACAGGAAACTACTCAGGACATCAGACCAAGATGGTAATGTGGGAAACTGAGAGCATTTTTATCAAGTAGGTGGTTTTCCACAACCAGGTGAGCCCTTGGGCCTGTGACAATAAGGAGTGCAGGAGTTAAATTTAGATGCTTCCCAGGGTCTGTAGGAAGGACAAAAGTGAAACTAGACGAGCTACTGAAAACCACTCCCGGGTCAGCACAACACTCCTTCTGGGCTCCTGAATGGAAAACAAATGAGAAAGTTGCTCTGAGGCTTTGCAGTCTGCACCTCCCGCCCCCAGAGTGCCCCGTGCTGGTTGTGAAATCCCCAGAGGAATGCTTTTTCCCTAAGCTCAGCAGCTGATTAATTATAGAGTTCCTCATCTCCACTTGACCATGCCCCACACTGTGGTCTCGCTGATGAAAAAGCTGAGCTGGTGACCAATGGGGCTTAAGCAAACTTGATTTAAAACAGCTCATTAAACTTTAAAGTAAGCCCTAAAGGGAAAAATCATTCCTTTCACCATCCAGAATTCACTCTGGTCTCCACAGTGGGGTGCATGTACCCCTACAGGCATGCAAGATGCCATAAGGGTGTGGGGGAAAAAAATCAAAACTCCTCTGCGACTTTTTTATCTTATCTTTTTTGTTTTCTATTTTTATGAATATTTATAATACTACATATTAGTACTATTGTACAGAATTTATAATAAATACACATATACGGAGAGTGTTTGCCCAAATTTTTTTTAGTGATAAGGGAGCTAATTCTCAAGAGTTTGGAGACCACTGCTTTAGAAAATGTTTCCCAACCTTTTCAAGTATGAAAGAGATCTTTTTATGTTTATAAAAAAAAAATCTCACTTTGCGATATTTTTATAGCATTTCCTACATGAGAAAATTCATGATGACAAAAGTACTATGAATCAGTATCAGCAATACTTTGAAATGAATAGGCTTTTTATTAATTTCAAGAACACCCTCCTTCATGTAAAAATAACGCTCTGCATATATGTATATGTATGAGACATTTTATCTCTCTATGGAGGATGGTCATGGATTCATGATCTCATTCCCTAACTCCAGGTCCCCCCTCCCCGATTCCAATGTCTGCTCTGAGACCAAGTCATTTTCCTTTACTTGCCCTCCCAAGCCAAGGACACCATCCCTCTCCCTGCACCAACAGTGCAGCAGTCACAGAAGTAAAAATCAGGGTGGCAGCAAGACCTGCTCCTGGAGCCTGAGATTCAGAAATTACAAGAACAAATTCATGAACTGGAAAAGGGGTCCAGAGATGCTCCACCAAACATATCAATCATTTGCCTTACTTTGGGATGAGATTCCACCACTGATGTCTGTTACTGGGACTCAGGCCAGAGAGAATCTGCTCAGAGCTACCCGCCATGGGAGGTTGCTGTTGTCACCTTATATCATCATCTGTATTTAAGAAGTTAGCGTGGCACAGTGATTAAGAAAGCTGAGTCTAGAGCTAGCCTTCCCTGGTACAGATCCTGGCTTAGCCACTTACTACTATCCATGTGGCCTTGAACAGTCACTTAATCTGTCTGTGCCTCAGTTTACTCACCTATAAAATGGTAATGAAAATACCTTCTACCTTGCAGCGTCATTGCAAGGATTAATTAATTCATGAAAAAGGATTAAATAGTACCTGGTACAAAAGAATGAAATGAGTTTGAATAAATATTAGCCATTATTATTATTACCAGGATCCACTCCTCTTAAGCAATTTATTACATTTGTCCTTTGGCCATTTTTCATAGAGCTGCTCACAGAATCTCTATAAAAGGCTGTATTCTCAAATGCAAACTCCCTTCAGACAGGTAGTAGGCTTCCTGCAGGTCAGATCACCTGGTGTGTATCATTCCCTGCTCTTCTTGTACCAGTTTTTTTTACCAACTAGACAGGGAAGGTAGGGTTCATGACTTATGCTTCTCGTTCTGCATTTTGCAACAATTGTTAGTAGAGCCCCGGATACCTGGAAGGTTCCCAGTAATAACAGGCTGACTGATTAGTTTATTGCTTCATTAATAATATGCAAAACATCAGGAACCTGCTTGTCCATGTTACTGTATTCTCCTCCCTGAACTCTTGAAAACAGTCCACCACTAGGTGACACACCATCCTGTTGTCCTCTGCTTGCCCTTCTCTCAGCCGCTGAAGCCCTAGGCTCATTGGGATTACCACCCGGTCAGCTGGCAACAGCCTTCCACCTCTACCGGCCGTTACTCTATTTCACCAACCACCAGCCTTTTATACTCGCAGCTTTGCAAAGGCCTCACGGTCTCCCGTGTTATTGACTCATGAACCCCATTCCACCAATTGCTCCATTTCTTAAAAGCTTCAGACCTCTAACTGGCTCCTTTCTCACTGCCTAAAATCTTCCTGGGTCTCCTTCTTTATAAAATTATCTTCACACAATTTTCCACCTTTTCTAGTTACCATCCTACTTTCTCTCGTTCCTTTCTATTAGTGGTCTCACACCTTTCATACACGGTCTAGTCTACTGGTCCCCGTTCCTTCCCCTCATCCCTGGGATCTGGCTTCTGCTCCAAACATTCTGTGGAAGCTGTTCTCCTGAGGCCCCCAAAGACCTCCTACTAAATAAATCCAGTCACATTTTCTTGGTCCCCATCTCGCGGCAGCCTCAGACACCCTTGGTGACTTGGCTTCTCCTCTTGGCTCCCAAGGCACTGCACCAACTCAGTTCTCCTTTACAAACCTTCTCTAATTGGTTCTTTGCTAACTCTTTACCAGGATCCTTTGTTCCCTTCCATTAATGTGTCCATTCTCCAAGGGTCTGTCTTTCACTTTCTCCTTTTTCTTTTCTCTCTCTCTCTCTCAGAAATTTCATCAACTCCTATAACGTCAACATTGGCCTCTATGCTTATCATTTTCCATTTCCCCTCCCTGGTTCTGGTCTCAAATACTCCTCTCCATACTTATGATTCTCCTTCTCTCCTCTCAAGTTCTGGTCCCAAATTTCCAGCACCAAGTAAAAATGTGCTAGTGGATTTCTCTATTGCAATTCAAAATCAATATATCAAAAATTGGACCCACCATTCCTCTCCACGTCTGCTTCCCTTCCTGACCTATTTATCTCTGAAAACGGCACCTTCAGGGGCCTGAAACTTCATGGTCATCTGTGGGCCTCATTTTTCCTCAACCCCAAATCAAACACCATGTCCTGCCAATTCTTCCTTCACAGTCTCCTTTTTTTAATGATCATTTTTGAATAGGTGACATATTTCCATGGTTCAAAAGTTAAAATTATACAAAAAGGTAAATGTTGACAGTTCTCACATCCAATGCTGTTCCCTTTCACAGCAAGCACCCTACGTAACTTTTGTTTCTTTCTTGTGTATCCTTCAGTGTTTCGTTATGTAAATATAAGTATACATTCTCACTTCTCTCCCTCTCTTACACAGAAACACTGTACTGCATTGTGCATTCTCCTTTGCCTAAAAATGTATCCAGGAGCTCTTTCTATAATAGTATATAGAGCTTCCTCATGCTCTTTTAAAAGCTGCATATATCCCATTGTGTGTATTAGTCCTCTAGAGATGGGTATACGTTGTTTCCAACCTTTTACTATCATAAACAATGCTTCAAAGAATAATAGAATCCATATGTTATTTTGTAAGTGTGCATTTAGGAAAGAGTCCCAGAAGTGGGATTTCTGGTTTAAAAAGTAAATGTATCGGCCCTTCATAGACTCTTAAATCCTTGCCCTCTCACTCATTCCCTGTCACTAGCTTGGTTTTACACCTAGATGACTGAGATAGCTTCCATTCTAGCTATCATTGCTAGATTGACCTTTCCAAAAGCACACTTTGATTTATTCATCCCCTTGCTGGAAAATCTCCAATAATCCTCCTTCCCTACCAAATAAAATAAAAATTTCTTAGTCTGTATTTAAAACCCACCATAGTCTGCCGGACGTACCCTCATTTCCAGGTTCACCTTCCTAGTGCTAACCTTAACTGGACAGGGCTGTGGCTGGTTTCTAAGCACATGTTATGCTTTCCTACCTCCATGCCTTTGCCCAGGCCTTGTTCTTCATCAGAAATGCACACCCCTTCTTCTGCCTACCCAAACCCTATTCATTTTTTAAGGGCCTTCTTAAGTGGCACCTCCCCCTGAATCTATCACTTAGCACCCTCAGCCAGAAATGATTTCACTCAATTTCCCCAAAGTCCTGTATTTAAGTCAATTACATGGCATTTGCCTTATGGCGCCTTCTATCATAGTTATGTCTGTCTGAAGCTCACCTTCCACACGAGGTTGTAAGTTCTTTCAAAGCAAAGACTGTGCCTTCTGTACCTTATATTTCCCGAAGTGCTCGTCACAGTATTTCACATACACAAGTGTCTCACTAAATACTCACTGGAAGACTGTTTATTGAGAAAAATCAGCCTTTTGGCTTGACCCCCCTTCCCCAATCCTGGAAAAGGCTCACAGGGAAATGAGGCAAGCAGGTCTGGTGGCTATAAAACATGCACATGTGTAATGAGGCATGAACACACACAGACGCATACACCCCTCCTACACGGAAGGCTGGCTCATAAATTCTGTCCGTTTTAGAGCAGTTTCAGGATTAATGACAACAAAATTAAGTGGAACTCAGCAAGCACTTCATCCCTCTTGAAGGTTTCCAATTTTTCAAAGGTTTAGTTGTTTAGTCCATGGACCACAGACTTTAAAAAAAGTTAAAGTGAAGAGACTGGGTAAGGACTACAACTGAAATAACAGGTACTGGGCTATTCTCAAGGACAGGTCAAGATCATAATCTATCCCAAAAAACTCTAGGCTAGGCTTCAGAAAGTGCGGTTTCAGGGCTGGGCACTGTTATATTATGTGAGCACTTCATCTGATCAGGAAGTTGTTTTTCCCATCTAGAAAAAACATACACACAAAAAAACCTTCCTTTACAGGAAGACTTTTTTTCCCCTCCAACCTACTACCCAAATGTGGTTCTCCATTCATGTGGCAGGAAGAACTGTGAATTAGGGAAAAAAGGAGGGTGTTCTCGCCATCTTTTGTGATATGACCTGTTTACCTATCTTGACTTATCCTGGAATCTAACAGAAAAGTAAAACTCCAATTCAGTTGGTGGCTGTTCATAGAAAGGGTTGATTTCAGAGGATGAGGGCCAGCCTTCTTCCACAGACCTACCATTGTAATCTCCGCAAACAAACAAAGGGAGGCAGCATCTGGCCCGCTCCAGGATCAGACAGATATCCCCCTCAAATGCTTCTGGTACCTTCCGCCCCAGTTCAAGCTGCCATCACCTCCAGTCTGAATTTCAGCAAAAGTCTCCTAGACAGTCTTCCTTAATCTAGGCTCTCCCAGAGCCCAAGGAGTGTACTTATCCATACCAAACCAAGTGCCAGTGACTTGCCACCTGCCAAACCCATGGGTCTCTCTTCAGCCCTCACCTCATTTGACCTCTCTCTACCATCTGAAACTGTTGAAACCACACTGTACTTCTTTTTGAAACTCTTGGCTTCCATGACACGGCCCCTCCTGATTCTTCTATTTCCTTTGCTGGCTCTGCTTCCGCTACCCATCCCTAATGCTCTTGTTCTCCAGTCTTCTGTCATCTGCCCTCTTTCCCTCTCTTTCCACATACTTTTTCTGATCAAACCTCACCCACTCCTACGGCCTCAACTTGCTCCTATGTGCTAAGTCCTCCCAAACTGACAGCTTTCCCAAGCTCTAGATCCACTTCTCAGTTGCCTACTGGACATCTCACCATGGATGTTCCATGGGTACCTCACACTGGCCGTGATCCAGCCTGTCTGAAACCGAACTCAGTGGCTTCTTCCCTCTTCCCGCATCAACCTGTGCTTCCTCTTTAGTTCTCTATTTCGGCTAACTGTCCAGGTCATGCCCTATTCAACTTTAGCTCTTCCCTCAGCTTCGTACCCCTTATGTAATTGCCCACTAAATGTCACCAATCCCACATTCTATTTCTTCTGCATTCCAATTGCCATGGCCAGTACCCTCATTGACTCTCATCTGGGCAGGATAATGGCCTAACTGGTCTTCACCTCTATTTTCTCTACCAGTCTAATCCATCCTCCAGAGTTTCTCATTTCACAATATAAGTTTGATTATGTCACCACCTCACTTAATATCTTTTAATAACTCCCCAAACTCCTAGATACCTGGGCCCAAATTAACCTTCCAGTCCCATTACGAGGCATGACCTGTCTATCCTAAGGTGTTTTCTGTTCTACCCTAAGCTCTTAGGTCCGGAGAGAAACTACAATGTTCTGTGTAAGGAGTTTCATAGAGAATGCCCTCCTCTTACCTCCCACTCTTCAGATCAACACATATGGGGGGCCAACTTTGTGCTCTCTACCACTCCCCTCAAAACCTACTTGGTAAACTTGTACTCATCCTTCAAAGACAGGACAAATGTCACCCTCTCTCTGCAGCCTTCCCTGACCTCTTCTCCCAATGGCAGAACCGCTGATCTGCCTCATTTGTGTCCCCCAGAATTTTGTTCCTGCCTTTATCATGGTGCCTATCATAAGACCTCTGTATGTTCCCAGAAGTCAGGGACCACTAGTATTCATTTACGTATTCCCAGTGCCTAGTACAGTGCCACCAGGCTTATAACAGGAACTCTGTAAGTGTTAAAGTAGCACATTGCTAAATTTGACTCTTTTCATTAAGGCACCAAGTTTATGAGGAGATCAGCCTGACTGGAATAGAGAGATTCCAAGTGAGGAATGATATAGCTTCATTAGGGGAAGATTTTGTTTTGCTGAGGGCCTTCCTGATGTCCCTTAAATATCACAGACAGGTGGCTGCCTGCTCTGTCAGTAAGTAAGTAAGGACACCTTCCTCTCTTCAGCCAGGTCAGCTTTCTCTCAGAACACAACAGATGTGGTCTTAAGGCCTGAAAAGGCCTCACTGTGACTCACAGCATCACTGTCCCCAGTGTCAACCATTCACAGTGTTGCCACATCAACAGCCAATGAATCTAAAATTATATTAAAGGGGCCGACCCGGTGGTGCAAACGGTTAAGTGCGCGCACTCTGCTGTGGCGGCCCGGGGTTCGCTGGTTCGGATCCCGGGCGTGCACCGACGCACTGCTTGGCAAGCCATGCTGTGGCGGCGTCCCATATAAAGTGGAGGAAGATGGGATGGATGTTAGCCCAGGGCCAGTCTTCCTCAGCAAAAAAAAAGAGGAGGATTGGCAGATTTTAGCACAGGGCTGATCTCCTCACAAAAAATAAATAAATAAATAAATAAAAATAAAATAATATTAAAAACAAGCTCAAAAGGGCCCAGGGAGCCCTAAGGAGGAACACACGTTCTGAGGTTAATAACTGAGAAGGGAATTCAATTTTAACTTTTCAAAAGTTCTGATTTCTGATATCTAGGCTCGTTATGACCCAGGTTTCTCTTCCCCTGTAGCCCTCATATCTCTTAAGCCTTTAAATCCTTTATCTTGTACTATAAGTTAGGCCCCACCTCAGGACTCAGGTCCCAGGGGTACTTATAAAAGCCCTAGGCCAGCGGCTCAGTTCTATCACACAGTAACTTTGCTGATCCATAGTGTGTACCAGGGACTGTGTTAGGTCAAATGAGAGCTCGTCCTTGCCATCAGGGAGCTTCTGTTTCAGAAGCAGAAGCATTTAAACAAAGCACATGTGAGTATAGTACAATGAGTTCCATGGTAGAAGTGTGTGCAGTCCATGTAGGGGAATGTGGCTGGATGAGGGGCAGAGAGCCTTGATCTGGCCATGTCTTTGGTTCCAGAAATGTGCTCTTGCCTCACTCAGTCTGTCAACAAACATTTATTGAGCCTCTACTGCAAATTCTTGCCCTCATGGAACTTACACTTGAGTTTTGTTTTAGCAAATGGATTCCTATCTTGTTCTTCTATACAAGAGTATCTTCCAGAAGCACCATTTCTCTAGGATGAGGGCTCTGCCTTTCCCTCAGCCAGAACTTACAGGAACTTGAGTTCTGCCCTTGGAATTCAAGTCGTATTACTGAATCTGCCTCTCCAGTGCCGAGTGTACATACCTGCCTGTCCTCCCCCTATTGACCTGTGACCTGTGAACCTCTGATACTGTCCTTTGCCCACTGTGCCTCAGTGTCCTCATCTGTAAACTATGGATAATAATAGTATCTCCCTCCAAGGGATAGTATGAGGACTAAATGAGACTAGCTTGGCAAATGCTAAGTACTTAATAAATTAACTATCATCATCATCATTATCATCTTTATTTTTAAGATCTCTGCCACACTGCCTGCCTTATCCGTGGACTTTCCCTCCACTTGATGACGTGTGAGTTGGAGACAGGAAGGCCCCTCTCCCAGTCATCCTCACCCCCACTGTGGTTGTGTGTGGGCTCAGTTCAGCCCTCAAAGGCAGGCCCACCCAGAAACTAAGTACCTCTCAGTGTCAGGTAGCCATAAGCCAGGCTAGCCAAAGCCTGTGCACATTTCCAGTGTTCTTCCCCAAAAATAATCTGAGAAAGGACAGCACAGCGAATCAGCTCCTTGTTTGCTTGGGTATTCTGCAGAGAGCAAATAAGTCGTTATGCTTTTTGGAAAGGAGGAAAAGCTCCAGCCCATGCTCTTATCACTGGAAGGCAGGACTGAATTCATCTGTCACCTTTTTCTCTTCTCCTTCCCTCCCATCCCTCATCCAGTCCATCAAGTCCTGTTGGCTCCACTTATTCCTAAGTCCTAACACTCAGCTCTTCTCCTCCTTTCTGCCATGAGTACCTCGTTCAAGCCACACTCAGCTTCTACCTGGCTGACAACCAGCCCCTCCTGGCTGTTCTGCTCCTGCCCCAACGGTCTACTTTCTACATCATAGCCAGAGTGACTTCTTTTAACCTTTTATTGTGAAAAACTTCAACAATAAACGAAAATAGCATGGAGAATGACTCACTTAGCTTCATCAGGTATCTACTCATGGTCCATCTTGTTTCACATCTATGCTCTTCATCCACCCATCCTTTCCCTCTATTATTTTGAAGCAAATCAAAGATATTAAATTCTTTCATATTTCATAAGTATCTCCAAAAGATATGAACTTAGAAATATAATCACAAAATCATCTCACCAAAATATTAATAATTCCTTAATATTAAATATCTAGTCTTATAAATCTAAAAATTACCTCATTAATCTAGTATTTCTTTTACATTTGACTGTCCATACATTGAGATAAGTCTGCTGAGTCTCTTTTCATCTATAGGTTCCACCTCCATCTCTTATTCTTTTTATTGCAAATCATTTGTTGAAGAAACAACATTTGGTTGATGGTGTTTCTCAAAGATGTAAATTTTATTGACTGCATCCTTATGGTGTCATTCAACATGTCCCTCCATTCTCCATTCTGCTGATAGCCTAATTCTATCATTCCTTCCTCATATGTTAGCTGGAATAATTCTATAAAAAGAAATCTCCCCTTATCTACTTTTTGGTTACCAATAGTACAGTTCAGATCAGAAGGACAGGATTTATTTATTTACCAGCTTTCAGAAGAATGAGTTTGTTCACTAGCATCCTGCAATGGTGACCAAATAGCTTGTTTTTTATTTTATTATAAATTTATGGATTTTTAAACATATTTGATGTTCCTAAACATGGCAAACTAATTTCTAACTCAGCACTTTGGCACCTACCATTCCCCCTGCTTGGGACCCTCTTCCACGTCGTTCACTCTCATTTCATTTTCATTTTGTTTACCTCAGAGAGGCCTTTCTTGGCCACTCACCCCATCATTTACTATCCCATTACCTATTTTATTTTTTTCTTCATGGCACTTACCTCTCTCTGATACCACATTAACTATTATTTTTTGTTTCCTTGTCTATTATCTTTCTCCCCAAATAGAAGATTTGGAGTTCCTCAAGGACAAAATTTATTTATTTTATTCCTTTATTCCTCATGCTCACTACTGTATGCCCAGTACACAGAGGACATACTCATTCAATATTTGCTGAATAAATCATCTCTCTATTAGCAAGCATAAGGATGGAGTGGGGAAAGAGCCCCTTATCCCTGTAGAACTGAGAGGCAGAGATCTCTAAGAAATCACAGAATTGCACCTTTAAGTCACAGATTTCAGCAACTTTACGAACACAGTCATCTATTAGCTGCACTATTCAACAAAGTCAGGCATTTATTTCCTGGTGAGGTGAAAACAGCACTTTAAGGACTCAAAAGCCTGGAGATTCCCTGGTTCTAATGTTTACCAGTTATGGTGTATTGGGCAGGATCACTCTGAGTCCCAGCTTCCTTTTCTATTTGGAACCTATACCACCTACCTCATGGAATTATCCTAAGGAAAATGAATCAGCATCAAAGTGATCCAAATTTGTTAAGTGCTACCTAATTATAACTCATTTATAGAGTAACACACAGGTACAGTAGTCAAGGACTGCTCCCCCTGATCCCTGTCTCCTCCCTAACCGGACACTTCACCTGCTCCCAGCTCAAATATACAGACGCAAACACTGTTAGAGAGACATTTCCCCTCATGCTTTAAAAAGATCCATTCAGTCAGAATTTTTGAGAGTTCTCCATGGGCTGACCACAGTAAATACTAAGTTCTATTTTGAGGAAGAAGTGTAATAGCATGAAAAACCACTGGGATGGGAGTCCAAAGCCTTGAGGTCTGTCCTGCTCTGGACGTTCTGTCTTCATCCATCCCCAGACTTCCTGCCCTGGAGAAACCGAGACAACCAATACGGGCTTTAGAGGCCACCCCCGCCCTGCTGCTGCTGCTGCTGCCAATCCTGCGGTTCAGGGCTGCCAACACTGGGCTGGGCTAGATTTAACTCCTAATCTAAATCTCTGTCATTTTCCAAACTGGCCAAGGAGTTGTCAGGCCTTCAAAGCCCACACTTGCACTTTATGGCAGATGGTACTTGTCTGTTTCTAGAAGTGATTGTTCTAGCCTGGATTTGTGAAATACTAATGGATCCAGGCCAGGATGATTGTCCTTGGCAAGTTCTCTGGGTAATGTACATAGGTAAATTTACAGATATATCCATCTAGGGGGTTATCAGCTTCTATCATCTGCCTCTGAGGTGCCTCTGAGCCATCTGCAGACCTTCTATTCACACATGTACTTTAAGATCAATTTTCCCCTTGGCCAGGAATGGCCAGGAAGACAGTGTATGAACTCCTCTGTGGATAAATCATGCTCTGGGAGCAGACCAGTGCCTGCATTCTAATAATGAGAGTCATTGTCATCCTGTCTCAGTTCCTGGATTTTGACTCTTGCTAAACACTTCCTCGGAGCTCCCAGTTCCCAAGTCCTTGCCTCACTCTTAGACATGCACACCTGGGCTCTCTGACCTCTGCTGCCACCTCCCATTTCTGCTGCTTTGGTTTGCTTATGATTCCACCGTAACCACTGGCATCTTACCCATATCCTTGCCAGGCCTGAGCCTGGAGCTCTGTCTGGCTACCGTTGTTCTCAGCCTCCCGCCTCACTATCCTGGCCTTCCTGTTACCCCCGAGATATCATCCTGAAACCTTTCAGGAGAAATCAAAAAAATATTTTTTAAGGTAATCAAACAGCAACAGGAAGAACCAAATATTAATTTTTACTTTAAAGCTAGGAGCACACATACTCCAAGGAGGAACACCCAGTGACCCAGGTGTGGAACCCAAAGGCAGGCTGGCTACCCAACTATGCTCTGTGTTGTCTTCCCCACTTATAAAGAAATATAACACCTTCCTCTACTTCCTGTGCTTCAATATGCAGTTCAGACAGAGCTTCTGTAATCATGGACATATTTTTAAATGGAAACTAAAACCTAGTAAGTTTTTTGTTTTACCATTTTTCCCTTAATCAGCTGAGCTATTTTCTTCTGAGATTGGACCAATTTCTCTATGGGAAGAGACATGCAATCTATGGTCTTCTCCTTGGCTTTAGTGTCTTCTTCACTCTCTCCAGACCCACTAGTGGGACACAACTCATCTCTCTGCTGGTGTGCTAGGATCCTGGTTTGCTGTGACCTGTGGATACCAGAGAGGGACACGGAGTCAGATTTGACCTGTGCATATCTCAAAAAAGGTAAAACTGAAGGGCATAGCCCTCCCAACTAGAGACTAGAGATATGCCTTCTAATAAACTTGAAGGAATAAAGCAAGCCTGTAAACTCATGTCACCCTCAAAGCTCAGCATTAGGACAGCAATGTGTTGGTTAAAATGAAACAGATTTGGTAAACCACCCACCTACATTGGAGTCACAGCTCTGCTGCTTACTAACCATATGACCCTAAGCAAGTTATTTGTAATTTGCTTCCCTGTAAAGTGAGGTCAATATGAATACCTATCTGATGACGTTAGTGGATTAAATGAGATAATACGCATAAATCACTTAGCATAGTGCCTGCTCTTTTAACATTAGCTCTGATTATTTTATTAGCTCCATGACTCAGTTTCTTCATCTACAAAATGAGCGTGTTGTATTGGAAGATTTCAAAGGTCCTTCATGCTATAAAATTCTGATCCAAACCAGGAAAGAAAATGGATATAAGGAAATAATGGAAAGGGAACTAACAGTCTGACGCTAGACTTCATCTGTCCTCTTTCATATTTCTTAAAAGCTTCAACCTGTAATGGCTAACTAACTAAAGAGGATGTGGTCCCACCAAGGAGAGGGGCGGGAACCCCACACTGGGTCAAGAGCAGACTCAGAAGAGAAATGGCCTCCTCAGCTGTGTTAGAAGTAAACGTGTTGAGAAAGAACTGAGTAGGCTGAAAATTCCCCCCCCCCGCCCCGGTCCCCTCTCCTGCCTCTCTCTCTCTCACACACACTCACACACACACAATATAGATCTCTGACTTCAACGATGCACATAATTATGAATGGGTAATTGGAATGGTAAAGACAAAAGTCAAAAGAGTTAATCTTATACAACAGAAGAGATAACCATATCCTAACATAACCAGAAAAATCAAAGTGAGCCATAAGAAACTGAATTCTGAGATCTTAAGAGCAACATGAGAAATTTAATTAATTATAAATAAGTCCCCAAAAGGAATTACCTTTGTATTCTCAATAGCTTTTAAATTTCAACCCTTGCATAGTTTTTAAAATAAAATTTAACTTCCTTTTCCACTGATCAGATAAGTAATAAATGTTCACTGTAAAAAAAAAAAAAGAAAATTCAGAAAGGAAAATAAGTAAGTGTAATCTTTTACACCAGGTTTGAAAATGACATGTTAATATCCACACAGAGTCCTGTTCTAAATAACCTAGCCAGAAGCATGTGGGCAAACCAGGTCGTGTGGATAGGAGAGCAACATTTCTTCAAGCCAAGCCCTGGCAGGACTGCCTTCTGCCCACAAACAGAAGTGTGCTTTCAGAAGACACGCAAACTCAATGAAAAAGCCAGGGAAGGCTGGTGATGCGATGTGATCAGAAGATGCCTCTTCCCTGCCTGGTGAATTCTGTACTCGCCCTTCAGGACCCACTCACATGTCACCTCTGCTCAAGCCTCACACTGGATTAGCAGTAGAGACACCCTCCAAAGGGCATGCAAAAATTTCCTCTGAACTTCTACTATAGTGCAAATCACATTACAGTCTCATTTTCAAAACTCATTTGTTTTGTTTCTGAGTCTTCTTTACTTTCCAACAAGTAAACTCCAACAGGGCCAGGGCTGAGTCTTATTTGTTTCTGAAACCCTGATACCTAGCTCACAGGTAAAACAAATGATGGCTTGTTAAATGATGAGCCAATGAATGAAAAAAGAAAGTGCAAAGTCTTTAGGATGCTTGAAAAATATTGCTGGTGGAGGAAATCTGTGGCAAGAGACCATAACTCAAAAAACCTAACAGAAAGAAAATTTAGTCCCTCAATAGAAGATTTTGCATAGGCTGCATATTTCACAGACCTGGAGCAGAAGTCAAATCTATTGGAGTCACCAAAGAGATAGCTAATTATGGATATTAAAAATTATTAAGTCCTAAATGTTTTAAATTCAGCCTTAAACAAAATTAAGCTGAGACCAAGGCAGCAAGCTTCAACAACAGAGACTTCAAAGGAAGGAGAAACATCAAGTCTTGACAAATGATTTGACAATGCAGAGCCCTGAACTAGTGTGAAACAGAAGAAAGATAGAGAATATTGAACAGTCAGATATCTCGCAGGACAGTCAGAATAAAGAGAGTAGGTAGGTTGAATGTAAGGTCTGCCTTGCCAGGTTTACAACTTATTCTATATGTTCCCATCATGACTATGAATTCTGACTAGTAATATTAAATATGAATTATCTGATTATTTCCAAGATACTCTCTGTGAACGCTACATTTTTAACTTCAATTCTTATAGCTATATAACACTTAACCTCAAGACCTTTTCTGAGGTAGTACAGAATTACACTATCCCATACAGTAACCACCAGACACATTAAGAAACACCAGCTATGGGCCGGCTCCATGGCTTAGCGGTTAAGTGCGTGCGCTCTGATGCTGGCGGCCCGGGTTTGGATCCCGGGCGCGCCCCAAGGCACCACTTCTCCGTCCAGCGCGAGGCCGAGTCCCACGTACAGCAACTAGAAGGATGTGAACCTATGACATACAACTATCTGCTGGGGCTTTGGGGGGAAAAAAATGAATAAATAAAATCTTAAAAAAAAAAAAAAAAAAGAAACACCAGCTATTAGGCACATGCAATGTGGCTAGTCTGAATCGAGGTGCGCTGTAAGTGCAAAACACACACTGAATTTCAAAGACTTAGTATGAAAAATGTGTAAAATATTTCATTAATTATTTTATATAACATTTGGATATATTGAGATAAATATAGTATTAAAATTATATTCAATTGTTTCTTTTTATGTTTTAATATAGCTACTAGAAAATTTAAAATTACATATGTGGCTTGCATTATATTTCTATTCAACAGCATTGGTATAGAGCAATGGTTCTCAACGAAGGGTGATTTTGCCCCCAGGGGACATTTGGCAATGTCTAGAGACATTTTTGCTTGTCACAACTGGGGCACTGCTACTGGCATCTAGTGGGTAGAGACCAGGGATGCTGCTAAACATCCTACAATGCACAGGACAGCCCCCACAACAGAGTTATCTAACCCAAAACGTCAGTGGTGCCAAGGCTGAGAAACCCTGTTAGAGAGGAATGGTTAACGCGTGGACTCCAGAGTCAGACTACTCAATTTGAATACCACTTACGAGCCGTGTGACTTTGGACAAACTGCCTAATCTCTCTTTGATTCATACTCCTTATCTATAAAAAAGGGTAATAACAGTACCTCCCTCACAGGGTTGTTGGGGGAATTAAATGAGTTAATAGGTGTACTTACAACAGTGTTTGCCACATAGTATTTGCTCAATAAGTATTAGTTATTATGATGTGTAATTTTCTGTTGTCTATTTCATGAAACAATTTTAATTTACTTTGTGATATATAATTCTCTGTGACTTTACCAATCTTGTTATAATTAACCTATCTTCATAAAAAAATTAAAATTTCCCTTAAGTTAGGAAAACACAGCTATTTTCCATCTTGCATAAGTACAAGTGGATATTACAGCAGAATCATTATTAAACACATCACAGAAGCTCACCTTTCTCTTCTAAATAATATGTGTGCAAAGTTCCTCACCCAGGTTTGCCTTACATGGGAGGTCCCAGTGTTTCAGGCCAGTGAGCCAGTGTGACGTCAAGGTACTTACAGATGGAAGCAGAAGTCCCAGTCGGTGTCACTGCTGACAGTTGGGATGCGGATGGGACTGGCCTGCATCTTCTTCCTTCTAAGAATCGCACGTGAGGTCAGCTTTGGAAGAAAGGGCTTACAAGTCTGTTCTGTTTTCCCTCTGTTGGATGCTATTAACATTAAACTGAAACTGCGTGAAGATATAACCCATCCTAAATCTACAAACAGCCTATGCACACTCATGTATGGAGACCCCTGGAAAGGAGAAATTAAAGACATTTGCCAAATTAAATCTGTGAATTAAATTTCTTTCCTTTAGTTTCTACTCCACATTACCTCCAAAATCCCTGACCTATTTTTTTACCCCTTAAGCCAACACATTTACAGCTCCTGAATCATCAAAACTATGGTCTCCTACTCAAGTCAGATACTGTTTTTGCAAGTATGAGCAAGATGGATCCAAGCAAAGCAACCAGCTCTCAGTACTAAATGAAGTATGGCCAGGGTATTAGCTAATTCTCCTGGTCCCTAGCACTATCTCACTATTTAATAGGTGGTCCTAGTTAAGGAGCTAAAACACACGTGTCTATCTGGATTGCTCTCATTAGCTGATGGGGGAAATGGCTGAAACTCATGGCAAAAACTTTGGCTTATGGGGCCAGCCTGGCCGTGTAGCGGTTAAGTTCCTGCACTCTGCTTCAGGAGCCCTGGGTTTGCGGATTCAGATCCTGGGCACTGACCTATGCAGGGCATATCAAGCCATGCTGTGGCAGAGGAAGATGGGCACAGATGTTAGCTCAGGGCCAGTCTTCCGCAGCAAAAAGAGGAGGATTGGCAACAGATGTTAGCTCAGGGGGAAAAAAAACTGATTTATAACTATTTGTGAACTTCAACCTTCAGGGCTATCCCTGTCGCTTAAATCCAAATTGAATGCACAGTTATTTACTGAACATTAACACCCTCCACGTCGCTCCTCATTTCACCCTGCATCATGGGACTCATTCCCACCTGAGCCCTCAGTAGCTCTCTCTGACTCAGGCTCCAAAACATCCACAATCCACAAACGAGAAGGGAAGATTCACTAATTTCTCTTTCCAATCTCTACCTTCAAAATTATGGCCAGAGAGAGGGTTTCGACTTCTCAAACTCCTCATTTCTGTTCCTATGAGGTTCCACATGGCCCTGAATTATAACACCAAACTTCGGCCCCTCTCTCAAGTGCAAACCGCTGCCTTCTTTTCGGCAGTTGTTCGCCGTAACTTGTAAACCCTGACGCCACACCCCGAGCATCGTCGGAGCTTCCCCAGGCTTCTCTCCTGCGGGCAGTGCCCCGCCGCAGAGGCTCTGGCCGGAAAGCTGGGCGAGGGCGGCTGCGGGCCGGCGTCGCGCGGCGTACCTGGCGGGGGGCAGAGAAGCCACGCCCCGGAGCAGCCTCCCCGGCTCCCTGTGCCCCGCAGCTCGGCTTCCTCGGGCGGCGTCAGCGTCTCGGCCTCGGCGGACGTCGTGCAGCGCGCCGCAAGCGTGTCTTGAGGAAGCGAGGCGCTCTGCAGGGTCTGCCTTTCGCGCCGGCCGCCCGGGCGCAAGCTCGGAAACAATGGGGTTGCCATGGGAACGGGACGCTGGGAGCGTCGGCGCCTGTAGCCATGGCGACGCGGGGGCCGGAATCCCCGGCGGCTCCTGCCAACTGCAGCTCCCACCGCGCCCTTCGCTTCCCGGTCACGACGCACGCGACCTTAGGCCGGTCCCCAAACTTCCCTCTGCTGCGGCGGAATCGTCCACTATTATTTTTCTTAAAGGGACTTTACCTCTCGGAGATGACGCAGGAAGAGGAGATAAATCGCGTCAAAGGATGGAAATAAGCGCCGGGCCCCACGACCCTATTTATTTCAAGCTGCGACGCACCGGGCTGTATTCGGCGACACCGTGCACCCCCGCAGTTCCCCGGGTGTTCTGGCTCCGGCCAGGGAGGAAAGGCTCAGATATAACCATTGATGGTGCTGGCACTGTTTATTGCCTCTGCGGATGAGAATGTGAGCTATGCTTCGTTAGGTAGGCGGAGTAGAGGAAGGGAGTAGCTTAAGAAATGGACCACTAGTTCTGCTAGTTGTTAGCAGTTCAGAGAATATTCTCGAGGGTGGTGGGCACATTTGGCAAACACCACATACCTAAGTTACGCAGCCGTGTATTCTTATATTACCCCTCTTCAGTGGCCCAAAGTACATACAGTGGTGACGGTAACTCAGATCTGACAGGGGCAGGGACAGTTGTGGCCAATACCCTAAAGAACAGCGCTGGCTCCGGCAGCCTCGCGTTTAAGGGTGTTGTCATGAGCCCTGCAATGAACTGAGGACCTATGAATGGACAAGTCAAGTTGGAGTTGGTTATGTCCCTCTCGTTTTCACAGAAGAGCAGGCTCGGACGAGACAGGAGGAAAATATTTACTAAGAACTTGAAAGGTCGTGTTTACATTTGGTGTTCTTTTCAGTTCTAAGGTTGAAGTTTAATTGCTATTGATCCAAGACTGCCAAGACAGCCTTTCTGGAGTTAGGTTGGAGGAGCTATTTAAATAAGTTGGCTTAAAAATCTCTTGAGTAAAACCTGGTGGGCCTGTTAGCAGAAGGTTTAAATCTCCTCAAGCTCCTGAGCCAAAAGTTTAGAAAGATCCCTCTCCTTTTATTCTCTGTTTCCTAAGGAAACTGTCAGCATGGAACCATCATGAAAGCAATGAACTTGGTTTCAAGATGTCAAGGTTCTGGTTTTGACTTGATGTGGCCTGGGGCAAGTCACAGCCTAGGGGACCCAATTTTCTTGGCTATACAGTGACGGTATTTGTACCCCTTGCTTTCTAAAACCCCTTTCAGTTTCAGGATTCTGTGAGGGTAAACTGCAGATTTTTGTGACTCTATCAACAATATTTAACATGTGTGGTGATAAAAAGGAAGAACCAGTTTCCTGTTCTCTAATTCTTATTTCGCTTACCCTTGTTAAGTTGCTCTTTATCAAACTGAAAACTTGAAGTGTTCTGTCCTTCTAGGAGATGGCTATGAGGTTGTTTCTAAGCGTGTTAAACGTGGCGTCTCTTTCCTCAACACTCGCTTTCGCCGATCGTTGTAAAGGGACGTGCGGGACCAGAACAGGTGCTGAATTCCCGTTCCTAAAGCTGACACACCGTCTCCTCCAGAATTTAATTAGCTCTGGCCAGAAGCACGTTGCTCTGATCTGTAAAGAGTAGAAATCAAATTAAAGGGGCCGGCCCCATGGCTTAGCGGTGAAGTGCGCGCGCTCCGCTGCTGGCAGCCCGGGTTCCGAACCCCCGGTGCGCACGGACGCAGCGCTTCTCCGGCCATGCTGAGGCCGCGTCCCACATACAGCAACTAGAAGGATGTGCAGCTATGACATACAACTGTCTCCTGGGGCTTTGGGGGGGGGGAAATAAATAAGTAAAATCTTAAAAAAAAAAATCAAATTAAAGGAACTGTAAAGACTCTTAGCGTTGCAAACCCCTGTGATATTTTTTCCTTCTCTTGCCCTCTGAACCCTGGCGGCAAACGGAAGCTTAGTTAGAGCAGGTGTGCTTGAGCTTTGTTCACCGACGCTGGGATGTGGTGCGTGTAATCTAGGTGGATGGTGTTGGCACGATGTATTCACTCACATTCCCTCCCTTGATCCTGAGGTCAAAGAGGCAAGCATTGCTGTTGCAGAAATCACACAGAGGAAGCCTGTGGAGAGGGTACTTCTAGACTCTTCCAACCCAGATCAAGTGTGATGATCTCCAAATTATTCCCACTCGAGGAAGTGTGAAACTTAAGAAGGAAATGCGCATAACCTGTCTCTTGGACTGTGTAATTTCTTGAAACAGATTTTCTGGCCTCTCAAGACAGGGTTAGATGCCTTACTTCTGAGCTCCCACAGTATCCTGTCCACAGTTGCATCATGACACTCACCACACTATATTGGCCCTCTCTGTTTACTTGGAAGTTTCTCACGCCATGCATCTGTCCATCCACCCAGACAGAAATACCTATTGAATACTTACTATGTGCCTGATACTGTTGTAAGCATTAGGGAAGCAATATGGACAAATAGACAAAGATTTTGCTCTCCTGGAGCTTCTGCTCTACTGGGTGAAGAAAAACACAGGGCTGCTGGTAAACAATATGACGTCTGTGCAAGTTAGAAAAAGGTGCATGGCTTAGGGAATAGGCAGCCACTTCGTGTTTATTAGGAAAAAGCCTCTTCCTTTAGTTAGACTCAGGCCCCTGCTAAGGGAGAAAACCTTGGGAACAGAGGGTGGGCTGGATTTCAGGACTCACTCCCTCTCTCCCTCAGCTAGCTGAACCACCTTACATGGAAATGATAAATGATATGGAGAAAGATAAAGCCAAGTAAGGGGTCTAGGAAGTGATGTGAGCCTGTGGGGAGGGTGTGCTAGCTTATATAGTGTAGTTAATGAGGGCCTCTGACAAGGTGCAGAGACCTCAAGGAAATAAGGGAGCAAATCATGTGAATGTCCAGAAGAGCAGTCGAAGATGTTAACAGCAAGTGCAAAGGCCCTAAGGCAGGAGCAAGTTTAATGGGTTCAAGGAAGCACAAAAGAGCAATTAAGAATGAGAAGGTGAGACAGAATTGGTCAGGGGAAGAGCAGGACATCAGGTCATGCAGGGCCTTATAGGCAATCTATGCATATAAATATCCATCCACCCCCCCCACCCCCCAGTGAATACTGAATACCTACTAGATGGCAGGCCCTGTTTGATGAGCTATGAGCGCCTTGTGAGCAGGAGCTGTTGTATTCACCATGGAGCCCTTAGTATTCAGCACAGTTCCTGGCATATTATCAATGTTCAATAACATTTAATAGTCATCTTCAGGAATTCTCCATTAGTAGAGATTCTGGCCTCTCAATGGGTCTATCAGTTTCCTACTGCTGCTATAACAAGTCACCACAAACTTAATGGCTTAAAATGACACAAATTTATCTCATAGTTCTGGAGGTCAGAAGTCTGTAATGGGTGTCACTGGGCCACAGACAAGGGACCAGCAAGGCTGGTCCTTTCTAGGGCCCCTCCAGGAGGATTTTGTTTTCTTGCCTTTTCCAGTTTCTAGAGAGCACCTGCATTCCTTGGTTTGTGGCTTCTTCCTTCTTCAGAGCCAGCAGTGTAGCGTCTTTAAATCTCTGACTCTGACTCCTGCTTCCACATTCAAAGACCCTTTGGATTATATTGGGCCCACCCAGACAACCCAGGATAATCTCCTTATTTTAAGGTCAGCTGATTGCAACCTTAATTCTATCTGCAAACTTAATTCCCCTTTGCCATATAACAAAATGTTCACAGATCCTGGGGATTAGAACATGGACCTCTTGGTGGTGGTGGTGGCGGGGGGTCGGGGCGGGGGGCATTATTCTGCCTACCAGAGTGTTTAACCTGACTTAAATGCATAGGTTTAAAAACATCAGGAGGTGACACATAGGGAACCCTTACCACCTATCTCTCCTCCTGTTAAAAGCTTACATTATTTGGCTGTGTGCTGCTCTTTTCTCTCCCTACACATCCTCCATTTATAATCTGGTACCTCCAATCACAGTTCTTGAATATACTGTTTCTTCCCATTTTAGAGCCTGGTTTATAATGAATGTACAGGAATGTCTCTTTTCTTCTCTTCCATTCACCCCCGTCTCTTGAGGATTTTCCTTAGGGGAGCCATTCCATCTGCTGGAACCCACATTTACTGCTCCCTCAACCAGCTCCTACGGCCCACTTGCAGTGACCATCATAGGTGAGCTCTTGCCCTTTGCTTGTTTCACTAATATGCCACACACCCCCATAATGCTCAACAGTGCTCTGCCCTGAGCTGGTGGGCAGAAATTGCTCCTCTGTGAATGCCTTGGTCTGTTGCTTTTTCCAGCTCACCCTTTGCCTTGCAGTCTGCTTTTTAACTTTGCTCAAAAGCGTCACCCCCATCTCTCTGGATAGTGTTTCTGCTGCTGTCAGCACCCAGCATCCCACAGTTATGCCACATTGCAAAAAGCTGTGCTTCAACATGTCCTGGGAGCATTTTCCCCACACAGCAAATCATCTGTTTATCTTAAGATGGGTGGGTTTAATTATTAAAGGCTTTGGAGTCTGTCTGAAAGTTTATGTAAGGAAAACGAAATAATGACTCAACCAATGTGAAGAAAAGGCCATTCTTGCTCACTCACGGATGATGCATACACTAGTGCACTCTTTTTCTCTGCATTCCTGTGTGAAACGATGGAAGCTAGTGTGAAAATAGGCAATTTGAAAATTATTCAGACAATTCTCACACATATGCATAGACATTTATAGATAGGATAGCCATTGCATCATTTTTAGGGCTGTAAAGTACTGGAAGCAGATTAAATGCCCATCAATGAGGAATGAGTTAAATAAAATATAGCACAATCATACTACAAAATATTATGCAGCAGTTAAAAAGAATGAGATGTGTGTGCTGACAGACAACAATCTCTATGATATTTTAAGTGGAAAAAGTATGGTCCAGAAGAGTGTGTAAAGCATGCCTCTGTATTTAAAGGGGAAAGTAAAATACAGGCTTACCTGTACCTACAGACATAGAATGTCTCAAAGCACCCAAGAAACTTAATAGCTGTTGCCTCTGGGGAGTTGAACTAAGGATTGGGGGTAAGAGATTTATTTTCAGATTATTTCCTTTGTCCTACAGTTATAACCCAATATCTAATCATTGAAGTATGAGTTTCTTTTCATACCTAGACTTTGACATATGAGGCCTTTCTTTCCATCCAAGATGGCTGGTTTGGGTTTATTTGTTTCACATCCAGCTGTGAGTCCCCCCAAAATCATCTTCTGAGTTGTATGGTTGGCCTCTGTTGACGTTCTTCTCTCACAATGCATGCACTTGATAATTTAAAATGGTAACAACCTCATACACCATTTGCATTATTTTCATTGATTTCTTTTGTCCTTTTTTGGAAGGGATGACAATAAGAAGTTGTCATAAGTATGTGTGGTATGTCAACGAGAGCTGAAGTTGAGGCAGCGGAACCATGTTTGAGTGAAGGGAGGTGGCCTTGTTATGTTGCATCGTGATCAATAACGTTAGCTACTTCAATGATTGCACCCATTTCGTTGTCATCTGGTGTTTTAATTATTATTTCAACCTGCGAGAATTCACCCTACAGTTTTCTCAGGAATGAAGTATCCTTGTAATGTGATAAGTGAATGTATTTGATTTCTTTTTTAACCATGTGTATGTATTACTTTTTCAAAAAAGAAAAGGAAAAAAAAATCTAATGGAGGCTTTTAAATAGTTAGACTACAGATCAACTGAGAGGCATTTTGAATGAAAGAACTGCGATGCAACTGCCCCCAAAGTCGCCGATCCTTGAAGCAGTGTTCAAGATGAACCCAGGAGCCAGGAGACAGAAATGGGGTGACACGTGTGAGAGATGCAGACAACTGCTGCCCACTGAGCATAATGCAGGGTATAAAACCATCACGCCAAAATGCTATTGACCTGATCTTCGGAAGCCATACAGATATGCTTATGAATGCACCAAAAATCAACAACAGAGATGCAAAATGAAACAAAACTTTATTTTCTGCAATACCTTCCGTAAATTACAAAGGCAAAATGCTAAACTACCGCATATGACTTTTCAATATTTAACCAGAGTACTTGTAATAAATATGCATCCTGAAACAAGATAAAAGGCTACACTTTGTCAGGCATCCTACAAAATGTCTCAAGTTTTATACTCGGCAGCATTTCTGTGTGGGGCCGGGAGGGGGGTTGTTTTGTGTTTTCTTAAGTGCTATGACAAAAAGTCCTTTCACATTTCTTTGGAGCATTTTCAAAATTGCCTAACCATAAACAACTTAAGAAAAGTAACACCAAGCTTGAAGGCCATTTTTGCTTTGCTGTCGTTGGTCTTCATCCAATACAGATGAACACATCATCCAATACAGCCCAGTGCCCTCTGAGTCCAGACAGCCCTGCGGTACATGGGCCCTGTCAGAGCAGGCCGTCACTTTTAGTAATACACTTCGGAGATTTCTGCATTCAGTTTATGTCCCTCAATAAGACTGATGCTGTAAGGGAAGCTGCAAGCAAGTGAGCAACATTTTTAACCTGAAAGTAAAATGAACAGAGATATTTTCCCCGAAGACCTTTGCTATGCACCATAATGTTTACCATATCAGGAATTTTAGTTTCAAAGCTGAAAAACCAATTGGTACTAACAGTCCTTCCAGAGATAATTTACAGGCACTGGTAGAGCTGGGACATTCAAAATATTCAATGGGTAAAAAAAGTATTTATGATGTTGAGAAATGTGCTACGGTTCTGAGGACACAACGGCACAAAGTCTAGGGGTACTGGTGGCAGCTCATATTGGGTTTGGAATACATAACTACCCTTTGCTATAGCTGAAAACTTTGAGGAAAAAGTTATGTTTTCAAAAAGTCTTAAGCGTGGCTACCTAAAAAATATTTGTTAATATACTCTAATGTAAATTTCACTTATTTAGGGGTTTAGATTATGAAAACATCTTTAACAGCCAATAAAAATATTGTAGAGAAAAAAAACACTTTTAAAAAATTGAGGTTAAGATCTATGAGGCATTTCTTTTGGCTGTAAACACGCAGTTTACTGTCCCTTGTTGAAACACAAATGTTTGGAATTCCTGAGCTTCATGGATAACAGCGGGAGGCAAGTCTGCATAGAAAATTTGCAATGTGTCAATGATTTAAATAAAAGAACTTTTAAGGACAATTTGCTTTTGTTTTTAAACTTCATATGTTAGTTAATAGCATTCATCAGATTGTGAGATTGACAAGCAGGATGATGAGATATATAAGGCAGATGGAGAAAAAAGATGGAATTAGAGTTTTTAAATCCACAGGATATCATGATAAAGGGTCTTAAGCATGCACCACATAGCTAGTGTCATACTAATTTGGTCAGAAATTAAATCATGTTTTGGGATTGGAAACCAAAGGCAAAAAGAGCCCTCCTGTGCTGAATGGCACAGCCTGAGTGCAGGAACTGAGGTGTCAACATATCAGTGATGACGAAGCCACTCAGCTGGTCAGGTACTGAGGAGGGTGCCCACCCGCCAGCATCAGGACCAGACTCCTGGGCATGGCTGATCCCAGCTCTGGAATCCGAAAGGATGACAGGGCCTTTCAGCTCTGCTGCTTCGAAGTCTCTAAGCAGTTCCGAGGACAGTCTTCTCCTGGGACCAGTCCTCAGAAAGAAGCCTTTGGAAAGGGAAGAAGCTATGCTAGGTCATGGTGCATACCATGAATGAGAACAATGGCAGTGGCTGCCAACATCTCTGGATCTAACACAAAGATGGACAGCAAGGGGGCAGTGTCCTGCCAAGGAATCCACTTTACTTCTTCTGGGACTGGTTTTTACACATAGTAAGGATTTGCTTCAGTACTTTCTGGACGTCTTCATCCATCTGACCCTAGGAAATTCAAACAAAAGACACTCATTAGAACCATGTCTTCCCTAGGAAATGAGATGGCTGGCTGGGATGAAGCCCTTGGCTTGCCCCCCCCAATCTTCCAAAGGAATGTTAGCCCTATCAATTCCCACTTTTCTATGAGGAACTGAGTCAAAGAGAGGGCCCTGCTCTTTTCCTCTGGAGGATGATGAGGTTGGGTCTACCAAAGCCCCCAGCAAAGGGTTTCTGGGGTCTCAGTGGCAAATGCGAGCCCAGCTAGCCAAACTACCAGTAGTCACAGGAGTTTGTCTGATGGCTCCGAGAATATCAGCATGCCTGGAAAATACAGCCCAGGCTCCTCCTGATACGGGGCAACAGCCACATCCTTCATTTCTCAACAAATGACGAGGCTGCTCGCTGTAAACAGGGCACGGGACTCCTGACACAAAATCCAAAGCAAAGCAAAAGGCATTTTAAAGCTTTCCAATGTAAAGGATTCTCCTCGAATTCTCATTTGTTCTCCTAGTTTATGACGGGAGTTTGGGCAACATCTGCGGTGGTATTTCTTTAGGATACCCAGTACTTTGCGGGGTGTTACCATACCTGCACAGCATACAGAAGATGCATTCTGTAAACTGATATGACCTCCTGGTGTTGTTTTTTGCATTCCTAGGAAGAGACAATTTGACATTGTTAAAGAGCTTAGGAGACCTTTAAAACACAAAATCAAATACTATGAGACAGCTGTGGTCAAATGCTACCCAAGTGATTCCCTCCACCAAATGCTAGCATATGAGGCTTTTAATGTTGTGAGCTCACTGGGCTGTATATTTCTGAATACCTGTCAGTATTCTTAGGGAAAAAAACCTGCCTATTTCCTATCTCGATATGTCAAATCTAGAAGAAAATTCATGTAACAAGTAGTTATTATAATCCCTAATTTGTTGCAAAAATATATATGTAGACATTCTTATGCAAATACACAGATACATTCACACAAAGTAAATAGTGCAGGAAATATATCAAATACAAAAAGTGATTGTCTCTGAGTAGTTGAATTATGGGCAATTTTTACTTACAGGAACTTTTTCAGAGTTTTCTGTATTTTCCAACTTTTTTACAACGACCAAATATTTATTAATTTAATTAAAAATCTATTCTTTTAAAGGGAGTTATTGACCACCCACTGTATAGCCAGTGTGGTATAATCCCCGGGGAGTTCAATTATTCAGCTGTCAGTGTACCAAGCAGCAAACGGGGGTGGCACCAATTTCAAATGGTTCCTCAGTAGAGCTGTTGATGCTTCTATTTCTCCTTGTTGAACTATTATTCCAGTTCTTCTTGGTGACCATTTCAAGGATCTTAACTCTGCTCTGAACTCTTCTAAGAGGAGGCCTTTCCTCCTACTTCATCTTGAAAATTGAGACTATCATATATGGATCACTTCAGAAGTCTACAAAAACCCATCAATACCCATTCCCACCTCCTTCCTATCAGTGTCACAATATGAGGTGTCCTTCCTATTCAAGGACAACCTTTGAAACCTCAGTCCTTTGAAGTTCACACCATGAGGAGATGTGCTTGGTACCTCTCTCTGTGTTGTTTCCTCCCACCTTTTGATTACTTCCACTCAATCATGTATAACTTTATCTTCTGATTACTGTCTTCCTTTCCATCCCTGCTTCTGTCATCATTTGGTTGACTTCAGTATCCATGTGGATGAGCCACCTGACACCGTGGCCATTCAGCTCCTCACCCTCAGCTTCCAGGACTTGCTCCTCCTCCTTGTAGCCACTCACCCTCACGGTCATAGCCCTGCCTCTGTCATTACCTCTGACATCTCAACTGAAAGCATCCCACCCTCTGACCACTATCTCCTTTCTTTCCAGGAAACCTACTTTAGGTTTCCCCTGCCTCAGCTGTGATTCTTCAGCCCCATCAGATACCGAGCTATTTATTCATTTCTCTAGCAGTCAGCCTACGGCAGTCCAGGTTCTACCCTGCCACTCCACTGGGACTGTTCTCACCAACGCTACCAAGGGCCATCTAAATGCCACATCTCAGTCTGTGTTGCTTCCTACTCATCCCTTCGAGACTGAGCACAAGCATCACCTCCTGCAGGAAGCCTTTTGAGAGTCACCCAGATTGGGTAAGCACATTTCCTCTGTACGCCCACAGCACGTTGGGCATCTATCAATGGACGGTTACTACATGGAGTATCTGGAAAGCCATTATATTGAGCATAAAATCCATGAGGGCAGGGACTGTGTCTTATTCATCTTTTTTTTGTGTGTGTGTGTCTTATTCATCTTTATACCATCAACACCTTGTATAGTACTGATACATAAGAGCTTATTAAATGCATGTTGAATAATTGTCAGAATGACTGTATATAAACCATTGGCACTTTATTTCTAAATCTGTAATAACCATTTTTTCAGGAAAACGATCTGCAGAATACAGTAAGTAGCATCTTCTCCTCTTGATTATTCCATCCCTGCTGGAGCTGGTAACACAGAGGAGCTGGTATTGTATTTTGTGGCCAACCAGGGTAAGAAGTGCAGAAACCTGAATTCGCCAGTATCAAGTCTGTACTGATGAAATCATAAAATCCAGGTTCTGTTTGTAAATGGAAGCTAGAGACAGTCCAGGACAGGCTAACCCTTGACTTTACGTGGAAAATGTAACATACCCTTGTCAACTAAAACCTTAACAGATATTGTGGTAGGCTACACAATGGCCCTCCAAAGATGTCCACATCCTATCCCCAGAACCTGTGAATATTACTTATATGGCAACAGGGACCTTGCAGATGTGATTAAGTTAAGGATTTTGAGATGGAGAGAAGGATTATCTTGATTATCTGGGTGGGCCTTAAATGCAATCACAGGGGTCCTCATAAGAGGGAGGCAAGAAGGTCATAGGTGGGAGGAGAAGAAAGAAGCACAGAACCAGAGGTTGGAGTGATGTGCATTGAAGATGGAGGTAGGGACCAGGTGCCAAGGAATTCAGGTGGCCTCTAAAAGCTAGCAAAGGCAAGGGAATGGATTCTCCCCTAGTGCCTCGATAAGGAACTAGTCCTGCTGACACCTTGACTTTAGTCTACTGAAACTGATTTTAGACTTATGATCTCCAGAACTGTGGATAATAAATTTGTGTTGTTTTAAACCAAGTTTGTGTTGATCTGTTACAGTAGCCATAGGAAACTAATACAGATATGAAAGGACTTTTCTGGGTCAAATAAGGAGAAGGCAGCTTCAGATATATAGATTCACAACTACCAGAGATCTTGGCCCCTAATAAGGAAAAGCTCTCGCCACTGCCAGAGATAGTAACGACCACTGGAAAAAAATTGAGAAGGGGTGCAAAGTCAGTGGATGAGTGAAGAAGAAGCCTACTCCCCTGTCCTGCCAATTCCTCCTTTCTCAGAGAGACATCTGACCAACCTCATTGCAGATAATGACCAGAAATTCCACCAGTTCCTTCTTTTGCTCTCACCAAAGAAGTATTTAGTCAATCACTCACTGAAGTACAACACTCCTTTTGGCTGGGAATCTTTTTGTTCGCTACAACCAGCCTAACAGCTGAGTTGGTATGTGATCTGCCTCCCCCTCCACCCCAAACCAGGCCATGGAAATAAACAAGCCCACTCACGGCCAGCTGGTTCTGGAGCTGTTTGACCTGCTGCTGCAGAGCTTCCAGCTGCTGACTCTGCCTCTTGGATGAGCTCGCTGAGTAGGAGAGCTGCGAGAGGCTGTTCAGGGCCTCCTTCAACTTGATGACTTCCTTCGACATCTCATTTATCTAATGAGAAAGGAAAACTGTATCAATAGGCAAAAATATGCCTGTAGAAGCAAAATTTCAGATATTTCTAAGCCTTGAACACAGCTTCTATTAGCCTCTGGGCTTGAGACTTTGGAATGATTCCTTTTTTACTTTTTAACGAAAATCCATAAAATGAAACAGATAAAATCAGGCAAATCAACAAAGCCCTTTAAGGCCACTACATTCAACTAAGGGCCCTAGATTAAAATATTATGTTTTCATGCACGAAGGTAACAGAAGATATGACTTTGATTTCTGTCTTTCACCTTTAAGAGGGGTACTGTTGAAAGAATAAATCAGAAACAGGATTTCAGACATCTTTATTTGGAGACAGCTATGTCTTGTTCAACTTCGCAAACATGGGCAATCAGGAATAAGTTCTAGAAACCCTGGTATCTCTGGACATCTTGCTTTAAAGTGAACATAACCCCCGCTCCACCTCCCAACTCCCTGCCCCCATGGCTTTGGAAGCTCTTTCTGAAATTCCCATTACAACAGAATAAAAGAGAAATAATGTTCTAATGAATGCCATTCAGAACCTCTGTCCCAGGGGACTAGTGGTGCAGAGCAGATTCAGGCATGGAACCATCCTCCACTTCTCCCTCTGCTTTCCTCCTTTCCTCCTTCCTCTAAACCAATCCCAGCACCATCTCTAATTGCCTGCTCCCCACATTCCTCCCTTCCTCTCCTATACCCCTTTGAAAATGACGGCCAGGGAGGGCAGTTTTTATACTGACTCCAGGGAAAGTTCATGGAGCTTAGGGAAGCAGGATCCAGTCTGGGACTGTTTGGGTTTCCGTCTGATGCTGGAATCTGTCTGGATTCCAAAAGAGTTGAAGTTCAAGATGGGTCACAAATGCTTTTCAGTTTGTGGGTTCACTTCTGATCCCTGACACTTGGCAGAGCTTCTGTAAAATAATTTTTAAAGGGAAAATATGCACCACATGTGTGAAAATGCTTTAGTATGAGGCAAGTGGTAGAAGATCAGTATTTTTAAAAAATAAATGTCCAACCTACTATTCTTAATGTGGCTTTGGGGACAGAGTCATGTGCGGAGCCTCTGAGCATTCACAACAGGTTAGTGCTGACAAATGCTAAAAATGTGAACTATAGTAAAAGGCTGAAGGTTCTAGGGCTTACTAGCAACAAACCCAACAGCAACAGAATTTCACCAACCTTCTTATCTTTATCCTCCTCCAGTTTTGAAGAGCTCTCAGAATATCTCTTCATTTCTGCAAGCTCTTCCTGCGCATGCTGGAATTTTTGGAGAAGTTCATTCACCTCTTGCTCTTTGGATTTCAAGAGAGTCTGAATATTTTCCTTCTCCCTTTTCATTTGTGAGACCTCACTTCTAACCTGGGTAACCTCTGAATGGGCCTTCTCTCTCTCCTTTACTGAATCCTTTAATTTGGATGCCAACACACTCACTTCACTTTCTAAAGATGACTGGAGTTTTTCGTAGGCAGACCTGGGCACCATGGCATCCGTCATCGCAGCCTTCTCTTCTAGGAGTTGTTTCTCCAGTTTTGCCACCTCCATTTCCTTGCTGGCAAGGTGCTCTTTAAGACTGCTTATTTTTTCCTCCATCTCTTTTGCAGAAGTCCGCAGCGCGGTTATCACTTGCAAATGTTCTGTGATGGAGACCGAGTTCTCTTTCTGCGCATCGACCAGTTGTTTGAGCTGGGTCAACTCATTTAACACTTTTGAATACTGAGACTTCATCTCAGACAGTGCCTCTTCTGCCTTAGCCCTGGATACATTCGTCGCTTGCATCAGTTTCTCATGCTCTGCTCTATGGATATATTCAGAGGTCACGTCTTCTAGAGATTTCCTCTTCCTGTAATCCTCCAGCTCAGCCTGGGCTTCTTTGTACAGCTGGGACAGCTCACTCACCTGTTTGTTGAGTTCATCTATCATCCTGTTCATGGCCTCCTTCATGTCCTCAGCTTCGTCACTGGTTTCCTGTGTCATCTGACTTTTTAGGGTGTCTTTTAATTTCATGATTTCTTCTTGGGCCTCTTGGTATTTCTCAAACAAGAATGCTTTCTCCTTATTCATATTCTCAATAACAGAGCAATATGAATTTTTCATTTCCTCAAACTCTTCCACAGACGGCTTAATCACCATACCTTTCTCCCTCTCTACAAGTTTTTCCTCTAACTCTCTCACTTTCTCTTTATTTCTTTCACTTTCTTCTAATGCGTTCTGGAGATCCTGCTTTAGCACATCTATTTCCTCCTCGGTGATCCTGAGCTCCCGGAGATGTGAATAACTATCCTCACTCTCAGGTGAGACGAGCCCCAGTTTCATCTGCTTCTGCACACTAAGGACTTCTTTCATAGCCTCCTCGTACTTGCTCTGAGTTTCTTTAAGTTTCTGGCTGAGGTCGGAGCCATTCTCTGAAATCTCTGCATTATTTAAGCACATCAGTTCTGTCCTGGACTGGAGCTGGGCCTGTAGCTGTTTCCTCTCCACTTCAGAGCTCTCCAATCTCTTCTGCAAGTCTTGCAAAATCTCTTGTAGTTGCTGAATTCTGACATCACTGTCAACAGTGGATTTACTCGAGGAATGTAAGACAGATGGAGATGATTTGGAGTCTGGGGGACAGGTTTCACTAGCTTTGCCCAGCACTGGGGCCAAGTCAGTTTGAGTGGAATGGTATGAGTCAAAGCTGAGGTCTGCTTCCGCCTCCTTGGGAGTCTTGGCCTGGGAAAAAGGCAAGCGTGAAATGGCAACAAAGGTGTGGTTAGGTGAGCAAGAACGAGAGAACAAATCCAGAACTTACACATGGGAGAGCAGCATGATCATTCTGCACATGTACTCCCGACCCACGAAAAAATACGGTCTGGGACATGAGAGTCGGATTAACGACACTAAACTTATTCTGTGCTCTGTTAGGACAGATTATTGGTGCCACTTTAAAAACACTAGAATTATTTTGGTTGTAAAGACTCTGACAAATTTTTCCTCTGTTTCTCGTATTATTCTAGTTGCCAAGAGGGGTAATGGGCTTGGTACAGCTATTTCTTATCAAGTTCTTAAATCTGCTAAATGATCAACTTGACTAAATGAATGACTAATCATATACATGTCATATTATATATAATCATACCTTGTATATAATTATATATAATTTACCAATTTACAGAAATAGAGTTAATGAGTAACTCTCTCAAGAAGCAAATAACTTAAAACTATGAGATGAGTAAGGCTAATACTGCTATTAAACAAGAAGAAGAAATTAATGTAGATGTTTAAAACAAAATATCATCTGACTAACCCTGAAAAACCCAATAGGTTGACCATACAGAATAGTCTGTGGTAGCAATCTATTTACCTACCTGTAATTTATCTTGTAATTCCTTATTGTGTAAGGTAAGAGAGGCAACTTTTGCTTGCAATAGGACAAGAAGATCTTGTTGGTCAGCTTCAGAACTTATATCCAATAAGCTATCAGCACCTTGGAAAAGAGAAAAGCAATCTAAAATAATATTTAAAAAATTAAACTCTCATTTCTCTGACCTCGAACAGACTCACTTTCTACCCAATCTAGTCCTTCTTCTTCATCCTGTCTATGAACTTCCCGCTGCCCACCAGCTGGATGGATGAAATAGATGAACAGGAATTCTCAGGTACTGGGGTTTCCTTACTAGGGTATTCCCAGCATGATATTAGATAACTGGATGCACACATGCTGATCTGAAAACTGATGGATTTGGTCATACATTTTCCATTCGCTTAACTAAGTGTCATTACCTTGGTTGGTTTTTGTTCCTCCCATGCCTAATAAGTCCCATTTACGTGAATCCTTTTACAAATATCTCTGGAATCTGGTTCACTCCTTTCCCCACCACCATCACTCTGGTTCCAACTTTATCACCATACTTGGGAACTCTGTCAACAGCTCCCTAATAACTCTCTCTCGCCTCTCTCGAGTAAAAATGTAGCCTGCACAACACTGTCAGACTAATCTTCCTAAAAGTTGCTGTGATAGGGTCATTTCTTTGGTTCAAGTGGTTTAATTGCTCTTCCTCCAAAAATAATCTCCAAATTCCTTTATCTGGATTAAGGCCTCTGTGATTTGGCCCCAATCTACTTTTTCAGGTTTATGACTTATGATTTCTTTCTCCAGATTTCCATTTTCCTCAGATTCAAGGTTTCCATCATACCCTCAATATTCTCAACACAAGACTGATTCTTTAATTCTTATCCGTACGATTGCCCTTGCAACATATCTCTGGCTAGATAACTCTTAGGCATCTTTCAAGACTCATGTCAAGCTTTGCCTCCTCCTTAAAGCATTTGCCAACCACCCCAGCATGAAACGGGCTTCTCTTTTGTGAATCCCACAGTAAGCACTGTTGGTAAACCAACGCTTTTTGACATCCTACTGATTATCGTGCTGAAATAACACCTGAAGCAAGGCTACTCAAAGTGCTCACTGAGACAAGACAAGGAACTTGCTCCAGAATGTAATTCAATATACTCCTTCCTTCATCCAGAAAGTCCTCCTATGAAAAAAACAATGTCAGCTGGACAAAACAGCGTGCTTAGTGATCTAGCTGGATGACTTTCTGGTACAAATTCCTTATTTATTGTAGACTGGCAACAGTTTACGGACCATACTCTGAATAGCACAGATCTAAATTTTTTACTGTTAGGTTTTTTATCTTCTCACAGTTATTTAACGCAAAGATGAAAACTTTAATCTTAATTTGGAAGGATGCAAGATGATGTTTCTTCATAGAAACGCTTACTTCTGATGTCTGGTGCCTAAGCCACAGCTTTATGAGACACCTTGACACAAAGTCTGGTGAGTTTGGAATGAACCAGGGGTTGGGGAGCATGACTGTAATTCTAAGCCATAGAAATTCCTAAGATACAATGGATGGTTTTTAAAGTATCCAATGTAACAATCGTTCAGTTATGTTTACATTGATCTCTGCCAGGAATTAGAAAGTTTAATATTTCTAAACCCTGCAAGTTACAGGCTCCAAATGACCCTTTATGAAATGCATAATAGACTAAGAAACTGAACGCTGGGAGCAAAAGGGGGCCTTTGAAATAATCTAGTCTACATTTTAAATGGATTCTGAAGGTACTGTACTACATTCTTAGAGGATCAACCCACAGGATGATTCATAATCCAATGAACTAAACCCTGTCTGGGTGAAGACGATATGATGTGTATGATTTCATTAACACTCTATCTTTGCATGTGTGTATTTAGATTGTGGCAGCCCTGGAGGTGCTCATTTGACTCTCCTGTCAGGAAATACCCTGCTGCTCAGCTGCAAGGACGGCTGCTGGCTGACAGCCTGCAGCCTATGGACCTCCTCGAAATCATGTTTTAAAATGCATACAATAGAATACACAGGCTACAGTAATTTAAGAGCTCATTTTGTAATACACCAAACAAGATCAGACAGCAGGTCTAACAACTGCTATAATTTTTAGTAGAAATACTATAAATGATATTTCAAGATATCTACAATAACATTAATGTGATCTGATTTTATCTGTGAATTCTCTTGGTGTCAAAGTCACTGGTCTGCTAATACCACTGGGGGTTATTGCCTGTATTCACAACTGAAGGAGGTGCTCACATTTAGTTAGGGACAAACGAACACAGAGCTATATTATTTCACATCCAAGCTCAGAGACTCCTTAAAATCCAGGTGAAGGACCCCTGAAGTAGAGAGTGTCAGCCTGTGCAGTACTGGCAGCCCTGGGGCGGCATGCCAGGGTTCTTCGACCTTCCTACACAGAGTAGGCCTGCTTGGCTTTTGCTCTCTTTAAATGGACATGGAATACTGGTCAAAGGAACAAAAACAGATGCTCCTGGAGCCAGCCCTGATGGCCCAGCGGTTAAAGATCTGCACAGTCTGCTCTGGCAGCCCAGGTCCGGTTCCCGGTCATGGAACCACACCACTCGTCTGTCAGTAGCCATGCTACGGCGGTGGCTTACACAGACGAACCAGAAGAACTTACGACTATATACAACTATGTACTGGGGCTTTGGGGGAAAAAAGGAAGAAAAAGGAGGAAGATTGACAACAGATGTTAGCTTAGGATGAATCTTCCTCTTCAAAAAAAAAAAAAAAAAGAAAGAACAGATGCTCCTTCATCTTACCTGTAGTACTGTCACTTAGCCTGTCTTTGTTTTCCTGTATAGAACTGATCTCAGCCTGCTGGGACACAAAAATGACTTAAAAGAATATTCTTAAATGTAACATTCCACAAAAGAATCAAACAAATTTCCCTCCTTGAGTTTATACAGAACAGAGTCAGTGTTATCCTACTAGAAAATCTGAAGAAAAGAAGATGATATTTTAAAATATAAGCAAATTAAAGTGACAATTATTTACTAAAGTATAATTTCTAAAACATTAGAGGGTCCAGAGGGTATATTCTCAAAATATTTTTTGGACATTTCATTTAGTAAGTACAATACAAATATCATTTAAGATTATAATTGCTAATTTAGTGGGCTATGTCCTAAAACTTGAGATGGCAACTACTACTTTCATAATGAAGTCAAATAGAAATTTAATCTCTCTCGGTAATATACTGATTAAAATACATTAAAAGTACTTTTGAGCTTTATCATTTAATAAATTATGCTATTAATATTTCTAAGAGAAATGGTAGTAAATAAAACCTGTCAGGGAAGATAAAAGCAATTTTATAAGGGAATAAAAATTCTTATAATCTTGGATTGACAATTGATCCTCTAAAGATTTTCTCTAAACATTTGTCCCTGAACACCTGTCTGTTAATATATTGCAAAAGTCTTGTAACTTCAAAGCCAGACTCTTATTTCAAAACAAAATACAGTGACTTGCCAGAAATTACTAAGTTTCATCTAGATGAGCCACACACCATGATAAGAGAATTTTTCAGCAAAGGAACTTTTGTAAAGGCCCAAATGCTAAAAATAAAGTGGCTTATTTCTGGCAAGTGCTTATCTTTATGAAAAGCTTTCTTTTCACTTTGAAAAATATATATTTATTTTTATTTTTTCAACTATACTAAGGTATAATGCATCCATTTAGAGTTTATAGTTTGAGGAGTTTTGACAGATATGCACCCATGGAACCACCCAGATATACAACCATAATCAAGATAGAGAATATTTCTATTACCTATAACAGTTTCCCCATGCATCATCACAGCCACTCCCTGACCACCCCATTCCTAGGCAACCAATGCTCTCTTTTTTTGCATTTTCTAGAACTTCTGTAAATAGAATGTCATAGGGTATGAATTGTGTCTGGCTTCTTTCACTCAGCATGATGATTTTCAGATCCATCTATGACACTGCTTATACAGCACTTCCTTCTTTTTTAATGGCTGAGTAATATTCCATTATATGGATAGATCTCATTATCTTTATCTATTCACTGGTTGATAGACATTCGGCTTGTTTCCAGTTTGGGGATATTGTGAATAAAGCTGCTATAAACATTTCTGTATAAGATTTTTTGGGACATATATTTTAATTTCTCTTGGGTAAACACCTATGAGTGGATATCTAGATCATATGTTAGGGGGATATTTAACTTTTAAAGAAACTGTCAAACGGTTTTTCAAAGTAGTTGTACCATTTTATATTCCTAGCAACAGAATATGAGAGTTCTAGTTCTTTCACATCCTCACCAAAATTGGTATTTTCAATATTTTGAAACTTGAACCATTTTAAATGGTGTCACTTTTTATATTTTGGTGTTTTTTTTTTTTTTTAAAGAAATGCAAGTCTTTTTATAATCTATTTCTGAAAATCATAATTTCTGATAATATTCTTTGGAATGCATTGCCTCCTTTAAGCCATAATCATATTTGAAGATATTAGGGTACTAACTGTAAGAGCATAACTTCCTTGCCTTGCCTTGTGTAGGTATTCATCTTAAGAGTTCATTAATAAAGTCTAGTTAAAGTGATGGAAATGATAGGTTGATAGAATCTTTTTCAGATCAATGTGCATCCAAGTTAAAAGGAAATTTATCTTTAGTAATTCTTAGATGGAGGAAATAAATATACAATTATACCATTGGAATTTCATTTTAATAATTGTAAATTCTACTTTCTTCTCAAGTATAATTTCTTAGTGATTGTTAGGTAATCAGATATTGAATTGAAATATCCCTCCATTCCTTAAAATACTTTCCAACTGCAAATCTACAGAATCAGGTGGAATAAGACCTAATGGATTTTCTAAAATTTCTAAAACAAATACATATTACTTTTATGGGTCATGAAAAAGTTTAATTAAAAATATACAATTACTTCTCAGTAAAATATCAGAGAACAACAAAAATTTCTTTCATTTTGATTGGCATTATATCAACTTAATTTGGTAAGCAGACTGGTAATCAAATAAGTTCTTATCTTTGTCCCTTTTTTTAAATAAAGGAAATTAATTATTAGTTAATGAATGTAATTCATTCATCCTACTCTTTTTGTATGGAGTACATGCCAGGAAAAATAATCAAGGGTTGCTTCCTGATGAGAAGGTTGTGAACCAATCACTGAGACGTATATTCTGTTTTGCCCGTGCTGTAGCACTTAAATCAATTCTATTATGTATCATAAAATTCAATAGCAAAATTGAACTTGGATTGAAAAAGGAAATACCTTGAATGGTGCTTCTGCAAAAAATACTGATTCCTTTCCCGAAAGTGGTGTTGAAGTTATTGATCTTGGGGAAGACATATCACTCAACTAAAAAAACAAGATGAACACCACTGATGAAGAATGCTTCCTCAAAGTCTTTTCTTCTCCAGAGCCAAAGAATTAACCTATGTAACCAGTGCAAATAAATCTAATAGCAATTATCCTTAGTTTCATTTAATTCAAGGGTAACATATTTTCAATGTAATTCAGCTACCTTAAATACTTTCTGAAAGTTTGCAGAGTATAACTAAGTAACTTTGCTCCTCTCTTTACCAGAATTAATTTTAAAAATCTACAAAACTTCTTTTTTTTTTGTGAGGAAGATCAGCCCTGAGCTAACATCCATGCTAATCCTCCTCTTTTTTTTTTTTTTTTTTTTTTTGCTGAGGAAGACTGGCCCTGAGCTAACATTGGTACCAATCTTCCTCCACTTTATGTGGGACACCGCCACAGCATGGCCTGACAAGCGGTGTGTTGGTGCATGCCCAGGATCCGAACCCAGGCCGCGAGCAGTGGAGCATGCACACTTAACGACTACGCCACAGGGCCAGCCCAAAATCTACAAAACTTCTATTGCAGGTTGAGAATATTATTAATGAACATGCTAACATATTTAAAATTACTTATCAGATGAGATATTCCTGTTAACTATTTGAATATGGATTATTCTTTTTATGGCCTATGATTCTCTCAATAACAACCCAGTTTTTTTTTATTGCCATTTCATATCCAAGCTTCCTCCACTATGCAGTCATCACTGTAAGCTCAGACATGAAAGCTGCTTTTAATATTAGCCAACTTTAAATGTAATTAGAAAGGCAAATATATTTTAACAATGTTTTAAAAAGCCAAGTAAAATTCATTTTCAACTAACTGCCTCACCCGCTATCCATTCTCCCACCCTTTACTAGAGCTGTTAATATCAGAAACTAAAAATAGACTGAGCTTATTATCTTAAGGAAAAAGTTTCTGTCAAAAGATTTCGAGAAATTTCCTTCAGGCTTTTTAAAAAGACACTGTTCAACTCTCACAGGTTTGGTTTTTTTGGTGAGGAAGATTGGCCCTTAGCTAACATCTGTGCCAATCTTCCTCTATTTTGCATGTGGGTTGCTGCCACAGCATGGCTTGATGAGTGGTATAGGTCTGCGCCCAGGATCCAAACCTGCAAACCTGGGTTGCTGAAGTGAAGCACACGGAACTTAACCACTACACCACGGGGCCAGCCCCCAATTCTTCAGTTTTGAAATAAATAAGTATCAACATTATTTCCATACTAATAATCAAAATCCTTCATACTAGAATTTGTAATTTAAAACCACTGAAGAAAATTTTAAATGTGCATTTAAGGGTCAGTTCTAAAACATGTCCTTTTGGCCTAAACACAAAATGACAAAATTATGGCTTTCTTGATGTGTGTTTGTTCGTTGTTGGTTTGTTTGTTTTTACCTGGGTAGGACTGATAGGAGGTGGTGGAGCTTTGCGTTTTTTTGGAGTTCCACTTCTTTCTGAGCTTATTTTAGAGACTTGATCAGGCTGAAAGTTATCACAGTCCAAAGAATGGAGGTGGGTTAGTTAGGTTAGTAAAGTCGGAGCAAATAGCTTCATCAAACAATGAGAAAAACCTCAACAGTTCATGCATTTCTTACTTTATCAAGATCTGAAATCTGTTACCAACGTAAAAATAAGGAATATGCATGCTCCAAGTTTTCTTGCAGCAGCCCATGCTTTAATAGCAAGAAAATAAAAAACACAAGACAAAACCAGATTAAGCTGGTGCGGAGAACTGGGAAAGTAGAGATGAGGCGTCGTCTACCACAATTTAGAACCCAGAATACATTCATAGTCTAGCTTTCATCTCAATGCAAAGCAGTGGTCCTTTTCCCCATCTTGGGATGACTTGCATTCCTTTTCTTAAAGAACGTAAGTATGGGGGTAAGGGGGTAGCTCATCTCTGAAGGTTATGGACAAATAAGTAACACAGTTAGTACATAATAAATTCAGTATTGAGTATTTGCTGTTTATAATTTTTTCAAGAACTTTGATGTATAAATAAACAAATAAAACAGCCAAACATACATCTTGTTAATAAAGTAAAAAATAGTGACTCTATTTTTAGAAAAAACTCCAAAATAACAGGGCAAACCTCTCAATTTCTATCTGTGTAACATCAATGACATTTTAGAAGAGCCCCATTAAAATAAAAAGAAAAGCTAAATCTCTTATTTTCATTAAATATGTAATATTGCCATGGATGTAGGACAATAATCCATGTGACATTATAAGTATTTAAAATATTGTTATTCATTCTCAGAGTTTAAACCACAAACATTTTCACAGCAATAGGAAATATTAGTACATTTCAGAAAAAGATGAATATATAAGTAGCAAGTTTAAAGTTACATGCTTTGGAAATGGGGTAAAATATAAGAAAACATTTACCACCTTATAACAGTGAATCATTTATTTGAAAGATATTTCACTCCAGTATTTTCAACATAGTCTTTATCACTTTTCTAGTGGACCACAGAATGGTTTAATCAGAACATTTTCAAATTCCCACAAGCCAAGATGAAAAAAAATCACCTCCCCCAAAGATAAATACCTGCTTTGGTTTTGTTGGTGTCTTTAAATCTATTGAGGAAAAAGTGAAAAAAGAAAACTATAAGAACCATAATGACTCATATCCACTTTGGGTGGGGGGGGGATACACACACACACACACACACACACACACCATACACAATATTTAACACTTCATCTTTCTTCAAGAATATGTTTAAAAGAATAATAAAGTATATCATATTGCACAAATCCCTTTATCCTTTGGGGAAAATGGAGTGGATAAACTTAAAACAACACTGGCTATTTTCTTTCACATACCAGCATCCTGAGAGATTTTTGATAATAGAAGGCTTTGAATTCCTGCATTTTCTGAGAGTTTGGAATAATGTAAGGCATTGTGTCCAAGAGAGTCTACAAGGTTTAGGTCTGCACCCTTTTTAATTAAGGCTTCCACGATGTTAGAGCTGCCGATCTCACAAGCCAGCATGAGAGTGGTTCTAGAGAAAAAAGGAGACACCAAATTAGTACTAACAAAATGTGAAAAGTCTTTCCTGGGAAATCATTTCATTTGTCTTAAAAACAGGGAAAAGAAGATTAAGCACTGTTAAACCTGTACTACACTTAATCTCCTAGGGAATTCAAAACAGAATGCTATGAAGGTGAAATTATGTAGGTTTTTTTTCTTTAAACTTCAGATTAAATCAAAACATTAAACCACATTAGGTCAAATAACATAGACATAATCTTCTAAACATAATCTTCTGACTACGATGAAATTTAATATGGTTGGCACAAATCTTGTCCTTTCACCTCAAGCATTTTAAAGTACCTATACATTATTAAGACTATTTTAAAAACACAACCAATATGTTTACTTTAATTTTGCATGAAGTCATAGGAAATGGCCTATTCACTTTAGTATTTAATAATCTCATCACAGATTCAATGATGTTCCCAGAGGTCTAGGGAAAAAAATTTTAAGTCAAAACAGATTCTTGATTATCAAAAAAGGCAGAAAGTAAAAAAGTAAAGACGTTAAAACCACTTTAAAACGAATGATCCAAAATACATCTGTGATTATTTTGAAAGACTCTCAGAATGTGGGTGTCGCTGAAATCACATGATGTCTCATTCTGTGGTACCTTCCATTTTTGTCCCTGGAATTTACATCTGCTCCATGATCCAGCAGAAAGCGACAGACCTCACTGTGGCCATTTTGGACTGCAAGAAGCAGTGGTATATTCCCATCCTAGGAAACAAATTCAGATTAAGATTTTAACTCAGATGGCAAATGCCAGAGTCTCAAAGGTCCTTGTTCTTTCTACATTTATTCCTGAAATCGTCCTGCTGGTCTTATATTTGACTCACCATGATAGTCTGTGCCCCAATAGGGCTGCCATTACATCTTAGCACAGCTCGTCTTATGGAATTTCGCTGACTGCTAGCTTTTCCTCAGAAGCCTCAGCCTCTTGGGCTGCTTGTTCCCTCAGCTGGTGATGGTGTGAGAGAGAGTGGAACACCAAGTAGATAAAGGCTCAAGGCACGTATACCACATTTACTGAGGGATGGTTCTGGAGGAATGAAGGACTTGATTCACATGGCATCAGTAGGTCCCACTGCCCCCTAAGCAGCTTCTTCTGAGTGAACTACCTGTATCCTATCATGCCACTACTGTCTTCTCGGAAAGCACACCCTTTCATAATCTTATTAGGCATCAAAACATAACATAAATTAGAGTTTATTTGTCTATTACTGACACGTGACTAGACAAAGAGATTAATGGAAAGAATGATTTGCTTAATATGTTACAATATGACAACTGGCAACTCCTGTGGAAAAAAAGAAAATTAGATCCCCATCTCATACGCAAACTATGTAACGTGGATTAAGAATTAAAATGTTACAATATAAACCATATGAAAAAATACTAGAAGAATATATAGGTGACTATTTCCATAATCCTAGGGTGAAGGGGGCCTGGCTCAAATGATATAAACCACAAAGAGAAGCTTTCATTCTGCTCTTTCGTTGAACATACTCCACAAATAGGATTGATGGTAATTTTTAAGGTAGATGTATTCAAAAGGAAAAGGAAAAAAATAAGTTATTATTTTAACATGGAGATTTTTAAAAACACAATTGCTGCTTAAGAATTAAGTCTCCTCTTAGCATAGAATTTCAGACACATTTCTAAAAAATTATCTCTGTGAAGTTGTAACACTTTCTGGTTAAAAAGTACTGACATCCAGGGAGTGTAAATTTATTCACAGGTTCTATATGCTCACTTCACAATATCCCCATCGGGTCTAAGTGCATGCATATCAATTCCCATGTTACAGCGGGAAATTTAATCCTGTAACCAGGGGCAATAGGCATGTAAATTTAATCTCAAAATAGCCCAGCAAAGTTAAAACAGGCTAGAAGTGGTCTTCAAAGCTGGGAAACCCTAACCAGGAGTATCCAAGATGGTACATGGGGTACAGAATGAAAATAATAGAACTTCTATTTAGACTTATTTTTTATGTTTAAAACTCAAGAAATTGGGCTGGCCCCGTGGCATAGCGATTAAGTGCACGTGCTCCGCTGCTGGCGGCCCAGGTTCTGATCTCGGGCACGCACCGACACACTGCTTGTCAGGCCATGCTGTGGCAGCATCCCATATAAAGTGGAGGAAGATGGGCACAGATGTTAGCCCAGAGCCAGTCTTCCTCAGCAAAAAAGAGGAGGATTGGCACTGATGTTAGCTCAGGGCTGATCTTCCTCACAAAAATAAATAAATAAATAAATAAATAAATAAATAAATAAATAAATAAATAAATAAAAATAAACTATTTAAAAAAATCAAGAAATTAAGCCTTATTAATATTTATGTTGATAGTAGACCACATATCTATCCTTAGATACAAATATACATATATAGGAAGTGCATGCTGCAAAATGTTTTATTAATGATTTAGGGACCAATGACAAATACTCCTTAAGTCTATTTTGCAGAAAAGGATCTAGGTTGAAAAGGAGTAGAATTTTGCCACATACTTAGGTCTCTATAGTCTTAGCGACTCTCAGAAGTAGCCCACAGTGCTCTATAAACCAGTGTCCATCCCCATTTCTAGTGGCTGCTTGGTACTTACCAAATCCTTGAGGTTTATGGGGCTTTTGTGCTCACAAAGAACCTGCACAGCTTGAAGGCAGCCCTGCGCCGCTGCGGGGAGGAAAACACACCACCACAGCTTATCAGAAAGCTACTCTCACAACAGGGGCATCAAACACTTCTAGGAAGGAAAAGGTCATGTTCTACCCAGTTTGCATGCATGCACTCTAGCTGCATTGAAGAGAAATTGCGTCAGGAAGCTTAAGAAAGAGGAATTTTAAATTACTGTTTAATTTCAGAATTATCCAGATCTAAAACCAGCGACTGCCAGTTCCTTTAGGCAAACATTTGATTCAGCTTTTCGTAGAACTTAGCTTCTCCACAACCAGGGCCAAAAGCAATTCATAAATCTAATCATCCCAGAGTTCAGTGTCAACGTTTCGTCACTTGAAGCTGTGTGACAGATAGTAAAACAAAACGTCGATAAATAAAATTGATGTTCTTTATGATCCCAAATCGAAAAATCTGTACCACACATTACCTGAAATCTACAAATGCTTATGAATATCTCTTAAACAAGAACCTTAAATTAATTAAAACATAATAACCATGACAATTTTTACTGGTTGTTTGGTGGGCAACTGATGAATCCTAGACGTATTTCTTGGTAAAACTCTACACGCTTTGCAAACTGAGTAAAATGAGGATGTGTAAGAATGATGACAGAAAACAGCAGCAGGGGTAACACGGTAAGGTTAGTGGCTTGAATACGGAAAATGAAGTCAGTATTTCTTATAGCAGAAGAAGACAAATATAAGAATGAAAGTTACCTGCATAATGTAAAGCTGTTTTCCCAGAGCTGTCAATACTTTCAGCTGGGCATTTAGACTATAAGACAAAAATAAACAAATATATGTAATAAAATTCAGTTCATCTTTTTCCTGCAAGGTATGATACAACTTATTAGGAAAAGTGTAAACATGAATAAGCCCCAGTTACCACGCTCCGGGGGCCTACAGTCCCTTATGGGGAGGGAGACACATCTCCAAGTAATCATGACACAGGCAAACTGTCACCTTTTGCTGCTTCGACTGTCCCTCCTCTCCCTTACATCGTCACTACATTGCCACCATATCATCCCCATCAGCTAACAAATGTGCTCTAGGATTTCTCATTTCGATTCCACCTTGAATTCTCCCTTTTCACAAAACCAACTTTCTGTTAAGAACTGCCCACACACAGTCCATGCTTCCCCACCTCCCATTCATTCCTGAACCCATTGCAGTTGGGTGTCTGCCCTCAAGACTCCATGGAGATGGACTTAATCAAAGTCACCAAGCTTCATGTTTCCAAAGACAATGAATATTTTTGTCCTCCCCTTACCAACCTCTCATCTGTAACCCACTCCCCCTTTTCCACTACCCCATCCTCAGCTCCCAGAGCTCTGCCTGGCCCCTCCTATCCTGGTTTTCCTCCCACTGCTCTGGCCACTCCTCCTCATAAAACATAAAACCTTAGGGTTCCTCAGTGCTGTCTCTCTAAGCTCTCTTCCTCAGTAATCTCACCTACACCCCTAGCTTGAAATACCACCCAGAAGCTAATGACTCCCACATTTATATCTTAACAATAACAACAATAATATTGTGTAAGTATTAACTATGATGTGCCAGGCAGTGTTCAAAGAATTGTTTTAAGGCTCCTAACAACCCCAGTTAGATACTATTATTTAGCCCCACTGAAAATCAGAGATGAGAAAACTGAGGTACAACAAAGTTAATAATTTGCTCAGGTCACAGTAAGTGGCAGAGCCAGGATTTGAACCCTGACAGGCCGAGCTAGAGCCTGTGTTCTTATCTGTACACAACAGAGGTTATCTCTGAGCACCAGGCTTGACAACCCACTGCCTACTTCACATTTTCCGTTCTGATGTCTCACAAGCACCTCAGACATAGCACAGGCAGAACTGCTTCCCCTCCCCGACGCCCAGCCTGATCCTCCCTGACACTTCCCTGTCTCTGTCAACGGCACCACATCAATCTAGCCAATGAGCCAGAAACCACTGAGTCAGTCATCTTTGATTTCTTCTCCTCCTCCTCCTCCCACATCTAATTTACCACCATGTCCTAGCAATTCTGTCTCCAAACACAGCCCAGATCTACTCTCTTCTGTCTCTCCATTACCACGACCTAGTCTAAGCCACAATCTTCTCACCTAGACAGCTATGACAGCCTCCTGGTGCATCTCCACAGTTCTGCTTTTTCCCCCCTTTAATCAATTCTCTGTACAACTAGAGTGAGCTTTTAAGACTATGAATGTCACTGTTTACTTACAAGCTCTTCGCACTTCTACACTGTATGTAGATGAATTACAGGCTGCCCATCATGACGCATGAGGCCTGCACCCTATACCCTTCTCTCTCCTCCTCACTCTTTGCCTCAGGCCCACTCACTGCCTTTCTTTCCTCCCTGACTAGTGCCTTTCCCACCTTAGGCCTTTTGTACTTGCTGTTCTGTCTGCTTGGAATGTTTTCCCCTTGGCTGTTTGCATTGTTGAGTTCTCAGCTTAAATATCACCTCCTCCACGGACCTTCCCTGAACATCCACTCCTCCCTCCTCTCTCGCGGTACCCTGTTGGTTTCTTCTTAGTGTTGTGCAATTTGTAATGTGCATTTGTATACTTGTTTACCAGACTGCAAGCTCCACCAGGATAGGGGCTGCTCAGTTTGTAAGTATATACTCAATTCCTGATACACTGCACATGCCCAGGGAACATTTGCTAGAAGAAAGAGTGAGAGAAATAGCAGGCTGTCAGGGGAGGGAGAGAGTTCATTCGAATTTGAATTTGAAGGATCTCACAAGGCTCTGTGCTCACTGCCTTGAGGAGGCAGAACTTTGAGAAGTATCTCCTGCAGACAGATAGTAAGAGCAAAGGCCTAGAGAGGCCAGAGAGCAGAGAATATGCAGAGAGTCCAGCGGAGAGCAGGGCAGCAGATAACAGGGGTCATCACAGAGGGCACGGGTTGCCAAGACGAGAGGTGAAGAATTGATGAGAGAGAGGCAAGACCCAAGGAAAGCAACCCATTAGGAGGGCATCAAAGCCTCAGGTTTTACAACTATCCAGAAAGAAGAACAGCATTCAGACAATTTGCAAGTGAGGGTAGGCAAGAACAGGCAATGTTAGAGTGAAACGTCTGCCTGCCCTTCAGTGGTGAGAAGAATGGAGAGCAAGTTACGACTTACCATGCTTTGGCCTAATTTTAGAACAGCACAAGGAACTGTTTAAAGGCTTCAAAGATTCCAGAGGAAAAACAATCCATTTGCATAACCAGATATAAAATTACATTAGAGGCTAGAATATCTGGTCCTTGCCCGTGAGGATTTCCAGCTTGTCAAGTTCATTCTTCCTTAAAATCAGAGCCAGATGCAAAGTCTGCATAGCCAAGCCAGGATGGGAATGGAGATTTAAAACACAACTAAGTTAAAAAAATTGAGGTAAGACCAAGGGCGTGGAGGCAGGGCGCTTCGGCAGGTCAATGACTGTCAGTTATCCAGAGTGCCCAGTCCCAGAGGAGGCACATAAGGCAAGTTCTATTTTAACTGGTTTCAGGAAGAAGCCTCATAATAAAAATCATCATCATCATCACAGATGTTGATCTATTTTTCTTGAATTTTGCTTCAGACCTGTTAAGGTTAAGCATTCCTCGCATTGGCGGGAGCTTGCATCACGTAATGCAAGACAAGAAGCCGTGTGATCGACAGAGCAGGACAAGTTGAAGAATGTGACCCCATTTCTGCATTACAATTGCAAAGCCAAATGAAAGCAAGATGCCGGGTCGCAGCCAGTGCTCTGAAGGCTGAGACAACAGCTCAACAGAACAGACAGTACTCCAAACACATGTTTTATTGCTCTCTGCTGTTCCTGCAAATAGCCATCTTGCATTTTGACTGGCAACAGCTGGATGTTACCGTAGGGACTGCTATGGGGATTTCATTCAATATTCATCTTTAAAGACTAATGGAAGTTGTCGCTCTAAGCAATCATTATAAACTTCCTGGCAAGGTTATCAAACCTGGGCGTTGACTTAAAATTATAAAGAAGCATAAAACCAAGAACTTAAAAACTAACAACTAAAAGCTCATCAAGTTACATTCAAGGAAATAATGCTTGAAATTCTGCTTCTCAAGAAGAGTTGTGTTCTACTAATGATTGAAAGAATACCAGGATATTGGAGATCCTACATTGTAAGGATCTCCAACAGCATGGAAAAAATTTTTTAAAAACTATTTGAAGGGCCCAAGTCCTTCAGAAAAGAAAAAGAGCTGAAGAAAGGGGAGAAAAAGATTGGATCCCTGGAAGATACTCCAGATTCTGACTAGGATTCTCTTCCCTACCAGTGCAATTGCTATGGAAATAACCTTCTCCTTGGCTATCGTTTCAATAATGAAGCGCTTCATAGAAAAGCCAGGTTCTGAGACAGTGTTTAAAGGAGTGTGTGTGTGTGTATTTGTCCTTTCACAGATAAGGTTACTTTTAAATTTTAAAAGTGACACGTAATTTTAAGTTGTTGCCATTTTACCTGAAGGAGCTTCTTGATGCATTCATGGTGGCTGTTCTTGGCTGCGAGATGCAAAGCACTGTGTCCTAAATGGGTTTAAAAAAAAATTGGAAAAAGAGGCCACACATTTTAAATCTTTCTTATCTCTGTAATGAAGACAACTATGAGGAAATAAATTGTTCTCCAACAAAGACGGAATTGTTATTCTTGAGAGTAAGGCCTCAACTTCTTATCTGTAAATTCACTGTGACAAAAGTAGGGAGAACAGAGAGCATCCTGCCTACTGGATAACATTCAGGGTCCGCTCCACCTGCCGTCCTCTTGGGGTGCAATTAAGCTCCGGGCTAGAAGCTCACAGTGGACTCATGACATGCAGCTTGAAAGCTGTCAATATGGATGCCAAATGCCCTGTGTCCACAACAGTCACACCAGGCTACAACTACCACACGCCTAGGAGCCCAACAAGGCAGCCTGCAAGCCAGCAGAGAGAAAACACACCCAACACCCGCACACTTCAGTCCCCCCTCATGATCTCTCCTTCCTCTCTCCTCCAAAGGCACTCCAGCCCCGAATGGAGATTACCTGGAGTTCTCAGATAGTCCAAGTTCTTATGGAGAAGAAGGAAAAGAGTTATAAAAACGACAACACACTATTAAAGTAGCATTTCTTTACATTCCCTTCATAGAACACAACTCCAGACTCCAACGTGAGGCTCTCTAATGTTTCTGGGGTCAGATAACTTGAGGAAATCCTAATGCTATACCCAACTCCTCCCGCCTAATGGGCCTATAGAATTTCTGTGGGAGAGGGGCTGAGGGGCAGCCTTGGTATGGCTACCAGAGCAGCAGGCTCCCATCCTGGGGTCTTTACAAATTGCTCTTTGCTTAGCCTGGATTCTCTTCCTCAAAACCTGCCAGCTTACTCTCTCTCCTCCCCTGATGCTGCTGCTGAAATGCTGCCTTCTTTTTTTTAATTTTATTTATTTATTTTTTCTTCCCCCAAAGCCCCAGTAGATAGTTGTATGTCATAGCTGCACATCCTTCTAGTTGCTGTATGTGGGACACTGCCTCAGCATGGCCGGAGAAGTGGTGCGTTGGTGCACGCCCGGGATCCGAACCTGGGCCGCCAGCAGCGGAGCGCGCACACTTAACCGCTAAGCCACGGGGCCGGCCCTGAAATTCTGCCTTCTGCACAAGGCCTTTCCTGACCTCCCATTGAAAATTCCCATTCCCCCTCGACCCTTTTTATCCCTACTCCCTGCTTCATTCTTTGTTCTTCATAGCACAGAGCACCTTCCAACATACCCTTCCCACCTCTCCTTCTCTCTCTCTCTCCACACACACACACACACACACACACACACACACACTTACTTATGTAGTTAATTGTTCTTCTTTCCCCACCAAAGTATAAACTCGGTAAGGACAGGAATTTTTGTCTTATTCCCTGCTGTATCCCTAGTGTCCGCAACACTGCTGGCACACAGTACGCTCTCAGTATATACTTGTCCGTTTGAATTAGAGCATATGTTTATTACAAATGTTTGGGGAGGGTGTTTGGGGGAGGGAACCAAAGTTACCGTTGCCAGCCAACCCAATACACCTAGTAAACTCTTAAATCCTGTGTTTCCCAAAGTATTTAACCAAGATACCCCCAACGTAACACTTGTAAACAATCCATGCTTTGGAATATGCTTAAAGCTTGGTTTCTCAGCCTCAGCACTACTGACATTTTAAGCTGTGGGGGGTTGTGCTATGCACTGTAGGATGTTAAGCGGCATCTATGGGCTCTACCCAGTAGATGTCTAGTAGGGACAATCAGAAATGTCTCCAGACATTGCCAAATATCCCCTGAGGGGCAAAATCACCCCTGGTTGAGAACCACTGACTTAGAGGAACAATTTCTTTTATATGGTGGCCCAGTCTCCAAATACCATTTCTCTTTTCTGAATTAGTCTTCCCTCTGTAACACTGACCAGAAATCCAGTAAGTATTAGAGAATCAGATGACTAGGAAATACCGTATTTAAAAATTAGAGGATTTTAGGACTACAGTGAGCTGCACAAAAGCATGTGTGAGGCCAAAAGATCAGATTCTTTCTTTTCTGAGATCGGCTGCACTGAGAGATTTTAAGGCTATGCTCAGGGGGAGTTGTTTAGTGGTGCTGGAACACTGAGAGGCAGGAATCTCGCCACCCTCTCCCAAACAGATGAGGAAGATCAGGAAATGAGGAAAATGAGACTCGTGGAAGTAGGAAGACAAAGATCTTCTCTTTCCCTTCCTCCTTATCACATAAGAACCTTCCTTTCGGGATATATAATGTATAATAGTGTGAGTTCAGTTACATCACGCATGAAATAGGCGTTGGTGGGTTAGCCTGGCCCCCAACCATCACTTATACTAGTGTTTCCGAGGACAAGCACATTCTAAGTTTTAAACAAATGCCTTACTGATGAACTTTTGGAACCTATCCTGATTGCAAGTAGAAGACTGTTTATGTTGTGTATGCGATGCATTAACTTCTGTCTATGCCGTGGACCAAAGCTATTCTACATAAACAGTGCCCACTGGAAAAAGGCACAGTTCTCCAAAGACAAGATGGTAGGGAGATTTAAACAACTCATCATAAAATAAATAACAGACTTTCATTTCACTCCAAGGGTTCTAGTCATACCTGGAAGTAAGTACTGTGTTTCTAGAGAAACAAAATTCTTTTATTCCCTGGCTCTCTGATGTGTTTTCCTAATCAGGAGCACAAAAGTATTTTTAACTTAAAATAGTCTCAAAATCCAAATGATGCATCATTCCCTGCACAACATTACCCTGAAGTGAGATGTCTCTCACCACAACCATTAAAACACAATTCTCTTTCCAAATGCAAAATTTCCTGGAGAGAATATATCATAGTAGTGACAGAACGTCACTGTAACGAGACACTGCATAAGTCTGGTCCCTATTCCGCTGTGGATCTGTCTGGAATATCAGGAAGCAATTTCCCTACAGGCAAGGAACAGGGCAACCCTAAATTCAAGTGGATTCCAGCAGAATTCTGCCTGTAAGTAAAAAGACCAGTGCTATTTATAAGTCAAGAGTCGGGGCTAGTACAGGTGGGTTAAGAATCCTATTATTGAAAAAGAGACTAAGAAGTCTAAGCTAGTCTAGCGACAGAGCACTTTCCCCAAACTACCTCAGGCAATAACCATTTATATTTAAGATCACTGGAAAAAACAGAGAAGAATTAACTAATATAATAGAGGAATTATTGATGGGACTGAAAACATACTCTTCAAGTGCATGTGAAAAATTTTAAAACCAATGAAGTCATAGGATACAAAGATATGGCTAACAAATACCAAAAGGACAAAGTTTGAGAAATCATAGTTTCAGATCATAATACAAAAAACATTTAGAAAAACAAAGAGAATGAAATGATACTCAATTAGAGAAGAAGGTTTAAAATATTTTCTTAAAAACCAGAGTTTCAGAATGCTGAATATATTTAAACAATAGAAGTATTAATTTATTTGGCTCTTATTTACAATTTTAAATATATTTAAACAACATTATTCTTAGAAATCCTCTTTTTTTTTTTTTTTTTGCTGAGGAAGACTTGCTCTGAGCTAATATCTACTGCCAATCTTCCTCTTTTGTATGTAAGCTGCCACCACACCATGGCCAGTGACAGACTAGTGGTGTAGGTCTGCCCCCGGGAACTGAACCTGGGCCACCAAAGCAGAGTGTGCCAAACTTAACCACTAGGCCACTGGGGCTAGCCCAGCAATACTCAACTTTACATCAAATTTTTATCCCTGAAGCATAAGTCCATTCATCTTGTTATATTTCTAGGAGAGAGAAGATCAGAATATAAAAGATTTATTTATAATAATCATTCTTACTATTAAATAGTTATGAAATTCTCTCTTAGTCTCCCCAATACAGACTTGCATAGTGTTTTATATAGAATCAAAAGATTTTTTTACATGTGTACATGTATCATTTGAAACATTTTCATGGACAAGTTATGCTGATCATTGTATATGGTTGGCCCTCTGACCTCCCATACATATGAGTTAACAGCAAGTAAAGAACTACAAATCATACAATTGTTTTTGGTTTTCCTTTATTCGAAATTAAAATATGAAATACACTTATGGGCTATAATTTGCAGTTACATTTTAAATGACCCATTCTCTAAAGTACCTGAGTTTTAAGATGAATATCACCTTTTTGTCTTCACATGGTAGCAGATTTGAGGGGATTATGGGCATAATGGAATGGAAGGCCACCCAGAAATCAAAACAAAAGCTAACCAGCACCTGGAGACCCTAGAGAAGAGTAAGCGTTCTCAAGTTTCCCCATTCTGAGGACTCTGTGCTTTATGATATTTCCATACCTCACCTCCCACTCTCCTAAGTCTCTCTTCTATGAAAAGAAAAAAAGTTTTATTATGAAAGTCAAATGTGCAAAGGGCCTAGAGAAAATTTAAGATATGGAAGTGTAACAGAAACTGCACATCATCCTCCAATCTCTGTTTCTACATCTTTCTAAAGCAAAACCTTCTCTATTTTTAACTGGACAAATTGCTGCCCAGAATTTCCCAGCTTCCCATAAAGCCCAGTGTGGCCACATGAGATCTGTCCAATGAGATCTGACTGTGTGCCCCTTGTGGGCTATGCTCGCCCTTCCTGGGATGCAGACCCAGGGGGAGCCATCCCGGGCCATCAGGACCATCGTAACATCCTGGATGGTGGGGCAACAGGAGGATTCCAGGTCCCTCATGATGTGGAGCCAAGCTCCCATACCAGTCTGGGACTTTGAACTGAGAGAGAGAAAAATCTATCTTGGTTAAGCCATCTTGTCACATTGCGTCAAATGTATACACTTGCTAATACAGGCAGTCTGAAAGCTAATGCTTCAGAGAAGCGTTGATAACAAATAATCTTCTGTTAATGCTTCTGTTTAATCCTATCTCACAACTCCAGGGTGCTAAATGCAGTCATCCAAGGAGTCAACGTTACTATTTATCCAGGAGAAGTGTTTTCTTAGGAAATAGACAAATGCCAATTCTTACATCAGTGAAGAACAAGAGCAGACAAAGTAATGAAAGGGGCTGGACAAATATGTAGGTGCAGTTCAGAGATCGCGTGGTGAGCCTAGGAGCCGACTTTCCCAGCTGATTGCTAAGTGCCTGCGGCGCTGTTTGGTGAACAGGCAATTATGAAATGGAGGGAAAAAAAATTCCAAAACCAAAAACATAAGTCACGAGCTTCTGCTAGTCTTTGAGTTTTCTTTTTCTCATTTGTACAATGAGAGCAGTTGGCTTGGTGATTGTCAAATCTTTTTTTTTTTCCTTGAAAGACGTGAAAACTTTTCAAAAGCCTCATGTAAAAGAGCATAATGGTGATCTGGGTAAAGTAGCAATAATCATGATAATATAGGAACCAAATGCAGTGAGCACTCACTGTGTGCTGGGTACTGCTAATGTGCCCACACTGTCATCTCATCTACGCCTCGAAGGCCAGCTAAAATGATATGATTATTGATGGTGTATTGTAACTATACCCGAGGCCTTATCTCTGACAGTGCTTTGCTCATAAGATTGTAAAGCATCCATAAAAATTCTCTGGTCAGACTTCCAAGCATTTCAGGTGGAAGGATAATTGCTAAAAAATAGATGCTAAAAATGCCTTGCTTCTATAACTTAAAGCCTGTCACCAGTTTAAAAGGTAGGAAATTGTACCAGTTCGACTATCCTGTACTTTGTGGATAAAAGGAATGAAAAGTGTCAGTGTAATACATTTTGAAAGCAAGTTTTTTCAGAAACCCTACAGGGCAGTATGATTTATGGTAACAGATTTTTGGACCAGTTCTCAGAGGGTGTTGGGATTGAAGATGACTGTATCTCCGTAATAATGTGGTAATTCTTAAGGTAGGTTTATTGAAGAGACACCACCTGAAAGAGCTGAGCCATTTAATTTATCCCTTAACCACCATAAAAAGTGTTCTGGACTAATGATGCCTACCAAGGCATGGTGACTAATGTCCTTGTCCTTCCTCCGGATTCTGATATGCTTTCTTGAGACGGAGAGATAAGGGGTGGGTGATACAGCCAACAGGAAGGACACAGGCAAGGGCAATAAAAGCCATCACATTTATCTTGTTTGTTGTGACAGAAAAGAGTTTGAGAAGTGTTGTTCCAGATAACACAACAGACATCTCCAGGCAGCTTTTTCCTTCTCTTGTTCCTGTGTTCTCTTTGCATGTTTTCAAGAAATCAAGAGAAATCTGTGCCTCAGTCAGACCAAAGTAAAACAAAAAGCCCAAAGACCGAAGCATTGACCTCATTGCTAAAAATGTTAGGTGAGAGGGAAGTGACTGGCAGCTCTGAGATATTTTCGACTCATGGAATGTCTGCACAATGTTCTGGGGCCATAAAATTCTGTGGATTCCACCAATTTCAATCAGAGTTGAAAAAAATGGACTGTGGCAGTTCCCACTGACCGGCCCAGAGAAGCATCCAGGATGGGTGTGTAGTGTCCCCTCCAGTGTTGCTTCTTGGAGGGCCGTGGCATCTCAGCTGGCAAGGAACTGGGCACTGTGCTGGGATGTCCAGGTCCCATTGCTCTACACTTCAGCAGGCTCTTCAAAACTGAATTAGGGCTCCAGTAGTAAACACAAACTCTACCCACATGGTGTTATATGGCCACAAAAACTACACTGCTTAAGAGCTTTTAGTGTGGGAGATGATACTGGTGGAATATTTTTTTTTTTTTTCAAAAAAGCAGGATGTAGAATTTATTATATAATGCAATTTCACCTATGAAAAAATGTGCCAGGGAAAATCTAGAAGGAAATACAGCAAAATAGTAAAATTTTTTTTCTTGGTAGGAGTAAAAGCATTGGTTATCTTCTTTATAGTTTTCCGTATTTCCCAAATTTTCTACAATGAGCATGTATTAGAGAAACATATTTTTCCCTATAGTAAAATGATAGGGGAGAGAAGATGCTTGGTTATGATGGAAATAACTAGACTCCTGTCTAAGATCTGTTTCTTAACATCAAGTGCAGTGAAACAAAACTATATGACTCCAATTTATTCACTCTAAGCTAATTCTTTAGATTATGATTTTCTTAGAGAGGAAATTCTGTCCACTTAAGAGGACACACATCTCATCAAGGGTACTATAGCCAACTATACTGCTCTATGTGTATGTGGCATGACTTTAAAAGCAGTAACAATAAACTTTAAAAACAAACAAAATAACTGGGTCTTGGGATTAAAAATGACTTTAGTGCAACATAAATTAATATTTCTCTCAAGGTAGTCACTAAGGGAAACCATTCATTCTTCTACTGGTATTGCCATTTCTCAAAATATTTTTGGAGCTCTCTGTGGCACTGCTCAAGAAAATATTTCTGTTACTTTAATCATTCTTTATTTTTAACCAAAAATGGTTCTACCAGTTTGACGCCTCATTTACCTGACTTGACTTCAAGTAACTCTTGGCCTTTCCTAAAAAAACAAATATTCTCAAAGAAGAACGATTCCCAACCACTGAGAATATTTAAATTAAAAAAAAAAAAAGGTGCTACAGACTTTTTGAAAACAATTCTGAAGCACAAGTTTTCCAATGATATTTTGAGTAAGAACAGCATTCTTGCAATAAGTGATTGACGTCCCCCCCCCGCCCCACCGCGCCACCATGCCCCAAAATAACTACTCTGAGGAGGCCAGTGTTTTAGCGGGGAGGGAAAGGGACCGTTATGGATTAATGAAAAGCCTAGATAAAGACCACAGAGTTAGACTGATTTCATATTCTAGTAAAAACTAACAAAAGCCTGTTCCAAGGCAAAGATTTTCAGGTGCACTAGAGAAATGAAAAGCCATCAGTAGTTGCTTTGGTCCTTTGGTGTGGCTGGCAGGAGGAGAATCCGAGGCTGGAGATCCTAGGGGCTTCTTCCCATAGAACAATGCTCATAAAAGATGAAATTACACTACCTTTTCTCTCCATTTGCCTTGTTCATCATTTGTCAAGACTGGCTTTACATAAGAACCACCTGGGAGGGCCGCCTCGTGGCATAGTGGTTCGCGCTCTGCTGTGGCGGCCTGGGGTTGACGGGTTCAAATCCCGGGTGCGCACCAACGCACCGCTTGTCAAGTCATGTTGTGGCGGCGTCCCATATAAAGTGGAGGAAGATGGGCACGGATGTTAGCCCAGGGCCAGTCTTCCTCAGCAAAAAGAGGAGGATCGGCGACGGGCATTAGCTCAGAGCTAATCTTCCTCACGAAAAAAAGAAAAAAGAAAGAAGAACCACCTGGGAAGCTTTATAAAAACACTAGTTGACTGGCAACCTGCACACAATGGAATCTGAATCTCAGAGCATAGAGACTGAGTACATATATGTGTATGTGTATGTGTGTATGTGTATGTGTGTGTGTGTGTGTGTGTGTGTGTGTGTGTAGACTGTTTATTCTTTTTTCCCCTTCTTTCTCCCTTTTCCTTTCCCTTTTTCCTCCCTTCCAGTTCCCAGGTAATTTGGATACACTGAAACACTGTAAGGGGTGAGAACCATGGCAACTGGTCCAGATGAGGATCATGGCTTCTGTCTACAGAGCTCATCTCAGCTAGCTGACAAAGTGAGCTCCTAAACAACTCACTCCATTTACCACATCATGCCATTCATACAATTCATAAAAACAAAAATCAGGGAATACTGCCTGGTCCATACACACAATCTCAGAAAATAGTATTTTAAAAAAGGGGAATAAGAAGTGTATAGTCACCAGTTGACTAACCACATGTAAGATGAAAACATACTTCTAAAGGCACAAATGATGAAACCATGTCAGAGCCTAGTCATTGGAGGTGATGCTATGCTCTTCTTTTGGCTTATCTGTAGATTGTAAATTTTCCACAATGAATATGCATCACCTTTGTGACACCTACTCCTGTGCCGGCCTGTTGACTTAAGAAATGAAGACCACATACCGGCAGTATCTTGGGCTGTCACATCCACGCCATGTGTAACCATGACCCTGAGGCATTCCACGTGTCCTTTTGTAGCAGCAAGATGAAAACTGGAAAAGAGATAACACAACCTCCTTAAGATTTCCTCTTTAGAGTTCATCTCTGACATCTCTTTTTGCCTCTTCATGTACGCTGACTTTGTCTCATTTGAGCTCTACAACCACCCAGCGAGTAGGTGTTATTATCAACCTCATTTTAAAGATGAGGAAACTGAGGCTCAAAGCAGTCTGATAATCTGTTCATTGACACTTTTCATTAAGTAACAGAGCAGGAGCTAGATCTTAGGTCTTCCAACCTAAACAGCAGGCTTGAAAAAAATAAGATTCAACTACATTATTTGTCTCCTTAAGAAACAATAGTCAGAGTCCCTACTAGATTCAATTCCTAAATTATAAGTACTTCATCAACTTTTTCTGTTGTCTAGTGCTTTCACAAAGCCATTATTTTTAAGTAATATACTCTGTAAAGAGAAACTTGTCTAAGTCAAATAATGGTCAAGGTTCTTGGACAACATCAATGTCAAATCCATTGTTGTGCTGTAGCTGAATAACAATAGTTGTATGCAACTTTCGTTAAGTGGCTAATGTGTGCCAAGCATTTTACTACTCACTTTTATATATTATCTCTCTTCATTCTCATAACAGCCTTTTGAGGCGAGTCCTATTACTAGCACCATAGATGGCAGGTGTCTACTCAGTCAGGTGCAAACAGCATTAAACAAAACCCACAATTAGGCTCCAGAACTCAATGACACTTGGGAGTACAAACCATGCTCAGCATGTTTAGACTTGCCATTAAAAGAAGGCAAATCTAACATCCAAATACCACACCAATCATCCCTGCAGGTCGCAAGGGTGAAGGGCACTCCTACAGGCAGAATGAAGCACAATTCCACTGGGCGTTCAGGCCCAGAGGCTGAGAAGGCCAAAACCCTCAGGAAGGTCCCCACTGTGGAGGCCTTCCCTCTTCTCAGTCTCCTTACTATAGAGAGAGGTTAATGAACCTTCCCGTTCTCCTCCTGCCTCAGTTCTGTTTAGGGAGTTACCTTCTCAGGATACGTGCCGTGCAGCACCTTAGTGTCTGTACCTCTGAATTAATACCCAGGCAATATTTTTTTCATAGGACAGGACCTGTCACTGGGGCCCAGGGTCACACCCAACTAGCAAATCCAAGAATGAAACCAATCCAAACCCAAGTCAGCTTGACTCTACATTTCTGCTCTGGAGAACTAGGCTGAGTGAAGGTGGACAGATCAGCAAATGGGGATACTTCAGTTCTGGTTGCAAATTAGCCATATGTTAGTTATGTATCTTTGGGAAGTCAGTTTAACCTCTCTGATCCTAAATTTCCTCCACTGTAAAGCGTGGGGATTGAATTGGATGGTACCTGATGTTTCCTCCAGCTGTAACCTTCTATTAGTTTAGCTTACCTGGCTCTGATCACACTAACTATTTCTGCATTTGCGAGCAATTTATGTGTAATGTTTCTTTACAGTCAAAATCCACTTTGTAGGTGATTTTGCTTACAGTGAAACTTCGATCATATGGAATGACTTGGGAATGTGGTGACTTGTTTAAATGGAATTCCTGATTAAGTACAGCTTAACCAAAAGAACCTCCCTAAAAGGCAGTACAATAATACCTGTGTTTTCAGCACTGTTGGGGTAACTTAATTTTACAATAAGTTCACTTTTACACAGCGAATCGTTTACTTTCACCGATCTTGGTGGAAGGTTTCTAAAATTTCTCCAGCCTTAGTTACATAATTTAATTGCCCTTGAGGACATGAAATCACCACTAAGAGCCTCAATTATCAAACTCTACTTTCTAGGCCATTAATCTAAATGTCCCAGATTATTAAACCCTAATATTCATTAATATTTATCTTCTTTTCTTAATGTCTATGTGTTTGATTCTAAGCTGTTCACTCTGCTATCTCCTATGACCAGGAGAGAAGTCAGAACTATCTGGACAAGAGGGTAACCACATTCTCTGCTAAGTATAAGAGTACTAGGATGAGTGATTAGTACATACACACACGTACACACACACCCCCCATATGTGTGTAGATCTAACTTTTTTTAGATATATAACTTTTGACTGAAGTATAACGTATGTAAAGAAAACCACACATCATAACTCTACAGCCTGCTAAATTTTCACAAATGGAATATGCCCATTTTACTCTCATACTAATCAAGAAACAGAACATGGCCAGAGACCCCAAGGCCTTCCTCATGTCTCCTGCTAGCACCCCAGAAGCTCTCCCTGTGCCCCTTCTAGCTAGGAACCCCCCTCCCCATGTAATATTTATATTTTTTCTAGTCTGAGGCTTCTAATCCATAATGACTTATGGATTGTGTACTATATTTACAGGGGGTTCAAATTGCAGACACATGTGACAATGACACCACTTCTCTACATTGATAAATGTAGTCTGATGAATGTGATGTGCTATTCTATGGATGATTTGGGAATTGTAGGGCTTCTGGATCATTATTTGGAAGGTCAATACTGGTTATAAAGCAGAAGTGAGGTGTTAGGAAGTTGAGATCAATATCCAATTCTACAAAGAAACTTTCTTAGACATTGCTTTTTAAAATGAAATCCCTTATATCAACCTAAATCGACCCATCTTTGATGGCTGTGACACATTTTATTGAGGGATCCAGTAAATTAAGGTTTCACTGCATATGCTTTAATCAACCATGTGTGTGTGCACGCGCATGTGTGTGTGTACGTGAGAGAGATTTTGCTTTGCTCTGCCTCTCTCCTTAGAGTTTAGATTAGAATGTGACTTTTTCCTCTATTCTGTGAACTCTCCAATTATTCTCCTGCAGAATATTGTGTCCTGCTGAGAAAACAGGATAATGATAGTCTTTTAAAAATTCATAATTTTCTCCTCATATATTTTACCTAAAACTTCAGCAGTCACTGGTCTTATAGATAAAATGAACAAAGTACAAATATAATTAGAAATAGCTAATTATATAAGGATATCTGTACTTGTGATTTTTACACTGCATATTCTAATATCATATTTTTAGCTAGTAAAATCATTTTTAGTTGATGTGATTCAATTAAATATATCATTGTTTCAGGTGTTTCTCAAAGGAGACTCTCATTTCCAGGTGTTTGCTGTGTTCTGATGTCACATAGAAGCTGCTGCTCTACTTTCTAAGATACATGGGCATGAGAATAAGCAGAAAAGGGAAGAGTTGATCATTTTAGCCAGAAGTTTCTGATTCATTTTTCCAGACAGACAAGGAACTCCACTACGTATCATCATTCCTTCTCCCTGATAGGCATTTCCGGGAAATGGGAGCAAAGCCAAGAAACACGATGTGTAAGTCTGCTCACGGGGAATATTCACTAATGCCATGCACCCTCTGTTTGCCCCTCCAGATCTGCCCTCCACCTTTATCCCATGGGTCTGTGGCCCAGGAGGCAGACCTCTAATGGACTGTATCCAACGGGCTTCCTTGTCCTTTGGCTTCTGGTTGGGTTTGACCGATGGGAGACACTTACAAGAGAGAACAGGATGAGAGAAAAGAGTTCAGGGCATTATCCCCTCCACCCCCTCCCAGAACATGCGTTGGCAGTGGCTTCCTTCCTCTATGAAGTTCATAGCTCTGTGGGCCAGCTCTCCCAAAGCTACCACTGCAGCTCTCTGGATTTTGATAACTGCTCTCTCTCCTTGACACTTCAGGTCAGGAGTATTGATATATTCATACTGTTAGTATCCCAGGGCTACTTTCCCAACGTTGCTGGTGTAATCCAGTCACAAATTTATAAATAGTTCCTTTCTTAAACTCTCATCAGTTATCTTATTTGAGGGTGCTACCTGTTTCCTGCTGAATGATACCAGTGTTGGGTATTTTGTGTGTGATCATTCAACACCCAACAGGATAAACTGTTAGGTTCCTGTGGATATTATCTGACTAAATATTTAAAGGGGCAAATTTAGGGCCGGCCCTGTGGCTTAGCGGTTAAGTGCGCATGCTCCGCTACTGGCGGCCCAGGGTTTGGATCCCGGGCGCGCACCGAAGCACCGCTTCTCCGGCCATGCGGAGGCCGCATCCCACATACAGCAACTAGAAGGATATGCAGCTATGACATACAACTGTCTACTGGGGCTTTTGGGGGGTGGGGGGGGAAGGAGGAGGATTGGCAATAGATGTTAGCTCAGAGCCGGTCTCCCTCGGCAAAAAAAGAGGAGGATTAGCATGGATGTTAGCTCAGGGCTGATCTTCCTCACAAAAAAATAAATAAATAAATAAATAAAATAAAATAAATAAATAAAAGGGCAAATTCAGGCTTTAAAAAAAAAAGTTTCAACTCCACATGCAATTGAGTTGACTATTTAAGATACTTGGGCATTTTGGCTAAAATGCTTTGATGGGAGAATGTGACATATCACTTTAATTGTACAGAATACAATAAGTAACTTCAAAAAAGTTTTCTGATAATAGTCTTAGGCCAAAGCAGGAACCAGTTTAAAAGGTTCAAGAATACACCTCTCCAAGGATAAGAAAAACAATTGACTTAAATAAGAGCTAGCACTCAGTCTAGAATGCCCCATGATGCAATAAAGAAATGCTAAAATTCAGATTTTAAACTGTGGATTTGGTCTTGAAAGAATAACCAATACCCTATCCACAACACATTTGGGCACACACAGTTGTACATGCCACAACTGTGTGCTACAATTGCGAAAGCCTTTATAAGGTCTATGAGCATATCCTGCGGAATAACAAGGGTTCTTCAGTAATGAATTAGAAAAAAATGAAGGTTTAGTAAAATCTTCAGTACCATATAGTCTATATTCTCTTTCTCTCTCTATATATAATATATATACTATATATTATTGCATATATAGATACTATATATACTATTATGTATACTATATACTATTGTATACTACATTCTACTATAAAAAAAAATCTGCAGGAGCCAGCCCTGTTGGCCTAGTGGTTAAAGTTCAGCGCTCTCCCCACTTCAGTGGCCGGGGTTCGGTTCCCGGTCACGGAACCACACCACTCATCTGTCAGTTGCCATGCTATGCAGTGGCTCACAAAGAAGACCTAGAAAGGACTTACAACTACTATCTACAACTATGCACTGGAGGGCTTTGGGGAGGAAAAAAAAAAAGAGGAAGATTGGCAACAGATGTTAACTCAGGGCAAATCTTTCCCAGCAAAAAAAAAAAAAAAAAAAAGAAGGGGAGAGCATGGGGCACACTCATGCTTAAAAAAAAAAAACTTAAAAAAAAAAAAAATCTGCAGGCCAGATTTACAAAGAGAAAATATAAAATAAGAAGAATATGGGGCCAGTCTGGTGGTGTAGTGGTTAAGTTTGCACTCTCCGCTTCAGTGGCCTGAGGTTCGCAGGTTCGGATCCCAGGTGCGGACCTACGCACTGCTTATCATGCCATGCCGTGGTGGCATCTCATGTAAGGTAGAGGAAGATGGGCATGGATGTTAGCCCAGGGCCGCTCTTCCTCAGCAAAAGAAGGAGGATTGGCAATACACGTTAGCTCAGGGCTAATCTTCCTCACCAAAAGAAAAAAAGAAAAAATAACTATCAAGGCACAGTTATTTTGGTCTCTATTGATTATTCTTATTAACTCCTTAACATATCTATTATCTAATAATATATCATTGCCATAGAATTTTAGTCAAACAATCATTTTACTACCTTAGGCCATAGTATCTATAACCTGAGTTTGCTAAATCAATTACCACATAAAAGAAAACCAAAATGGTCAGTGTACTGACAGAGCTTTGTCTTGTTTTCACGAAGGGTGTGCAAATACAGAAGAAATGAGGCACAAATTCGACTACAAAATGACTCTGTCAGCAACTCCCTAAGAACCCACCTTCTTTTATATTACAGTAGCACTTGGATGTTCAATCTAGACATCATACATTTGAACAGCAACCAACTACCAACAAACAGACCTGTGTCATTTCATTAATTCTCCTCAGAGAGAATACTGCTGGGAGACAGAGCCCTGCCTTCTCTCTCTCTCACCCCCCAACCCCTGTGCCTAGAAGAAGCTCTTAACCAGGAGTAGTGTAAATGCCACTGTACAGAAGGACAAGGTGGGAAAATTACATTGTTATTTCTTTTGTGTGTTTAATTTGGATACCTAGTTATTTTGAGGTATTAACTTCAGGAAATCTGGTCCTTATTCCTAATATCTATGATTTTGAAAAATTAGGGCCAGCCCCGTGGCTTAGCGGTTAAGTGCGTGCGCTCCGCTACTGGCGGCCCGGGGTTCAGATCCTGGGCACGCACCGACACATCGCTTGTCCGGCCACGCTGAGGCCACGTCCCACATACAGCAACTAGAAGGATGTGCAACTATGACATACAACTATCTACTGGGGCTTTGGGGAAAAGAAAGAAAAAAAAAAAAAAAAGGAGGAGGATTGGCAATAGATGTTAGCTCAGAGCCAGTCTGCCTCAGCAAAAAGAGGAGGATTAGCATGGATGTTAGCTCAGGGCTGATCTTCCTCACAAAAAAAAAAAAAAAAAAGAAAGAAAGAAAAAGAAAAATTAAAACTTCCAACATTACAGCTTTATTAAAGCTTAGAGGAAGGACATACACATGTAATGAGATGAGAAAGTACAACAAGAAGTGTGATACTGGGGAGATAATACATGTAATCTTTAAGGGCTCAGACTAACTGGGTTTGAATCTGCACTTTCCCACTTAATAGTGTGTATCTCGGTTTCCACATCTGTAAAATAGGCTGTGAGGAATAAATGAGTTATATGCAAAAACACTTAGCAAAATGTGAAGCATGTAGTAAACACTCAAAAAATTGCCACCAATTATTACAGCCTCGCCAACACAAGGCAAGGCACAGAGTGGGGGACATGTTGCACATTTTCTCAATGTGCAGAAAAGACAGGCTAGCAGAAGTTAAATCAGAACCACCACTGCTTAAGAAATGAAGAAAGAGGAGGGAAAGAAGGAAGAGAGAAAGAAATGAAAGAAAAGAGAGAGGGAGAGCAGGAGAGAGGAGAGAGACAGGGAGTGACAATAAGAAAGCAATGTCTATTTCCATTGACTGGAAACTCAGGAACAAAGTTGTAGACAGTCACAGACAACAAAAACCCATCCAAGCCTTGTCTCAAGCTCACACTTGAGCTGCTAACATTCTGGCATCTTTCATGGAAGTGATAATGCCCAAAGCAGGGTCTGGCAGCAGCAAGTCATTAGTATTTAAGCCTCTGATGGTGAACAAGAGCAGAGCCAACTTTTAGTAAGATACTCAAGTGGAACGCCGGGTTTGGTTGGGTGGAAAAACATGATTAGGCAGTGACCGAACCTGGGTTTGCAGGTGACAGTGAGTAGGTTTCCTTTCTTATGCAGTGACTGAAAAGGTAGGCATCCTTAGTGGTGGCAGTCCAAGTGACTGATAGGTTGGGGGCCACTCCCTGTCCAGATGGCAAGGGGGTATCTGTGGGGTTACCTCAGGCTTAGGGAGCAGACAGTGCCCCGGATCAGCACACGACTAATTAAGAGCATGGTGGGTGCTCTCTAAAGGCCTGTGTCCTAGATAGCTGGTAGAAGAGCACACCTCTGGATAAAGAGTTTGCAGATTATGGGGAGGTGGGAGAAGGCCAACAGTAGATTGATTATCGCCCCCACCCTGCAAAACATAGACAGGATTCTTGACAATGTTAATTCTAGGGCACTGGAATAACCCCAGTATGGGATAGTTTTGACATTTGTATTGTATATTTTTACAACTGCTGCTATCGCAATAGCTAAATATATTCATTCACTCATATATTCACTATGATACTAGGGTGTTTATGTACCAGACACTGTTCCAAGCACTGAGAAACATGTGGCGAATGAAACAAAGTCCCTGCCCTCATGGATCTCGGCTTTTAGTAGGAAAACTAAACCAGTGGTTCTTAACTGGGGGTGATTTTGCCCCACCCAGGGGACATTTGGTAACGTCTGGAGATATTTTTGATTACTGATGGGGGCACGGGGGAGCAGAGTCTACTGACATCTAACGTGTAGAGGCCAGAGATGCTGCTAAACAGCCTACAATGCATGAGACAGCCCCCACAGCAACAATTATCTATCTAGTCCACAATGTTAACAGTGCCCAGGTTGAGAAACTCTGTGATTATCCATTAAAAACAAATGTATAATGCTGAAATATAATTCTATTCAAACAAATTAAACAAAGACTGAAGAAACAACATGAGATTTTAATCTTTTGATTGAGATATACTTCATATACCATAAAATTTACCATTTTAAAATGTACGATTCAGTTGTTTTAGTATATTCACAAAGTTGTACAACCAACATAACTAATTCCAGAACATTTTCATCGACCTAAAAAACTCCCTGTACCCATTAGCAGTCATTCGCTATTCCCACATTTCCCCAGCCCCAGGCAATCACTAATGTACTTTCTGTCTCTATGGATTTGCCCATTCTAGACATTTCATAAAGACGGAATCATACAATAGGTGGTCTTTTGTGTCTGGCTTCTTTCATTTGGAATGTTTTCAAGGTTCATCCATGTTGTAACATGGATCATTTCCTTAAAAATATTCCATTGTATGGATATATCAATTTTGTGTATCTATTCATTAGTTATAGACGTTTGGGCTGTTTCTACTTTCTGACTATGAATAACACTGCTAAAACATTCCTGTACAAGTGTTTGTATGGACACATGTTTTCAATTCCAGTGGGTATATACGAGGAGTGGAATTGCTGAGCTATATGGAAACCAGGTTGAACTCTTTGAGGAACTGCTAAACTATTTCCTAAAACTGCTGCACCATTTTTACATTCCCAGCAACAACGTATGAGGGTTCCAATTTCTCCACCTCCCAGCCCAGACTTGTTCTTGTCTGACAAATTTTAATTTAAGAGATGAGAATTTTAACTACAACCTAAAATTTCCAGAGGAGAAACACTTAAGTTGTTCTTAATGAATGCTTTGAGGTAGTTATTTCAGTTAACTATCAGTTGAAATTTCCCCCTAAAGGAATATAAAAGAGTGAATGCAAAACAAATTAGGAACATCGTTTGGCTTTTGTCTTTATCTAGGCATTTACTTCTAATTTAAAAATGTGGCCTTTCCTTTTAAAGACGAGAAATGTCATTTAAGAGTCTATACAGTAATATATTTTATGAGAGATTTTGTTGGTTTGTTTCTCTCTTCATTTGACAAGTCAGGAATTCAGTGGAAGAAGGAGGGATATAAAACCCTTTTATCCACTCTACTAACCCCATGCCCAGTGACTGGGACACTGGTCACTGCCTAGGCGTAGCAGGGCAGCTTCTCCAGATTCTAGGGTAGCTGAAGTGACAGCACTTCAATACTCTCCGTCTTGGCTACTCAAAGAGTGGTCTGTGGACCAACAGCCTGTTAGAAATGCAGGCTCTTAGTTCCCACCCCACATCTACTGAATCCAAAGCTGCATTTCACAAGTTTGCCAGCTGATCACGTGCACATTAACGTCTGAGAAGCACTGCTCTAAATGGGGGACAAGTTAAGAGCCTCACACCATCACTTTCACCAAGGCATCCATTGTTTCGACATTCTTTTGAAAACATAATCCCCTTAGGCTTAAAAACAATCTTCTGGGTCTGTTCCACAAAAAAGGAATCTACGCTGTTTTAAGTTTCATTATAATAGGGAATGTTTAGCTTTGCTCACAAAAGCTCAGCTGGGCCCTTCACCGAGATGTAACTAAAAGGCACAAACAGAGCGGCCTGAAGATTTACATAACACTACTTTGATCCCTTTGCTGCTTACTGATATTTGGAATGTCTCAGCTTTTGTCACTTGGAAAGTTGCCAAGATTTCTGTGCTTAAGAGTTTTGTGACGCCCCATCTCTCTCTCCCCCTCCCTGAGGGGGGAGACCTTCTCCCAAGAGAAGGTCAACTCACTGTGTCCCCAGTAGCCTCAGACAGCAGCTGGATGGCAGCCTGAAGGCGCAGGGGAAGAACCAGCAGAGTTGGAGAGTGTGACCTAGGAGGCCGGGGCACCACGGCTGGGTTTGCTGCCTTGTTGCTGTGTCATCCTGACTGAGGTACTTAAATTTAACTTCAGTTCCCTCTAAACCTCTAAACCACGTTTAAGGCAATTAAATAACAACATCATTAAAAATAATAGCAGCTTATCTATTGAACCACAACGCACTAGTCATGTTTAACTGTTACAGCCCCCAACAAGCCTAGGGGAGGGGTAACTATTATCATCCCCATTTTACAGAGGAGGAAACTGAGGCACAGAAGTTTAGTCAATTGCCCAAAGGCCCAGAACTAATAAGTGCTGGAGCCTGGATTCTAACCTGGGCATTCCGCCTGCAGAGTCGGCCCCTCACCACCATGCTGAGAATTGGCACTGTTTGTTAAAGCACTCTGCACACTGTGAAACGCTATATAATGTAACTTACTGGCTGTGCTGCTCTTTAAAGATTTTATTTATTCATTTTTTTCCCCCCAAAGCCCCAGCAGATAGTTGTATGTCATAGGTTCACATCCTTCTAGTTGCTGTACGTGGGACTCGGCCTCGCGTTGGACGGAGAAGTGGTGCCTTGGGGCGCGCCCGGGATCCGAACCCGGGCCGCCAGCATCAGAGCGCGCGCACTTAACCGCTAAGCCACGGAGCCGGCCTGTGCTGCTCTTTAAAAAACAAAATTTAAACTAAAAAAATGGAGGCGTTTGGCCAAAATGCAAACATGGGCTTCTCACTGGGGCAGATCAGGGCTGCCAGCGCTCTCAAACGGACAGGAATGTAATGTAAGTGCTGAAGCAAACAGAGTCTGTGACAGGGGTTTCATTTCCTACAAAACCACTCAGCAAGTTGTGCAAACCTTCCCGAAATAAATACCTCGGGACAAGGCTGGGATAACTTGTCAAGGCTCTTAACCCGAAGGGGATTTGAACTGTTGCTATTCAAAAGCCCAGGAGTGATGGCCTGGAAAGTTCCTTCTATCATTCAGAGTAATAACAAACACAATTCTTCTGGTTTCTGATTGCCAGCGGAGACATATATTTGGAGGAAATACAAACTCACAAGGCTACTTCTAGAAAATTTCAATTTTTTAGGCATATTCATTCACAGAAAATTTCACTCAAACCAAACTCTTTCTTGTCCCCTTCAATACGATACCCACTCTCGACACCAAGAGAGCTGGCAGAGTGAGGTCAAGGATGTAACAGCCTGGCTACCACGACCGAGTTTCCAATTCCTTCATTGCCTCTGCAACCGATTTTCATTGCCCAAATCAAGTAAACCACCAACTCGCACACAAAGAAATGATCACACACCAAACCCCTACCAGCACTAGCCATGCCCAGAATTCCTAGAGTCTTAGAAGCTTCTAGAAGGATAAACTGGACCAACATCCTCATTTCACAGATGAAGACACTGAGGCTCAGAGAGGTTAGGGAATGTTTAAAAGTTCAGGACTTGAATTCACTGCCCTGACTCGAAGAGCAGTTTCTCCGAAATATACTCCCATCTCCTTTCTTTCTTTTTAAAGCCCTTTATTTCTGAGAGGGGTCACTGTGGTCAGTGAGACTCAGAAATACTTCATGATAAACACCAGCTTTCCATAATCCCTTGAGACCTTCAGCATTTCCCAACCACCTAAAACCGCGTGTATATTTATTGCATTCCTTTTATAAGACATCTTTCTGGAGAGAAAAAAATATTAAATCAAATTTAAAAAAAGCAGGGAAATTAAGTATTTAGATTTAGGATTTAATTCAAAGTCCTACCCGTGCCTCATCAGGCTCTACATGAGGAGGTCCTAGCTTCCTCTTTGACCTCACTTTCTAGCCCTCTCCATTCACTTGGTACATCAAACACCTTCCCATCTCAGGGACTGTTGCCCTGTTGTTCCCTTCACCAGTAGAGCAGTTCCAGAAAAGTGCATGGCTTGGTCCCTCATCCCATTCAGGGATTTGTTCAAATGAAGATGTCTGCTCTGAGAGGCCTTCCTTTCCCAGGTTTATTCAAAGTGGCCCCTGGCCTCTTCATTTTCTTCAACGCACCTGAGGGTACATCAAAGAAGCATATGTTATTGTCTGTCTGTCCCATTAGACCGTACGTTCCATGAGGGCAGAGACTTTGTCTTGCCTATTGCAAAAGTCCTAGTACAGAGAAGTAATTTTTTTTTTTTTAGGTAAGGCAAATCTTTAGTTTTGAATTTGCTTCCAAAGTCTGAAATTTCTATTTTGAGTTTCCTTAAACCAAGGCACACCCATAAACTGGCATAACCATTATTCTCAGGTTGTAATGTAAGTTCTTAAGAGAGAAGCTGTGTCCTTTATGTTATGTTATTATAAGCTTGATTTTGCTTCCCAAAATCGTGTTGTACAGTGGTTCTTAAAGTGTGGTCCCTGGACCAGCAGCATCACCATCACCGGGGAACTTGTTAGAAATGCACATTCTTAGGATCCTGCCCAGACTTAGGGGTGGAACTCAGCAATCTGTTTTAATAAGCCCCCCAGGTGATTCTGATGCACGTTTAATTTTTAGGACCACCGACATAGTAGAAAGTAGTATGAACTAAAAGTTAGTATTTGGTTTCTATCTCAGCTTTGCCATCCTCAAGTATGGGAAAATAAAGTCACTCAAATTCACTGGCTTCAGTTTACTCATCTGGTCCACATGAAGCCTTTTTTAGCTTTAAAAGTCTATGATTCCAACCTGGCACTTATTTGCTGCAACATCTAAATTCTAATGAGGTCACTGAGCTCAAATGAGGCTTAGCCCACACCAAATATTTCAGTGGGACAACCCTAACAATAGGATTGAAAGATCTGGGATTCCCATTTCAGATTATAGTCTGAGGGTAAAGAAGGCAGCAATGTCTAATAGCCTCTAGTTATAAAAGTCTTGAAAAACTAAATTCTCCTCTGCCAGTGTGGATCAACCGTATTGGCCCAGAAAGAAATCCTCTGGCTTCAGCTACTGCAAAAAGCAGCGCCAAGAGAGACTCTGATCACTGCTTCCATTATGAAGTGACGTGGCAGAAAGTTTGAGAAATGGAAACACTGGTTGCTTTTCCTGCTAACTGTGTCAGATTGATATAACAAAAGGTGACTGGCATTAAAAAATAAATAAATAAAGCCTGTAAGAATAGGATTACTGTCCTTTAAATGCCCATGAGGTGCTAACAGAATCAACAGTGCTCCTTCTGGGGACAGAGATCTCCCGGGACAGGAGGGAGGAGACAGTGAGAGGAAAGATCACATTTAAGCCGAGCATCAGCTCTATTTCTTCAGGATTGTTTAGTTTCATAAATGCAGTCTGGAAATTGCACTTGGGGCATTATGAAATCTCCATTAGGGCAAATGATGTGTTTCTTATATTCATGATAGACCTCAGACTCTAGTATCTAGAGCCTAGAACGGGTGATTCATACTAATTCCAGAAGAGAGGCCACCCACTTTGGAAATTAATAAAAGCTTCATGAAAGAGAAGGCAAACGGGGCCTTGAAGGATACGGAAGGCTCTGTGGGGTGGGTGGTGGTGGCGGCATTTTGGAAGACATGAATTTCAGGGACCCGGTGAGGAAGCAGGAGTGTCTCTAAAGGACAGGCATGTGCTAAGTGATCCTATGTGCCTCAACCCTGGAACTGTCTGGTCACTGGCAGCATGAGAACGTCCTGCTCCAGGTGCCCTCTGTTGAGGGGTTGGACTAAGGGCAGGTCACTGCCTGTGTGGGCCAAGATCCACACCCATCTGCCCCTGCTCTGCTCTTTATCACAGCAAACTCCATTTCCCAGGCTCTCCTGACCTCTGCATGCAGGGGTAGGTCGAGCCAGTGGAGGGCTGGAGGGAGGGGCAGAGCCAAACTGCTTCAACCCTGAGCAACAATGACCCATTTGAGTGTCTAAAATCCTTCATTCTCAGCATACTAATCCAGCTTTGAAACCAGTTTTAAAATGAAAAATCCTGTGATCCCACCAATATTTTAGCAACGTAGTTCCTAATTTCCAAATCTATTCTCATCAATCTGTACCACTTCTGTGGTTACAAGTCTTCCTTCTAAAGCACCATTTTGCAACGAGATCTGTTCAGCTTTAATATATGACACTATTTCCCTTTAAAAACCTTGTGAATCACATTACTTTAATATAACTTACTTTAAGCCAAAATTTACCTTTCATTTTAATTTTATTTCATGCACAAGCATTATATACATACATATATGCACACGTGTATTTTAGAAAAAATTTCACCTGGGTTCCCTGGCCCTTCCTCAGCCCACCTGTAACCTATGGGCTTGGAAACCGGGGGCCTCACTGTAGAGTGTCTAGTGCAGTGGTTCTCAGGTTGGACTGACCATTCAAATCACCTGTGGTGCTTTACAAACCCCATGCCCAGACTGCACCCCACATCAATGAAATAAGAATTTCTGAGAGTGGCACCCAGCATTTTCTCCAAAGCTGCCCAGATGATTCTAATGGGGGTCAAGTTAACCACTGATCTAGTTAGTGTCAAGCGGAGTCCTGAACTTGAACTACTATGAGAAGCCCCTGAAGGGAGAGAAAAAATGGCCATGGTGTCACTGTTGGTCTTTTCAACTTGGGATGGCCTCTATTCATGCTGTTACCAATACCTACACTGTCCTCTTCCCCTGTACCCACCCAAATCCTCCTGATCCATTCTTCAAGGCCCACCTCACATCACACCTCAGGCAGGAGGCATTTCTTAGCTACCCCAGTGCTTCACCATCTTTCCTCATCTTAATCCCTTTAGAGTTAGTATTTTACAGCTTAGCACTTAATTATTCTCCAGTACTTTCGTTGGTCTTGTCTTCTCAGCTAGATGCTATACATCTTGTAAGCAAGAATCATATTTTCTCCTTCTTTTGTACGTACTTACAATAGAGTTTTGAACATTTTAGACTCAGGGAGAAACATAAACATTTGGGCATATTTGCAAGGTATGAACAGAGGTTGTATCACCTTCAAAAATCTATCCGACCAAAAGCAGAGTGGATATGCTATAGAGCAGTTATATCCTTCCGTTTATCTCTCTGTCAAATATCAACAGGTTTTAGGAAAGGTATAGGGCGATTTTGCCTGGAAAGTGATTTTGCAGGGAAGGAGACTGCAATTACACACAAAATACATAGCATAGTGGTTTTAGGTAAATTAATTTCGCAGCTGTATGTGAGAAGAACTGGAGACAGCTGACCGGGTGGTATGACCTGATTTGCAAGACTGAACTGCTGGTATGAAATATCTAATACATTTAGACTCTGAAAAAACAGAGACACAAAGTGTTAACAAGCCACCAGCCAGAGAAGCCCCTTAGCGTACTGATCTGCAGAGTTCAAGGACTACCTCCCCTATTTTATATTTAAGCTCCACAGAGTCATCTAAAAATACTTGTACAAGTTCTTGCTTTCAAAGCCAAAAAAATCAGGTTTCTGAAATGTGGGATACATATGTGTATGTATATATTAGGTCTATACACACATGCCTGGGTGGTATTTCTTCAAATACTACAGTCCCAGCAGTGATTTTATTTAGTCTGGTTGTTCCTAAGACAAACACACACAACTTTAATTAAATGCACATCCAAATGTAGGGGAAACCATCTTGAAACAATTAGACTGTTCTATGGTAAGAGGTTTTTGGGCATTGGCAGCCTCCCACTTCCTTACCTCCACGTGGAGAGAGAACAGATGGGCTGAGGGAAGCCAAGCCTGACTCCATAAACACAGCCTGCAGCTATAACTCTGCCCTGCTCTATTTTGTTCTCTTCTGACCCAAGACACCACCCTTCTTTTACTCTTTCTGAATGAATTCCAGTCATTCAATTGCTTTCACTTTTTTTTAACCCCTCTTTGATCAGTTTTAGAGACAGAAAAGTTTCAGGCAAGGTTTCTTATCTATCCTAAAGGAAATAGTCCAGGAAGAAACTGAAAAGTCTGAAGAATTACCAAACCACCCATCTGGTTATTGACCTTGGGTTATGGAGGCTTCTGGAGAATGTCTGCCGACATGGCTGCCTTTGCTGCCTCATTCTTGGGACTTTCTGGGTCATCTGGTTCTCTAGGTAGTAAAGGCTGAGTATTTAAATTGCTATGGAAGCTGCGAGAGCAGAAGTGTCACATCGTGACATTCACCAGGACGGTTCTTTTCCTCTTGAACCCCAAGTTAATTCACCAATTAATTTACCCATGAGATTTTTAACGGCAAAAAGAGAGTGAGTGTTTCTCCTTAAGAACCATGTTCAAAAGTCACTTCCACAAATACCAAGTGAATGCCTCTTCTGTGCCTGGAACAGTGGAAAAGACTAACACAACAACAATCATAGTATCCTTGTCCTCAGGGAGCTTACCCTGGTGTAAGAGATTCAAATCTTTCAGAAAACAAAGATCTTTCTTAAGCTGTAGAAACTTTTCTGTTGTTGTTCTTGTTTTCTGAATACAATAAAATACATCAAGTTCTAAATCAAGATTCCAGTATTTCAAAGAGAAGAAAAATCAAAAAAGCATTGAGAACATCTGGAAGGAAGGCATTCTGGACTGGACATAGAAGCTGGGCAAATATCTGGATGCTCTCACATGAGGGGAAGGCAGGGAGCAGATAGCCCCCCCCCACTAGAAGGCAAGCTAGAGGGAACACATAGCTAAGTAAGGGCGGGGCCCGTGGGAGGACGTTGAAAGCCACAATCAGGACTCCAGGCTGTCAAGCAATAAAAAACATTATGTGTTACTGAGCAAAATGACAAAATGGGTTATCACAAAGGCTGCCTAGAAAACAGGCCTCCAGCTTCATTTTGACATGGAGGTGTCTAAATCGAATGGTGAACCCTCGTGGGCAGGCAGAGAACGAGGCCACGCACTGCCAAGAACCTAACTTTCAAGTGGGTGACCCAGTCTTACCCTTTAAAGACAAATGCAAAACGTTCCTTACATGCCCACAAACACATGCTGGCCCTGCAAGCTCCATGCGGCTGGTAGAGCCAAGAGCTCAGCAGAGGGGACACACCACATTGGTCTGTCATGAATTCAGAACTGCTTCTAGGAAGTTACCAGTTCACTTGCTACCAAACCAAATGCATGTAGAAAGAACAAGAACAACGAAAAAGTCTCCATAACTTGAGAAAAATTTTCAAGTGTAAGGGAGACACATATACACTCAGGCAGGAATACAGAAATTAGATCAACCCAAATACAGAAGACCAGGTTTCCAAAGGTAAGGAGGCTGAAGCCGAAGGAACAAAACTGCTTGGGGCTCCCTGTTACAACAGAACCCTCGGCCTTGCGTTGTTACATGATGCCAAAGGGATAGGAGATGGTTTCCATTTCCACAGCCCCCCACCCATTCTGAATATTAAGACCATTAGATTTGAATGAAAATATGAAGCCAGAGAGATTTAATTCCGTGGTGCCTTTGATAATTAAATTCTTATAGATATCAGTTAATAACTTTAATCATCAAAAGGAATATTCCAAGCAGAAAAATTAAGTGTTAACAGATGATTACTTATGGAAAATCTTGCACTGAAAAAATCATTACCTCCTCTTTCTTTTTCTTATAGTTCCTCTAACTTTCTAGGTAACAGTCACCAAAGGAAAAAATGGTGGACTTGTAAGTGCAAAAGTAAAGATGTTAGAACTGGTTCCAGAGTTAATTCAGGGATTTCTGTATCATGTGAGCCTTAATTTTATCACCTGCAAAATGGGGGTGGTGATGTATAACTGCTGTGTGCATTTCTACCGTTAATAGAGAATAGAATAAAGTACTGATTCGTGCTATAAGAAGGATGAACCTTAAAAACATTATGCTAAGTGAAAGAAGCCAGAGACAAAGGGCCCCATACAGTATGATTCCCTTATATGAAATATTCAAAATAGGCAAATTCATAGGGACAGAAAGCAGATTAGTGGTGTCATTGCTTAATGGGTACAAGGTTTCCTTTTGGGGTGATGAAAAATTTCTGGAACTAGATGATGATGGTTGCATAACACTGTGAATGTACTTAATGTACTTTAAAACAGTTAAAATGATAAATTTTATGTTACGTATATTTTATCACAATTTCTTTTTTTTTTTTTGTGAGGAAGATCAGCCCCGAGCTAACATCCAATGCCAATCCTCCTCTTTTTTGCTAAGGAAGATTGGCCCTGGGCTAACATCTGCGCCCATCTTCCTCTACTTTATATGGGACGCTGCCACAGCATGGCTTGACAAGCAGTGCGTCAGTACACGCCCAGGATTCCAACCTGAGAACCCCCAGCCACCGAAGCAGAGCACGGCACACTTACCTGCTGCGCCACTGGGCTGGCCTCTACCACAATTTAAAAAAGAGAGAAAGAAGAGAATATAACATTCTGGTTGTCTACTCTATACATAATAAATGTCTCATTAACAAAAGGTGTATGGGCGGGCCCCGTGGCTTAGTGGTTAAGTGCGCGCGCTCCGCTGCTGGCGGCCCGGGGTTCGGATCCCAGTGCACACCGATGCACCGCTTCTCCAGCCATGCTGAGGCCGCGGCCCACATACAGCAACTAGAAGGATGTGCAGCTATGACATACAACTATCTACTGGGGCTTTGGGGGTTAAAAAAAAAAAGGAGGAGGATTGGCAACAGATGTTAGCTCAGAGCCGGTCTTCCTCAGCAAAAAGAGGAGGATTAGCATGGATGTTAGCTCAGGGCTGATTTTCCTCACAAAAAAAAAAAAAAAGAAGGTGTAAATTTATTAATGTGATCACAATTGTGGCTAAGCTGCTAATGTAAATTTCCCATCTTCTTTTTAGTGAGTACTGTCCTAGACAAAACTAACAGAAACAGTTATCTCCCCTTTCACTGGGATGGCTATAGAAGGCTGTCTTGTGCAGACACCTGCAAAGCTGGACTAGGAGGAGCAGGAGCCAAGAAAGCTGGCTCTATCAAGGAAATTACCATCTAGAGGGCAAGAGGGTTAAGAACTAAAAATTACATAAGGTTGAGTAAGGAACTGAGTCAACAAAATATTAGCCAACAACCAAAGCCCGCCTACATTGGGAGTACTGACTACCGAGTCAGAGTCCACCGGGATATGGCCCTGTGCCCCACACCTGAGAGACAGGCCTCTGCAAAGGTGGAAGGTCAAACCAAAACTGAGGGGGAGCCCAACGTGGGGCTTTGGCAGAGAGGACAAGCCCAGCTCCCAGAGGACTGGACTCTGATCCAAGTGAGAACGCTTCCCTCTTCCCTTTGTGTACCAACTAGCCTGGTCCCTAGACAGAGCTCAGCCCGTTAAGCTATCTTATGGCCTCCAAAACAATAGGGTTGGTGTCTATGCTGTGAGGTCCAATGGGTGCTAGGAAGAGGGTTTAATTGGCAAAATTTGCTAAAATGTGATGCCCAATCTTCTGAGATTTTGCCTTTTATTCTCACTACCTATCCTTCTATTTACAGTCAACCTAGTTTATAGATAATGATTCTCTCTGGTTGAAACTACATGGGACACTTGAAAAACTATTAATTCCTGGGCCTCTCCCTGGACCAAATGATTCAGAACATGGGGTGGGCATTGCATCAATACTTGTTTAAAATCACCCCAGGTGATTCTAATGCAGGAGCTGCCAGGATTGAGGACCACTCATCTAGGAGAAGAAGGGAAGGGAGCTGGCTTTATCAAGTGCCTACTGTGGACTGGGTACTATGTTAGCTCCTTACATATGGCATCTATAGCTATAGGTGTCCCTCCCATATCCTCCTGGACTTGTTCTGGCCATGAGCACTATGGCCCCTAGGAGCAGCACTCAACCTTGGAGGGACAGGAGATCAGGGATAGATACTCCAGTTTCCTAACCCCTTGGGTGGGATAACTCTGAGGTATACTTTAAACCTGGGGTAAGCAAACTACTTCAGTAAGGGGCCACACAGTTAACACGTTAGGCTTTGTGGGCCACAGAGTCTTTGTTTTGACTACTCGAATCTGCCTTTGCAGTGCAGAAGCAGCCATGGGCAATGCTAAATGAATGGATTTGGCTGCATTCCAATAAAATTTATTTACAAAGACAGCAGGGGGCCAGCCCCTTGGCGTGGTGGTTAAGTTCAGTGCCCTCCTGCTTCGGTGTCCCAGGTTCACAGGTTTGGATCCCGGGTGCAGACCTACACCACTCATCAGCCACACTGTGGCACCAACCCACATATAAAGTAGAGGAAGACTGGCACAGATGTTAGTTCAGGGCTAACCTTCCTCAAGCAGAAAATGAGGAAGATTGGCAACAGATGTTAGCTCAGGGCTAACCTTCCTCAGGGAAAAAAAAAAAAAAAAGACAGACAGCAGACCATAGTTGGCCAACCCCTGCTCTAAGTCTAAACAGATTCCCAGAGGTCCTCAGCAGGAATGGGTTCCAGTTGTCCATAGCAATAACCTGTCCACAACATGCAATATAGGCTTCATTCCCTTACTGTGCACTTCCTGGGATCACTGGCTATAGAAACTACTTGCACTCAAATCCTTGCCTCAGAGCCTGCTTCTGGGGCCACCCAACCAAGATCAGTATCTTGTTTTATACTCACAACCAGGCTAGTGGTTGAATACTATCATCTCCATTTTACAGTGAATAAATTAAGATTTAAAGACTAAACAACTCATAAATGATAGAGTCCAGATTAGAAGTCTATTTAGCTCCAAAGTCAATGATCTCTCTATAATACAACCAAAGTAAGGATAGTACAACAAATAAATACACACACACACACACACACACACACACTTAAATAGTATACGGTTTTAATTATGGTGGGCAAGAGTACCACATATGGCAAATCATAAAGCAAAATTCATACCATTCATGTAATTACTAATCTATGTTAAGGAAGGGCTTTTAAAAGAAATAATAATATAAATAGTAGGGTTTGAAGGTTATGAAAAAAATTGCTCTCTCTTTTATGCTGTATCTAATCAAGGAGAGAATTCATTTCCCACCTATCAATTGGCTGCAATCCTGGTGCTATTTCTTCTCTGATGAAATCTTTGGTTATACCTGGGAACAAATATAGCCATTCAACGTAAAGCCCAATGTATAATTTGGAACTTGAAGAGAAAGGAACTATGTAGATTAAAATATCCTCTTACATATTTTAACGTGCGGGTTGGGGAAACAGTAATTTCACAAAGTCCCCTAAAGGCACTTGTGAAGTTCCCCTATCGATCCTAAGGATTCCAGAGAACACTCTGAGAACCCAGAACTGGCACACTTAGAAACCAATCTTTTCAGCTTACGCGGTCTTGCCCTCGCTGTCGTGCTTGGTGGCACTGGCTCCCTTCTTGCCCAGCAGTGAGGCCACCTTCTCCGCGTCTCCATTCTCCACAGCCTGCAGCAGCCGGTCATCATTCTTGTTCCACTCATTGGTCTGTGGAGCAAAGGGGAGACGCAGAGCTAGTGAACAACAACAGTGGCCACAGCCATGCTGACCCGCAGGACCTCGGACCTCCCAGCTCCCCACTCTCCTGTTACTCAAATCACAACCTGCCCCCAAAGGTGCAACTTTCAAAATACCTTCCCCTTCACCATGGAGACACCCAAGAAGGCTGGTTTCCCAAAAGAAAACATCAACAGTTCAATGAAATAGTGGACGGTCACCAAACTCTGAAATAAAGTAACTTCTTTTAACTGAGGTTGGGAAGATGAAGCAACTTAACAAGACCTCGAGGCCAGTTTACACATTAGCTTATTTCCAGCTAAACACGACAGCTGGCTCCTCAGAACACTGGCCTTTGACCTAGCCCACAGCTCACCGGGCCCACAGGTTACAGAACCAAACCGGCCAACAGCTCAGGGTTTCCTGCGAGTTTACATAAACGCAATTCTTCATCTGCCTTTTTTTTTTCTTTTTTTTAAAGATTTTATTTATTTATTTATTTTCCCCCCAAAGCCCCAGTAGATAGTTGTATGTCATAGCTGCACATCCTTCTAGTTGCTGCATGTGGGACGTGGCCTCAGCATGGCCGGAGAAGTGGTGCGTCGGTGCACGCCCGGGATCCGAAGCCGGGCCGCCAGTAGCAGAGCGTGGGCACTTAACCGCTAAGCCACGGGGCTGGCCCCGTGTGTATTGATTTTTAAGTAGTTGTCAAAGCTACTGACTCAACAAAGTATCACCAGAAACAAAACTTCCTCCTGATTAAGCTATTAATATCCAACAGCTTTGAGGAAAGCCTTTACCACCACCAACCCCCAACCCCAACAGAAGAATTTTGCAAACCACAGTAACAGTAAAGCCTTCATGTGCACAAAAACTAGTTTTTACTCTTACAAAGAAAGAGAGGATCTCTATATAAGAGAAATGGACCTTGAGTATAAGACTAAGTGGTTGCAAATGTGAAATGGCAGCAGTGAGCCACTGAAGGTTTTGGAGCAGAGGAGTGAGAGAATAAAATCAGTGATTGAAGAAGAGTCATCAGGAGTTTTATGAGGCATATAGGACTAATGGAGGGAGAAGAGATCCTGGGGCACATCAAAGCCCCTGGGTCACTTTGCAGGCCCAGCCAGCTTGCCCACCAGACTCCCCCAGCTAAGCCTACTTTCTGACTCCTCCAGCTGTGGATACCACCACCCTGGTGGAGACTCCTCCTCCCTCCTCAAAATTTTCTACAGACAAGTCTTCAGGGCTCTCTGCTTCCTTGTGACCTCTGAAGATAAGAACCTCCGGGCATTTCTTTTTTTTTTGTGAGGAGATCAGCCCTGTGCTAACATCTGCCAATCCTCCCTTTTTTTTTTTTTCCGCTGAGGAAGACTGGCCCTGGGCTAACATCCGTGCCCATCTTCCTCCACTTTATATGGGACGCCGTCACAGCATGGCTTGCCAAGCGGTGCGTCGGTGCGTGCCCGGGAACCGAACTGGCGAACCCTGGGCCGCTGCAGCGGAGCGTGCGCACTTAACACTTGTGCCACCGGGCCGGCCCCGCCAGGCATTTCATATTAAGTCTTTGCCATAGAGCACAGGGAAGCACACAGAGGAGACACAAGAGATTTAAAAGCTAACAAGAGGGAATTTTACAGAACTCCAGTCTTCCATGGTCCCAGGAATGTGTTACCAATCTCTCTGCACTGATGGAACTGGGAAACCCAATAGAACTCTGCCTTCTCATAGAGCAACAGTGGACCCACCAGATGTCCCAGCACCCCTCCAACCCTAGCCTAGAGACAGGGCCTTTAGAGAAAGCCACAGGCCACGGAGAAGTAAAACAAGTGTACCCAGGGCTCAAGTAAGGAATCTGCTTCTCTGAGAGTCTCAGGACTGGACCAGTCCCATTTCTCAGGACTCCCTCCTCCCCTCTGGCCAACACTGAGAACAAGAACACAGGAAGGATGAAGTAGGTTTGAATGAAAATCAGAAGTTTGCCCTCTAGGCTGCATGAACTTGAAGTCCAGAACTCTAGATTGGCACTTACATGCTATGGACCCTAAGTCACCCAAAACCTCTCTGTGCCTCAGTTTCCCAAGGCTTTGTACCAGAAGACCACTGTGATTCCTCTAAAGCTCAAAAGGCTTAATCTATAAAATGCCCCAAACCAAACTTTGCTAGGGATTATTCTAGAACAGCACTGTCTGCGATAATGGAAATGTTCTGCGATAATGGAAATGTTCTATATCTGCACTGTCCAAAACTGTAGCCACTAGGCCAGTGCTTCTCCACCAGGGGGATTTTGCCCTCAGGGGATATCTGGCAATTTCTGCAGATATTTTTTGATTGTCATGACTGGGAAGTGCTACTGGCATCTAACAGTTGGAGGCCAGGGGTGCTGCTAAACATCCTACAATATAAAAGATAGCTCCCTCTCCCCAACAAAGAATTATCTGGCCCCAAATATCAATAACACATTAGCCACATATGACTACTGAGCACTGGATATGTGGCTAGTGCAACTGAGGAACTGAATTTTTAACTTTAATTTTAGACTTCAAGTGCCAGTGGCTGGTGGCTTGATCATATAGAGCAGTGCTGCTCTACGTGATGGCTCTCTAAATATTTTTAACAAAGGAAGAATGTCTCCCGGGCAACGCCATCCACACTTCTACAACAATCAATTTACTCACAAAGAGGACATTAGGTTTTATCTTTAATTACAAATCAGGTTTCCTATTGAAGGAATACAATAAATATACTGCCCCAGGCACAAGCATTTGTTAGCAGAATAGGAAGCTTTACTTAACAACAAAATGTAGCTAACACCAAAAAACAGACTGCAGCTTATTTCCCCCAGGCTGCATTTTCAAGCCAAAGCAAAGCGAAAAAACTTTACTGAAGTACATTTAGGACCAATGATTCCTACCTACATTATCCCGATGCTACATTATTAGTGTTGTCTTTTAAAATCCTTCCCTAACTTAAACTGATCAAATTAAAACTGGATTTGGAAGATCAGAAGGATATTAAATCTCAGAGGACATGATTGAAAGTACTTAAGCAAAGAAAGACCACATGAAAGGATTTTTCTTTTCAGTGCTGCTAAGGCACTCAACTCTTGCGTAGAGAAAAATCTGATTGCACAGGTGCCCTAAAATTAGTTACATGTGGATCTTTTGGGAGTTCATTTCTATAGGACATAACAAGAAAGATCCGCCCTCTCCTACTCTTCAGAAGACATGGTCAATGGCACATCCCCTGAGGTCTAAAATTCCCTTCTATCTAGAGTCTCTCCTCAGTGTAGGCCAGAAAGTACTTTTCTCTTAGAGCAGATGAGGCAAAGAGAACATGGCTATCAACACAAAAATATTTAATAAGTTGAATTTATTTAATTTACTTAATAAAGTAACTTCTTAATCCAAAACCTGTCCATGGAGATAGTCTCTATATCTTCTCCTATATAACTATTCCATCTAGTGCTATTCTATACCAAAAATTCTGAAACCGGGGCCAACTTGCTTCAACTACACTCAGTTAGTTGTCTGTTTGCAAAAGCAGTTAGATAATGCACTACTATAACACACCCTATAGATAATATCTCTGATGCTTGGGTCACCATGGTAACAGATGCTTAAGTTGTTTTTCAGGAACTGAGAGTAGACTCTTTGTCCAGTTCAGGCTGGTTAAGACCAGCAACTCATCAACTGGGCCTGCAGGAATGCCCGATAGGTGACCCTTTGATGTCAAGGGGCTGAAAACTCCACCCTCAGATCATGCTAATGCCACCCTTTTGTGAACATGTGTCCTAAGAAGAGCCACGAAGCTTGATTATGCTTGTGCAGATCATCAATTACTTCACTTCTCCTTACCTACAATCATCTATTCCCACACTTCAGACCACCATGCCCCTTTATCCCATAAATTTCTCTAAGTGCCATTTTCAGGGAGGCGGATTTGAAACTTGTTCTCCCGTCTCCTCGCTTGACTGCCTTGTGAATAAACCCTTTCCCTGCTGCAAACTCATTGTCTTGGTGATTGGCACAGTAGTGTGTTGGGCAAAATGAGCCTAGTTCAGTAACAATTCCATGGCCAATCACAAAATGAGACAAAATATGTATTTAATAAACACTGTTAATGTCAGTGCTCTTGGGAATCCAGAAGCAAATTCCTCTCCTCCATCTCCATTTCTCTGCTGAGTGGTACTAAACTGAAATCAAGCATCAAAAGGAATCTTAAAAAGTAATCTTGGTCAATCTACTGTCTAAAAGTAGGGTTGGTCAGATAAATAGGTTGTGATATAATAAAAAATATATATTTGGTCTTTGTCCCAGTTCCTAGCACTAGAGCTTCTAAAACCAATGGAATTTCCTGAGTGATAGGGGTGAGAGGAGCATCTTCTGTTATTCATAATAAGCCCCTTTCAACCTTACCTGAGTTTATGTTAATGAGATGACTGGTGTCTAAAAGCCACTAGAGAGCTTCAGGATGGGGGCTGGTTGCCAAAGGAGCCAACCAAGTAATTAGAGGGTTGGAACTTTCAGTCCCCCAGCCCCCACCTCCAGGGAATGAGTCAATGACCAATGGCCAATGATTTAATAAAGCAGCATTGCATAATGGAGCCTCCATAAAAAACCCTAAACCATGGGGTTCAGAGAGCTTCCAGGTCGGTGAACACATCAAGGTGCTGGGGAAGTGGTATGAGGAAGGCACGGAAGCTTTGCACACACGCACCCATACTTTGCCCAATGCATTTCTTCTGTTTGGCTGTTCTTGAATTGTATCTTTTGTAAAATATTGGTACTAGTAAGTAAAGTGCCTTCCTGATCTGTGAGCCATTCTAGCAAATTATTGAACCTGAGGAAGGTGTTGGGGGAACCCCCCGCCATTATAACTGGTCAGTCAGAATTACGGTTGGCCCTGGACTTGTGATTGGCATCTGAAGTAGGGGAAGTCTTGTGGGACTGAGCTCCTAACCTGTGGGGTCTCATGCTAACTCTGGGTTGTGTCAGAATTGTATTAAATTATTGGACGTCCAGTTGGCGTTGGGAGAGTTGGAAAATTGGTTGTTTGTATGAAAAAAAATCCCACACATTTTGTGTCAGAAGTGTTTTGTGTAAGCAGCATATTGTAGGAGAGGTGAAGTTTAAAATTTTGCCATAACATCCCAAAGTAATTCACTCATACTCTGGAATCAGGGAAAGCTTCTGGAGACCACCATCCACCACAACATCCTCTCACCACCTCCCGTGGAAATCCCCTCCTGGAATTGGCATTCCTTCCATAGGGCAGGCATAGTTCTGCCTCCACACTGGACCCCTAGTTCCATTGGAATGGTGTTTTCAACCTATTAGAGGGTTAATCCAACGTTTAAAAAAAATTAAATAGAAAAAAAAAAAAAAAGCATCAGATGCATCACATTTAATAAAGTTAAACGTTTTATAAAACTTTTGCTTATTATGTATGTGTGTCCCAGTGGTGATATAAAATATTTTTACTGGGGAATCACAATCAGAAACTTTGGATGCCACTGCTTTAGAATGCTCCGTCATCCCATCTGCCTACAGAAAGGCTTCCTTCTAAAGCCTAGCTCACGCCCTACAGGAGGCTCTTCAAAAGCCTTTCCTGGTGACCTCTCTCTGCTTCTCTCCTCCCTCGTGTCCCAGAGGGCCCGCCTACTCATCTCCACTGAAGCCCACAGTCTAGACTTGATGAAATATTGCATCCTGGCTTTTGTGTGCTCATTTTGCCTCCCTGTCTTCAGCTCCCTCAAGGAACTGACAACAGCCTTTATTTCTTATCCCTGTGGTGCCTAGCAATTGCTCAGTATCTGTTGCTGATTTTAGCAGGAGTTTCTTCCTCTCGATTAACCTAAATCTCTCCTGGCTTAGCAAACATTTGCTTTTTTCATTTCTAAAGCTCTTTCATTCTTTTGCAAACAACTATTTAATTATGTTTTAGATTTTTTTTTTTTAATTTTATAGACTCAATAAATCTAACTCCTTTAGCTTTTCTAAGGCCAATTTTCCAGGATTTTAATCATGGGTACACTTTCTCCAAATCTCTTCCCAACCAAGGAACCAAGTCTTATCAATTCATCAAGGTGAACCCACTGTCTCCCAGTCATGAAAATCACTGGGCTACTCGTATATTAAATATGCCGATTCCCAGGCCCCTGGAGCTTCAGATCCCGGTGATCTAGGGTGGGGTCCTGGATTCGCTCAGGTTCAACAAGTGCTCTCTGATTCTGACTGCAAGTTTGGGGAGAACCAGAACCTATGCTAAGGCTAACCAGAGAATTCACTTGAAAGGATTTTCTTCTTCCACGAGGCCTTGTTAAGGAAGCCGGTGGGAGAAGAGAAGACTTCTTCACTTTTTCCTTGTAGAACTAGGTATTTTGTCTCCCACAAAAGCTGAACACATATTAGGCTTTCCCTAGGAGTTGCATGTGCACCCTGTGTATAAGACATATATAAAAATGTTAACGAAAGCACAGCTCATAATAGGCAAAAATTACAAATAATCAAATATCCAATAACAGAAGTTGGATAAATAAATTACAATATAATCAAGCAACAAATTATCACACAGAAATGAAAATGAACAAACTACAACTACAAGCCACACCATGGATGGATAATAAAAACAGTTCTGGTGAAAGCAGCAAGACACAAGAGAACACAATAGTATGATTACATGTGTATAAAGGTGAAAACAGGAAAAATGGATCCGTATTGTTTAGGGATGCATATACAGATGGTAAAACTATAAAGCAAAGCCAGGACAACGTTACCATACAATTCAGGATAGTGGTTAGGGGTGAGGGTGTGGCATTTGATCAGGAAGGGACAGCTGGGAGCATTATAGGGTCTTGAGCTCTATTTCATGACCTGGTTAGTGGCTCTACAGAGGTTCACTGATTCAACACTACATTCTTGTTTTGTGCACCTTTCTCTATATGTGATTTCACACACACACACACACTCAGAGTTTAGAAAGAAGTTTTGTGGTTCACTTTCTGGTCAAATCAATACCGTACCACGTGCCTTTGGGTGGTTTGTATTCTCACTTGCTGTTTCTTCATCTGTGACATGAAGGCAGCCTGGTGCAGAAATCTGATTCTTAGGAGGCCTTATGAACCCCCTTGAGAATCTGATAAAGTTACGATCCTTCCTCAGAATAATGCACATACACACAAAATCTTGCATACAACGTCAGAGGGTTCTCCAGCTTAAACCCCAACCCCCAGCCCATACATAAACCCAAGCTAAGAACTGACGTAGAAAAAAGAGGCAGGCTTCAGAGTTTAGTGCCTTTGAGTTGAAATTCCAGCTCCACCATCCCCCATTTAGGTGGTCCTGAGCAGCTCATCAGTGTCTCTGAGTCTCCATTTCCTTATCTGTAAAAGGGAGGGGAAATCCTACCTACTTACAAATTATTCCTGAGAATTAAATGTAATGTACATGAAGGGCCTGGCACATATTAGGCACTGAAAAAAGGTGATTATTATTATTATTATTGAATTAGATGATCTGCACTCTTCCCTCGTGATTCACGCTCTATGCATCTTTTAATATTTATAATTTAGGACCTCTAGTCCATTACCCTTTCAGAGGTAGATAACGCCCTAATGCAAATTTTCTACTATGCTCCTTGAAAATCACATTTTAGGGGCCGGCCCGGTGGTAAAGCAGTTAAGTGTGCACGCTCCGCTTTGGCGGCCCAGGGTTCACAGGTTCGGATCCCAGGCACGCACTGATGCACCGCTTGTCAAGCCATGCTATGGCGGCGTCCCATATAAAGTAGAGGAAGATGGGCATGAATGTTAGCCCAGGGCCAATCTTCCCCAGCCAAAAAGAGAAGGATTGGCATTGGATGTTAGCTCAGGGCTAGTCTTCCTCACACACACACACACACAAATCACATTTTAAAGGGCTCTAGAGAAAACCTTCACAGACATGAAATTAACTATTTTATTGAATACAGCTCACTTTTCCAGGAGACTGTTTAAACAGACGCTATTTCAACAGAGCACATTAGGCCACATTTGCAAGTTCAGGAAGCCATATGTTATGCTCCGGAGACATGTGTAATGTGTCAGCTATGAAAAGCAGCATGCGGGAAAGGCAGACCTTACCTTCAATGTGGGCTCCAAACCGTCCTGCTAATACATCACAAGTGAGATTTTCAATGGCTGGCCTGTAAGTTTCGTATTCATCAAATCATTTCCAAATGACACCTACTTGCTTAAGAGTTTCCCCCTGAAGCTTGGTCTTTTGAAAGCCCTGCCTGCCTCCATCAAGGGTAGCAGACACCATGTCAACTGTGTGATGAACGTCGGGGCTTTGGCAACTGGCAATGTCCGCCCTCGGCCAGACATAGCATCACCTTCTTTTATTTTGGTTTAATCACCGGGAACTGAAAAACCAGTGGAAACTCAGTGGTCACAGACATCTGGCTAGTGGGCAGGTTTGAATTTTGGAATATATCAACCCAACCAAAATAATCTAGTGGCACAGAGCAATCTAGGAAGAGAAAGAGTTTCTCTGACTTGCTTTAGGAAAGATGCTAAAACTCTAACCACCACAAATCAGCATAGCTCCTGTTGTATGGATCTGCTGGAGCAGCCATCTGAAAGTCTATTTGAGAGATTATTTTTGGAAATGCTGCATTTCTCCCTCTAGTTTATGGGAGCAGACTATTTTGCCAATATAATTAGTAAGGCTAAGATGAAAGTTAGACAAAGTAGACAGTGTTTTCACTGGGAAGGTTTCAGATTTAAACCATCCAGAAAAAAGAGCACACACCTCATATTTTAAGACAGAGGACAAGAAACAGGCAAGCTTCTGGACCAGATGATATTTTTCCCCTGTTGACTATACCAGACAGTACTTATTAGATATCTATCTACTAGATACAAAGTAATATAGAAAATTCCACAGATGTTACATTCATTCATTGGTTCGTTCATTCATTCAACAAATATTTACTTAGTATTTTATACAGCAGCATTCATTCAGTCAACAAATATTTACTTAGTAACTTTTATATAGCCAGCATAGTCTACTGAATTTTCTACATAATTGTGGAGAAAAAATACAGCAATATGAGAAATATGCCAACAATACAAAACAGGATATTAGAGTGGTAAATTGAGCAAAATAATGAATTGAATATAAGGCAGGGACAACTTTCAGCTAGGCATTCAGAGAAGGTTTTTTGACTAGATGATGAACTAGACCTTGCAATGAGTAACATTTCGATTATTGGAGAGAAGGCGAGACACAACGACTGACAAATGCAAGATGTAAATAGGGAGTTGATCCAAGTGAGGCCTTACAAGACTGTCCTCCTTAGTGTCCATGGAAAACCCAGAAAATTACCAATACATCATGACATAAACATTTGACAAGTCTCCCAGTTTTAACAAGCCCAGCAGTTTCGTAAAGAGGTCTCCATTTAATGTTAGTTACTTTAGACTAATATGTGATAAGTTCATCTAAAATGAGTTTCCTTTCTCCCTACATTTTTATTTTTTCATTTTTTTAATAGTTTTTCCATTTAATAATTTTTATTTATTTATTTATTTTTCCCCCAAAGCCCCAGTAGATAGTTGTATGTCATAGTTGCATATCCTTCTAGTTGCTGTATGTGGACGCGGCCTCAGCATGGCAGGACAAGTGGTGCGTCGGTGCACGCCTGGGATCCGAACCCGGGCTGCCAGCAGCAGAGCGCGTGCACTTAACCACTAAGCCATGGGGCCAGCCCTCTCCCTACATTTTTATTTCAGATTATTCACACACGCAGGGTACAGTGTCTCTGCTATTCACCCTGAAATCCATCACCTTCCCTTTAATGGACTGAGTCGTGATTCCTGAGGTCTTTTCCATATAAATGCAGAATTCTGCATTATGGACATAATATGGAATTATAAAGACCTCCATCCAGAAACAAGCTGGTCACTCCGTCCCACTCACTTCACCAAGCTACTCCACTCATTGCCCCCCACGACCCCAGCCACCCGAACCAGTTTACTTCCCCCAGTTTGGCTCTCCCATGCTTCTCTTCCACAGCTTTTGGCACAAGTGTAATTAGATAGTATTTCTAAAGTATCTTTAAAGGTCTGTCAACCTCCCACTGGACTTAGAGTTCCAGGGCACGGCCAATGGCCAGCATCTGTCTTGTTCACCACTAAACCCCTGGCCCCTCGCCCACTGCCTGCCAGATGGTAAGGGCTCAATTCAGGGCTGTTCATTGAACAGCTTTGTTTTTCTTCCTTCTATCTTGGGAGCCACTACTGATTAACCTCTTCTCCACTGATACTTTTGTCTCAGTCTACAAATGTACTTAGTCTCCATAATCCTACCAAATTCTCCCTTGACTCTGTTGACCAATGTTAAAACATTAAATTTAAAAACCATGTCACATGAGGTAAAAGCAGTCTCAGTTTTCTCAGGGAGAAAAATGGTTCCATCCAACTCAGTTGGGTTCAAGCACTCATTTATTTAGTATCTATATATCAGGTACTGTGCAAAGTCCTAGGGATAAAAAGATGGATATGAAATAATCTTGGCCCTTAAGGAGTTCACGGACTTCTAAGGATAGAAACACACAATAACCACTTACATTATTTTTTGTCGTGCTAGGCCAGTGCTGTGAACTAAATCCTATCAAAGCCCAGAGTTCAACTTAAAGGAAAAGGAAGGAACTTTTTAGGATGAGCAAGATTTAAGTGTGTTTATAGACTGAGGCAAGCAAAGGAGTCAGTGGAGAAAGATGGAATGAAAAATATAAGGGGCGGGGGGTGGAACTGAGGATTCGACCCAGGCGGAAGGCTGATCTTTGTAAATTAGAGTCGTGTTCTGCCTCTGAGATAGTAAAGAGGGAGAGGTGGGTGAGCAGAGATCTGGTGGTAGAGAGGAAGTCAGTTTGTGTTTTATAGCTTCTGTTTTCTTAGGGAAGCAGGAGGCAAAGTACGCAAGGTCAGTGGTGGGCTACGAAGCTTGAAAAATGTTCCCAATAGCTAATGCTCCCAATAGCTCCTGGGGGAAATGAGAAAGGAAACCCACTTAAAATGAATAAAGGGGTTTTCAAGCAGCCCTGAAGGTCCAGCTGAGAGTAGGAATTATAACTCCATAAAGAAACCATTTGGTAGTGTCGTGTGATTTTTCAGTGGAAGCACTGCACAGGACAAAAGAGCAAGGGGTGGTTAGCTTGATCCATGACTGGAGACTGGAAAGAAAGGTAAAGCAGAGATTTCAGGGTCAAGAGGATGGGAAGTGCCAGTGAGTGGGTATTTAAAATGATTGTGGGATCAGGGATGGATAAGGATAAGGTCTAGGGCATAGTCCTATAGGTCAGAGGCAGGTTTGGATGGATCATTTATATGAATGTTAGAGTTCCCAGGATGATGGCAGAAAGGAAAAATGGGAGTTGGGAGCCAAAATCCTGAAGAAATATCAAGAAGCAACCTACAGGTACCAAAAAGATAGTGAAGAAAGTGAGATGAGAGTCACCCCGCATAATCATTTTAATTATTTTATTTTTTTCCCCCCAAAGCCCCAGTGGATAGTTGTGTGTCGTAGCTGCACATCCTTCTAGTTGCTGCACGTGGGACTCGGCCTCAGGATGAACGGAGAAGTGGTGCCTCGATGCGCACCCGGGATCCGAACCCGGGCCACCAGCATCGCAGTGCGCGCACTTAACCACCAAGCCACAGGGCCGGCCCAACCCCGCATAATCAAAGAACAGCGATTGTTAACTGAGAAAGGGGTGATGAGGTTGCAGAGCAAGTGGGTCAAGCTTTCCTCTGAAGAAATGGCTTCTTGTGCTTTACTGAGCTTCTACTATTTGCTAGTCCCTTCTGGGTGCCCTAAAGAATTGATTTCATTTAAGTCACCATAACAACCTGTACTGGGTTGAATACTGTCCCCACAAAATTCATGTCTTCCCTGAACTTCAGAATGTGACCTTATTTTATAATAGGGTCTTTGCACATGTAATCCAGTTAAGATGAAGTTATACTAGATTAGGGTGAGCCCCAAGTCCAATGACTGGTGTCCTTATAAGGAGAGAGAGATGAAGACACTGAAGAGACAGAGAAGAAGGCCATGTGATGACAGAGGCAGAGATTGGAGCTATGCTCCCATTAACCAAGGAACGCCAAGGATTACTGGCAATCACCAGAAACTGGGAGATGCAAGCAAGGATTCTTCCCTAGAGCCTTTGGAGGGAATATGGCCTTGCCGACACTTTGATTTTGGACTTCTGGCCTTCAAATCTGTGAGAGAATACATTTCTCACAGAATACATTTCTCACAGTTATTTTAAGCCACTCAGTTTGTAGTAATTTGTTACGGCAGCCCTAGGAAATTAATACACCACCCTATGAGTTGGTATTATCCTCATTTAACTGATGAGGAAACTGAGGCTCAGAAAATATAAGTATCTTGCCCAAAGTTATAAAGCCTGATAGTGGAAGAGTCAAGATTCAAACCCTAGACCTTCAGTGCCCTTTCCACTGCCCAGTCCTGCCTCCCACATATGCCCATCACACTGAGAAGACCAGGCAGAACACAGATCACAGTGTGATGGGCCATGTGAGGCAGAGGGAGAGACCTCAGTCTGGTGGTATTGAGATTGGAAACTCCAAGCCCTAAGTCCCTTTTAAAGATTTTATTTATTTATTTATTTTTCCCCCAAAGCCCCAGTAGATAGTTGTATGTCATAGCTGCACATCCTTCTAGTTGCTGTATGTGGGATGCGGCCTCAGCACGGCTGGAGAAGCGGTGCATCGGTGCGCGCCCGGGATCCGAACCCGGGCTGCCAGCAGCAGAGCGCATGCGCTTAACCGCTAAGCCACGGGGCCGGCCCTCTAAGTCCCTTTTAAATGCAGGAACCACACCTAAAGCAAACTCAATATTGTGTATGAAATTTGTAGTTATACAAAAGCATTTAAAGCATGATTATTTTACAAGCACGTTCACAGTAAGGCCTCTTTGAATAGTAAGCTTATATATACATATATATAAATGGGATGTGATTTACTCAAAGAAATATTCATTGCTTAAAAGGAGGTATATGTGTAAGAGTAAATATCTTAAGGCCTGAGCAAGGCTTTCCTTGCAAACAGAGAGATACTTGGAGACATGTCTGGCTATAATCCAAGCACACACTAAAAGTATTTTTGGCACGTATTTGAGCGTAATAAGCAGCCACAACCCCTGAGCTTTGCTCTTTACCCAAGTGGCACAATAGAGATTTCACATCAAGTATCCAGACAAAATGATTTCATCCACAAGGTCTTAAGTCAAATGCTTAAGTGCACTTTAAGTGTCTAAATGGTCAGAGTAGAGGATCAGGGTGGTCTCTTGTCCTGATCATGCTCCGGCATCATGCCCTTTATAGATGTTAAATGATTACCAAGGGACAAAATGATACCTAAAGAAATTTACAAGCAAAGGAAACAGTCCTTGAAAATACAAATTCTATGTGAGATCTGACTGCTCTGTATTTCCTGCTGCCCCATCCCTTCCTGCACTCTAACCTCCCCCCCCGGCCCACCCCGCTTCTGGACCAGGTAATTCAACAAGTGAAAGCTGGGATCTTCAGCGGGGTAGGGGTTGACCGCAGGCCCAGGGTATCTCAATTGCCTATGACTTGTTTTCTTGTTTTGTGACTAAGAGAACATTTGAGGACCCCAAGGTTAGGGTAGGAGGCCAAGGCAGCTCCCCATACTTGATGTCCCCTAACCCTAGCCAGTATAAGTCATTAGTGACTACAGTGGGTTGAATGGTGTCCCCCAATCATTCATGTCTACCTGGAACCTCAGAGTGTGGCCTTAATTGAAAATGTGATCTTGAGGTGAAATTATCCTGGACTTAGGATGAGCCCCAAATCCAATGACTGGTATCCTTATAAGAAGTAAGAACAGAGACACGAGAAAGAAGGCAATGTGAAGATAGAAGCAGAGATGCGACTGAGTGTCTACAAGCCCTGGATCACTGGCAACCACCAGAAGTTAGGAGAGAGGCTTGGGACAGTTTCTTCCTCAGAACCTCCAGAAGGAACCAACCCTGCTTATGCTTTGATTTTGGACCTCTGGCCTCCTGAACTGTGAGAGAATAAATTGCTGTTGTTTTAAGCCACCCAGTTTGTGGTAGCCCTAGGAATCTAATGCAGTGACACATGGAAAGAGGGTTGCCCAACCAGCACAAAATGCCACACAGAAACACGCCGGCCCAGTCCTCCATCCCCACTGACTGCAGGTCACCAGTAACCTTCTGCAGGAACCACAGATGACACTGATTTGTTTCTTGCTTGTTCACAGACAGCTACCGGGTAGAGTCTTGGGTACAGACACTGAAATGGTGAACCTGCAGTAACGAGTCTAGTGTTTATCTCAAGGCTAGTGGGACTGCCAAACTTTTAAAAATTTACTTCTCTATGTATTTCAAATTTTGTAAAGGAAAAAAAATTTATGATAAAAAAATAAAGTGACTATTTAACACAGTGTTTCTCAAAGAGCGTAGCTACACAGCTGCACATTAGAATCACCTGTCTCTTTGAAAAAATATGAATGCTAACTTGTAAAAATTCTCTATGTGATTCTACTGTCAGCAAGAATTATTCTTCCCTTGACAACAATGAAGATGGCAAATTCACGTGATATTAAGCACATTTGTATCTGTTAAAACGCTGAACTAGAAGAGAGGGTGAGGGCCAGCCCGGTGGCGCAAGTGGTTAAGTGCGCGCACTCCGCTGCGGGGGCCTGGGGTTCGCCGGTTCGGATCCCGGGTGTGCACCAATGCACCGCTTGGCAGGCCATGCTGTGGCGGCGTCCTATATAAGGTGGAGGAAGATGGGCACGGAGGTTAGCCCAGGGCCAGTCTTCCTCGGCAAAAAGAGGAGGATTGGCAGATGTTAGCACAGGGCTGATCTCCTCACCAAAAAAAAAAAAAGAGAGGGTGAATCTCCGTGTTCATGCCTTTCAGCACACAAAGATGGAATAGGCACCAGCAGGCCATCAAGACGCCCCACAGAGAGAAAAGCGTCTGAATGAAGCTCAATGCACCTTCCTTCAGATCACCCCCTCGTCTCGATGCCCCTGCCTTGGTTAGTGGTGCGGTCACCCAAGTCGGAGACCCTGGCTGGTCTCCTCTCCCTCCACCTCCCCAGTCAATTACTCAGCAACAACTGTCTGTCAATGCTACTTCTCTGGTTTCCCTTGCATTGACCTGGTTTCCTTCGTACAGCCTTTTACTTAATCCAGTTCAGTTCAACAAACACTTTGTCAGTTCCTACTTTTGCTGGGCATCATGCTAGACACTTTAGACGGGGTCCCCCTCTTTGCCAAGCTCCTGGGGCACACTGACAGGTATAGATACTTAAAGAACCAGGAAAGAGGTTCTGGCACGGATCACTGTTTATTTGGGACATTTCGATAGCCTCTTAACTGGCCTTCCCACTTCCAGCTTCCCCTTTCCTTCTCCCATGCCAACTTCCCCAGCGGTTAAATATTCTTGCCTACTGTTCTGGCTCATTTTCCTATACAAACTCATCCATGGCTATCTATGGCCAACAAGAGAACCCATACTCTTTAGCGCCTGTACACACACACACACACACACACACACACACACACACTCTCTTGAAGGTTTTTCTTAATCCAGTTTCAAACCTTAAATTCCACTCTGCCCAGCTCTCCCTCTGGCCCATGCCATGTACCCTCCCCCCAACCCCCCCAAAGCCTGGCCCTAGAATCTAAGTTATTCTTTCCCCTTCTACATTATAACTACTTAAGTAACTTTTCCGTCTCTCATTTTTCTTTCTTTCTTTTTTTTTTTTGGTGAGGAAGATTAGCCCTGAGCTAACATCTGTTGCCAATCCTCCTCTTTTTGCTGAGGAAGATTGGCCCTGGGCTAACATCTGTGCCCATTTTCCTCTACTTTATATGGGACACGGCCACAGCATGACTGGATAAGCAGTGTGTTGGTGTGCAACCGGGATCTGAACCCGAGAACCCTGGGCTGCTGAAGCAGAGTGCGTGCACTTAACAATCGTGCCACCGGGCCGGCCCCTATCTCTCATTTTTATCTTGCCATCTCTCTGCCAACAAGGCATAAAGTTGTTCCCTGCCTTGCATTTTAACAAAGTTTTACACTAGCATTCGAAGTAAATGGTTTTCCCATTTCATGTCTTCTTACAGAGAGGCGATATAGTGTAGGGCTAAGAGCTTGGATTCTGGGTTCCTGGGTCCAAATCCTGGCTCTATCACTTACTAGCTGTGTGACCCTGGAAAAGTCATTTAACTTTGTATGTCTCAGTTTCCTCATTTGTAAAATAGGAGACAATGGCACATTTAAAAATATTTGACTTCCCAAACAAATCATACTTGATGGCAGAAACTTTCCTATTCTTCCATAGTGCCCCTCCTGGTAGATATCTGGGTATTTTTAAAAGAATCAATACATTAAAATAAACTTTCTCCAGCTTGGAGGAAACATTCCAGTGTTCCAACTCATCATGAGCATTCCGAAGTTCCATCTATGCTGCAACTGGGTCTGGAAGCTTTCAAAAAACAGAAAGTGACTTAAATAACCAAAATACTACACACATATAAGCATATTGTCTAATGTTACCAGAGGTTAATTTTAAATAGTCTGGATTTTTAATATATTTGAGACAAGAGATACCAGTGATTTATTTATATGAAAACTCATAGTTCTCAAGACAGGGCATATCTGTTATAGCCTTTCCACACTCCAATAATAGCAAACCCAAAATAAACTTCAATATCCACCCACAGGGGAAAAAATCTGATTCCAAGAAATTATTTCTGCCTGACGTCTAAAGGCAGAGGGCAGTGTTTTTTAAGAGCGCAAGACAGGGGCCATGATGTTTATCAGTCTGATCTTTCCAAGGCTTCGCATGAGCATGTTCACAGATGGCCCTTCTGCACAGTCATCTCCCCAGTCCCCAAAGACAAACAGCCCCCGACGAAAGCCCAAGAAGACTTAACTCTGTAACTGCACATTTCTTAACAAAAGTAACCGAGAAGCCAAAACCAAGGACACTGGCAGATACGGAAAACTTCGGAAAACTCATCGAGGTTCCCATATGTGAAGCCTCATTCATTATCCTTTTAGAGCCCACAAGGGATTCCAAAAAAACGTCGTCTTAAAGTTTTATGATTTAGCTAGACAATGAGTGCCAAGTAAACACACAAAAATCACCAAAAGGGGTAAAATTCTAGTCAAGCAATATTGGAACTCTAATGTGTGGTCTTGCACTATGGATTTTGACCTTAATCTAATATAGATGTCAAGAATCTGCAGACTGAACACACACACTGAAAATGAATGAGTCTACTTATTGTTAAAACAATGAAATAATAATAAACACATGGATGCTTTTGAAATTCTGAAACTCCATTTTCCAGGGCATGCTACACACAACTTATTGTCACTTAGAGACAATTTCTACTGAAAGTCACTTGGTTTACATCTAGTGGTGTCCCATAGACTGTGAGTTCAAGGGCAGGGGCTATGGCTTTTACATCTGTATCCTAGGCATTTTGTACAAGAGCTAACACATGACCAGTGATGAATAAATGTTTGTCGAGTGAACAAATGTTTGCCTGAGTAAAAGACTCCAGCAAAGCACTGGGCTTTTTGAAAGATAATGTTGCAGGGCCGGCCCCGTGGCTTGGCGGTTGGGTGCGCGCGCTCCGCTGCTGGCGGCCCGGGGTTCGGATCCTGGGCGCGCACTGAGGCACCGCTTCTCTGGCCATGCTGAGGCTGCGTCCCACGTACAGCAACTAGAAGGATGTGCATCTATGACATACAACTATCTACTGGGGCTTTGGGGGAAAAAATAAAAATAAAATTATAAAAAAAAAAAAGAAAGATAATGTTGCTACTAAAAATCCCAAGACAGTCTTTCCTCTTAACCACTGGAATTATTTGAATGTTATTATCTTAACATTTTCATCTTGACACCTCCCTGTGCTACTGGGCGTCAACTGACTCCTTTCTATCTATTCTAACAAATCTATACTCTTTATACAATCAGATCCCCAATCTCATTCCTACTTATTGAAATGCAGTATAATAGAGTGCTTTAAAGCATGGACTCAGAAGCCAGACTGCCTGGGTTCACAGCCCAGTTCCACCACTCTGACCTTGGGCAAGTTACTTAACTCCTGTGTGCCTCAATTATAAAATAAGAGATAATGAGAGTAACCTCTACCACAGAGTTGTTGTGAGAATCAAATGAATCAAATATTTGCAAAACATTTAGAACAGTGTCAGAAGAGCATACAGTAAGCATTCAGTACATGTTAGCTAATATGGTTATTATTCACACTCCTAAGAGAATGCCCATTCTGTTATTTTGAATAGTGGTTCTTTTCCTCTAGGATTGGCTGATGTTCACATTCATAATACAATCCCTTGGCCAAACCCAGATTTACTGCCTGGCTATAGCACAGATGCGATACACCACAGACCATATGCAAGTCCAGAAGCTCCAGCTGCAACCATACTCAAGCTAAGCTACTAAAGTGATTTGGACCTCGGGAAAATCCATCAATATCTTAAATATCTTGAACAACTTATCATCGTCCCATTAAAATGAGCTGGAAAATATAAAATTAAGGGAAAACTTGGATCTGCACGGGAAACTATGAAAAGATGATATCCACAAGCCAGAAACTTCAGGGAATTTCTTATAGTTTTAGGTCAGATGGGACAAGTTTGAAGAAAGGCCAACTGGACGAATGATGATGACAAGCTGCCCTCTTGCCTGCCAGGAAAATGCCTGAAAGAGATCCCAGTAAAACCCCATTCATGGTGCCTAATTCAGAGGGATAAAGGGTGATGGTCAGGGTGGGTCACCCCCAACTGGCTCCCACTCGGTGTCACCATGAAGTGCACCACACGCCACAGGACACTGAGAAAACATGGAAGATCAACAGTGCAGGCATGTGTGGCCAGCAGGTAAGGAAGTCAACTGTGCCTCGTCAAGAAGGGGGCACTGCCCCAGTGAATTCCAGGCTGCCACTGACACCACACTCGGGCACAGACAGGAGCTTCTTGCTGCAATATGTTCCTCAGGCTGCTAGACTTCTGAAATGGCAAAGTGTGGAACGACAACTATAGATTTCCATTCTGCTTTTTGTTTTGTGAGGAAGCTTGGCCGTGAGCTAACATCTGTTGCCAATCTTCCTCTTTTTTCTGCTGAGGAAAATTGGCCCTGAGCTAACAGCTGTCCCCATCTTCCTCTATTTTGTATACGGGATGCCTCCACAGCATGACTTTATGAGTGCTGTGTAGATCCGAACCCAGGATCCAAACCTGCGAACCCTGGGCCGCTGAAGCAGAGCGCGCAAACTTAACCCCCACGCCACCAGGCCGGCCCCTGCTTTTTTTCTGTTTTTTTGGACTGGAATATTTGAACAGGAATTTTATAATATCTGATGGAATCCATCTCTTTCCTCAATTCCAGATAAGCATAGCCCTCCCTCTATAAATATCAGCTGACAGAAACAGCACAGGTCCTAGGAAAAGCTCCAGCAGTCCAAAAGAAGGGAATTTCTTCAAGGAAGCAGAGCACATTTGTTCCTGTGAAACAGAATTACTCTCTTAAGAAACCAAAGACATTTTCTAATGTGTGCTTTCAACTAGATTCAGGAGAAAAACATGTCTATGAAACTGCTCTATAGAACAATCTGGAATCAAAGAAGACTACATGGAGATGCCAAATTTAAAATGTACTGGAAACAGTGAAGAGCAGACTGAGGAATCTAGGAAATTTGGAGTTAATGTGAAAGATAAGTTTAACTCAAAGGAAAAGGAAAAAAAGCCATAAAAAGGAAAGGAAAAAAAGATATGAAAAAAGGATCCAGACAATATGAGATATGAGGTACGAATCTAAGCAAAATTAAGAAATAAAAAAATTGATAAAAGAAAACTACCCTGAGCTAAAGAAAAGCTTGTCTATAAAATTAAATGACTCTCTCGGGCCGGCCCGGCGTCTTAGTGGTAAGCCCGCGCGCTCCGCTACCGGCAGCTTGGGGTTCGGATCCCGGGCGCGCACCGACGCACAGCTTCTCCAGCCATGCTGAGGCCACGTCCCACATACAGCAACTAGAAGGATGTGCAACTATGACATACAACTATCTACTGGGGCTTTGGGGGAAAAGAAAAGGAGGAGGATTAGCATGGATGTTAGCTCAGGGCTGATCTTCCTCACAAAAAAAAAAAAAAATTTTAAATGACTCTCCAAGTAGTAGCTAGAAGTAGTGAGATGGGAGGGCAGAGGGGAAGAGACCAGTATCTTGAGACATATTTTGTGGAAATTTTTTTAAATTTGAAGGATAAAGAAAAAACTCTATTGATATCCAGGTAGAAAACAGGTTATTTTCAAAGTCTCCCCAAATCAGGCTGGCTCAGATTTCTCTAAAACAGTGAACCCCAGAAGACAGTGGACCATTACCAACAGAATTTTGAGAGGAATCAGGCATCTTGTAGCAATTCTGTGTGACAAACAGTCCTCCAGATACGTGCAAAACAGAAACACATTCTCAGACACACAGAGACTGAGAACATCCTTACCTAAATGCTTCTTTACAAACTTTCAAAGGCATGGTTCAATTGACCAAGAAATGAATCAAAATAAGAGCCCCAAAATCTAGAAATTTTGGTTGATATAAATGTTGTGTAGCAAAAGAAGGAAAATTATTGTTAATATGGCTATCAAACAATGAAGATGCAAAATAAACTTGGGGGGCTGGCCCAGTGGCATGGTGGATAAGTTCACACGCTCTGCTTCGGCGGCCCAGGGTTCGCAGGTTCAGATCCCAGGCAGAGACATACACCACTCATCAAGCCATGCTGCGGAGGTGACCCACATGCAAAACAGAGGAAGATGGGCACAGATTAACTGGCTCAGGACCAGTCTTCCTAAAGCAAAAAGAGGAGGGTTGGCAACAGATGTTAGCTCAGGGCCAAACTTCCTCACTAAAAAATTAATTAATTAATTAAAAAAAAAAAAACACTTGGAACTTGAAAACAAGGACACAATGTTGATTGCCATCACTCTATACTAAACAGACTTGAAGTTTCAAAATTTAAGGCACCATATCTTCCTCCAATATGCTCTCCTCGCATAAAGAGCATTCTGCTGGAAGGTGACGATCTTCTTGGAATGCATGACAGGTATTTATTCAGATAACTCCATGATTCCCCATAGCATTTTTAGAAACCAAACCATTCTCAAGATCTGTGTCCAAAATTTTATGCTAGTATGATTCTCCTTAACTTGTAAAAAATCCTTCAAGCCCAGCTTAAATGCACCACCTTTACACCCAGCATATCGTGCACTATATTAGAATTATCTGTGTGCCTATCTTACTTCTGAATTGTTCTATTTAGTGTCCTGACTATACCAATTATAGTACTCAGAACATGAAAAGGTTTCTACAGATTTTAGACAATAAAGTAAGATGTGGCAAACATTAAAAAGATCATTCTAATAGAGAAAGTTTTTCACGTAACACTAAGGAATTTTGGTGCCTTCTCTCATTGTTATCTCAATTTATTCAAACCTACATTGTATACAGACTTTTATGAAAATGCTCAAATTTAACCTGAATTTCAATCTACTTAACCAAAATCCTTTCCAAAATGTGTCCCTAAGTATGGAATTTTAGGCGAGATTGGCACAAAAAATACTTGCATTTTTTTCATACTTTACTATACGTATTCCAGCTCTGCCCCTTCCTTCAGAAAAGGTTAAAAACCACCTCCTTCAGGAGCTGTTGCGAGGGTAAAACAAGACAATGTATGAAAACCACACAGTAATGTGCCTTGCGCATATGAAGGGCCGAGTAAATGTTGTCTCTTATCACAACCACCTGTATCATGCACCTTGCATTGTGCGAGGCCTCGAGGTGCCACAGAGGATTAGACCATAGCCAGGTTCCTATCCCTCAGAGCCTATAGGCTGATATTCAGCTCATATACACAAAGAGCTGCAGACCTATGGTGCCACCATTTCCCTGCATGCTAATACTCCATTCTGATTTATTAAGCTCTAGGCACTTAAATAAACCCTGTGGAATTAATTTTCCTAAAACACTTCAGTGATTCCAATAAATTACAAAATAGTCAGGATATAAGACAAATAGCATTTGGAGGTTCTTTCTAAAGTCAGAGTATTCATATTTTCTAGTCTGCAAAATGAAGGCAACAACATGATTTTTAAAGTTACTCGGAAGATTTATATTGTAATAAAGGCATTTTTCCAAATTACCACATGCATTTATAAACGCCAAATAATATTTAGGATATCCAGTTGTTGAAATATAAGCCAGATTGTGGGATGAAGTCATAGTTATTAGGCCAAGTAAGAAAAAAAAACTGACTAAAAGCTTTAATGCTCAGAAATTATGAGAAATATAAAAAATATTCAGTAATTAAGGACACAGGACATATAAAAGACAAAACAGATGATACAAGTATATACTCTAGCTTTTCATTAATAGAATAATTTCTTTAAAAATATTTTTACGTATGTAAACAAGATTCGTTGTAGAAAAGTTCAAAAACTACAGAGAATTAGAAAGAACAAAATTAACAAAATCACTTGCAATCCTATCATTCAAGAATAATAATAACCCTGTTAATTTTTTTGTACCAGTCCATATTTTTTCTATGCATATAGCAAATATTTTCTTCTATGACCTTTTCTCACCAGGTAATATATGCTGAACATTTTCCTATATCAATAAAGAGCTACATCAAAAGTATTCACAGCTAAAATGGTAATGAGCATCTAGGTTGCTGCCATGTTTTCATGATTATAAATAGCTCTGCCTTGAACATCTTTGAACATCTTGTCTCTATAGCATAGTGTGATTTCAAGAATAAATGAGATAATGTACAAATACTGCTGGAATCTTCCCAGTCTGCCAATTAATGCCCCAATTTATAAGTTTACAATGTTTTATCCCTTCAGACCACTAATGACGTCACTCAACATAAATGCTTTTCCTTCTATCAAAATGCCTTTGGCACCTAAGTTGTCTCCGACAGAACCTTGGTATGATTTTTCCTATTGCCTCAGCATCAGAGATGAAGCCCACTGCCGAGGACAGAAAACCACTAAGTGACTCAACTTCTAAAAAAACTAGGGTTGTATCCTTCGTCCAGAAGTTACTAAAAGGTAACAGCGCCAGCCCTGTTAATACTAGCGTCCTAGTATCTATTAGACGACTGAGGAGGGGGAGAGTACGAGTCCCTTGAGGGGAGGGCAGTGCTCATGTTCCTGGGCACCCCAGCTCACTTCCTGCCCCCACCAAGTGGTGGGGGTATAAGAAAATCACACTGAGATTAGGGGTGCCTGCAAGAAGGAAAAACCAACATCCCTTTCACTGGTTGCCCATCTACTTAGGCAGTGGATTGGCTGATTTCACCATGTCCTTTTGAACAGGAGAGAAAAGAACTGGAGAGAAGGTGGGGTGGGGGCAGAAGAGGAGGGAGGTGGCACCAGGGAAGCAGCCAACACGCCCACAGTTTGGAGAAGCAAAGACCAGTGAGTTTCCTGGGACTCAGATACCACAGCATGAGGCTTGACTTGAGCCCTTTGGCTGGTACTCTAACCAAGACGGCTGTCCAGGGTAAGAGGAACCCAGCAGCAAGAGGGTAGTGAGAGGGGTTAGAAAAAGTCCAGCTGGAGGCAGAGCCCCTGAGTCAGGGAGCTGAGGCCCGCGACATGCTCTGAGCCAGCTGTCGGCCAGAGAAACAGACCCGACCACCAAGAAGAGGACAGCGCTTACACCCGGCTAAGTGTGGAGGTGTTCACCTTCCCTGCCCCCTCAATGCTTCCTCTATGTGCCCAACCTCAGAGGGGCCTAGATCCCAGATGAGCAAGGGGCAGAAGGAGTGAAAGGGCAGAATACCCCATGTCTCCCTAAATTCAAGTGTGTTGAGACAGATTCAAGCCACCCTGGAGGAAAGAGAGAAGAAGATTTAAATCAAGTTTGAGATTGATTTTTCAAATGGTTTCATCTCTGGAAGTTTATGGACGCTGCATGGTGTGAAGGGACAGGAAATGGAGATCCAATTTGGCATAGTTGAAGGCAATGACTGAAGAGAAATAAAGACCCTTTCAAATTTACACCTATGGACTTGAGACAGTTCAACAGATGAGTTACATCTCGAATACGGTTAATACACGTGTTCAATAGGGGCATTATGGTACTGACCCAGACATGAGCTCAGATCCTGGCTTGGCCTATTCATTCACTCATTAATTCACTCATTCACTCATTCATCAGATATCGATTGAGCCCCTTCTGTGCACCGGACAGAGCTCTGAAGAAGATCGACACAGGCCCCATGCTGTGACAAGTTAAATTCTGGGTGCACATGTGATTCTGGGGAACTTCCTTAACCTTCCAGGGCCTCAGATTCCTCAGAGAATCTTGTTCTCACATACCCTCCCTAATTAAGAATCCTGGAAATTAAGTATAATAAAATAATCTGGGTTTTTTAATTTTAGCAACACACACTTCAGACAACTAAACTGAGATGAACAGCTTGTGTTTCCGAAACACGAGCACAAGCCACATGGAGGCTTCTAAACATAGAGAAGTTACCCCAGGCTCTCAGAATAGAGTTGGGGCAAGTGGCTGCAGGAGAAGCCAGTAATAGTTTGCTTTGTGTGTCAATTACAGCCTCATTATCATTGTTTCCAGATATAAGGGGAAAAAATCTTCTAAGTACCAAAAAAATCTGTGTTAACAACTTAAAATATCATGCAGGGTAAATATTTTGCAAAATTAATGGTAAGCACTGTCAGACATAGCGGTAGTATTGGGTGTGCCAAATTCAGAAGAACTGTCTTGGTAAAATTAGTGATGGTAATTCGACACACCCAATACTACCGCTATATCTAGGGACACTATCAAATCCATGGGCCAAGTTTTTCTGGTACTTGCAGAGAATAAGGCCCTCCCAGGCCCTGGTCCATGGGCTACAGCTCAGGATCACTGCAGAGAAGAAATGCCACATGTCTCAAACGCCACCTTCCTTGGCAGCAGGGGAGGCCCACTGAGCTGACCTTAGGGCCACAGGCCTCTTGGGCAATCCCTGGAAGGCTGGCTGTCCCCGAGCACATCCGTGCTGGACCCGTGCCTCTGTTTTTTCTTACTAAGTCATCTCCAGCAGTCGCTTCCACTCTGGGGCCTGTGATTCTCGCCTTGGATGGCTTTAGGAGACCGAAAACAGACAGCAGGAGGGTAATGCAGTTGCTTCACTATCCCTCCACCTTCAGGCCTCCAGTACAACACGCCACCCTGGCCACGTCTGGACTTCCGGAAGGTCAGGACATTCGTCATTCAGGTTAATCCTCAACTTTCCTGCTTTGAATCTGTGTGAACTTCACAGAGCCAGCACAGTCCCAGTGCTTTCAACTGTCTTCTATCAAAACAGGAGGCGAGGTGACAAAGTTAAAAAAAATTCACCAGAGTATCAGCAACTTAACTAGTCGTTTCCTTAACTTACTTTTTCCCAAACTATTTATAAGATGCTGCTTGCTCTTTCTTTTTTTTTTTTCTCTTTTTTCTTTTTGGCCCTGCAAAAAGGAAGCACTTAAGTAGTTGAGTGCCAAGACCCTGGAAAATGGAAAAGGGATATGTAAGACAACTTTGCCAAGAGCCTCCCCGTGTCCAGGTCAGAAAATGCAAAACCTCCCACAAGTCAAACATACTCAGGCTATTTTATCTTGCTTATTCTAAAATAAATAAGTAAATGTATAAATAGACAAATTAATAAACGTCTTGTAGAGGAGTTTATCTAGGGTATATAAGTGCAAAAGAATTTACCACTTACTTAAAATATAAAATAAACACCCAATATATTTACTCTGTTAAATAAAGTATTTTTGTTCTAGGTAAAGATAAATAATGTAGTTTAAATATCTGTATGTGAGTATATTTTCTCAATTCACAACATTACGCTTTTTTTTTTTTTTGGAGGAGGAAGATTGGACCTGAGCTAACATCTGTTGCCAATCTTCCTCTTTTTGCTTGAGGAAGATTGTTCCTGAGCTAATCTGTGCCAATCCTCCTCCATTTTTTGTATGTGGGATGCCGTCACAGCATGGCTTGATGAGTGGTGTGTAGGTCTGAGGCTAGGATCTGAACCTGCGAACCACAGGCCACCGAAGCAGAGCAAACGAACTTCACTATGCCACCAGGCTGGGCCCAACATTACACATTTTTATCTGTTTATCTTAAGGTTTTAAAAACAAAATATAACCACATGACAGAAAATTCTAAAAAGAGAGACAAGAGGAACCTCCATACCCATAATTTGATACTCTGCTAAAAACAGTTAAACATTTAGCTTTAATTCCTTTTAGTCAATTTTCCTAAGTGTCTCTTTTCTAGCACAATCTATTTTGTCCTGCTGTCTTTCACTCTAATATATTACAAGCAATCTTACAGGGCAATAAATTATTTTATAGGATACATAAAATTCCATAAATTATTTCAAAAAACTTAATTAACACTCCTTTGTTGTTTAGCATTTAGGTTATTTTCAGAAAGTGATGTAAAGAGCACAGCCAGAAACATATCTGTGCATACAGTTTTCAAAAATATCTTAGATAAAATTGCTTTCCATACAGAACATCAGCAAAGTATGGGGGCACTGGATATCATCACTGTAGAAAACATTTACAATGATCTAACAATGGGCAAAAATTGGTAATTATTTTATTATGGAAATATTTAAACACATCCAAGAATCAAGAAATAAGTTATCATCCTCTTCAATGACTACCAACTGGTGCCTGTCTTGTTTCAGTTATACTCCCATTTTAAATACTTCCCTCGTGAGATCATAGGAAGAAAATCCCAGATCACATAGCATAGCATCAATAAATATTTCAGTATGTCTTTAAATGATAAGAACTCATTTTTCAAAAACACAACCACAATACCATATTCCATTTAAAAAAATTACATTATTGCCTTCATACAGCAAATATCCAGTCAATATCCAAATTTTTCCAATTGTCTCATAAATTTTTCTTGGTTTGTTGGAATCGGGATACAAATAAGGTCCTGACATTGTAAATGGCGGTTCCATCTCGTCAGTCTCCTTAATCTATAGCACCCCCCCCACTCCTCTTTTTCTTTAATTTACTTGAAGAAGTGAGGTCAATTGTCGTACAGAGTTTGTACCCACTACATCTCATAAAGACATTTAACACGTTCTTCTATCTCCTGACTTCCCATAAATAGGTAGTAGGATCAGATTCAAGTTCGATTTTTTTTGGCAATAAGTACTTCATAAGAAGTACTGTGTAATTCCATCAGGAGGCACAAAATATCTGGTTGCCTCTCTTTTTTTTCTAAGTAGGGTCTTTGGGTTTAATATTTTTAGCATTTTATTATAAAACATTTGAAATGTTTTATAATATATATATAATATATATAATAAATATATATAATGAAAAATATATAATATATATAATAAAACATTTCAAATTTTTTATTGTAAAAAACTTCAAACAAAAGGAGAGCAAAGAATATAATGAATCTCCATGTATCCATGACCCCGCTTTAACAAATATCAGCTCACTTCCTTCACATTTTATCCATGCCCTCACTCACTTCCCTCGTCCCAAGCTAGGCTATTTGAAGCAAATCCCAAACATCATATAATTTCATCTCTCAAGATTTCAGTGTATATCTCTAAAAGACAGGGATTTTTAAAAAATACCATTATGACGCCTAAGACTTTTAAGATAATTCCATTGTATCATCAAATAGCTGATCAGTTTTCACATTTCCTCAGTTGTATTGTAAGATATTTCGGGCATTTGATTTTAATTTCCAGCTTCTGATTATTGGTGAGTGAAAATGTGCTCACTCCACTCCATTACTGGCTGTGAATTATCTTCTGGTGTACTCTGCTTGTTCTGAATTGAGTTGATGGGCTGATAATAATGAAGACTGACGACCATTTTTGCTACCAATATTTTCTCAGTCTGTTATTTGCCTACTAATGGGAGGTGGAGTGGGGCAGTCTGCTCTCATGTCCATCTACTATCCAGTGAACTTAAGCTTTCTAATGCAAGTGCACTTGGTGATTCCTTCTACTGCTTCTGAATTGAGAATGCCTTTCTTCCTTGAAAGATACAATGAATATTCAATTATGTTTTTTTCTAGTTTCCCTAAATAATCTGCACTGTTAAGTACATCCAGGTCTTACATACTTAGATAGCTATTTGGGTTGTATAAACCTCAGAATTTATTTCCATGACCCCTAAGTCACAGACATTGAAAGAAAACCGAGTGTTTCTAACAGTGGTATATTTCTAAATGATTTGAATCCTTTTGCAGACTACCCATAAATATATTTCCACTTGCTCCCAAGAAAAATTCCAATCCCTTATAGAGAAAGGGAGCCCTGTCATCTAGTTTTAAAGCACTCTTAAATAAGGGTGTTAATTAGTTCTATGTAAGAATGAAAAGGAGGGATTAATTTAAATCACAATAAAGTTGGTGGTGGTGATGGGATTTAATGGTTTCTTCTTTAACAGTTACCAACATAGTTTAAATAGACCCAGTCTCTTTTAAAAGGCAGGCATTTATGCAGCACAAGTTTGGTTACCTAGGAGACCCCACCTCTCCATTCTACCAGAGCCTGTCACCTCAGAAAAGCAGCTTCAGTTTAATAGACGGCTACTTTTCTAAGCCTCAATCAAATGGACAGTAGGAGTAACAGAAGAAAAGTAAAATTCAAATATTACCTCAACTACAGTCCTAGTTTTTTTTAAGCAGCAATTCCCACGGTAGCAAAGTAGGATTATCATGCAAAGTCACAAGGAAAACTAAGCTACAGCTCTCATCAGTTTTCTGTATTCTGCTTAAGACACCAAGGCAAAAAAGCATAGACCAAGTGATTTAATGAAACAAGTGTAGCAAGTGTAGTATGGAGATTCCTCAAAAAATCAAGGATAGAACTACCATATGATCCAGCCATCCCACTGCTGGGTATTTACCCAAAGAACTTGAAAACACCAATTTGTAAAGGTACATGCACCCATGTGTTCATTGCAGCGTTATTCACAATAGCCAAGACTTGGAAGCAACCTAAGTGCCCATCAAGGGACGAATGGATAAAGAAGCTGTGGTATATATACACAATGGAATACTACTCAGCCATAAGAAATGATGAAATCCAGCCATTTGTGACATCATGGATGGACATTGAGGGTATAATGCAAAGTGAAATAAGTCAGAGGGAGAAGGTCAAATACCGTATGATTTCCTTCATTAAGTAGTAGATAATAACAACAATAAACAACACATAGGGACAGAGATTGGATTGGTGGTTACCAGAGGGGAAGGGGGGAGGGAGGAGGGTGAAAGGGATAATTCGGTACATGTGTGTGGTGATGGGTTGTAATTAGTATTTTGGTGGTGAACATGATGTAATCTATGCAGAAATAGAAGTACAATGATGTACACCTGAAATTTTTACAATGTTATAAACCAACGTTACTGCAATAAACAAAAAATTAAAAAAAAAAAAAAAGAGTTGAAATTTTGAAGCATTGTATAAATACCAGTCCACAGTCTACATCACACTTAATGCTTGTATCATCAACAGAAATTTAGAAGTAGTGAGTACGTTATGAGTGAATGTGTGGTCAACTCACTCATGGATTAAAACAAAAGGTCAGTTGACAGGATCAAATGAGGTAATACATGTAAAAGCACACCATTATTAATAACACCATTTGAAAGTTAGCTTTTATTAAAATCAGCTTCTGAAATCCACTTTTCTTATAAAGCGAGCCCAGACTACTACTTTTGCATTACCACCATGTGATGGCTCACTTTATATGTCAACTTGGCTAGGCCATGAAGCCCAGTGGTTTGGTCAAACACCAGTCTAGATGTTACTGGGAAGGTATTTTTTAGATGTGATCAACATTGAAATCAGTCGACTCTGAATAAAGCAGATCACCTCCATGATACAGGTGGGCCTCATCCAAACAGTTGAAGACCATAAAACACAAGACTGAGGTCCCCCAAAAAAGGAATTCTGCCTACAGACTTGGAACTGCAATATCAACTCTTCCCTGGGTCTCCAGCCTGCCCTGCAGATTTTGGACTTGCCTGCCCCACAACTGTATAAGCCAATTCCTTAGCATATCTAGATAGGTAGGTAGCTAGCTAGCTAATGGATCGATCTATATATAGAGAGAGAGATATAGATATATAAATCCTATTGGTTCTGGTTCTTTGGAGAACCTTGACTAATATATACATCATCATCACTCTACAGCTGAACTACAAAAGTGAAATTAAGTTTGTAGTTATTTGGTTGTTTCCACATTAACAAGCTTTATAAATTTTCACTAAAGTTAGAGGACACGTTAGTTTGCTAGGGCTGCCGTAACAGAATACCATAGACTGGATGCTTAAACAACAGCGACACTTATTTTTTCACAGTTCTGGAGGCTAGTAGGCAGAGTGGGTTTCTCCTGAGTCCTCTCTCCTTGGCTTGCAGATGGCCAGCTTCTCACCATGTCCTCACAGTCTCTCCTCTGTGCACATGCCTCTCCATTATCTCACCAGTTAGATTGGGTTAGGGCCCACCCTAACAACCTCATTTTAATTTACTCATCTCTTTAAAGGCCCTGTCTTCAAATACATTCCTAGTCACTGGGGTTTAGGGCTTCAACATATGAGTGGGGGGAAGGGGCCGACAGACAATTCCCATAACAGAGGGTCTATTCGGAAAAATCTGACTTAAAATATAAGCTACATGGCACATATGAAACTCACTTTTGGGGGGAGGCACCTAAAGGATAGCTTTCCTATAGACCAGTCAGAAGTGTCCAATCAAGAAAAACATGCAAATGCATTTAGACATTGGTTGGCAGAGAAAACAAGAGATGATTTTAAATAAGAGCCCCAAAGCCAAGGCATCAAGGCAGACACTCTGAATCCGAGGCATTGACTTGTCACACAGACAATATTTCATGTCTTGCTCAGGCATAGAAAGCAGCAGGGATTTACTCATTTGAACCTGGCTAATGATTCTCCCCACAGGCTAGATGGCAATAATAGAATCAGTCGCCAAATCCCTCCTAAGCCCGGGGCTAGGCATGATGTGAAATCCCTGTAAATATACATTAAAGACATAGTTTTGACCACAAGCTGTTCAGTGCCTGATCTGACAGGCATCAACGGGAGACTGGAGGCCTTAGAGAAGGCCAGAGGGGGGAAAAAAGACAGTAGGAAGACAAAGAAGGAAGCAGAAAAGAGGTAAGAGAGGGGATGGAAGGAGGAAAGGGGAAAAAGACAAAAATAGGAAGGGAAAAGCGTGGGTAAGAGGGTCTTTGTCCCTCCTTTCTGTCACTGCAATGTCCAAGTTAACAAAGAATGCCAGAACTTTACATGTGAAAAGCACATGTACATTTCCAAAGACTTTCCACCCTCTGTGACCCCTCCTGTGCCCCAAACAGCCCAGTGAGACCTCATGGAAGTACTATTATTTTATCTAATAGATTAAAAACAATCTGAGACAGAGACATTAAAGTGACTTGCAGAGTCTGGAAGCAACTGAATGTATTACAGACGAACTCTACTCCATAGAAATGCTAAACAACTACAATATTTTTTTCACCCCGCCATCCCTCCCTTAAACTTTTTGGTTCATATATAGTCAAACTACGCAATATATATTCATTTTAAAAATTCTGTGTTCACTCTTTCTCTACCCAATTTCTTTTTGGCTCAATACCTCTAAGCATTTAGATTTGTTTAGCTTTAAAGATACCTTACTTGCAAACAAGCTCTGAGAGAAAAGTGATAGAAAAATGATTATTTACTAAAGAAAATGAGAGTGATTATACTAGAAGGAAGAATTCTTATCCCAGAGTAGAATTCTCCAGAGGTGATCTTCCAAACACGATGACTTTTCTAGAACAGTCTAAGTGAGTTAAAAATAAATCTCAGGAAAAAATATAATTGATGAACTTTTATTAATGGGGGCAAGGTAACACGGCTCTTGTCATGAAATAAAATAAGGTTATGGCACCAGGAGAAGGAAAGAGTCAGTCCCTGGCTTCCTGTGTGTGTCTTACACCTCTGAGTTCAGTTGACAACCAGACATTTCAGTGGTTTTTAGATGAAAACCCAGGCTCGAGTTCAAAGCTGGAAGGTGATACCCATCCTGGGACAGAGTTTAAAGTCTTGTATTCCAGGCAATTATGTTAAGGTCTTGGCTTTTGGTAAGTGCACCTGCTGGCGTGCTATTGCAGTAACCCAAGGAACACCAGTGCTAGAACATTCTGGGAGCTCCTCTGCCTATAAACTTATAAAGTGCTCATATACTGTGGCAGATTATAGTTCCCAAAAATGGCACAGCAAGATTTCTGGTCCTATACGCTCTTCTGGAACCTTGCCGTCTACATCAAGAGGCAGAGTCTACTTCTCCTCCCCTTGAATCTGGGCAGGACTTTGTGACAGTTTCAACTGATAGAATGTGGCAGAAGTGGCGCCATGGAACTTCCAGGGCTAGGTCATAAAGGGTGATGTGGTTTCTGTCTGGTTCTCTCTCGGGATTCTTTTTTGGAACCCAGTGACCACACTGTGAGGAAGCCCAGGCCACGTGGAGGGGACATAAATGTTTTGGCCAAAAGCCTCAGCTAAGATCTTAGGTGAGAGCCAGCATCAACCGCCAGACAATGAGTGAATGAGCCACCAGGTGATTCTCACCCCTAGCCCTTGAGTCTCCCCAGCTGAGGTCCCACATCATGGATCAGAGACAAGCTGTCCCCACTGTACTCTGTCCAGAGCATTTGTGAGTGTAATGTTTGTTTTATGCCACTAAATTTAGTAGTCATTTGTTAAACAGCCCTAGTGACTGGAATGTACATTACAGCTCAAGTTAATACCCAGAGGCAGAAAGAATCAACTGATTAATTTTGATTTTATACATTTCTGACCTTGGGTCTGTCTTGGAGGTAGGGAAGAGTAGGCACGAAGCAGAAATACAAACACTGAAGTGCCACCTTCCCTGTGCCAGGCACCATGTGAGGTATGAGAAAACTTTAAACTTCAATTCCTCCAAAATCCCTATGAGGTTTAAGAGTGCTCTCCATTTAAAGGTGAGGAAGGAGAGGCACAGAAAGGGTAGTAACTTATCCAGGATTATACAGGAAGTGGTCGAGTTGAAGTTTGATTCCATATCTGTCTGACTCTAAAACTCACAATCTTTTTACTCTCCCAGTGAAGCCCAACCTGGGGGCTTTAGCCCTAGATTGGGACAGGGGAGTTCGTGGAGGGGCCTCAATTTGATGGGGAATGAGAAAATTCCATTAATCCATGAGCACTAGTCCTTGTGTGTAATAAGCCCCCTGTCACACACACACAATTCCAAATATAATAAATTCCATAATAGTCACAATTCAAATTCATTTCACTTATTATTGATCTTGGTTTTGATTACATATCTTCTCAACCAACAGATGATAATAGAATAGCTACAAGAAGTTCAAGGTCTGTGAGCGTTCTACAAGGATACTAGAACAGGGCTTTCATGCTTAAAAATGTTGGGAACCACCAACTATACACCTCCTTGTGTGCAATTAACATTCATGCCTGGTAAGTTGGACAACTGTGTTACCACAGCAAAACACAAGCTGTGAATGACCGACATTCCATCTGTGTTTATTTAATAAAGGTGGTTACCAAGGGACCACTCTAAAATGGTGAGCTCTGAGACGTACCCTCAGCCACAATTCATTAATTTGCTAATTGTTCTTCCCATAGAGCACTGGCCAGCATTCCGTCTTTAGCTAATGGTGATATGTGCCTTCCCACTTTATACACATGGCAGCAAGTGACAGAGATGGGTGAAGAAGAATGAGCCTTTCTCTGTCCTCTCCTTGCCTTGCCTTGCCCATCAGGATATCCTACTGAGCAAGCATTCTGCTTCCCTCAGGGTTAGAAGGAGGTGGTGGTGATGATAGATTGGGAAACAACTTCATTACCCACCAGGAATGTAGCGCAAGTTCACTACCTTCTGAGAAATGGGAGCTGGGCTCCGTTCAGATCTGTGCTAAAGAGCAAGAATGCTGGTATTTAATGGTCCTTAGAAAGCCTTTCTCAACAAAAGAATGACAACGTTCACCAGAGTCCTTTGCTCTCACATTCACACGGGGTGCTGTGTAAGATGCACAGGGCCACCTCCAGCCTGTGACAAATGGGCATGCATGGGGTGGCTGGGACGCGCACTCTCTCTTCCTAGGGCTCTTTTCTTTAGCTGCAGTAATCAGCATTCATATCCTTAAGAATTGAGGCAAGTCCAATCACGTGACCACCCCCAGGCTACTCTCCCTGCCGGTAAGCTCTTAAATCACTGCATTCCACGAGGATTTTTTTCTTCCCAAATGGGGGAGAATGAAGGAGGGGAATTACAATATCTAAGGAAGTTGGTTTGTGCCAAAACAACTAAGAAATTCCAATTTATAAAACCACATTTTATTAAAATTGTACATTGATTTTTTTAAAAGTCTATGTGGCTATATACCAAAACCCATAATTTCTAGTTGTGAGCTGTTCAGCTCCAGTTAAATGGGGAAAGAAGAAAATAAGACATGTGCTTTCAAAAATCTTGAGTCTTATCATCATTAACTTGAGGCATGCGAACAATTCAAAGATATTTTTTGCGGTAACTCTTTAAAATAAACACAGTCTTAAAAATGAACCACCAATTAACCACTGTTTAATTCATAAATGAAAGAAATGCACGTCTTTCATCTTATTAAGTGCACAACTGAGATCCATTGTACATACACGCACTCTCTCTAAATGTACAACTTTAAGATTCACGCATTGGACACCAGCAGTCAGAGAACATGTCTCCCAACCATGGAGAGGAAGTATTTCACCCATTACAAAAAATATATGGTTGGTCACAGGAGGAGGATGAAGTTTTAGCCTGAAGGGTTCCCCATTCTCCCCTAGAACTCCATCAATCTCCCAACCACGGTGGAAGGCAGAAGAGAGGACAATTCTCATGGATAGATAGATATCTGGTCTAACCAGGCCCCCTCCCTTTACTTTTAAAGAAAAAGAACCCAGAAAGCAGGAGGAGGAAGTGAAAGAGTCAAAGAGGTGGGAGAGGAGATATTTTAAAAAATTAACCCAAAATTCATAATTAGCTAGCCACGTGACAAAAGCTAATGACCTTCCTGACTTTCCCCAGTGTATTTTCTGAATGGAGGTGGAACTGCTGACCCAGGAGGTTCAGGGGAATGGCTGGTCATATCCAAGGAGCCTCTGGCTCACCTGGATTATCATATCCAAATTCCCACTTATCTCAAAAGATGGGGGCATGCGAATCCACCCATACTTATCCTTTAAAACCTACGCCTTTCCCATACAACAGAATATTTGCCTATTTGCCTCATCTTTTGCCACAGACAACTCCAGATGTATGTTATCAGACATTTCCAAGGTCAGAGTTCCTTACAGATTTCAAATTCCTAGAGTACAGGAAATACGGTTGTTTTTCTTGCTCTGTACTGCAACTACCCAAATACTCACCCAACGATGTAAATTTGTGCCAGAAAATCCTTTTTTGTAAAAGCCTCATTTCCTTTAAAGTGTCTGGCTTGTAAGGATTCTGGGAAGACTGATGATAACATCCTTAATTTATAAGGGAGGTAACTGTGACTGAGTCATCCATTTATTCCTTCATTCAACAAAGATTTAGTGAGCAGCTCCTATGTGCCAGGCTGCAATTCAGCAGTGAACTCACCAAAGCCTATGTCCTCACAGGGCTGCTGCTCTAGGGGAAGAAACAGTTCATATACAAATAAATACATCACAAATAAACAAGTATTATGTCAAGGGTGATAAATATTTAAAAAGTTGAAGTGAGGACAGGAAGTGACAGGTGTGTACAATTTGATATGGGGTTGGGGGCATCAGGGAAGACCTCTCTAGGTGATATTTGAGCAGAGACTTGAAGGAAGGGAGCCCTGCAGACGCCTGGGGAAGAGCCTCCCTAAAGGCCCTGAGGCTTAGACGAGTTGGGAGGTTCCAGGAACTACAAGTGAGCCTGGAGCAGAGTCAACAAGAGGACTGTGAGGTCAGAGAGGGGCTGAGCATGTACAGCTTACAGACCTGATAAGGACTTTGCTTTTAAGGAAAGGGATGGGAAGCCACTAAAGGACTCTGAGCAGAGGAGTGACAAAAAGTATCACTCTAGCTGCGGAGAGTAAGAGCAGAAGCAGGGAGATCAATTCTGATTAGATGTGGTTGTTGTCTGGACTAAGTGTCAGCAGTCAGGACAATGAGAGACAGTCTGTGGACCTATTTTGAACATGAAACTATTATGCTCTGCTGATGAGACACAGAGATAAGGGCATCTGAATTAGACAGGCTTGGAGTCAAATCCCAGCTGTGCCACCTACTAGCTGTGTGACCTTGGGTACAAGTTTTAACTTCTCTTTCTTCTGTAAGATGGGGATAATACCACCTTCACTGCAAGGTAGAAATACTATATATAAGCACTTATTAAAATACCTGGGTGCTAATTTAAAAAAAAACAAACCCTGTTTTATCTGTGGTTAACCCAAATACCCCCGACCCCTAACAAAACAATATTCTTGTAGGGAGGTGTCAGGGGAATTTTCATGTGGCTAATGTCCCCTTCTCTGATCCACCCTTTCTTTGATGGCTGGAGTTGACTTTCATCACATTTATCCTCTCAGCATAGCTGCTGTTCTCAAGGTTGGGTCATTGCAGCTCTAATCATAATAGAATCAGCAAATGCCATCCATGCTCCTTATCAGAGAGATGGACACAAACAGTAAATGAAAAACAGAATCCTGGGGCTAAGAATTTCTGACAATGCCAGGAAGGTATCTGGACACAGTATTTCTAATTGCATATTAAACACTCTTGCTCTTGTATTCAAAAAAAGAGGGTTAATAATTATATGTTATTGGATTTTAAAGCTAGGATTTCTTGCCTCCTTTCCTGTCCAATAATTACAGTTAGGCCAATATTTCTTACTTATGGCAACATAGATCAAGATCATATGACCTTGAGTCCAGCAAGAAGTGAAACCACTCAGCTCTGAAACCAAATAGAAAATCACTCTCTGTCTTCTTGCCTGGAATGCCCAGCAGAAGATACATAGACTTAACTGTGGTTTCCTCATTTCCCCATCCCCATTAACCCAATGCCACATTTACATGGTTTCCTCTCTAAAAATTTGAAGTTATTTTACAAATCTCATTTGCGTTTAACATAAATTTTAAAAGCTATTCTAAAGAACAATGGGTTGAGGAAAAGAAATCATCAAGTAGGAGTCTAAAATGACTTATAATGGATGCTTAAAAATGATAGAGAAATTTGGTAATGGAGCCTTTATAGCTGAAACTTAGAAATTTATTTGAAGAATTTAAACAGTTTTAAAAGAACTACAACTCGTTACTCAAAAAGAAAATAAAATTCAAATAGAGCAATATAGATCAGAATAGTAGGATTATCTCAGGAAATTACACCCAGAGAAGATGAAAATATCCAAAATTTCCAATTAAACAGATCCTCAATGAAAAAAAGAGTCAAGCCTGAGGCTCTTCCTTTTTAAAAGTTTTTTTTTTTTTCGTGAGGAAGATCAGCCCTGAGCTAACATCCATGCTAATCCTCCTCTTTTTGCTGAGGAAGACTGGCTCTGAGCTAACATCTATTGCCAATCCTCCTCCTCCTTTTTTTCCCCCAAAGCCCCAGTAGATAGTTGTATGTTATAGTTGCACATCCCTCTAGTTGCTGTATGTGGGACGCGGCCTCAGCATGGCTGGAGAAGCGGTGCGTGGGTGTGCGCCCGGGATCTGAACCCAGGCCGCCAGTAGCGGAGCGTGCACTTAACCGCTAAGCCACGGGGCCAGCCCCAAAAGGTTTGTTTTTTTAACTCCAGTTTTAGAAAGTACTTCTCTGCAGTGTCTTTGCATATGTTTTTACATGTTGTTTTCAAAATATAATGCATTCCAGTAAGCTTCTCACTATTATTAATAGAAATAGTAGCAGCAGCAGTAGTCAGAGTTCATAAGCACCAAAATGCATGCATCATCTCCTTTAACTCTCATGATGACCCAAGAGGCAGATACAGAAATATTAAGTCACAAAGCCTAGTTTACTACAGAGCTTGTAGCTAAAACCCATGAGCCCCAACTGCTCTACTTTACTGACCCTTCCTTCAGGCATGAACCATGGCCAAACCCTATTTCGCCATCCCCCACTTACCAAAGGAATCAACTGTTCCTCCTGACCTTTATTATCATTCACCCCCGTCTCCTGGAATGGAACTATCAGTCATTTTTTCTCTCTCTCACCTGGACATCCAAATAGTTTTCAAGTCTACTTCCAACATGCCACTTGTATCTATCCCCTCCTTTTTGCCCATGTTTGACCTTCTTTTCCTTGGGCTCTTTATCCTTTCTCACCTAAATAACCACCTGCTTAACCCATTCTCTCTACTGCCAGACCTAATACCCTCCAAGTCACTCTACACATAGCCCTTCCACATTCAATTTCCTAAAGTCAAGCACTGGGTAGGTTACTTACTCAAAAGCCTCTAATGACTCCCCAGTGCTTACGAAATTAAACACAATCACTTCATCCCAGGAGTCATGGACTTTGACGCCTCCAAATCAGTTTTCTCCCCTACTATTTTCTCAAAAGGCCACTCCACTACAGACAGAGTGGACCACATGGGCACAACCCATGCATTCCACCTCCACACCTTTGTGAAGGCTCGAGTTGACTCTATCAAGAATGACTTCAATCCCATCTCTCTTGGAATTCTGTCCAGTGTGAAAGATCCTTCCTTTAGTGTGTCTTCCCTTCCCCTCCTTAACCCTCTTTTGGGTATGAAAGTTTTCTTCTTTGAACGTCCTCACCACTGACTTTGTTCTTCTCCAATTCACTCCATGTTATCATTTCCCTCATCCTGACCTACCACCATCATCATAGGCTCTTGGAACTCAGGGACTGGGTCCCGCTCACCTTAGCAGCTTTTGGAGCACTCACTGAAGGTACTCAGAAAATGCTCATTCAATTTATCTTAAAATCCACCTTGTAGATATTGTACTTTCCGGTGAACCTTTAAAGCATGTATTTTATATCACTTACTCGACACTTAGATTCTGTCTTGAATATTAACTGTTCCACACGTAAATGTCCTGTCCCCTCAATGACGAGTGCAGAGTCTCTGAAGGCAAGGACCATGTCTCCCATTTTATGGATGGATCCAGGACCTTGCATAGTAGGTACTAAAAATGTATTCTTACATATTTATGTGATTTCTCCTATAAAGCTGCATTTCTCCAAAGTTGTTCTGTTCCTCAAGAAGCACAACCAAGGGTTGTGTAGTAAAAAATATTACCATCTGGCATATCCTCCCTGCACATAAAATATTCCCATTTCTTAGATATTTACATTAACACCTTAATGTACATTAACACCTTAAAGGCGCTGAGCAGTCCTGTAATAAATAAATCTATTTATTTTGCTGAACAGGACATTTTTCAAACTTATTTGACACCAGGAAGCTTTTCTTGTATGTAACACTTGTTAACATCCAGCAGTGCCACTTGGGGAAACTGTCCTAAAGTATCCTATATATGACTCAGTAAATAACACATGTAAGACATTTTATAGTTCACAAAGCACTTTCAACACATTATTACAACTAAACTCCCTCAAAAGACAGACTTGTAGGAAATTAGAAAGAAGGGAAAATCTCACTGTCTTGCATCCTCCCACGCCTCAATTTCTCACTCAGCAGTGCTTCCTTCATTCATGCATCAACTGAAAACTCCAGTCACTGTGGGACACTAAGTGACCCAACTTATTCCTCCCATTAAAGAACTTGTTCCAGCCTCTTGGAACTGAAAGAGTCTTCACATATAACCTCTAAAGTGTTTCCTTTACTCTTGGGGGAAAGGTGGTAGGTTCTAGGTTCAGGAAATCTACCTTGAAGTCATACAGAAATTAGGTACTTGATTAGTAATATGATTTTAGCTTGAAGGAAACTCATGAAGTACCAAATTTAGAGATATATCAGTAAGGATTAGGTTCAACTGTATATAAGAGGAAACACAAAATAACAGTGGCTTAAACAAGATAGAAGTCTCTACATATTAACAGAGTCTGCGAGGAGTCCAGAGCTGACAGGACAGCCCCAAGGACATCTGAGATTGGGGCTCCCTCTATCTGTTCCACCAACCTAATACACAGCTTCCATTTTTAATATCACCTCGGGGTCCAAAATGGCAGCTGGAATGCTAACCATCTAGTCCTCATCCTAGTCCTTTTGTTTTGGGGGGGAAAAGAAAATGATGATGATGAAATAGGCAAAAAATATATAGCTTTCATATTTTTCATATCACTTTCAGAGTGATAGGGTCCCTTTATAGAACCTTTCCCCAGTCCCCCATGTCACTTCTCATTGACCAGGACCTGGTCATACAGCCAAAACCAGCTCAAAGAAGGCTGGGAAATGTGGTCTTGTAGTTGAGTGTACTGCATCCCAAATTTTAAAAATGGAGTTGTATTACTAAGAAAGAACAGGAGAATGGATATTGGGTAGTCTTCTAGCAATCTCTACCACCAAGAAAAAGATGGTAGAATCCTACTACCTTAGAATGCTGGTCAGAAGTCATTTAGTCCACTGTTTCTCAAGCTCATTCACTGATAAGAACCTCCTGCATGGGGTGGGTGGTGGAGGGATGGGAGAGGAGCTCTTCATTGAAATATAGATTCCCAGGCCACCCAGACCTACTGAACCAGAATCTCCAGAGAGAGGATCTGGGGATCCCTGCTTTTAATAAGCACCCTTGATGATTCTTATCATCAAGCAAGTTTGGGAAACATTGAAATTTAATCTTCTACCCAACTTGGCAGTCTCAGTAAACTCCTGAGCCTTGGGACCTCGGAGGCAGGCAATCCCCCTTGAGCAGCAAAAGACATGAAGTTCTTTCTCATACTGAGGCAACTTCTGTCGGAGAGCTTACCCCATGGAAAGAGACCAAGGGAGCCTCACCATGAACGAATTACAAAAGCAATTATGAATCAAGCAACCAAGTGCTTTAACCAGCCACCTCCATCATGTGAACAAATATGATCATATAAAAGCCTGTTTCCTTACAGAAAGCTTTAGAATGAGCGTCTGCTAATTTTTTCAATCTTACTTTACCACCTAGGACATAAGTTGGACAAGCGTCGAGTCTGCTCCTTAGCCCCCTGTGGTGCGTCAGGGAGTGCCCCAGTAAGGTTGCCTGAAGTTGGTTGAAGGCCTTAGCCTGTGGTTGGATGAGTTGCTCTTTGAGAATTAAAGTAAAGCTATAGATGGAAAGGCGTAGCGTACTCTGGAGCATTTAGAAGTCAGCTGCTATGGATTTGTACTCTTGTTTCCCTGTCCATTGCAACATTTATTTCCTCCAAACAAATGTATGAGGACCATGTTAGTAACTCGTACTCTACCATCTTAGCAGTTCTAGAACCAAGGGGGACCTAAGGTCAAGCTTGTGATGAACGAACTCTAGGACCAATGGGGGATTCAGATTTCATTTGCTATATTGGCCAGGCTAATACTCAGAAAATCTGGTGATGTGGACAGTGCAGGGGGAGCCTTCATTATACAGTAGTCCTCCCTTACATGAGGGGGTATGTTCCAAGACCCCCAGTGGATGCCTGAAACCACAGATAGCACCAAACCCTGTATATACCATGTTTTGCCTATATATACATACCTATGATAAAGTTTAATTTATAAATTAGGCTTAGTAAGAGATTAACAACAATAACAATAAAATAGAACAATTATAGCAATATACTGTAATAAAAGTTATGTGAATGTGGTCTCTCTCTCAAAATAACTTATTGTACTATACTCACCCTTCTTCTTCTTGTGATGAGGTGAAATGACAAAATGCCTATGGGATGAGATGAAGTGAGGTGAATAATGAAGGCACTGTGACGTAGTGTCAGGCTACTATTGACCTTCTGACTATATGTCAGAAGGAGGATCATCTGCTTCCGGACCCTGGTTGACCATGGGTAATTGAAACCTTGGAGAGCAAAACTGTGTATAAAGGGGACTACTGTACCAGAAACCGCTTATATCTGGCATGACCTTTCCAGAGAGGAAAACGATTCCAACTTATATTTAGTTTGATGTGTCTTTATATGTGCAGAATTAAACCCTCAGAATGTAATGAATAAAAGAATGAAATAAACATTAAAGGGAGATTCTTTTTCGTGTACGGGTATTACCCAATTCCAATGGACTGGTGTCCTTATTTAAAAGGAAAATGTGGACACACACACACACACACACACACACACACACACACACTGAGGGAAGACAGCCATGTGAAGACAGAAGATTGGAGAGTTGCATCTACAAGCTAAAGACTGCCAATAAACTACCAGAAGCTAGGAAGAAGTAAGGAAGACAGGTTTCAGAGGGAATATGGCCCTGCCGACACCTTGATCTCAGACTTCTAGCCTCCAGACTGTGACACAATAAATTTCTGTTGTTCTAAGTCACCCAGTTTATGGTACTTTGTTATGGTGGCCCTAGCAAATGAATACAACTGGTTAGTGAGGATGTATTTCCTCACCAACGTCAAATTCAATAGCCCTGGTCTAAGACTGAAGCTATTTGCCTGCACAACTCAGCTGAATGCAGAACAAAGGAACTGCAAAAGACCACTTGAAAATCATTTAGGCATAAAATTGCATTTGCTTTCTCTGGGATGGTTTGAAAATCAGGTTTTTTCCACTTCTTATCAACGGAGGGGGTGTGAAAATGGGGAGACTCACTCTGATGCCTCTCTGATCAGGCATATCTACAACATTGCTTCCTTGCTACACGACCCCTTATTGTTATGGATCAGTGGTTCTAAACACTTTCTGCTCAGGATAGTCTCCCAAGGAGCCTTAAAAATACCCAGCCCAGGCTCCTCTCCAGAAATTCTGATTCAGTTGGTTATGGGGGAGGGTGAACTAAGGAGCAGAAATAGTTTTGTTTTGTTTTTTAAGCTCCCCAGGTAATTTTAATGTGCAGTGGGAGTTAAGACCAACTGCCCAAGATTATATGGGTGAAGTTTTTTTCCAACATCAATAGAGGGAGGAAAAAAGCTCCAGAACTCAGAGATACTAGGAAAACCCATCCTGTGTAAAACTGACTCATAGCCATAGAGTTTGAATAGCCATAGAGTTTGAATAGCCATAGAGTTTGAGTTGACTCTAGAAACCAAAATGCCATATGAATAATTGTTTTAACTAAATGGTTCCAGGCAGGCTCTCAGTCATCTTTTTTTTTTTTTTTTGGTGAGGAAGACTGGCTCTGAGCTAACATCTGTTGCCAATCCTCCTCTTTCTGCTGAGGAAGATTAGCCCTGAGCTAACATCTGTGCCCATCTTCCTCTATCTTGTAAGGGGGAACCCTCCACACATGGCTTGACGAGCAGTGTGTAGGTCTGTGCCCAGGATCCAAACCTGCAAACCCCGGGGCCACCAAAGCAGAGCATGTGAACTTAACCATTACGCCACCGGACCAGCCCCCCAGGCATCTAATTTTATCTGTGGCATAACAGTATTTTATATTCAATCCCACCCTCCATAGATTTAATAGGAAGTAAAATTTTATCTTAGTTAAAAAAAAAAAGCAAGCTACTGATATTTTCACTATTGCAACTTGGCAAAATATCCACATATCTAAAGGCAAAGATTCTCCCCACCTAGGAAATATGTTCTAAATAAATTTAAGAAAAGTTTTTTCTGTTTTGTTTTGGTAAAAAGGGCAAGGTAGTAACTAGACAATTAACAGCTGACATGTTTATACAGTCAGAACTCTGCAGACATCTTAAAAGCACTTAAATTTCTTTCTGCTTCACTGTTTTATTACTTTAAATATGGTTCTAAAGAGTATATTAAATTATATCTTCAATGATATGTAGATAAAACTCAGGGGCAGCTTAGCTTTTATATCACCTAATTTCTTGAAAAGATAACCTTTCCGTCCTGCACTTTAGAAGCAAAACAAATTCATAAAGACAGTAGACATATGAGACATAGCCTTTTTTCTTCTTTCCTTCCTTTCTCTTTCTCTTCCTGCCCCTATCTCAATCTCTCCTCTTTCACCATTTTTTCAAAGCTTCGATTTTCCCCTTGGAGAGAAGGTCAGAGACTCAGAGATTTCCTGTCTCCAGTTCTGCTTTGTGCTTAAGGAAACATGAAAAAAGACCTGTATATTTCAAAGGATATTATAATCACTATATACAATAGGATCACATTCTTTCCTCCGCATTTGTTCTTAATTAGTAGAGATTACAAGAAATATCACGGGGAAGAGGAAGAGGAGGATACATTCTGACTAGGTATTGGGGGATGGGGGGACTTGAATGCACTTCAATTGAGATATGTCTTCTTTTTTCCAGATGCCCGTGGGACTTGGAACAACTTCAGTAACAATAAATGTACCGCTTTCGGACTCTCTTACAGAAGCAATTACCAGTGGAGGCAGAGATGGATGGGAACAGACAGGGTTGGAAAGAGACCTGAACAGGAATTACAGAACTTTAAAGCTTAATGAGACTTGCGAGAGCGCCTTATTTTACCCACGTGGACACCCAGGGAGGCGAGCTGACTTGTAGGAGTCTCACACATAATTGGCAGAGCTCAGAGCAGTAGATGTAGCCTGCTGTTCCGTCCACAAAATTGTCTGCCAACTCTTGATGCCATCCAGAAGAAACAGTAAAACGCTGAGCCAGTCACTCTGCCTCTCTGGCCGCATGTTTTACATGTTTATCATCTCTTAATATGCTATAATTGATGGGTGGGCGGTAAGAGCTGGAGGTCTTGATTGAATTACTGCCTCTGTTAAGAGGGTGAAAAGGTTTTCTGGAGTGGAAAGAAGATACTTCTCATGAAATGCAATCACAGTATAAAGTTCAAGGTCAAAGAACCACATGCAGCATATCCAGAGGGGCACAAGCATTACTTCTGTGTCCATAAGATGGCACGGATAACCTGGCCTTTCAGGCTGAGAAAAACACTCCTGCTGTAATAGGAGCCAGCGACAAAGGGTACACGACACAGATCAGGAATAAAAAGCCTGCAGTACCCTGCGATATGGCATAATCATACAATAGGCCCAACACCAATGCAGCGACATTTTTTTTTTTTTTGGTGAGGAAGATCTGCCCTGAGCTAACATCCGTGCCCATCTTCCTCCACTTAATGTGGGACGCCGCCACAGCATGGCTTGACAAGTGATGCGTTGGTGTGTGCCCGGGATCCGAACCCAGGCCGCCAGCAGCAGAGCGCACGCACTTAACCACTACGCCACGGGGCCGGGCCCGCGACATTCTGAAATAAAAAATTTCTTCCGCAAGTCCAGAATTCCATGTCTCAAGTATCATCTTTAAAATGTCAACATAAATGTCTAAGTATCAGCCTTAGATCCATTACTCAGGCTGAGATATTATGAGTAAGGACCCATCAAATTCGGGAAAAACCATATAAAGGCAGAAAATAATCCTTAAGTGATGTTATATTTATGTTTACCTTATCAGAAATCTTCATTGTGCTCAGTTTAATGAGTACCTTTTAAAATGAGATGACATACACACTCCACGGGTTATACAAAGCTGAGGTTTCTGAAGTGGGTGACTTACCATTTCAAAGAAAACTATGAATTATGTGAAGGTCAAGCCCCTTTTTAAAAGTGTATTAGGAGGCATTACAAAAATAAGGAAGTACTTATAAATCTGAATTCCAAGAAGGGTAACTCCCTTGTATGGACAGAGAAAAACAGTGGAGCAGAACAATTACATTCCTACACTACGAGAAAACAACAGAAAAAACACACAAAGGCCCAAATCACAGCATTAAAAAATGCATTTCATTGAGATGTTCCACATCAAAATTACTATTGTTAAAACAGCAGCTACAGCTCAAACTCCCCTCAAGTTCAGAGGGCAAAAGGTAGGATACACCTATTCAAATACAAAGGTTGTTCGCATACATCAAGAGAAAAAAGGAAAGTGGCTATAAGTTGGTCCCACAAAGGCGAACTGAAGGAGGCTGGAAGCTCCGAAGCGCGAAGACTCAGACTTGATTGTGCTAATGTAAGAGATAACTTAGGTGACCATTTCAGTATCATTTCACTCTCAGACTTACAGGCCTGAGGTTTGCTTTTGCAATTTTTTTTGTTTTCTCGTTAGGGTCTAACACAGCGCTATCCAAGTGATGGGGTCCAGGGCAGGCCGCCCCAAGATGTGCCACTCTGGTATGCAGAAGCTGAAGACAACAAAGGCTCGGAAGACCTTGAAAGAAACTTTGACCTCCCTACCTACTAACTGCCTAAAAGGATTTAAGATAGAAGACACGTCCCCAGGACATGCCATCGCCAAAGATACCTCTGAGTGTGGACAGACTGGGAGGGTCCTTGCTAAGCCCATTCTTATCAAAGTTGTTTACCAAATATTTACATTTGTAACGGAAATCTCCATTTGTAAAGGTATCTCCCTCTCTCTACCAGGAAGAAGCAGGGATGACCTCATCTCTAGAAACTTATCAATGCGGAAGGCGAGCCCTTAAATCTGCATAAGAACCTTACTCTTGTTTACTATGCTTTTCTGGTAATCTCCCATCGCTGATTCCCCAACATTCTCCTTTGTCTTTACCTGAATATGCTATTTAAGAAGAGAACCTTTGCCATTTTTTGGAGTTACCCAGTTTCCTGGGTATCTCCCATGTATACATGTTATAAAGCTTTGTTTGATTTTCTCCTGCTATTCGGTCTTATGTCAATTTAATTTGTAGCCCAGCCAGACAGGACCCAGACTGGGTAGAGGATAGTCTTCCCCCTCTTCACAAGAGAACTATCATGCAAGCCTCATTATATATTTCTGATAGCCACATTTAAGAAAATAAAAAGAAACAGATAAAATTCATTATATTTTATATAACCAAAATTGTTATCATTTCAGCCTGAAATCAACATGAAAACTATAATGGAATAGTTTACATTCTTTTTTCATACTTCAAAACCCTGTGCACTTCCAGTACATCTCAATGATGATGAGACATTTTTATCGGAAATATTTGATGTGTATTTAGATTTTATGAAATTTACACTCGAAAAAATAAATTAGCAAGGAGCCCGCCTGGTGGCGTAATGGTTAAGTTCTTGCATTCTGCTTCCACGGCCCAGGCTTCACCGGTTCAGATCCTGGGTATGGACCTACTCACTGCTCATCAAGCCATGCTGAGCCAGCATCCCACACAGAAGAGCTAGAAGGACCTACAACTAGTATATACAACTATGTACTGGGGCTTTGGGGAGAAAAAAGAAAAAGAGGAAGATTGGTGACAGATGTTGGTGCAGGGCCAATCTTCCTAAAAAAAATAATAATAATAATAAAATAAATAAGTAAATTCACATACTCCAGGTGTCCCAAACTTAAAAATTTTTTAATATCTGAATTGAGTATCTATTGTAAAATTTTAATTTATTAAAATAAAATTTAGAATTCAGTTCCTTAGTCACCCTAGCCATGTCTCAAGTGCTCCACAGACACATGTGGCAGGTGGGTACAGAAGCAGACAGCATAGCATAACATATCCTTGTCCCACCCTCACAGGAGTCATTTCTATTTCCAACTTCCCACAGAATATGAAAGTTGGGCAATAAGCAAAACCTGAAATCAGTCCCTAGGGAGATAAAAATAATTTCTTCATTATCCAAAATCTTTATGAAATTCAGCTTATGGAATACAGAAATAGAAGAAACATTGTTTTTCAAAAAACAAGATTTGATAGATGAGGTCTACAATGGGATAGAATTAGAAAGTATTTGGAAAAGGGATGTGAATATCTTGAGCGTTTTTATCTTATTTAATCTTCACAATATTCTAGGAGGGAGGTACTTTTCTAAGATTCCCATTTTCCTGAATAGGAAACAGAGGGTCAAAGTGGTGAGAGACAGTAAGTGGAGTGCACAGAGTTGGGCTTAACTAACGAACGAATCTAATTCTCAGGAGACACTTTCCGGATTCTGTGCACAAATACTGCCAAGCCAGTCAAGTGATTATGGATCCTGATTCCCCCACAGAGATTAGGAGAGACAGATAGGACAAAACACACTGATGGAAGTGTTCATCTGTACAGCTCTCCATTTTTATTGAAAGTGCCATAAACTATAAATCCTTCACTTGAAGTGGTGACACAATATTCTCTCTCACAGGACAAAGAATCTCTGAGGGTGGATCCTAATAATGAGCAGTTGCGAAAGCTTTCCAGGGGATTATCATGTACAGTGAGTGTTGACAACTACACAGCCAGATTAGACCTCAAACTTGAATTTGCACCAGAATCACCTGGGGTGGGAGGTTTGCTGGGCCCACTCCCAGGATTTCTGGTTAGGTAGCTCTGGGGTGGGTCCAAGAATCTGCATTTCTAACAAGTTCCCAGGACCCTGATGCTGATGGGCCAGGCATCATGCTTAGAGAACTACTGAACTCCAAGACAGATAAATGTACTTAAATGAGGTAAAGAAAAGAACCACCACAAATTCTCTTCCAAACCTTGTTCATTAGGGCAATTAACTAGGCTTGGGACCGCATCAGTGGAGGGCCTGGAAGGTAACTGCTGGAATCTGAGATGTGCTGGATGCCACAGTTTACAGCCTTCTCCTATTTTCAGGCAGGAAGATACAGAAATGCAGACCCAGGCCCCAGAGGCCATTTACCCAGAAGCCACTGAAGCTTAAACCTCAGGGTCCTCTCACTTGTATAGGTCCCTTCCAAGGCCTAGTAATACGCTCACACAGTATATATTTTGTTTTTTGTAAAATTTGTAAAGTGAAATCTTTTGGTATTTTTTAAAAGAACTCCCATAGATTTACATATAAACTTCAGGCTTCACAAAACTTGGATTTGCCCTTGGAGACTTCTTATCCCTGTTCATAACGTCCAGATTTTTTTCTAAGAAGAGAAAAACATTAAAAATTTTTAAACATCAGAAATATGTTTAGAACTTGCTTTTATCTCATAATAATAACATATGAAACAGCTTTAATAGATTTCTGCAACATGTTTAATGGCTTTGTAATATGTACCCAAAATATATTCAGCCATTTTTTTTACTATAATACTTAAGTGGTTTCTAGTTTTTATGTTTAACAGTATCACCATAGTGAATATCCTTAAAGCTAAATATTTTTGTCCACTCCTATTTCCTCAGTATTCCTCTAAGTAGAAGTGTTGATATGTACCATACGCATTTGTTTTTCATTTGTTGTAATTATAATGTAATATAATTTTGTAACTTGAATCTCTCTCCACTTAATTTATCATATGCACTTTCCCAGTTGCTGCATAATTTTTTAAGCTTAGCATTTTTAACGACTCTTGAACATTCCTCTCTATGGATGTAACATAATTTATTTGCCTACTCCTCCAAAATATGGGTTACTCTCCATTTTTCATTAGTATAAATACTACAAAAACCTCCATTTTTAGATTATTTCCTTCATATAGCTTCCCTTAAGTGGGCCAAAAATTGTACAGTGGCTAACCTGAAGGTACTGTTTATAAAACACAGGTTTGTGGTAGAGACATGAAATGTGTGAACAGGGTTCACATGGGCTTGAAAGTATCAGAGCCTGGAGGATAAGGAACATTCACTACATTGTACCCAGGGCCATGAACTGAGAACTATGTCTATCACGAGGGCTTACTTGACCATTCTGGAGAATTCTTCCCTAGCTAGCAGCAAGTTACCCAGAATCTTTTTGACAAACTTTGGCTAAACGACCAACATGGGCCGGCCCTGTGGCTTGGTGGTTAGAAGTGCGCGCACGCCGCTGCTGGCGTCCCGGGTTCGGATCCTGGGCACGCACCGACGCACCGCTTCTCTGGCCATGCTGAGGCCCTGTCCCACATACAGCAACTAGAAGGATGTGCAGCTATGACATACAACTATCTACTGGGGCTTTGGGGGAAAAATAAATAAATAAATAAAATTATAAACGACTCACATATATATAAATATTGAATAATAATAACATTATAGCATCTTTGAGGTTGAAACAGCTGCCCCATCATAACCAGGACCTAAGTACTGTTTTGTTTCTGGTAATGAGTGGCCGTGTTCTTAATCAGTAATACTTTGGCTCTCTTGTGACCAAAGAGACACAGATGTCAGTTAGTAAACTGGGTCTAAATTTAGATCACTTTTGCCTATGGAACATAGGCTAATTAGCTACACCAGGTCTAAGTTCATGACTGGTCTCATTAGAGCAGTTCTCCAACCACTTGAGCTAACGAACTACAGATACAAAATAAGGCACAATCGGAGTATAAAACAAGTACTCAGGTGGTTGTACATAACAAGCCAGGCCCTCTAATGACACTTATTAATGTCACATAACACAAACAAAAGTGGCCCAGAGGACACTCAGACCATTCTAAAGGAAACCCACCCAGAAAACCCCTCTGCCCTTTTGTTTCCATCCATGATATGAGGAGAGTAGTAAATACTGAGCAAAGAGAGGCCAGAGGAATGAGGCAGTGATGATGAGCTGTCAGTACTTTCATGTTGCTCTTAGTCATTTATTCATTCAACACAGAGCCTGGGGCCCAGGGCTCAGCAGGATGCTGCAGACAGAGCAACAATGATCTCATCCTGGCTACCAGGACTCAGAGCGCCACCTGAATCCACGTGTTCACTGTAGAGGAAGGGCAGAGGTACTTTTCCAAATGCACTGACAAGGCAGGAATCTACAGTACCAGACTCCCATGACCGGGGGACTTACTCTCTGAACACTCACCAGAGCTTACAGAACCACCTACCTTTCACCTATTCACAGGGCACAGCCAATGCCCTAAGACCTGTCCCCATGCCAGAACCACCACTCAGGGGACAACTGTGCCCCAAACCTTCACAAGCACAGCTGACCTAGTCTAAGTCATACCCTTTGTAATTGTAAAAACAGAAAACAATACAAACATTCCTTAAGTCTCAGGTCGCAATTTGCATGTTAGGTCCTCCTCTCCAGCGCCCTAGCCCTCCCCATCCCTCCTGAAAACAGGTCTAACTGCTTTTCTTTCCATATTCTCCACCCCGCTCTTATCTCTGGCACCAAAGGCTTTCAAACCCATCATTGTGACGCTGGCTAGGAGGCCTCACTGAAGCACCTTTTGGTCAAAGTTTATCCATGATTATCATCTGTCAGTTGCCACTGGAAATTGGAAAGGAGAATTTTGAAATCCAATTCCAGATCTTTCCTTGGTTGGCTGGAATCATATTTGTTATCTCTGACAGCAAATACCTGTGCACATCAGCCATCATGGAAATTGTGAAGGTGGGGCTTCTGGAGCCAGAGTCTCCAGGGGAAAGTCCTGGTTCCTACTGCACCTTTGTGATTTGGACAAGTTATGGGTTGAACTGTGTCCTCCCGTAGTTCATATGTTGAAATCATAACCCCCAGTACCTCAGAATGGGACCTTATTTAGAAATAGGATTGTGGCCTATATAATTAAAAATGAAGTCATTCTGAAGAAAGGTGAACCCCTAGTCTGATATGACTGTGTCCTTATAAAACAGGGAGATTGGGACTGAGAAACCCACACAGGGAGAACGCCATGTGAAGATGAAGCAGAGATTGGGGTGATGCACCTACAAGCCAGGGAACAAATGCCAAACACCGCCAGCAGCCACCAGAAGCGAGACGAGGGACGTAGAGCAGATTCTCCCTCAAAGCCCTCAGACCTGCTCACACCTTGATCTCGGACATCTATCCTCCAGAACGGTGAAACTATAAATTTCTGTTGTTTAAGCCACTCCATTTGTACTACTTGGTTATGGCAGTGCTAGCAAACTAACACAGCAAGTTACTATGTCACAGTTTTCTCATCTGTAAAATGGAGGACAAGAATGGTCCTTATCTAATAGAGAGGAACAAATACATTACAATTTAAGTTGTTTAGAATAATGCCTGGCACAGAAGTGCATTTGAATGATAAATAGTCTCCACACATTCTTTTTGCATCAAATAGATTCTCACTTTTTTTTTCTCAAGTTTCCTAATGTCTCTTCCCACCAAGTTGCTTAGTGAAAGGCGTGTGCAGTACTAAGCTCACACCAGATTTCTCAGGAGATGAGGGGCACTTACACTTGGCTGGCATGCCCAGAGCAGGGTGTGGCCGTGGTGTATCAACAGGAATCTAGATTTCCTCCCAGCTCTTCATCCCACACCCACTCAAAGCACCACATCCTTTCCCCTCCCACAGCAGCCACCACCCTAGCCTTGGCCCTAGTCCTGGCCCTTTTCTCTGGTTAATTTCTCAAAACCCCCGAAACATCCTACTACTGCCCAAAATGCAAATCATCTGTAAACCTCATTCTTGAGTTTTACCCACCCACACCCAGATTTCAATGCTTTGCAGAAGTCCATCCCTCCCATCTAACTTTATTTTCTACTATTTGTCCATGTGCATCTTCCCTCTTCACTTAGTCTCCTCCCCACCTCTATTCCTGACATTCCCTCGCCAGTACTGATTTCCTATTAACCCTAACCTACCCAGTCAAGAAGGATCAGCATCCCCAGCATCCCTTGCCCCTTCCCTGGTGGTGTAGTGGTTAAGTTTGGTGCGCTCCGCTTCGACAGGCCCAGTTCACGGTTCAGATCCCAGGCACGGACCTATACCACTCGTCAGTGGCCATGCTGTGGCGACAACCCACATACAAAATAGCGGAAGACTGGCACAGATCTTACCTCAGGGACAATCTTCCTCACCGGGGGAAAAAAAAAAAAGGCCCAGCCCCAAACTTACCTTTTCTGTGAAGCCCTCTCTAAACTCATATAGTATTTATCACCTGCACTCCAGATTCAATTTTAAACGGCACAAGCCTTTTACTGCTCTATTTTATGTACATCAATCTCAACCAGTACATAGTATCTCAACTAGACAGTAAACTTTCGAGACCATTCATTCATCACACACTACTGACGACCTACTAATGCCAGGCACCATGTGAGGCACTGGATAACAGATATCATTAGCTAGCATTTTTTGAGAACTTCCTGTGTGCCAGATTTTATCCTAATCCTCATGATGATGCTGCAAGGAAGGTGCTGGCATCACCCTGGTTTACAGATGAGAAAACCAAAGATGAGAGAGATTATGTAACTTGCCCAACATCACATAGATAGTAAGGGATAAAACTAGGACAAAATAGAAAACAGGGCTGAGTAATAGTATAATGGGCCAGCTATAACCAGACCCCAAAGAATGTGGATAAAGGCATTGTCCATTTGGAAGGATGTCAATAATTATCAAATATATGGTATAATATATGACAATGCCATATATATAAATACATCATATATATTTTATTTATATATATAGAATACATCATATATATATTTTTTATTTATATATATAAAATACACATATAAAATAACATTGACATCCTTCCAAATGGGCAATGCCTTAATCCACATTCTCTGGAGTCTTTTTATATATATATATATATATATATATATATATATATATATATCTGAAGGCAGAGCTGTTCAATACAATCATTAATGTCTTAGGTTAAATAAGCATGCCTACCAAGTGTGTGGATGACTCAGTGTGATTATGATAAGGGTCAGAATTTAAAATAATGCAAAAACCAAAGTAATAGACTTATGGAACAAAACGAAATTTAACAAATTTAACTGGGATAAATATAGTATCCTGCATTTGGGTTCAAATATCCAACAGCACAAGCACATGAAGAGAAAGACAGGTCTTTGCAAGCAATAGTGGTAGAAAAGAATCAACAATAAACCCAACATGAATCAAGAGGGGCATGTGGATACAGAAAAAATTAATATGATCTTAGGTTACAGTGATAAAACTACACACCTGGGAAGTGGAAATGCCACTATTTTAAGTTCTTTTGCAACAAATCTCAGAATTCTTTTTTTTTTTTTGTGAGGAAGATCAGCCCTGAGCTAACATCCATGCTAATCCTCCTCTTTTTTTTTTGCTGAGGAAGACCAGCTCTGTGCTAACATCTCTTGCCAATGCTCCTCCTTTTTTTCCCCCAAAGCCCCAGTAGATAGCTGTATGTCATAGTTGTACATCCTTCTAGTTGCTGTATGTGGGACACGGCCTCAGCATGGCCGGAGAAGTGGTGCGTCGGTGGGCGCCCGGGATCCGAACCCGGGCCGCCAGTAGCGGAGCGCACGCACTTAACCGCTAACCCACGGGGCTGGCCCAAATCTCAGAATTCTAAGCCCCACAATTTGAGAGTCAAACTGGCATATGTGTTCAAATGAAATTAACTGATAAAATTAAGGATCCTCATATTTCACAATTTCATAAATTACACGCTGACTGAATACACACACTTGGTATAACCTAAAACTAAATTTATAATGTATAATTGTAGGCTGATAGCATTCCCAAACTTTCCTGTGAAGGTGTGGATTAAGTCATGACAGTTCTTATTTGTGTAACAATCCCAAACTGATGACCATAAATGGTATACTTAACACAGGCCCTGTTAATCCCACCTCTTATCAAATCAGGTCACCCAACCTATTACTGAACTAAAAGGAGAAGTCTGATTGATAACCTAATGTCACCAGCGGCTAACACTCAGGAGCAGTTTCCATTTCTAACATGGAAAAGGCATGTAACTTCACCTGAAACAGCATGCTGCAATAGGCTTCCACCAACAGTACAATGGGGAATTGGGCAAATAGTAACTGATATTCATTTCTGGGGTAAAAGTAATCAAAACTAAAAACATTCGGCACACCTTTGTGATCCAACTATCAGACGAGACTCGCTGTGGAAATTGCCTGTGGCCGAGTATACTCATTTCCTACGGCTGCTACAATAAAGTACCACAAACTGAGTGGCTGAAACAACAGATATTTATTGTCTCACAGTTCTGGAGGCTAGAAGCTCAAGATCAAGGTGTCGGCAGGGTTGGTTCCTTCTGAGGGCTGTGAGGGAGAATCTGCTCCAAGGCCATCTCCTCACTTCTGGTGGTCTGCTGGCAATCTTTGGTGTTCATTCTTTGGCTTATAGATGCATCACCCAGATCTCTGCCTTCATTTTCACATGGCATTCTCCCTATGTCTCTTCACAATGTCTTTCCCTCTGTGCACGTCTGTCTCTGTTTCCAAATTTCCACTTTTTATAATGACACAAGTCATATTGGATTAGAGCCCACTCTAATAACCTTATTTTAACTTGATTACCTTTATAAGGACCTATTTCCAAATAAGGTCGCATTCTGAGGTACTAGGAGTCAGGATTTCAATATATCTTTTGGGGGCAGGGCAGCAATTCAACCCATAACACTGAGTTAAATTTCTCCGGTATCCATTAAGATTTAGCTGGTTTTGCGGCTGCCAGCTAGAGAAAATGCTTTCCTGCCTCTCTGTCTCCCTTGCAGCTAGGTGGGGGCATCTGACCAAGGTCTTGTCAGTTCCATGTGAGGACAATGATTTGTGCACCATCAGGGTCACATCCTTTAAAAAGGAAGATGCTTGTATTTCATTCTCCCTCTTTCTGGCTTCTGAAGACTTGCATGCAGAATATGCAACATAAACAACATCCTAGACCAGTGTGTCAAAAAGAATTATAATGCAAGACTTAAGTCATTTTAAAGTTTCTAGTAGCCACATTAAAAAAAAATAAAAGAACAGGTGAAATGAATTTTTTTTTTTGTGAGGAAGATCAGCCCTGAACTAACATCCATGCCAATCCTCCTTTTTTTCCTGAGGAAGATTGGCCCTGAGCTAACATCTGTGCCTATCTTCCTCCACTTGATACAGGACGCCACCACAGCATGGCCTGACAAGCAGTGCATCGGTGCGCGCCCGGGATCCGAACACGGGCTGCCAGCAGTGGAGCGTGTGCACTTAACCGCTATGCCATGCGGCCAGCCCCCCTGAAATGAATTTTAATATATTTACTTAGTCCAATATGTCCAGAATATTAGCACTTCAATGTGTAATTATAAAAAATTATTAAGATATTTCACTTTCTTTTTTTTGCTACTAACTCTTTGAAATCTGGTGTGTATTTTACACTTACAGAGCATCTCAATTTGGACTAGCCACACTTCAAACGTTCAAGAGCCACATGAGGCGGTTGGCAACCACAATGCACAGCACAGCTCTGGAGGGCAGCAAAAGACATCACAGAAGGATCTGGGTCCCTGGATGAATCTACGGAGCGGAACTGTCCTGCTAGCCCTGGAGTGCTTGAAACTTTTACTTGAGAAGAAAACAACTGTCTTATTTGATTTCAGGGTACTTTGTTACTCCTTATCCTATATCATAATAAATGTATCCATTAGGACCTCATAGAAAGACTCTGTAGCTTCTCAGTTACGAAACAACCCTTCAAAGAATGAACAGCTTCATGAATTCACACTGACTCCCAGGAAAAAACCCTCCAAAAACGGAGGCCAAGTTTGAAAAATTGCCATAGAAACATTCTCAGCACTAGGAAATACATCTCAGAATGAACCCATCCAAGGAGAACATGTGGTTCCCCAGGCTTTTTCTTGTTCTATTCCCATATGATAAATCTCTACACTTTCCAGCCAGCTAGCCCACTGGACAGCCCAGGAGGAAGGAGGGAGGCAGAGACCATCAGATCATTTGTCCTCCTGAGAAATAAAAAATGAAATCTCTTCAGGCAGTGCTTCCCAAAATGTGAAAATATTTTTCATTAATGTGTTAAAAAATGACAAGTGGATAATCAAGTTGATCAGAACACACTGACTTTCCTTGTTTAAAAGGAGGGAGGGACTCAAACAGAAGGAAAGTCAAGGCTAGTCACTAACGTCATCTTTATAGACATTCTGGGCTTTTGGCTAATGCTGACATCTATTGCCATACAAACGAAAATAACCACCTCTATACAGCAATGATCTTTGGGTGGAAACTCAACTGAAAATCTCTATAGAATGAATTTAGAAGCAATTCCTATTTCACTCCCAAGGAGAAGTTATATACAAGAATTCATCAAACAAAAAATGTCGAGGTCAGGGGGCCGGCCCCGTGGCTTAGTGGTTAAGTGCGCGCGCTCTGCTACTGGCGGCCCAGGTTTGGATCCCAGGCGCGCACCGACACACCTGCTTGTCCGGCCGTGCTGAGGCCGCGTCCCACATACAGCAACTAGAAGGATGTGCAACTACGACATACAACTATCTACTGGGGCTTTGGGGGCAAAAAAGGAGGATTAGCACGGATGTTAGCTCAGGACTGATCTTCCTCACACACACACACAAAAAAACATCGAGGTCAGCAACAGTTCGAAATGATTAGGTAATTAATTCAGAATAAAGAGATAAGAGGTCATAACCTAGATGCTTCACTGCTTGTGTAGACTATCAGATCTCCCCAAGTGTAGGGGCCAGGTTCTGAGTTTCATACTGGTCTTCAGCTGCAGCTGGAATGATATCAGGTTTAACCAAGAATTCCTGGAATTACGGTCAGGGGTAACTAGAATGAAGCTGTGATCCAATTAGCCAGAAAGAGGGCTCCATTTAAAAGAAACGTTTTATGAGCTCCAGTGGGAGAGCAGAAACAGCATCTGTTCTCTCTTGCTTTAAAAGTTAAGTCTGAAGTGCATTTGCCTCTCAGGAAACACACCACCCAGGATTTCCCCAGATCCTCCCCTGCCACGGGGAACAACACTAATATAGGTGAGCTTTGCTGCTATGGGTAGCACTCTTAATGACTCAAAATCATTGTATGCCTCCTTACGCTTAGGCAATAGAGCAGAATTTATCTCACGCAGTTTGAAGGTTTGGAATTTAGGGATGTGAATGACCTATGTCAGCAAGTGTGTGCAGCGGTTGACAGTGCAAGCTCTGGTGTCAAGAACCACCGGGGTCCAGATCGCTCTGCCATTTATCAAATGTGTGACTTTGGCCAAGTTACTTAAACTCCCTTGACCTTAATTTCTCCCTCTGTAAAATGCTACTATAACAATGGTCTTTACCGGATAGAATTTTGTAAGCACTACATGACAAAGAGCATGTAAAGGAGTTGGTACAGAGCCTGGCACACAGTGAGCCATCAGTAAAAGAGAACTCTTCTTATTTCTGTTGTAGTAGGTCAGTAATCAATGCATGTTGACTCTTGCTATTAATATTATGTATTAGGCAGTGACAGCCACTAAAAAACCGTGATACTCTGGCCTCACTTAGACACTGAAAGGAGTCCAAAAGATGCAGGAACTGTGGAGCTAAGATCTATGAGTGAGCATGCATGCTCAGTGAGGGGATGCCAGAGTTTCAGAGAAATTGCTCTAGGATGGAAAGGCATGGAGGTATGTTTTGGGCTGAATGGTATAACCCCCCAAAATTGATAAGTTGAAGTCTTAAGTACCTCAGAATATGACCTGATCTAGAGATAGTTTCTTTACAAAGGTAATCAAGTTAAACATGAGGTCATTAGAGTGGGCCCTAATCCAATACGACTGGTGTCCTTACAAAAGGGAAATTTGAAGACAGACATGCACACAGGGAGAACACCACGTGAAGATGAGCAGAGATCGGGGTGATGCATCGCCGAGCCAATGAATGCCAGCAAACCACCAGAAGCTAGGAGAGGCATGGAACGGATTCGCTGCCACAGCCCTCACAAGGAACCAATCCTGCCAACACCTTGTTCTCAGACTTCCAGCTTCCAGAACTGAGACAGTAAATTTCTGTTGTTTAAGCCACTCAGTTTGTGTTTACAGCAGCCCTAGGACACTAACACAAGGTGAACTCAGGCAGCAAGCAGATTCCCCATTTAAGAAGGCTGACAAGACCTGGAAAATATGTAGCCAACCTGGCTGAGTTTCTCTCCAGAAGTTTACAAGTCTCATACCTCCACCCAAAAAGGTCATCTCTTTAAAATTATGCTCATGAAAAAAAAGAGGCTTAGTTTACAATAGATTTGGCGAAGGCTCCTCTCAACAGAGACTTGGGTTTTAAATATTCCCATTTTGTGTGTGTGTGTGTGTGTGTGTGTGTGTGTGTGTGTGTGTGTGTGTGTGTGGTGGGGGAGGGAGGCTTGGGCATCTGTAAAAACTTAACTATCAACGACTAAAAACGCCTTGAAAAAATACCTTGGCAGAGACGTCAATTATCGACCTTCGTGAGAGCTATTCTCAACAGGCAACAAATTCAAACTCCTGTCTGAGCAGGATGTGTCTGGTTCCTCAAGACTCACGGGGTACGTGAACTTCTTTGGCTGAAAGCTACAATTGTTAGTAGCCGCTACATAAAGAAATACCATCAATTTAATCTCTCATGGAGCCAGCCATTTCGAATTGGCTGCTTTGATTTTGTTATGGAATATCCGTGGCTTCCCTATTAGGATGAAAAACATAACTGGGAACAAATCTTTCATAAAATTCGACACACACCCACAAAGTAAACTCTGAAGGCCTCGATCCTGTTTGAGAGGCATTTCTCAAGATTTGTTACAAAGATCTTTCAATCCCATTTCCCATCTCTCAACCTCCACCCATTTTGCTCAAGGCACTAAAAATTGGCATTTACAAAGAAATTCCAGAAGCCTGAGCATTTTATTAGCAAAGGGAAATCCCAACCTTCTTGGCCTCATTTCTCATGATGACAGCTCATTTTTCCACGTGGAACCACGTACTAGTTGCTGCAAATATTTAAAGAGGTAAAGAAGCCATTTCAAACTATAGTCATAGAAGATATAAATAATGATGATTTAGAACTCGGTGCTCATTTTATAAGCAGAAAAGTTAAGAATATCCATTTTTAAAACTAGAATGAAAAATTTATGGTGTTCTTATTAAAAGACGACTCAGAGCCATGCCAAGGGCGCTCTCCTGGGCTCTTCAAGTATTACTATGTTGCACGTCAAAGGCAATTTTTTGAGAGAGAGTCTACCCACTGTGATACATGGCTGGCTCCCCTACATTACCCTCTCCTCCTCTCCCAACCATCCTTCCAAATTCTACCCATCCTCAAGGCCTGGAAGAAGCACCACCTCTGTAAACCTCCCCCAAATTCTCCCTTTTCCAGTGATTCATCCCTGTCTGAAAATCTACAGCATTTATCATCCAGACCCCACAATTTAACTGGTTATATCATCTTGAATGTTTCCTTAATATCAATATTCCATACTATTTGTATTTTGCCTTTGTTATTTCCTGCATGTAATTTTTCTCCTCTCACCTTGGTTTATGAGCTTCTTCAAGACAAGAAGCATACTTCACATTTCTTCTATATCTTCTCTAGTATCTAACTCAGGTTTAAGGACACCCCAAATAAACCTACAAATGTGAACTGACAAATGTCACCCACTGTAGAAGGACAAGTGCTTAGCTCCACAGCTGTCTTTGGCCTCTGTGGGTTATCTGCAGGGTCCCAAATATGTTCAGGGGTGAGAGCAACTAGACAATGACATTATCTAACCACAGCCCACAGAACCAGGCTCATTCCCCTCTTACACGCACATAAACACGTCCTTGACTTGGTAGCCATCTGAAGCGTTCCAGAAAAGACACTCAGATTAAATCTCTACCCGCATGATGGTCCTGGAGTAGCAGAGGGGCCTTAAGGCCATCCACGGGGGGCTCCTTTGGGCCACTCTTGTCCTTTTTCACTCCTGGGTTTTGCTCTCAATGGCCACAAACTGATCTGGCTACAGACCTCCCAGAAATAGGCTGGCTGAAACGAGATCATGCCAGTGGGTCACCTGCCTTCTCTTTATGAAAGTGCGAACATGATCTGCGATCTCTCTTTTTCCTACCCTCCAGAAACACAAAGAACCCTTTCTTCCCCATTCTTTCAGCCTCACCCAAAGACAAGAGGGAAAATTTGATGGCTGATAGTTTAGGATCATTCCTTGAGAGAGACCACTCACTTTGGGTAAGGAAGATTATAGTTTGGCTCATTTAACTGAATATAAACAGTTTAAAACTTGTTTTTCTTGTAAGAAGTGATACATGTCTGTGCAGATACATATACAAAAAAGATTCAAACTGAAAGGCATGCATTGAAAATCAAGCCTCCCTCCCCCACTCACTCCCAGCTCTCAGTTTCTCCCTCAGAGGCAGCAACTGTTACCAGATTATTCTGCTCTCCAGACCATATACACTTTCAAACTACTTTTTATCATGGGTTTCTGATTAAGACAAAGGAGTAAATATTTACCAAGCATCTCCTGAGTGCCAGGCCCTAAGATGTGTGTGTTACACACATTAGCACATTTCACCTTCACAGCAACTTTGTAAGGCTCATATTATTTTCTCCACATTTCAGGGGAGGAACCTGAGTTTCAGGAAAGGTAAAAGACTTGCCCAAGGCCACAAACCTACGTCCAAAGTCGCTTTTCCAAGTGACTCCCTAGATTTTACTGTTTCATAAAATCAAATCTCCATCCAAAATTCCTCTTTCAGGAAATCTGGGCTCTGGAATCGGGCTATTTTGGCACAAAAACTGGTTCTACAACATAAGAGTTCTAAGAACCCAGAGAGGTTACTGTACCTCCCTAGGTCTCAGTTTCTTCATCTATAAAATGAGTCCAACAATAATACCTACCACATAAGGTCTATGGCAAGATTAAACAAATTCACACAAAGAGCTTAGCAGCACCTGACACATAGTAAATACTCCATACTGGTTAGTTATTATTATCATATGGCTGATGAACAAACTGGGGCTTGAAATGGTTTTCTGTTTTTATTCCCTCCATTTAGCTGTACAGTAGTGTGACTCTGGGAAGAAATTTGGGATGAATTTGGGGAGCCATTCGATCATCTGGCCCCATTCTATCAATTTCCTTTGCTCCTCTCCCCCAAGCTTGCTCCTCTAACATTTTTTCTCTTAGCTCTGCCAAAATCACAGCCTTTCTGCTGCCAAATCCCAGAAGCTCTTAATAGTGTTATTACTGTGATTTTTTTTTTATCATGGAAATATTTCAGTTTTTATTTAAAAACTAGACTTCAGCAACACCCTCTCTAATGCCACCAGTTTTTAATTTTTAAACCAAAAGTTTATGTGCCTCTCATTTCCCCTTGTACCCGTTCATTTATTACAGAACTCTAGACTGATTAAATTTTGCTAAAATAATCTCAACTTGTATAAATGGAAGCTACCCAAATTCCCTCAGAATGGAAAAGACATTTGTTAACCTGGTCGCACAATTTATAAACCCATATCTGCTCAAGTGGGCAACATTTTCCATTTAGTTGCCTTTTCCTCTTAACTGAGAGCCAAATGAGATGTACGAGCTGGAGTTATCATACGGCGGTAAGCAGAGGAGAAGTTGAATGGGGTTTTTCAGAGGAATGGCAGGGACAAGGGCTAAGGAAATCAGATGACCAAGGCTCACCAGCCAAAGACTAGTTGGATGACTTTGGCCAAGTCACTTCACATTCTCTGAGTTCCAGTTAACTTACCTGAAGAATGAGCAAGTAAGACGAACGTTTTCCTAAAAACCCTTTCTTGCTCTAACTTCCGTTAAGTAAGAGAAGATTTTTAAATCATCCCACAAGCATCTCTTCTGGTCTGGGTCTTATCAGGGCAGTAACTTACATGTCATGTGCAGCCTCTGGAGATAAGCTTCAGCCAAAAGGAGGTGTGCGTGTGACATGTTAGCCGTAAAAAACACAGCCTCCATTTATTGCAAAAATGCAGTTGTGCCAAGCTGTCATATAATTCATTGCAAAGCAATAAAATCCAGGTTCACCTTTAATTATCTAATTTTAAATGATAGCTGAGCAAGCCCATCATGAGGGTGACATATCTCCGCTTCCATCTAATACACTTCCATGAATTTCGCCCATTCAACAATTCTGCTCGAAGCATCTGGATCACAGCTAGTACAAGACTGGAATCCCAGCAGGGTTTACGAGGTGACCTTTTGTTAAAATAGCATTGTGTATAATCCCGCTGCTATGTTATTTTTCTCCATTGGGAGACTTTGTTTCATAATTCTGACATCATAACTTGCTCCTCTAATCCCGTCTTTTATGATGGATAACAAATGAGTAAGAACCCCAGGAATTCAGGGGGAGTAAAGGTGCAGGCAGCAATAGATACTGCTGTTTTGCCACAAAAGCCTTAACAGAGAGTTAAAAAGTTTCCTAAAGCCAAAGACAAATCGTGCTAATACCTAATTCCTTAGCCACTCTCATGAGACTAGCTTCCTCTAAAAATGACATTCTGAGTCAGATTTGGGGGACTTTAGAAATACCGAGGTTTTTACCGAGGTTTATTATTTTCTTTAAGATGTTTAATTTGACTGTTTCTTTCTTTACAAGGCACAGACCCCAGGTATTAAAAAATGTCACTTTTGAAAGCTATTCATAGAAACAGCAAGGAACCTGGAGCACGCCATTCACATAAACCACCCTGGGCCGGGGCCCCGAGTGCTTCTGGCTTCTACAGTTGATTAACCCAGCGCCTTATCAAGGCAGGAGTGGGACTCTTCCTGAAGCTCCGGGAGCACGGGTGGAGCGGCCAGACCGTGAGTCACAGCGTACTTACATCGCTCTTCCTGAACTTCGCTTTCAAGCTCTTCATGTTTACTTCATTCAGCTTTCCAAAGCTCTAGAGGAGATTTTTCAACACCTAAGCAGAAAAAGAAAAAGTAAATAAGTATCTAGGTTTTCAAACAAATACTACAGATATCCCCTCCTGATTGGATTATAACTTTAGGCCATGGATAGGAGATTGGTGTTGAGTTAGGAAGGTGGCCAGAGTTCAGAGCCAAGAAGTGGTAAAGAACATGTTATTTCCACTCATGATATACTCCCTAGAACCTTTTGACATTTTCAAGTCAACCAAAACTTTAAGTTCTAGCCCAACTTCCCAAACATTAAAAGTAGAACAAGTTTAAGTAACTGCTTAACTGTCATTGTACAAAATACAGTATCTGTGTGCTGAACTAATTCTTCTACGCGTCCTTCATGTTACAATTATCCCATCCACCTCTATTTGAAGGGCCACAGTGATGAAGAATGATAAGGAAAGCAATTCATATTCCAGATGCCATTCATTCCCTATTTATTTTTCTCAGTGTGGTTTCTTTTTTTTTCTCCTTCTAAATGCCCAGGGCACTTAGGGAAAAAATGCCAGGAACAACAAACCTCCCTCATCAAATACCTCATTTCTCAGGAGGCCACTTTAAACAATGAAAGACTCCCTAGGTCCTTGTGGGACCCAGCAATTCTGAGTAGAAACTGGAAAAGTCTTGAGAAATCACCTTAGGAGGGGTCTATGGTCCCCTGGAAAGTGAATGTAATTTTCTTAAGTACGTGTGTATTTTTTTCATGGAAGAAAGATTTTGCAAGGGGGGTGTCACTCTTCGAAAGTTAACACTATTGATCCCATCTAAGCCCCTCATTTCCAGAGGTAGAAACGGAGTCTCAGAGAAGTTAGGAAACTTGCCTGCAGTCGCAAATCCTGTTTATGACAGAATTCAGAACCAGACCCCAAAGTCTGACTGGGAATTGAATGATTTTTCTACTGCCCTACAGCTTTAAAACTAAAACCAATAAGTGGAATCCAGTACTAAAATATGGTATGGACTTCATCTTTTTTCATCCTTAAACCTGGAAAATGTACGAAGTGTGCAACTTTTGCATTTACGTCAAAAAGGCAAGAAAATCTATGTGCAAGTTCCCATCATATATAGGATCATAAGTGCTCAAGAAATATAACTTTAAGCCTTACCTGACAAAGTGAGAACAGGTGAACTTTAACTGTACTAATCACTGAGAACTAAGAAACAGTGGTCAGATGTTTACCATAGCTGACCATTCTCCTTCAAAAGCCTTTCAGGGCCGGCCCTGTGGCTTGGTGGTTAAGTGCGCGCGCTGCGATGCTGGCGGCCCGGGTTCGGATCCCGGGTGCGCATCGAGGCACCACTTCTCCGTTCATCCTGAGGCCGAGTCCCACATACAGCAACTAGAAGGATGTGCAGCTACGACACACAACTATCCACTGGGGCTTTGGGGGGAAAAAATAAAATAAATAAAATCTTTAAAAAAAAAAAAAAAAAGCCTTTCAAAGTCATCTCGTGTTCCTCCATCTGGACTTACCATTCTGGACTAAAGTGATTTGAGGAGCTAGAGGAAGAAAAAATGCAGGCAACTGAATGGCTGTACTCATCCCTCCTGATGTCCTTGTCGCCACCTCCAGAAGTTGTCCAAGGACTCTCTGGCTTCTAATGTGTTTACTTTCACTATTGCTGCTGCCATTAAGCAAGGCCCTTGGATGAATGGCACGACAATCTGGTCATCATAAAGCACTTCGATAACATTAACCTGGAGGCTGTGGTAGTGGTGCACACCCAGCCTTGGCAGGAGTGACAGCATGCGTGTTGCCTTGGAAACTATACACACTGTAATTACACGTTATTAATTGCCAAGGATTTAACCACAAAGAAGGCTGGATTGGCACCTGAACAGCAAAGTACAAACTCCGGGACAGTGTTTCTCAAAGTTGGCTCGCTCCTAGTTAATCTACATCAGAAAGACCTGGGGACAATTTGCTAAATGTAAAATCCTAGTCTACACCCTAAGGAAATTGAATCTCATGAGACAGGACCCAGGAATCTCCCTGGTTGAATCTTTTGCACACCGGAGTTTGAGAACCTAGAATTGAAGTGGATGGAACAAGGGAATACACTTGTCAAAGTTGGGCTGGTTTATAAAACAGCCCTTTTTCCTGTCAAAACAAACCCCCTTTCGATGAATCCAAGTAGAAATAATAATAACCAGATATTCCCAAACTGCTATTGGCTCATGGTTCTCCACCAACTGTAGCTAGAAAATGGAAATCATCCTTCGAGTTCAACTCCTGCCACCCTCTGGGTGAAGTGCTAACAACCAAGGAAAGAGGCTAAACTCATGCAACAGGAAAGGGAGAAAAGAGAAGACAAAGCTTGGATAATCCACAAACTGTGTAGCCCACCAAGGTGGACCCACCCAAAGCATTCCTTCAGTCATAGAACATAATGTCTTAGGCGAGGTGGGTAAGATTTTTGTTTGAGGTCATGGGGGTTTCCATGGGCATCATACTAGTTTTTTGTGTATATTTGTCTTTGTCTTTCTTTTTTCTTTTAAGCATGGCAATGAGAAGTATGCAAACTCCTATTTGAAGAGGATTAAATAAATAAAGCAACTAATTCCAAAAATTCCCAGGGGAAGGTATTAGCTGTGAAATGAATGTCTTCCTGGAGTTATGGCTCTGGGTGTGTCATAGCTGGGTGGTCCATGGGTGTAACTCCAGGATGACAGAGATAGGGGTCAAGGGTCAAGAAGTTCTGGAAACCTACAGAATAGTAACTCCAGAAACAAGAACTACAGCTGAGGATAATTAAAGTTAGTAATAGACCACTGCTTTCCTGTATTTGTCAAAGGATCTAAAACCTGGAAACCATGACCAGTGGGAAGTAACCTGCCCCTGAAATGATACTGGGCTTCCTCTGCCCCAGCAGCTCCTCCTCCCCAAGACAACCCAGTAAATCAGGGACTTGCCTTCCTTGGGTCAGCTGGAATCTTACAGCTCCAATTCCCAAATCCAAACTTCCAAAGCCTACGGGCTACGGGCTTTCTTGAGTAAAGTGACATCTATCAATAGAGTGAGGTTACACTAATAGCAGTCCTTGGAAAGGTCATTTAGTCAAGATATTTAGCTCAAAAGAGCTGCAGTGTAGCTGAATTAACCGTGCAGCAGCAGTACAATAAGACAGACACATGGGAAAAGCTGTTTGAACCAAGTTCTCCCATCTCAAGCAGAATAAAGCATATCTACCCACTGAGCAGAAATATTAGTCTATTCCCTGCTCAATCCAAAAGAAGTCACTGAAACACGGCTTCCATCACGGGTCTCCAGTCATCACGTGACGTCGAGTCGATCGGGGAGGATGGGACAGTATAGAGATGCACAGCCTTGCTGTTCTCTCATCAGCAAGACTGGCCCCAACAGAGTTTATTGATCCATTTTCCCTTTAACGATAATATAACTCTCAATCAAAGCTTAACATGAGATACTCTTATCTGATATAACTCTAGCCAGAATCAAAAAACCTTGTTATTAACCTATAGAGCTTTACTATGGACTAATAAGTTAGATTTCTTTGGGTATTAAAAATAACTTATAATGGATATGAGGTTTCCTTTTGGGGTGATGAAAATGTTCTTAATTCATTGTCATGATGGCTGTACAACCTGTGAACATACCAAAACCATTCAGTTGTACACTTTAAGTGGGTGAATTGAATAGAATGTGAATTACATCTCAACAAAGCTGTTATATTTTTAAAAATAGATTATTAAATATCCATTACCTTCTCCAATTCTTAGAGTTAGGAAAATTCCAGGTTAGAAACCTCTGGACTGATTGAAAAAGAACTTCAAAGGAACAAAAGGTTAACAAGCAATGCCCTTAATGCTAAAACGTGGTTGCTTCTAGATTTTATTTAGCTACTTCTCTACCACAACCCACCCCTGGTTGAAGTGGTTAGAAAAAAAGTTCCTCTCTTCTCTATTCTATTTTCAAACTACTCCTACTCCCACCCACACCCACCCCCACCTATGACCCACGGATTATTTCATAAGGCAGTGGTGCCAATTATATCAGCCCATGAGGGTCCTCTTGGAGCCCCAGCCAGGTATTCTGATTCTGTAATCAGAGCTCAGAAATCTGTAATTTTTTTTGACTCCTTGGGTAATTTGGATGCTCAACTAGATTGGCGAACCATGGTTCTAGACTCGATGATACCATACCTATAATTGACACTTTCATTGAAAATAATCTAGAGACATTATACAAGTAGATATGCTAGATCAATATTTTTGAGCATTGACTATGTTTTAATCTTTCAAAATATTGTGGAAAGTGAGAGGGGAGCCCTCTATATACTCTAAATCCTAGGAGAGCAACTAGCTGGTTACCCACGACCACTAAGGAACAAGATTAACTCGCAAAGGCACATGGTAGCTGTACACACATGTACATTTGCCTGAATCACAAAAATACATTAGCATCTAAGACACCATACCACAGGATTCAAGGGCAGTGGTTTAAAATAATTCCCTCTGAATCACTGCAGCATTAGAGGAGCAGAGTAAATAACAACGGCCTCTCGCTAACTAATTCTTCCACCACGGAATGTGGAAATACTTCTACAGAATGCTCAGCAACACCAGAACACTAATGCGTGCCCCAGATAGGCTTCAGAATTTTTTCTTCCAAGTTAAAAGATTATCAGACTTAAAATCCAAAACACTGAAGAAGGCATTGAACAAATGTGAGGAACTAAAAATACTTCTCTGCTCGCCAGCATCTACCTCTTCTCCCTTAAGTAGTTGATTGTTTCCTCAGACAATAACTGCTCTGCCACAAAAATAGAATTTTAACCAAAAGCTGTATAAACAGTCAATTCTCTCAATCTGGCAAAATAAATACATTCTGTAAAAGGTCTCTCCAGACCAACCTTCCCAATAAAGATTCCCTGACAACACGGCACCTCATGCCATCTGAACTCCTCCCAGGGGTAGAAGCTGCTCCAAGTCTCTGCCTCTTGGATAGGGCTGTGCCTACGACTTATGTCACTGCTTCTGGAATAAAGAATATAAGAATGGGAAGCAGAAGCCAGTGAGTATCGTTCTCCCTCACCCAATTTACTTTATCCACAGCAGATTTGCTCTTGTCTTAGTAAGACAGAATTTTAAACACATACAGACATTTAGGTTATGGGAACTCTGAGCAGGTACCAGAGAGGATTCAAAACTGAACCAGGGTGGGAGTAGAGAATGATACCAAACCATCTAATAATTAGGTGTCAAATACTGCAGGAATTCAAAGAATGGAAATCTTTGAGGTCTGGGAAAAATCCGAGTCTTCACAATAGGGGTAGGGGTCTAACTCGCCTTAAAGGAAACTCACTATTTGGGCAAGCTGAAAAGGAAAGGCATCTTGTCAGTCTTCTCCCACAAGACAGGGCACACCCATCTTAGATTTTCCAGGCAAGGGTAAGATGTCTGTGCAATCTCTTTAAGTGGCTCTAGAAGCCTCTTTCATGAGATTGAGGAGACGTGATGGAAATCATTGCATAGTTCTCTCTCCAAAGAAAGATCCTCCCCCAATCTCCACACACTCTGACCCTTTTAGACCCTGAATGTGAGTGAGTGGGGTTCAAGAATCCTGTTACCAGTTTTCAGCAAATTTGAAAATGTATATCTCAGACTGCTTGTTTACTTTGGGATGGCAGATTTTCAGGGTAGGATTTTCATTTTGCTTATACTTGGGCGCTGGCCATTGGCATATAATCAATAAATGTTTCATAAATGAATGTGTAGGACAAAGATATAGGTTAGGCACCAGGATAGCCTTTGCACTTCACCTTTGACCTCAGCAAGGATCTCCTTGGTCCCAAATGCACTGATGAGGGTAAGGACCTTGACATAGTTTAGCTGCCCTGGGATTTCAGTTAAGTGCAGCATAATGATTAGGTTTCATCATGTACATATGAAAGCACCAAGAAGTTCTTAAAAAAAAATAATAAACCCAACTCATTTGGCCTATGAAGTCTTAACAGGTTGCCCCTCTTTTTTCCCCTCCTGCCTGCCCTCTTCTCTCTCATTGCTATGCTCCTCAAGCAGCGTCTCCCCAACCACACGATGAGCTTAGCCAAGGGAGCTGACCATTTTGAATAATGGAATGCTAGAGTCAACAGAGAGCAAGGATCATCAAATAGAACCCTGGGGGGCAAGTTCTTAGGATAGAGATTTTATCAGCCTGATACTGGAGAGAGCTGTGGGACAGGCCAAGGATTCCCCCAAATCAACCTGCCTGTTCTGTTATTTTGCATGAGATTCTGGGAGCTTCTTAATAAGGCAAAAGTCCATCTTAATGGGCCCAAGTCCTCACCTCTAACCTCAGCAAGACTCTCTCCATAGTCAACACTCAGTGCAAGTTCACTATGGCTGAGTAAATGAATGAATGCGCACTAAGTGTTAAATTGGAAACAGAAAGATACAACAGACACTTCATTAAGTGGCCAATCCAAGACGCAAATTTTCAAAAGATTTAGTTGAAAACTGGTAACAAGATTCTTGAACCGCTCACTCACATCCAGCGTTTAAAAGGGTCAGAGTGTGCGGAGACTGGGGAGGATCTTTCTTTGCAGAGAACTATGCAATGATTCCCACCACCTCTACTCAGCCTCACGAGAGACGCTTCCAGGAACACTTAGAGAGACTGGACAAGGTGTCTGATCCTTGCCTGGAAAATCTAAAAGGTGGGGGAGAAATTGGCCTATGCTGTGAGGATGGGAATGAAGAGAGGTTGCTGCTGGGTTGTGATCAGCTTGAATGCTGGAGTTTGAGCATAGACACATGTTTTCTGTAGATAATTCACAACAGAGGGTAGTAAGTTGTCTTAGATCCTATCTAATAGAGTAGATTAGAAGGGCGAAGAGGGCAGAGAGAAGCAGATTCCCAAATGGAGAAGCAACAAACCAGAAGCGAGTATATCACCTGCATCAAGGGATTTGCAGGGGAGAGGTCCTCAGTGATGGCCCAGGAGTGGAGCAAGGAGGGGAGAGGAATCTCCAAAGGCCCCCTGGACTAGTTTGCAAGAGCTGCCATAACAAAGTATCACAGACTGGTGGCTCACATGACAGAAACTTATATCCTTCACTGTTCTGGAGGCTAGAAGTCCAAGATCAGGGCGACAGCAGCGTTGATTTTATTCTGAGGCCTCTCTCCGTGGCTGTAAATGGCTGGCTGTCTTCTCCCTTTGTTTTCACATGGCCTTCCTCTGAGTGTGTCCTAATCTTTCTTAGAAGGACACCACTCACATTGGATTAGGGCCGACCCACATGACTTTGTTTTACCTTAATTACTTCTTTCAAGGCCCTGTCTCCAAATACAGTCACAGTCGGAAGTACTAGGGATTAGGACATCAACATATGAATTTTACAGAGACACATTTCAGGCCATAACACCCCCAGAAAGAGCCCAAGAGCAAGAGTCAGCTCAAAACACCTGTCAGGCTCAGAGAGCACAGCAGTATCTGCCAAAGTATCACCCAAGTGAGAACTTCCTTGTCCCTCTTATCACTCATCTCCCCCACTCCAACCCTAGTTTTACCACTGCAATCCTGGAGGGAACATAAACCATGACAGTTAGCTGGAGGCAGCAGGATAGCAGGGGAAAGAGTGGAAAGGAAAGATACTCTATTTTATATCAAATTTTAACTAAATATTCTTATTTGAAATTGGACATTCTAAGTTCTAAATTAAGAGTATCTAGCGGGGTGGGGTGGGTAAAATGGGTGAAGGGAGTCAAAAGGTACAAACTTTCAGTTATAAAATGAATAAGTCCTGGTGATGTAATGTACAGCATAGCGACTATAGTTAACAATACTGTATTGCATATTTGAAAGTTGCTGAGAATAGATCTTAAAAGTTTTCATCACAAGAAAAAAATTTTGTAACTATGTATGGTGATGGATGTTAACTAGACTTATTGTGGTGATCATTTCACAATATGTACAAATATCAAATCATTATGCTGTACACTTGAAACTAATGTTATATGTCAATTATACTTCAACAAAAAAGTATTTAGCAATTGAAATTGACTGTAGAATTTTTTTAAATTGAAGAATAATCAGAAAAGTCATCGATTTCATCTGGAGGCAACGGATATACTAACTTCACTGAATAAATTTTAAAGATACAGTGGGACATAAAACAAAGCTGCCTTATAATTACATCCTAGGAGGCTTATTTATTCAGCAAACCAGATACATATGAACAAATGAACGAAAGAGTAAACAAGCAAGCAAATTTTACTGGGCATTAATTATGGGCTGGATGCTTTCATATATGTCATCTTTTTTATGAATTAACTAAGGTGCAGGTTTGCTAAAAGATTGCCCAGATGAGAAAGAAGGGAAAAGTTTAGGGGGAAGAAAAGACATAAGCAATAGTTTCATTTTGGCAATGGATCTTTTCTAAAATACTCTCATATCTCACTTTTTTTTCCCCAAGAAAATAAATGACCACATTCTTTTTAAACCATAAATGTCATTCAGATATTGTATCATCATAATCATGTAGTAAAACTCTCTTGAGAACATTAATCTCCTTCCATATATTCACAACTTGCCTTTATCTAGGGATGACATTTCTCTTGAGAAACAAGTACATCATTTTCTTTAAAAATAAAACCTGCCATCAACCAGGACCGATCTTGGTCCATGAATCAGTCAGAGCCAGCAGCACTGATATGAAATTGGCCAGCGCTCTGGCAACATTACTATCTTGTCTATCAAATCTGCTACTCACATGCTCCAATAAGCCTACCAAAGAAAAGCCCCAAGGTTACCTCATATCCTAAATCCATCCAATTTAAAAAGCATGGGCTTATTCAAAACAAGCTACCTCTGGAATATAAAAATGATTCTAAGACAAGAAACTCTATGGGATTATCTCTCGTGTTGAGGTCATATTTAAGGTATCTCTAAAATGCCCTTCCTATTCTATGTTTCCAAATCTTTGATGTTGATGTCAATAGTACCGTCTAAACACACCACCGTCTTCCTCTCTCATAAAAAAAAGCTGCCCTGCACACACCTAGTAATCAACTCCAAATGGCAAGACATATGTGCTATGCACCTTTGCTTCTTCCTCCCAAGTCCATTCCTTGGGTTTCATCCATCTTGAAATGCGAGAGAACCAATCAAGTTTAACAATACAAGTCTAATCCTCAAACATTACTGGTGAAAATATAAAATGTGGAAAGCAAAAAGTCACTGTGGAAAGCAGTTTGACAGTTTCTTATGAAGTTAAACATAAACTCACCATACAACCCAGCAATTCCACTCCTATGTATCTTGCCAACAAAAACATGTCCACACAAAGATCTGTACATGAATGCTTATAGCAGCAGTAATCGTAATTGTGAAAAAGTGATAAAACTACTGAAACTTCCATCAACTAGGTTAACAAAATGTGGCATCCTCATACAATGGAATACTATCCAGCACTAAAAAGGAATGAAATTCCAATACACGCTGAAACATGGGGGAAGCTCAAAGCCATTGTTCTAAGTGAAGGTCAGATATAAAGGACCATATACTGTAAGATTCCATCTGTATGACAGATTTGGAACAGGCAAATTGATAGGCAGAAAGTAGATTAGTGGTTGTCTAGAGCTAGAAATGGTAACACAGAGTGACTGCAAACGGGCGTGAGGGATCTTTTTGGGGTAATGGAAATGTTTTAAAACCGGATGTGGTGATGATTACACAGCTCTATAAATTTACTAAAAATTATGAACTGTATACTAAAATTGGTGAAGCTTATGGAATGTAAATCATACCTCAGCAAAGCTGTTTTTAAAAAGATCAAATACAAGGCCAGCCCCATGGCCTAGTGGTTAAGTTCAGTGCGCTCCACTTCGGTGGTCTGGGTTCAGTTCCCAGGCACAGACCCACACCACTCATCAGCGGCCACGCTGTGGCAGCGACTCACATACAAAGTAGAGGAAGACTGTCATAGATGTTAGCACAGGGTGAATCTTCCTTAAGCAAAAAGAGGAAGATTACCAACAGATGTTAGCTCAGGATGAATCTTCCTCAGCAAAAAAAAAAAAAAAAAAGAGAGATCAAATACAAAAAGTAAAAAGGAAGTCCATATGCAAAGTTGTTAGGTAGTGAAAAATATCTTTAGAGGGAGTGAGAGGGTAGGCTCCATTTATGGTTGTATTTAAATCTTGTTTTAACTCTAGAAAGATTTAATTGCCAAGTGTTGGCTTACCACATATTTCATTGGTTCTTTGACTTGGTTTCAAAATGGGAATAACTTGGACTCTTCACACTCTGGAATGTTGGAAATGTCATTTACACTGATCAAAATGGTTCTGTTTGGACTGCTGAATTTCTTTGCTCAGTCATCCAGCGTCTCAAATACGTTTCAGAATAAAGGAAAAATAAGTTAATAAAACAGATTCTGTGAACTCTGGGGCCGGCCCGGTTACGTGGCAGTTAAGTTCACGTGCTCCACTTTGGTGGCCAGGGGTTTGCAGGTTCGGATCCCGGGCACGGACCTACACACTGCTTATCAAGCCATGCTGTGGTGGCGTCCCATATAAAGTAGAGGAAGATAGGCATGGACGTTAGCCCAGGGCCAATCTTCCTCACAAAAAAAAAAAAAAAAAAAGACTGCGAACTCTGATGCCCTAGGAGCAGGAGTGAGGGAGTGGGTGGAGAGCAGGGAAATTATTTCTGCTGCCCCAATAGAAGACATGTCATTCAAACCATGTATTCAAAAAAGCATGTTCCTCATCTCTAGTCCAACAGAGAGGGAACGCATACTCACTTGAAGGCAGGTTTCTTCATTTCCTTTAGCATAACAATGTCACCCTGCATGTTTTAGTACACCTATGAGGTCTTGTTTGATCTTCAGTGCCCAACCTTCTTCTGATAACTACACTCCTTTTCTTTTAGAAAACTGTCCCTCCTACCCAACCCCACACACCAACCGGGTTATATTCTGGCTGTAGCTGTTCCCCAGAGACGGGAATGTGTCCTCAGCAAAGCTATTCAGACTCTCCCTGGGATTTCCAGAGTTGGACAAGGGAAGGGGGAGGTGCAAGGAAGAAAAGGAAGAGAGAGAGGAAGGGAAGGGGAGACCTTCCTCTCTGGTGGAGAAGCTAGAAAAATGTGGACCTAGCAGCTACCCAAGACCCAGTTCTAGCTCTGTGCAGAAAGCTGTTTTGTGAGAGGGAACCAAGGGGCCCCTGATTCCAGGGCCCCCAGGCCCTGCTATAGCCACAACCTTTTAGCCCAGGATTTGGGGTCACATAAGCCAAAACACTCCCCTTCTGGCCTACGCTAATTCAAGTTGGGTTTCTGCCCCTTGCAACCAAGAGTACTGACAAATCCTTTGGGGTCTTCTCACCTACTTGATCTGGCTCAGGCTGTCATCTCAGACCCACAGTAAAAGAGGGACCTAGAACCTCGACAGCACAGTTACAGTTTGCATTTCTGTCTGTTCAGAGCATTTCTGAAGCCAGTGGCTAAATTCACTTCACGAACCTACAGAAGTGAAATAAACACTCCGGAGTCTAACTTGGCTGAATACATCGGGATGACCAACAGTGACCCCTTTGAACCTGCAGGTTAGGGAGGGCGTATTTATCACTCATTTGTTTGGCTATCAGCCGCTCCCCATCTGTTTGGCCCAGTCTGCACGCCCTTGCCCACCCCCCACTCCAAAGTGCTGCATTCATTATTTACCTCCATCATTCCAGTCACCGCAGAAGACCTGCCAGCAAGCCCAGCGTGGGTCTCTGGACTATTGCCATTCTGAACGTATGGACTGCTCTTTGGCTGTCCCACAGGAACCAGCCAACAATGAAAACAATCACAATTAACTCGAGATGAATAGCAATAGACTATTTTAAAACCCTCATGGAATAAAAAAAGCACTGTAACAGCTGGGTCCAGGAGGGATCCGGGCTGCCCATAGGGTCGACCTTACCTCCTCTGCTCTCTAAGTGACCTGGCTCCACAAAGCTAAGGGGGACAAGGGAGGGAGACAAGGAAGCTGTTCTCAGAGCTGAGGCTAAGGCTGAATAAGGAAAACCCTCAGGATAGGAGGGAACTAGGAGAGAGGGGCAGCCAGTGGGGAAGCTGCCTTGGGGTAGGCGGTGGGGTGCTGAGGTTCAGCTGGACCAGAAGGCCCCAAGGCCCAAGGATAATCCTTAAGTAGCACTGAAGATATGATATGCAAACACACTGTCACTCACCCTAATTTATTCTAAACAAGACACCTGAAAGAGAAGCATGACACAGTGGCTCAGTCATCAAAGCCTCACTCCCGAGGGGCTATGCCAGCCTGGATTTGCCACACTGTTGCCCTGGCAGTACAAATGGAAAAGACTTTCAGATCTTTCTCCATTAGAAGCCCCAGGCTGCTCCATGCCTGTCCTACATGGAGGGCCTAGAACTGCCTGCCTAGTGAGGACAAACTTCTGTTAACTGAATTTGATACCCTGGACCTACTATATTTCAATTTTCAACCATTTTCTGTGGTTAGGGATAAGAAGCATACAGCTTTAACATGAAAGATTGGGAATCTTCCATGAATAGTCAGAAAGATTTCATACGCTCCCTGCATGCCCCACACACATCCACAAATCCACACACCTTGCACCTGATGCTAAAAGGGTTTACAGAGTAAAAATAGCATGGGTACTCAAGAACTTGCAATTTAAGAGGAAAAACAAGAAACCTATACTGTTTGTTTCATTTACTCATATGCACTCAATACCAACTATGGGCCAAGTACACAGGGGATGTAGAAATGTCAATCATACGAACCCCTGCCTATAAAAATCAGTCTTACTGTTAAAAAAAAAAAAAAAGAAAAGAAAATGGTCCATGTAGGTTAATGCACTTGTACAAAAGCAGAGAGATACAGATTTGTAAACCAAAAACGCAAATGTCTATTATATCACGCGCACTCAGTTTGTGATGAAGCTATTGTATTTCTCTAAAAAAATGCTTAAAGCTGAGGGCAAAATCCCAGATAACTGGGTAAAGACACAGGGAACCTTAATCAAACATGCATTTACCGAGAGCATTCTAGGTGTCAGATGTGCTGGGACTCCAGAACCCTCAAGATGACATATTACTTAGACCAGCGCTATCCAGTACTCTAGCCATTAGTACTGTGGCTACTGAGCATTTGAAATGTGGCTAGAGCAAACTGACATGCACTGTAAGTGGAAAACACACAATGGATTTCAAAGACTTACTATGGGAAAATGTCAGCTATATCATCCATAAGTTTTATATTGAATACATGTTGATAATATTTTGGATATACTAGGTAAAACAAAATATATTATTACAATTAATTTCATTTGTTTTTTTCCTTTTTTTATGGCTACTAGAAAATTTAAAATGACCTATGTGTCTGTCTTGTATTTGTTGCTTGCTTGTATTTCTATTAGACAATGATGATTTAGATTTTCCCTCCAAAGACTGTGATGACAGCATCCATTTATAGCAATAATAGCATCTTATTACTAGGAAGGCAGGCATAAAATTAAGCAGAAAATGTATGTTATCATATTACCATGTTTAACATTCGCTTACTATCATAAAATCATAAAACTCAGATCTAGTAAATAGCCCAAGTTAATAATAAAAGTTGTACTTTAAAAGATTCACTCTGCCACATGCAGAAGAAGGAATGATTAACCAACAATTTTATTTCACTCAAGACTGACAAATGTCTATGCAAACTCAACTATTACTCTGTTATATATGGTTCAGAAAACATGTCTATATTTTTCTCTGTTGACAACTGGACAATTCCAAAGGATTCAACAGGGAATCTAACTTCCCTCTCACTTCATTCTAAGTATCACCATCTTTATTTTAACCACAATTTACTGCTCTGTGCCTAGATTATGAATGAAACAAGTTGTTGGAGGAATGATAATACAGGGGAAAATAGTTGTGAACTGCACAAATAATGCAAGGCAGATGTGTTGCGATGGCATATGGGGCAATCCCTCTTTAGTGCTCTAGATTATAATGGCAAGCATAATCACTGGCCAATATATCAGCAGTTCTTTGGTAGAATGATAACATTGGCAATAATAACAGCCACAATCGCTATCGTTTACTTTAATGATGACTCTGCGAAATTTTATTTTTTTACTATTTTATTACAAATAAGTATTATCTCATTTAATGCTCACACTACTTCAGACTTAGATGCTATTGTTATTATTCCCAGTTTCCAGACCAGGAAACTGAACGTTTATTTGGCCGAGATGACACAGTTTATAAATGGAGGAGGCTGGATTTAAATTCAGATTCAGTTCCAGCGCCTGAAACATGACAATGGGCTGCATATCAGACAACATTAATAATAAAAAAGTCTGGCCAGCAGACCAACATTTTTAGCACTTAAAAAAAAATTAGCAGCCGGCCCAGTGGCGTAGTGGTTACATTTGCGTGCTCCGCTTCGGTGGCCCAAGGTTCACGAGTTCAGATCCCTGGCACAGACCAACACACCACTTGTGGGGCCATGCTGCGGCAGCGTCCCATGTAAAGTAGAGGAAGATGGGCATGGATGATGGCCCAAGGCCAATCTTTCTTAGCAAAGAGAGGAGGATTGGCAGCAGATGTTAGCTCAGGGCTAATCTTCCTCACAAAATTAGTTGCCTTTAAGGATGGAACTGTCCTCAGATCTGCTGCTGGCACATACAGAACTCCCTCTAGGAACTCTGAATGGACCAATTTGGAAAAGACACTCCTTCTGGCTGTTCGCCCTCCCTCACACACCCTTGCCTCACTCCAGGGGCGGGTAGCATTTTTACTTCTTTATCCTTTTCATACATGGAGCATATGCTTAATGAATAAACATATTGAACTCACAAGTCAAAAAATCCTTTTCCATACAGCTTGCTAAGGATACCAAGTCAATAACAGACAAAATGTAAAGATAATTACAGACAAGTGAAGGGGCTATTTTTATACTTAGCTGAGCTGGTAAACTACAGATTGGGGTGAAGCTTTCCATGTTTTGGCAACAATTTGGAAAAGCTGAACTTCTAGATACTTACATGCTTCTCTATCATCAGGACATTTCTGTTCCTTAAGAAATTGTTCTAATACCCTGTATAACAAATCTCTCCAAGCTGTGAAAAATGAAATACTGTAATTCTTCAGGACAATTAAAAGCACCAATATTTTAATGAAAGTAGAATTGTAAAAGCTATCACCCAATGAGGCAGGAATAGGGGGAGTGCAGGTGACTTTGTTTTGGAAGCTACACACAGAAGCACCCATGGCCGGCAGGCTGCCACCTCACCCCGAGGCAGATCTCACCAGGATAGAGGGAGCGGCTCTGTTTCTTTTGCCTCAGTGGATATCAACACCCACTTGCAATGTAATGAGAATCAAATGCGCTTTGTTCCAAGGGGTATGCACTTAAAATAATCAGGGGTTGTTTTAAAGGAGAAGAAGAAAGCAAGCCTGTTGCCAAACAGTAACACAGCCCTCAACAGATTGGCCAGGAGACAGGCTGGGATAGGAGGCATTTTGAGGAAATCTCTTTCTGGCTTTTAGAAACTCTAGAGGAAAAGCAACAGAAGAAGTAAACGAACAGCACACCCAACATGGTATAACATCGTACCTCGTACAAAGAATCTAATTAGCGAGGAGCTGATCAACATGGCTGACTACATGTATACACACGGTTAGTGGCAGAAATGAATTTTTCCTTAAAAAAAAACAACTCCTAGGAAACCCTGGATGGAATACAGATATTGGTTAGTTTTCTATGCCTATATTTTGAATAGTTTTTTCCAATTAAAGAAAAAAGCTCATAGGAAAGAAACGTGAAATTTTTTTTCTTAAAAGAGAAAAATGATGCAGCTACCCCTCCAAAAAAAAAACTAAGGATTTTTTTTTTTTTAAACAAAGATCCAAGAAGGTTCTGAGAGCATCTGAATCTACTTGCACCCATGATGAAGGTGGACTAGGCCTGAAATAAGATTCACTTGGAGAGAGGATGGTAGGCCACTCACCACCAGCCCTGTGTGAGGACTTTCTGACGTGGTTCCATGCAGGACCTCAGGGCCACAGCATATGCCTGTGGCTGGGTCCTAGCTTGTATTCTCCTTCTGGTTGCCTTTTGTAAGGAAGAAAGACAATGCAACCCACTGTCCATGAGCCTTTTGGCTCACAAGTTCACAGTCTTCTGGGTGGCTGGGAAGAGGCCACTGTGCACGGGCTGCTTCTCCCAACGGTGAAATGATTGTGGGTCATAATCATCCACCACATAGTGCTCCCCTTCATTTGTGAAAAATGATCACCAACGTGTCAACATTCATAGGAGATGTTCTAATTACGTGAGCATTCTTGTCAAAGTAAGATTCAGCACAGAAGTTGTTAAACGACTGATGAAACTTGACATATAGTTTTATGTGGTTCTCGCTCAGCAGGATGCTAAGGGCCTGGGTTCCAGATCCTTTTCTGACTTGCATGTCGCTGCTCAATCCATCTGCCTCACCTGGGACTCCCCACTAGTCTCAATGCATCTTGTCCAAGTCTGTCCAGTCTTCTTCATTGATACCTACTGTAACTAGATACATACAGGACTGCAAGGTCACTGTCTGCCTCTGAGAGAAATGGAAAAGTACATTTAGGAGTCCTGTGCACGAGCAGCCACAACTAAGGGGCATGTCTAGCTCTGCCTCCTACTGATGGTGTCACTTCCCAAGGGGTCATTTCACTTCCCTAGGCCTCGATCTCAGCTGTAAAATGAGTTCCCACCCCCACCCCATTCCAACCACTAATAGTCTGCCTTATACTATAGTGGAATGGGAATGTGCCAACCTGTTTAAAACTCTAAGCTCCAGGAAGGCAGGCATTGCCATTCATCCATGGATCTTCTAACACTCAATGATTCATCAACACGTATTGCTCATAGGAAATCCGACAATGAGTAAGACCAGCATGGACTTCCAGAAGTTGACAGACTAGTAGCAAAGTGCCTGGTGCAAAGAAGGTGCTCAATTCAAATAAAGTGACTTGTCGAAAGAGCCTGCATCATTCACCCGCCATTACAAGGCAGGTCTGCATCCGTTTTTGCCCAATTTTTAACTGAAGACACTGAGGATGCCACCCAAGGTGGACACCAACAGAACAAGCTCCCTGAGTGCGGCTAACAGTGGCAGTACCTTCTCCCAGTGTCTGCTACTTCCCATGGAAGGATGATTTCCTCTGAAGGAGCAGACTTCCGGCTGAGGGTTAGCTCCCCAACTAGGAAATGTGGTCCAGTCTTCCTCAGCTCCCCATGGTGGCAGTCCCATCAGGCTAGGAGGCCAAGAATGGGAAGGGCAGAACAGAGAGCGAGCTGGGGATATTTCTCCCACTGGGCTGAGCAGTCAAGATCTACCCCGTGAGCTTAGGAGCGTTGTTAGGTGGGGCCCAGGGACATCTCAGTTCCCTCCCACAACAGAAAAGCAAGAAAACTGCTGCCACCTGGAAAGCAGAAGACAATGCAGGCCCAACATGAAACCAAGAAGTATGTTGCCCTTGTGGGGAGAAACTCAATACCCATCCTTAGAATTTATCAGATCTCTGCGCAGTAACTATACTGCAGATCCACTTTTTATTGCTTCTAAATAGCATTTTATTGCATCCAATAGAAATAGTTGCTAAAAATGGTCAATGGTATGTAGACTGGTTGACATAGCAACGAGTGACTGGTTTTCCAACTAAAGGTAAAAAACCCACAATTATTACTTTTTACTTATATATGACAGGTTATCAGCTCGGGGCACATAATAGAAAATAAACCCCTTCTAATTTTATTCTGGACCCTTACGAGGTGTTAAAGGCAAACAGGATATATGCAATGAGTTTTTCTACATCATTCAATAGATCTTAGGTTCTTAACCTGGGGATTCCAAAGAGGTTCATAAACGGGCTTAGTGTAGGGAGTTCCATGAACTTCTTGAAACTGACATAGATTATGAATGTATAGCATTATTGTATATAAGTGAATCTTCCCCTGGGAAAAACAGTCTAAAACTTGCATTGGATTTGCAAAAGTGTCCATCTATGACTCAAAAATATTTAGGAATCACCGCTAGATGGCCTACCCTGGTTTGCACAATGGACTCCTCTTGAAGGAAAACACTTTACTCTGCGCCACTCTAGAGCAAAAGGAAGCTGCTCAGACTTTTGTTCCCCATCAGTGAACTTTGCCAGAGGTTTCTCTTCTGGCTGAGTTTCTATCACTTCAGCCAGCAAAAGGAACTGGACAGATACAGTGCAAGTAAAGAGAGCGAGATGCTGCTGTGGTTGTTCATTTTAGACTCATTTAGCTCTTTAAAAAGAAAAAAAACATTTGAGATTAAGCAAACTGAATTCATCTAGAAATCAAAGAAAAAAAACAGAGAAAACTGATTTTGCTCTTACCTATTGCAATACCTCCTAGGGATAAGAAAAGGTTGAGGTTTAAAGAAGTAATATAACAAATGATTGTGAAGGAAATTGATACCAGAGAGGATGAACTTCTTAGGTGACTTGAAAACAAACTTTAGTGTTCACTAAATGTCAATTTAAGAAAAAAATTAGGAAAGAAAAAAAGAGTCCATGGATTTTCTTCTACTATACAGTAAACTTCTTGGACTAAACCAACTCTTCTCACAACTGGATTCTGTTTATTTAGAAGCAAGGATGAAGAAATCATGAAGAACTCCCAAAGGTTTCCCCTTGCCCAGGGGTGACCAATGGTTGTGGAATGTATATGGCAACACACCGCATGTCCATGAACGTCATTTACTACAGAAGGAAGTGGACTAGATTGCAGGTAAGGTTAGATGAGGTGTGACCTATCACACAAAACCAGCTGGTGAAGCAGTCAGGACACAAAGCACATTCTTCTCCAAAGGGTGGACAGGACGGAAAGGTGTTTCTTAACTCTAGGTAAGAAAACTGAGGCTTAGCGAGGTGAAATGACCTATCTAAGAGAGAACTACATCTTCTGAACTTCAACCTGGGTTTCTCTGCTAACTACCTCAACACCTCCGCCTTTTGATTACTGTTTAAATTCTCCTCCAGACTAGGATAGCTCAACACCATTAGTGGCTTTATGACCCTGGGATGTGTGTGTGTGTAGTTCAATAAATGTTAGTCACCTACTATGTGTCAGATACTCTACTGCACATATAGGACATCAAAACTGAAGAATGAAGCATATTTTCTTCAGTCAAACAGAAGAATGTTTTGTTTTAAAACACATGGTTAAGTCAGTCAGAAAAGTTACTTATTAAAATATTGACTAAACTTACCAATACCCACCAGTGAGTCTGATGTCAAAGATGACTAGTTTTTTGTTCATTGTAAATGGCTGGAGTTGGGAAATTGATGTTTTATTAACAATATTTCTCTAACTTTTATTAAACCACCTGTACTTTTCAGCTATCGGGCAGTGATAAACCAAAAAGAAGAAATCTCTTTTTTTTTTTTTTAAAGATTTTATTTATTTATTTTTTCCCCCCAAAGCCCCAGTAGACAGTTGCATGTCATAGCTGCACATCCTTCCAGCTGCTGCATGTGGGACGCGGCCCCAGCATGGCCGGAGAAGCGGTGCCTCAGCACGCGCCCGGGATCCGAACCCGGGCCGCCAGCAGTGGAGCGCGCGCACTTAACCACTAAGCCACGGGGCCGGCCCAGAAATCTCTTTAAATCCTGCAGAAACTTAATAAGAATCATATAATTCTATGCTTATGGTTTTCAGCTTGAAGTTTAACTAACACTATCTGTAATAAACTGATTTCTTTCAGTATCATTTTATTACATAGGATACAATGGTTGTACTTCAATACACTAGCGATTTTTTTAAAGGATACTATCATGATCATATACCTATCTAAATAGTTAATGGGGGAAAAATCTAGACTCCTTTTCCACATCGCTTATTTAAAATATACCCAAGAGGCCTTGGATATATTTAGCTTTGTTTTGTCAACTCCTATAATCATCATGCACGATAGAGAAAATTCAGTTGGCTTCTAGCGAAATAATGCACGGCACTATAACAGCGAATGTCTTCAGTACCATGAGTTAAGGATTTTACGATGTGATAGTTTTTAAAGTATTTCTAGGTACCCTACTACATCTTGGCTGCTCCTGGATCTTCAGATTAAGGTCATCATCCCCTCTCCCCTCTAGGGGAAAAAAAAAACTCACGATGAAGGCACAAAGTCAGAGCAATGATGTGTACACTCTCTGCAATTCGTTAAAGAAATACACTTTCTATTCCTAGAAATTCAGTGTGGTTGGTGTTACTCGAGACCATTGCTGGCCTGTCTGTACAGGTGCTGTGAAATAGAGAGTCAACATCCCTTGCTTATGCATCTTCTACGTTTAAAATGTTGGAAAGCTAAGTTATGAAAAAAAGATGAGTGTGCTTCCAAGCATCGTGTTACTGATATATTTCTCTGAATTCACATTTAGGCAAATGTTGGTAGAAAAAATCTGGGGCTGGCCCGGTGGCTTAGCGGTTAAGTGCGCACGCTCCGCTACTGTTGGCCGGGATTTGGATCCCTGGCGCGCACCGACGCACTGCTTCTCCGGCCATGGTGAGGCTGCGTCCCACATACAGCAACTAGAAGGGTGTGCAACTATGACATACAACTATCTACTGGGGATTTGGGGGAAAAAAAAGGAGGAGGATTGGCAATGGATGTTAGCTCAGAGCTGGTATTCCTCACAAAAAAAAAAAAAAGAAAGAAAAAATCTGAAGACACTAGTACTTTGTGGGATAAATTACACAGATTTAAATAGAGTGCTTTCTTTATAGGACGTATGTTTTTTATCCTGATGGAACCTGTAAATATGACATCTGGGGTACTCCATTACAGCTGTGGAATAATCAGCACCATTCAGGATATCCAATATGTGCTAAAAGAGAAATTCTAAGTAGAAAACCACCACAAAAAGCATTATATTCCTTCATTCAACAAAATGTGAGTACCTACTATATGTCAACACTGTCCTAGGGCCGGCCCCGTGGCTTAGCGGTTAAGGGCACGTGCTCCACTGCTGGGGTCCCGGGTTCGGATCCTGGGCGCGCACCAATGCACTGCTTCTCCGGCCATGCTGAGGCCACGTCCCACATACAGCAACTAGAAGGATGTACAGCTATGACATACAACTATCTACTGGGGCTTTGGGGGAAAAAATAAATAAAATTATAAAAAAAAAAACACTGTCCTAGACACTAGGGACACAGCAACGAAGAGAAGAGACAAAACCCCCATCCTCAAGGAGCTTATATTCTAGTAGGGAAAGACAGACTACTAACATACATTAAAATACACGGCAACTTAGAAGGTGACAAATGGCTGGAGGAAAATAAAGCAGAGAAGAGGGGCAGGGCATGGTGGAAGGGGGTAGCCAGGGAATGTCTGCTGAGAAGGTGGTGTCTGGGGAAAGACCTGAGGGGTTGAGGGGCTCAACCAGAGCGATATCTAGAGGAAGAGTGGTCCAGAGAGTGGGAACAGGCTCTGAGGCAGGACTGCGCCTGGCAATCTGAAGCAATAATGAGGAAGCCAATGTGTTTAAATGCCTTAAACTGCTTCCAGATTAAGGGGTTACAATTACAGGCAAAATGTCATTAACAGCCATATTTTCATAAACACTTAGTGTAGGAATGTGCCTTTGTAAATGCTTAATAAAACCCCTTAATCTTACCAGGCTTGAAGAAATGAGGAAGAGAGGGTGGAGGGAGTAATCCAAGGTCACATCACCAGTGACAGCCAGGGAAAGGCTTCAGCACATGTCTCCCAAACTCAGCACCACAGTTTCACCTCATGCTCCAACTTTATAATTAAGAGGCACTTGTATTAAAAAAAAAAAAAAAAAAAGATCCCAGGCGCAGACCCACACCACTTGTCAGCCATGCTGTGGCGGCAACCCACATATAAAATAGAGGCAGACTGGCACAGATGCTAGCTCAGGGCTAATGTTCCTCAAGCAAAAAAAGATGAGCATTGGCAATAGATGTTAGCTCAGGGCCAATCTTCCTCAAGCAAAAGAGAGAAGATTGGCAAGAGATGTTAGCTCTGGGCCAACCTCCCTCACCAAAAAAAAAAAAATTGAAAAAACAAAAAAAGAATACATCATAGCCAACTAACAATCTTCTTAGAGCTAAAAATTGATCAGTTTCACTTTTTCATTCAACAAATAACCAAGAGAGACCCTACATACACCCTAAATATTTGTTTTGGAATGAAAGAGATAATAAATGCAGCATTACCTAGATCCTACTACCCAGCAATTAATTGTATAGGTGTGTTAACAGAGAAACTTGTACACAAGGAAACATTTCAGATGTTTATTGTAGCACTATTTGTTATAGTAAAAAAGTAGAAACAGATCAACCGTCCTCAACAAAAAAAGTGTCTGTAACAGTGAAATGGAAACACTCTAATTTTCTCTTGGCAAGGGAATAAGTATAATTTATTCATACACCGAAATTCTCTGTAGCAGCTAAAGTAAGATCTACATGTACCTCAAAAACATAGTGACAAATTTAAAAATCCAAGTCGTATGTATATAGAATTATGCCATTTACGTAAAAGGTTAAACACACAAGCTTACAGATATTGTCTGTAGACACATAATATACAGAAGTACCAAAACATGTTTGGAAACTTTGCCGACTAACTTCACATTAGTGGTTCCCTGAGGATGGAGGCAGAGGAGGAGGGATGGATAAAATATTTCCATAGCAGTTTATTTTTATCAAGAGGATAAGCAAATATGAAAAGATTAGCAACTCTTAAACATAGGTAGTGGAAAAATGGGAGACTTACTATATTCTCTTTTTATGTATGTTTGAAATATTTCACATTTTTACTTTAAAAGAAACAAAGGGAGACAGACAAAACTCCTCCACCACATTCTAATAACTCCAAAGCACAGTTGCCCTTAACCTCCAAACCTCAGCATCTTCACCTTTGAAACGGGGGTGATACTAGGTGTACCTGCCTCAAAGACGCTTCGGGAAGTGGCAGTCTGGAGAAATTCATTGTCAGCTACACTACCAGTGGGCAGGGACATTATATCATTCCCCCATTGAATCTCCAGGGCCCAGCAGCCATTCTTTTTATTCAATTTCACTGATAATAGTACTGAAATTTTTCAATAGGGTTATATCGGCCACCACCCCAAAAAAGCCATAAAACAAATCGAAGGAGTATAAATGATACAATAAATTAATTAAGCATCTCAATGAATGGAGATGAAAGACCCCCAACAGCCCAACATGGGACTACCTCTCCCAATTCATGTTAGGCAAGCACTGGTTAAAAATTATAAGAACTGCATAAATTTCCTCCCATAAAATCTGTCTTACAAGCCCAAGAGGAAAAAAAAAAAATGAGACTGGTTAGGCACCATTAAGAAAAGATGATCAGATTACATCTATCAGTAGTAAAACTCCCAGCCACACCTGGGAACAGGGCCCTGCAAGCTGGGGACAGAGCAATCAAAATCCAACCTCCCTATGATGTAGTCTCTCTTCTCCAACTTTGTTCGAACCTCAAGGAGGTGCTTGAGGTGCGACTCTCGTCTCTAGAAAACCAGTTCCTCCCTCTGCCGGGCCCTTTCAGTCTTGAGATCACATTCCCCAGAGAACTGGCTGTTTCCCCATCCCAGAGCCCTTGCTATCGTCCTCTCCCGTCAGGAAAACGGAGACCCATCCAAATCACCTGTGAGCCTGCGGCCAAAGGAAGCCGCCTCTGGTCCAGGCGAGCAGCGTTGAGTCAGCAGATTTGCCCCAATGTTTGCAAATAAAAGTTGCGCCGGGCTGGGCTCCTTGGAGAAGAGGCTGAAGCTTGGATATATTGTCCAGGCCCAGGCCCTAGGAAGTCACCTGGAACTCCTCCACTTTACACTAGGCTCCATCTGCCCGGTCTGCTGCCTCTCCAGGCTCTGAGGCCCCCTTCACAAAAGAGGGGCGCGAAGTCCAAACGAGAGCGTGAGCCAAGGGTTAGCAGATGAACCCCGCAAACTGCAGAAACTAAACCGCAGACACAAACCTAAGCCCGCAGCGGAGGAAACGCGGATTAGGGAGGGTACCCACCCTCCCGGGCAGAGGTTGGGGTAAATGGCGGGCGGGAGGGCGCCTCTCCTGCGGCTCCACATCCTCCCTCCTCCCTCAGTCGCGTCTGCCCCAACTCCAGCATCCCTCCTCCCGGCCCTCCTCGGAGCTACGGCGGAGAAGAGGACAAGAAGGGCGGGGAGGCGCCTTGGGCAAGGCGAAGGGCTCCTGGAGTCAGAAAAGGAACAATAGCCGACCCTCGGTTGCCCGAGCCTTCCAGAGTCTCCCGCTCGCGCCTTCCTCCCCAGCTCCCCTAAGTTCAGCGCGGAGGCGGGTCGAGCCCAGATGCGGGGACCTGGGGGAGCGGGGCGCCGGGAGGGCCAAGCAGGTGGAACAGGGTGCTGACTCGGCACACCCAGAACGCCCTGCCGGGGTCTGGTCATTCATTCCCACCTGCGCTCCCTCCGCAGCAACCCCGCGCCATGCCCCAGCCGGCCTGCGAGTCGCGGGGGACCGAGAGGAAGCCCCTCTCCTAACTTGGCCAGGTCCTCCCTCTCTAGTCTGATCCCCACCATCCTCCTCTTCCTCTGTCCCCAAATCTGCCCTCTGCAGACAGTTGGCGGACAAGGGAGCGGTGGCGGGACGCTCGCTGCCACCCCTGCTAAGCTGCTCCGCCGGGCGCGCGGTCCCCGGCTCCTTGCTGCCTCCCTCGCCCGAGCCCCAGACACAAAGGCGGGGACGGGAGCCGGGGACCCCGCTCCGGGGAGCCTCCCAACTCTCGGCGCCGCGCACTCACCCCATCGAGGCGGCGGCGGCGGCTGCCCGGGCCCCGCTGGCTGCGCCACCCCGCCCGCCGCTTCCCCAGGAAAACGCGGCCGCCGGGCTCGCTTCCTGCTCGGCTTCCTGCGCCTCGGTCCCTCCTCCTCCCCCGCTGCGGGGGTCAGTGGGCGCCGCGGCTCCCGGGCAGGGCCGGCGGGGCGGGGGCAGCGGCAGCACCACCACGTGGCCGCCCGACGCCGGCCCCCGCCGACCCGGATCCCGCGGGAGCGGGAAGGGAGGTGCTAACCATTCCCCTCCCCTCCACCCCGCGCGGGCCCAAATTCCGCGAGTCAGGTGACCCGGCCCCGCGCTCCGGCCGGGACCTGCGGGAGGTGCTCTCGGCCCGTGAGGCACCCATCCCCTGGGCCCGCGCGCCCTGGGCGTCCGTGGCTTGCTTTTAGTTTTCCACGGATCGTGGGACCCTTCCCCACGGATCTGTTTCATCACCATCACCTGAAGTTCGTGGAAACCACCGGTACTCTGACCCCCGGGGTTAGGTCGCGTGAGATCCCGAATAGCATTCCTTTCTGGTCAACTTCCAAAGTGGTTTGTGGTCGTGGGGGTGTTTTAAAAGTCACTGATCCTAAGCGCTTTCTAACCAGAATCAAATCGGTTATATTTTCCAGAATTATTGAACAGAAAGTAAACGAGAATGTGCTCGTAGACTCTGGACTGAACCAACTGGTTGGAGTGACTGTTGCCTGACACTCATCAGGTGGCAGGAGAAAATCAGCAGCGTTAAGTGTCTAACTCTGCTCAGGAGTCAGGAGAAATCTACAGCCTGAACTGGCGGACAGGAATGGGGAACGCCCTCAAAGCAGTGTCTGGGCTGCAAAGGGGGACGGCCTCGCTCCCCAGGACCCCACGGCTTCCCTCCCTTCCCCAGACCGCTAAGACCTGCGTTTGAATCATAATGGACTCCTCCTTTAATTCCGAGGATTTCAAAGCTCTCCACCTACTCATTTAATTTGGGACGGGTTTTCCATTCATTCTAGTCGTGCTAACCAGCTATGGCTTAGAAAGTCTTTTATTCACCAAAGCTCCTCCGTTCTCCGTTCTCCGGGTTAGCTCTGCATTCTTTGTGCAGGGCAGAAAGCTTCCTAGAATAAATTAGCAGTATTGAGTCCCTAGAATAAATTAGCAGTATGAGTCCCCAAAAGGGACTTAGAGAGCGATCCACTCTAAATCAATTGAGCTTAAAAAAAAAAAAGCCAATTCCAACCAGTGAAATTTGCCCTAATAGAGTTCAATTTATGTCTTAGCCAGATCTTTTTTTTTTTTTCCTGAGGAAGAGTAGCCCTGAGCTAACATCTGTTGCCAATCTTCCTCCTTTTTTGCTTGAGGAAGATTAGCCCTGGCTAACATCTGTGCCAGTCTTCCTCCACTTTATATGTGGGTCAAGGCCACAGTGTGACTTGATGAGTGGTGTAGGTCCGCATCCGGGATCCAAACCGTGAACTGAGGCCTCTGAAGCAGAAGACGCTGAGCTTAACCACTACCCCTCCAGGCGGGCCTCATAATGTCTTGGCCAGATCTTTACGTCTACGAGTCAGACTTGATCTGTATCCCTACCCTCTCTACCCCCAAGCCAAGGGTACAGTCTTGTCTGAGCTTTAACAGATGCCATCAAACAGGGAGCAAAAGCTAGGAACCCAGCTGCGTGTACCTTCACCTGCTAAGTCTTACATCAGACATTCCTTAGAGAAGTGGTGAATAGCCAGTGTAAAGCAAGATGTGTGCACTCCTCTTCCTGTCCGTTATCCCCCTCAAATAAAATCACGCTCCAGAAGAAAGGCGAACTGGCAAACTTCTTTTTGGTTGAATGCTGGCAATTTCTACAATACAGTTTTTCATTGTGGTTCCTATTAATGGTGTACCGTAGGTTATTTAGGGGGGACGATACTGCCACTTATGAGGTTTTCTGTTCTGCTTTTCGCAGGTCAACCTCCTTCAAGCAGGGGCGACTGGGAAGGTGAGGTTTTGCCTTGGAAAGTTAACATGTGCAGATTCGGTTGCTGAAGGAGTTAAAATATCACATTAAACAGTCATTGTGTAAGGCAGGCTCATCAGCCTTTTATTCACAGAAGCCCTGTCTCTCTCTTCTTTTTTTTCTCTTTTACTCTGCAAGGCCCGGTCCCAGCCACCCGCCAATGAGCCTACCTGCCTATGTCAGCCCTGCGGCTCCTGTAGGTGGCTTGTATGCTTTTTCTCCTTAGTTTATAATCTCACCTTCTAACATCAGCAAGTCCAACTCCTGGTGAAGGACTGTAGTGGAGGGAAGAACTCTTATAGTTAGTCCCATGTGCCAAGATCCTTTTCCAGATCCCTCCTCCCCTGAAACTCAAACCACTCGCTTCAGACCATAGCTGAAGTTCTGCCACCTGCGGGAGGATTGGTGGTCAAGTATGGGATTGAACAGCGTCTTCTCATCGGTTTTTGTGGTTTTTTTGCCCAGGCCTTTTAGAAATGCTAGTTGGATTCATGGTACATTGAACACCACCCTTCAGAGGAGATCAGGCCCAGGTGAAAGTGTTTGAGAGAAGGAAGCAAGGATACAATGACCGTCTAGCCTGCGTAAAGTTGGTAAAACCTTTTTGGGAGGAACAGCACGTTGTATTTCAATAGGGGAATTACCCCAAAATCAAGGTAACTGTTGTGTGATATGTAGTACTAGGAGTAGTAAAAGCAAGGGGACCAGGTTTCCGGACCCCATCGGAACTTCACCAAGTGTTTGAACCTCTCCTGGTCCCACTTTCCTAATCAGTAAAAGACAAGATGGCCTCTGAGAACTTTGTCAGCTCTGACATCCTAAGCCCATTCTCTTAGTGTGAGAGAATCAGTTTGAAGAGACTTGACAAGCAATTTTGTCCTTACATTTTATGGCAAAGCATCAGTCTCTAATTGTTCTAGCAGGTGAGTCTTGTCATACTATCAAGATTGTAAACTCCTAAGAGTGTTGCCATCCAGGACTTAACGGGATCCATAAATGGAATTTATTGATTGGTAGGGCTCAATTTTCATTTTTGAAATTAAATAATATCACATCCCTTCATTCTTGCCCCATCTCTCACCAATATCAGTTCTCCCCACATTAGGAACTTCTTAAGTCTGGAGAACCAAAGCTAAGACTTGTTGGGGTAAGAAGAAACTGTCGCTGAAGGAGGAAATAGAGATCAGTATCGGGGAGCCAAAAAGTAACCCTCCACTTTGTTTGGTGTTTGGTCAGGATCTGGCTGCACTTCTGGGTCTGGTTAGAGGCAGCGTGATTTAGAGGAATGCGGCGATATTGGACCCAGTCCAGAGAATGGGACAAAAACAATCAGAAGGTTAGAGGGAGATAATCTATGGAAAAAGCCCAAATATTCATAGAAAAACCACTTTCTGTATTTTCTTGGGGATGTTTCCAAATAGGAAGAGACTGTGACATGGGAGAAATTAATAAAATAACTTTAGGATTGTTTTTCTCAATTGAGTAAGACCACAGTAATAAAGTAGCCTGTAAACATTGATTGGCGCATGGTTGTTGAACTTGCCAGGAAGCCAGCAGAGATTTCTCCTAGGGTGGGTTACTACACGTTCCTTCTCAGTGACCTTGGGCCCCTGCTCTGGAGGTGAGGCTAAGATGCTTGGTAATAATACATTCCAAAGCCCTGCATCAGATCCCTGCTTGTAGGGGTGTGGCAGAGAAGCTAAGTGTCTCAGCCTTGACGTTACAGACCTGAGAAAGTCTGAAGACTGGCCCATGATCTCATATGAGGAATGTGAAGTCTGCAGAACTGTGCTGTCCACTGTGGTAGCCACTAGCCATGCCTGAGCACTTGAAATGTCACTAGTCCAAATTGAGATGTGCTATAAATGTGAAATATACACCAGATTTCAAAGACTTAGGTTGGAAAAAAAAAACAATGAAAAGTATCTCACTAATAATTTTTATATTGATTACATATCAAAATGTTAATATTTTAGATATATTAGGTTAAATGTATATATTAACTATAATTTCACTTATTTTTACTTTTTAAAATGTGGTTAACTAGAATTAACTATAATTTCACTTATTTTTACTTTTTAAAATGTGGTTAACTAGAAAATTATGACTATGGGGCTTGCATTATGTTTCTATTGAATAGCACTGCTATAGGGGTTAATATAAGCAACTAACACATATTTTGCATCTTCTCTATACCGGGCATTTTTCTAAGTGATATATACATTAACTACAGTGGCCATATACTTAATTATCCAATCTGGGACAACTTTCACACTTTTGAGAGTGAAATGGGGCAGGCAAATTCTAAACCAGACAGGATACTAGGACAAAAGGTGTAAACTGGAACTGTCCTGAGCAAACTGATATTCAGGCCACCCTAATGTTAGGTCATTTAATCCTTACATCAACCCTGTAAGTACCATTATTATCTCCTTTGGGATCATGAGCGAACTGGAGCCCAGAGAGATTAAGTAACCTGCCTAAAGTCACACAGCTAGGAAGTGGCAATGTTGAGATTCAAACTAGGGCAGTGTGGCTCTAGAGCCTTCGCTCTTAACTGCTGTGCAACACCGTCTGCTTAAAAGCTCATATGGATTGAGAATTTAATAGATGCAAGGTTTTTCTTAATCTTCACAGCAACTTGGATGGAGTATTATCCTGTTTTTACAGATGCGGAAACTGAGTTTTAAATAGATCCACCAACTTGCCCAAATCACAGAGCCAGAAAGAGTGGAGGCAAGAATCAAGGCTTAGGATGCCCGACTCCAGAGTGGTCCTGTTAACTTCCCTATTGCCTCAGGCCACTCGCATTTTGATCTCATTACTTCTCCCGGTACTGGCAGAGGCCTGGATGACAGAGGACTAGAACCCAGGTGGCATCAACCTTGCAACAGGCAACCAACACGAACAGCTCAGTCTTGGGAGCCTCTCCTTTGTCAGAAGGAGCATTTTAAGATAATCCAAATCGCCATCCATGCACGCTGCCAAGTAGGTTGTTCTGCTGTGCATGTCAGAAATTCCAGAAAATATTCTCCCATTGAGGCAGTGGAGGAGAGCATCAAGAAGCAGTTGTCTGGTTATCAGAAGGAGCTTTCACAGAGCTCCAGAGTCAGAAGCAATAACATGGCATGGAAATCTATGAATGTGCCAGGGGAAGCTTTTCTCGCTTCCTCTACAGTGGGTTGCGATGTTGGCAGCCCATTAGAATCACCTGCCTTTGAAAATCACCAGTTGCCGCAGCCCCATACTCTAGAATACTGATTGAAATGGCGGGGTGTGGGGCCCAGGCATTGGTGTTTTATATTCTTTCCCTGGATTACCTTAAAGTGGGGCCACTTTGTTTATTGGCTGTCCCAGCCATGCCTGGAGCACCTGGTTCTTGATTTATTGCAAGCAAAATGAGATTAGGTGAAGAGCGGGGGTGGTGCTTACAATGGGCCTTGCAAGAGTGGATGCTCTGGAGTGATTTCTCGATAGAGTGATTCTAAACCGAGCTGCTGTTTTTGTTGGCTGGTATGCTTGTTTTCTGGTATGGCGTTAAACCTGAGCTCCCAGATTTTTGTCTTCTTCATTGAGATCAACTTCTGCCCATGAGATATTTTAATTCATGTGCCTTCTTTATCCGAATAGTGCACCCATAATACATCTGTGCACTGCTCTTGCTGATGAGTTATTTCGAGTCTTATGGCTTCTTGTTTATGTTTTTCAAAGGCTTTGTAGCCATCTAGCTTCTGTTATTCATTTTCACTTTTCTATTTTTATTTGCTCTCTTTAAAATCCTTCGTAGACTACATGAAGTAGATTCCTTGTTGTTTTCAAAACTGGTCTTTCGACAGTGTGAGTGAACACATTTTTAAGAGACATTTTCCACAGTAGACTGTTAGTGCTTAAGATATATGACAGCACTACTGTGAAGATATTTAACAAAATTCCACAAGTCCCTTGTTTGGTTTGCCTTAATACAAATTCCTCAACTATCCAAATATAAGCCTTAACCAGATTTCTCACATTCAGGATGGAAGTTCTTCTAAGGTAAAGTTGTAATTCTTCCTTTGCCTTCTCTTTAAGAGAATCCTGTAATTTATTGTTCTAGACTTCCTGTTTGAGTTTCAGAATAAGAAGGTGAAGACCGTGAAAATGTTTCTGACATTCCTGTGACATGCCAGAAGAGAGGAGAGGGACAGAATTGGGGGAGCCAGAAAGATCACTGTGGGAATATTCCTTCCACAGAGCTGAAGTGGGCCAGGGCAGGTCCATAGAAGCCAGCAGGAGCAGGAAAATAGGCCATGATGACTTCCTCCCATGGATTCCTAGAACCCTTAGAACACGAATGCCGAGAAGACAAATTGGCTTCACAATAATAGACCAATAAAAGGGAAGAAGGCAGGGTTCTGGTGTTAAATTTATCGAGGTCATTGTTGGCCAACCAGAGGGGAGTCTGTCCTTTAGAATTATGTAACAGGGAAGGGAATTTTGGAGGCCATTTGAGAGAACCAGAAGACTTAGTTGGCACTGAGTTTCTGGGAAATTTGACACCAAAAGACCCAGGGCTCAGGGACAAAGAGAGAGAAGTGGAGGTCTGAGTGGGTCTCATATTTGCTTTGTGGGCTTCTGGGAAGTATTTTAAAACATTTTTATTTAAACTGTGTGCCTTAAGAGGACTCTCCGCTCACATCCAACATAACATGCTTGTATTGAGAAATACAAATGATGAGAACATTCAGTGTGTTCCTTCTCATCCTGTTCCTCCCTCCCTGACCACACTGCCTTCTGCTCCACGTCTGGGCATTCTGACTTGTACATTCAATTCAAAGGGATGGAAAACGATTCAAGGTTAGAGGGGCACCTGGGAGAAATTTTAGAATAGTGTGTGTGAGGCTAGGTCTGCAGAAGACCGGTGGGAACAGAGACGCTGTATCCAGGCAGGAGGCCTCCCAGCGTGGCCTGGGGAGCAGGCTTCTCCAGCAGAAGCAGTTGTCAGCTATGGGGCAGCAGTCATCACTGAACTCTCTTTTATTTTCCTTTTGTTTGTAAACATGGAATAAAGGTGAGAAACGAAAGAATTAAAAAAACAAAGAAGAAATACTCCGTCAAGTAGTGGGTTTGAACCCTGGCTTCTCCACTTACTAGTTGTGCAATTTGGGGCAGATCACTTAATCTCTCTTGACCTCAGTTTCTTCATCTGCAAAATGCGGGTGCTATTAGAACCTGCCTCTTGGGTTATTTTGGAGATTAAATAATTAATACATATGATGCATTTATGTGTATTAAATAGTGCCTGGCACTATTAGTAAGAGCTAAATAAATAAAATCTATTTATTTAGCTATGTCTATTTAATATATGATTAAATATATATCTTTTTAATTAAACAAGTAATTTAATTAAATAAATGCAAGTATTTATTTAAATAAAATATATATAATTAAACATATCTAATTAAAATATGTCTAATTAAATAAATTTATCTATTTAATATCTATTCAGCTATAATTACTATAATTATTACTACTATGGAGAACTATAAGAGATTCATAGAATCTAGGGAAAAATAAAACAGCGGTATATATCAAAATCAATTCGACTGCAGGGCCGGCCCAGTGGAACAGCGGTTAAGTTCATGCCTTCAGCTTTGGCGGCCGAGGTTCGCCGGTTCAGATCCTGGGCACGGACCTACTCACCGCTCATCAAGCCATGCTGAGGCAGCATCTCATGTAGAAGAGCTATAACTCTACAACTATGATACACAACTGCGTGCTGGGGCTTTAGGGAGAAAAAAGGAAGAAGAGGAAGATTGGCAACAGATGTTAGTGGAGGGCCAATCTCCTTCAAAAAAAAAATCAATTCGACTGTTATTAAAAATGTCGTAGGCTATAAGTTTAAACATTTCTAGTATACTATTTGCTAAGTCTTATGTGGAAACTTTATCAACTAATATACAAAGTACAGTGTTGAACACACATAAAAAGAAAAAATATGAGGTGTTCTTGACCTTCAAGGAGCTTCTAACCTATTTGGAGAGATAGCCTATAGACACACGGACAGAGTCACTGAGAGAAGACAGCGAATGGCTTCATGTTGCTTTCTAGTTCTTCAGCACTATTCTGTGGCTTTGCCAAGCCGTGTTGCCTGACAAGCTGTGCCCTTGAAAATGTGAGGCATACTATTCTGCTGAAATATTTTGAAGCAGTGTGCTATGGGAACCAAAATATAAGTAAACTCATCCCCGCCCACAGAGATTCCTGTTCTAATGTGCGCCTAGGTTGAGAATGACTATATTATGCAGCTTCCACGCTAGTAAGTAATGTCGTGATTGAAACATCGTTGGGATCAGCTGCCTGTTTCAGTGATAACAGTGCCTGCTATGAGATGACAGTGGCTTTAACAAAATAGGGCCTTGTTTTCCTCATATTTTGAAAAGTTGCTTGCTTTGGATCAGTGGCTCAAGGTTGTCAGGTCTGAAGTCTTTGTGTTTCTCTAGATTATTCCCTCGGTGTTAGAAGACAGCTTCCCACCTATAGCATCAATTTTTTATGCCAGGCAGGAAGAAGGGAAAAAGTGGACAGCCAGTGTAGTCTGCCCCTCGTAGGGAGATTTTCTGAAAGCCCCACCCAACATCTTAATTTTACTGGTCAATACTGTGTCACTTGGCCATCCCCATCTGAAAGGAAGGGAAAGAAATATAGATTTTTAGCTGGGTACCTCGTACACCAAATAAACTTGGGGTTCCACTAATAGGAAAATGAGGAGAATAGATATTGGGTTTATCTGTTCCTGTAAAACAAATAACCTCAAAACTCAGTGGCTTAAAATAATATAATTTACTATTTCTCATGATTCTGTGTGTTTACCAGGTGGTTCTTCTGCTTCTTGTGGTGTGTGCTGGGATGCTGGGATGGCCAAAAGATCTGAAATGCCCTCACTCCTAGAGCTAGTAGTTAGTGTGGTCCCTGGCTGGAGTTCCGCTAGAGATTGCTGACCGAGACCTCAGTTCTCCTTCACGTGGTTTCTTGGGCTTCCTCTTGGACTGGTGGCTGGGTTCTAAGAAGGAGTGTTCCAGGAGGATGAGCCTCAAGGTACAAGTGCTTATCAAGCCTCCTCTTTCATCATGCTTGCCATGTCCCATTGGCCAAAGCTAATCACAAGGCCAAGTCCACAGTCAAAGTGGGAGGGAACTACACAAAGGCGTGAGTGCCAAGACCACCAAAGTACTGGTCCACCAGAGAGAGGCATCTAGACATCTCTGCCAAAGCATCTTTTGATAATATGTTAAAATTTATCAATGTGTATTTTGCAGCAAACGTAGAGCTGAATACTTTGCAAGCATTAACTCTGAAAATCCTCACAACAATCTTATGGGGTAGATACTCTTATTATTTCCATTTAGAGATGAGGAAATAGATTAGGCAAGGTTAAAGAAACTTGCCCAAAGTTACATAGTAAGAAAACACTAGGACTAGAACTTGAACCCAACCTGAATCTTCAGCTTGGCGGGGTTTATGAGCACATTCTGGTTGTAGAGAGATGGTAGGAAATCAAGTGACAGGGATCCAATAAAAGCCATTTAAAAAAGACTTTAAAAAAGGCTGGCCCCATGGCTAATGGTTAAGTTCGGCAAGCTCCGCTTCAGCGGCCTAGGTTCGCAGGTTCAGATCCTAGGTGCAGACCTACACCACTGGTCAGCCATGCAGTGGTGGTGACCCACTTGCAAAATAGAGGAAGACTGGCACAGATGTTAGCTCAGGGTTAATCTTCCTCAGCAAAAAAAAAAAAAAAAAAACAGGACTTGCCCCATGTTTTTAATACCGTTCTCTTTCCTCCTTCACCTGGTACAAAGAGAAAAGTGATATTGCTATCTGTCAGAGTCAAGGCAGAAGGACTATATGGAGAGGGTGCTCCTTTGCTTCCTTGTCGGGTGATCTAATGCCTGCTGGGACCATCTTCACAGAGTGCACACAGCCAGAAGGCAGAGGTTAAGAACCCATTAGGCAGTTACAGTTGGGATGGCTACAGTCGCCCTTGGGAGAACCTGAGGAAGATGTTTGAACATCTAGGAGGCTTGTTTAAGGAATCCTTCAAGGGGATTTCTGAAAGGGAAAAAATTGAAGTTACTGAACTTATACCTGGACAAATGGGTCAAAGGCAAATCTCCCTAACACGCTAAAAACACCTTTAACTTCTGTAAGGCTCACTGAAGACATTATACTTTTTCTGTTTAAAAGTGTGTTTCTCAACATGTGTCTATGGATATACTGACTTGGGATCTCCAGGGGGTGGGTCAGAAAAATCTGCATGTTTAGGGAACATGAAGTGACTCTAATACACAATAAATTTGCAAATTACTGGTCTAAAAATGTCCTTTTAGTATGACGATTTTTAAAACAGTGATTTTCAGACTTTAATATGCACATGAATCCCCTGAGATCCTTGAAAAAGCAGATTCTGATTCAGTGGGCTGAAGAAAGGCTTGAGCGTCTGCATTTCTAGCAAGTTCCCAGGGATGCTGCTGGTCCGAGGAGCCACATGAGTAGCAAAGCTTTAAAACATTGGAGGGAAAAAACAAACCCTTTTGGGTTGTCAAATATGGAGGCAGACATGAACAATGGGAGTGGAGGTGGGGGTGCCCGCTGCACATCCACAGGAGAAGACAGAATGTCACTGCCCCTTCCAAAGGGACAGGCCACTGATAGAAGACACAGACCTAGCAGCAAAGGAGGGAGCTTCAAGATGTTCAGAGTGGGCTCCACTAGTCAAGGTGAGATAGATGGGCGGGTGCAACAGAGGACAGTGATGACGAGGTTTTTCTAATGAATCTGGCCTGGGGAGCTCAGATTATATGAAAAGAGCTTGAAGAAATTGAAAGAGTGAGATAGGACAAAATTAATGAAACTGAATGAACACAGATCTTTAGATAGGCTGAACTCCTAAGGTCCGAGAATATACAATTTGTATTCAAGAGTTTGTTTTCTTTCCATCCTTGCTTTTTGCTGTATTATTGTGTTGTTTATAAGTAGAAGGAACATACTGGTATTATACACTATGTACTAGTTTACTAAAACAATATTTTTTAATCCTCACAAATGACTGTGGATACCCTCATTAGGCAGATGCCACCCAGGAGCAGGCATATTAGAGCACAGTGCATTCTCCTTCAGATCGTCAGCTTGATACTGTCCTTTAGTTCAGGTACAGAGTGGCGTGTATTCATACTCTCTTTAGAGTTCACAAAGGGCTTTTACACCTTACAATTATAAAAAATAAATAAAGCAATGATTACTATCCCATTTTGCAGATTAAAGAAACCCTCAGTTATAGAGAGTTTTAGGGATTTATCTAAGGGGGCAGAGTCAAAACTAGAACTCCAATTTTCTAAGTCCCAGCCCCAGGATCTGTTTGCTACAATACAATTGTTTATAGCATACATTACAATATTTCCACGGATTATTGGAATCTCACTCACAGACACACAAGGGAAAGGAGGCACTCTGTTCCACTAAATGGAAGCAAGAGCATGATTGCTTCAGATGTAACTGAAGAAGGCCTGAGTGGTTGCAGAAGACCCAGCCTTCAGAGCCTGGGAAGGGACTTCTGCCTCCAGCAACATAGCTGACTGGATTCTGAAAAAATTTCCCCTACAAACACATAAAAACACTGGATAATATACACCAAACATTTGGTTAAAAGCACAGTTAAATTTATAAGAAAGTAAGTGAGATTCACAGGAGGCAAGGAAAAAGGTTGAAACCAGAGTGATCAGCAAACCCTGAAGCTTTGGGGCCATCTGCTGATCCTGGGAGCTTGGTTCTCTGTGGAGGAACTAGAGGAAAGGCCTGTGGGAATGAGAACTGAGATCCTGGAAAAATCTAGGGTCTCAAACATCTATGTTTCCAAGTTAAAAGTTGAGGTAGGAAAAAAAAATCCATCCTCTGGCAAAAAGAAACCAACAAGAAAATGTGCTTATCTCAGGCCTTGGTCAAAGAGATGAAAAACAAAAACCAAAGAGAGTGTTTCCTGAGAATTGATATTCCCAACCCTGTCCTCATGGAGGTTCAGTGTTTACTTGCACGGTCTGGGAAACTCCAGGTAGAAAAATTATTTTGAAAGTACTTCTAGTTCATAACACCCCAAGGCACCTTATATATGGAGGCAGGCACCTTCAACCCAGACTCTTCAGAATTCCTACATTTAAGAGGAGCTTTATAGGAACCAAAAATAAAAATTAGAAACACATGAGAAAATAAGCCACCATAAATTGGGCTCAACAGAAACAGCAGAGGACAGAATTAGACTGCAAGAACTTTGGTCATAGTATTATCTAATACAGAATATAAAATAAGTATGTTTAAAATATTTATGAAGAAACAGAGGGAGTTGTAAATACAGGAAATGAACAAAAGACCATCAAAATAAATAGGCAGTTCTGAAAAGAACCAAATAGAATTCCTGGAAATGTAAAATATAATAATTGAGATTTAAAATGTAATCGATGGATTAAATGGCAGATAAACCACAGTGAAAGAGAAATTAGTAAATTGGAAGAAAGGGCTGAAGAATCACCTCATAATGCTTTACAGAGAGATAAAGATATGGAAACTATGAAATTGAGGCTGAGAGACATGGAGGAAAAAATAGATGTTCAAAATATATCCAATTGGAGTTCCAGAAGGAGAGAATAGACAGACGGAAGTAAAGGCAATATTCAAAGCAAAAATAAAAAACATAAATTGGTGAGAGACATGACTTCTCACATTGAAGAAGTACATCAAGTCCCAAGCAAGGTAAATAAAAATAAGTCCATTACTACAAACATTATAATGAAACTTTAGAAAACTAATGACAAAAAGAAGATCATAAAAAAAACCAGAAAGGAGAGAACATAACCTAAAAAGGAACAACAATTATATACCAGTCTTCTCAACAGCAACAAGAGAATCCAGAATCCAGAGAAACAGTTCAAAGTGTGGAGAGAAAATAAGTCACCTTGGAATTGTATACCCTGCTAAACTACCATCCAAGACCAGGGGCAAAATACAGGCATTTTCAAAAGTGTGGGAAGATATCATCACTTTCTGGGAACTCCTAAGCCTCTTCAGGGGATCCTCTGTCCTTGTATCTATATCACACAAATCTCTATGGTTAAAAAAAATTATAGACAGTGGTGCACCTACATTTTATCACATTGGTAGCATTTTAAAAATTATTCATGGTGATAGGTCTCTGAAAAGGAAAAGCTGGGTTAGACAACACTGTGTGCTTATCCCTTGAGTCTAGCCATGCATTTTGCACACCCCCCATTTTTTTGACAATATATCAAAGCTGCACACATGCACAGACATACATACACACATAAACGCACAGTGTTGGAGAGAGTCTGCCAGAGGAGATTTTGTGAAGGACAGGAAGTTCAGGTTTATTTGTCTAAAGACAAATATAAAGCAACTCAAAAAGTTCTAAATTCCTGGGTATTGTTTTGATATTATTTGCTAGACTGTTTGGGTCTCAGTAGAGTTTTAAATGTTACAGTTAGTAACATATCTAACAGAATATGGCAGCTTATCTCAAATTCCAGTGTTTTTAAACAATGGTTCTTGGAGCCTGTGGTTTCTCAAGGTCATACTCAATATCCGTTGTTGATGTGAGCAGGGTGAGGAGTTTCAGGTATTTTTAATATGTGCTAAGAGTCCATGTTACGGGCTGAATTGTGTTTCCCCTAAATTCATATATTGAAGCCCTAACCCCCTAGTACCTCAAAATATGACTGTTTTTGGAGATACAGACTTCAGAGAGGTTTAGGTTAGAATGAGGCCATTAGGGTGGGCTTAATCCAATATGCCTAGCATCCTTCTAGGAAGAGATTAGGACACACAGAGAAACCCCAGGGGTGTGCATGCACAGAGGGACAACCAAGTGAAGAGACAGCAAGAAGGCAACCTTCCTCCAAGAGGCCTCCAGGAAACCAATCCTGCCAACACCTTGGTCTTAGACTTCCAGCCTCCAGAACTACAAGAAAATAAATTTCTGTTGTTTAAGCCACCCAGTCTATGGTATTTTATTATGACAGCCCTAGTAATCTAAAGATAGCCCACTTTTCTCCCTTCAGGACACATCTTCCCTCCATTGGCAATACTCATCAAAAGGTTCTGCTTTTTGTCATTGGATATGAAGCTTTCACTTTTCTGGGTCAAAATTCGTCTTTTGGCATAAAGTGGTCAAAACAGACTGATGTACTCCCTTCTAATTCTCTAGGATGCCCGTGTGCTGCTTCGCACCAGCAATTGGTCAATCTCATTGGCTGGCTGACCATAACTAAGTTCAGTCCTGGGCGTGAGAGAGATCATTAAAGATCTTCCCCCTTTCTTTCCAGAGAATTCCTCCTGGTGCTCTTTTTCTCACCCAGGACTCCCTAAGAGCAGAAGATTGTTTTCCCCAGCTGTGCCATGACCCCTGTTCCCTGCACCATCCATATCCTAGACGCTCACTTTTTTGGCTCTAGGCCTTGTATTATTGATTCCTAGGAGTGAGATGAACAAGACGTTGAAAGCCCAGGCCAGACGTGTCTCCACCGGAGATATGGGAACTTTGTGAGACAAACATCTCTTATGCCGTGCACCAGGGGCATGCTGCAATGTGTGAAGGAATGCAGAGCACTCCCACTGCAGCTAGACATGGGAAGAGCTTTCTCAGCCTTGAGAGTTATAGACAAATATAAAGCAACTCAAAAAGTTCTAAATTCCTGGGTATTGTTTTGATATTATTTGCTAGACTGTTTGGGTCTCAGTAGAGTTTTAAATGTTACAGTTAGTAACATATCTAACAGAATATGGCAGCTTATCTCAAATTCCAGTGTTTTTAAACAATGGTTCTTGGAGCCTGTGGTTTCTCAAGGTACCTCAGAGGGTGGGACCCTTCATTCTGGCTTTAATTTCCATGGATCCAATTCTACCCGGGTTTAGAATACATGTTCCTAATTCTAGTCCACTGTTTTTCTTCCTAACACAAGTACTTGGAGAATAACTATAGATAATTATAAAGTTTCCACAAATATTCAGTGCCTCCTCCTGCGGGAGGATGATACATCTTCACCCTGACAAATTGAGATGTGTCCATAAGTCTTGCTCAGGGCAATGAAATGTGAACAGAAGTGGCATGTGTCACTTCCAGGTAGAAGCTTTAAAATCTTGTGTGTGGCGGCCGGCCTGGTGGCACAAGCGGTTAAGTGCTCACACTCTGCTGCAGTGGCCCAGGGTTGCCCGGTTCGGATCCCGGGCGCGCACCGACGCACTGCTTGGCAAGTCATGCTGTGGCGGCGTCCCATATAAAGTGGAGGAAGACAGGCACGGATGTTAGCCCAGGGCCAGTCTTCTTCAGCCAAAAAAAAGAGGAGGATTGGCAGATGTTAGCACAGGGCTGATCTTCCTCACAATAAATAAATAAATAAAAATAAAATAAAATCTTGTGTGATTCACTATGGTCTCCGTTCCCCCCATCCCCACCCCCATTTTTAGAAATTGTAAAAGTAGAGCGGAGATGGGCTTCCATTAGCTTTCTGTTTTTGAGTGACAACAATGTGAAGAGCTCCAGCCAACACTCGCGGGAGCTCTAATGTGAGCAAGTGGTGAACTTGGCTGTTTTAAGCTGTTGAGATTCTCAGGTTGTTGTTACTCCAGCGCAGCCTAGCCTATCTTGACTAATATAAGAAATAGATTGTCTTTAGGTTATTAAGCTTTTTAAAAATTTAAGTAAAAAAGATTTTTGATTTAAAATTGTATTCTGAAAGATAGTGCATGTTAATGAAGGGGGACAAATGGTTTTTAGTGTAGAAGAGGCAACATCTCCAACGTCTCCAAGAGGCAACATCTCCAACAGGTCACAAATTGGGCCTCTAACAGTTTCAGTTCAACCCCCCTGGGGGGGGCCAATCTAGGAGGGGGCAGCAAATGTTTTTTAAAAGGAACAGCTGATAGTAAATATTTTTAGGTTGTAGAACATATATCTGTTGCAACTACTCAACTCTCCTGTTGGAGCTCAAAATTGGCCATAGATAATGAGTAAACTAGTGGATGTGGCAGTGTTCCAATAAAACTTTATTTATTGAAACAGGATGCCCCATCACTTCCCTACTTCTGGTCTGGGGCAGAGAGACCAACATGTGACCCTTCAGATCTCCAAACCCCAGCCAACCACTCTTTTTTTTCTTCCAGCTTTATCGAGATATAACTGACACATGGCATTGTGTGAGTTTAAGCTGTGGACCATGTTGCTTGGATACACTTATACATGGCAAACTGATTACCACCCTAGCATTAGCTAATACATCCATCACGTCACATAATTACCATTTCTTTTTTGCAGTAAGAACATTTAAGATCTACTCTTCTGGCAACTTTCAAGTATATAATACAGTGTTAACTATAATCACCATGCTGTACATTAGATCCCCAGAATTTATTCAGCTTATAACTTGTATCCTTTGACCAACATCTCCCCATTTCTCCACCCCCCAGCCCCTGACAACTACCACTCTAGTTTCTGTTTCTATGAGTTCAGCTTTTTTAGATTCCACATATAGGTGATATCATACAGTACTTGTCTTTTTCAGTCTGGCTTATCTCACTTAGCATAATACCCTCAAGTTTCATCCATGTTGTAACGAATGGCAGGATTTCCTTCTTACTCACGGCTGAACAATATTCCATTGTGTGTGTGTGTGTGTGCGTGTGTGTGTGTGTGTATCACATCTTCTTTATCCGTTTATCTGTTGAGGGACGCTTAGGTTGTTTCCATAACTTGGCTGTTGTAAATAATGCTGCAATGAACGTGGGAGTGTGGATATCTTTTCCAGATGCTGTTTTCATTTCCTTTGGATATATACCCAGAAGTGGGATTGCTGGATCATATGGTAGTTCTATTTTTAATTTATTAAATTTAATTAATCAATTAATTATTTTATTGAGGTGACATTGGTTTATAACATTATGTAAATTTTAGGTGTACATCATTATATTTTGACTTCTGTGCATTTTAAATGTTTTGAGATACTGCCATACTGTTTTCCCTAGTACCTGCACCCATTTACATTCCCACCAACAGTGCACGAGGATTCCTTTTTCTCCACATCCTCGCCAATGCTTACTATCTCTTGTCTTTTTGATAATTGCAATTCTAACAAGTGTGAGGTGATATCTCATTGTGGTTTCTATTTGCATTTCTCTGATAATTAATGATATTGAGCACTTTTTTATATATCTGTTGGCCATTTGTATGTCTTCTTTTTTTTTATTGAGGTATAATTGACATATAAGATTATATTAGTTTCACAATGATTTGATATTTCTATATTGTACGTCTTCTTTGGAAAATGTCTATTCAGTTCCCCTGCCCATTTTTTAATCAGATTGTTTGTTTTTTGCTATTGAGTTGTATGAGTTCTTTATATATTTTGGATATTAACACCTTATCAGACATGTGGTTTGCAAATATTTTCTCCCATTTGGTAGGTTGTCTTTTAATTTTGTTGATTGTTCTTTTGCTGTACAGAAGCTATTTATTTTTATAAAAAATTATTTTATTGGGGCTGGCCCAGTTGTGTAGTGGTTAGGTTCACATGCTCCACTTCAGTCGCCCAGGGTTCACAGGTTCGGATCCCAGGCACGGACCTACACACCGCTCATCAAGCCATGCTATGCTGGCATTCCATGTACAAAGTAGAGGAAGACTGCCACAGATGTTAGCTCAGGGACCATCTTCCTCAAGCAAAAAGAGGAAGATTGGCAATAGATGTTAGCTCAGGGCCAGTCTTCCTCACCAAAAAAAATTAAAAAAATTCATTTTATTGATGTCATATTGGCTTATAACATTGTGTAAATTTCAGGTGTACATTATTATATGTCATTTTCTGTATAGACTGCATCATGTTCACCGCCAATAGTCTAGTTTTTGTCCGTCACCATATATATGTGTCCCTTTACCCCTTATGCTGCCCTCCAGCCCCCTTCCCCTCTGGTAACCACTAATCTGTTCTCTTTATCCATGTGTTTGTTTATCTTCCACATATGAGTGAAATCATATGGTGTTTGTCTTTCTCTGTCTGGCTTATTTCACTTAGTGTAATACCCTCAAGGTCCATCCATGTTGTTGCAAAGGGGACAATTTTGTCTTTTTTTATGGCTGAGTAGTAGTCCATTGTGTATATATACCACATCTTGTTTATCCATTCATCTGTTGGTGGTCACTTGGGTTGGTTCCATATTTTGGCTATTGTGAATAATGCTGCAATAAACATAGGGATGCATAAATCTCTTTGAATTGTTGATTTCATGTTCTTTGGATAAATACCCAATAGTGGGGCTGGCCCCGTGGCTTAGCGGTTAAGTGCGCGCGCTCCGCTGCTGGTGGCCTGGGTTCAGATCCCAGGCACGCGCACCGACGCACCGCTTCTCTGGCCATGCTGAGGCCGTGTCCCACATACAGCAACTAGAAGGCTGTTCAACTATGACATACAACTATCTACTGGGGCTTTGGGGGAAAAAATAAATAAATAAATAAATAAAAATTTATAATACCCAGTAGTGGGATAGCTGGATCATATGGTATGTCTATTTTTAATTTTTTAAGAACTCTCCATAAAAACAAAACTGACAAGATCTCTGCTCCCACAGTGCTTAGAGAAAAGCACAGGGGAACATACAATCAAAAAATAAACAAGATAATTTATGATAACGATTAAGTGCTATGAATAAAATGAAACAGCCTAGTTTAATAGGGGACTGACATTAGATCAGTGTCATAGAAGGGCTCTCTGAAGAGATGACCTTTGAGCTGAGACTTTCAGGGCCGGCTGGACAAGCAGGACTGAGGTGATTCTAGGCTCCCCTTCTTCCTCCTAAAACCTACTTACTTAGTGGTATCTGAAACTCCTTTTCCACGATTGAAAGAAACAGACTTAAAATGCAAAAGCATGGGAGAGGTCATGTTTTAGTGTGAATGAGCTTTGTTTGAACTGTAATTGGCCAATCCATTCATCAGTGTGAATGACTGGTTATTACACTCTGTTTTGACTGGGGAGGTGGGGAGAGGAGAAGCATGATAGGCTCATTAGTGGGATCTAGTTCCTCTTTGCATTCCCAGCTCCTAGCCAGGTATGCAGGGAGCCACCACAGTCTGTTGAGTGAAGAAGAAAGTGAAGCAAATTTGAGAGAGGATATTTCTCTCCTGAGGAGGAAAGGACCCCCGAAAACTTAGCAGAAGAGGAGCAGCTTCACGATTCTCCATCTTCTAATGTTTTTTCCTAACCTTAGGCAGCTTTGCTTGCAGTTTATAGAGAAATTTTGTTTGCTTCTTTGTTTTTACAATGTTTAGTTCCCAGGGCTCTGTTAATTAACATCTTACTGCCCTTATTTTCTATCCCATGCAGCTAGGCACTTAGTAAATACTCATTAAATGAACTTGATTGCTCTCCTGGGTAATTATATTCTAGAAATAGAAGTATATACTGAGCTGCATCATTATTTTTCTCCCCACCATGATCTTTAGTGCCTCACAAATATTTATGGTTAATCAAAGAAAAGGAGAAGCTAATGTAATTTTTTGGCTTTCTCTAAGTGTATTTTTAAAGTCTGTTTAAATGCATGCGAAAAAGATATTTGATGGAAGGGTTTTGCTTGGAGAGAATCTTTTCCGTGGAATCTCATTCACTTTCCACAAGATTTACTACTCTGAATTACAGGAAGAAAGAGCTGCAGTTGATGCTTCAGTCAACTGCTAAGGAGAGGCCAGCTTTTAGACGTAGAATTCTTGCCTTCTCTCCAAATCCTCACCAGCTAAGATAAGGAGGCCTGCCACATATTTATGGGACAAAGGGCATTTTGAAAGTCGGAGCTTTCAAAATGATGCCTGTTTTTGGTTGGCCACGCTGGAAAACATGGACCGTTTGTATGTGCTGAGAAGGACATTGAACATACTACCCATTCTTAACTGCTGTTAAGTCAAGTATCACAGAGCCTCTATTTCCTTTTTGTTTGTTTGTTTTGTGTTTACATTTTTTATTGGTGTCATAATGGTTTATAACATTGTAAAATTTCAGTTGTACATGATTATTTGTCAGTCATCATATATATGTGCCTCTTTAACCCTTATGCCTGCCCTCCAACCCCCTTCCACCCTGGTAACCACTAATCTGTTCTCTTTGTCCATGTATTTGTTTATCTTCTACATATGAGTGAAATCATAGAGTGTTTGTCTTTCTCTGTCTGGCTTATCTCACTTAACATAATACCCTCAAGTTCCATCCATGTTCTTGTGAATGGGATGATTTTGTCTTTTTTATGGCTGAGTAGTATTCCATTGTGTATATATACCACATCTTCTTTATCCATTCCTCAGTTGATGGGCACTTGGGTTGCTTCCACATCTTGGCTATTGTAAATAATGCTGAAAGGAACATAGGGGTGCATAAGTATCTTTGAATTGTTGATTTCAAGTTCTTTGGATAAATACCCAGTAGTGGTATAGCTGGGTCATACAGTATTTCAATTTTTAGTTTTTTGAGAAATCTCCATACTGTTTTCCATAGTGGCTGCACCAGTTTGCATTCCCACCAACAGTGTATGAGGGTTCCTTTTTCTCCACATCCTCTCCAACATTTGTTGTTTTTTGTCCTGGTAATTATTATTATTTATTATTATTATTATTTTTAGTAATTTTATTTATTTATTTTTCCCCCAAAGCCCCAGTAGATAGTTGTATGTCATAGCTGCACATACTTCTAGTTGTATGTGGGACGCGACCTCAGCATGGCCGGAGAAGCTGTGTGTCAGTGCGTGCCCGGGATCCGAACCCGGGCCGCCAGTAGCGGAGCGCGCGCACTTAACTGCTAAGCCACAGGGCCGGCCCATGTCCTGGTAATTAGAGCCACTCTAATAGGTATAAGGTGACATCTCATTGTACTTTTGATTTGCATTTCCGTGATGATTAGTGAAGTTGAACATCTTTTCATGTGCCTGTTGGCCATCTGTATATCTTCTTTGGAAAAGTGTCTGTTCATATTAGAGCCTCTATTTCTAATGAGATCCTTTCCCAACCACCCCCCAATACATGTCATGTGGTTATCTTTTGCTTTGGAAAAACTGTTTTTAGGAAGTCATAGTAAGTAGTCAGAGGCAAGTTAGCACAGGTGATGAGAAGGATGTAGTCTAGAGACAGGCTCTGTGGCTTTGAATCCCGGCACCGCCACTTGCCGGCTATGGAACCCTGAGCAAGTCAATTAGCCTCCCTGAGACTGTATAATGGGACCAACAAGAGTGCCCGCCTCACCAAGGATTTTGTGAGGATTAAATGAGAAGATGAAAGTAAAGTGCTCACTCACATTTGTGAGTGTCAGCAATGGTTCCAATCAATTATTGGTCATTAACTACACCACCTTTGATAATATATTTCTAGGAAGAGGATTATGTTTCCTCTTTCCTTTCCAAAACACAAGAGAGTTACTAAACACTAAACACTGTGGCTGAAGGGAAATTTAGGAAGGAAAATATCTCTAGACCTCATCATTCTAAACCTCTAGTTTATCCACAGTTTTTGATAACCACTTTTAAACCATTTGGCATTTCAGTCATGGCATCATACGGAAATTTTTAAAAGCAGAGAGGTTACCAAGTGGGGGATTAGGCTACATATTTACATGTAATGTACAGAAAGAAATTCTATTCTTTTTCAGGGCTTTGGTTCTAGTCCTGGTTTATAAATCAATTTCCTCTTCCTCTTCAAACCCAGCAGTTCACATTCCTGCATAACTTTGTGGTTATTTGGTGTTTCTGTGGAAGTGTTTCTAGGAAGTGGTATTTCCCAGGCTAAGAGCTTTGCATTAAGTGTTCTTGGCAAAATGAGAGAAGACTGTTTCAGGTCTATAAAACCCATAATTTTAGCGTGATCGTCAGATAATAAGGATAATAATAAAGCTGTAGAACTTTAGAATTAGAAGAACATCAGATCCCATCTAGGCCAACCCCGTCATTTTGCAGATGAGTAAATACCTTATGTTTGAACCATGTTTTGCAGTCCTAAAAGAGTGTTCTCATAAATTATATCATTCGCCTTCCCAACAATGCTTTGAGGTAGTCAGAGGGTAGGTATTTTTTATCTCTACTTTGTAGATGAAGGAACTGAGGCTTTGGGAGGATAAGGGCCTTGCCCAAGCTGTGGAAGGAGTCAGTCAATGGACACACCTACAACTCAAGCTTCCAATTGCCTTGTCAGCACTCCTTCCACGGCAGCTTGATGCCTTCCAGGATTTTTGTATGGCTATGGGACCATCTAGACTTCAGTTCTGCCAGGCTTGATACTTTGGTTCTTTGAAACTCTGTCATGTGCAGATCAAAATCCAAGCCCCTCAATGTGGTACATGAAGCCCTCCTCCCAGGCCTCTGCCCATCTCTTCAGCATCATCGCCTACCATGCCTGGTTTCCACTTTTTGCCCTGGTAACTCTAAATGCAGTTACCTCTACTTGGAAGACCCTTCTATCTTACTTTTTTTTTTTTTTTATCCAAAACAACTTCCTTTAAGAATGAGCCTATGATGCTCATCATTTTTCTCCTGCCCCTGCATCTCCTTCTTGAGAACCTTGCTAGAGCCATAGTTCTAGAAAAGGCAGGTGTGCACACTATATGACTTTACCTGAACCTGATTGTACCAGAGGTGGCCATGAAGTCCAGAGAGAGAGAATGAAGAGATGTGTAGAGCTAAGAAAAGATAAGAGGCCATGTGGCTGTGGAGAGAGCGAGGAAAACATGGAGAGAGGTTGTCTTTGTTCTTGAAAACTTTACATAACCTGGTTCCAAACCCTACGGAGGCTTCCATGAGATACTCCTGGATAATCCACAAATTCCCCCTTTGGCAGTGTTGTGCTGGTAAGCCAGTTCTTAAAAAACAAACAACAAAGCCCTGATTTGTAGCATTTGCCAATTTCCAAGGTGTAAATACTCCTGCCATGGCCTATTTCAAACTATCCTGATGTCACTGAGTGCAGAATGGGGGCGACATGCACATACTTTTGCCTTCGGTGAGCTTGTATGAGATGATTCTAGCTCACTACTGCCTTGGGCTTAAGCTACAGTGAGTGGGTTCCTGTTCCTTGCAACCAAATTTGTGTTATATCAAATTAAGACACTATTGATTGGCTACTTATAATATTTATCCTCAATAAAGAAAAACTCTGCTTTTTAGACTATGCCATCACGCTTTAAGGACAGGCTGTGCCATGCACAAATCAAGACTACTGGCCTTTGCTCCTTTGACACTTTTTTGGGTCTATTCCTCTGGGTTTAGCAACTTATCCCACCTTTAGCTGTGTTGCTAAGTGTGTGATAGGCAATTCTTCTTCTGGTATCTTTGTAACAAAATGTAACACAGCTTCATTTACTTGGGGGTATCATCTTCTCTTGACTCTAGTAAAACACTTGTTATTTTGTGAGAATATACAGAACCGTGGTCATTCCTTGGATGATAAAGATCTGCTTTCTTAATGTCCAATGTGTAGTCTGTTACTCTGTTCCCATGCTTTTCTCTGTAGACAATAACTTTTTGCTATAACACCAAATCATATGTGATTTCTTGAAGACATTTTAAATGGCAACTAAACTCCGCAGTAAACATTGCAAATAACTCCTGGTGATAAAATGACCAAGTTTGCTCCTGTGCAGGTAATGATAGTTATGTCATGACAGCTTGCCTGGCTCATAGCTACTATGTCTCCATCGATTATAAGACAAATCCCAGTTCCAGAGAGGTTACAATGTGGAAAAAAGTACATTTTAGAATCAGTGAAATATGGTACTCTCTGTTACAGAGGGTAACTTGGCTCAGCTGTTACCTCCTCCAGGAAGCCTTTCCTAACCATCTTCCACCTCTCCCTTGGAGCTGCGCTAAGCACCTCTCCCTGTGTTCCCATAGCACCCCGTGCATATCTCTATTCTCTCACTTCCCTGACTATTGGAATGTCACTAAATGTAGAGTTGGGAACATGTGCAGTGTCCTAATTATCTACCTACCTTAGGAATGTATCTTTGATAACTCTTTGGATCCATAGTACCTAGTACAGTGTCTGGCACATAGTAGGTCCTCAGTAAATGCTTAATGATTGATTTGTGAATCCTAGGAGAAAGGGCTCATCTTTCAGGGCAGTAGTGTACAGAGTTCTGCATAGGACAGTCCCTGTCTGTCCCAGGTCCTCTCCTACAGCAAATCCCTCTCTGACTATCCCTACTAGTCAAGTCAAAACGTCACTGTCCCTCTTATTTACACTCTCCCCCACGCCCTTGACGTGGGGGACTAAGTCATACTAACATTTTAATGGGTAGTAATGGTATTGTGTTTACTCCTCCGGTAGTTCATGACCTATTGTAAGGAACTTAGAATGAGCTAACTCACAGAAGAGAGTCTTTTTTTTTTTTTTAAAGATTATTTTTATTTTTTGCCCCCAAAGCCCCAGTAGATAGTTGTATGTCATAGCTGCACACCCTTCTAGTTGCTGTATGTGGGACTCGGCCTCAGGATGGACAGAGAAGTGGTGCCTCGATGCGCACCCGGGATCCGAACCCGGGCCGCCAGCATCGCAGCGCGCGCACTTAACCACCAAGCCACAGGGCCAGCCCACAGAAGAGAGTCTTGATAAGATTTCAGGCTGATGTGAGGAAATTTTTGATCCAGGTTGCTTACCAGAGTCCCTAAAATCATATCACTTAAATGCTTGCCCAAGTTCACTTTACCTCCTAATTTTGGGCCATGATGTACTCATTCAAATTGTGAGGAAAGCCTATCATCCTTGGGTTCCAATCTCCCCTTTTGGGATACTTTCTTCCATTTTATGGGATTGGGTTGGGCAAAGGACCAGCATGGCAAGGGCTCCACCCTAACCTGCAAGGGAGGCCGCGAGAGGAAGCCAAGTTTTCTCTTCTCAGTAGTATGACATATTTGCTCTGAAGTAACCCAACCATGTTCTATGATTTCACAGCCAAGAGTCACAAAACCCAACTGAAGTCATTATGATACCTTGTTTCCTTGAATGAAGAAAATAGTGTCTTCTAGATGTTAATTCTTGCTCCTTCATAAGTGTGTCTTATTTCTGTGCTCTATCTATTTTCAAAACTTTCAAAAATAAAAGTTACTTCTGGTATTTGGTTTTTCTCCACACATTGCTTTACCTTCCAAGGTCGAACCTAAACTAAGAAAGTTGAGGAAGGAAATACTAGTTATAGGTATCAATTAAATAAACAAAGAACAGGAATTCAATAAATTACAATACAGTTTTCTTGGTTTTGGTGTCTTGCACACTGGAATACTGGAAGGACTATCAAAGGATTGGAAAGTGGGGCCCAGTCCAACTTCCAGCACTTATGATTTAATGTGCAGACAGAGATGGGTGGGGGGACCCCTCCCCTGCTTTGCAAAGGCAGAAATAAGCCTCTGGTAACTCTTCTTCTGAAGGGAGGCTCTGAGGATAAGAAACCTCGAGAACAAAACACTTATAACCAAACATGGAGCGAACAAAAGAAGGAGGGCCACCTTGGGCTGTTCTGTGTGAATCTGCCTATGGCAGGAGGCAGCTTCTTCCAAATTTTGTAAGACAGTGACAAGCTGGAATTTTTCATTTCTGGGCACAGTGAGAAGTTGAATTTAAAGAACCATCCTCATTTATGTTTTGAAAGCAAATATGTTCCGATTCACGACCCTGTTGAGCACTGAGGCTGCTGAATGTTCTTGGAGCTTTTGTACGGACATAATTTCATGACTGGGAAAAAATATTTTGGTCATTTCCCTAATTCTAATAGTTTCCATCCATAACCTCGAAAAGGAAGGTAAAAAATAATGAATGGGTGTATGAGGGTGTTGCTCCTGAGTCCTTGTCAACTTTGAGTAGTGCCAACAACAGGGAGATAGGGAAGAATTTGTGCCCACTCATCCTCTCTCATCCAGAATCTCTGTTGTGTCACTGCTTGTGTGCATCAAGATTTGATACAATCTGCGGATGTAGAGAAGAGATTTCATTTCTTTTCTTTTTTTTTTAATAAGCTATCTATTTCATGTGAGAAAGAAACCTGTGTGCTTAGACCTATAATTATAATACTGGTATTTATCAGATGTTTAGCAGGGGCCAGACACTTTACAACTATTATTCATAATCCTTACAACCCCCATTACACAGATGTGGACACTGACACTAGGGGAGTTCAAATGACTTGACCAAGACAATAGAGCTAGAATATGGCTGAGCCAGGCTTTGAACAAATTCTTCTCTGACTCCAAAACTTACATTCTTTCCATTATACTATGTTCCAAGTAAACTCACCAGCCTATGTTGGAATAAGGTCTTAGAAAAGTATATTCACTGGGCCGGCCTGGTGGCTTAGCAGTTAATTGCACGCACTCCGCTGCTGGTGGCCCAGGTTCGGATCCCAGACACGCACCGATGCACCACTTCCCCAACCATGCTGAGGCCGCGTCCTACATATAGCAACTAGAAGGACGTGCAACTATGACATACAACTATCTACTGGGGCTTTGGGGGAAAAAATAAATAAATAAATAAAATTATTTTAAAAAAAGAAAATTATATTCGAAACACAGAAGGGAATGAGAATTTTAGAATTTTATCAGGCAAATCTTACTATAGTGTCTCTGGGGAGTCTACAAACCACTAAAAATATATTTGAGTTAATTATAAAAGGAAACTGAAGGTATCGTTTGTGGTGTGGTCACTTCCGAGTGGGTTCAAATCACCTCTCTCTATAGATCCTGCCGTTGTCCCCCCGACCCCACTGATCACCTACCTCAGAATATTGTGCAGAGGCCCCTTATGTTGACTCTGACCTACGCATTGACCTTAGAACCCCATAATGTGAATCTCTAGTCAGGAAACCCCACCATGCCCCACTCTCTGATCCCTTGGGCTTCTAGAATTTTCCAGCCTGGAGAAGTGCTCACAATGTAGCCACATCTTGTCCATTATTCCCATTAATGGCTTCTCTTAACAATCATCAGTCAGCGTCTTCCAGATGCACATTGCCAATATGACACAGTTTTGGGGAAATTGTCGGGAAAAGGTTGAGTATTCTTGCAGAAGGAGTCTTTGGATCACAGACTGGGCAGCCAGTCGAGAGAGTGCAATAGGTTCAAGTAGGCTAACAGCTTCAGCCCAGAGCAGTTTTGAATGGCCACAAGGCTGGCTCCTGAGGAAGTCTACTCCTCATTTCCATTCTCACTTGGGCTGCTGCAGTAACTTCCCACCAGTCTCTTCCCTGTGCTCACCTCTCCTGCCCAACCACCAAAGCCAAAGTAATCTTCAAATGCCATATATCAATTTCCTACTTCAAACATTTCAATGCCTTCCCATTATGCTTGGAATCAAACCCAAACTCTTTACTTAAGCCTGCAAGGCCCTGTGAGAACTGGCCACTCACTGCTCCTTCCGCCTCATCTCATACCCGTCTCTTCTTTGTTCCAGCTAGAGTTATCTTCTCTCTCCCCCAAACATGCCAAGCCCTTCCCTCCTCCGGGCCTTGGCACGTGCTGTTTCCTCTACCTGGAATGGCATTCCCCAGATCTTCATTATTTTCATCCTTCTGGTGTCAGCCCTCCTCAGATAGCCCTTCCCAGGCACTCCCGCCCCCCCATTGGATGTGACGAATCCCCTCCCCTAATCACTCTCTACCATGTTCCCTGCTCATTTCCTGGTCGCACTTACCACTAATGGTAATTCTCTCATTTATTAATTATTTATCTATCCTGGTTTATTGTTGTATCTCCCCTAAAAGAATGTAAGATCATGATGATGGGGACTTTATTTTGATCAGAACTGTGTCCTTAGCAATAAATATTTGTTGAGTGACCGAGTCTCTTAAGTTATTTGGCCCTTTATTGTCCAGGACTTACAAAAGCCTACTCCCTCTCCTTTAGGACGTGACTCTAAATTAATGCTTCTTGGAAAGCCCTCCAACTTCCAGCATCATTATTCATAAATCCCTTCCATACATTTGCACCAGCTTTCTTGAGAAGAGTGTGTTCTAAACAGGACCTAATACATTATGAGAACTTGCAAGTGTCAAACTATAAATGTGAAACAATGGAAAATTTTATTGCTATGGAGGGTTGCCTTTTTGCAAGTCCAATTGTGACATCCATATGTTACTGTTCAGCCAAGTCACTAGCAGCAACACATACTTTGGATCTCCCTTTATAATTTTTTTGTGTTTTTTTTTAGACGACTGACTCCAAGAGTGGCTCAAGTTCACTACTCTTTCTCTGGCTTCTTTTTTGCTTCTTAAGACAGGATATTACATAAACCTAGAATTCCAAAATATATCCCTCTGATATTTATTACTAGAAACACTAAGTTCTAAAACTACAGTTCAGAGGAATTAAATTCCTAAAGAGGAATTTAGATTGCTCTTACTCGGATGATGCTATTTCAGCCGTCAAATATGAGACTCTTTTCCTTCCACATCTGCTCTATATACCTATATTTACAGTTCGCAAAACATATTTGCATTACTCACTTCATTTAGTCTTCACAACCTGAGGACATGTCGAAGCAGAAATGACCCCTATTTTACAGAGGAGGAAACAAGCTCAGAGTGGTTGGGAATCCAAAATCATACCCCAGTTGAACACCCTCAGGCCTTTGGGATGAATTCTTACCTCATCACCATCACGAAGTGGTTTTCATAATGAAATTGAGGAACACTTTAAAACGTGATCATCAAACGGGCTGATTAAATCTAGTGACGTATGTATGAATACAATTCACAAGCTGCCGAAGAGTCGAATTCTCTTCACCCAGAACAGTGGTTTCTGAGGTTTCCCTCACAAAGATCCCTCTTATTTTTTTCCAGTGTGGATTCTCCAGACGCAGAGAGTCCAAGGGCCAATCAGTTTTAGATCCTCTTTAGATAACCAGCATTTTTATGTGGAGTTCATTAGATTCCAGTCAAAAGCAGTGAATCATTATGTTTCGCTTCACCTGTGTAGCCTCATCATGGGCAGATTTAGTTGTTTTCTCCCATAAATACGAAATGTTGACGATAGGACAAAGCCCCTCCCTTAATTCCACCTCTGAGGACCCACAATGACCCAGGGATAATTTGTGCATAGGGTCTGTGCGTGTGATATCTAGATCTACACTCAAGAAACGTACCTGTGAAAATCAGATGAAGGATAACTTGTCATATTTCGAGACCTGTCCAAAGTCTTCGATTGCAATGCAGCTTGAAGTATAGAACAATACTTGAAATAAATGAGCTACAACTATGGGCAGACAATCTTTCCACTTATCCATGCTTTATTGTAATGATCTTTAAAGTGGGGGGGTTATCCAATTTCCAGAACAAAAAACAGTCATATACCTTTGGCTCAAGGATACAAGGGATGATTTTTTCCCTTCTTCTTTTTTTTTTTTTTTTTTAAGGAGGATTCCCCCTGAGCTAACATCTGCTGCCAATCTTCCTCTTATTTAATTTTTTAAAAATTTTGTTATTATTTTTTTTGGTGAGGAAGATCAGCCCTGAGCTAACATCCAATGCCAATCCTCCTCTTTTTGCTGAGGAAGACTGGCCCTGGGCTAACATCCGTGCCCATCTTCCTCTACTTTATATGGGATGCCGCCACAGCATAGCTTGACAAGTGGTGCATCAGTGCCTGCCCGGGGTCCAAACCTACGAACCCCGGGCCACCGAAGCAGAGTGCGCACACTTAACCACTGTGCCACCGGGCCAGCCCCAAGCTTCCTCTTTTTTTTGCTTGAGGAAGATTAGCCCTGAGCTAACATCTGTGCCAATCTCCCTCTACTTTATATGTGGGTCACCACCACGGCATGGCCAATGAGTGATGTAGGTCCGCACCCAGGATCCTAACCCGCAAACCCAGGCCGCCAAAGCTGAGCGCACCAAACCCAACCACGATGTCACGGAGCCGGCCTGATATTTTCCCTTTTTCAAGGAACATTTTGTACAGATGTACACTGTGAACCTAGAAACAGGAAAGCAAACTATTTCCTTCTAAAAGAAAACAGGATATATATTTAGTACCTGATCATTTCCCTTTTGTTGCCTATCCCAATGGCTATCATTTAGGTCAATAATTCACTAATAATTATGATGTATGTATAGGCTTTTTAAAAAAAGTTTACAAAGTCCTTTATATCATTTTATTTTATTCTCCCAACAAGTCTGTGAGTATATCTATCTTTTCTTACAATTGAGAGGGACACACAGAGCAATTAAGTGGCTTGTCCTAGACCATCCAGCTCACCAGTAACAGAGGAAGAACTCAGATTGCTCTTCCAGACTCTGCACTGCCTGCTTCCCACCATTCTGGGGTCAGAGAACTCCCAGTTCCTCAGCAAGGACAGAGGGCACTGCCTACCACCTGGCAGAAGGTTCCAGCTTGTTGAAGCCAACGAGGCAGGGGCCTGGCACCCCACCCCAAAAGCCAGGAAGATATGGAGAATAATACTAGTCTCTTGATTGGGGCCACTTTCCCACATACCTGCTTAACACACTTAGAGTGTTGGGCACAGGCAGATGGGAAACATATCCAATAGGCTATAAGCTTTTGGATTTCTTTTTACCCTTTTATTTTATTATTGTTATTTTTTTTTGTGAGGAAGATCAGCCCTGAGCTAACATCCATGCTAATCCTCCTCTTTTTGCTGAGGAAGACCGACTCTGAGCTAACATCTATTGACAATCCTCCTCTTTTTTTTTTCCCCAAAGCCCCAGTAGATAGCTGTATGTCATAGTTGCACATCCTTCTAGTTGCTGTATGTGGGACGTGGCCTCAGCATGGCTGGAGAAGCGGTGCGTCGGTGCGCGCCAGGGATCCGAACCCGGGCCTCCAGTAGTGGAGCACGCAGCGCGCACTTAACCGCTAAGCCACGGGGCCGGCCCTACCCTTTTATTTTAGAAGTATTTTTAGTTTTTAAATTTTAACCTTTATACTTATTATAAAGTAATATTCATTGAAAGATACAACATTTCATTACTAACATGTGGAAAAATTTTAAAAATCACCCATAGTCTCACTCCTTGGAGATTATCATTATTAACATATACATATACACGTACATATAGTATATATACACTATAATCCCATTATAGTTTTTAAAAATATATATATAAATATATATAAATCTGCCACATGATTTTAATCAAATGTATAGTTTATTGAACTAATTTCTATGGTTTGATATTTAGATCGATTCTCATTTCTTGCTATTTTAAACAGTGCTGTGGTGAAGAGGCGTGTAGCTAAATTTTTGCAGTCATCCATGACTACTGCTTTAGAATAATTTTCTAGAAGTGAGTTTTCTGAGTGGAAGGTGAACATCTTGAGAGATACTGGTCCAATTGCCTCACAGCACTGTGGAGCCAATCTCCATTCCCATCAGCAGTGCATACATGTTTGGGAAATGTTCTTAGAATCCTATAGAGACTGTTTTGTCAGTGGGTGGGAGGTCATGATTCATACCTAGAAGAGGCTCATTCTGGACTCTCACAGAATTTCTAGAGTCACAAAGGGTCAATAGGATGGGGGTGTAAATGGTGGTAGTTTTTATGATTTGTAGTCTGGGCAACTAGTATGGGGTGAAAATTACACTAGAGAGATTACTGCCAAGAGGTGGCCCAAATATTCTATTTGCCTATAACTGCAACTTCTAGTTACATGTAACAGTGTGATCACATGGTGCTGAATCAAGGATTTATACAACTTGCACTAAACCCACGTCCTGTAATTTGAAAAAACACAACAAAACAAGCCTTCGTTTTTTAACTCCTTATTCAGTCATTAGTAATTATTGGTTGGTTTGGATTCCCAGCTCCTCTCCCCTTCCAGCTGCTCTAAAAAAAAATTTTTTTTGTCACTTAGAGAAGCAGAAGTTGTATACTATGTCTGACCATTCAAAAGTGAGTTCCTTAAACTTCAGCTCCTTTAAAAATAGGAATTTCAGCTCAAATCTCCACGTTTATAAACCCCGAGCCTCATAATCCCCAAGTCCCTTTTTGTATCAGATTTCTCGTCAGGGGATCCATACATAATCCTTCTCCACAAGGCAGGCCTGCATCTGGGCTTCTGGAAAAAGTCCATAAGAGGGAAACACAAGTAAATCTACCAGAAGCGCAGCAGGAATTTAGAGGCTCAATCATAGGAGCCTTCACATTTACTTTTTTGAATCAACAAAAATTTTACTATCATACTATAGCAGTGATACGTATAGAATAGAATCAGAATTCTTAAAAATTATTATAGATCACACAGAAGCTTTCTAGTAAGTGGATGTGTGATGTGCAACACCCTTTGAAGATAAATCTCCCCAGCGCGTTATGGACGATACTCCACGAATACATTCTAATGTCAGGAAGATCCATTACCCACCAATATGCTGGCAGTCATTTTCAGTGACTAGCGGTTTGCGTCTGTGGATTGTTTATTTTCCTGCACACAAATGCAATGGATTATATAACCGCTGCAGTGGGCAATCTTAGGATTCCCATGGTACCATAGCTAATTCTTTTAAAAATGCATTAAATATGAATTAACCACTTATTATTAATAATAGTCTACATTAGTTGCTTTCTCCCGTCTCTTCTTTCTGTTTCTCTTCCGCACATCCCTGTTTTCTGCGTCCAGCTTCCTGCCTACCGTAATTTTCTTTGCTTTTAGAGCTCGCACATCTCTTTTTAGTTTCCTTTGTAACAACTCCCACACATTTCCTCTTACATTTGTGATTTTTGCTTAGTTTTTCTCCCTTGGTTTTTCCACCAAATTTTGTTTATTTTCGTTTTTCTCCCAATGGTCTAATTTTTTCCCATGCCTGTCACATTTAATTGAGGTTTGCTGCATGATTAAGATGAAGAAAGTCTTTTCTTCTCATGCTCAAAAAGGAAACTGCTGCTATATAGTGTCAGCTTATCCTAGATTGCTGCCTCTCTTGAATAGGATCCTAGCTCTTTCTTTTATAAACCCAATCAAAAAACAGCTTTATGTCCTGTATAGAACACACCAGGGACACGTGGGTTCAAGATTTGTTGTTCCAAATTCTCAGTGTGGCTTTCTTAAACACTGTGGAGGATCCTTATCACTAGCTTCACCCCTTTCTCTCACTGCTTCTGCTATTTATGGATGTTTTGGGCTGGAATTCACCCTTCTTGTCAAAAAGGAAATTTGTAGCCTTAAGCTCACTAATCAGAACCCACAAGATGTTTAAAGAGAGATGTTAAACTCAAATTATCACCCTGAGAGGCTCTCTCATTTGTGGAATAAGAAGAACTTGAAAGGGCATTGAAAAAGAATTCTGGAACAGTGAAGAGTTATGTGACGTGGTTCACATGGGGAAGAATTCACTCTGCCTGTGAGTCTTTATCGCTGGACATGTTTCTCTCTTTTAGAGACTCTCTGGAACATAGATAATGCACGTGAGGGGAACATCTTATACATTTTTGAGGTCTTGCTCAAGTCCATTCTTACATGAGTGTGTCTGTGGGGGAATAATATGAATTCCAAAATGTAGACTATCTCATACTCTCCACTGAGTCATTTCCTTATTTTTATTAATTGGCTTAGACCCAACTACAGAATGGAAAGCTATTTTTATGCATTTGCTCGCAACTGAGAAATCTAACGCAAGATTTAAACAACACAATCTGCCAGTTTAAGAAAGAAAAAATGCCTTACTATATTCCATTAAATTAGGCTGACAATATGTTTCACATTCTGAGATCATCTTTGCCGTCTAGACCATTCATAGATAGGTTAAAAATAACATTTGATGGATACAACAGTGCTTGGAGATCAAGGTGATAGTCTCTCTATCACTTTCCCTCTCTTGTGGCTTCCTCGGGATATATTTCCTTTGTGCCTGACTTCTTCACAGTCTGATGGGTTGAAGCTCTATCAGACACAAGTGCTCTTTAATAAAATGTGACTCACCCCTCCGCTGCATTGTAAAAGTCATAAAGGCAGTAACACAAGCATGTGGTTGACTCAGTAATTGCCCAGCATCATTTTTATTGAAATTATCCTGCAATCTAGAAATTAGAAGTGAAATAACCCATGAAGTCATCCTGACCCAGCTATTCTGGGCCAGGGTAAGAGTCTTTTCTGGGGCATTTTTCTATTACTCTGTCAATTTCGTTTTATCATCATCAGTCATGCAACAACTCTGATCATTAATTTGGCAAATTTCTGTTCTAACTAGCTGCAAAACTATAGAGCATATCACTTAGAAGCCTAGCACATCTCCTGAGATGAAATAGTATTTATTTTTCAAAGAAATAACAAATTGGAGGCCAGCTCATAAAACTCAGGAAAACTTAGAGGAAGGTTAAGGAGGTTATTCATGAAGTCTAATCTTGTCAGTGTCTAAGCAGTGGAGTAACAAGGTTCATCAAGGGATGGAATTTGTTCAGGCATGGGGCCCGGAGCAGTGGAGAAAGGTCTATATGTCTGAGGGAAAGGAGCGTCCACTGAGCCATCTTCTCCCTTCTAGCTGTCAGTGCTGGGCAGGGGAATTCTACAAGCAGAGAGGAAAAGGAACCTGGTCGGGTGGATTGGGCAGAGTAGACAGTGCAGTGGATTCAAGTGCACATCAGTTCTAAAAATGCAGATCTGATGGTGGCTCCCCATCCTCTACACGATAATCTCCAAAGCTCATAGTATGGAAAAAGTATGGCCATCAAGGTTCCACTCAACCTCAATGTTTGTTTCATTCCTGGTTACTTGACCATTCTGTTCCCTGTCTCTGGAATATTTGGATTTGTTTTATAAAACTCAGTTTACCTCTCATTTTCTTCAAAAAGCTTTCACTGACCCCAGAGGTGGTGTCCACCACTCTCTCTGTACCAAGGGCACACTTCTATTGTTCTACTTATTCAAAGCAGTGTAATTTATTTATTGACTTGATTTTTTTGTCTGCTTCCTCTAATGGACTATGAGCTCCCCAAGGACAAACCTGTGTCATTATTCATGTTTGTGTCTGCTGTGCCTAGCACAGAACTAGCACATAGCAGGAGCTCACTATATTTATGTAGAGTGAATGAATGACAGACTGAATGAATGAAAGAAGAGATTCATTTTTGATATTAAGAATCTAGGAGGCAGAGCATCCAGAGATGCCACAAAGGGTGTTTCTATTTCAGAGGAGCTTGGATTAAATGTTTTCTAAGAAAATGCCTCAAATCAAATAGCTTTCCTGGCTTTTAAGGAATCATGAATTCAGCATGAAGGAAAATTAGACATCATCCAGTCCAGCGTCCCACTTCGAGAGAAGTGCTTTCTAGTGCGTTATTGACATCTGAGCAGCTAGCTTGTGTTTGAATTCCCTAGGGGCAGTAACCTACCAGGGAGCCCATTCCAGTCCCAGATGGCTATGTTTGTCTTTCATGATTAGGTATAATTTGCCTCTTTGAAACCTTCATCTGAGCAAGCTCTGAGTAAGATTTAGCTATTATTATTGTTATTGTCTTTTTTTCTTCATGAAAAATACCTAAAGATAGTTATCAAGGTTTCCATCACTTTTCAAGGCTAACTTCCTTGATTGCTTAAACCCACGACTTGGTTCCCAGATCCCTGACCGTCCTGGCTCCTCTCCTCTCAACAGCCACCAGTGCAGTGGCCAGTGTTTGTTGTGATCCACTCTCTCTGACATTTCCTGGCTCGATTCATCCCAGAGAAAGGCCCCTTTCATCCCTCTGCTCCGTGCTTGTCAGAGACAAATGCCCAAAGCAGAAGGCTAAGGTTGTGATTGTTTGACGTGGGTGAAAAATATACACGGGCACATAGATAAGAATCAAATCTAGTGTACCACTCATTTGCCGAAGGAGAGCTGAAGTAGGGAAAGTGGTATTAAATAAGTGATCAGGGACACAGCAAGCTCATATTTAGAAAGAATTTGTTAATACTAAATAGAAATTATAGAAGAAAGAAAGCTTTCTTTCTGTATTAGTTATTCACAAGTTGCTGTTTGCTCATCAAAAAGCAAAACAAATTAACCTTTATTTCTTGGAAGCAAAGGCATTTCTAGTTCAAATAAATAAACTGAATTGTAACATAATAAGAGACTCATGAAAGATAAAAAAATAGACCGTGGGATTTTCATTGCATGTATTAGATTCTTAAATTCTTCTTGGATGGTCTGGGTGGAAACAAAGCAGAAGAATCTCTTTTTTAGAAATAATTGTATGAAATTATGACATCTTTTAATATTAGCCACCATAAATAAATACATTTTCAATATCACAAATATTTGTATATACAGTGGTAACCAATTTTAATATTTAATAAAATACAATCTTTTATTTCTTTTTCCTTTTTTTACAGTTTTGAATTTTTTATTGAACTATATTTGACATAACATTGTGTAAATTTAAGGTGTACAACATGTTAATTTGACACATTTATATATTATAATATGATTGCCTTTGTAGCAATAATTGGCATTTCTACTACATTACATAATTATTCTTTTTTTAGTGGTTGAAATAAGTGAGTTCTAGTCTCTTAGCAAGTTGATGATTATAATACAACATTGTGTCTATATTCACTATATTGCACATTAGATCTCTAGGGCTTATTTGCTACTTGTTGTAAGTTTGTAAACAATGTCTTTCCTATCTCCCTAGCCCCCAGTTCTCCTTTCTTGATACAAGTAACACAAGAGTGAAATCAACAAGAAAGTAGAAAACCCTTCTAAGCTTATCAGCGATAACAAGCTATATGTTAACCAACATGTGAAAATGATGTTCCAATTAGCAACTCGCTGTTTGCATGACATAGTTTTCAAGTTATTTTCTTAATATTGGTAATGAGTTTGTACTGAGTGATCTCTATTCTCTTATTTAATTCCTCTTACTCTCAATGATACACATTAGCCAAATGGCTACGAGGGAGAAGGCTGTTCCATCTTCTGCATAGCACCTGGGTCTGGATTACTAGTGACTAGAAGATGCTGGTTGTGTCAAAAAGATGCAGCTCAACTTGGGGTGGGGTCATGGGCATGGGAAAGAGAAGACACAAGCTGAAGGCGACTGCCCACTCCAGGTGAGTCAGCCCAGGGAAACTGATATTTCTTAATAGGGCTCTTTATTGCAGGTGCAAAGATTGGCTTTACCAGCGGCTCCTAAACTAGCAATCACCAGGGTCTACAGTCACGCTGAAATTCAAGGACGTGGTCCATGGGAACCAAGAGGGTCTGTTGGAACAGACATTGCTGGTTTCCATTTCTCCCCTTCCTTTTTCCTCATAGGACCCTGATTTTGTGCAGGTATCTCCCTTCTTTTTTTTTTTTTTAAAAGCAACACTGTGCTCCCAGAGAGTCTGGCCCAGGGGTAAATTGTGACTAGCCCAAGATAATCACGGCAGTCTCTTTCTCTTGCGTGTGACTAGTTTGAGCAAGTGTACATGAAGAGATTCCAGCCAGTGAGAAAAGAGAAGTCTACTCTGGATCCTTTTGAAAAAGGATTGTAAACAGAGACACACCAGAAGAGGTAGTTTATTATTTTGCTAGGCATATCATATTTGGATGTGATGCCAAGAACAGCAACACATTATACGACATGAGGGGAGCTCTCTTGAGGATAAGACCTGCATTTTTCTTTTTTTTTTTTTGTGAGGAAGAGCCAACATCCATGCCAATCCTCCTCTTTTTGCTGAGGAAGACTGGCCCTGAGCTAACATCCGTGTGCATCTTCCTCCACTTTATATGGAACGCCGCCACAGCATGGCCTGACAAGCGGCGCGGTGGTGCACACGCGGGATCCAAACCTGGGCCGCCAGCAAGGGAGGGTGCGCGCACTTAACTGCTATGCCACGGGGCCGGCCCCAAGCCCTGCATTTTGAAGATGACTGAGTAGAGAGATGGCACCACCTGGGGCCTGAGGCTATAATTGAAACCCTGAATTAACCAACCACAGTACTGCCTCTTTTGGACTGAATTGTGTCTCCCCAAAATTCATACGTTGAAGTCTTAACTCTTAATATGACTTAAAATATGACCGTATTCAGAAATAGTGCCTTTAAAGAGGTAATTAAAGTCCAATGAAGTCAAACGGGTGGGCCCTAACCTGATCTGACTAGTGCCTTGATAAGAAGAGATTAGGACATACAGAGAGATACAGAGATGTGTGCACAGATAGAAGAAGGTGGCCATCTGCAGTCCACAGAGAGAGGCCTCAGGAGAAATCAAACCTCCAACACCTTGATCATAGACTTACAGGCTCCAGAACTAAGAGAAAATAAATTTCTGTTGTTTAAGCCACGCAGTCCGTGTATTTTTTTATGACAGCTCTTGCAAACTAATACGCTGCCCTAACTTTGGCCTTTTTGATATATAAAGCCTTATAATTTTTTGTTTGTTTGTTTAAGTCACTTGGGTGGGGTTTTCCGTTCTATTCTAAGAGACCTGTTAAAAACACAAACAAGATATTGTAGCAATATTATTCTATTACAAGTGAAAGCAATTCTGAGATAGGAGATGTAGCTATAAGATCTAACACTGAAGGCCAGAATGCCATAAAGGATCATCCTGAGTAATACGTCATAAACACAAGGAGTAGCAGTTCATCTAGTGACCACGAGGAAGCTGAAGATGTCAGAGGAGTGGTAGCATTATAATTTTGTTCCAAACAGGGTAGGGCTTTGGTCTCTGCTCTCCCAACTCTCCCATAGAGGGACCTGATGATTAAGCCTCCTGAGGATACGGTTTGTGGCCGTGGGACAGAGTGAAGCTGACTGTCCCATGTGTGGGCTCAGACCAATGACTATGACCTCAGCTAGCCAATCCAATTAACTAGCAAAAGAGGAAAAAGAATTTTTTTTTTTTGGAAAAACAAATTTTGACCAGCTTCAGGGGATGAGAATTCATAGTCCTATGTAGTAGTTAGAGTAGGACAGCATGGAACCTACTTCATTTTATGGGTTTCCCCCTACTAATTTAGGTCATCCCAAGTTCTAACTTCAAAGCAGGGAGTTGGGCAACCACTGGATAAAGAGAGATCAAGTGCCAACATATAAGTAGCGTAGATATATTATCAAATAGCTCAGGCTTGGCTATAAGATATGGAATAAGAAATGTTCCTTTCATGACTAAATACAAAGTTATATTTGCTGAACCAAGTATATTTTTCTAGAGAATAGTGGTCAGGTTGACCATAGCCACATTATGTCAGGCTTTCAATGTTTAGATTCAAATAACTCCTCTTCCTGCCTCCAGAATCTTCCCTTTTAACCCATTCTGCTCTCTGGTGAAGCTTCCTAAGATTATTTCCATTATTTATTCCCCCACCTCCAAAACATTCATCTGGCTCTACAACTGTGGAAGACATCTTCTAGTGCATCTTCCCAGGCTGCAGTCCTGTATTCCTTCTCTGAGAACAAATTTGTCCTGGAGGTGGGCCCCAGAAGCTATGTTTATTCAATATAACATCACTTCTATTATTGCTCTAGAAATGGACAATCAGATTCTTTTTCATGGAAACGTGAATTGGAAGTCAAAGATGCTGGTAGCCTCTGTTGGTCATTCGAACTGAGAAGATGCAAACATGTGAGTTATGAAGTGAATTGTCGTACATCATATACATGGGGAACAGAAAAATCTATGTGCAGAGTGAAAAGGATGAGGCAGATATGCAGAAAGAAGCTGAAGTGAGAAAGTATGTGACTGGAGGTGGAGTTGAGGGGTTAAGATTAGAGAACTTGCAGTACCAGCTCCTGATAGATTTTCATTCCTGATTCCAGGCCTTGGAGAGACCCAGGTGCCCATTCTGCCCTTGAGTTCCTCCAGATCCTTTTGTTTTTAAGTTACCTCACTCCCTTTGGCTTATACTAGTTTGAGCAGCTTTCTGTTATTTGTATCCAAAACCACCTTGGCCAAGGCTAAGGTGAAGTTCAAACCCTTGACTTGGTATCCAACGCCATCCCCAATTTGGCCATCACATATTGTTTTCATCTCCATAACCCTCTGCTATCCTACATGGAGCTTCATTCATACATTTCTTTTCTCCTCTCACACCTTACACATTTCTGGCTCATTCCTTGTTTCATATCGTTTCCTCTACCTAAAATGCTCTCCTTCCTCTTCTTGCCCTACTTGAACCCTACACGTTTTTTAAGGTCAACTCAAGTTTGCCCTTGTATGTAAAGTCTTCTACAAGCTTCGCAGCCCACAATTTCTCCTTCTTTTAAACTTCTATAGTGCTTGTTGTTTCTGTTAACAACTGTTTTAGTGTAATAATAGCTTATAGTCATGGAGAAAAATAAGGTGCTTTCAGAGACACACCTGGATAACAGAAACTCTAATACCAAGAGTTTGGAAATAGTATGAGAGACCAAGGAATGTAGCCCAGGATGTCAGAACAGAAGGGTGATGGCAAAAATATATTCCAGTATCACCATTAATAAAATAATATCCAATCTGTTGGAAAACACGAAATGTGCATGTTCATATGACTTTTATTATTTAGTTTAGTCAACAGCACTTACATAGACCATGATAAAACAATTAGCTGAGAAGAGATAGAGACGGAAAAACAAAAAGATATAAAGGAGAAGATGGTCACTGAGTGATAGCGAACATCTTAATCTCAAGTTTATGTGCCCAATGAGCAGTAACGCAAACACTGAGACATTGATGCTTGGAGATGGAGAAAGGTTTATTCAAATTCGCCAAGCTAAGAAGGCAGGAGTAAGGGTTCTCTCAAATCTGCCTTAACAAGAGAAGAAGGTAGGGGGTTTTGTAGAGCTAAGGGGTGTGGCAGGAGGAGTTACAAAACAAAGAGGTAATCTGTTTCTTTCACTCCCAATTAGCCCCTGGGCAATCTGACTTCTGGGGGCTGGGGGCTGGGGGCTGGTTATCTGGTGATCCTTGAAGGCATTCTCTTTCTTCTGTAAAACAAGCACATAAATCCTTGTGACCCTTGAGTTACCCTTCAGGTTAAACAGGAAAACAGCAAATTGACAAGATTAGCTTCTTTTCATAACAAAGTCGAAAGATAATCTTATTGAATATTTACGGTAACCCTCAGGTACCCAGCTTTATGAGGTGCTGGAGAAGATGGAGATAATAGGGATGGAAGTTGACTGGACAGAGAGGATGAAATAGAGATGAGGAGATGGTGGTGGGTCCTTTTTCCTTCTCTTCACCTTTCAGATAAAATAAACTTTAATACTGATTCTCTGACACTACTTCTTCTCTCAGGGAGGAGAAGGGATAGGGAGAGAAGTTATGAGGGTGAAGTGAATCAAGAACAGTAGGGTGACAAGGAAGACAAGGAGAACTGCTTCTCCTAGGCAAAGTAGACTTAGAATCCTTAGTCTCTGACCCAGAGTGGGCCACTCCAGTCTCTATGACAAGAATTAACCCGTAGTGCAAAGTAATATTTTTAATAACGAAGATTTGAATCCTTACAGCCTTGTCTACTCAACAACATTTACTCAACCAATATATATTGCAATCTCTATTATCAGATGTTTCATTAACATATGAAGTAGTCACACCCATCTCCTGTTGTATGTTATAGAAACCCACAAACAAAGTCTGACAATACTGGCAGTAAACTTCACTTAGCCATAGGCATTTTGATGAGGCTGCCTCTTGACTCACCATTGACCTTTGGTTTATGAGAGCTTCCCACCCCTGTCTGCCTCTGGGGTTTTCCAAGGCTGATGCTCCATGATTTGTAGCTGGGCTTGGGTCCTTTTTTTCTCTCAGTACCTGCTCCCAAAAGTTGTTTAGATAACTGACAGTATGAGCTTGCTTAGGCATATCCCATGGTTGCCATCTAGAGACAACACTCTAAAAAGTTTGAAGCCCAGAACATATCACACTTTGTGTCTATTTCATCTCCTCAAACATCTTTATTCAGTTGTATCAGAATATCAAAGGCCATCTGAAGGGGAAAAGATGTTAGGTACTGGTTTCAGCCCTGTTCATGGGAAGTTGAAAGTTGAAAACATCATTGCATTTCATTTGTTCTTTCTTTCAGTCTAAATCCATAAGGAGACTGTTGGGGGAAAAGGCAGAATTCCACCCCCCCACCCCTCCCTTTCCCTTAAGGTTCTTATGGCTGGTCAAATAATTAAAAAGGCAAATTAGCAGGAGAAAATCAAACAAAGTTTAGTAACATGTATACATGGGAGAAACTCGGGAAAAATTGAGCAACTTGGCCATCTGATTAAGCTGCTAGCTTAAGTATCTTCAGCTGAAGACAAGGACAGTGTTGGGGGTAGTGTTTGGGATTTCACAGGGGAGGAAGACAATTTACATGGAGATGGAAATGCAAATATTTGTTAGACGACTGTTTACTGGGCCACTTGTAGAGAATGTGGCCTGAGAGACAGAATTTCGATAAGATGGGCTTGTTGGTGCCTTTCTTATCACACCTATTTTACATTATACTATAGCTATCATATGGTATTGGCTCCTTCCTGGAACAGGCCTTGTATGTTAAATTCTTTTAGGCAGTTTGGGGGAAGGTCAAATGTTCTTCTTGAGTCTTCTGAGCCTTTATTGTCTTCAGCTTGAAATAATCCACACACCAGAGTGGCGTGTCTTGGGGCAGCCTGCACTGACCCCCATCAGAGACCAACTGTGTACCAAGCATTAGCCTTGAGTAGCCCATAGCCTAAAGGGAAAACAACCTGGGGAACTTATAAATCATATAAGTGAATACTTGTCTCTTTGCTCTTAGAACTACTTATACAAAGAGAGCTACCTGCTCTATAAGCTCCTTATTTCCCACCCTCCATATCTGTTCTAATTCTCTTACTTCATTGTATCTTAGAGACGGCATTAACCAGTGTTGTAAAGTGGGCATATTGGCTCTATGTGTATGTACATATCCGTCTGTCTCTCTGTTACCATGTAAACAAGAGAGAAGTGCTCTGATTTAATAGTTCATTTTTAAGAAAGCCTATCACTTACCACAGAGCCATGCTCCTAGATTCTGCTCTAATTCATTTAGATTCCAGCCAAACATGTAAGACCCACTTCTTCGCCTTTCTTCTTTCACTTGAGAAATTGGCACGCATTGACTGATGCCTTTGTTGCCTGTTGCTCGGGAGGCACCTTTCATTCAGGATGTACCTGTACTTGTGGAATGAGCAAGAAGATTTTCCAAGGATTGCACATATTATTAGGCTACTGTCAGGATGTGTTGGAAGCAGTCTTGCCTTTCCAGATGCCCTGAAGTGTCATTTTTTTCCTTAAATGGACAAATCTATGTTCTGTTTTCACTCCTTCGCCTTCCATCAAGGTCACAGCACGCTTACTGGGTGTAAACTGCTACCTTGAGGAGATAATAGTTCTGGGTGCTTCTTTGTATTTTCAGTTGTGTAGACTTGGGATCATGGAAAAGTTAAGCACCATCCCTCAAGTCATACCAAATTTGGTATGGTGTTCCTGGACTTTAAAATCTTTTAATTGGAGGATTTTGGCTGCCAGTTCATTTAATTGAGTTTATATGATTCACTGTCCAAATCCAAGTCACAGTTTTGTGATGAAACAAGAAACTAATTTTTTCCCAAGATTCAGATACCAAAGACATGACTGAAAGGTTCACAGCAAGGTCACTTGCAATCCTGTCACATGGTGATCAACTCAGCGTGGAATTGCAAAGCAGGAAATTTTAGGTTCAAAGAGATATTAGCATAGTGCCCAACACATACCAGCTCTTTGGCAGATATTTATTAATTGGTTAATACATTCTTAATACCAGATGCCATCTTTTAAGAATCTCATTTTTCTTTAGATAGATGTTGATGAATTCATGCTTGACACAAAAAGAAATTGTCAATTACAGAGTAACATCAATAATTTGAAAAAAAAGTGAACTCTCCCTGCTGGACTGGCTACATAAATTGTGGAGCCCAGTACAAAATGAAGGTGCAAGACTCCTTGTTCAAAAATTATTAAGAATTTCAAGATGGCACCTCAGAGCATTAAACCAAGTGTGGGGCCCCTACTAGGTATAAATCACACACTTGTGAAGCTGGCCCTAGCCCCCACCATTTGATTAATATATATGAGTTCCTACAATTTACTAGGCATTGTGCCTATCTCTGTTATATACCGCATCTTCTGTCATTCCCACAGCAACCATATGAGTCTGGGAGAGTTCTTAATTTACTCAGGATCATACACAAAAGACCGTAGAGTACACAGTGCCGGTTTTTTCCCACTAGATAGAATGTACGTCAATTCTGAGCAATGTATTTTCACGTATGCTCTCTTGTACAATTTTTCCTCATCTAGTTATGTAGATAATAATCATTAACAGGAATTGAAAACTTACAAGGTGTCAGGCAATGCTCTAGTTCCTTTACATGTATTCACCCCTTTGTGTGAATTACGTTTATTCACTCACTCACTCGTTATGTATTCACTCACTCCTATGGTGCATTTATGCTGCTTTGGTCAGGATTTGGCAAAAGCAGAAAGCACAACTCAAAGGATTAACTGAAGAGATTTTGGTGAAGGGACTACTTTCAGAGGTATGGTTAGGATTAAGAGGATCTTCAAGGAATATGGATACATCTGGAACTAGCAAGAACAGGAAACTGTTAGCATCCAGGCTGGAAGGAGCAAGGGGAGAGGGCAGGGTCACCAGACGGGGTGACATCTTTAGCCATGGCAGACAGGCTGCTTATTAGGTGGTGTGGCCATGATCAGGGAAGACAGCCACTACTAAAATCCTGGCAAGGAGGGAGGGAGTAGAGGACAAATGTGCCAACCTCCTTCCCTGTCACCCTCAGATCTGCCCAGGGCTTCCCTGTATGGCCCAACTCAAGGGATCCCAGGGCTGCAGTCTGTAGAGCTCGGCCTCTTGGGGCACAGAGCAGAGAATGTCAAAGGCAACTGGAGAAAAAACCAGAATAATTGTTGTCCCCATTTTACAGGTGATGAAATGGAGACACAGAGAGGTTAAGTAACTTGCTCCAAATCACACAGGTAACAAGTGTGGGTAACAGGTAACAACAATTCATGTCTTGACAAACAGTAATTTGTTTACGTAATTTTCTTTTCTGTTCTGGGAGGCCAGTCACCTTAGTTGCAAAGGAAGACAACCTCACGGCGCTGGTCCTTAACTTGACGCATTTAACCTAATTGAACTTGAAAAGTGCCAAGGGTTGTCTTACCTTTGCCACTTTTACAAAAGGCAAAGCCAGGATTCAAACTCAAGAAGTCTCAATGCAGAACTGGAGCCTCAACGCTGCGTTCTAAGGCACGTCCTCAAAGGGTACAGAAGCTGGCACGTGGCAAAAGACTATTGGCTACTAAACTCATTGGTTTGGAATACTGTAATCAGGAAAAGCCAGCCTGAACAAAATCAAATCTTAATTATTATAAATGTGTGCAATTGGTGCACCCACTCTTCAAGATGAAGTAGAAGAACTAGGACCAGGATTGCAAAGCTTTGCCTGGGGGATGGTTTTGGAGCAGTTGGTTTTAAGAAAGGAGAGAAATGGTTCGCAATTAGCTGCATCTATTTAGAAGCACATGAGTAATTCTGAAGCAGTGTCAAGAGCACTGGAAAAGTTTGATTTCTTAAATAGTGTACATATTCTTCTCAAATTTGTATTCTCCATAGTTAGTTTAGATCACGCATTAATGCAACAACTATGTATCGAGAGCCTCTATGTGTCCAGGATTGTTCTAGGTGCTGGAATATAGTGATGAACACAGATGAAATCACTACTCTTGAGGCACTTAAACTCTAGTGGCAGGAGACAGACAATAAACAAATAATGAATAAATATACGATAGTACTATGAAGAAAAATGAAACAGAGTAAGAGGGTAGAGGGGGAAGGGGGCAGGGAGAGAGATGCTATTGAATACAGAATTATCAAGAAAGCTCTCCATGAGAAGGGGACATCTGAGCTGAGAACTGAAGGAAATCTCTGTTCACTGATGATGCAAAAGTGAATCGTAGTCCAGTTACATGGAAGAGGATTTTAGGTCTGAAAGGGACAACAGAGATGCTTGCATTCTATCCATGAAGAAACTGAGGCCTGGGGGTTAAGTCCATTATCTAGAGCCATGTTGTGCATAATTACCAATGAAGTTTGAGTTACAAATCACGTATTGGGACTCTCATTTTGTCATTCAACAAATATTATTGGGCCCCCATTATGTGCCAGGCACCCAGTCTCATGCTTTTGCGCTGGATCCTATTGTTTACTGATTCAGAATCAATTTCAAATTAATGAAGTTTTACCGTGATTTAAGTTTGAGCACCTTGAGGTGTGGGTTCCTTTGTGTGGTGTGTCAAGATGCCCTGAAAGATGAATGAAGCTTTAGCGGTTGTGGCTGGTGAAATGTGACTTACTTCTCGTTTCAGTTGAGGTATTTTCTTTTTTGTAAATTTAGACTCTGGTGGTTCAAGTGGACTGGTTAAAAATCATACTATCTCCCTCAGATCCTTGATCCATATTATAAAAAATACATAACAGCAGAGTTATTGTCCTAGTGTGGGAGGTTGGGCAGAGGGGAGAAGAATTCAGGCAGGAAGAGAGCCAGGACACTCAAGCTTAAATCAGAGGGCAAAGTTGGAGCCTCGAGGGAGAAGCAGTGTTGGAACATGATACAAGATGTTCCCAGGGAGTAACAGCAAATGCAGGGTACAAACATAGGACAGGGTCAGTGGCCAGAGTGAAGGGATGGAGATCTGGACAGAGCCGGAGGGTGGTAGCTGAGAGCGAGAAGGAAGATGAGAAGTTGGCCAGGCCACCTGTCAGGGGCGAGAGTGAAAGTGAGAGGCTAGCACCAGAGATAATTCTTATAGACATATTTCTCCAAAAGCTGCATTCAAAGGCCCAGGTTCCACTTTTTGCAGGATTGACAATTATTTTTAATATAAACTCATTTTAAATAGCATTTTTAACTTAAAAAACCCTCACAAATACACACCATCTTATTTAATCAGTAAGGTAATGGATGAGATATTTTATCCATATTTTATGGATGGGAGGATGGAGGTCCAGAGAGGTTGAGAAATGGACCCAATGTCTGATGATGAGTTGATGGCAAACCAGGGACTAGAGCTCAGGTCGTCTGACCTCCTATACAGCTTTGACCCAGACTACATGGCTGTGTGATGGGAAGATGGGAAGGAACTAACATTAGTGGCAAGACTAGGAACTTTACACCAAAGTCATGGGAGCTGTCCCACAGTGGGAATTCACGTCTTGACAAACAGTAATTTGCTTATGTAATTTTCTCTTCTTTTCTGGGAGGTCAGTCACCTTAGTTGCAAAAGAAGACAATCTCATGGCATTGGTCCTTAACTTGAAGCATTTAACCTAATTGAACTTGAAAAGTGCCAAGGGTTGTCTTACCCTGGGCTCCATCACGTAAATTCCCACATTAGTCTTTATGATCTGAATGTAGATCCTAAAGGAGAACATTCACCAACATTAACAACAATAGCAGCTCTCATTTATTGACTGGTCGGTATGTCAGATGCTATTCTACACACTTTAGAACCTCCCATTTAGTCTTCAATATGACCCTATGTAATAGATACCATAATTATCCTTAGATAAGGGAACTGAGGCACTAGGATGAAAAGCAACTTGACCAAAGTCAGACAGGTCATTGCTGTCCCACCCTTAGACCCTCAGCTCTCACGGTCCCTGTACGTGATGGCAGCTTCTTAGTGGAAGCTCCTGGGACTCTCCACCTAAGGGATCTCTCTGGCCACAGGAGCATGTTCTGCCCAAGCACGGGGCAGGTTGGGGTTCCAGGGAATTAATGCCCTTGAGGACAGGCCTTAACCAACGAAACTGGTGGATAAATACCCCAGCATTCTTTCCCCTTGAGTAGGATATATCTGCAGTATGCATTACACGGTCTTCTGAAAGTCCCCATTGCTACTGGCCCCATTTGCCCACAATGTTGACATGATCCTTAACACACCTTGTACTTGCTGTCTTCCATTCCATTTATTACTCTCTAACAAATGTCTCCTGGTATCATCTCCCAAGTAAAATATTTCCACCCAAACCCTTATCTTAAGATCTCTTTCTGGAGACTCAAACCAAAGACAGGTGGATGAACTGGAAGTAGTCCTATAAAATTTGTGAGTCCCAGACTCACAAATGGGATTTGGATCTGGGTAATTCACTGGCCAGAAGGTAACAAGGATCCTTTGTTGGAGGTAAGGGAGGTGGTGAAAATCCCTTGTGTCCTGGAACATTATAGTTATTAAGAGTCTCATCTGTGGAGGATGGGGATGGAGTACAGATGGAAAGGGATGCCTGGCTTATGTGATAGCCCTAGCACTTGAAAAATTTGGGGGCAATGGTAACTACAAAGATTGGGGAATTGGTTGTCTGTTGTTAACTGCAGTGGTAACTCTTAAGAAAGAAAGTACCAGGTTCGTCAATGAACAATGAGAAGGTAAAGAGCCCTCAGCGCTGGCACATAAAGAGACTCACATCTTCTTCAGCTGAAGGGCAGACTGCTGAAAACCAGGCCTATAATCTGGTTATAAGAGTGGCAGAGAGTTTAAGAGAGGCAACAACATGGGATCCCTCTTATCAAGGCTGATCTAGCTATTACTGCCTCTAAATGCCTGACCTATTAACAATGGAAACTGACGCTGAGCTCTGACTTTTGTACTGTCCCTCAAGTAGTCAACCCATCACTTGGTGGAAAGTTGATTATATTGGACACTTTCCACTTAGAAGGAGACAGAAACTCATGCTTCCTGGGATTGATATACTTTCTGGGGATGGATTTACCTTCCCTGTCCTTAGTGCCTCTACCACCACCTTTATCTAAGGACTCACAGACTGTCTGGTTTACCAACATTGGAATTCATAAAACATCACCTCAGACCAAAGGAGTCACTTTACAGTGAAGAAACTGAGACAATGATCATGCAACCACAGATCTACTATCCTACCATACACCACACCGTCTGGAAGCTGCTGGCTTGGTAGAATTTTGGAATGGGCTCATGGGCTTAGCTAGCCGGCTGGGGATGATATACCACGGGATTGGGACTCTGGTCTTCAATGTGCAATAAGTGCATCAGATCTTTATCCAATGCTTGAGTCCCTGGTAGGTAGAATATATAGATCTAAGATATAAAGTCACAATCATTCCTAGTGACCTACCTGGGGAATTTCTGTTTCCTGTTTCTGCAACTTTGGTTTCTACTAAAGATACAGGTTCCTGAAGTGAATGGGGGGGTCGGGGGGAAGGGGTGGGAGGAATGTCTATACAAAGGAACATAGTCAGGATCTCACTAAATCTAAAGTCATGTCTGTCACTTGGTCGTTTTAAACTCCTTGGGTCAGTAGTCTAGCAAGCCAAAGAAAAGACTTTCTCTACCGGCAGAGATCACTGAACTTGATTATCTCGAGGAGGCAGGCCTACTTCTACAGAGTAGGAAAAGGAAGAAGTATGCCTAGAACTCGAGGAACATTCTGGGTCCCCTCTTGATGCTTCTAGATGTGAACGGTCAATTGCAACAAGCACAGCCTGACAAGGACATGGAAGCCAGGGGTTCAGACCCCTAAGGAATGAAAGTCTAGCCTATCCCACTGGGCACACAACCTAGACCAGCAGAGAGACTGGCTGAGGGTCAGGAGAATCTAGGGTGGGGGGTAGAGGAGGCAGATGATGAATAGCAGAGTTACAGCCTTAGGACAAACTGCAGCACAAGGGACTGGAGCTTGTCTCACAAATATACCTGTTATAAATCTTATTTTTTTCCTTGGAAATTGTGACCTGCCCCTTGAAAACTCGGTGAGAGGATCTGAGTGATGACAAGGGTGGACAGCAGCAGATGCTTTTGGTCCTCCACTCACATACTCTTGGCTCTCACTGGTTCCACGCAGGCAAGCAGGTCCACACTCTTGCCCGAGGGCTTCTCTGGCCACCCTAGCAAGCTTGGCTTGCAAGGGGACAGGCCAGAAATCCCAGGGAGTTCACATCCTCGGGGCTAGCCCTCAAATAATGAAGGATGAGAGTTGATAGATAAATGCCCAGCTTCCTTGCTCCTTGGGTGGGATGTCTCTGAAGAAAGTTCTCTACAGTTTCCCAGAGAATGCTCGTGGAATAGAACCCCAGACACCCCTAGGTAGCCTGCTCCTTAATGCTCGTTGTGTTGTCTGTCTTCGCTTTCCTGCATCACTTTCTCACCCCCTTACTGGCTCTTCCTGGAGTTAGCTCTCAAATAAGCCACCTGCACCCAAATCCTTATCTCAAGCCCAGCTTCCAGGTGAACACCCAAACTCAGAGAGTGGCCGAGCCAGAGTATGAGTCCAGGCAGTTCAGTCCATGCCTTTAACCACTATGTGTGAATTAAAGAATTATCCCACAAATGTAAAGGATGCCAAATAGGAGAAAAAGGATCCAAATATCTTCAAAGACAATCTAAAAATCAAATTATTCCAATTTTACAAGCTTTTATGGCCAAGTGTTAATTTTTTACAGAATAGTACTTTGTCTCATATCAATCTCTGTAGGAGAGTTAGTGGACACTCATCTGGATGTCTCTTTTCTTTTCTTTTCCAGTAAGACGTAAGTCCACCATTTAACATTTTGTTTATTTTTTCACATTTGAGGAAAAGGTGATTGCATGATAATCAAAGAAGAGCTTCCTACCCTTCAAAAAAAAAAACAAAAATGGCAGGCATGTGAAACAAAATTGTGTATATTCTTTAGTTGTTTCTGCCAACAATGTTAAATGTTGCCCCAGACGCAGAGCAAAAGTCTTGGCTTCTTCTACATCCAAAGCTTCATTATGATCTTTGTCAATTATCCTCATCCTCAGAGGGAGGAAAAGAGATGATGAAGCAGCGGGAAAGGATCACATGCCATACCTCCTTCCACAGGCCTGGGGTGGCTGTGGCATTCTTCTTCTGTGTCCACCCTCTGTGCTCAGTCCACCTCTTTCTGAAGCCTTGAAGTCCAATTTGGAGTCTGAAATGGGGTAAGCAAAAACCTCTCTGAACAGACAATGGCCTGGGAAGAAATTTACACTTTTCTTAAAGAAGGAAGCAATTGCCAGCGAGTTACTACATCCAGGATCTGAGCCTAGTGGGCTGAACTAATGAGACCTGGTCAGACCGATGTGTGGAGGTAGCCTGGTAGGGTGTGAAAGCTACCATCATGGGTCTTTCTTTGGGTCACATCTTGGCTATCTCCATAAACTACGCTTGCAGTAAAGTGTAGAGCCTAGCTCTGGGATCAGGTTGCTTGGGTGCCTGGTTTGAGTCCCAGCTCCACCACTTACTTGGTATTACTTAACTTCTCTGGGATTCAGTGCCATCATCTGTAAAACAGGGACAATAATTATATCAGTCAGGGTCCCAGCAAGAGAGAGACATAATCTCAAATTGAGAGGAGTTTTACAAAAAGACTACTTACCAAAATAGTTAGGATTAAGGGAAACCAACAGGGGCAGTGAAGCACCCCAGAGCTGGGAAGATCAGGGAGCTAATACTGCCCCTAGGCCATAGGGTGTTGCCAGAATGGAGAGTAACTGTGGATTTACCTGTAGGAGGCGCTGTACAACAGAAGCTGTGGCTTTCAGTGGAGGAACACTGCCACTGCCATTGCACAGCCCTGATGTTATTATTCCCATTCCTGGATGTTGGTACCTCCTGCTGGAGCCCCCAGTGGCTGAACCTAACAGGAATCCAGAGGGCAAGGGAGACAGGCTGAGTCCATCCATAAAAGCTAGCCTCCGGGGGACAGAGCAGAGTGCCGAAGGGCAGAGAATGGATCTGGAGGGGTAGACAGAGACTATCCAGTTCAATAATAGTAGCTACCTCAGAGGGTTATTGTGAGGATTAGATAAATTACTATATATAAATTCTTAGAGCAATGCAGGCACATAGCAAGCACTATGCAAGAGTCCATTACTATTGTTATATCCCTCATATTTCTCAGTGATGTTTAGCATGCAAGTCTCTGCAGGATTGATTGAGCCATTCCTTATGTGTCTAGCACCAGCCTAGCTCCCACTGCCTGGAGAATCTCTCTGCCAAGCCAAATGTCTGCTTCTCATCCCTGGGATGAGATGTTTTTGCATGACAGTGTTGACCTCTACAACTGGGCTCTGCACTATCTCTGAGGCGAGGAGCTTTTGAGTTGGGCTCAGGGAATGAGTCTCTGGTATGCTGGTCCCATCTGGATGGGCCTTTCCTTCTCACCTTATAAAGTAAACCTCCTCCAGACAGTTAAACACAAGTTGACCACGTCCGGGCTGAGCAGAGAGTAAACCAGCACTTGCTTCCTCTCTCCCTATCAGTTAGGGATCAAGGGTCAAGGATGTCTTACAGTGAGTCCCACTCACTTCCAAAATGGAATTTTGCCACTATTTCCTCCAGAGTTCAATAATAAGAGAAATTGCTATCCTCTACTGGACATCTAATTATGGGCCAAAGAGTATGTAAGAAGCTTTACATATTTTATGACATTTAATACTTACAGCAACTCTGCCAAGTATTAGTGTCCCCATTTTACACATGAGGAAACTGAGACTCAAAAGTTTCCCCTACACAGCAAGAGATGACAGAGTTGAGATTCGTCTGTCTGACTACAGAGGCCTTTCCACTACACGGTGATGTCAATGGATTCAACTTGAATCGTGCATTCTCTTCTAAACTTTTTCTACAGTCATAAAATACAAGTCAGCAGAAGAAATAGACTTTCTGTGCTTGAAAAGCTTGTCATATTGGTGGAAGACAAGATTCACACAAATGGAGCAGTTTGAAAATGGTCTGTAAGTTTATTGAATCAGGCGTTCAACTGAGCACCACATACTCTATGTGTTGGGGGAGCTTTGAGAAAGGGAAGAACATGAGGAGAAGTAATCGAAGGAGACTTCATAAGAAGCTGGGCTTTGATGGGGAGGCATGCTCTGCAGAGAGAGCTAAGGAATGCCCGTGAAGGGGGAAATCAACGGAGAAAGAGATGGAAGACAGAAACAAGCCCAGCCAGTGGAAGAGAAAACTGATCAAACTAGACAAGGGGAGACTAGGGAGTAGCAGATAACGAGGAGGTTGAGGACATCCTTGAAAGCTATGAAGAAGAATTTAGACTCAATGTGGAAGCAAAAGGAATTCATGAGAGTTGTGGAAGGGTAGTGTCAAATGAAAGAAGAGTGTTAGGAAGGTTTAGACTTTAGGAATGAAGAAAGGGACTGAGGGGAGAGAGATATGAGAGGAAAAGTTGGAGCCACTCTTCAAAAAAAGAACAGATGAGACTTGGTGAGTAAATAGAGCAGATGAGACAAGGATGATTCCATTTGTTTCCATTATGTTCAATAAAGGGGTCAGGGGGAACAGATAGAGAGCTATCTATAAATCCAGTTCTCTTAAATAACTTGATTGGAAGCTTCCCCAAAAGGAAAAGAAAACTGCCTCTCTGATCAGAGAAGCAAAATTTATCTTTTTTTTTTTCCTGGGGAGAGAATATACCTAGTTTTACTAAAAGCTCCTAGATCGTCCCTTCTGATAGTTTAAAGAAGGCTTTGAATAAATATCTCTCAACTTAGAGGTCCCCTCTGTCTGTCCTGAGCTGTGTGTGACTTCAGGGTTGGTGGACTCAGGAGCCTGGGAATGGGCAGAAGGAGGGGCCCTCCCCCTCCTCGCAGTGGGGGAGGTGTGTCAAAGTGTTCTTGCTGGTCCAAAGGAGAAATCTAAACAAATTCAATTTGTTGTCTTGCTAAATCTCAAGGAATTCAAAATACGTCCTTATTAACCAACCAGTCAAAGACTATTTACTTATTGAGCAAAAGTCCTGATCTCCTAGGACTCTCAAAAGTTTTTATACTCATGGCTTCCCTTGGCCCGTGTTCATTAAAATACACACTTTTGTTTTTGTTACGAAATCTAAGGAGTTCCAATAAACTGTTGTCACCGGTAAATCGTGAACTCCATTCTTTTTCCATGAAGATCTTGTATTTTCTTGACATCTAGCCCTTTGTGTAAATTTAGGTCCTTCCTGGCAAAATTAATTAATTAATTAAATAAACAAAAAAGTAAACTTTGTTCTTTGATAAGAGGAGCAGTTTTCATTTCCTTTTGGGAAGCCACAATTCAAGTTGTTAAACACACTTGATTAATAGATGGGTCTTCTCCCTACTGGTCCCCCGCTTGCCCATTTATTGAGCACCAGATGAGAGCTAGACTTATTTATTCTTACAAGCCTTTTAAATACTTCTTTCTATTTCATATAAATTAAGAGAAACTGTATTTTGAATTTGTGTGTTTGTGTGTTGGAGGTGCAGGTGGGGGAGCAGGAGTGAGACAGAGGAAGAGGTGGGGGATGCAGAGTTTTCTCGGAGCTGGATGGTGGTGGATGTGTGGCATCAGTCTTTGAAGAGACAAGTGTTCCTTTTAAAATGATTGCTCCCATCTAGCCTCTATCAAACTTTTGAAGAGGCTTTACAAGACCAGACATAAAAAGGCATTTCCTGGTAAGCTGTCAGGAGTACTATGTGTCTACAGACGTGAATCACATCCCGTTTGTACATTCCATTTCACAACAGGAACATGAGACATACCCGCCCAGTCCTTACCAGCTTTGAGGAGAAGGGGGATGTTGGCCTCCTGGGGGGTGTTGACCTTAATGCTGTACTCATCTGGGCTAAGACAGAGCCCAGCACCCAGGCAAGAGAAGATTAGGTATCTGGTTGGTTTGACGGCATAGACAGCCCGGTCAAGAGACTCAGCTCCATGGTGAAAAGGCAAATAAAAGAGAGCTGAGCGTGGATTTTCCCCTTGGACTAGGACTTTTGAAAGCCACTGAATCATTTAACTTGAGGAACATGCCCAGTGCTCTCTAAGCTCTCTGTCAGAATTAGCCGTCTATACTTCCCTTCACTCCTTTTCCAACCAAATGCTGCCATTTGCCCTTTTTGCTTTGCATGATGGTTGGTGGAGCAGCTTCCTGTTTCAGCAGGAAATGAATAAAGAGCTCCTAACTGGACTGGAAACTTATCTCAGTTTCACGTTCACTTTATGCTTCCTTTGTTTGTATAGCTTTGCACTGTGTTCCATCCATATTTCTGATCCTTTCCTTCCTAGCAACAAGTAGCTATTGTGTATGCCTTTACCCCTGACTTGCTGGATGGGATACCTGACTCACCATTGTTGCAGGGTCTCTGGAACAGTGTACCTCCTACTACTGCTTGTCTATCCGTCCCTCTCTCTTTTCCTTCCTCCTTCCTCTCATGCCTTTTTTTCCTTCCTTTCTTCTTCACATATATGTTTATTGAGCAGGTAGTATGGGCCTGCTATGAAGGAGTGCTGGGGACCCCACAGCTTTAGCAGAGAAGATGGACAGAGAAAAGTAATTATAATAAAGTACAATTTAGTATAGGGAGCCATGAAAGACTTCAACTGAAAGTTCTTTAGGGCTGGGGTGTCTATGTGAGACAGAGAGAGAGAGAGAGATGAGGCTGGAAAGGAAGACAGGGGACAGATTTTGTAAGTCATATTACAGAGGATGATCTTTATCCCAAAGACCACCAGAAACTCTGAGAAGACAAATAATGGTTAATATCTATTGAGCAGTTACTACACACACTCCATGCATTTTTCATGATTAATATTCTCACCATATCCTTTGGAGAAGTGTATTATTTATTACTTTCATTTTATAGATGAGGAAACTGAGGTTTAAGGAATGTATCAATCAGAATCCAAACAGGAGAACAGAACCCCTCTAGGTGTTTGAAACAAAGGAAATTTAATCCAGGGAATTGGTTATGCAGGTGATGAAGGAGGTGAGAACCTGAGTAGCAATGGTGAAGCCACTGAGAGCCCAGCAGCAGCAAGAAGCAAAGGGGAAAGGGTGATGTTGAAGGTCAGAGGCCAGTCACTGGGGAGAAGCTGGAACCACAAGGGGCACCACTGAAAGCAGAGAAGGATATACAGCTGGCAAGTCCCTGCCTTCCACCCTCCAATATTCCCCAGTGTCCTTATTGGCTGGGTCCACTTAGAAGCCAGAGGGCCCTGGGAATGCAGTTTCCTGTGATATAGAGAAAAGCAGGGGAAGGACACTGCATTAGTGTGGGTCCAACAGGAATTAAATGGCACACAAAAAGTAGGATAATTTGAGGAGGGTTTATTTACTAAGGGCTTATTACAAAAGTATGTGGGAGCAATAGGGGATCCATGAGAGAAAGTGCCAAGGATCCTGTGACCATCCCTAGGGCCAAAGGGACAGGGGAAGGAGGGGCTATTGGAACCTGGAAGGAAAGGGAGCATTGTAGAGCAGGCCATGTGGGAGAGTAGTGATGTTTTGGCAAGGCACACAGCCACAACCTCCCAAGGAGGCAAGAGACCTTCTTCTCTTCCCTTCTTCTCATCAGCTGGTGCTCCCACTGGCCAAACCAAAAAGAAGCTCGAGGGCACGGGATGCCTGTCAAGGTAGTAGCACTTACAGTTTCCATTTTAGAGATGAGAAACCAAAGCTCAGACTCTTCAGGTGACTTTTTCAAGGTCACACACCCAATTTGTGGAGCTGGAGATTGAATCTAGGTACGTGTGACTCCAAACTCATATTTGCTAACCATTATACTAGACTCTTTGTCTATAGGAAAATTTCTTGTTTTAACCTTCAAATCTGGTATTTTAACTCTTTGCCCACCTACCTTATTATGGAGCCCAATTTGCACTGAACCTCAGAAACTTCTACATCCTTGACTACTTCCTGTTGTCTGGATCCTGCCCCCCAACATTACCTTGGTTCTTACTGTCTTAGTAACTGAACATCTGTTCACTGTTTAACACTACTCATATTACTAACATTTCCTGTGGAAACTGGACAGCTCTTCTTTTTGGAATCGAGGGTGTGGTACACACAAGTCATAGAGTTCCCAAGTATCCAACCAAATGCTATAAAATTCAAGTGTTGTCCTGCCAGATGCTATGTGTATGCTGGCTAAAACCGACAGGTAGAAGGATTAACCTTAAGAAAGAATTCCAAAGATGAAAGACCTCATATTTGAAGATGTTGGTTGTTGCATTATTTATCATGGTGAACTATTAGAAGCAGCACAAATATCCAACAACAGAGGAATTGCTGGTATGAGGGGCACTCATCAAATACTGGGTGGGGAGAGCTTTAAGCTTCCCTTTGCCCATTTCTGCATCTGATAGAGGTGTGGGGCATATTCTGGATGCGTTTTTGGTATGAGAGAACAAAGAGCTAAAAACTCTTATTCATACTTTTGGCCTTGGTAAGTGGGGCATTAGGCAAACTGGTAGCTGTTACCTCTTGGGAGGAATCCCTACCTGGGAAGGCCCAGCCCGAGTACAGCCCGAGAGTGGGTTGGGGCAACTCTGCTGTGGGCCTGAAGGACAAGGTCTTTTTGTCCCTTGGGTGCTTCTTTTCACCACAAGATTGGTAAGGCCTGGAGGATTGAGAAAAAGGGTGTGACCTAGGAAAAAGTGGCCAAGGACACTCGGTTCTCTTTCAGTATAGCCTGAGAATGGAAGGCTCAAAAGAGTCCTTATAACTCACACATGTCCAGCTCAGTTCATCCCAGGTTGGGTCTGAAGCCAAAGCCATAGTCCTAAGTATACCTTAGCCCACGGTGGCTCATCCCAGTACTTTCCTAGAGCAGCAGTTCTCAAGGGGTGATCCACAGACCCCTGGGGGGCTCTAGGACCTTTCAGGAGGTTTTGCAAGGTCAAACCTTCTTCAAAATAATACCAAGATGCTATTTGCATTTTTTACTGAATGGTGCAAAAGCAGTAGTGAATTAAATGGCTGGCGCCATAATATGAATTAAAGCATTGGCTTCATTGCTTAATACAGTTGAATTAATTGTTGTTTTATTACATTGCTTAGTACAATTAAAACTGTATTTTGTATTTTTTTGCCACTGCACACTCAAAAATTTAAAAAAAGAGTCAATTTCACATAAGAACATCTTTTTAATCTTCTGTGTGATGAATGGCAAGTACACAGCATTTCTGTGCAAACCTAAGTAGGCTGGTTGTCATAAGGAAAAACACTTGTGCAATTATTCGAGTTACAGGCTGAACTAACTGCATCTGTCATGGAACACCATTGTTACTTGACAGAATAACTGACAAACTATGGCTATTCAGATTTGAGTATTTGGCAGACATTTTTTCAAAAATGAATAAAGTGAGTCTGTTAGTTCAAGGAAAACAACTGATACCATATATTGCTAGTGATAAAATTCAAGCTTTCAAGCAAAAAAAAAAAAAAATTTTTTTGGAAAACACTTGTGTTTGCTCTATGAGCTTGAGAGCTTCCAAATACTTAAAGACTTTTCTGTTAAGCTTGTCACTGACTAGGTTCCCCGAGGAACTCAAGGGTGGGTTTGGAAGCATTTAACTGTTTTTCCAAATTGTTTTTTTCCATTTTGTTATGTTAAGGATATGCAACCACCAACCACCCTGAACCAGATGAAGCCTCACCACAAGAGCTATGCCCATGACCTTTGCCTTATTTTTAATGCTAAGATCCCTCCAGGAGGAGCTTAGGCCTTATCACCATAACCTGCAGTGTGTGGAAGCATGTTTTCGTGCAAGTGAATACCCACCTCTCCCTTTTGAATATTCATTCCCCATCGGAAATAAAAGGTCCTTGCTTCCCCTTGTTCTGGGACGCCATGACTTTGGAAATGATTCCACATGGCCTCTTATTTGCTGCAAATATACCTCACTTTGTGAGACAACTTCCACTGGTGTAGAGTCTTATTTAACTCGCCGGGAGGTGAACCCACTTGGTTCGGTGACAAGCTCAGTGGTGATGTGAACAAATGTGATTTTTAAAATACTTTATAATAAAATGCGTCAACATTAGGAAGCTCTGTAAAACTCAGTGAACCAATGTCTTCCCAATGACCAAGACATGATGTTTCAAAACCATGCATGAGTAAAAGATCCATTCCAAGTACAAGAGAGACAAATAGATTTTAATATAACAGATATGAAAAGTTCGTTGAAATTGTTTCAGATTCCACACTACAACTAATCATTAATAAACTCCCACTTGTCAAGTTTGGGGTCGTAACAAAGAAGAATATCCGCAGTTATTTGAAAAGGCTATTAAAATACTCCTCCCTTTTCCAGTTACACATCTGTATGAGTCTGGATTGTCTTCATATACTTCAACCAAAACAGCATATTACAACAGATAGAATGCAGAAGCAGTTATGAGAGTCCAGATGTCTTTTATTAAACTAGATTTTAAAGAAATTTGCAAAACAATGCCAGTCTTGTCACTAAATTTTCCTCTGTTTTGGAAAGGATAGCTACTTTTTCATAAAAATATGTCATGTATGATAAAATGTAGTGGAAACATTGTTTTTTAAATAAATATATAAATAAGTAATTTTTATTTATTTATTTTTTGTGTGAGGAAGATCTGCCCTGAGCTAACATCTGCCAATCTTCCTCTTTTTGCTGAGGAAGACTGGCCCTGGGCTAGTGCCCATCTTCCTCCACTTTATGTGGGATGCTGCCACAGCATAGCTTGACAAGCGGTGCGTCGGTGCATGCCCCGCCGCTGCAGTGGAGCATGCGTACTTAATCGCTACGCCACCAGCCAGCCCCTAAGTAATTTTTAAATTTCACAGTTTTATTTTCTACTCCAGCAAATTTTCATACATATAACCCACACAAACACAAGCTCTTTGAGGCCCTCAATAATTTTTAAGAGTGTGAAGAGTCACAAAACCAAAGATTTGAGAACCACTGAGCTAGAGCACGTGGTGAGCATGAGATGGGGTGGTGGTGGCAGGAACGTATGGCTGGTTGAAGTTTTAGGGATTCTCTCCTGTCCTCTCTCAGCTCTCATCTTTTAAAGAATATAATACAGGCATTAATAACTAGCCATTGAAGATTTTAAAAGTATTCCTTTATAAAGAGTAAATATTTAAATGTAGAATGCAAACTCGTGTGTGGAATATGACTGTAATGATGCCATAATGTGTACGTGTGGGCAAGGACTGGCAGAGACTTTGAAAAATGCGAGCTGTAATGTAAGGATGTCGGATTATGACTGAGGAAGTTTCTTTGATGTTTTTATAATAATATTTCAATAATTTTAAAAAGTCAAATTAAAAACACTCATATACACAACACCACCATTTTTCTAGGAGATTCAAAAGTAAGAATTCTCTAGGTTTTCCCCCAGTTAGTTGTAAGACCAAATTGTCTATTAATTTGATGGGGCCAGGAAAGTCCCCAAGCTGTTTTGCAATAATGAAAATTTCAGCTCTTGGACTGTCCTGAGTTCGATGGCTATGGGGACTGTATTTCTCTCCCGTGTCTCTTGAAGGAGGTGTACAGATTGCACAGCAGATTCTTGGCGCTGAGGGTTGAGCTAAGTCTCTGAACGTAGCTCCCAGGCAGGAAGCAGTTAGCACCTGGCTCTGTTTACAGTTCGCTGACCAGCTGTTCCACCTTGGCAGGCAGGAGGGCGGGACCACTTCCACCAATGGCAGTGAGCAAAGTTGCCCGAGGCTGGCTCTGAGTGACATTCCCAGGGGCTGCAGGCCTCTGTACACACAGAGTAAAGAAGAGGAAGAGCAGGTAACACCACAGGCCACCAAGCAAATGGCTAGCTGCCCTCTGGCAGCAACACCCCTTGCTGGCGGGGCTCTGAGATAGCAAACACCTTTTCCCAAGCTGGTAGGAATGCCTGAGCATTCTGTCTGGGTTAGGAGAAGCAGTTGCCTATGAAGTATGCTTATAAAAATGACATACCCTTTCTTTTCGTTCAACTATTTCATTCATTCATTCAGCCAATTGAGTGCTTACTATGAGTTATCTGTTCTAGGGTCTAGGAATATAGGAGTGAACAAAAGAGTTATCTTGCCCTCATGGAGTTTACATTCTAGAGGAGAGACAGAAAATCACTAAAATAATTAAGTAGAAAGTATAGTATATTGGACGGTGATAAGTGCCATGGAGAAAGATAAAGCAGGGGTGGGAGGAGGTGAGTGTGTGAGAGTCCTAGAGAAGCCTAGGGGGGAGGGAGGAAGCTTCACCAAGAAGGTGAAATCTGAGCAAAGACCTATTCCAGGTTATTGTAGAAACTTTAAACAGATACAGATATAAATTCAGGAAGAAACTGCAACAGAAAGCACCCATTCTCCCACTTAATATTAATGTTTCATTGGTATCCTTTACACCATTTTCTACACATGTATGAACACATATCATTTTTTCAAAGGTAGACGTGTACTTGCACATATATGCACGGAGGTTTTATTTTCTCACTTTGCAGTACATCCTGAGCAGCTTTCCATGGTCCTCACTAGATCTGCACCGTTACTCAACCAGTCCCAGAGGTTGGGGAAGGGTATAGGCTCCCCCTATAATGGAGCCTGGGGTCTCACCCCAATTTTGCCACTTAGGTAAGTTCTCTGTGTCCCAATTTCTTCATCAGTAAGATAAAGACATAGGATTTAACTCCTAGGGTCATTTGGGAGGAATGAGATGATTTAGCACACATAAAGCACTTAGAAGAATGTCTGGCAGCACATAGTAAATACCTGATAGAAGTGAGTATATTCTGCTATTCCGGGGTAGGACTCATGTTCTGTGGGATACCACCAAGTCCGAGATCAAGGCTGGGGCAGGTCAGGGAGAGCCTGTGGCCCTGGGAAGGAGTCGGGATTGAATTCCGAAGCTGAAGGAAGCCACTGGAGGGCTTTAAACCACGAAGTGTCTTGCTGTGATTCGTGCAGCTGTGTGGAGAGTGGATGAGGTGAGAATGCTGATAGCGAGGCCATCATGAGGCTGTTCTCATAACTCGGACAAGAGATGGCAGCTTAAACTAGAAGGATAGCAGAGAATGTGTTCAGGATACACTTTGAAAATAGAACTGGCAGTGTTTAACTACAGGGCCCTGAGCAAAAGAGAAAAGAATCAGGGGCAGCTGCAGGGTGTGGGGACGGTGGGACCACTATTTGTATGGGCCAGGCCAGGAGCACACATTGGGGCTGGTGGGTGCGTGGGTCCCCCACTTTCAGCCGTGTTACCTCTATTATCATTTCCCTTCCTTCCTGAGGGTCTCATGCCCTCAGGACCAGACTATGGCAATAATGAGGGCTCCACAGATCTCCCTGATTCCACTCCCTCCCTTTCAGTGCATTGGCCTTCTTGCTAATTCGCCCCTGTGGATTTTCCTTTCTTCCGTGAATCCTCCCATCCCCCACCCCGTCCTAAGTCTGGCCCACCTTTCAAGGCCAAATCCAAGTGCCACCTTCCTCACAAAGCTCTTTCCCCTCGGAATTTCGATGCGGATTAGGTGCATCAACTCATTTGATTTGTTGGTCTGTTATTCACTTTTTCTTTTAAAATTTTGTTAATTTTCTTCCCTATTCCTTGAAGCCTTCCTGACAGGACCCTAAAGATGGGGACAGCATAGGGCACAGCAGGTTGTGTGTTTTGGGGTGTTGAGTGGGACAGGGTGGGGCTTGGGAAGGGTTCTTAGGGGACATGAAAGTCAAAGCGAAAAACTCCACACACCTCCCGGGAGCTCAGGGCTGGCTCTGCACAACGTCTGATTTATGCCAAATTCCACTGAGAATGCCAGGCCCGTTGCCAAGGGACTCACATCATCTGGGGTTTTTATTGCTGGTGAATAATTTGAGACCATTTTCTCTGGTGTGTATACTGTCCAGAGTCAGAGACAGCCGAGCAGCAGGCTTTGGGATAATCGGCCACCTGTGCTCGTTCCCCACCTGCCTTGTTCTGTCCTCAGTCAGGTCCCGCAGCTGAACAGAGGCAGACTCATCCCTGCTGAGCTCATTTTTGGCCATCCCTCTAGTCTCTGTACTTGGTTCTGGTGGCCCACTGCTGCCTACTGGTAAATTGATATTGCTTATCCTCCAAGGCCCAACCAAGGGTCTCCTCCTCATGGGCCTCTCCAGAGCCCAAAATTATTTTTTTGTCCCTTCTTTGGGTCAAAGCAAGTATTAAGATTATGCATACCATCATTAGAGATGATCAACATCTTGGCTCATATCAATTTATCATATTAACCAGCTTAGCACAGAGCAAGGTCCTGGGGCCCCTCTCCCCTCCCTCCTCTTTCCCCTCTCTAAATATTCACTTATAGGTACATCTTGGTGGAACTGGGGAAGGAGGTGCTACAGAGGTGTGGGTCATCTGCCAGGGTCCTCTGGAATTCAGTGGAGAGCCGCAGGGAGGGAAGCCCTAGGGCAGCCCCGGGCATCAGGAAGAACCGGGGCTGCTGGCAGAGCACCAACTTTCACAACAGCCCTGTGATAGCCTGAATAATGGCCCCCACACAGCCATGTTTGAATCTCCAGAATTTGTGAACGTTATCTTATATAGCAAAAGGGACTTTGCAGATGTGATTAAATTAAGGATCTTGAGATGGAGGGATTATCGTGGATTATCCAGGTGGGCACTAAATGTAATCATAAGTGTCTTCATAAGAGGGAGGCAGAGGGAAATTTAATGCAGAACAGAGGGAGACAATGTGACCACAGAGACAGAGGCGTGAGTGATGAGGCCGCATGATGAACCCAGGATTGCTGGCAGATACCAGAAGTTGGAAGAGGCAAGGATCAAATTCTGTCCTGGAGCCTTCAGACACCTTGATTTTAGCCCCATAAGACTGAGTTCAGACTTCTGATATCCAGAACTGTAGGAGAACAAATTTGTGTTGTTTTAAGCACCCACTTCCATTTGTGGTAAGTTGTTATAGCAGCTGGAGGAAATAAATACAGCTCCTCAGCCCATCCTAATTCTGAGTCCTCTAAGGAGACCCATATTACCTAGGAGTCCACAGTCATTCAAGATGTGGCATGGGGGGCCGGCCCCGTGGCTTAGCGGTTAAGTGCATGCACCCTGCTACTGGTGGCCCGGGGTTCGGATCCCGGGCGTGCACCGAAGTACCGCTTCGGCCCTGCTGAGGCCACGTCCCACATACAGCAACTGGAAGGATGTGCAGCTGTGACATACAATTGTCTACTGGGGCTTTGGGGAGGAAAAAAAAAAAAGATGTGGCCTGGGGAGCACTTGGACTCAGCATGGACACCCCAGACCCAGCAAGGACCTTTGCTCTAGAACAGATTTCCGCTCCCAGAGGAGGCCCAGCCAATTCACGATGGAACCTGGAGGGAGAGGCTGGAGCCTGATTTGTCTTAGGAGGGCTTTGGCTTATGGTCTTACATCTGAGATGGCCATTTTTTCCCCTGCGCTCCCTTCTTGTCTTCTGAGAACACAAGGAGGAACTTCTCAGAAAACCACCAGCTGGCCAGAACCAGCTGCATAATTTGTGGGGTCCAGTACAAAAGGAAAATGCAGAGCCCCATCTTCCAAACTTATTAAGTATTTCAAGATGGCGGCAGCAGAGCATTAACCAAGCTGGGAGACTTCTGAGGATGGCCTTTTGTGACTCATGAAGCAGCCTCCTGCCTTTGGCCTCTGTTCTAGCCTCAGATGAGCTTCTACCTCCCACACCATTTTTCTTTCTGAAGTACATGAAACTTGTTCAGAAAGGCCATTTCTTTTTGGCTCCTTCTCTCTTTAGTGGAATAGGTTCTGTTCTCCAAGTTGGCAAGCCAAAAAGAGGACCTGCTTAAAGAGTGAAATGCAACTCTTCCAGAATCCTGCTGATAACTCCAATGTTTTCAAAACAAACAAGGACAGCTGTAAATATAGTTTATGGGCACATTAAAAGTCCCCAACCACAGCATAAGCCACAGGAAAGAGAACGTCATTTTTTTGTGTGTGTCTTAATAGTTTATGCCATTGTGAAATTTTGGTTGTACACTTTTGTTTGTTGATCACCATATACATGACTCCCTTCATCCCTTGTGCCCACCCTCATCCCCATTGCCCCTGGTAACCACAATATAATTTTCTCTGTCCATGTGTTTGTTTATATTCCACATATGAGTGAGATCATATGGTGTTTGTCTTTCTCTTTCTGGCTTATTTCACTTAACATAATACCCTCCAGGTCATCCATGTTGTCGCAAATGGGACGATTTTGTCTTTTTTTATGGCTGAGTAGCATTCCATTGTATATATATACCACATTTTCTTGATCCAATCATCAGTTGAGGGACACTTGGGTTGCTTCCACTTCTTGGCTATAGTGAATAATGCTGCAATGAACATAGGGGTGTATAAGCCTCTTTGGATTGTTGATTTCAGGTTCGTTGGATAGATTCCCAGTAGTGGGATGGCTGGATCATAGGGTATTTCCATTTTTAATTTTTTGAGGAATCTCCATACTGTTTTCCGTAGAGGCTGCACCCGTTTGCTTTCCCACCAGCTGAGTATGAGGGTTCCTGTTTCTCCACATCCTCTCCAACATTTGTTGTTTTTTGTCTTGGTGATGATAATGGGCATGAGGTGATATCTTTAGTGTTGTTTTGATTTGCATTTCCCGATGATTAGTGATGCTGAACTCTTCTCATGCGCCTATTGGCCATCTGTATATCTTCCTTGGAGAAGTGTCTGTTCATTTCCTCTGCCCATTTTTTGATCGAGTTTGTTTTTTTGTTGTTCAGTTTTGTGAGTTCTTTATATACTATGGAGATTAGCCCCTTGTCAGATATATGTTTTGCAAATATTTTCTCCCAGCTAGTGGGTTGTCTATTCATTTTGGTCCTGGTTTCATTTGTCTTGTAGAAGCTCAGAGAGTGTCATTTTTGAGAAATTTTGTAATGCACAAGTGTGATCCTGCCCTCCTGCAGCTCCATGGTGGCTCAGTGGCATCAGGCAGAGCTGGGATGCTTCTCAGAGTGAGCAGGGGCTCTTATAGACAAGGGAGACTCATTGGGGTGCCTGTGCAACCATAGGACAATAGAATTTCAAATGGCTTTTGAGGGAAAAATAATTCTGCAATGGCTGTCCCTGAGCCTACCTCCCACCCCTTCTTCCCCAGATCTCATGCCGCCCTACTGGTAGATGGAGAGAACAGGGAAGCAGGCCCCAGCCTGAGACCCTGTCCTTCAGGAGAACTTTCCAGATCAACTTGATTTTTATCTCACTCGTCCTGCAGGTCCTGATGCCTGAGCCCGTGTTACCGCACCAGGTCTGTTTTTGCCTGCTGCCCAGAAAGCCAAACACTGAGACGATGAGATTGCAGAGAGCGAGAGGGTTTATTAATCACAAGGCAGCCAAGTGAGGAAACGGGAGAATGAATATCAAATCTGCTTCCCCGAAAATAGGGACTCAGGGATATTTATGGGATGGGGGCAACATGGTCTGAAATGATGGGAGGTGAGGAGAGGCGAGGTAATTGATGATCTGCGCAAATGTAGTCAGGCTTCATGCCTCTTCTTAGGATGCGTGTTCACAGAATGGCGGCATTAGCATGCCCACAGGGTGGAGTTTTAACCTCTTGATGTCAAAATGTCACTTATCAGACATATGTCTGCGTGAACCCAGTTGATGGGTTGGTGGTCTCAACTGGCCTGAAGTGGACAAGGGGTTCCAATTCCTGAAAAAAATAGCTCAAACACCCATTACCATGGTGACCCAGGCTCCAGGGAGATGTTATCTATAGGAACCTAGTGGGAGTCAGATAGCATATTGCCTAAACAGCACAGTTAACAATGGGTAAGTTTACCATGCAGATTTAAGTCCTCGCCTTCTGTTGTGATAAGTTTCTAGGTAAGGCCATCCCCACCTTCTTCCTGGTACAGGGAAGAAGATACCTTTACAAATGGAGATTTCCTTTATGAATGTAAATGTCTCTTACAAAGGATAAGGAGAACTAAGAACGGGCTTAGCAAGGACCCTCCCAGATACCCAGAGATGTCTATGGTGATGGCCTGTTCTGGGGGCAGGCCTCCCATCCCAAACTCTTTTGGTCAGTTAGTCGTGGTGGGGGTCAAAGTGTCTTTCCGGCAGAGACATATTTTGACGTAGCCAATTCTGATCCCCCCTAGTTACTAGCTGCTTAATCATCAATGGCTGTTTGCTGGTTTCATCCTCATGGACTCAGGGCTCTATTACACAGAACTTAGCTTTAGATAAGTTGTTCTACATCCCTGATTCCAGCATCCCAAACAGACTATGAATGTCTGATGGGCTGGACGATGAACTTGTAGTTCTTTTTTGTAAAATCCACCAGTTAGTAGAGGAGCTACTCAAAGTCTGTTAACCAATTGGCTGATCAATGGCGCCATGGGACAACTACTTAGAAGTAACAGCTTAATGGGCCAATTTTACTTTTAGGTGTGATGGGAGGTGACCTGCAAAGACCCAGAGATTGTAAGGTAAGCCTAGTTAGCTTTCTTTAAGAAAATCAATGGTTCCTAGAATATTATAGCTGAAAGGGCCCCTTTTCCTGATGAGGAAAGGGTTCTAGATGGTAGCAAGGATTTTCCTGGCCTGGGGAGGTCGTTCCACCTGCTGGCCCCTCCTCTGGTCCTTACCCCTCTGTGAGGCTGTGATGTCAGCACTGGAGCCCACACTTGCCTGTCCCAGGCCCAGGACTGCCTTTCCCAAGGAAGCCCAGTTTCCACTATGGCAAAAGGGGCACCAGCCTTCTCTGAGTTACAGGCTATCCCTACCCTGAATGAATGAGCTATTAGAGAACCAGAAGTTCTTGGAGAAGAAGGGAAGAAGCTATGACAGGCAGGATGAGCTCAGGGGCAGCACCTTGTGGAGGAAGACCTTGGCTAGGCTGCCTGCCAAGAATACGCTCCCTTATGACTATACGAGGTCACACAGCACGAGATTCCATTGATTGCAGATCCATTTGTGCAAAATTGGATTCTCTTTTGAAAGCGCAAGTCCTCTGGGAGGGGGTAAGATGTCTCCATCAGTCCTAGATCGGCTGCAAGGGGACTAAGCTCGTTTTGCTTAGCTGGGATGAGCTGCTCCTGGAGAAGGGGAGTTCTGAAGGGGATAGGGAGCAAATTTGAAAACGGGAATCTTTCATGGAGTAGGACCCACGTGGATGGGTGTCCTATTGAAGATCTTAGGATAGCATGAATGTACTCAATAGCCTGAGGCTCAGAGGCTAGGAGATGAATGGGTAAAAAATAAAAATATTCATCTACTTCAAAAGTTTATCTTTGCTGGCACAGCTCTCAGGCAAGGAAGAGGAAGTTCCTTGTAGCTGGAGTATTTTGGTCACTATTTAACCACTTTGACTGCAATTTCTTGTCCCTTCAATTCAGCTTGGTCACTCTTGCCAATTTTACTCTCTTAAATCGTACTTCATGACACTCCCCTGCTCAACAACATAAAATGGCTCCCTTTACCAGCTGGACCAAGTTCATAATCCTGACTAGGTTTTAAAATAATCTGGCTCTGACTTACCTTAATTTTGAAACTCTATTGGTAGAATCTAAAAGTCAAGGTAAATTTCATCTAATGATTTCTTTCCACATTGTAAGGGAGGCAACCCTGAGGAGGGGGTCATGTTCCTAAGAAATGTATCATGATCCTTGTGTGCCTTAAAACGTTTACTGCTATAGGTGAATCATTTAAAAAATCTTGGAGACCACTGGTTTTTAGAATGAGTTTGCCAACGATGAAGAATGTATTATTTTTCAAAATATAATAAAAATGCAATCCATTTGAGCAGAAAAATTCTACTTTTCTAGGTATTTTCTTTTTCACCTCCATTATTTCTTCACAGCCTCATAGTAACTGTGGATGTTCTCCTTTTTTATAAAGGAGGCTGAGGCTTGCTGTGGCCTTCCAGTATATAGGGACAGGGAAGGGAGCAGGAGCGAATTCTCTACACAGTCACATGTCACTTAACGATGGGGATACATTCTGAGAAATGGGTCGTTAGGTGATTTCTTTGCTGTGTGAACATCATAGAGTGTAGTTACACAAACCTAGATAGTATAGCCTGCTACACACCTAGGCTATATGGTACTAACCTTACGGGACCACCGTCGTATATGTGGTCTGTTGTTGACCAAAACATCATTACGTGGCTCATGATTGTTCTCTGATCAATGTTCTTTCCACTCTTTATACAAGCACACAACAGTTTATAGTTTCTGACAGCATTGTCTGTCTGTCCCTACAAGGTTGTGTTCTGTAATTATAACACGAGATGAAAAAGTCAGATCTGCTGGTCTTCAGGCAACAGCTCGCTTCTGCCAAAGGCAGCACCACTCTGGGGCACAGAAGGATCCCAACATGCCAGGTCTCACCCTCATAAAGGGTTTAAAGGGCTGGTCTCAGCCTAAGTACTACCAGACACGTCACCTCAAGGCCCCCAGAGCACGTGATTGTTTTTGTTGCATTTTATGTCTCTGGGCTTTTAATCAAGTTGTTCCTGTTCACCAAGACACAAAGTCCAGGCCGAGACCTTCCCCCAAAACTCATTTCTTTCATGAAACACAGAACAAACCCCAAGGAAGGCAACTCTTTCGAGAAAGTCCCTAAATTGTAACCTTAGAGAGAGCCAGTGAAAGGTGTAGGGAAAAGGGAGAGAGAAGAGGAAAAAAGAAGGGCATATTTGTTGGTGTGCCTGCCTGGTGGTGCAAGCAGTTAAGTGCGCGCGCTCCGCTTTGGTGACCCAGGATTTGCGGGTTCTGATCCCGGGTGTGCACCAACGAACCACATGTCACGCCATGATGTGGCGGCATCTCATATAAAGTAGAGGAAGATAGGCACAGATGTTAGCTCAGGGCCAGTCTCCCTCAACAAAAAAGAGGAGGATCGGCATCGGATGTTAGCTCAGGGCTGATCTTCCTCACCAGAAAAAAAAAAAAAGGCAAATCAGGAAGGAAGATCTAAGAATTTAAGCTTAACGCCAAGGAGCCTTTTATTTTTTTATTTTTTATTTTTTTTAAATGTTGGCAGGAAATTCTTTTTTTTATAATTTTATTTATTTATTTATTTTTTCCCCCAAAGCCCCAGTAGATAGTTGTATGTCATAGCTGCACATCCTTCTAGTTGCTGTATGTGGGACGCAGCCTCAGCATGACCGGAGAAGTAGTGCGTTGGTGCACACCCAGGATCCGAACCCAGGCCGCCAGCAGTGGGGCGGGCGCACTTAACCGCTGAGCCACGGGGCTGGCCCCAAGGAGCCTTTTAAAGAATCATGGCCCTTTGAGCCAGTGACACCCTGCTGATGAGTCAGCAACTCTTTGACCATAAAGGCAATATATTTTTGTGCATTAACTTTTTTAATCTGGTAAGGTGTCATTTACAAAATCAATGGTCCAGTGAGCTCATGCTGAAAGCTAATTGAAAGGCCTCCCACAAGTGCTTAATTCCACGATGGTGCACGTGTGTGGCAATTAAGGCATGCCACTTGCTGAGGAACTCTGTGGCCAGCTGAAGCGGACACAGGCCTCCCAGCCTAGTGGGGGAGAGACCGCAGATCATATGGAGGAGTAACTGGCCACTACCCTCAGATGAACCCACTGGCTGCTATTCCGCCAGCACAGCTTCCTTCTTTTGCACTTAGAAGGCATTTCTGGTACTTCAGAGCTCCCAATTAACGTTCTTGCAACCCTATGAGGGGCCACATTTCACATGCTTATTAAGCAACGCCTATACTTTTAGTTTCTGTTTTAGGAAGATTGATCAGAAATGGATCCCAGGGTAGTGCCTGGGGGTGGGGAAGAAGTGTGGACAACGAAGAGAAGGACAAAAAGAAGTTGCAGGTAAGGATGAGAGAAGAAGGGCATACTATTGGTGGCAGGAGGACCAGGAATGGGACCTCATCAGGAGGTCCTGCTATGGGGTCTTTAACTTTATTATATTTGTGCAATGGAACCCCTGGGGCAGTCTGGTGAAGGCTATGGACCTTTTCTCAGAATAATTTTTTTTTTTTTTGTTTTTTTTTGTGAGGGAGATCAGCCCTGAGCTAACATCTGATGCCAATCCTCCTCTTTTTTGCAGAGGAAGACTGGCCCTGAGCTAACTTCTGTGCCCATCTTCCTCTACTTTACATAGGACGCTGCCACAGCATGGTGTGAGAAGCTGTGTGTTGGTGCGTGCCCTGGATCGAACCCCCCAACCCCGGGCCGCCAAAGCGGAGCACATGCACTTAACCACTTATGCCACCGGGCTGGCCCCTCAGAATAATTTTTTTAAATGCATAAAATAAAATTCATAGGATTACAAAGCAGACCACAATTATGTTGAAATACAGCTATCAAAATGCCTAAAAGATGAATGTGTGATATAATAATATATGTGCTTTTTTGCTAATGCATTAAATAAGATCTAGTGGCAGGTCTCTTAATTATCTTACTTTAGAGGTAGTGATGTTAGCAAATGCTATTTCAAGATATCTGCAACAACTATCACTTGATATGAAAGTATCTTTGATTTTTACTGGTAAAAATCTTGTAGGAACTTCTATGAGGACTGTGGCTTGTTGCCAATCTTTATAATTGAAGGAGATGCTAAATATCCATGTGAGGTTAGTGAAAATAAAGTTGTAGTGTTTTTCCATCCAACTTCATGAGCATGCTGAATTCTCACTATGGCACACTTGCAAGTCTGTCAGCCTCTGGATGAAGAAAGTGCAGAGGTTCCAAATTACTTGGAAAAACTCAGTGGGGAGAAAAAAGATTAGGTCTTTAGACCACGTAAATCACACAGGAGCTGGGCTGCTGTTTGCTAATTGCTGTAGATGAAAAGCCTGGGTAGAGGTTCCTCATTTAATTTCTTAAGCCCGTTTTATAAAAACCATTATTTAAAGTTCATTAAAATATGCCCAGGAATTGCACACCACTGAATTCACTAGAAGGATGGTTAATTAAGAAGCTGCCAAAGAAGAGGAATGAGGGCTCTCGTTGGTGCATCTGCACGGTGTTCAGGCGAAGAGCTCCTTAAGTGGGTCTCCCTGAGCTCATCTCCAGTCGCCTTGGAGACAGATGTTTGCATGTTTGGATGTTGGCAGCCTTCCGAGAGTGTCTCATCAGGACGTTGCTTCCCCGTGGATGTGGAGGGAGGTGGTTGCCAAACAACCTCAGAGGGCAAAAGGCTTGTATTGGGCAGTTTTCTTCTCACATTGCTTTTGCTCCCCTTGTTTTGGGTTCTTCCAATGCTTTAAGTAATTCCTCCAGTCAGCCCTGCAAACTGCCTGACTCCACATGCCTGTAAGTGGACCCTGGGAGGGTGCGGAGCCAAGCCGAGTTCTGCTGGGTGCAGAAGTCCTGAAGTCAACAACCAATGCTCCAAAGTTGCCTAGGCAACTTCCTCCTGCTGACCACACTGGCGGCAGCAAAGGGGATGGAGAGAGGAGACACGTTGCCTCCCTTTAAGAAAACTCCGAAAGCTGTTGAGTTGTATGAGTTCCTTATATATTTTGGTTATTAACCCCTTATTGGATATGTGGTTTGTGAATATTTTCTCCCATTCCATAGATTGCCTTTCCATTTTGCTCATCATTTCCTTTGCTATGCAGAAGCTTTTTAGTTTGATGTGGTCCCACTTGTTGATTTTTGCTTTTGTTGTTTGTGCTTTAGGTGTCATATCCAAAAAATCATCGCCAAGACCAGCGTCAAGGAGCTTTTTCACTACGTTTTCTTCTAGGAGTTTTACGGTCTTAGGTATTACATTTAAGTCTTTAAACTATTTCGAGTTAATCTTTGTGAGAGCTGTAAGATAGCAGTCTAGTTTCATTCTTTTGCATGTGGCTGTCCAGTTTTCCCAGCACCATTTATTAATGAGACTGTTTTTTGTCCATTGAGTATTCTTGGCTCCCTTGTCAAATATTAGTTTGATTAGGATTTATTTCTGGGCTTTCAATCCTATTCCACTGATATATTTGCCTGTTTTTATGTCAGTACCAAACTGTTTTGATTATTATAGCTTTGAAATATAGTTTGAAATCAGGAAATGTGATGCCTCCAGGTTTGTTCTTTCTCAGGATTGTGTTGGCTATTTGGCATCTTTGTGGTTCCACAACTACTATTCCCATGACCTATAATAAAATCTAACACCTGATTGACCACTCATAAAAGGTCAAACAGTGTTCTAAGTCTTTATATATTACCTTATTTAACCATTTATTTAATATCTAAGAAGTAGATTATTCTTACTTTATATATAAAGGAAAATGTACATAATTGCCAAAGTGAAGGAGCTGAAACTTGAACCTAGGTAGTCAAGGTTAGTGTATTATGGTATTATGGAAGGATTCTTGTATTTATACAACTCTCCTTTCTTTAAGTAAAGAAAAGAGCAGTGTCCCTTGTACTTTTTCTTTGTTAATCCTCCTCTTTTTGCTGAGGAAGACCGGCTCTGAGCTAACATCTATTGCCAATCCTCCTCCTTCTCCCCCCTCCCAAAGCCCCAGTAGATAGTTGTGTGTCATAGTTGCACATCCTTCTAGTTGCTGTGTGTGGGATGCGGCCTCAGCATGGCCAGAGAAGCGGTGTGTCGGTGCGCGCCCGGGATCCGAACCCGGGCCGCCAGCAGTGGAGTGCGCGCACTTAACCGCTAAGACCTGGGGCCGGCCCCTCCCTTGTACTTTTAAAAGCTTGTTTATATATCATGAGTGATTAGAAATGCAGAATATAAAGAAACTTAAAGTTAAAATTTCAAGAAGGATTGGTCTTCAAACCTGAAGAAATTTTCTTCAGAAGACAATGTGGTGTTCGAACTCATTTGCATTTGCCTTTTCAAGCAAAACCCCATTAAATTTACCCCAGGTAAAGCGATTAACAATCCCCTTTCTCACTGTCAGGATGCACTCAGCATTAAATGGTTTATTTAATAAAACAGCCACTTTTTATTCAATAACAAGATGAGCCGCTAAATTCAGTTTGAATCTATTTTTTAAGTTTTCTCAGCAATACCCAAACCTCTTTTAAAATCCCGGAGCAGACACAAACTGAGACGTGACATCGTCTTTGCTATCTTCATTGTCATTGTCACTATCAGGAGATGCAGTATCCCTGAAGACCCGTGACATCTCCTCCTTTACTGCAGCTGTTTGGTTAACTGGCCCAGGGTGTGACCAGCTAAGTGGTCTGCTGCACTGGGCAAAGAGCACTGGATTTGAGACATGGATCTGCTGAGTGACCTTGGAGTAACCACTTAGCAACCTCTTTGACTCTCATTTTTCTCCGGTTGTAAAATGAGACCAGCACCTCCTGTTTCACGAGGTCATTGTGAGAATGGCTCGAGATGATCTGTGGGGAAGCACTTGTTCTGCACAGATGTTCTGCATTATTGAATATCCTGGTGAAGCCTGAAAAGCATTGCTCCTTGTAGAGAGAGTTTCCATGAATTCTGTCCCCAGAGGGGACACCACGGGCTGCCAAGACACAGGCTGTCTTCCTTCTCTCTTACCAGCAGAGCTACCCAGCACTGAGCATTAGCATATACAGATTCATATTATTTATCCTGTTGAAGTCTCCACTATTAGATGGCAAGTTCTTGGGGCAGAAGCTTTGCCTGAGTCATTTTTCATCCCTAGTGCCTCCAATGCTCCTGTAAGCAAAAAGCACTCAGAAAACATAGGCAGCTGATAACATTTATTGAGCACAAACCACGTGCCAGGAACTGTTCCAAGCACTCCACATTGCTTAATGATCTTCATAAAAAGCCTTCGAAGTGAGGACTATTATTCTCCTCATTTTATAGGTGAGGAGACAGAGGCAACGAAAGGGAAGAAACTCATACAAGGCGAGGGCAGGGCTGGCATGTGCACACAGACACTGTGACTGAGAGCATGGAGTCTAAACCATGCTGTTGTGTTGCTTTTTTAATGCATGTTCAAGATGAGTACCAACAGGTAAGAAAGAAGAGAGGGTTTCTGTAGTCCTCCAACCACGCCTACACCCCTTGTCCCTTCTGTACTGGGTTGAGTAGTGTCCCCTCCCCACCCAATTCACATCCATCCAGAACTTCAGGATGGAAAAGGGGTATAGTTGGAAATAAGGTCTTTGCAGATGTAATTAGTTAAGATGAGGTCATATTGGATTAGGGCGGGCCCTGAATCCAGTAAGGCTTGTGTCCTCATGAGAAGGAAATTTGCACACAGACACATAGGAAAGAAGGCCATGTGAAGACAAGGACAGAGATTGGAGTGATGCCTCTACAAGCCCGGCAATGCCAAGGATTGCCAGCAAACCACCAGGAGCTGGGAGAGAGGCATGGAACAGATTCTCCCTCAGATCCCCTAGAAGGAATCAACCTTGCTGACATCTTGATTTCGGACTTTTGGCCTCTGGAACAGGGAGAATAAATTTCTGTTGTTTTAAGCCACTCAGTCTGTGGTACTTTGTTACCGCAGCCCTAGGAAACCAATATACCTTCTCTCTCCCTGTTCTCTGCTTTCCAGTGAAGTAAAGGAAAGCGTTGCACAGATGACTCAAAAACCTAAGAATCTGAGGCTTTGGGAGGTTTGGTTTTGCATTAGCTCATTTCCTTTTTCTCTGATTAAACCTCATGGAAAAACCAGCCCACTCAGATTAAGAAAGAGTGAGATTGTCCCCTGGGCCATAATCTCTTGGTAAAGTAAAACTAGTCCCAAAAGGTGGGCTGCTTGAACAACCCATCCTCATTAATCAGCCAGTAATGCTGCAAAGTGCAAAAGTGTGCTTCCTTCAGCCTCTTTTTTTGGGGGGAGGGGAATTGGAGAGGGGTCATGTCAGCCTAAGAATTTGAATTGGTCTGTGAAAAAAAGAGAGAACTATAATTTCAAACGTCTGCTCTGATACTTAGGGGTGGAGTCCTGGATCAAATGGCCTGTTCAGCAGAGCAATTGACTGACTGTTAGCAAAGTTATGTCCTGGAGTCTAGGCTTTGGAAGAGGCTGGAGGTTGCTCGATTTCTTGGCACCACTGAGAATAAGAAATTTTGCTTAGAGGTTGTCGAAGGGCTGGGAAAGAGGAGCACAGTGAGGTGGGAGAGGTCTAGACTCTACCCAGAGAGGCCACCTTGCAGAACCCCTTGGTTGGTAGGCTTGACCAAGTATCTTTTAAGAAGGGGCATGACTGATATTCAATTTTAAGTTGTGCTGTGTGAGACTGTGATGTAACTGTTCACTCTGGTTGCATCAAACCTTCAGAAAAAGTTTCCTGATTACATAGCACTGTATTAATTGCCCTTTGGGGGAAAGAAGGAAGTGTCCTCAGAGGAGCGATGGGAGATGTTATACAGAAAAGAGATGCGCAGGAGGGGAAACATGGAAGAGAGAGTAGAACTCAGAGGAACCAGGAACCATAAGCCTTTCCTTCACCCATATACCCCCATCTCTTCCCACTGTTTGTGAGCTTGGGGTTTAAGTTCATCTTAAATAAATCCTAACGGATGCTGAAGCCAGCAAGCTAGGCGACTTAAAAAACCACTATCAGGCTGCTAACGTCTAGGTCTCATCTGTCCTGAGGGCCAACTATGGGAAAGGTACACCAGGATCACAAAGGCTTATAGGACCTAACCCTGTCCTCAAAGACCTTACAATACTGAGAGGCAAAACCAAGATCAACTATAATAGGAATGCTTCATTGGAGAACAAACAAGGAGCTTCACAGCTTCAGAAAGAAGAAAGAAAGAGAAAGAGAAGAAAAGGAACACTTCTGGCCAGAGTGATTAAGGAAGCAAAGTGAAATACATAAGCTAAAATTCCAACAGGTAGAATAGAGATGTGTGTGTGTGTGTGTGTGTGTGGCATCTTCCAGGCAGGCCACAAAGAGCACTGTTCACACAAGCTGTAATGTGAACAGTGCCCCCTGGAGCTGTGCCATGGGTGGTTCTCTTCCAGGTGTAGCTCATAGTACTAATCAAAAAGTGTGGAGGGAGCTACCTGAGAGAGCTCGTGTCTTACTCCTCTTGGTAAAGCGGTTAAGGAGCAGTGATGTCATAAGCTGGTAACTTGAAGAGCAGAGAAAGTGTCTTTGAGAAAAAGATGGGGACAATAAAAATAAAAGCCAATATAAAGCAACCCAGAATGTGGAGGATGTAGGATGAACTCCGACAGACCTGCAGTGGGGAGAAAATGATCAGGCCTTGAGCATTTCCTAGAGGGGTCCTTAGGGTCTGTACTAGTTTCCTGTGGCTACTCTAACAAATTACCACAAACTTAGTGGCTTAAATAACAGAAACTTATTCTTTCACTGTTCTGGAGGCCAGAAGTCCAAAATCAGTTTCACTGGGCCGAAATCAAGGTATCGGCAAGGTCATGCCAGAAGTCCAAAATCAGTTTCACTGGGCCGAAATCAAGGTATCGGCAAGGTCATGCTCCCTCCGGAAGCTTTAAGGGGGAATCCATTCCTTGCCTCTTATGACTTCTGGTGACTGCCAGCATTCCTTGGCTTGGAACCGCATCACTCCAGTCTCTACCTCCATGGTCACATTGCTGCCTCCTCTTCTGTCTGTGTGTAGTAAAATCACCCTCTTAGAAGGATACTTGTGATTGCATTTAAGGTTCACATAGATAATCCAGAACAATGTCCTCACCTCAGCATCCTTAACTTAATCACATCTGCAAAGATCCTTTTTTCGTCACATACATTAGCACTCACAGGTTCCAGGTAAGAGGACCTGATATCTTGGGGGGCCATTATTAAGGCTATTACAGGGTCTTTTGAGGCAGGGAGAGCAGGAAAGTGAAAGCCACGGAAAGGAGCTGGAAAGGGCACTTGGACTTGCGCGTTGAGCTGATGGGAAGCCACTGGAAACAAAATCTTCACAAAGGGGGCAGGTAGGTAACACTGCACAGGCCAGCCTCCTGGGCACCTGGAATTGTGGTCGTCTTACCTTTTCCGAATTCCTAGAAGAGCCATTTTCTTTAAATTTCCTGCCAGTTTCACAAGGCACACTTATGCAAAATGGAGAGGAAGATGCAGAAAAAGCAGCCCTCTTTGGTCATGAATTGGAAAGGCTTAGCTACAAATGTAGTGTGAAATTGTCTGAAATTCCTGGCAGCAGATGTGAGTCACATATTACCGGCTGACATTTACAGAACACTCTTCACAGCAGTTTCTAGACTTTGTTAAGAGAGACACTGAATTTGTTGGATAACAGAATCACTATCCAAAGACCTTTTTGTTACAGCAATGGGTCAAATCCAAGAAGATGAAATGTTATATGCATAAATTAAAGGCCCTGTATTTGGCCCGCAGAGCCAACTGAACAAATTCTACGAGAAGGAGGAGACTTGATTGAATAGCAGCACACATAAATACTTGTTATTAATAAAAAGCTCATACTGAATCAAGAAAATGTGATGAGGGAGTCTTAAAAATGTGGTGTCTACGTGCCAATGTGATCTTGAGCTGCATTAACAGAAAAATAGAACCTAAAACAGGGAAGGTAATTACAAAATTGGCAAAGGGAGAACAAATTAACTGAATATACAAATCTACTGCTTTTGGAGAATGTTACCAAATCTGGGGTTAACACTGTTTCTGGAAACACATATGCAATCTTATATTGGCTTTAAGCAGCTGGCTTTGAAGAGGAATAATATTGGTGGGAAGTTGAGAATGAAATGGAAGATATGGGTAGATTCAGGGTAGACTAGGGAAGAAGATATTCAAAAGAGGATAATATCTTATAGTGATCTTTAAAACTCACCAGAATTGTTAAAATATTTTTACAGTATATACATATTACTTTTGTAACTAAAACTAGATTAACCTAAATTAAAACAAGAGAAGCAATAGTGGGGTTTTATGCTACACTGGTCAAACCATACTGGAAACATGAATTTAGTGGAAGTCAAGCAGAAAAATTGGAGGACATTTGTAGAAGAATGGCTAATATTGTGCACATTTTCAAAACTGTATGATAAAGACTGTGGAAAGGATTGGGTATATTAAACTTGGGGGAAGAAAGCTTTTCAGTTATTGGAATGGCCGCTTTTTGGAAGAGAAAGTTCACTTAGTCTGGATGACCCAAGCAACACAGAGAAATTTAGAATTAAATTATAAAGACTAATTTAAAGAGTAAACTTTCTAATAATTTCTTGGAAAAATTTATTTAAGTAGAGCTTTGAAACTTTGATCATTGTAAAGGTGGTTAGGTTACATTAACTTTAAAGTAACTCTGTATTCTAAGGTACTATAGCAGATACCATTGAGTGTCTACCCACGGCCAGCCATACTCCCTTCTACTTTAGGGAGCATGTTCAGGGAAGAAAGTCCCTTCCCCCAACTCAGGGGGTAGCGCATAGGAGGAGGAACACCCTAATTGGTCTCAGTCAAGTATGTAATCCTAATTCCCTTTACCAGCGATTGGTTTAGTGTTGGGTGTATGACTAGTTGTGGCCAATAAGACATATGGGGAAGTCAGCTGGAGTAATTTCTGAGAAGAGGGGGCAGGTAAAGGAAGCTTGCCTCTTTTTGTTGCCTTTAATGTGTTTATGCAAAAATAGGCCACTTAGAAGTGCAACATCTGTCTCACTACCACATGGACCAAGGCCAGTGCCTGTGATGGACATTGTTGAGCTGCTCATCAAACCCAAATCACCATTCTCTGATTATTTTGTGAGATAATTAAAGATCCTTATTTAAGCCTAAAGATCCTAATTTAAGCCACTGTTAGTTGGGCATTCAGCCCCTGCAGCCAGATGCATGCTAACCCAATCAAACCCTATGAGTCTAAGAAAATCACTGAGTTTGTTGTGGCATGATATATTTAATATAACAAACATCTTCCTGAAACGATAGATGTAAATCAAGTTGCTGTAAGTTGAATATTATTTTAAATGCACAAATGGAATTATTATCCAGACAGCATCTTCAATATTGGCTTCCATTCTAGGCCTTACATTTAAAGAGGAAGCTGAAAGTTTCCTGGAGGAAAACAACCAAGATGATGGGGAAGCTGAAACTTACATGAAAAAGAGACTAGGAAAGATTAGCCTGAAGAATAAAACCTAGTGTTTGGTGGTTCATGGGGGAAAAGGGGTGATATTTGAAGGTTTTTCATATAGAACAAAGCTTAAATATATTTTCTATAGTGCATAAGGCATAACTAGGTCCAATGGTAGAAAGTACAAGGAGGCAAATTCTAGTTTGTTATAATGAAGAACTTTCTAAGAACTACAGCCCCCAGCAATAAACTGGGAGGCCTTATGAAATGGTGGGATCCCAGGGAGTGGTCAGGCAGAAGCTGGCCGCCATGTTGTTCAAGGGGAATTCCTGCCTTCAATAGGCATTGAACTAGATGATTCTGAAAAGTGCTTAGAAATAGAGTGCTCTTCATTAGAACTATTTTACAAATGAGGAAACTAAGCCTTAGTGAGGAGATGTGATGTGTCCAGGCTCTCACAGCCAGTTAGAAGCCAAGATGGGGCTGGGAGCTGGAATGATGTCGTAAACCTTTGTGGATGCAAGGCAGGCTCCTTGAGCACATCAGGGACTTTGGAGTTTGGACTTTGGGCTTTGTTTCAGAAACCAGAGACAGACAGACTCCTGAGCTCTGTAGACTTGTGATGGGAATTCAGGAAGCTGCCCCTAAAAGGCTTCAGGCCATCATAAAGAGAGATGCTTAAGCATTAAGAAACAGGGTATGTCAAAACATGACACTACTGACACTGATCAATCAGAAGGAACTCTGGCCTGTATACTGTACTGGGGTCTCAGCCCCTGAATCAGCCCTGCCAAAGTCTTGTGGACCCAGAAGTAGAGAAAAGTCCTTCTGGTGCCTCTCACAGGACACCACCTCCTCCTCACTTGAGTCAAACCCAGCTGCAGTGGGGGTTTAGAGAGGCTCCAGGTGGCCACACTGGTGCAGGTTGGAGTCTCCAAGAAATAGACCCTGAGCCTCTGAACTTTGCATGGAGGTTTATTGGAGAGTGCTTTGGGAACAGCTCCTATTGGGGGGTGATGGGGTTCAGATTGGGCAAAGGGAGAAGTTGAGCTGTTATGCGGTTGTAACAGAGGCCTCGGCTGGTCCTACAGGGAGCTCTAGAGCTGGGGTAGCCCTGGAGAGCTGTCCCAACCGAGGTTAGGGAATGAGACTTCTATTCAGTATTGACCAGTCTTTGGATGCAAGCTGCCCCCAGAGGCAAGACCGCATCCTTTGGCAGAAGGTAATTCCTGAAGAGGGACTTGGCTGTGAGCTGTCAGTAACTAACTTTTCCTGCGGCTGGGGGATTAAGTGCATGGGTCCTGAAGGAGGCAGCTGGGCGGCACATTGCGGTGTTGCCAAAGAGAACCACTTTCCTCTTCCAGCTGAATGCTATGGCAGGCTGCCATGCAAAACACTTCTATTTCCTCGGGGCAGGGTGGCGGGGGCGTGGAACACTTCTGGCATATGATGAGGTCCCTAAATTAGTGCTCCACAGCACAAAGTCTATCTGGGGAAGGGAGATGAGACATGAGGGGGCATCTGGCAGGACTAGTTTCTTTCCCCCATGCTCTGAACAGCTCTGCCGATGCTCAAGCAGATTCCTGTCAAGGAGGTGAATGCAAACATTTCATTCAAGCTGTCCACCATGGGACCTCAAAGGAGCACCAGGCCAGTGGCAGCGGCGGTGAGAGGGGGACACTGTCAAAAGGAAACATCCATGTGTTATCAAAGCTGGTCAAGGTTTGAGTTATGGATTTTGAAAATTTGGTGATCCCCGGCCAAAAGATGTGCGTCAGACCTGATGACCTGATGCATCCAGGATCAACATCCTCTGGGAAAGAAGGTAGCCAAATTAGGACGTTCTTGGTTTCCTTGACTAGGTGGGATGAGTCATGGCCAGGATATGGCTTCAAGGCCGCTTCAGGCTTCATGGAGCCTCTCTCTCAGCTGACCCCAGTCGGCCTGACACAACTTAACACTGAATTGCACACGGCCTTGTGTTGTACCTTAACCGTATTGTTGGGATTGTGTCCCTTTCTCATCTGTAAACTCCATGCTACCCGAGGTGTACCTCATGCTTCTTTGCATCTGCCCAGCACCTAATGCCACTTAGAAGACTGATTTCAAACTCTGTTAGCAGACTTTCTGTTTTCATGTCCCCTCCCACAGGGTGGCTATTATTAGTTGTAAGGAAACAGATTTTGTTTTCTTTAAGTAGAGTGATGGGAAAATAAGCAAAAAATTCCCCCAACTGTTTTCTGAGGAGGAGCTACGAGAACAGAGGGGAAATGGTTGGTCCTGTCGTCAAGGCCTGTGACTTTTTTATGGAGGGAGAGGCTGAGCTTTGTCATCATTTCACATTCCCCTGGGCCTTGGGTACCAGGGCAGGGATAAGGACTAGCCACTCACCTGGCTGTATAAACCCACTTTCACGGTGTTCACTGTGACAGCACCGTGCAGCTCTATGAGATGGGGACCATTAGTATTTTCATTTTGCAGATGGATAAAGTGAAGCACAGAGAACTTGAGGTCATGTGGCTGGTGAGGCTGGAGCTGGGGTTGGCACATGGCCCCCAATCTGCGCTCAGAGCCACTGCCCTGTACTGCCGGTTGGGACCACTTGCAAGTGACCTAGTGGGGTAATGGGCATAGTTCCTGGGCTGTTGGCAGAACTACCAGCATAGAGGCAGCAAGGGCAGTGGGAAGGAAGGCGCCAGCTCTAGGACTTATTCCTTGGAGTGAGTGAAACCAGTGTATGAAATGAGCACAATTTGCAAGGGAACAAGAAAAAACAACTTAATTCTTTCTTACCCTCCTCCGGAAACTTGAATAGTATGTTCCCTACCCCTGGAGGAAATCTCAGGAAGTGCTCATTGCTTTTCCAGAAAATTTTAGATAACAAAGAGTGAAATCCAGTGTAATATCTAAACTCTAAATGTCACCTAGTTTAGGACACCCTCTCTTCCCCGAATGTCTTAGTGTCCCATGGCTGCTGTAACAAATCACCACAAATTTGGTGGCTTAAAACAGCAGAAATTTATTTTCTTGTAGTTTTGGAGGTGAGAAGTCTGAAGTCGAGGTGTCAGCAGGATCACGCTCCCTTTGATGGCTCTAGGGGAGGATCTTTCCTTGCCTCTTCCAACGTCCTGTGGCTCCAGACGTTCCTTGGCTTGTGGATGCATCACTCCAATCTGTGGCCTTCTCTTCTTCTCTCTGTGTCTCTCCTCTGTGTGCCTCTTATAAGGGCACTTATGATTGGATTCAGGGTCCACCCTGATAATCTAGGAGCCTTAACTACATCTCAAAGACCTTTTTTCCAAATAAGGTCACATTCATAGGTTCTGGGGATCAGGATGTGGACATGTTTTTTGGGGCGCCACCATGCAACCCATTACACCCAGCTTGGGTCTACTTTTAATTTTGGAAGCCTGCTGTAGAAGGAGTATGTGTGTGTGTGTGTGTGTGTATGTGTGTGTATTTGGGGTGAATTTCATCTTTCTTTTCTCTCCCCACCTCTCTCCTAGTTGCCAGCCCCAGCTTGCAGCTCCTGCATGGACTGGCACAGCAGTAGGGTGGAGAGAAAGCGGCAGGCAGGCTGAGATGGACCTGACCGGTAGCTGTGCATTCTGAGGCTGGTGCCTTTGCACGTGGCAGATGTTGGAGGTTGACCTTTCTTACATGGAGCACTTTTGTGGATTATTACCCTCTCCTGCCAACTCCACAGGTTCAACAGCTGGCCTGTGAGAAATACACATGCATCCACATGCTGGTATTCCCACTGTAGCCACCAGCTGTGTCCACTGGTGGCTGTAGATTCTCCAGGTAGGAGTCAGATTTCTTTGCCCATGTCCCTCAAACACCAAGGGACAGCTGTCGAGGCTCTATGAGGCGTTCTCCTGGAGCTCCCTCCCACCTGGCTTTAGGTATGCAGGAATATCCGTCTCCTCCTCCACAAGGGAGGAAAATGTACAGCCCATCGACAGCTTCAGCAAAAGTCCTCTCTACTGGCTCTTCAGCCTCTGAGAGAAGTCTTTGCTGTCTCTCTTATGGCCTGGAAATGGCTGTTGGGTATCATGATGCTGGCAGATTTGGCCTCTTATTTGCTCAGCATGTCCTGCATAGACTGTCCAACAGCTCTCTTTAAGATGTGGGCGTACTTGGCACCTGGTTTATTGTTCTCAGCTTTTGGAACCATTGCCCTGAGCTCCCAGACATCAGAAAGATCTTATTTTCACATTATGTTCTATAAGTTAGTGGGGACTATTTCCCATTCTCTCATATTGGATTTACACAAAGGAGAAAGAGTATGATAAGTCATTTAGATACAACAAAGTGGCACACGTATTTCTGCCTCAGTTACTGTATTACTCAGCTCCGGGCTGCTATAACACAATACCATAGGCTGGGTGGCTTAAAACACAGACATTTATTTCTCACAGTTCTGGAGGCTGGAAGTCCCAGATCAAGGTGTCAGCAGTGCTCCTGGTGAGGCCTCTTTCTGGCTTGCAGACAACCACCTTCTCACTGTGTCTCACATGGCAGAGACAGAGACGGGGGGGGGGAGCGGGGAGAAAGAGAGAGAGAGAGAGAGAGCTCTGGTCTCTCTTCCTCTTCCTTTAAAATGCACTAATCCGGGCTGGCCCCGTGGCTTAGCGGTTAAGTGCGCGCGCTCCTCTAGTGGGGGCCTGGGTTCGGATCCCGGGCGCGCACCGACGCACCGCTTCTCCGGCCATGCTGAGGCCGCGTCCCACATACAGCAACTAGGAGGATGTGCAACTACGACATACAACTATCTACTGGGGCTTTGGGGAAACAAAAAAAAAGGAGGAGGATTGGCAATAGATGTTAGCTCAGAGCCGGTCTTCCCCAGCAAAAAGAGGAGGATTAGCATGGATGTTAGCTCAGGCCTGATCTTCCTCACACACAAAAAAATAAATAAATAAAATGCACTAATCACATCATGAGATCTCCAACCTCATCACATCTTCTAAACCTAATCACCCCCAAAGGCCCCACCTCCAAATACCATCACATTGGGGGTTAAGGCTTCAACATTATGGGTTTGAGGGGACACAAACATTCAGTCTATAACAGTAACCTTATATTATAAGATCCTTATTCACAAATGTGAGAACAACAGCAACACTCGAAACAGAGATTTATTCAACAAACATCTGTTGTCTGTCTGCAGGTGCAGAGGGCAGGAGGCTGAAAGTAGGGATTGGAGAAGAAAGGATACAAAGATGAACGTGATGCTCTGCCTGCACTCAAGGCCTTTCTGCTCCTGCTTTCATTGTTTCTGAAAACCCACTATCAGATGTTTGCTCTGACATCAAAGCTTCTTCGAAGCATGTTAAAGTGCCGGTGTCCCAGGGAGAGGTTCCTTGTTGAGACCTGATCAGCATGGCTTGGTTTCTCAGGTTAGCAAATGCTCCAACAGGGCTCCACGGGAGGGCACATTTAATCAGCTCCATTCCATTCCCTCTCCCTCCACCTCCGTTGAGTTTCACGCCTTCATCATCTTCAGCAGGGATGACTGAAAAAAGACCTAACTGACCCTCCCGATCGCCATCTCTCTCCCTGGCAACCTTACTTTGCAGCCGGAATAATCTGTCTGTATCTGTGACGGTCCTGGCAGGAAGCAGAATCCCACTCCGTTGGGTCAATGGAAGGACTCGAATGAAGGAAGCATTTACGGAAGTGGAGTCAGGGCCCAGGGCATGGACAGGGGTTGTGGGCACAGAGATTAGCAGGGGAAGGAAACCTCTTCTAGGCCTAAAGGGAAAAAAAATGAAGGGAGGCCCTGAACTGTCGAGGAGACACTGGCCCAGCAGGAACTATGTTTGACGTGTATAGCGACACCTTTGTGTCCCTGTCACATCCCCTCAGCCTCCTTGTGATTTCAGCTGCAGCTGCCATCTCACCCTGACAGCTTTCTACTAGAAGGGAGGCAAGTGTCCTTCTGATCTATTTCTAAGGGTCTTCTCTGAAGCTGCACCTGCTTGGCTTGCTTGAAAGTGCAGCTGGAAAGCATGGAGGAGCCGATGCCCTGGGGCACGCAGCAACCTGGGTGGGGCACAGGAGCTGGTGGATAAATCCTGAAGCCTCTGCCTCTGACAGAAATCCCCAGAGGCCTTCTGTGCCCTTCTCAGAGGTCCCTGCCGACAGAGGCCCACTGCAGTTACTCACGGCAATGATCTCAATCACACTCCATTTCTCTCCCTCTCCTGTCTGACCCTCGCTGCTCCTTCAGTCCTGGAATCACCTTCCAAATAAATCTCCAGAACCCAAGTCTTTGCTTCAGGCTCTGCTTGCAGAGGCACCCATCCAAGACTGGAGAGTCACAGCTGAGACCAGAACAGCTGCCCTGATCCAAGGAGAGTTGTGGGAAGAAATACCCCAACTTCTCTCTTCTGTCCTTCTGCAAACTCCTGCGTGTGCCTCCCATTGGCTCAATCAGCAAGAAGCCAGGGGCAAGGGAGCCTGTGAGCACAGTCTTTGGGGGTTAGCCTCCCAGGACAGAGCAGGGCAGGTAAAGAAAGATAATGGATCTGGTGGGGAATAACCAGTAGATTTTCTAGAACACAAAGCCTGCCATGTCACTCCTTTAATAATAACAATAATGCTAATGAATGGCATTGGTTAAGACCTCATGTGAAATAGATTTTGCACTGATGATCTCATTCAATCTACAGAATGACCTTATGAAGTGGCTACATCATAATTCTTGTTTCACAATGAGGAAATTGATGCATCGTGAAGTTAAGCAATCCCTCTGAGGCCGCTGGGATAAGCAGACTGGGGCAGTCTGATTTGACTGCATGACCGTCACAGTTACGTTGAAATTCCTTAGTGTAGTACTGGGGCTCTACCTTGAGCTGTATGACCTATCTTCTCCCAGAATCCTACTTTAGATCAATCCTTAGCCACACCAAATGGCCTGGCGTTTCCCAACCGTGACCTGGATCGCCTGTCCCCTATGTTAGCCTGCCTCAGTGGGCCTTCAAGTCTCAGCTCAAGTACCACCTCCTGCTGGATGCTTCCATCTCCTGCCCCATCCCCAAACTCTGATCCCTCCACACCTATCAGCCTTCTCTGGACTTCCACGCCTCTCAGGACCCAGCCCAGGCGGCTTTCACGAGACTGAACAGAGATCTGATTTGCTGGTTTGTTGCTCCCACCACTGTGAGCTCCTGAAATGATTGCATCTGGATCTGTCCTATTTCTATCCACAGTGCCTAGCATAGTGCCTGGTGTGTGGTAAGAATTCAGTAAACATTGGTAAAGGGGGCAGAGAAGAGGGCCAGTTCTGGAACACGGAGCATTGCCAGCAAGACAGCCTGATTAGGGAGTCCAAACTTTGGGCAGCTGGGAGCAGCATCTGGAAAAGCCAAGATGGTTGCAAGCACTAAAGTCACATTTCCTCTCACAGAATGTCAGGGTCTTTATCCACATGCTGAGTTCATACACTGGGATCAAGTCCTGCAGGGCAGTGAGGTTGTAGCCCAAAGAGGGCTTGGGTTTTGTTTCTGATCTGGACAGGGGTGTCAGTTATAAAGCCTGTCTTGGAGGGTTGATATGAGGGTCAATGGAGATAGTGGGTGAAAGTTTTCTGGGCAGTCTACAGCACTCACAGCTTTCAAGCTGTAGTATTGTGGAGGGAGGGTGAGCAAGTGCAACTCTTTCCTAGGAGCCATATAGGAATTTAAACATATATATATTCAATGAACTATATATATGATTCAAGCCTACATAAGGATTCCCTTGAAGTTGCAGTTCCTATCCCAGTTGATTTGCTTTCACCATCCCATACTTAACTTATTTTTAGTTTAAAGTTAAAGGTGAATGAAAATTCATTTTCTTACAAAGCCTTAAAAGTGCTCCATGCCCTATGTCATTCTTGAGATGCCCCGGGGTGTGTAAAATCAGATTTTGCACACTTGGTTGCAGTCTTTGTTGACTGTGGTTGGGCATTCAGGTAAAGTGTTGCGCTGACTTTCCTCTGGTGTTCGTTTGGAAGAAACGAGGAACTGGTTTCCCATGGTACCTTTGAGTGAGGTGCAAACTTCTCCTTCAGTCCACCAAGAAATCAGAGCAGTGTGTTATTGCTTCTGCCTCTCCTTGGATTACTATTCAACTGTGACAAACTGATGGATTTGCCTACTATCTCAGAAATCATCTAGTGCATTTTTCTCTCTCTTCATTTGACTTTGAAAGATCAGATAGCCAGAGAGGGTAAGAAAGTTGCCCAAGGTCCTATAACCAGTAAATAACGATGCTGGGGCTGGAAGCCAGCTCTTATAATTCCTCATCTAGTTGCTTCTGCCATTCCTCATTTAATTTCTCATTTCATTATGCTGTCACCCACAAGACCTCTTATGACCAATGATTCCTATTATGAGCTGAATTGTATTCCCTCAAAACTCATATGTTGAAGTTCTAACCGCCAATACCTCAGAACATGACTCTATTTGGAGATAGAGTCTTTAAAGAGGTAATTAAGTTAAGATAAGGTCATTAGAATGGGCCCTAATCCAATATGACTCATGTCCTTATGAGGAAATTAGGACACAGACATATACACAGAGGGAAGACCATGTGAAGACACAGGGAAAAGACGGCTATCTACAAGCCAAGGAGAGAGGCCTCAGAAGAAACCAACCCTGCTGATGTCTTGATCTTGTAATTCTAGCTTCCAGAACTGTGAGAAAATAAAGTTTCTCTGTTGTTTAAGCCAACCAATCTGTGGTACTTTGCTACGGCAGCTCTAGTAGACTAATATAATTCTTTATAAAAATTAATTGAGAAAAAAAAAGGAAAAATAAGATAAAAATTCTTCAGCTCTTCTAGCTTATATCATTAGCCCCACCCACTGAGCTAACAAAGAAATAAAATAAAAATGATACATTTCTTTGATTTCAAAGCAAATTTCTTCCATGTGTGAAATAGGTATATCAGGATGTGGAAAGAGAATGGAAATTTGGTACAGTGAATACTTTTTTTTTAACTTGCAGTGGGGAGGGAGGAAATTAACAGCTAATAATTTTCAGCATTCCTAACTTTAGATATTTTTTGATTAATGTCGGCATCTGACTTCTCTAGTGAGAAATACCATTTTATTAACTTCCATGTAGGAAACTGCCTTGTTATCCCAGACAAAGAAACAGTCACTCCCTGCTTCCTAAAAATGTGAGCTTCAGCCATGCTGGTAATTTTCCAAAATCTTTTCTGACTGTCCTAACCTTGATTTTTTTGGAAGGAAACCCAAAAGGTTCTTGTCAAAAGAACCAGAAAAGAAAAGCATGCTGTTGTTGTTAACACAAAAAGGAAGATGAAGGTTATTGGGAAATCTCTCCTCCCAAGCATGGGAAGTTTCTGGGCGAGCACCCAAGCACAGCAGTGCCTGTAACCAGTATTGTTTTATTTTCAGAGCTATCACAAGTCAGAATTTCCATATCTGCGATGCATGCTTTGTCTTCATTACCTTTATTACAGTTTATTCCAACAGGTGAGAGGGCTCCAGTGACTGCTAAGGAGAGAAGGGCAATTTAAGATTTATGACAACTAATTCACAGAAAGCATTTGGAGTAGAAGATGACATCATTGTGCTGTTAGTGTGAAGAGTTGGCAAAGTCCTGAAAATGCCCTTGAGCCCAAAAGGAAAAATGAGTCCAATCCACAAATAATCACTGCTTCTCTTTTTCTACCTTCTCCTCTCTTCCTTCTCTCTCTTCTCCTCCTCTTCTCTTGACTTCTAGGAAGAGTGCGGGTGACCCAGAAAAGGACACCTAACATTTACATTAGAGACATTGGGTCTGAAGTATTGCATTCATGCAGTCCTGGCTGTTGGTCCACTGGCCCCTGTACCCATCCACCAAGGCTAATGGGAGGCTGGGATACACTGTGAAGGAAGGGAGGGAAGAGATTGGGATGGTTTGGAGCTAACTGAGCATTAGAGGTTCCTTCTCACTGTCAAGCTGGCAGCTGGGATGGTGTGGAAGGTGGAAGCCTCTCCCTCTGATGCCCTAGAGGCTGCCTCTGGGCCTCACATTTGGCTGGGGGTTGGCAGTTCTTCAGCTTTGGTTTCTGGGGCTACGAGTCTCCTGAGAGAAGAGCAATGTTGGTGGTAGAAAACAGTTGCTGAGGGGCTGGCCCCGTGGCGTAGTAGTTGAGTTAGTGTGCTCGGCTTGGGCGGCCTGCAGTTTACGGGTTCGGATCCTGGGCACAGACCTACACACTGCTCATCAAGCCGTGCTATGGCAGCATCCCACATGCAAAATGGAGGAAGACTGGCATGGATGTTAGCTCAGGGACAATCTTCCTCAAGCAAAGGAAAGAGGAAGATTGGCAACAGATGTTAGCTCAGGGCCAATCTTCCTCACCAAAAACAAACCAACATAAAAATAAAAACACAACAAGATAGTTGCTGAGGTAGACAGACATGTGGACACAATGTTCATGAGTAGAGCGAATGACCCACAGAATCTCTTCCATTTGTCCTTTCTCCCCCACCTTCCCTCAATTTCCCTCCCCGCTCCCATCTTTTTCTTCCTCTGGTCTCTCTGGTGCAGCACTGGCCCCCAGTCCAGATAGAGTCTGCATTTAGTCTCAGCTCTGAGACTTCCTGGCTGAGGCACTAGGAGAATCATTTCCTCTCTCTGAGCCCTACCTTCATAACCTATAAAGGGAGATAACCACACCTTGACTGCCTCATAAGGCTTTTTTAAGGATAAACTGAGATAACATATTTGAATGAGGTAATACGTTTTTATATGCTTTGTATGCTGAAAAGTGCTGTAGAGGTTTAGGTATTGGATTTGAATTCTCGTCAAATCAGTGTTAGCCTTCAGGATTTTATTCTTAGATCTAGCACTTACAGACTTCCTGAGATAGGGGCCAATGTGTCTCAGTTTATATGGAGACCTCCCAATCCTGGGATGCCATCATTAGGGAATCATAGCTTTGAGAGTAAGATAGTGCTTCTCAAAATAGTATTAGGGGAAAACTTTTCTTGAGGGTGGGGTGGATGATTATCAGGAAAAATTCTTCAGCAGTGCACATAATTTGTTTAGCTGTTTTATGAAGTTACACAAGTTTCTTTTTCTCTGGAACGCCTCAGAACCATTAATAGACTAAATTGCACCATCCAAGGAGGGGGATTTAGTCTTCAGTGTTTCTCAAAATTATTTGACCAGCGAACCCATTAATACCTTTTACAATTAAGAATACCTTTTAGAATTCCTATTGGGGTGAAACATAAGGCTTGGCATTTGTTCTTGTTAGGTTTTTTTTTATTAGTTTATTAGGTAATTTCTGAAGTAATGGCAAGCTGAGAACACTAACCCAAGCTATGAGAACAGACAGACCATATTTGATCAAAGTGATGGTTTGTTGATGGAGTGACAGCTGGTGAGTCCTGGCCGGGCCTGTCTGATTCTGGGAAAGCTCTGGGACCCTAGGGGGCTGGAGAAGGTCTCTGTGGGACCAGACTGGAGTTGTAGGGCAAAGAAAAGGTACCAGGAGTGGTGATTTTCTCACACTATTTCATTTAATCTTCTCAACAACTTTCTGAAGAAGATACTATTAGAGTCATGTTTTCAATAGGGAAATGGAGGTTGAAAGGGGTTATATTAGTTGCCCATGGTTACCCAGTTTGTCGGTGATGAAACTAGGATTCGAATCCAGGTCAGCTTGTTCCAAAGCCCATTCTCCTTCTAGAATAAGATCCAGCCCCTCCAAGAAGTCAGACAGTGTGGAAGACAAGTTTTGCTTATCTTACAAATATGCGGTAATAATTGTGCAGAGGAAGCTCTTGTGGTCACTGAAGGCCATAGACAGGTTCAGGAAATACAGACTTCCAAGTTCCTCTTGGCAAAAAAAAGTCCTCTTACTCTTGATGTGCAGTTTAAACTCGGGAACCTGAAAGGGATCTGGGTGGAGTTGTGCTCCATAAAAAATCACTACCTTTGTGGTTAAAGATTTATTAAGTGACCACAATGTGCTGGGCATATAAATAGACTGGACCTTTGCCCTTAGGGAACCCAGAGTAAATACACAAGATTTACAGCCCCAGTGTTTCATGGCAGACTAAATGTTTTACAACCATACAGATTCCAGGATCCTACCCAGCAGAACTGAAAAATGTGGCCTGGAAGGAAGTTTGAAATGAAGGAAGTCGTCCAAGCTTTGCAGTCTTGTCTACCTGGGCTCCTTTACTTTTGCTAGCTGTGTGAGTTAAGGCAAGTTTCTTAACTTCTCTGAGCCTGAGCTTCCTTTTCCACCAAATGAGAATGATAATACTTGCCTCATAGGATTAATATGAAGTGTAAATTAAATAACTTGTACAAAATGCCAGGCACGCAGTAGGTACTAAATAAATGATATTGATTATTATCATTTGGCTATTAAAGTTTTCCAATTGTCCACAGGATAATATCCAAGCTCTACCCTCTGGTATTTAGGGCTTGCCATAGTTTAGCAACTACTTACCTCTCCAGCCTTTGTTTTTGCTCTCTTCTCCTCACTAACTGGCCAACATCCGTGGGCAGTTCATTTCATGATGACTTGTCAAAGTCTTCCCTTCCTTCAAGGTTTAGAGCAGCTCTCAACCTATGTCTATTACCCCTGGGTGGTCCCTAAGACTCTTTCATAATAATGCTAAGATGTTGTTTGTCTTTCTCACTGTTTTAACATTTGCGCTGATGGTACAAAAGCACTGGTGAGTATAAGTAAAAGTGCCAGTAATCGTCGTATTTATCACCACTACCCACTGTGGAAAAAAAATACCAATTTCATTTAAGCATGCTCTTAATTAAACAAAAATTATTAGTTTTATTAAATATTGACCTTTGATTACATATCTTTTTAATATTCTTGTGATGAAATGAGCAACATGCATAAAGCTCTTCTGGGGCATATTGATATTTAATGGTTATCTAGAGGAAAGGCATTTGTGCAATTAACTGTGAGCTGAACTGCCACTTTTTTCATAGAACGGCATTTTTCTTTGAAAGAATAACTGGTGGACAAATTTTAGTTACTTAGATTTGGATATTTGGCTAACATTTTCTCAAAAACGAACTGAATCTGTCACTTCAAGAGAAACAACTGACAATATTTGTTGCCAATGATAAAATTTGACCTTTCCAGCAAAAATTAGAATTTTGTAAAACTTGTATCCACTACTGTGAGCTTGACATATTCCCAAGAATTGAAGACTTTTTTGATGAGATCTATTGTAATATTAACACATGATTTTTTTGATATTTTATAATAAAATATGTCAATATTTTGAAGATCAAACTTTTCCAAATGACCCATGCATGATGTTTCAAAATCATGCAAGGGTAAAATATCCATTCAAAGTACATGTAGACTAATGGGTTTTAATATCACAGAGGACAAAAGTTCATTGATGTGGTTTCAGATTCCACATTGCAACTAACCTTTTTTTTTTTTTTTTTTTTTTAATTTTTTGTTTATTGCAGTAACATTGGTTTATAACATTGTAAAAATTTCAGGTGTACATCATTGTACTTCTATTTCTGCATAGATTACATCATGTTCACCACCAAAATACTAATTACAACCCATCACCACACACATGTACCCAATTATCCCTTTCACCCTCCTCCCTCCCCCCTTCCCCTCTGGTAACCACCAATCCAATCTCTGTCCCTATGTGTTTGTTTATTGTTGTTATTATCTACTACTTAATGAAGGAAATCATACGGTATTTGACCTTCTCCCTCTGACTTATTTCACTTTGCATCATGCCCTCAATGTCCATCCATGTTGTCACAAATGGCTGGATTTCATCGTTTCTTATGGCTGAGTAGTATTCCATTGTGTATATATACCACAGCTTTTTATCCATTTGTCCCTTGATGGGCACTTAGGTTGCTTCCAAGTCTTGGCTATCGTGAATAAGGCTGCAATGAACACAGGGGTGCATGTACCTTTGCAAATTGGTGTTTTCAAGTTCTTTGGATAAATACCCAACAGTGGAATAGCTGGATCATATGGTAGTTCTATCGTTGATTTTTTGAGGAATCTCCATACTGTTTTCCATAGTGGCTGCACCAGTTTGCACTCCCACCAGCAGTGTATGAGAGTTCCCTTCTCTCCACAACCTCTCCAACACATGTTGTTTCCTGTCTTGTTAATTATAGCCATTCTGACGGCCGTGAGGTGATATCTCATTGTAGTTTTGATTTGCATTTCCCTGATAGTTAGTGATTTTGAGCATCTTTTCATGTGTCTGTTGGCCATCTGTATATCTTCTTTGGAGAAATGTCTGTTCAGGTCTTTTGCCCATTTTTTAATTGGGTTGGTAGTTTTTTTGTTGTTGAGATGCATGAGTTCTTTATATATTTTGGAGATTAAGCCCTTATCAGATGTATGGTTTGCAAATATCTTCTCCCAATTGTTAGGTTGTCTTTTCGTTTTGTTGATGGTTTCCTTTGCTGTGCAGAAGCTTTTTAGTTTGATGTAGTCCCATTTGTTTATTTTTTCTATTGTTTCTCTTGCCCGGTCAGATGTGGTGTTTGAAAAGATGTTGCTAAGACTGATGTCGAAGAGCGTACTGCCTATGTTTTCTTCTAGAACTTTCACAGTTTCAGGTCTTACATTCAAGTCTTTAATCCATTTCGAGTTAATTTTTGTGTATGGTGTAAGGTAAGAGGCTACTTTGATTTTTGCATATGGCTATCCAGTTTTCCCACCACCATTTGTTGAAGAGACTTTCTTTTCCCCATTGTATGTTCTTGGCTCCTTTGTCAAAGATTAGCTGTCCATAGATGTGTGGGTTTATTTCTGGGCTTTCGATTCTATTCCATTGATCTGTGTGTCTGTTTTTGTGCCAGTACCATGCTGTTTTGGTTACTATAGCTTTGTAGTATATTTTGAAATCAGGGAGTGTGATACCTCCAGCTTTGTTCTTTTTCTCAGGATTCCTTTAGCTATTCGGGTCTTTTGTTGTTCCATATAAATTTTAGGATTCTTTGTTCTATTTCTGTGAAAAATGTTGTTGGAACTTTGATAGGGATTGCATTGAATCTATAGATGGCTTTAGGAAGTATGGACATCTTAACTATGTTAATTCTTCCAATCCAAGAGCACGGAATATCTTTCCATTTCTTTGTGTCTTCTTCAATTTCTTTCAGAAATGTTTTATAGTTTTCGTGTACAGATCTTTCACCTCTTTGGTTAAGTTTATTCCTAGGTATTTTATTCTTTTTGTTGCAATTGTAAATGGGATGGTATTCTTAATTTCTCTTTCTGCTACTTCGTTGTTAGTGTACAGAAATGCAACTGATTTTTGTATGTTGATTTTGTATCCTGCAACTTTACCATATTCGTTTATTACTTCTAAAAGTTTTCTGGTGGGTTCTTTAGGGTTTTCTATATATAAAATCATGTCATCTGCAAATGGTGACAGTTTCACTTCTTCCTTTCCAATTTGGATCCCTTTTATTTCTTTCTCTTGCCTGATTGCTCTGGCTAGGACTTCCAATACTATGTTAAATAGGAGTGGTGACAGTGGGCATCCTTGTCTGGTTCCTGTTCTTAGAGGGATAGCTTTCAGTTTTTCACCATTGAGGATGATATTAGCTGTGGGTTTCTCATATATGGTCTTTATTATGTTGAGGTACTTTCCTTCTATACCCATTTTATTCAGAGTTTTATCATAAATGGATGCTGGATCTTGTCAAATGCTTTCTCTGCATCTATTGAGATGATCATGTGATTTTTGTTCTTCATTTTATTAATGTGGTGTATTATGTTGATTGATTTGCGAATGTTAAACCATCCCTGCATACCTGGAATAAATCCCACTTGATCATGGTGTATAATCTTTTTAACGTATTGTTGTATGTGATTTGCTAGTATTTTGTTGAGGATTTTCGCATCGATGTTCATCAGTGATATTGGCCTGTAATTTTCTTTTTTTGTGTTGTCCTTGTCTGGTTGTGGTACCAGCGTGATGTCAGCTTCCTAGAATGAGTTAGGGAGCTTCCCCCCCTCCTCAATGTTTTGGAAGAGTTTGAGAAGGATAGGTATTAAGTCTTCTTTGAATGTTTGGTAGAATTCCCCAGGGAAGCCGTCTGGTCCTGGACTTTTATTTTTGGGGGGGTTTTTGATTACTGTTTCGATCTCCTTACTGGTGATTGGTCTATTCAAATTCTCTACTTCTTCTTGATCCAGTTTTGGAAGGTTGTATGATTCTAAGAATTTATCCATTTCTTCCAGATTTTCGAATTGGTTGGCATATAGTTTTTCATAGTATTCTCTTATAATCTTTCGTATTTCTGAGGTGTCTGTTGTAACCTCTCCTCTTTCATTTCTGATTTTACTTATTTGTGCCTTCTCTCTTTTTTTCTTGGTGAGTCTAGCTAAAGGTTTGTCTATTTTGTTGATCTTTTCAAAGAACCAGCTCTTGATTTTATTAATTTTTTCTATTGTTTTTTTGGTCTCTATTTCATTTATTTCTGCTCTGATTTTTATGATTTCCCTTCTTCTACTGATTTTGGGCTTTGTTTGTTCTTCTTTTTCCAGTTCCTTTAGGTGCATTGTTAGATTGTTTATTTGAGATTTTTCTTGTTTGTTGAGATAGGCCTGTATTGCTATAAACTTCCCTCTTAGAACCGCTTTTGCTGTATCCCATAAATTCTGGCATGTCGTATTTTCATTTTCATTTGTCTCCAGGTATTTTTTGATTTCTTCTTTGATTTCTTCATTAACCCAGTCGTTGTTCAGTAGCATTTTGTTTAATCTCCATGTATTTGTGGCTTTTCTGATTTTCTTCCTATAGTTGATTTCTAGTTTCATACCTTTGTGGTCAGAAAAGATGCTTGGTATTATTTCAATCTTCTTAAATTTATGGAGACTTGTTTTGTGGCCTAATATGTGATCAATCCTGGAGAACGTTCCATGTGCATTTGAAAAGAACGTGTATTCTTTGGTTTTTGGATGGAATGCTCTGTATATATCTACTAGGTCCATCTGTTGTAGTGTGTCATTTAAGGCCAATGTTTCCTTATTGATCTTCTGTTTGGATGATCTATCCGTTGGTGTAAGTGGAGTGTTAAAGTCCCCTACTATTATTGTGTTACTGTCTATTTCTCTTTTTATGTCTGTTAATAATTGCTTTATATATTTAGGTGCACCTACATTGGGTGCGTAGATATTTACAAGTGTTATATCCTCTTGTTGGATTGTTCCCTTGATCATTATGTAATGCCCTTCTTTGTCTCGTTTTACAGTTTTTGTTTTAAAGTCTATTTTGTCTGATATGAGTACTGCTACCCCAGCTTTCTTTTCATTGCCATTTGCGTGGAGTATCTTTTTCCATCCCTTCACTTTCAGTTTGTGAGTGTCTTTAGGTCTGAAGTGTGTCTCTTGTATGCAGCATATATATGGGTCTTGTTTTTATCCAGTCAGCCACCCTATGCCTTTTAATTGGAGCATTTAGTCCATTGACGTTTAAAGTAGCTACTGATAAGTATGTACTTACTGCCATTTTTAACTTTTTTTTTTTCCTCAGTGTTTTAGTAGTCCTTCTCTGTTCCTTACTTCTTCTACACAGAATTGATGGTCACTTTAGTTTGACCTCTGTCTGAAAGCTGTACTCTTTAACTACCCTCCTCCCTCCTTTTATGTTTTTGATATCATATCCAACCTCTTTCTTGTGCATTTGTATCCATTACATTCTAATCGTGGAAATAGATAATTTTTCCTATTTGTGGTCTTCTCTTTTCCCCTTAAATCAGTCCCTTTAACATTTCTTGTAACACTGGTTTCTTGGTGACAAACTCCTTTAATTTTTGCTTATCTGGGAAAATTTTGATCTCTCCTTCCATTTTGAACGATAACCTTGCTGGGTAGAGTATTCTTGGCTGTAAGTTTTTTCCTTTTAGCACTTTAAATATATCATGCCATTCTCTTCTAGCCTGTAAGGTTTCTGCTGAGAAGTCAGCTGATAGCCTTATGGGGTTTCCTTTGTATGTAACTTGACATTCTCTTGCGGCTTTTAGGATTCTCTCTTTATCTTTAATTCTGGACATTTTGATTATGATGTGTCTTGGTGTGGGCCTCTTTGGGTTTATCTTGTTTGGGGCTCTCTGTGCCTCCTGTACCTGGATGTCTGTTTCCTTCCTTAGGTTAGGGAAGTTTTCATCTATTATTTCTTGAAATAGATTCTCTGCCCCCTTGTCTCGCTCTTCTCCTTCCGGGACACCTATAACACGGATGTTAGTGCGCTTGATGTTGTCCCAGAGGTCCCTTAGACTGTCCTCAGTCTTTTAATTCTTTTCTCTTTTACCTGTTCACCTTGGGTAATTTCTTCTAGTCTTTCTTCCAGCTCACAGATCCGTTCTTCTGTATCCTCTACTCTGCTTTTGAGTCCCTCTAATGAGTTTGTCATTTCCAGTATTGGATTCTTCATTTCTGATTGGTTCTTTTTATATCTTCCATTTCTTTGTTGACATTCTCACTGAGTCCATCTATTCTTCTCCCCAGATCAGTGAGCATCCTTAACACTCTTAGTTTGAACTCTCTGTCGGGTAGGTTGCTCATTTCTGTTTCACTAAGTTCCTTTTCTGGGGTTTTGTCCTGTTCCCTTACTTGGAATGTATTCTTTTGCCTCTTCATTTTGCCTCTTTCCCTGTGCTTGTGTCTACGTATTAGGTAGGTCAGCTACGTCTCCTGCTCTTGGATAGGTGACCTTATGTAAGTGATGGCTTAGGAGGCTTCCAGTGTGCTTCCCTCAGTTCTCAATGTTCCAGGGTGACCCCTATGTGGGCTACGTGTATCCTTCTGCTGTGGCCTGTTTGCTCTCCCTGTAGGCGCCCAGGGAGGCTGAGTTATGCTCCTGGCCAGCTGTTGTAATGCTCAGCTGCTTGTAGTTGTTGTGGGCCCTTCAGTCTCTTTATCAGCTGTGGGGAGCCCCAGCACAGTTGGCTGCAAGTTCTAATACCACATTTGTGTTGCAGTATTTCTTTTAAGTGAGTAGGCCCCCACCCTGGCAGGTTGTTAGGCTCAGGGCCTTACAATTGCTGTAAGCCTCTAGCCTATTAGGTCTCTTGTCAGCTCTCTGAGGATTGCAGCTGGGTGGGGCTGGCCTCAGGCACAGGAGCACCCAATTGTTTCAGGTTTTGGAAGGTGGAGCAAACCTCCTATGTGGGTCTTTGAGAAGTACAAGTCTTCTGTGGCTGAGAAGCCCTGCCGCCCACAGGTCCACACACACAATCAACACAGTCCTGCCCCGTGTGAGCTCCCCGACCTCCCCAAGTGGACCCAGTCTCTCCACGGCGGGAGCCCCACACACTCTGCCACCGCCCCACACTCTCCACCCGCTCCTTGTGCACACCCTGCCCCGCTCAAGTCAGCTCAGTTGCCAGGCTGCAGAGAATCCAGTCACCAATCTATGCAGGCCCACACGTTGCCTGAGGGCTTGTTGTTGGGTGGGGCTAGTCTCTAGGGTGGGCTGCCTGCCCTGGCTGAGCTGGATTAAATCGGTGCTCTAGCGGGTGGAGCAGACCCTGGGCTAGCAGGTCTCAGGGAGAACTCCAATGGCGTCTGTGTCAGCACGCTCACACCAGGCCACAACAATGGCCGCCGCCAATGTCCCAGTCCCTGGAGAGGTCTCACCCCTCACCGAGATGCACTCAGGGCCTATTAGGTGAGTCTCTTGTCACCGAAGCACTGTGCACCTTTCTTTCTGGTGATTTTAGGTTGCTTTCTGAAACGGGTGAGTTTGTGCGCGGGCCCTTTAAGAGCCAGTTTTAGTTTCTTTGTGAACCGGGTTTTCTGGGGTTGCTCCCCAATGCTTTAGTAGCAGGCACAGTCAGATATTATGCTGCTGGTCTCAATTGTGCTGGGTCCACAAAATGCCCACAGCGGGGGCGCTCCCCGGCTCAGGGCCCCGCGCCTCCAGGGAGGCTGCATACCTGTGAGCTGCTCCCGGCGGCCGTGAAGCTGGCGGCTTGTGACGGCGGCGTTTTTCTCTCCAGAAGGGGGTCTCTGCCTCTTCCACCCCAGTTAGGATTGTCCGTTGTTGCAGGAGTTCCTCTTATCCAGTTTTCAGTTCTGTCTCAGGGGTAATTTTTCCACGAGTAGTTGTAAATTGGCTGTGTCCACGGGAGGAGGTGAGTTCAGAGTCTGCCTACGCCGCCATCTTGACTCCCCCCTTCGCAACTAACCTTTAAGAAATTACTAGTTGTTGAGATCTGGTGTCTTATCAAAGAAAAAATATACCCATAATTATCTGAAAAAGGCTATACTCCTTTTTCCAACTACATCTCTGCATTAGGCTTGATTTTATTTATATACCTGAACCCAAACAACATATCCCAGCAGATCAAATATAGAATCAGATATGAGAATCCAGCTGCCTTTTATCTAACCAGTCATTAAAGAGATTTGCAGAATTTAAAGCAATACCATTCTTCTCACTTTTTCTTTTGTTTTAGAAAATATAGCTATTTTTCATAAAAAATGTTATTTATGTTAGGATGTAATTGGGTTTGATATTGCTATTTTTAAATGATTTGATAAACAAATATTTTTTAAATTCCTGTTTTAGTTTCTAACTGGGTAAATAACTATATAAATAACCCACACAAGTAAAAGCTCTTTGATGTCTTCAATAATTCTCAAGAGTATAAAGAAGTCCTGAGACTTCTATTTTTAGTAGCTCAAAAAGTGAGAACCACTGGCTTAGAGTATAAGTTCCACCACCTTTAGGAAAACTGTCCAACCATCTGATTGGGGAGAGCAACCTTTTCTAGAATTCCTGTAGACGTTAGGTATGTACCACTCACCTGTCAGTTGGCATTATCTTATCTTGTCATTCTCTGTTTTAAAATTCATTTTTAAAAATCTTTAACATGTCCTGCAAGCTTCTCATGGGCCAGAGTTCTGTCTTGTCACATTTGGGGGAGAGAGTGAGGGATGTTCACAATGTACACCTGTTGTTGATAGCACATAGTGAAGCTTCCTATTTTACTAGTATCATTGTCTTCATATGCTATTGCAAACGTGGCAGAACCTCAGTAACTTACAAATACTACTAGGGCAGTAGCCTGAATTAGTGAAAAGTCAGAATTCCAAACATATTTATATATTTTAACTTATATATTTTATGTTTTTAATATTTTTCCTTGAGGTAAGACTAAGGAATACTCATTGCAGAAAATTTGTAAATTACACAAAGTCAACAAAATAAAATGCATTTGCAAAATAAATAGTACTTAGTTGTTTTCTAGCCTTTAAAAAATTTAAAAGTACTTGTAATCTCACAATGTAGAGATAATGGCTATCAATATTTTGATCAATCATCTTCAAGAACACATATCATCCCTATAAAGTGAGAGTTTTACAGAAAATTTGGATCCTACTTTATATAACTTTTTGTATCCTCTTCATGACCTTAATTGCTCTTTGAAAACATTTTTTGTAGCTCTGTCTGTTTCAATGACATGTATTTAGGTTGCTTCTGATTTAATGTTTTTATCAATAATACTGGGATGAACATCCTTAAAGTGAAACAATTGCTGATTCATTCAAGACAGATTCCTAGAAATGGGATTACTGGATCAACAGGAATTCCAAAATGCAGTTTGATTAATTTAAAATTATGTAAGTTGAAGAATATCAATTGCATTATGGCCAACCAGCAGTGACAGCATGGAAAGTGGGAGGCCAAATAGAGCTTTCCATTGTGTAGGACTATCTTCCTATGCATTTTTAGATCTCTAGCTCTTGGGTGCTCAGAGGTGTTTGCAGTTGTGGTGCTGGAGACTCAACTCTGAGGGGATATAGCTGTCAGGGAGCTTAGTACAAGCCACAGAAACCAAACCCGGCTAATTTAAGCATAAAGAAATGTATTAAAATATCAAGTCACTCTCTAAATTTCCAGGAGCACCAGAGAGCTAGGACTAGAGGCCCAAATCACAGTAGATCTGATCCTAAGAAGACTCCACTGCTTCGCCATTGTGACTGTCCCTGGAGTTCACCATCATGGCTGCCTCTACAAGCACTAGGATGGATGCCAGGGCTGATGCTCCGGCTCCTGAGTCACCATCCAGCATGGATGCTGTGATTGGTAGAGCCTTGTAATTGTCCTCATTCAAGCTGCAAGGGAGGCTAGGAAATTGCAACTTTGGCATTGAGGAGTGGTGTCTGCTTTGTACCAAGACATATCAAGAGGGGCAGCCCCTAATATTGAAGAATAGTCCAGAAACTGAGCTGCCAGAAAAGAGTAAAAAGTGCTTACCATAGACAGTGACAATGATTGTCAAGCACCTGAGAACATAGGACCTTTTCTGGTCTGGAAGGCGGGACACTGATATACCTTCCTGTTTATTACAGAGGAGCAGCCAGGTCTGTTTCGTCATTATTGTCTGGTGCCTAGGACAGAGTAGGTGTGCAACAAACATTTCTTGAATGAATGAATGAATATTTAGACACTGCTGGTGGAAATGGATGCTGTCCACTCTGGAGGAGGCTGACACTATTTCATTCCGTTTCAATGGATGCTGTCACTGGGAGTGGAATGTACAGTGTCAGGCTAGAGACACATTGTCCCATGGTCTTCACTTTCCCTCCTATGCATGTTCTAGGGTTGTTAAAAGATAAACTGAGGCATATTAAAATTTTTTGAGTTTATTTGAACAAACATCTACTCCAATCGGCAGTGCCAAACTGCTGTGGTTAGGAGCTCTCTACTCACGGGAGCTGTGGGTAAGACTTTTATAGAGAAGACTTGGGAAGCAAAGCAAGGAAATTATTTGATTGGCTGTAGCTTAAGCAGTTGCTTTAAGTGGGAGAGCCCAGTTGGCTGTTTGCGATTGGTTGTCCTTAGGTTTTTTTTTTTTTTTAATTTTTTGTTTATTGCAGTAACATTGGTTTATAACGTTGTAAAAGTTTCAGGTGTACATCATTATACTTCTATTTCTGCATAGATTACATCATGTTCACCACCAAAATACTAATTACAACCCATCACCACACACGTACCGAATTATCCCTTTCACCCTCCTCCCTCCCCCCTTCCCCTCTGGTAACCACCAATCCAATCTCTGTCCCTATGTGTTGTTTATTGTTGTTATTATCTACGACTTAATGAAGGAAATCATACGGTATTTGACCTTCTCCCTCTGACTTATTTCACTTTGCATTATACCCTCAATGTCCATCCATGTTGTCACAAATGGCTGGATTTCATCATTTCATATGGCTGAGTAGTATTCCATTGTGTATATATACCACATCTTCTTTATCCATTCGTTCCTTGATGGGCACTTAGGTTGCTTCCAAGTCTTGGCTATTGTGAATAACGCTGCAATGAACACATGGGTGCATGTACCTTTACAAATTGGTGTTTTCAAGTTCTTTGGATAAATACCCAACAGTGGAATAGCTGGATCATATGGTAGTTCTAGCCTTGATTTTTTGAGGAATCTCCATACTGTTTTCCATAGTGGCTGCACCAGTTTGCACAGGTCCTTAGGTTTTGATTTCTTAATCTTGAGGCATTTGTAGGCTTAGGTTTTGGTTTGCTTATATAGGCTGCTAAGGCATCCGAGCCACCTCAGTCTAATGGTTTCCTTGCTTAATTAATTTACTAGGGGAAATTATCCAGGCCACACTGCCTCTGTCTTTTTAATTCCCCAAAAGGGTAGAGAGCATTGGTGTTTAAGTATTTTCTCTCACGAGATGAGAAATAATTTCCGGATTAAAAGAAAAAACCTCAACAGGTCTGAACAACTAGGACACCTGTGTAGAAATGTGAGGCTTTTATAAAGGATCTGTTCAGGCATAGAGGGTTACACATAAGAGCAAAAGGCAATCTGGATTTATGTTTCTAGCTATATTATCCTTTTCATTTTTTATACCACTCCACTACTACACATCTTTAAAAAGAAAATAATTTTTAATGTTGAAGAATTGATTTTATAAGTTTATAGATAGGAGAGAGGGATTGAATAAGTAGCTGATTCTGAGCGATTGTGATTGTCCATGTCTGATTTCCATTATTAGAGAAGGGGACGCAGTAACAGATGACGCCATCTATTGGAACCACAGAAGCATGAGGACAGTAGAGACACTGCATTGCTTCATTCCCACTGTTGCCAAGCGTTGAAGTGGAATTTCGGAGATGGATGGCTTGGGATAATTTTTTGGCAAGGCACCTGAATGTCAGGGCTTGTTTTCCAGGACCCTGGAGGCAATTCCCTTTAAGGATACCCAGGTCTCTATCTTATTCTGTGTCTGGTTTTTTTTTTTTTTTTTCCTTTCCTAACTAGATCACTTCTAGCTGTAGATATCACAAACACAAATTACAGTTCATTCACACATCTGAGATGCCATATGCTAACTTACAGCAATACTTGGAATAAAAAAAGCAGGGAAGTAAAAAACTTCTTTGGCTCACTAGGACGCCCACCAAGTCTCACCCAGAAGGACTGTTTAGGATGGAGAACAGCTTGTCGAATGCGGACACATCTCCAGTCCCATATGGAGATGACAATTTCTCACAGTGTGTCATTCTCCAACTACTCTGCAGATATCAACCGCTCTGCCTTCCCCCAGATTTTTCAAGTAATTGGTTGCTCGCTGCCAGCAAACCCAGCCACTTTTGAGGTACAACACGCATCCTCCTCCTAGTCTATCTTGTAGTGTTCAAGTTGCCGCCAATTACACTCCTCCTGGGAGCTGGCAGATGGGTCACGTCTCTTTTGGCTTGTGATGATGTAGATGCTCAGAGCTCGGAGTTAAAAATCCAAGAAGTGACAAAGTTGGACAAGATCTCCTAGGTCGCTTCCAGCCCTAATTTCCCTGTATTCCCTGAGGTTCTAGCACATAGCGCCTGCCACAGAGAGCATGTAGTAAAAGTATTCATTACTGCACCTGTTAATAGGGCTGAATACATGGAAACACAGGATAACAACAGCAAACAGTTGCTGAGTGCTTACCAAGGGTGAGGCGCCATCCTAATTAGCACCTTAAATGGATGATCTCAGTTGGTTCCCCCAGCAACATCATGAGGAAGGTAATAGTATCACTCCTATTTTAGAGATGGGGAAACTGAGGCACCAGCTCTATTAAGTAACTTGCCCCTGGTTGCAGTAACAGGCGGAGCTGTGATATGAACCATGGCTTCAAAGCCCATGTTTCTCAGAATAACAGTGACAACAGCAACAATAAAACAACAAACACTTGTATAGCATACCAGGCACTAGTCTGAGGATTCTGTGAATCAACTCCTATAAGTTGAATAACAATAGGAAGAAAGTACTAATATTAATCCACCTTTTACTTATGAGGAAACCGAAACGCAGAGACATTAAGGAACTTGCTCAAGGTCACACAGCTCATTAAGTGGCTTGAATCTAGGCTTCAAAGTATGTACTCTTAACCACATGCTGTTTTCAGAGCGCTTCCCTGGATGCAGCTACAGATTACGATAAAGCTACACCCCCTCACCCCCAGCAGGAAGGAGAATGCAGCTTCCTTTCAGGAGTTCCTTTGGTCTGATTCTGCGCTCTGTGGTTCCGGGTAATGCTATCAGCACCTACATGGACGTTTCCGTTCCTCCTACACACAGATGGCTTTCATGGGTGGTCCAAACCATTTCCTGCATATTTCTGAGAAAGTAAGAAGAGTGTGGTTTGTCTTTAAGTGGAGGTACTTCCACAGGGGAAAAGCAATGGTCCCAAGTCCAAGAGTCCTGTTGGGGAGAGGGGATGGGTCCTCGAGTCTGAAGTGCCAGAGTGTCTAGGAGTTGGTACAGGATGAGGTCTCTGCAACTGCAGTACAGTGGTAACTGCCTTGCCCAACCCCCCAACCTCCATCTTCTTAGGCTAACATGGCTCTCCCTGATGGCCACACGAGAGTGTGACTCGGCTGGGCCAAGTAGACCCTCCTCAGGGATTTTCCCAGCCGCAGCTGATAGAAAATAGACGCGTTTTTGTCTCTGGGTGCCCAGAGCTGTCAGGAGTGGCCTGAGGCCACGCCCCCTGCAAGTGGGTAGAAGAGAATGATGCCGGCAGCAGAGGAAGGTGATGGAAACAGGCTCCTGGAGGCCTTGGACCCAAGCTCAAATCTTCTCTAACCACTTCCCTGTCCCTTCTGGTTGTGGGAGACAATAACTCGTTCTTTCTTTGAGTTCTGTGAAGTTGAGTTTGCCAGTTGCAACTGACTGGAAACTGTCTAAGAGGACTTAATTACTTAATCTTTGAAAAGGTTCTGTGGCTTTGAATTTTGTGCCTTTTTCCACCCGTATGCCAGCTTGATGGTGTGCACTGACTCTGAGGAAAGCTTTGTAGTGACGTTCCAGGGGCCTCACTTAAGTAATGACACATCTATGGCCGCCCCTACAATGTGCCACTGATTTGCCATTTACTAGGTGCCCCAGTTTGCTCGGGCTGCCGTGACAAAGTACCACAAACTGAGTGGCTTAAACAACAGAAATTTATTCTCACAGCTCTGGAGGCTAGAAGTCCCAGATCCAGATGTCGGCAGGGTTGGTTCCTTCCGAGGGCTGTGAGGGAGAGTCTGTTCCATTCCTCTCTCCTAGCTTCTGGTGGTTGCTGGCAATCTTTGGTGTTCCTTGGCTTGTAGATGCATTACCCTGATCTCTGCCTTCACCTTCACATAGTGTTCTCCTTGTCTATCTCTGTGTTCAAATTTCCCCTTTTTATAAGGACACAATCATATTGGATTAGGACCCACCCTAATGATCTCATCTTAACTAACTACATCTGCAAAGACCCTATTTCCAAATAAGGTCATATTTTGAGATACTGGGGGTTAGGACTTCAACATATGAATTTGGGGGGACACAATTCATAACGCTAGGGAATCAAGAGGAGAGGCTAAAGAACAAGGAGCCGCTCATATTCACCCAGCTAAGGGCTGGGTGCACACACACAAGGGTGCACTGGCCCTGAATTTGAATTTCACTTTTGAGTTGCTCTAGCTCGGTGGCCTTGGGCAAGTCATTTAACTTTTATGGTTTTGAAAGATGAGCTGGGCTAGATTGGTGGTTTTCAAAACATGTTCCAGGAGCCAGTAGGGCTTGTTTTGTTTGAGGGGTCAGGGGGAAATTTGGCAGATTGCCAACAACCCACACTCACTTCACCCAGTGTGTGCCAGGTGATCCATGTTGGCAGACGGGAGAATTCTATCACTGACATTGTATAGAATTGTCAGTGCACAGTGATAACACAAAGCAGACCAACAACCAGTTTTATTGTTGTTTTTCAATTCTCTAAAAGTAATGTACTCTCCTATTGCCTGTCCCCTGGGCGAAAAGTTCAGGCAGACCGATCCCACCGATTCCCACCTTTGTATGCACTGCTTCGCCCAATGTGGTTCCATTTTTATCTGTTTTATGTATAAGGATTCCAAGAAAATTTTGTTTGAATAGATGGTTCTGCTAAAAAAAAATTTTAATCTTTTTTATAATTTTCATTCTCTACATTTCAGAAAGTTAATTTTGTTAACTATTTAGGAAGGAATGCACTAAAGATTGTTTAAGGTATGGCAAATATTTTCAGTTTTCACTGAGACTGGGCTCCAAATGGAACAATCGGCAGTTGCGGGGTGGGTGATGCATCTTAATGGAGGTGAGACAGGAGAAGGGCTGGCTCCATGGAGGAGTGGACTTTAATATGGAGAACTGTCTTTTCTCTTAACTCTCCCGTTTAAGTAACCCAGGATATCTTACATCTATAATTTCTGTGGGGAGGAAAATCTTTTCGGTACACCTGTATCTGGAGTGGTAGTTTTTGTCAGCCAGTGAAAACACCAATCGGTACATGCAGTCCTGTGTAGCTGTGGTGCCAAACCTGGTTTGTTGCTGGCTAGTGGCCCTCCACCTGGCGCCCCCTCCTCAAAGGCTCCCCCGCATTGAGTGCAGTAATAATCCCCTTTTCTCCTCACACCCTAGCATCCCCAGGCTGCCCATTCCTACAGCAAAGAACCACCGCTCTGCTGAGATTTTCTCTCACCTACTGTTGTTCTCATTTTAGGAAAGAATAAGGGATATCTTGATACATCATAAGAATCGCTAATGCTTATCAAGCACTTACCCTGTGCCAGGCACTGTTCCAAGTGCTTTACATATATTAACCTGTCTCATTCACCTAACAACCCTATGAGGGAGGCACTGTCATCTCTGCCATTTACCAGTGAGCAAACAGGCACAGAGAGGTTAAGTAACTGGCTTATGTGAGCAAGCGGCACAGCTGGGATCTGAATCCAGACAGCCTGTGCTGTTACCCACCATGAGACGCACAGCTTGCTGGTTTTACATGCGTCTTTGGGAGACAGTTATTTGAATTGCTTGCCTTGTCTTGCCATTGAAGCAATCCCGACAGGGCTAGAGAGGAGCATGATGGCATTTAGAAAGCAATGAAATAGTGCATGACCAGTAATCTAGAACAGAACTACTATTTATCCCACTGGTCCTCTGGGGAGCAGGAGCTAAAATTCAGCACGCCAGTGACACCATTTTCTGCTCCTGCAATGTGGGGATAAAGGTGCCCTCCATTCCCTCTTACCCCAGTGGGGGAAGAGGAATTTTCCTGGTTTCTCTCCCATGGCACTGGGGGAGTTCCAGTAAGGAGGGAAGGGGCGTCATCAGTGAAGTGGGGGTCTCCGGGGCAGAGATCAGCCACAAACAGGAGGGAACAATTGCTTTAAGGGAAGAAAACAGTGCGTGTTCCAACTTGGGAGTTTGCCTATATTTAATCTCTGTTTTTATTTTGCAACTTCTATGACCAATCAAGTTATCTCACTGTACATAAAGCTTTTCTTTTTTAGTTGACAGAACAAAATTTTTATTCAGCTCCATATAAATAGAAATGATATGCATTATAGAACTCTCTAGAAGGCATGGGTCACACCATTCTCCTTTCTGTTCATTTGGTCTCTGCCATAGTTCAAGGCCTATATTGTATTAATTCTATAGCCATTTCCTCACTTCCAGCGACTCCTCTCTCCAAGTCATTCTCTGTGCTGTTGCCTGTATTATGTGTCTAAAAATATGAATCTGATTCTTTCCCTCATACACAAAACCCAATGTTATCATCTTCCCCTTATCTAGGGGGAATCTATCTTTCCAGCTGGTCAGGTCATGTCCTGTACATCTTAGGTCCTTTCCTTTTTTTTTTGGTGAGAAAGATTAGCCCTGAGCTAACATCTGTTGCCAATCTTCCTCTTTTTGCTGAGGAGGATTGGCCCTTAGCTAACATCTGTACCCATCTTCCTCTATCTTATACGTGGGACGCCATCACAGCATAGCTTGATGAGAGGTGCTTGGGTCCACACCTGGGATCTGAAGAAGCAAAGCCCAGGCCGCTGAAGTGGAGTGCGTGAATTGAGCCACTACGCCGCTGTGGGCTGGTCCCCTTAGGTCCTTTCCTAGTTGACTTTCCTGCCCCACAAAACCCATTCTTTAAGACCTCTGTCATATGACTTTAAAGCCTCTCCCCATGCCCCAAATAGAATGAACTTCCTCCTCCAGCTCCTTCCGGGTGTATCCATCTTCCCATTGATCTACATCTGGCAAGAGCAGGAGCCCATGGGCCCCCAGCATGTTTTGAAGCCACACTGACTTCTTAGAGTTACAATTTCAAGTCCATTCTGTTCACAGCCTTTGAGAAACTGGACCCAGAAATATGGTTAAAAGAAAAAAATCTCCTTCCTTCTTACTTTCCTCCCAATGCTTCTTCAGCATTTTCTTTTTAATTTTTTTTGTGAGGAAGACCGGCCCTGAATTAACATCTGATACCAATCCTCTTCTTTTTTGCTGAGGAAGACTGGCCCTGGGCTAACATCCGTGCCCATCTTCTCTACTTTATATGGGACGCCGCCACAGCATGGCTTAACAAGCAGTGCATAGGTGCGCGCCTGGGATCCGAACTGGCCACACCCAGGCCGCCGCAGCGGAGCACGTGCACTTAACCGCTTGCGCCACCGGGCTGGGCCGTGGCATTTTCTCCCCATCATCTCTAGACGCCATTTTAGAAACAGCAATCTGCTGCAGAGCGACATTCCATTATGTGTAGCTGGACGTGTTTCGTTGTGGTCAGATTGTTCTCAGATGATTTTAAGTTCTTTTGAGGCATTTAATTGTGACCACATGGATGCAGGTTCAATGTGAGGGTAGACGGATTTTTTCCCTGGAACTGAGAGCTAAAATCTAGTGCTATTTTTTTTAGAACATAATCTCAAAAACTTTACAAATTTGTAAAACAAACAAAGAACAAAACAAAAAAACACTGCAATTACCAAACTCCATTCTCTTTTCCTTAGAGAAGCCAAGACATTTCAATGTCGTTGAAGAGTTTTGTTTTGTTTTGTTTTGTTTTATTTGAGCAGGATCAAACAATGGGGCTGCTTTACCAGCTGCTACTCTGGAGTTCATCAAAATTTGCATGATTCTCACCCTACCCTCCCAAGAATTTACTTTGGTTTTTAAAATAACTTAGGTTTGGGGACCAGCCCAGTGGCATAGCTGTTAAGTTTGTGCGTTCCGCTTCAGTGGCCTGGGGTTTGGGTCCTGGGCGCTGACCTACTCACCACTCATCAAGCCATGCTGAGGTGGCGTCCCACATAGAAGAGCTACAACTCTACAACTATGATACACAACTATGTACTGGAGCTTTGGGGAGAAAAAAGAAAAAGAGGAAAATTGGCAACAGATGTTAGGGTAGGGCCAATCTTCCTCAAAAAAAAAAAAAAAACCCAGCTGCAGCTGGTTAACAAATGGTTTAAAAAAATAAAATAATTTAAGTTTCATCTTTCTTGTAATAGTTGCTAACTTTGTATGATAGGTTTCTTAAGCGGCATAAGGGTAAAAGTAATATACATTGTTATTCTATCTGGTCTAGAAGGTTTCTGATTATGTCATCAGGATGAAGATTAAATGGTATTATTTGAATGCTTTTACATGGGTCATTTATATAACTAATTTAGTAAGTTATTTTCATTGCAGAAAAAATAAAAAAGAGAAATAACACCTACCCTTCCCAAACAAAAACAATAAAGAGAGAAACAAAAGCTGTAGGATTCAAAAGCACTGTTGCTTTCCTCTGAAATAAAAGGGGCAGTAGGACCCCCAGTTCTAATTCTGACAGTGGGGTCAGCTGCCCATTGATATTGAAGCTGGATAAATTTTATCATGGGAGTATTCTGCATACACTTTTTAGACCCCACTGGACTCATCAAATTACATAACCAGCTTTGATTTTGATAAGGGCTACTGATTAGAAACCTAGTAGGTTATTAAGGGCAACTAAAATGTGGTTAATTTTTTAAATAAAACGTCAGTCTCATTTCAGGAGTAAATAATAGGAATTCATTTTTATGCTTTTCTCCTTCTCATTTGAGTTTTTGCCCCTAAGAAAGTGGGAATGGATGGTATGCCAGAGGTTAGAGTTTTACGCCTTGGCTAAGCAAAAAATTGTGAGAACTTCCCTTTTAAACCTACCATACATGTTTAAGGCTATAGGACAGTGCCAGAACCTTTGAGCTAAAACCCACCACCTCCCCCTGCATATCAAGTCCCATTCCATAAGACTCCCCTCCTTGACTCCTTCCATGACCACCTCCTTCTCCCTCCTTGTCTGCTCCCCTCCAACAGAATCAACTCCTTCCTCCATCCTCTGGGCTCCCCTAGCACTTTTAAAAAATTCCTCTCTCACAAGACTATCACACAGTATTGTGATTTCTTATTGGTTTGTTCATTTACCCCCTCAGGGTAGTCTACAGGGAAGGGGGAAGTCAGTTGTGTTTGTACCTGTCTCCATCACTAGACCGTTACTAGACTAATCCCCAAGCAGAACTCGTCCTATCCATCCCTCTCTGACCACCACCACTGGCACATATTCATCCCTCTCTCACCACACCAAGCTATAAAGGCTTAATGAATGAATAAATGAGAGTCTGGGAAAAATATCCTCTAACTTTAGTCACCTGAAATAGGCTGACTCTATCTGGACCAGTCTACGGCTGATCACTGCATTCAGCCCCCAAAAATAGAGTAGTCTCTACCATGTGTCTGCAGGCCAATTTCCCAGCCCTGCTGCAGTGTTTTCGTCAGGTAATATGAATGTTCTTGTATTAGTTTGCTTGAGCTACTATAACAGAGTACCACCAACTGAGTGGCTTAAATAACAGATATTTATGTTCTCACAGCTCTGGAGGCTGGAAGTCCAAGGTCAAGGTGTTGGCAGGTTTTGTTTCTCCTGGGACCTCTCTCCTTGGCTTGCCAATGGCTGCCTTCTTGCTATGTCTTCACTTGGGCTTTTCTATGTGTGCGCATCCATGGTGTCTGTCTGTCTTATACGGACACCAGTCATACCCACACTAAAGCCCTCATTTTAACTTACTCACCTCTTTGTAGGCCCTGTCTCCAAAGACTGTTACATTCTAAGGTACTAGGGGTTGCGGTTTCAACATAGGAATCTTGGTGGGGGGGACACAATTCAGTCCATAACAGGCCCTGACACAAGTGATCCAGTTTCCTATCAATAGGTGGATTTACAAAGATCCCACTGCCAAAATAAATAGAGAGAGCTGTTTGCCTTTGGAATTGGCCTGTAGCCCATCTAAGGGACTTTTCTGGGTGTCTCATGATTCACATGTTGAGATTCACTAGTGCAGAGCCCCAAGAGCATTTTGCGGGGGCAGAGTTCAGGCTGTCATGGTAGGTGGGACTGTTGGGATGGAGGACCTGTTGGGATGAAGAACGTGTAGAGAAAACTTTGTGCTTCATTAGAAAACTACATTGTTTTCTAGAGCAGGAGTTGGCAAACTTTTGCTGTAAAGATCCAGATAAATATTTTATCTTTGCTGGCCATATAGTCTCTGTCACTACTACTCAAGAATGCCATTATAGCTGGAAAGTAGCCATAGGCAATGCCTAGACAAATGGATGAGGCTATGTTCCAATAAAACTTTATTCACAAAAGCAGGTGGCTGGCTGGATTGGGCCTGCAGAGCAATGCAAAATAATTCTCGACTCTAGAGATGTAAATTTTTGACTCTGGGAGGTTCAGTTGATTTCCTTCCCCCACTTTGGAAGAAGCCAGTCTTGCCTGCATTTGCACATTTCTCGCAATACTCTTGATCTATAAATATGTTTATTCTTTTGATTCTCCAGTTCGATTTCCTCATTAATAATGAGTTAAATAAAATCTTTAACAAACATTTATTTTATATCTATATGAGAGTCATGATTTTGTCTTTTTTTTCTTGGAAAATTATCCTTTAACAAACTGGGCACTGTTTGCAAAGGGTTTGGAAGCTGTGCAAACACCATTGTGATTTTGCCCTCTGGGAAAATGGTCTTTAAAATTTTTGGTCTCACACCTTTGTTAACAAATATTTTTTAGCCACCTTTCCTTGATATACGAATCTTACATACTGTAGATAGACTAACATATATAAACATATGTAAAAAGTAGATTTGGAAAAATAAATATAGAATTTCTAATAGTTTCTTTGCATATCCCGATGGATTCTCTTCCGAACACGTTTGGTTCCCTCTCTAGTTGGGAGACTAATTTTCTGGACAATAGGGAACCAAAAATATTAACCTGCTGAAAAAAAAAGAGAGAGAGATCTGAGTTAACCCCAATAATACACCAACAAAGCATGTTGCTGTTGTTATAAAAGCTAAATGTAGTTTGATTGGCCTAAGGGGATGGCAGAATTCCTCTTAAGGAGAGAACTGCTCCTTTGTTCTGGAAAATAACTTCATGGAACTGGTAGATTATAAAAGGTGAGCTCAGGTGGCCATAGTCTGGAAGGAAGCAGATTCAACATGAAGAGTTAAGCTGTTTGTCTAACAAACATGGGAATTTTGGTATTGCCTGCTAGAGCTGGGGGTGGGCACAGTTAGGACTCTGGCAGAGAAGATGGAAAGAGGGTCTGCTCTGAAGAGGAAATGTCCTGACCAACATGGCAGAGTACGAGGTCACGTCTTCGAGTGGATCATGGCCTATGAGACAGAAAATGCCCAGGAAATATCTTTAAACAATGGTGTTGATGATCCTTTGCCTGTACCATCATTATGCTCTCTTACATCCAGAGGTTCAGTAAAAGTCTGTTGTGCCTAACAGAGTGGAACATGAAAAAAGCAGATAGTAATTCCAAAATTCCTTCAGGTGACCAGAGGCAAAGAAAGCCAAGATCTGAGGCTGGGCTGGGAGTGAAGCTAAGGAGCCCGAGTGGGGGAAGAAGAAGAGAAGGGGCTGGTTGCAAGATGAAAGAACTCAGGGTGCAGACTACAAGACTGTGATCCTTCAAAGTGTGATGGGGGAGACTATGTCCAGAAGTAATGTAGGGTGGGGCCTGAACAACGTCATTCATATTTAAAGAAAGATGACCCTGAACACTGGAGTATTTGGAGAATTTTCAGAAGCAGACTGTTTGGTTACCTATTTTGAAAAATGTTGCGGTAATAGAGTGGAGAGAAAAGACATTAGAAATGGGAAACCAGTTAAGAGATCGCTGGAACAAGAATGATAAGAACAGAATGAGGGAAGAGGGAGTGCTCACTCTAGAGATATTTTAGAGGTAGAGCCAACGGGACTGTAGGATGATACACTCTAGGGGGTAAGAAGAGAGGGGAGTCAATGAGAAATAACATTTACATAGCTTGGGCAGTTTGGTAGCTGGTGACCTGCCATTCACTGAATTAGGAAACGTACCAAGAACAGGTTTCCAGGAAAGACAGTGGGTTCACTGTGGGATATGTTGAATTTGAGATGCCTACAAAACGTCCTGGTGGAGATGGCCCAGGAAGAGTTAAGAATACAGATGGGTATCTCAGCAGACAGATCAGGGCCAAAGACATCACTCTGGGAATTGTCCTCTAATAGGTGTCATGATTTTTGTTTATTGCCCTTTGATAAATCTTAGGAAAGCAATACTCTTTTACTTTATTTACTCATTCATTCAAAAGTATAAACCACATGCTAGATTCTGGGGACAAATGATTAATAAGATCCTTTAGAAACTCATAGTCCTAGCAGAGAATTTGGCCACGGACTAAAAGCAGAGATGGGGACCCACTCGGAACCTCAGAGTTGGTATAAAGATTATTTTAAGCTGAAGACATTTGAGATTCAACAGATGCAGAAAGAAGCCTTCTCAGAAGCTTCCTTTATCTGACTAAAAACAGAAACTTCTGAGAAATGAGGATTGCCTTAAATTCCCTCTTCAGGATGGATCTGCCCCCAGGAGAGACCAAGAGTAAACCTACCATAAATCCCCTTCTGGGGGGAGTTTTTTGGCCCTGAAGAAGCTGGAAAGATTACTTATAACTGTAAATAGACAAACATTATCACAGACTTTCTTATCTCCCATTTGTTCTCCTAAAAAACCCATTTGTCTTTTCTAAAGAAACCTATCTGTTCTTCCCATAAGAACCTTTTCTGTCCCTTCCCTTTCCCCTGCTAAGTTAGGTGTATAAGCTCCAAATTCTAACCACCCCTTTGAGTTACTCATCACTGAGCACTCCTGTGTGTATGTGCGTTGTACATGGAAAGAAACTTTTTCTCCTGTTAATCTATCTTCTGTTAGTTTAATTCAGAGGCCCTAGCCATTGAACATCAGAGAGTTGAAGAATAGTTTTTCCTCTCCTACACAAGGAAGACAGAAATTTCCATTCAGAGTGGCTGGGATAACGAAAGTGGCATTAAATAAAACGGGCAACCTAAAAAGATAACCAAGTTTGGAAGAAAACGGCAGAGGCAATTCATTTAATTTTGGACTTTTTAATGTACATAAGAGTAATAAAGGAGTTAATTTATCTTATGATTTACATCCACCCAGTCTCCTCATACATCATTCACCACCCATCACCACTAGTTTTTTCTCCTTCCTCATCCTAGACTCTCATACTCTTCCTGACACTATCTCCTCCAAGTACGGACAGAAAGCAAAGATAAAGTGGCTGAGACATGGGACCTGGCACTCTGCCACGGCTAATTACCCACACTGCCTTCCCCTCCAGCTTTTCACTGGGTTTATAGTCTGCTCCTCTTGGAGCTTTCCAGGCCTTGGAATAGCTCAAATCCATCCAGGAAATGGGTATTGAGTTTCTTGTTCTTTCCCATTGACTATTTCCCAAATTCCCCTTGGGACAAGTTATATTTAGATTTAGTTCCTTTCAGAGCAAAGTCGCCTATATTAGCATTAGATCACAAACTTCCCCAACCCTCCCCCCAAAAGTCAAGGACTATTTCAATGACTTTGTCTCCAATGAATACTTTTTACCTGTTTACCTTTCCTGTTCTTCCTATTGTTGACTGCTTACCAGGTTCAACAGCTGCAATGTGCCTCAGGGTACTGTCCTTTGCTTTGCTCTCTAATTATCTCACATATTTAATATTTGCCTCTGTTACTCTTCAAGAAAAGGTCTCATTTCATATAGTTTTATTGTATTTCCTCAACTTAATTCGGCACTGGGAGCATAATAGGACTCAATAATACTTGTTTGAATCAACTTAGATGGACTCATGTGGATTTTTATATTTGATCAAATAGTGTTCTTTAATTCAAGCTATAAACCCAAAGTTGCCATCTTCAGGACTTTCTCGTGTGTGTGCATGTGTGTGTGTGTGTCTGCGTGTGTGTGTGTTTTAATAAACTCTTTCATAGTCTTTGCTCAGAGAGAACCCATGGGTACACGAGAAAGAGTGGAGGCTCTGATGCCACAATGTGATTTTTGTTGTTGGGTATGACTTTGGAAATCAAGAATGTTCGGTCAATACACATTCCAGAATTCCAGGCCTACGTGTTCTGGCTTGGTTTCAGCATGTTGACTCTATTAATGGATACTTGAAATATACATCATTTTCCATTCTTTATGCAATTGCTTTAGGGTGGAATTTTCTTTTCTCCTCCCACCAGAATCTCAGCGTTGCTTCAGCTCCCAACGTGCACTTACATGACTCTTTGTAAAACTGACGGCTCTAGTATTTCCTGAACATTGACACTTGACTTCTCCAGGACTGAGTTCCTTTGGGCTTTTCCTTCTCTGAGAGGTCAGGTGCAAAGGCTGAGGAAAGGAAAAGCAAGATGGAAGGTTTTAGTGTTTAAAAAGAGAGAAAGATTTGAACCTTATAATACAAATAAATATACATATGTGAGGGCACCTGGGAGAAACCCGGGGTGTCATGTTTCAGTGCAAACTGTGAGACTTTCAACCGGTTTGTTCAATGGATCCTGGGGTTTTAAAGCCTGTGCAGGAAGCTGAGCACTAGCTGATGACCTCATGTTGAAATCATGCAAAACCCATGAGCTCAGGAGCTGCAAGATGAAACTGGACAAGACGAAAATGGCTCCAGTGAAGTTGCAGTAAGTCTGTATAAGATCATTCAATCCTGAAGAGGCAAAAGTTGATAAAACCAAGCCCCCTGGAATTTGGAGACTTTCTTGCAGGGACTTGTAGTAAAATGAAACTGCTTGGTTTCACCCAAGCTCTTGAATGACTCTCAAAGAAACTGTTGGAGAACTTGAAAACCAAAGAACACTTTCTGTTTGTTTTTTGCCATCTCTGATTTCAGTGAGTGCCATTCTCAGTACTTAACGGGGTCGCCAAGGTCAAGCTTGCTGCCATCGTCCTTTCTGCCCTCTTCTCACGTGCACTTTCTTCGTGTACAATCCCAGTGACCGTCATCAAGTAGCTCTCACCGAGCTGTGCTGCATCGAGTCTCGACACACATTTGTCTAAGCTTTCGTCTCAGACAGCAGGCCCTGGAAAGCTGCTGGACCTGGCCCACACTCCCAGAAGCCCAGGCTGGGGCGGGGTGGTGTTGGGATTGGCCCCTAGGTTTTGATGGCACAAGGAGGACCTGAGAGACAATGATCAGGAACCATACCCATCCATGTTAGGCTGATGGAGGAAACAGAGGTGTGCATCCGAAGGAAGAACCAGAGAGATTGAATCCAGGTACAGGACCAAAGCTGAGGAAACCTTACCAAAAGGAGCAAGTTCAATGGGGCAAGGAGGCCCCAGAATGTAGCCAAAGGTGCTTTTCCTAGGATACCAGAATCTTGGTCATGGAGGGGAGGCTGAAATGTGCCCTGTATTGGTCGGTTGCACAGAACAGAATCCATTCTCGTTGTTTTACGCAGAAAGGATTTATTTCAGGGACTTATATGGTTTATAGAACCATTGAGAGCGCCAGGCTCAAAAATAAGGTTTCAGGAACAACTCCCTAAGTGGCACCAATGGAACCGTGGTTTCTTCTGCATTTGGAGGCTGCCTTCTCAGCGAGGGAGCTGGCTCTGGAGCTCCCGGCCATTGCCAAGATCAGGAGGCTGCTCTGATCTGGGGGCTGCTGACACCCTCGACACTTGCTAGGCCTGCTGCAATCGACACTGCTAAATGAATGCCCAGCACCTGCTCTGACACTAAGGAAGCCAGTGATGGAGGACTGGGGCCTCTGCTCCCACCACCACAGGACCACGGATGCCCTCACGAGTGGCCTGCCCACAAAAGCAGCAAAAAACAGTAGAAGTAGGGAAGTCTCATTTTCACTAGACCTACCCCTGACAAATACAGGGCACAAAAGTACAAATGGAGGCCACTTACCATGTATCTTAAGTGCTGAAAGTTACAAATCAAGCTACAAATATGCTCTACCCTTCTAGCTAGACAAATACACCTTCATAACAATGTGGGCATTCAGAGTCAAAATTAGATTCTTGAACTCCTCTGAAGAATGTGCCAGAATGTGGCAGTGTGGGAGAGCTGACCCCTGGCCCCAGTCTCTTTGCTCCATTGGCTTGTCCCGCACTGCCAAGGGCTTTGTGCCCAAGTGTGTGGATGCTCCAGCTTACATGCCCAAGCTCTGTTCAGACTGCAAACCCCCCTCGCCTGCCACAAACAATGCCCATTAGCCACCCCTTGCGGAGCTTGTTTGCTCAACAATTTTACTCTCAGATCTACTCCCCTCATTGTTTTCTTCCCTATCCAAGCAGTTGATTTCAAGAGTTGGGGAAGTAAGAAATGCCTTTCCTCACAAACAATTGAAAACCCGTTGGTCTCCAGTCTAAGAGACAATTTGGCAGAGCGGGGAGGTGTGTGGGCTTCGGCAGTATCAGGTTGCATTGAGCAAGTTTCCTAAGTTCTCACAGCCTCAGTTCCTTCATCTCTGAACTGGGAATAATAGGACTACTTTTTAGAAAAATGCATGTAAAGTGCTTAACATAGTGCCCCAGCACATAACAAGCGCTCAAAAAAAAAAAAAAGAAAAAAAATTCAGCCATTATTATTGTTGTTGTGGTTACAAATTATTAGGTAAGACTGACTATATGGGACCAGTCAGATTATTAGGGTCTTCTTGGGCCTCCAACCAGATTACTTATCAGATGAGTTCTTGCACCCGGCACTTGGTTTCTGTGCCTTGAGTCAGTTATAGGCACTGCTTAGAGCAAGCTGGAAAATAGTCTTCATCTTGCTTGCCTATATTGGCTGATAATGGCTGCCTGGACAACTGTGTTGAGGAGGAGCCTGAAGCCAAATCTGGGCACAATGTTGTGATTGATGAATAATGTCTGCCCAGGTGTTGGAAGGGATAGGGCTGTATGTGTGCCAGGTATCTGCCATTCCTGGACTAGACCCCATTCCTAAGCAGTAGGAAAGAAGACAGACTTGCAGAGAAACACTGGGTTTGAGTCCCACTTCTCCCACTCCATGGCTCTGTAACCAAGGGCCAGGCATTTAACCCACTTTTGCTTAGATGCTTCATCTGTAAAATGAGGATAACCAGGTTTACCTCGCCTTGCAGGGCTGTTTGTGAGGGTCAAACGAGATAATGCTTGTAAAAACACTGTCAATTGTGAGGTGTTGCCTCAATACAAGGTGTTTGTTGTAGCGTGTGGTATTTGGCCAGTTTGTGCTTGACGAGGAGGGAGAGCCAGGTCAGTGATAGTTTTGGTCAGCCTCTGCCTGCATCATCTTAGCCTGACTCTGCATCCTCCTTTAGTTTCTGAGTGCTGATCTCTTGGGAGAGAGCCTGGTAGGGCAGAAAGAACTTGTGTTTAAAGCCAGATGCTGCCTCATTTATCGACTGCACGACTTAGGTCATTTCACAGCCTCTGTGAGCCTCAGTTTCTTCATCTGGAACATGGAGATTGGATCAAGATAATAATGACATCTATCTCAACTGTCTCCCAGGCTATGGAAACTCAGTGGCTATGGTCCTTTACTATGATCTGAACCAAATGAATCTTCATCCTGCAAACCCTCTTGCCTGCCACACCCTCCTCCCCTCCAGGGTCCCCAAATAGCTTCCAACATTCTTGTCCTGTCATGGGTTTAACTTGGGGCACAGCCTCCATGAGCTCTCTATATCAATGCTAGAGTGCCAAGGCAAAGTCAGGATTGGGCCATAAACTGGAGGTCAGGAGAACATGAAATGGAAGCTAAAACTTGGTCTTCAAAACAGAGGTGGAGTGGGGTTGTGGCTTGGGTTGGGTATACAAGGTGCTGGGGAGGCCCAAGGGCAGACCCCAAGCCCACAAGGAGAAATGGGAGGGTTGCAAAGAGTGGAGCACACATGAGGTCAGAGTTAGCCAGCATTGATGAACAGGTTGGCGCCAAAGCACCAGCCCCAGGCAGTTCCCCAGACCCTGCCTCCAACTCTTCAAGAAGTTCTGGGCCTTTGGACTAAGAACTAAGCATGTTAGAGGCCTGGTGTCCTGAGGCTGCTATGAAACACACACACCCACTTGCGCCCAAATTCGTTTCCTCTCTCTACTCACTCTATATTTCTTCTTTATACCCCTCCCAGCCTTAAGCAAAGAGAACAGCACAGTTTGATCGAGGCTTTCTGTGTTAGTTTCCTAGGGCTGCCTAACAAAGTACTACAGACTGTGTGGCTTATACAACAGAAATTTATTGTCTCACAGTTCTGGAGGCTGGAAATCCAAGATCAAGGTGTTGGCAGAGTTGCTTCCTCCTGAGAGCTGTGAAGTAGAATCTGTTCCCTTCCTCTCTCCTAGCTTCTGGTGGTTGCTGGCAATCTTTGGCATTCCTTGGCTTGTAGTTGCAATACTCTGATCTCTGCCTTCATCTTCACGTGGTGTTCTCCCTGTGTGTGTGTGTGTCTCTGTGTCCAAATTTCTGCTTTTTATAAAGACACAATCATATTGGATTAGGGCCCACCCTAATGACCTCATCTTAACTTGGTCATCTGCAAAGACCATATTTCCAAATAAGCTCACATTCTGGGGATTAAGACTTCAACAGATGAATTTTGGGGGGGACACAATTCAACCCATAACACTCTCCTTGCTTCTTTTCGAACCAGGGTGGTTGAATGAAGATGGAGAATGAGGTAGAACAAAACACCAGAGTTAACACAGAATCTGTTTTTGCTCAATTAGGAACTAGAGGAGCAGTCATGCTATGTAGACTGTTTCCTCATATTCTGCTGGGAGAGGGGAAAAGTGCTTTCAATACTGTATCTTCAGAGCTTAGAACAGTCCTGGTGTTCTAATTGAGCAGATGCTCAATTAATAATTGCTGAGTTAGTAAGGAATGAAGGAAACTCAGCCCATACTAGCAGCCATTGATGGTTTACACTCTGGTACCCATGTCTTGCCTGGCCTGGAGAAAGGACACATGAAATGGCTGTGGAATTTACCATCAGTTTCTCCCATGTAGTACACATGGCCTTATCACTAGGAGCTGAGCCCTACCAGGAGTGAAGTGAAGAGCTTCAGGTGGTGAGTCTTGGAGGGCTGGACTCTTCCTTAGCCCATGTCCCTTGCTACTTCAGTGATCTCAGCCCACTCCCTGTCACCTTAGGGCCCCATTCTATAGCAAATCTTGAGACCTGAACTGAACTTTATATTTCTAAGCTGTCACAAAATTCCTTCCCTTACCAAAGCATACTGATCCTGCATCTCACCCATTTATCAGCATTACAGGGTTGGAAGTGCCTCAGTGATTATCGAGTTCCACCTTTTAATTGAACTGAGGTTAGAGGGTGAAGCGATTTGACTAAGGTCGCACAGCCAGGACTCCTGACCCCTGGTCTATGGCTCTTCCTTTATCTTTAATCCTGTCTTCTGTTGGCCGACTATTAGTAAAGAATTTATCAAATATAGGAATCCTTTCAAATGTGTGTGTTAGACAGGAGAATGCTGTAATCTAGTTCAAATGCTCAGGTGTCCCCAGAGTGTGAGGCCAGCGGTGGGGATTTGGGGCACTTGGCTGGTTGAGAAGAGGCACTGGGTCAGGCCCTTCACACTCTCAGCCTACAAGCTCTGTTTGATTCACCTACAGGGAATGCTGACTTTCGATCCCGGACTCCCTTACATCAACTCTCCCACCACCCAGAGACAAGAGATCCCTTGTGGAAAGCCAGGCCGTGGCCCAATGTTTACCTCATGCTGGGCTGCCCTTTCTTGTTTCCCAGTTGTTGCTTGCCCCAACCAGTTTCACGGGGAGTGAACAATGACTCCAGTCTATAGGTAGTGAGCTCACTGCCTGTTGCATGTGCTTCTTTTGTACAATGGCCAGGCCACACGAAGGATAAGATGTGGCCCTAATCATCACCCTTAGAGCTCTTTACGGTTTACAATGTCATGAGAGAAGACTGACGGGAGCCCCAGCAGCCACCTTGTGCTCCCCCAGCACCCAGCCGGCCCCACCAATGCTGTCGAGCTGGCCTCTCATTGTTTATTATAGGCTAGGCTTGCTTGCAGTGCCTGCCTTATCTGAAGGGCTCAGCATGGATTTGTAAACCCTAAACTGCCATTAAGCAGATGAATTTAATAAGTAAAAATCAACCAGCCAACAGAACTGAAGAGGGAGGGTGCAAGTTCCCATTAGAGTTACCAGCTGAAGAGGGAGGGTGCAAGTTCCCATTAGAGTTACCAGATTTAACAAATAAAAATACAGGATGCCCCAAGGGGTGAAGGGAATCATATATATGGTGATGGACAAACAAAAATGTACAACCCAAAATTTCACAATGTTAAAAATCATTAAAACATCAATAAAAAAAAATACAGGATGCCCAGTTAAATTTGAATTTCAAATAAAAAATGAATAATTTTTTTAGTTGAGTATATCCTGTGCAATATTTGAGACATACTCATCCTAAAAATCATTTGTTGTTCATCCATATTTGAAATTCAGTTTGAACTGAGTGTTCTATGTTTAGCTGACAACACTAGTTCCTGTGGATTCCATGGCCAGGATATCCTATGAAACACACCTTGACTCTTGACTGTTGGAATGATGTCTGGGACTCTTCCAGTCTTGACGTTAGCAGCTCTGCTTGATTGTTACTCTTCACAAGCACCAGACCAGGGACTTGGGGGAGTTCCACAGGAAGGCTCGTGCATGGTCCTTGTTGCTGGGAATTCCCTGTAGGAGGTGTACAGCCAGGCAGCTCACGGAAAATGCAAATGTAACTGAAGTCAGTCAGCACATTGTTACGTAGGCACTCTAAGTACAAAGAGCTTCTATATAAACTTCTCATTTGATTTCTCAACATCCCTGAACAGAGTCAGGCACATCTTATCATCACAGCTTAAGATGAGAAAACACTCAGGTAATGTTGGCCAAGTCAGTGCCTGGAAAGCGAAGATTGAAAGTCGTCCTGACTGTCAGGCTCTAAGACCAATCACACTTTCCCTTTTTTATTGGAACATACTGCTTTATTATGACAGCTGAATATATTTCTGCCCAAACCATTGCGTTATGTTTTTTTCTATCTATAAGAGTAATATTTTATTATTGCAGCAAACTTGGAAATACAGATAAAAAAGAAGGAAGAGAAATCAGCAAAGGAAGCAATTCCACAATTACATGGTAACTACTGTTGACGTGTAGGTGTATGGTCTTCCATTCTGTGTCCTCTTTACATATATCAATATGTTACATCTTAGTCAGCTTGGGCTGCTATAACAAAATACCTCAGACTGGGTGGCTTAAATAACAGACATTTATTTCTCACAGTTCCGGAGGCTGGAAGTCCAAGATCAAGGTGCCAGCTGATTCGGATCTTGGTGAGGGCCCCCTTCCATCTTCCTGGCTTGCAGACGGCCATCTTCTTGCGTCCTCACATGGTGCAGAGAGGAAGCTCTAGTGTCTCTTCCTCTTCTTATAAGACACTAATCCCATCATGGGGGCTCCATCCTCATGACCTCATCTAGACCTAATTGCCTCCCAAAGGCACCACCTCCTAATACCATTACATTGGGGGTTAGGGCCTCAACATATGAATTTTGGGGATGCATAAACATTCAGTTCACAATATATTATTAGTTTTAAATAAAAAAGGCCAAGTCCTCTTATATACATGCATGCATACATGATTGATGTAAACATAAATGTGTCATTATTATACATATGAAGATAATCATATGTATATATGCACAAACCTATCTATATATAATACGCACTTCAATGATTTTGAAGTTAGATGATTCATTTTTGGCATTAACCAGGACTTAAGACTAAGCACTGAAAGAGAGTGGAAAGTACCAGATAAACTCCTGATAAAGAACAAAGAGTGGGCAGCGACCGACACAGGGGGGTGTTCCACCACCAAGAAGGTGAAGCTGTCTTCCACAATGAACAGTTTCTAGTCAAGAATGAGTGTCTGGTGGATGTGGAGGGTATAGCTAAAAAGGTCTATCCCTAATGCTTTCTCACTAAAATATTGACTTACACTGACTATTCCTCCCCCAACAATTGGCTTCCCCTTAGAACATATGCACTGGAAAACATAATCCAGAGTTGATGTTATTGTGACTTCAATGGCATTTAGGACTCAGCTGTAACATGTCTGTAATCAATATATTCATAAATAACTCATGCTTATATATAAACACAGGACAACTTACTGTTTTAGGGTTTAGAGGCCATTCTTCATTTAGGGAGGTCAATACTATAAATCTGGGAACCTCTTTATCTTTCTATGGCAGCTAAAACAGCTTGATTTTGTAGATGGTTGCTAGACACTTAGGACAACACAGTCTGATGATGGCATCTGTTGAGAGAGGCCTGAGACATCTGTTGAGAAAAATGCTCCTGGGGTCTCTTGGCCAGGAGTGACCTATACCCAACATTCAGTTCACTGGCCCTGCTGCAGGTTCAGTCACATAAAATAACAGTTTATCATGTTTTTCCATCATATGACGTGCTAGGTCTCAGAGAAACTTTTTTCTCCCACAAAATGAACCTCAAACACACAGCTCCCCATGTAAGTGCAACTCTTCAGAGCTTTGCAATCCACTCTCTAGCATGGAAGCAGATCCTGCAGAAAATTACAGGAGAGACACTTGGGGCTGAAGATGATTCTCCAACTCATTCAAAGAGTCCATCTGACCCTCTGGGTCTCCACTGGATGTCCTTCCTTAGTAAGAAACACTGGCATAAGCCACTCAAGTAAGATATGGCTGTGAAAATCTAGATGAACGCTGGCACCATTATATTTGGTTATTTTTAGTTGTATGTATATATATATATGCACGGTATTCTTTGTCTTAAGAACAAACCTTTTAGGGGCCAGCCCAGTGGCGCAAGCAGTTAAGTACATGTGCTCCACTGTGGCGGCCCGGGGTTTGCCGGCCCGGATCCCTGGCGCACACCGACGCACTGCTTGTCAAGCCATGCTGTGGCGGTGTCCCATATAAAGTGGAGGAAGATGGGCACGGATGTTAGCCCAGGGCCAGTCTTCCTCAGCAAAATGAGGAGGATTGGCAGATGTTAGCTCAGGGCTGATCTTCCTCACCAAAAAAAAAAAAAAAAAAAAAAACACAAACCTTTTACAAAGATATTCTTATATCTCTTGTGGGGCAAACTCAGGGTCTTAAATGTGTATTAAATAGAATGAGAACCTACAAAAGAAGCATCTATCAAAACATATTAGCATCTTATACCATTGTGACCCAGCATGAAAGCAAAATGTCAGAAACCTTTGTTTAAATCTACCAAACAAGAAAACCAAATGAATACAAAACAAAACCCCAACTGGCCAATTGTTTCAAACCGGAGACCTTGTTCTACTCATTCTTTTTGTGAGAAACATTTGCCTGGGACCTTATTTCTAATCATTTCTAAGGCAGAAGTAATGTTAAGTTCTCAAGGAGAAAGAAAATAGGAGCTCTGAGTGTAAATTCCTAAACAATGGAGGGAAAAACCACACGCCAGTGCCTTTAAAAACAGTAACCGCTTTGGACCATGATTTTTAGCCATCGTAATGAGCACTGACAAATTGCATGGGATATTAAAATGCACCTAAAGCAGAATTTGAAATTAGGATTCACTAATGCTAGTGGACTATTGAAGTTCACCAGTAAGGCTAATGATACTGTTCTGGGATGTCCTTTGTTATTCTAGATGTGCGAATGCCACCTAGTGGCGAACCTTAACTTTCCTTAGCCGGTCAAGGAATTCTGCAGTTCACCTTGCCCAAAGTTTGGGAAAACAGCACCATTCTTTGCTAGGCTGACGTCAATTCAAATTCTTTTCCCTTTTCTCTTTTATTGTACCTCTCCTTAGTTCTGTTTTTTAATTAATGCAAAGTCACCCATTTACTTTCTCTAAACCAAACATTTCCCTTCACCTCTCCATGCCACTAGTCCAGGAGAGCCCACGAACCTATCTGCAAAACCCTCTCCACATCCCGTATTTCTACTCTATCCCTTTCTGTTGCATGGCATGGGATGCAACGGTTCCTTAAGAGAGAAGCCCCTGAAAGACAGCTTGGTAAGGGCAGATGAAGAGCTGAGAACAGTAGCACACCAATTACTTAATTAAGGAATTCATTAAGTAAACATGTCTACTATTGCTATGACTTCCAAGTTTCAAAAATAATAATGCTGATAGTAGCAGCTGTTCATGGTAAAAATATGCGGGAAAAAATCTTATGTATTTTTTTTCATATTTTCAGTTAAGGATGGATACATATATGTATAATGTTATGCTATGGGGGAAAACAAATATAGGTCAACATATAGTTGAACTGACGCAAAACAAATATAAGGACACAAAATGACAAGGCAGTGATGAAGAGAGGTGGCATATATCAAAATAAGAATTGCTCATGGAAGATTTTGAAAGATTGTACAATGTTCACTCCTTCCAGCAAGTTATGTGACTGTCTCCTGTAACCTTCATCAGCATGGAGCATTAACAGATTTTTGAGTCTTGATATGTGAAAAATGGCAACACTGATTAATTGGCATTTATTTCACTACTATTAAAGGTAATCATTTTTTGTAAGTTTATCTTCCGTATGTAATTTATCTTACGTATATAAACTATTTGTGTATTTTTCCCATTTATCAATTGGATTAAACTCTTCTTTTCTTATAGATGTACGGAGATAGCTGTTAGAGGAAGGATATTAACCCTTAATTTTCCATACGTGAGTTAGTATTGTTCTAAGAATCTCACTTATCCTTTAATTTTGTCTGCAATATTTTTGATGTGTAGAAACTCTACATTTTTATATGGTCTGGAAAATTTACCCTTTGAGATTTCTCCTATTGTTAGATAATTCTCCATACAGAGAAAAATATTCACTCATATCTTATTTGTGTATGTGTGTGGCTTGCTTTTTAAATATGTAACTCTTTAATCAGTCTCTGATTTATTGTGGCACATGGTAATGGGTAATGATCTAATTATTTTTTTTAAATAGCTATCAGTTGTTCTATGAACATTACAGAAATATTTAGGTCCCTATACACGTCAGGGTTGTTTTCTGGGCTCTCTATTTTGCATTATTAATTTCTACGCCTATTTCTTGCCTCAATTTCCTATTTATTGTGCACCTACTATGCAGTAAGCACTGTGCTAGGAACTGGGGAATTATATGATGAGCAAAACAGACACTGTGCCACACTCGAGGCAGTTATAGTATAGGAGACTTGACAGACATTCATCTAGTAACAATTCAAATATATATTATGTGATTGTGATATGAAAGGAGCTCTGAGAATATAGTACTTGTATCTGATCTTTTTTGCATGATTCCTAAGAAAATAATCATAAATTTAAAAAATTAAAAATGCTTGGGGCCTGCCTGGTGGCGTAGTGGTTGTGTTCGTGTGCTCCACTTTGGTGGCCCGGGGGTTTGCAAGTTTGGATCCTGGGCATGGACGTACACACGGCTTATCAAGCCATGCCGTGGCAAGTGTCCTATATATAAAGTAGAGGAAGACGGACACAGATGTTAGCCCAGGGCCAAACTTCCTCAGCAAAAAGAGGAGGATTGGCAACAGATGTTAATTCAGGGCTAATCTTCCTCACCAAAGAAAAAAAATGTATATATTAAAAACACTTTTTTAATGAAGATATTCATCAAGAAGGTATTTATAATAGAAAAAAATTAGAATAGAATTAGAAAATCTGACTGAGTATTGAAAAAACAACTAAAAATGTAAATTATGAGTATGTTGTAAAAGATAAATGTTTGATAGAGTGAAAAATGTTAGAAACAAGACAGTATATGCAGTTTGTGGTATGTATGTGAAACAAATACACTTATACTTCGAAAAATATCTGAATACAACGTAGCAAAATATTAGAGTGGTATTATTGGGGCAGGGAGATTTTGGGTGGCATTTCCCCCTGATTTTCTAGATTTTCGTTACTGAATATTTCTTTTATTTTTTTTTTTATTTTTTATTTTTTTAATTTTTTGTTTATTGCAGTAACATTGGTTTATAACATTGTAAAAATTTCAGGTGTACATCATTGTACTTCTATTTCTGCATAGATTACATCATGTTCACCACCAAAATACTAATTACAACCCATCACCACACACATGTACCCAATTATCCCTTTCACCCTCCTCCCTCCCGCCTTCCCCTCTGGTAACCACCAATCCAATCTCTGTCCCTATGTGTTTGTTTATTGTTGTTATTATCTACTACTTAATGAAGGAAATCATACGGTATTTGACCTTCTCCCTCTGACTTATTTCACTTTGCATCATGCCCTCAATGTCCATCCATGTTGTCACAAATGGCTGGATTTCATCGTTTCTTATGGCTGAGTAGTATTCCATTGTGTATATATACCACAGCTTTTTTATCCATTCGTCCCTTGATGGGCACTTAGGTTGCTTCCAAGTCTTGGCTATCGTGAATAGGCTGCAATGAACACAGGGGTGCATGTACCTTTGCAAATTGGTGTTTTCATGAATATTTCTTTTAAATGAATATCTTCTTCTCCTTCCTTCTTCCAGATCAACTCATGAAAATAAAAAAATAAACATACTGCTATGGTGGATTAGATTCTTAATTAAAGACCATTTTGCAAGCTAGGAGAACTTTTTAAAAGTCTACCATTATATGTAAATATTCATAAATCTATATACCTGAATGGAGCCTAAATATTATGTAACTCTAATAATCACCAAATGCAGATATGAATTTACATCTCAAAAACCCCAAAATGCTGGCACAGTACAGTGGTGGGCAGAGATGCTCTGGAATAATTTCTAGGAAGATCAGTGAAGAAATAACTGGACTGTTTCTAGGACATTCTAGAAATTCAATCTTCCCAATAGACCTACATCTTTGTCCTTGACTTTATTATTAACTGAGACCTCACTGGGCACAAGGACTTACAACTTCTGAAAGTTCCCAAAGCTTGGGACCCTGGTTTCCTAGCCTGGCAGCACTGCTGCTGAGACCCTCCTCATGATGGTGTCCTGTGTGTGCCCCTGCAGGTAGGAGTCCAGACACACGTGAGAGGGAGCTGCACAAACAGGGAAAGCTGGAATTACAGAGATTGGAAGACACAAAAATTCAAGCCATAAAGTGTTAAGAAGGTTTGATAGTTCAAGTGACCCATCAGCTTCCTGTCTGCTTTTCCCTGCATGCATTAAAAAAATAAAAGTTTCAAGGACCAGCCCCAGTGGCCTAGTGGTTAAGTTTGGCGTGCTCTGCTTCGGTGGCCTAGATTCAGTTCCCAGATGCAGACTTACAATACTTGTCTGTCAGTGGCCATGCTGTGGCAGTGGCTCACATACAAAAATGAGGAAGACTGGGAGTGGATGTTAGCTCAAGGTGAATCTTCCTCAGGAAAAAAAAAAGTTTCAAGATTTTATAAAATCTCACTAAAGCTAATTTGGGTCTGTGAGTCCCTTCTTAAAGGCAAAACATCACCAACCCCACCTGTGAAAAAGAAATTTCATTGAAATGAAGAAGAAAGATGGCATCATTTTGCTTGGGACACATATGAAAACAAAACAAAACAAATCCCAAATAATTCCTAGTTGAAGAAACTAGATAGTGTCTTTACAAACAAGACTGAGAGAAGTGGATCAACTATGGATGCTAAAGGTGATGTTCAAGGGCCGTGCTCTGAGCATCACTACCCAGGTTTCAGTGCTGGATTTGGCTACCATATCAGTTAACGTTCTAGCAGGATATCGCTGGCACATTCAGACTGGGTATTTTGAGGAAAGTTTTATAAAAGGACAAGAGTAGTGTGATGGTCATCTCTAAGCCTGAAGGGAGGAGAAGAGAGAGAAATTACCGAGAGAGAGAAAGGGAGAGAAAGAGGTACATGGAGAAAAAGAAAGATGGAGGGACTGGCCCAGTGGCGTAGCAGTTAAGTTCACACGTACCGCTTCAGTGGCCCGGGATTCGACAGTTTGGATCCTGGGCGCGGACCTACTCACTGCTCATCAAGCCATGCTGAGGCAGTGTCCCACGTAGAAGAACTAGAAGGACCTACAACTAGCATATACAATATGTACTGGGGCTTTGGGGAGAAAAAAAGAAAAGGAGGAAGACTGGCAACAGATGTTAGCTCAGGGCCAATCTTCCTCAAAAAAAAAGATGAAGAAAGTGATATGGAGAAAGAGAGACAACAAGAGCTGTGTGGAGAGGAGTTGGGACCTTGGGTGAAGGTTTGCAGCCAGCCCAAGGTGACATGGCAGGAAGGGAGCAAGGGATCATACACTTCCACCCCTCTTTCTTCCCTCTTTCTGATCTCTTGGCACTGTTTCTCATTGTCAGAAGCCATCTAGGAAGCCAGAGAACCAGGGGGTCTGTTGGAGCAGAGCAAGGGGGCCTTCTCTTGGGGCACAGAGAAGGGCAGGCAAGGGTGGACAGTGGGTTTGATGGACAACCAGAAGATAAATAGGTCAACTTCTTTTCAGAAACAAAGAACAGAAATAATGTGGGCTCTGTCTTCTGGGAATTAACGACTACTAAAGCATGACTTTTAAAAACTGGAAACAGAGGGAAAGACTCTCCTTACATGTAGGAATTAAAGTGAAAACTGTGTTTGTCTATAAAGTCTACATTTTTCTGCAGACACACACATGCACACTCACACAGATACAGACACACATCACACACATACAGCTAGTCTATATAAGTGTTCTGACTAGAGAATTTCAGGGAGCGGTGATTGATACCCTCAGGAAACAGGCTGTGAGACAATGGGTGGCTACATCTGGGCACATTTGCTGCCCCTGAGACATTTTCACGATAACCCAAGAACTTTGGCAAAGACGAAGGACAGTTTGCACTTTAATAATTTATCATGAGCTGCCTTGGAAAATATGCCCCAAATAGTGTGACCCAAACTAGCTCTGAACCTATTCTCTAATCCAGCATCACCCAGGTGATGTAGGGGACCCTTGGAAAAGCATTCAGTTCAGACACCTTAAGACACCAATCGTACCTTATCCGGCATCTGTAATGCCAACCATGTAAAATCCTTAATACCACCTTGCATGCATTTAGCACTTTACGGTTTCCAAAGAAGCCTAACAGGACACGGGTACCCAATTGTACTCCTTTGTTATTTTAGGAGGCAGGGACATGATTGCCGAATTTGTTTCTCTAACCCATTGCTCAACAAATACAGAGTACCAGTTTATAGCTGAGTAAATGTTTGCTGAGTTCAATCGACCTAAAAAAGACTGGCAAGTTGCACATGAGAGGCTTTGGTTTCTTCTCTATGAGGAAATAGCTTTAAAAAGAGAAGTGGGGGCTATTACTCTCATGAACTAGATCCATAAAGGGAAAGTCTGAAATAACTGACCTTTGATTCCGTGGAGCACAGAATAGTGGGCTCTGGGACAATGATTAGCCTTGGGGTGGGAGTAGTGACTGGAGGGGTGACAATGGGGTTCCTCTGGGTTATGCTTTTGTTCTTTTCTTGTTCTGGGTGCTGGTTATATGGGTGCACTTGTGAAAATTTATGGAGTCGTACACTTATGTGCACTTTTATATATGTGTATTTTTTTTGTTAGTGCCATCAAACCGATTCTGACTCCTAGCGACCCTGTGTACAGCAGAGGGGAACACTTTTTGCACCATCCTCTCACCTTCCAGCGCTATATCAGACAATGATCTGCTGCTATTCATAGGGTTTTCATGGCTAATTTTTTCAGAAGTAGGCGGCCAGGTCCTTCTTCCTAGTCTGTCTAGTCTGGAAGCTCCGCTGAAACCTGTCCACCATGGGTGACCCTGTTGGTATTTGAAATACTGGTGGCATAGCTTTCAGCATCACAGCAGTACGCAGCCGCCACGGTATAACAACTGACAGATGGGTGGTGTGGTTCTCTGACTGGGAAATGAACCCAGGCCATGGTGGTGAGAGAGCAGAATCTTAACCACTAGATCACCAGGGCTGGCAATATGTGTATTAGACATCAAATAAGTGTATATAATAGCAATCCTTTATAGGCAATCCAAATTCAAATAATAGAACCTTGGAAGCAAATAACCTGAAGTTATGTTTGCTCCTGAACATTAATTAATTAATTGAGAGTCTGGGCTTCAGACCAGATGGCTTGGGTTGAATCCTGGCCCTGCCACTCACTAACTAGGAGATCTTGGCCGAGTTATGTAACATCTCTAAGATTCTGTCTTCTCATCCATAAAGTAGGCAAATAATAATACCAACATAATTGAGGTGTCGAGAAGACCAAGCGAGGTAGCTCATGCACAGGGTCCGGCACACAGTCAGCTCTCAACAAATGACTACTGGTCCTCTTATTAATTGTTGTGCATATAAATCTCAGTTGTCAAATTCAGGTGTGCAAGAAATTCAACTCTCTTTCTGCTTCTATACCTGGCCTTATTTTTTTTTACATAAATCCTTATTCCTTTGGGTGGCATAAACTTAATCTCTGTCATTTCAGATTTCCTACCCTCACCCTGGGAGTATATGTAAGATTCAGGTGGCTCATACACATTTCTTCACACTGTATCTACTCAACTGTTCTTATTCCCATCTGATGTCGGGTGGCTGTCCACACAGATTCTAAACGCCAGGGCAAATGTGTCACTTTTAGTGGCTGAGCGGATTTCATTACCTGCTTCCTTCTCACAGAAAGTTCGGGGCCCGAGGATCTTCTTACATTTCAAGTCGTCTCAGTCTCTTGTTACTCCAGGCAATAAGGACTTTTGTCAATAGGCTAAAAACTTTTGTGGGTTTTTGTTGTGAGTTTTGGAATGCATAGGGTTTTCCATATTTATTCCATTCCATTCCACGTGCCAAATGTCACACCCATAATTCTTTTAAGCTATGTTTCTGTCTCCAGACATAATTACTGCTAATTTGGGCATACCGGGCTGCTGTGGGAACATGCCCTTAAGCTTCCCAGGAATGTTTCACCCTAGCAGTGTGAGTTGTTGAGGTGGGCATCCTGCTTGAAGACAGAGGCTGAATTTTTGACCCCTCAAGTTCTCTATTAAAGATGAAGCCCTCACGAAGGAATTACCTGGAGCCTGTCAAGGGGCTGCTTTCTGTTGTCTGGCCTGCTCTCTTGCCCTAGGTCTAGACACGGAATCAACAGGGATCATTTAGACAGAGCAGCTTGAGAAGCCCAGGGAGGGTCCTGGTGCCTGCTGGCCGTCTGCACCACTAACCGTAATCCTTTGTCACAGGATGCAGCCTCCCAGCCAGGCCCTGCCTTTTCCTTCACTCTCTCTTCCAGGCTGTCTCTTGCGTTCAGAAAATCTTGCCAATTGGCCTGGGAACCAAAGCCTGTGGGAGGCCCCAGGGAGAAGACGCCTGTCACCAAGGACATGCCTTAATTATCATTGTCACCTGAAAACAGCCATAAGAGCTAAAGCAAGCGTGTGAATCCAGGAGAGCATGAAAATCTGTGTCAGACCATCTGGTGCCGGGAGTTCCTGGGTTCTCTGGGTCAAAGAGCCCCAGTGATTGTCCCTCATTGTGTAAATCTGCGTAGTATCTGCCACATACTTGTCAAAAGCACTGGTTTTCAGGGGCAGCCAGTGCTGGCAGGCAATCAGGATATCTGAAAGCCCTTTCCCTCTGGGAATGGCAAAGACTTCCACAGCTCGCTTCACGCTGATCTCCTCTGAACTGAGTCTGTTAGCGATATTTCTATTATAAAGTGCAGTTTAGAAATACAAGATTAGGGCCGGCCCCGTGGCTTAGCGGTTAAGTGCGCGCGCTCTGCTACTGGTAGCCCGGGTTCGGATCCCAGGTGTGCACCGACGCACTGCTTCTCCCGCCATGCTGAGGCCGCATCCCACATACAGCAACTAGCAGGATGTGCAACTATGACATACAACTATCTACTGGGGCTTTGGGGGGAAAAAAAGGAGGAGGATTGGCAATAGATGTTAGCTCAGAGCCAGTCTTCCTCAGCAAAAAGAGGAAGATTAGCACGGATGTTAGCTCAGGGCTGATGTTCCTCACAAAAAAGAATAAATAAATAAAAAAAATAATAAAAGAAATACAAGATTAATTCTGGGGATATGGATTAACTCTTTCTAGGTATCACACTTATGCTTTGGATAGTTGCTACTGGTGGATGCTAATATAAATCTATCTCCTTAGGGTGACTTAAGCTTTGGTTCTCAACCAGGCTGAATAGTATTTTAAGATTATAGATTATCAGATGCTAAAAAATTCTGATCTTGTAGATTTTGGATGGAGTCTGGAAACGTGTTATAAAAAGCTCTTTGGTCATAATAGTTAGGTATAGTTAGTTGCTGTAAGAAATACTCTCCATATTTTAGTGGCTTTATACAATTGGAGTATCTTTCTTGCTCAAATAACAGCCTGGTGAATGTGTTCTTGGTTGGTGGTAGCTTTCCTCCATATGGTGATTCAGGGACCCATTCTCCATTCACCTGTGCCAAAGAGAGCAAAAAGTAATCATGGCAATGACAACTGCAGGAAGACTCCATTTCCCATAGGGCTAGGGAAACAAAGGAAAGAAGTTGAAATTATTAAAACTTACGAGGTCTCCCACTGGGCAGAAGCTCCAACATCTGAGAAGGAGCTGCCACTCAGCTGCTGTTGCCATCTCTAAACTTGGAGGAAGGCTCTGTTAAAAAAAAAAAGAAATAACAGGCTCAAAATGGAATCATTTTGCCCCACAACAGCAAAACCAGGACTTAATTACAGTTTCAGCCCCTCCCAGGAAGGTGACCATGAAACTGTTAATCTGAGATTTCCTGACTAGCATTTGTGAGGTAACCTGCTTGATAAAGCCCCAGCCTTCCTTTCTCCCCAAAGGGAGATGTCCTGGTCTGAAACAATCCTTTCTTTTCATTTGCTAATACCTTCTTGCCCCACTCTCTTTCTGCCTATAAAAACCTTCACTTCGTACAAGCCCTTGGAGTGCCTTTCTAGTTGCTAGATGGGATGCTGCCCAGTTCATGAACCGCCTAATAAAGCCAATTAGATCTTCAAATTTACTTGGTTGAATTTTGTTTCTTAACAGCTCCCACAGGGCTGGGACTTAGACCTCTGAGGAGGGGGTGCTGGCCCGCTAGTGTTGGTGTCTCCAAGGGGCACAATGAAGCTAGTTTTGTCAGTGTTAGAAAAACTGCCAGCCGGAGTCTACTGCTGCTACTGGAACGAACTGTCTTTGCAGGGGTGAAGATCAAGGCTGGGTGATGCTGGCAGGAACGGAAGGCAGACAGGAAACCCACACGAAGCAAACAGGAAGGAAGTCTCTTCTTCCTTCCCAGACTCCCGGTTTTCCTCCAGAGCTCCTATGGGCAGAACATAAGAGGGGACCAGTTGGCAAAGCAGGAGCCCCAGCCCCAGCCTCAGCCCCAGCATTACAGAGCAGAGAACAGCAGAGTGGGGTTGAAGCTGAGAAGCAATAACTCAATAACTGGCACTGTGAAGTGTCCCAGGATTAGGGACAGTGAGCAGCCATTACCACCCTGTGCCCTTTCCCTGTGCCCTTTCAGATCTACTCTCCACCCTTCTTCACTTGCTCAGTGTCCCAGTGACGCACAACAGGCTGCCTGGCTTTCTAGCTTCTGGTTGTGAGCACCCATAAAAGATAAGAAGAAGGGGCCGGCCCAGTGGCATAGTGGTTGAGTTCATGCGCTCCACTTCGGCCACCCGGGGTTCACAGGTTCGGATCCTGGGTGCGGACATACGCACTGCTTATCAAGCCAGGCTGTAGCAGGCGTCCCACATAAAATAGAGGAAGATGGGTACAGTTATTAGTTCAGGGTCAATCTTCCTCAACAAAAAAGAGGAGGATTGGCAATAGATGTTAGCTCAGGGCTAATCTTCCTCACCAAAAAAAAAAAAAAAAAAAAAAGATGAAAAGAAAGGAGGAGAGGAAGAGTGAAGCATTTATTCATCCGACTTCCTGGCTATGAGTTTGCCGTGTCCTTCCTTGGAGCTCCCTCTCCTTGTCCCTTCAGGCCATGGAGTGCCAACATAGCCTTGCTGGTTTCAGTTCCAGAGTACCGTTCTATCCTTAGTGGGTTCCCAACAGCTTGTTTCCATCTTTGTAAAGTTTCTTTGTTAGACTCTCCTTACATGGTCCTAATTTGAGGGTGCCACCATTTTTCTCGGATCCTGACTGATAGTCTAGGCATGAGAGGAAAAGGAATGGGCACAATTACAGGAACCAGAGAGGGTAGCTATGGGAAGATAGTCACCTAATGGAGCCGTGACCTTCTGCAGAGGGGTGCAGTCAACTGGGTGACCCAGTAGGGAGGCAGACGGTGGAACAAATCACTCAACATCATTCTCCTCTCTCCTTCTGATTTCCTAACTTCCTCTGACAGCTCCCCATGGGCCAAACCCAACAGGAAGCCAAGAGTGAGGTTGCTGTTAATGTGGTCCTCACAGGACAACCTCCTTGGCCATAGGCCAGGTTGAAGAAGGCTGGAAAGTGGAACTGGGGGGTGAGCGGAGGAAATCCAGCTCACAGCGCACCTGGGATATCTGACACACAGATCAGATCGTGTATAACACTACCCTCTCCTACGCGACAAACTTATTTTCAATAATCATCTCAAATAATTATTTTATTCTTGATTCATTCTTTAGTTTTAAAACAATTCGCAATTTAGAAAGAACACATTTCAGTGTAAAGATATTATACAAATTCAGAAAAATATTACACGGATGAATTTAATTTTGCACCTACCAAATAAAAATATTATACTTCATGGTTTCAGATTTTAAACACCAATTAAAATCTCCAAATGGACATGTGCAATGACAGAAGTGAACTAACTCAGGTAGTGTTTCTTCTTCTTTACAAATGTTGGGCTGTCATCATCTATTTTGAACTTACTATTTAAATGCTGGCATATGTCATACTCCAGGGTTTTGGAAAAATAAGCTATGCACTGAGAGAGCTTCCACAGTTCTAAACTGTGAAAAATTTACCCTTGAAATGAGTATGGGTAGCTGAATCCATACATGTTGGGACTGACTACTAATGGAAGTTCTCTGAATTAACTTCCTTGTAGAATACAATGTTTCTTAAAGGATAAGTTATGAAAAGCATGCTAATTTGAAGTTTACATATATATTATTAAAACTCAACAATAACCACAGCAATGGTTTGGCACTTAGACCAACAAAAGATTTTTTTACTGATGTTATTGTTATTTAGATTTGCCAAGGCATGGTGATAATAAAAGCAGATCAAATAGGAGTGGGTTTCATGATCACGTTTCAGCTCTCCCCAGGGAATGCCTGCAGCTGGGCTGGATGCCCCCACTGCCCTGCTCTTGGCCCACCACGGCATCTTGGTCACCACACACATGGACTATCTTCTGTACTTTATATGGACTTTTTCTGCGTTGTCACTTCTGCTTTCTTATAGTTTCTGCTTCCTCATAACAGTAGCTCACATGAGATCCTTCCAGCTGTTCTCGCTGTCCTGTTCAGCTCCGCCGTTTCCTTTCTCAATCTCCCAGAAACACCTAGCTCAAATCCCTACAACAGAGATTCTTATCTGGCCAACTCATCGTTTCTGGAGCAGACCATGACACAGCTTTTGGCTAATCTGTGCATTGACACTATTGGGTCAGGGACATACTCTGGTAACTAGAAGAGGGTAGGGTCACCTGACTCAAATCGTGGCTGCCTAGAAGGGGCTCTGGGTGGTGTAGAATTGGGGGTTGGCAAGTGTAATGCCAAGAAAGGTTAAATGCACTTAGAAATTCCTAAAGGCAAAATAAGAATTCTTTCATAGTATAGAGGAAGGAGCATTGGATGCAGAGTCAGGTGAATCTGGGTTTAAATCTCCTCTCTGGTGCTCAAGTCAATATTTCCTCATCCTTAGTTTGCTTAGAGTGTAATAGGTATATTATTTAGAAAGAGAATACAAGTGATAGAACTCTCAGTAACAGAAATGGCTGAAACGAGTGAGAGCTTATCCCTCTACCTCCATAACAAGTCCATCTGTGGGTGGCCGCTGGCACTGGTTCAAGGCCAGCTTCTCAGAGTCTCTTGGCTTTTCTCCTATGCTTGTGGCATCACAGTTGTATGATGGCTCTTGTAGCCATAGATCCTGCCCCTTTCAAGGTAGAGAGGAAGAGAAAGAGGTAATGGCCCCAAGTTCAAGGCTCTTCTCGGGAAAAGCAAAAGGCTTCCCAGAACCCCCAACAGATTTCCACCGATGTCTCATTGGCCAGGACAGTGTACACAGCCATCCCTGGCCACGGGGTAGGCTAGGACAGGGGGTGTTTGCGTGGGGCTGGACACATGGCTTCCCAGAACAGAACTGAGGCTCTGCTAGCAGAAACAAAGGAGAGGGAATGGATATTAGGGAGGTGTGGGGTGGAGTGGTGTCACAAGGCGTCAATTTTATCTGATCTGTTTCCTTCTAGGGGGGTAATGAGGATCAAACATATGTGAAATGTGCAATGGGGCCCTTTTCGAAATGAAAACATGCAACTGCCCTGCCTGAGCACTCTATTTTATATGCCTGTTTTCTTAAAGACAGACCTTTTTTTCCCTACTTTACCTTGAGATCTACCAAACGAAACTGCATATGGCATGACTCTGCCTACGCCCCAACCTCGTCTCTCCCTACCATCTCCTCTGCTGCTCGCCACCTCCCTCTGACAGCATCAACCTCCTTCCAAGGTCCGTGAGTTCACCAAGACTCCTCACCTGAGGGCCTTTGCTTTTGCAATTTTCCTTGCTTGGAACAGACTTCCTCCTTTCTGCCACCTCTTCAGAGAAGTCCACTCTGATTTCCAAACAAAGTGAAAAATCCCCCTGCTGTTCCTTCTGAGCACCGAGCACACTCTTCATTCCAGTATAGTCTATGAATTTGCATTTATCTGTTTAAGAGGCAGCCTGGTGTAACATCAAAGGGCATGGGTTCTAGAGCCAGAGCATCTGCATTTAAGCCCTTCCTAGCTGTGTGGTCCTGGGCAGGTTATTTTAATGTCTTGGTGCCTCTGTTTCCTCATCTGTCAAATGGGGATATTAATATGTAGGAGTGGAAGAAATTTTCCTCTACCCTTCTAGGTTCTTCTGGCTGGTCTAAGAATTAAATTCCCATGCGATAGAATAACAGAAGAAAATCAAACAAGTTTAATAACATGTATCCATGGGAGAAACCCAGGAAAACTGAGTAACTCACCAAAACGGCTGAAGCCACCACCTTAAATACCATCTTCAGCTAAAGACAAAGAAGGTTGTTGGGGGTAGTGGTTTGGGACTTCAAAGGGGAGGCAGGCAATTCACATGGAGATGGAAAAGCAAATGTTTGATAAACAAATGTTTGCCAGGCCTTGCAAAGACAGGGAGACATGGGGAGGACTTTGATCAAATGGGCCTTGCTCGGTTCCTCCCCATCTACCACACCTAGTTCATACTATACTATAGTTATCTATGGTGATAGCTCCTTCCCAGAACAGACCTTCTATCTAAAATTCTTTTAGACAGTTAGTGGGGAAGTCAAAGTTTCTTCCTGAGTCTTTTTTTCTTAAAAATAATCAAGCCAGGGGCCAGCCCAGTGGCATAGTGGTTAAGTTCACACACTCCACTTCGGCGTTCCGGGGTTCATAGGTTCAGATCCCAGGCACAGACCTACACACCAGTCATCAAGCCACACTGTGGCAGCGACCCACATACAAAATAGAGGAAGACTGGCACAGCTGTTAGCTCAGGGACAATCTTCCTCAAGCAAAGAAAAAAAAAAAAATCAAGCCAAAGAGACACATTTTGGAGTGGCAAATTCTGCTTCCCTACAAATATTACCTACCTCATGGGATGGTGAGGAGGATTAAAAGCGTTAATATTTGTGAGGTGCTTAGAACAGTGTGCTGTGCATAGCAGGGACTATTTGAGTGTTAAATAAATAAAAGAAAGGACGTATGTTTCCTCCACCATACTGTATGCTCTATGCAGATGGAGACCATAGCTGTTCTTACACTGCAGTGGCTAGCACAGTGCCAGAGCACGTCATCATTGTTGTTCTCATTGCCGTTGTTTTTCACCTAGGGAGTATTAAATATTTGTTCAATGAATGAATACATAAATGAATAACCAAGTGATGTCCTGAATGGGGGAGGGGAGGAGCAGAATAACATGGCCACCAAAACTAGCACAATGTCACAGCATAGGTTTCTGGGGTCTGTTAGAACTGAATCCTCCAAGACAAAGTGTGGGACCTGCATGGACTGTCCCCCAGAATTGTCCTCCTCTTATTTTCCAGCTAACAAACTCAGTTGCTAAATTATTTAAACAAGGAGATCACTAGACTGAGGTGGCTCTAACGCCATGGCAGCCTACGTAAGCAAACCGAAATCTAAGCCTGTAAATGCCTTAAAGTTAGGAAGTCAAACACTAAGGATAACCAATCACCAACAGCCAGCTGGGCTTTAAGCTGAAGCCAATCAAATAATGACCTTTCTTTGCTTGGGCACTTCCTCTATATAAGTCTTTGCCTGGGATCCTGTTGGTGGAGCACTCCTAACCACTTCTGGTTTGGCACTGCCCCACTAGAATTGACTTTCACACAAACAAACTCTTACAGTTTTTGGTATGACTCAGTTTATCTTTTATCCCAGGAATTGCCTCCTCTGAGTACTGCTAGGTCTCAGGCCGCCCAGGAAATAGAAATGACCTCTGTGTGGACCAAGGTGCACTCTCCCGCCCATCTGGAAGCCCACAGCATTGATTAGGTATCTTGCTCGCTGACCCCGCCACGCTGGTGACAGCTGCTTCCCGGCCAGCCTGAGCTCTGGTCCCGGTCATGACCCAGGGCTGTCCTGACTTTCTCTGAAGAAGATTTTCCAGACCCCAAACTATGGCAGTTTTATGGGCCAGCTGCACTGCGTTCCCTTTCAGAGGCATGGAGGCTCTTAAATCATATGGAAAGTACATCCAAGTTGCGCTCTGGGGACTCAGTCAGGCAACCGACTGCTCTGCTAATTCGTGTCCAGCTCTGGGTCTCAGAGGAGTCGTTAGAAACCCAGTACAATAGAGCTGGGTCACGCTGGCTGGCTTCCAGAGCCTCATATTCTCCTGCCTCTGAAGTCTTTGCTGGACACCGACCGTTTCCTGTGGCCTCCGGGCTCCCCAGCAAACAGGTTAATGTTCAGCCTCCCTGTCTTCTGAGCACCACTTGTTTTTGTGTTTCTGTTTGGTGAATGGCCTCAGAGTTTCTCCTTTCCTGCTCCAGCCCAGCTGGAAGCCTCTTTAGTAACAGTTTGTTTGCAAGCTCATGGTGGTCTATGAACTTGTCTGAAATTTCCTGGAAAGGAAACAACTGCTGAATCCAGAACTTGAGTCCCAGAGGAAAATTCTGTCAGTCTCTCCTCAGACAATCCTCGCTCATGCTATCTGGTTATCCATCCCTCCTTCCCCCCTGCACACCACACTACTTGAAAATGTTCCCAAACTCCAATACAAACCTTCCAGAGGTCCTGACAAGGCAGAAAACACTTCTACCCCTGAAAAGGGAAACATGTAGTGGTACATCTTATGTGGGAGATGCTGTCTTCCATGAGGCTCTTTAAGGATAGTTTGAGGAAAAATTCTAGGTCAGCCTTTTAGAAGCTATTTGCTGTTTGTCTACTTATTAAGGAAAATCCCTGGCCTCACTGAGATCTGGTTGTGAAAACCAAGCCATTAGCTGAGGAGGAGTGAGAAGAGTGACAATGACAAAGATTTGCTTTGGCACAGATGCCTCCAATGGAGCCTGTTCTTGTCCATCAGGGCTGGAAGTCACTCTGAACTCTTCCGCTGAGGCCACCCCAGAACCCAGCAGCCAGCTCCCAGGGTTCATTCCCTACTCAGCTTCTTTGGTCACCTGTCCATCCTCAGCAGTGGCATCCATGTCCCATGGCACGCCTGGCCTGAGAGAGAAGGAGCCAACGTTGGCTTGCTGCCTCCATGGCGGGTCTTGGTTGGGAGCATGGGTGGTAACACTCCCCACTTTCAGCCAAACTGAAACATGTCCTTACATTTTCTTAAGGCTAGTGTGATGAAACAAGCTTAAAATGCTAATAGGTTTTTGACTTGGAAGGAAATAGAAATGATCTACTTCACTGGTGTTCAGGCCTTCTTTAGCCACAGCAAACTCCTGGCTAATGAAATCTTATTGAGAAGCCCATGGGGCTGCCCATGAACTGGAGAAGAGTCTAGGCCTCACAAACTTGCCTTCTCATCCTCTTGGTAGTCCCTGGGGCTCTTTCTCCGAATGCCTAGGACTCTCTGGAGCCCACTTTGAAATTAACTTTACCATGCAGCGAATTGTGGTCCCGAGAACCCAACTGGCCCACCCAATGGAACAGTTACTCAGAGGCCTGGGCACAACTAGAATTCAGGCCTCTTAAAGCTGGATTTATATACTTACAAATGTTCTACCAATGTATAACAATATTTGTTTAGACATAGCCCTATGGTGAAATGGTTCAATGCTTGTCCCATTTCTTTTTCCATTAATTTCAGTACTTTCTCTTGGTTGGTATATTAGTTTGCTGGGGCTGCCATAACAAAGGACCACAGACTGGGTGGCTTAAACAACAGGAATTTATTTTCTCACAGTCCTGGAGGCTACAAGTCCAACATCAAGGTGTGTGCAGGGTTGGTTTCTTCTGAGGCCTCTCTCCTTGGCTTGTAGATGGCCGTTTTCTCCCCGTGTCTTCACAGGGTCCTCTCTCTGTGCACGTCTGTGTCCAAATTTCCTCTTCTTATAAGAACACCAGTCATATTGAATTAGGGCCCACCCTAATGATCTCATTTTAACTTAATTATCTCTTTAACAACCCTAAATACAGTCACACTCTGAGGCACTAGGAATTAGGACTTCACCAGATGAACAGTTGGGTGGGGGAGCACAATTCAGCCCATGACAGTTGGCTAGACTTCACCTTTTAGTGTTTAAGTCAAAGAAAGCATGTAGAAGCTATATTCCCTGAATTCTTGCACATTTAAAAGCATTTTTCTGTAGCCTTATTTTAAGGTCAGTTTTTTTCTCTTGAAACTTGGAAAGCATTGCTCTATTGACTTCTAGTATTGCGAGCTGTTATGGAGAAAGTTTGAGGCAAGCCGAATTTCTTTTTCCAGCTCTAGCTGCCAGACACACGAGAGAGGCCATTTTGGACCAGCCCCAGTCAAACCACAGGAAGACTTCTGCCTCATGGGTGACCCCATGCAAGACCCCGGAGGAACTGCTGACCCCAGGATCATTAGCAAATAAAATAGTCGTTCTTTCAAGCTACTGTGTTGGGGGTTGTTTGTTACCCAGCAACTGATGGCTGACACACATCCAGCAGGGATCACAGTGCAGTTTCTTATGACTCAAGGTTATTTAAGTGAGTGAGTAGGTTAGCCTTTGTTCCTCCACAGCCAACAGATAGCAGCAGCTGCAGGGATGCTCATAATGAGATGTGAAAACTCTTGCTTCCATGCTGGCTCACCAACAGACTGCTTCCTGCAAATACGGGGAGTCTGAGTGAATCCTCTCTCACCATCACATTCTCAACTTCCTCTTCTTTTTTTCCCCCTCAGCTTTCTGTAGGGGCCAAACCTGGCTCTGCTGATTCTGGGGCCCACCATCTCTCTGAGCATCTCCCTGCACCCCTGTTTGAATCAGTGCATTTGGCAGCCTTTCTCCAGGTACTGCAGTTGGAATCAGCTGGAATCACAGATACTGTCTAGTTTCATCACAGATGGGGTTGCATTTCTGTTTCTTGATTTTTTTGGAGGGTGTTGGTGGTGATTTCCTACAGGAGCTGGAGGAAGTTACGTATTTGCTCTGCCATTTCAAAACATTAGAATAATAAAAATTTAAAAACAAATATGGGGGACTAACTATGATTGTCAACTTGTTATTTTATTACACAAGGATGTTAAAAAAGAGCAGCTATTCATCCTTTCAAAAAAGAAAGTCATTATAACACCTAACTAACTGCAGAGTGCATAAACTCAGGAAAAAAATAGTCCTTCTTAAGAGAGAATTGATCTATGATGTATATATTAATATTCATGTTCAGGGGAAATATAAATTTTTGGAGATGCAGAAAAATTGGAACTTAAAGTCAGATTTTACACAATTTTCCTTTAAGGGACCTGTCAAGAAAGTGAGGCTACAAACTATAAAGAAACATTCATCTTTATGTTTAGGAAGAAACTCATCTCTTGCCTCTCTCCCTTCCTGCACAAAGTAATTATTATTACCTTATAGTAGTGACAATTATTTTGGTGCTGCATCAGGTTTCACACTTCCTTATCTAAAAATAATAAACTTCATAATCCCCTCTGGCTCAACCCGGATCTGACTTTAAGCTCTGTCGACACTTCGGAGAAACTCCGTTGTTTACTTATGTGGGGGCGTCCACCAGCGTTGGGGTCGTTGCAGGGGCAGGGAAAGGCTCTGTGGCAGAATGAAGTTCACCAGCTCTCTCCCGACGGCTGCCCCGGCTGCAGCGGCTGCCGGGACATACGGTGCAGGCCCAGATTCTCAAAGCTTCACCTCTGGATCCAGCCACCTGAAGGCTGTGGGGACCATGTCCCATCCCTCTCTAGCACTTAGTAGCTCCCAAGTAAATGTTTGTGGAATAAGAAAAGAAGGGCTCATCGCAGGGCCCACTGAAGTCTCCCAGGGGCCACATGCCGAGATGCAGGGCTGTCACCCCCCCATTTGTCCTGCATCCCACGCAGGGTCTCCCTTTCTAAAGGCCAACTCTCCAGGTCTGGTGCAGGGATCCGTTGAGGACACAGAGCTCCCAGAGTGTAGACACGGATATGAGTGCAGTTAAAGATACTTTCTTCTTCTTTTCAGAGAAAAGGAATGAAGAGTCCTTTAGAAACCCAAGAAGAAGGTCTGGGTGGGGCTGGTCATGCTGGAGGTCTGCCTCTGTCAAAGACTCTGTGCCATTTCGTAGGAGCCCCAGGGACCCCATTGTATCCAGGGTGTGATGGGATACCCCCTCCCCACACACAAAGTCCAGGAGAAAGGCCAACGCTGCCCTCCTGGGTGGGACCTATGCTGCCCTTTTGATCAGTGGCCCACCAGAAAGGCACAAATGGACTAAAGAACATGAAAGTGAACTCTCCTTTGGGAAAATAGGCCAGGCTTTCTGGAGCTCCTCCAAGAAGCCCAGCGCAGGCTCAGCGGAGCCGGCCCACCCTCGCTGCCGTGTTCTTGCTGCTGCTTTTGTTTCTGGCTCCATTCACTTGCCTCTGCTCTTCCCCACTGGAAACCAGACGCCGGGGAGATTGTTGTCAAATCCAATGAACCCAGTGCTTACAGCAGGGACACAGAAAAGTGGGCTTTGAAGGCTGGGCTTCAGTGCTGGCCCTGCCTCTTGTTAACTGTGTAATGATGGCCAAGCCACTAAAGGTCGTTGAATATTAAGTTTCCTCATCCATAGAAGGTGACTGAGGCTGGTGCCTAGACTCCGCCCTGCAAGGTGGCCATGGCCCAAATGAGTCAACACAACTAAGGAACAGCAATTAGTAACGGGGGTAACTAGGATGCTTGCTGATTGTACCTGTTCTCCTCTCACCTGTATTTTCCTCAATTACCAGCAATTAAAAAGGGAGATGCAGGGAGGGAGAGAAGGAAAGAGAAAGAAAAAAGGAGTGACAAGACCATTCAGGGCACTGTACGAAGTTTCAACTACTATAAAAAACTACTGTACAATTTCAACTACTATACAAATGACATAGCAACAAAAAGACTAGAAAAAAATATAAAATATTAGTCAGTGAAGGTTATTCCTAAGTGAGAGGATTATAATTTTTATGTTCTTTGATAATAAAAATACATTCTAAGATGATCCCCTCCCTCAATTCTTCTCCCCATCTCCGCAGTTCTCCCAGTGCCAGGTGGACCGCCATATTTAACATTCACAATATCATCGGGAGCTTGGGCTGGGGCAAGTGGCCTGGGGCCTTGATTCTCTAGCAGGCAGGAAAAGAGGAGAAAACGCAGATGAGAAAGATAAAGGCTGGGAAGGCAGGGGCAACGAGACAGCTCAGTCTGGCAGGGAGCATGGAGGAGGAGGGTCTCCCGGTGGCCAGCCCCCACTTCTGGGTGATCTTGAGCAGCCCGGGTAGGGAGTGAAAGGCGACGAATACAGTAGTCACTGGAGATACCTGAGTGGGGTGACAGGACACCAGCCAAAGAGGCTGGGGCCCCAAGGGCCAATCTTAGAATGGAAGCAGAGTGATAGTGGTAGAGAAACTGAGGCAGAGCTCAGCTCTGTGATGAGCAACAGTAGAAACCCTTGTGCTTAAATCTCCATGACATCCAGCATTCATGCCCGGCACGCAGAATCCTAGAGCCAGCTCGTGCTGTAATTTCAGGTCCCACTAGGTCTGAGACTCCGACGCTCATGTTCTTTCTGCTACTCCTGTGATAAAGTCAGAAAATGGGCAAAGCTGAGCCTGCAGGTAGAGGACACCAATGGCAGGGTGTTTCCCCTCCATCTCAGCCTGTCAACAGTGATGCTACTGGCTAGGAATGCCTGGGACATTCACCAGGCCCCGCACTACTTGTGACGAGCCCTCACAAACACTTCCCCAACCGGAGCCGATGTTGGGGCTGGACCAGCCCTTGTGGTTCTTATGATGCAAGATGCGTCTCAGCAACAACCATCAGAGAACTTTGAAAAAATAAAGTTTATTACTCCCAAGTCCTGGCGGGTACATGGCATGCCTGGGGCCACACAGCCAGGTCAAAGGTAAAGAGAGAGAGAGTGCACGCGCACATGGACCTGGGGTTCCGCCTTTATTGGGGTCGAGGGTGGGGGCCTAGGGTTTCAAGGGTTCACTCTTTACTGGGGAATTTAAAACATAAGAGCAGGAAGTCGGGCACGGGAAGGGAAAAGTGTGGTCACTCATGCCGTTAGTTACCTGGGTCACCCAGGGCTTTCTGAAAGCGGACCTTCGTGGGTGGGGTGGCCTGGCTCTTTATCTAGTTGTGCAGCTGGCAATGTGTTTATTCCAGATGGAAGTCTTTGAAATGGATGGCTCAGCAATCAAAAGCTTAATGTCAGGTACTTATATTACAATCAAAAGAGCTTATTGTCAGGCACTTACACTGCACAGGGACTCTGAGGGGCTGGCCCAGCAGATTTCCCAGTTTAGGATAGTGCCCATTGGATAGATAAGAGGGTGGAGACATGGGGTGCCAGAGCCCTCCTTCCCAGCCAGTCCCAAGGCAGCAGATTGGCTCAACAGGAAGTTCTAATTATCCCATTTGGGGTGGTTCAACTGTGAGAGATACGTGAGGGAGACAAAGTGAAGGAAACCTCGTGCCTCGCAACAGTTTAAAAGAACAAAAGTTTCTCAGATGTAAAAGTGCAAAGAATTTACCAACAGTCAAGAACTGAGAATGATCATGAAATAAACTTTCTTTTAAAAAGACGTCATATTAGAGAAGAAATACGTGCTCATTATATAAGTGAGAAAAATATATAGAAAATTATAAAGAAGAAAATAACATCAGCAAAATGTCATCACTCAGAGATAAGCCACTGTTAATGTTTTGGTGATTTCTTTCAGTTTATATTCTATTAAAAAGAAAAAGAAAAGAAAAAAGTCAAAACATTATTGAGGGGCCAGCCCTGGTGGCCTAGTGGTTAAGTTTGGCATGCTCAGCTTTGGCGGCCCAGTTTCGGTTCCAGGGCATGGACCTACACCACTTGTGGCCATGCGGCGGCTGTGACCCACATGCAAAATAGAGGAAGATTGGCACAGATGTTAGTTCAGGGCGAATCTTCCTCAGCAAAAAAAAAAAAACCCACAAAAAACAAAAAAACATTGTTGAGAACACAAATTTCTGTTAAATTATGTACTTATTACACGACACATATTTTCCCATGCTGTGAAGAAGTCTTTGTGAATAATGTTTTTATTGGTGGCAAAAATATTTCGTTGAAAAAATATATAAAAATTTATTTAAGTATTCTCTTACTGTTGGATAATAAAAGGGTTTCTAATGGTTTTTTTTTTGCAATTATAAGTAATGAGAAAAATCCAAGTATTCAAATCTGTGCTTATAGCTCTGATGATTTCTGTATGATGAATTCCTAGTAGTGGTATACTAGATCTCTTACACATTTTCTACATTTCTCTGGGTAGTTCAGTGATTCTATTATCTCACTCTCCTACCAAACTCAGTTTCTTAAACAAAACAAAACTTTGCTAAACTAATAGCCAAGATAGTATTCGCATAATCTTCTCCTTTAATGTGCGATAGAATCAAAATGCCAAAGATTTTGGCAGGCTGGAACAGTAACTCAGTATCGCAGAAAATTCTTGCGATAATGATCTGGCATTTAAGTCACCAGAGCAAATGGCTGAAGTACAAGACAGAGGAGAAGAAACAACAGCTCAGAAGACTAATGTGAATCCAAAAAAGCTTGCCATCTTAGGTCATAATAATAGAAGTATAGAGTCCAGAGTTGGAAGGTGATCATCCTCTGCTCTGTGTGGTCAGACCCACACTGAACACTTGGCCCCACAACTGTAGAGGGAACGTTAACAAATGGTCTATGTTCAAAGGAGAGATCAGAAGAAGGAAACTAGAACCTGCTGTTTCTCGCTTCTCTGGACTGGGACTCAGGAGCCCTGACTACCTTATGTAACACATGCTGCCTGCCTAGGGTTGACTGATCCAAGAATGGGCCTCTGATCCCAGGTGGATCTTCAGAGTCTCTACAGGAAGACGAAATTTGGAACTGAGAGACAGAGAGATGAGAGCCACTGATCTGACTTGTGTCAATGGCAGGGCAGTAGTAAGAGGACCATGGATTCCTGCCCTGAATTCCCAGCAACTGCTTTCTCAAGTCCTAGATGTTTTACTCGTCTCTAGATTCTATGAGACATCTCAGGTAAAGCTACCCAGGGCCTGTTTCCATAACTTGCAACAGAAAAAAGAGAACCTTAACTATTACAGTATCAGAAATATTGAAACTACCATAGTGTTTATTCTGAAGGAGAAAAGGCTCCAAGGGAATGGGAGAGCTGTAGGCAAATATTTGAAGGTCTGGACATGGAGAAGCCAGATCAGACTTGTTCCATGAGGCCTCAACTGGCAAAACTAGAAGATGAGAAGAGCCGCTTAGGGAGAGAGTCAGTTCTCAGTCAGTGCAAATGTCCACACGTTTTTGTGCAACCACGTGACAGAACTGTTGTAGAGAGGTTCAAGCGTTGGACATTACTAATTTCAGAGCATCGCTCTGATCTGGACAACCCACCTTGTTCATCACCTTGCCCTGATTAAAGCCATCCACGGCTCTTGGAAGGCAGTTCCTAGGACTTGGGTGCCCCCAGGTGGATGAGGACAAAAATTTAACATACTCTCTGATGGTGTGCTTCTGGAAGATAGCAAGCCATTTTCTTATATAGTTCTAAACATTCTGTCATTCTTGATCAAATTAAACTCAGTACAGGATGTTTTCATACTTCAAAGAAATAAACCAAACAGTTTCGTAAATTTTGGAGTAGTTTGCTTTTTCTGCTTCAGGCTTTGATTCTCTTCTGTTGTGTCAGGGGAGTTGATAAAACTGTTTGCCTTACCTTCCATCTCCCCTTCCCAATAAGTGTATCTACCTAACCCTCCTTCACACCCTTTCAATCAGATGAATTTGTCCCCAACAGCAGATCTAAATTGCATCTGATAGAGGGACAGTCCTACACCAGCTCCGTAGTCTGTTTGTGCTCATTGAAAAAGACCTATTGTGCTCATGGAAAAAGTGCCACCTGTTGGACAAGGACTCTTAGGCTTGTCTATTCTACTTTCTTGTTCCTGTTCTTGGGGGGATAACCTCGTTGTTAAAAAGACACATCAGAGAACCCAAATGCCGTAATCTGCATCCCCACTCACATTCCCTAAGAGTCTGGAGAATTAAATATTCTACCTTCAGCTGGATGGGGCTTCTGAGGGTTGTTTCCAAAGGGACAGAAGTCTTTTAATAAAACAAATATCTTTGATAATACCTTATTCTCCAGGTTTACAAAGCCCACCCTTTAATTGGTCTGTCTTTGAGGGCATTTTGAGAGAACTCTTGAGTTTCTCTGAATAGGGCATCAGAAAAGAAAAAGAAAAATCTATACCTCATTTAGAGCATCTTGAAGAAATACAAAATGTACCCAATATCAGTGGCTTACTTTAACCCACATGCTTCCCCAAACTCCAGGAAGGAAGACTGAGTCTTGTGGGAACCTTGCTTGACTAAAGAGCTACTCCCTGAATTTAGCCAACAGACCGGCTGAGGGAAGTACAAACAGACCTCTTGTCTTCAGCAGTTGCCTCCTACCAGGTTGATGGAGTATGCACTGTCTTCTGCTACAGCCCAGGAACTGGTAACTCACCGAGTGGGAGGCTCAGTCACTTAGAGAGAACTAGGCTGTGTCTGATACAGCATACACTGTAACTGCTTCAAAGCTATAAACGAAATAGCTGCAAGTGTGGGGTAAAGTTTTTGCACAGGCTTTGTGTACACATTTGGGGAGATTGACTGAAGTGTCCTGAGAGTCTAGAACTATGCCTGATTCACAGTAGTGTAGGGGAGGAAGGCATATTCCTCTACCTTCTGGGTTCTTCTGGCTAGTCTAAGAATTAAATTGACATGAGACAGAATAAAAGGAGAAAACCAAAGTTTAATAACATGTATACACAAGAGAAGTCCAGGAAAACTGAGTAACTCACCAAAATGGCTGAAGCCACCACCGTAAATACCATCTTCAGTTAAAGACAAAAGAGGACGTTGAGGGTAGTGGTTTGGGACTTCAAAGAGAAGGAAGGCCATTCACATTGAGATGGAAAAGCAAATGTTTGAATGTTTGAAAAAACAAATATTTGCCATGCCTCGCAAAGACAATGAGACATGGGGAAGATTTTGATCAAATGGGCCTTGATAGGTTCCTGCCTGTCTACCACACCTAGTTTATATTGTATTATAGTTATCTATGGTGATAGAAGGCTATTTTAAATTCTTTTAGGCAGTTAGTGGGAAGGTCAAAGTTTCTTTCTGAATCCTTTGTTCTTAAACAAAATCAAGCCAAAGAGACACATTTTGATCTTCCATAGTAAGAACTCAATAAATATTTGTAGAGAGAATAAAGGAGCAGAGGTGGGGGTCAAGGTTGGGGGAGAGGCAGGGATCACAGACTCTCAGACTTTAAGACATTTTAGAGAACATCTAGTCCAGTAGATTTCAGACTGCTCTGTGAACCCAGAGGATTCTTTAAGGGCTATTCAAATGTTTTATTCCTATTTCATTATCAAAATGTGTTTTAACTTGTGATAAAAAGTGCTACTAGAGGGGCTGGCCTGGTGGCAAAATGGTTAAGCTTGCGTGCTCTGCTTTGGTGGCTCAGGGTTCGCAGGTTTGGATCCTGGTGCAGACCTATGCACCACTTATCAAGCCCTATGCTGTGGCAGGCGTCCCACATATAAGGTAGAGGATGATGGGCACGAATGTTAGCCCAGGGCCAATCTACCTCAGCAAAAAGAGGAGGATTGGCAACAGATGTTAGCTCAGGGCTAATCTTCCTCACCAAAAAAAAAAAAAAAAAAGTGCTACAAGAAATGTTGACACAAATAACCAATAACCATTCTATAGATAGGAGAGATAAGGTAAATTTTACTTGAGCCAAGCTGACGACTATAACCAGGAAGACAGTCTCCCCAAAGAACTGGGAAGACAGTCTCCACAAAGGAAGAAAGCATTCTAGAGAAGCATGGTTTTCACTACAGTTTTATACATTTTTAGAAGAAAGAACATACATTAAACACACCCAGGATATATAGTCACCAAAGTTTCAAAGAGATATTCAGTTGCAGGTTAGCAGGTCATCATGACCCTGATGTCCAGGAAACATATCTTCAGGAGTCATTGTACTGGTGTTACTGATACCGACATCATGGGAAAGGAATTATGCATCCTTATCTTCAAAGAGTGCATTCTTTTACTTTGAGATAATGTGTAATGCATTCTTTACTTTAATGGTTAAAGCAGATGTACAATGTATGTTTGGTAGGCCATAAGTCAGGCTTCTTTAGTTCAGGCTGAATCAGGTTTAAACCAGAATAGCTACCCCGTATAACTCAATATGTGAAAGTTTCTTGTCAAAATGCATACTCAAAATTATCGACACACTCAAATGCATTAACTTATACTGCCTGTTAGCTAGTTTTCTGAAAACCTGCTCTGCCCCAGGTTTTTAGCATCTGCCCCAGGTAAGGAGTATCCTGAGTTGGCAAAGCAATCATTGAAAACAAACAAGCAAGACAAGACAAAAATGAACAAAAAAAAAAAAAAAAAAGAAAGAAAAAGACTTAGTATTTGTAAACACTTGCTTGTATCAATCGGGATTTTTGAGGTATAGTGCAACCAAAATAAATACATAGATAGCCCTGTTTCATTACTTTGTAATGATCCAGTATGCATTTGAAGTTGTTTATATACATGAATTTATACTGTATATTGACATTTTTTTTATATTAGAGTTCTGGGGGCAAAAATCAGGTATTATAAAAGCCCTCAGGTCAACCCCCCCATTTTGCAGAAGAGGAAACTGAGTCACAGGGTGGTAATGAACCCCCTTGATCACTCACTACCATCAGTAGCAAAGCCCAGAACCTGAGCCTCAGTTTTACTTCCTTTTTCGTGCAAATCATCCTGATATTTTTCTATTAAATGTAATTTAGTTTTGTATGGTCCTCTTTCTGGCGGAAAAAATTCAATTATCTAACATGAATTTCCTTTTGTTTGGGAGGAGGAAAAATGTTACCAAACAGCCTTAAGTGTTTTCTTGAGTTAACCCATAGAGGCTCAAAGGACAATGGTTGTGCACAGAAAGCCACTGACTCATCACAAAGTTGGGAAAGAGGTTTACAGCTGCAGCAAAATCACAGGTCTATTGTCTGGCCTCTGAGCCCCTGCAGAGAGAAAGCTTCCCCAGTGGTTGTGCTGAAAGCCCTTTTGTGCTTTCGGAGGTGAACCATGTCAGTTTTGTTTGTTGTCAGGCACTCTCCCGAGGGGTCATTTGAAGGACTCTGCAAGAATATGTACTTAACTTCCCTCCCCAACCTCTGAACCTTCCTCACCCCCTCAACCCCCATCCCTTGCAAGCTTACCAAGGTGTCTGCTCCTTCCTTCCTTCAGAATCACCCCTAGGCTAGGATCACAGAGGGGAAACTGAGGCTATGAGAGGAGGGGTGATTTCCCCAGCTCACAGAGGCAGGAGTGGGCAAGACAGGGCTGAGGGGCAGAAGTCTGGCTGAAAAGAAGACTTTTCCAGTAGCCTTTCCATCATTAAATGGGGCCTCAGCAGATGATCGAATGTGGCTTTCAGAAATGGGATAAGTTGAGGTCAGCCTGTGAGAGGCCTGTTAGGTCCCAAATGGGCTACAGTGGTTTCTGTAGGAACAGAATACGTGTTTCTAATGGAGGTGGCAGCAAGTTGGACTTTCCTTTGTGTTCAGCCCTATTCATTCTAGGGACTGTCATTGTGGCTAGGCCGCCCCATCTACCTCTTCCCTTTCCTCCTCAACCCTCTCTAACCCCCTAAACCCCATTGCTTTTCCCCTCTCAGTCCTCTATCAGATCTCGTTCTCACTCACCTTTTCCTTCCACTCTCCCTCAGGGCCCAGTCCTTCCTCTGCCCTCACGTGACTTACTGCACTGACCCCCTGCTGGTCGTACTGGTTCCAGCCAGTCCCACCTGTGTGTCACTAACCATGATCCTAAGTGGTCACTTAGCAGTTTATGTAAGCAAACCAAAATCTAAGCCTGTAAATGCCTCAAGGCTAAGAAATTGAAATCTAAGGACAACCAATCACAGCCAACTAGGCTTTCCCAGATAAGGCAACCGCTTACGCTATAGCCAATCGAATAACTTCTTTGCTTTGCTTCCTGTATCTTCTCTATAAAAGTCTTGCCCCTCGTTGGTGGAGCACTCCTAACCACTTCTGGTTTGGCACTGCCCCATTCTAATCAATGTTTGTTCAAATAAACTCTTAAAAAGTTTTTAATATGCCTCAGTTTACCTTTTAATCATTCCTTCAGCTTGGGAAGGCTTCTCTTTCTCATATCTGCTTTTCAAAATCCTTCTGTACTTCCAGGCTCAGTGAAACCTCTCCTTCTGCAAATGGCTTGCTCCCATTGGCCCCAGATGGAGTTACTCCTTCCCTCCTTCCCCGGCCCACTGCCTGGAGTCAGCATAGTTGACTGTGAGGGCCAGACTGCCCACGTCCTGACACCAACCCTTCACCAGCGTGGGAACCTGGGCAAATTGGGTGACTGCCTGTGTGTCAGTTTCCTCATGTGTGAGATGAGGAGCCTCATTTGTGAGGAGTAGAGGAATTAATCCACATAAAGCGTTTAGAGAAGTGCCTGGTGATTAGAAAGCACTTAGTAAATACTAGTTGAACTGTTTCGTCAGGTAGACTGGGTTGGTTAGGGCAGAGAATAAAGCAGTTTAATTATTTCTCTACCTGCTCCTACAAAGCCACTCTTGTAGACTCCTGCCCCACTGATGAAGTACCAGGCAATTCTCATAATATTTCCGGTTACTGTGAGATAACAAAAAGTCCAATCTGGTCTGATTATCATATAGCTCGTGTACAATCAGCGCAATTGTCAAAATCCTGAAGTTCACCAACTGGAAGGGTTCCCTTGTCCCACCTTTCTTTTGATGGGCAACCTGCTAAGGGGAAGGAACACACCTGGCTTCCCAGTTTTACTGTTGTTCATCCCACTAGTGTGTGCAGGGGCGGGGGGTCAGTCTGCTCCGGCTGCCACAACGAAGTACCACAGACTGGGTGGCTTAAATGACAGAAATTTATTTTTTCACAGTTCTGGAGGGTAGAAGTCTGAGATCAGGGTGGCGGAGGTATGGTTTCTCCTAAGACCCCTCTCCTTGGCTTGCAGGTGGCCTCCTTCTCTCTGTGTCCTCACACGGTCTTTCCTCTATGCGCTGCACCTCTGGTGTCTCTTCTTGAGTCCAAATTTCCTCTTCTTAGAAGGACACCAGTCAGATTGCATTAGGGCCCACCCTCATAGCCTCATTGTAACTTAATTACCCCTTTAAAGCCCCTATTTCCAAATACAGTCCCATTCTGAGGTATTGGGGATTAGGGCTTCAGCATATGAATTTGCGGAGGACACAATTCAGCCCATAACAGACAGGAAGGAGATGTATGGGGACAAGAAAGGTCTTCCTTGCATGGATAGTTGCATCTGGCTTTGGAGCCCTCTGGGCATGGCTGATGTCCAGGCTGGACTTTCTTCGTTCTCGTGGGCAGTCATATGAGACCCTCACAGATCCTCCATGGGACCTTCCACTAGGGATCCATTGAAACAGCCACACCTCTCCCCTGGCTGGCAGCTTCTGACTCCCCCGTCAGTCCCTGGGCTTTGGTTGTCTGTCCCTCTATTGGGGTCCCATGCCATCCCCCATGCAAACCTTTTGGAGGAACTCTGGGTTACGATGTTAGATTTAATCTCCCAGGAAGTGCACATTTGCCCTGTCACTGGTGGATGTGCAGCTTGCTCCCAATGCATTCATTCTCTCTCTTCTGCACGCTCCAACCAGACCCTAAAGATAGATGTCTCAGAAGGGTGTGACAGTAATCCTTATTGTCTTCTAAAGCTCCGGGGACATACGCCAGGGACGTATTCTCTGATGACTTTCCCTCTTAATCCTCCACATAAATATTCACCCCAGACCTCATCAACCTCAACCCTTTTATACTCTTGTGGTGAGTGATAAGTTAATGCTGTGTGTTAGTTAGCTAGAGTTGCTATAACAAAATACTACAGACTAGGTGGCTTAAACAACAGAAATTTATTTCTCACAATCCTAGAGGCTGGAAGTCCAAGATCAGGGTACTGGTAGATCCAGTTTCTGGTAAGGGCTCTAGCCTTTCCTCTGAGTGTTCATTGGTGGGGAAGGGGGCGAGAGAGGGAAAGAGAGAGAGTGAGAGAGAGAACATGAGAGCAAGCTCTCTGGTGTCTTCTCTTATAAGGACACTAATCCTATCAGATCAGGCTGCCACCCTGATGACCTTATTTAACTTTAATTACTTCCTAAAGTCCTTATCTGCAATACAGTCACATTAAAGGTTAGGGCTTCAACATGTGAATTTTCGGAGTACACAATTCAGTCCATAGCATCTGACAAAACCAGTTTGGTGCAACCTCCTGGGCAAGTCCTGGGTGAATATTCTCAGCCTTGATTTAGACTTCGCACCTGTTGTTCTGTTTTCACCCTTGGAGGCCTCTGCTGAGACACTGAGACCACAAGATCCATCACTTTAGCTTCCTATAACATAAGCTATCATTTTGGACCTGTAGAACCCACACCGTACCCTTCTCATAGGTCAGGATGTGAATCTCAGTCTTCCCCTGAGATCATAAGCTCTTGTAGGTGGGGCGTAAATCTTACAACAGTGAGCACACGTCCTACATCTGGAAAAGCTCCATGAATGTCTGTTAAGGTGAATTGAAGCTAAGGTTTCTGAAGTTTAACTCTGCCATGTCTGTGCATGAGCAGGGCCACCTAGGATCAGTTGCTTTCTGACAAATCTGGTCTGCAGAGTTGACACCACACTTGTCATCCTTGCTGAGGTTCATCATGGAGAAGGTATACAGAAAGAAGGCAGCAAAGGAAGGCATTTTCTAGTAAGCAGCAGATTTTAGTATCTTGATTTTGCATTGGAAATTATGCTATAGAGGCGTATATTATTCATTCATTCAGCTCGTTACAGAGGCGTGCTTAATTGTGTGGCAGGATACTTATTTGAGTTGTAAATTTGTGTTTATTTTTTCTATAGGAAATAGCTGGTGGTGCTTCCTTGCTTCAAGGAAGGTTTATAGCAGGTTGAAAGCAAGCATTGCCTGCAAGCCATCTCCTCTTAGATTTGTTTCCAAATGCCTAAGTCCTTTGAGGAGAATGGGTGTGAGAGAGCTAAGGAGCCTCTGAGGGAAGCCTGGAGAGAAAGGCGGAAATCAAGCCCAAACTAGGGCAATGGGAAGTCCTGGGGTCCTATGAGAGAAGGTATCCTTGCCCTGATCCATGACATGCCCTGAGGATGTGAAGGGCATTCAGAGGGACAGGCTCTGTGGGACATCAGAGAGACTCATCCTAGGCTCCTTGCTCCCCATCCTCCCAAATGTGGCACTAAAGCAAGACAGCTGTGGGCCAGAAAGGGTCATGGAGGCTGGAACAAAGGGCATCTCAGTGATCTTCAGTGTGGACAGATGACCAATGCTGACAGATGACACACCCCCCACTGTGTTGGTAGAACTCCAAACCTTGGTACCTTTGCCCTCTCCTGGGGTTTTGGAGGAGGGAGCGGCTCCAAGAATGAAGTTTAATTTTCCTTGGATCTTGAAGTAGTACATAAGCTGATTTATAGAAAAAAAGGACTGCTAGTATTTCTCACATCCTAGAGTCCTGGGACTGAGATTCATTCCCACTGCATTATTTCAGAAAGAGATTTGATTTTGAACTTTTTCCAGGTTTTGACCAGCTTGGTCAAGAAAGCAAAGGATGAGTTCTAGCAGCCTGGACATGATCGCCATCTAGTGGTTATAAAGTGTAACAGCATTTGCATACAGACCTAAGAGAGGTTCAATATTCTGTATTTTGCTATTCTCTGGAGATATTCAAAATAGCAGAAATATACTACATAAAATAAAGAATATGTGAAAGATTCTCTATTGCTCAGAGTTCCTAAAAAGGGCCAGAATTGGGCACGTGAAGCAGTAGAGTAGCATTGCAATTCTAAGGTCTCCCAGCCCCTCTTGAAATCAGAAGTACTTAAATTAATGTGTTAGTAGGTTTAAAGTAAGGATTATTATTATTTTTTTAATTATCATGGAAGTGGGCAGTGAGGGCCTGTGGAATAAACATTGTGTTAAGAGTGCATGCTTATGTTCTGGCGTCCCCCATATCCATTCCCCACTTCTTTAGAAATATATCCCCTAGTTTTTAGCTGTGTTGACACAAAATAACTAATAACCATTCTATAATAAGAGAGATAGGTGAGTTTTACTTAAGCCAGAGTGAGGATTATAACCGGGCAAGGTCTTTTCCAGTGAAGGGGAGGAAGACTGTCCTCTACCCACTCTGAGTCCTTTTTGGCTGGGCTATGAATTAAATTCACATGAGATAAAATAGCAGGAAAAAGTCAAACAAAGCTTTATAACATGTATACATGGGAGAGACCCAGGGAAACTGAATATCTTGACAGAGAAGGTTCTCATCTTTAAATAGCATATTCAGGTAGAGACAAAGGAGGATGTTTGGGGTGGGGAGAGTCAGCTGTGGGAGATTACCAGAAAAGCACAATAAGCAAGACTAAGGTTAGTATGCAGATTTAGGGCCTCGCCTTCCACACTAATAAGTTTCTAAAGATGAGGACATCCCCCCTTCTTCCTGGTACAGAGAGGGAGATACCTTTACAAATGGAGATTTCCCTTACAAATGTAAATGTTTGGTAAACAGAACTTTGATAAGAATGGGCTTAGCAAAGACCCTGCCAGTCTATCCATACCCAGAATTATCCATGGTGACGGTCTGTCGTGGGGACAGGCCTCTTATCTTAAATTCTTTTAGGCAGTTAGTAGGGGCAGGGGTGGTCAAAGTGTCTTTCAGAAAATAATCAAGGTAAAGAGACATATTTTGAGGTGGCCAATTCTGATCCCCCACAGTCCCACCTTTGAAACTTAAGAAGTTTCACAGTCCTTTTGTAACTTTAAGAAGTTGCATAGTCCAGAAGCTGAGTTGATGGATTGTTCCATCTCACTCAACACACTTCTTAGTCCTGATAATAGATCAGTCCAGTTAAATTCATTTCAGGAGGTGGTGATGCAAGTGGGCTCCCAAAGTTAGGCCTATATTGTGGAAGCCAGCAATCTGGTATTTAATAAGAAGCATTTCTATGGAAACAAGAGAAAAACAAAGTTAATGATTGGAGCAAATTATAAACCAGTTTATGAGCTCAGAGGACAGTTAGTTAAGAAGATTTCTAGATGTCAGCATCGAAGCATCTTTTTCAGCTTAAAATGTCTCTGATGATGTCATCAAGTGTTCAGGTATCCTTCTGAGTGGCTTACACAGCAACAAGCACGCTATCATGGTGATCTCTCTTAAATTTATATCAAGTTGTTCCGCTCCAGTTTGTAGTGCTTTAGGAACGAGGGTGGTTCCAGTTCTAAATGATTTCAAATAAAAACGATGGGAAAATTGAAAATGTTAGTTTGGAGATTTGTAGCCAGATATTTCAGGAGACTAGAAGAATTCAGGATCTAGTCCAGTTTATAGGTAGAAAACAAAAACCTCAAAGACAATTAACAGAACTACGATCTGATATCACAAATGTGTACTATAGTTTTTACTGAAATATAATTTTTCTATCTAAAATTACCCTCATTTTTACCAAAGATAGCCAAACTAAGTCTAACTAGTTTGTAAAATGAGTCTAGTTTTAATAAATCTGGCCCAATTACTTACGTAAGTACAGCAAGAATAGCAATTGACTGTACAGGCGCTTTTATTTTTTATTTATTTTTTTATTTTTTTGTGAGGAGATCAGCCCTATGCTAACATCTGCCAATCCTCCTGTTTTTTTTGCTGAGGAAGACTGGCCCTGGGCTAACATCTGGCCCATCTTCCCCCACTTTGTATGGGATGCCGCCACAGCTTGGCTTGCCAAGCAGTGCGTCAGTGGGCGCCCGGGATCTGAACCGGCGAACCCCAGGCTGCCGCAGTGGAACACACGCACTTAACTGCTTGTGCCACCAGGCCGGCCCCCCATACAGGCTCTTTTAAATCTGCTTTTCTGGAGCTTTTTATAAGGAATCTCAGATTGAACTTTAGAGGCCTCTCAAGGCCAGGAAAGCCAAGCCAAGGATTTTGTCATCAGACTTCACCTGCAATACCTACAGATTTGGGTGAATTACTCTCTTCTCAAGGTCTCCCAAAATATTGAGGTTCCTTGCACCTGCCAGATAAGTGACATTCCCTACTCACCCAGGTATGTTTCCTTGGAATTTCTGTAAACAAGATATCAGGCCAACATTTCCAAGTTGCTTTATTCCAGAAAGTCAACCTTTATTCCTCAAAAGCTGTCTTGTCATATCTGAGTCTGTATGTTTCTCTCAAATACGACATTCCAGCAAAGCCTTTGTAATATAACAAATGTTTCCAATTGTGTCCTGTCATAAGGAGAACAGATTCTTATTGAACTTATGCAACTAACTATATTACCATGAAATAAGAATATTCACTTACTAAGAGTTTCCAAATTCTGGAGTTATCAGGTAGAGAGAAAAAGATAAATGCTTCAATTCTGCTCACAAAGGTATAATTTACCAAATTGCTATAAGTCATAGTTAGCTTAAGAGAAAAGAGAAAATGTTTTCCTTAAATATGAAAAAACAAAACATTTAAAAAATCAGCAATATTTCAAACAAAAGTCATACAAATTTATAATCATCCTCAGCAGTTCACTCAGTCTTGTGTAACCAATTCTTGATCTTAATCTTCTGTTAGCAGTTTTATGGGGCCATCAATTTTTCCACTGAAGTTTTGTAATTTCTTACCCAGTTCAGTCTTATAATCTTCAAGTTTATCAGAAATCTGCATTTCAGAGTAAATGTTACATTCCTTTCCATGAATCTCTCTGAAGATGAAAACATTTGCAAAAGCATCAGAGTAAAACAATAATTCTCTGTAAACAGCAAGACCCCAAAATGGCAATTGACAAAGAAATTTGGTTATTTCTGTGACATACAACACTTCAGGATCATAACTAGAATTATTACTGATAACCAGGACAGATCAGAATTTTAGGAATGTTATGTAATTTTTAAAACACTTATATCAATAACATTTACGTACACAATATCATAGGTCCCCATGAAACAATGCTTAGTTATCCATTTAACCATGGTGACAGTTAAAGATTTTCAGGCAAATGCAGAAAATTAAATAGCTATATGAAAAACAGCTATTTTTCATACAGCTGCACCTGTGATTAAAGATCTGATAAAAACAATATAGGAAATTTATTTTGATAAAACACAAAATTCCTACTCTTCTGGTAAACTACTCAAAGAAAAGACATTTTATAATCTCGTTACCATGAGCAGACTAAAAATTCAAGAAAATTATCCTTTTAAGAGAGAGAAACAAACGAAATTCTAATTTTGCACCAGCTTAATTTTGACATCAAAACTTACTTAATTAGATTCATTTTAATCTTAGCCAACTTGACCATGTACAAAACTCTTTTTTCAGAATTCCTCTTTTACAAACCTTCTATAACCTTTTTGCCTTCAGAAGTTGTCCCATGCCTTTCTTTTTTCCTATTAGTACTTTGGGACAAATTTATCTTTCTTAACAAAACAAACAAAAATATTTCCATTCTTTATACTATATTTACTGAAAACATATCTTACTTCCCTTGAATACAAACATATTTTCCTTAATTTCTAGTAGCTTTAATCATGTATTAGAATTTTAACTCTTAGAAACCTTAATTTTTAAGTAAAAACTAAATAAGCAATTATAAACTGTCTTTTATATTACCTTTCTATGACTTGACAAATTTATAAATACTTTTCATAATTTCTAGAAATGTTACTTTATAGTGCAATCTTTTAATAAAATACAAGACATGTTTACCAATAGACCCAAAACACCTTTTAGTTTCTCTGTGATAAGAAGCAAAATTAGGTAAACTTATATTTAATAATTAATGTCTAATATCGTATCTTATTTGAAAATGATCTAAATACTCAATGAATTTTTCTCATTTAATTTAACCTGGCAAACTTCAAAGTTTCAAATTATCAAAGAGATTTTGGAAGTTAATTTAAGTACACACGTCACAAACTATAATTATTGCTAAAAGTTTATCTATAAATTCTAGATCACTTATATCTAAATCATTTGTTCCCAACACTTATGTTTATTTATTTTTTTATTTTTATTTTTTTGTGAGGTAGATTAGCCCTGAGCTAACATCCATGCCAATCCTCCTCTTTTTACTGAGGAAAACTGGCCAAGGGCTAACATCTGTGCCCATCTTCCTCCACTTTATATGGGACACTGCCATAGCATGGCCTGACAAGCAGTGTGTCAGTGCCTGCCCGGGATCCGAACCCAGGCTGCCAGCAGCAGAGTGTGCACACTTAACCGCTATGCCACGGGGCTGGCCCCCAACAATTATGTTTAGATTACCCAAGAAAACTTCATGAGACATTGGACAAAATTAGCTGTCATTTTAAGCTACTTTCACTGACAAATTTGTAACAGGGATAACAAGAACTTATCTCACTAGTGAACCCAGGCCGTAGGTCTGCATCATATCCAATGCTGATAACTCTGAGGACATGTCCATTTTAATCAAACCAACAAACTTAAACAAGCTTTCATTCACAAAAGATTATTTCATATCACATTAACTTGAAAGAAATGTAAGAGCTTACTTTAAGTCAATTAAACAGAGCTCTTAATTTTGGCCATCTGGAGGTAAAATATCACAAATACATATCATACATATAGACACACATGAACACACAGGTAGACACGGACAGAGATGTTAAATTTTTGTTATGAATCAGGTGCAATACGAAACTCACTAATTTCTGAGAAACATTTGCATTTCAAAGAATGGCTTTCAGGTCCTAGAGAAGATGGGAGCAGGAAATCTACATCATAAAGGCACTGAGAAAGCAGTCAAGTTTTCTTTAAGATGGAGTTTCTGGGGTATATTTGCCTTATCAGTTTTCCTACAAAATTTCATCTGAATTACATCACCTCTTATACCTATTATCATAGTTTTCATTAGGACTTTATCAATAGGTCTTAGTCTTATAATTTTGGACAGGGGAAGCATTCCCAGTCAGACGTTTTAAAATATACTCAGGCAAAGTTGATATAACCTCTTTATATAAAATCAGCTCAAACATTCCAACCTTTATAATCTTATCAACACTTAGACTTTTACATTTTCTCAATTTAATTGTAACCTGAGTCAGGGTCTTAAGGCTAATCATTTTTTTTAAGTTGGTCTTTTCATAGGTACCAATAAAACAATTATGATGCGAGCTCACACAAATTTTTTTTTCCAACTTAGAAGTTTTTCCAATTTAAGTGATCTATCTTCTGGCCACATTGATGAGCAGGATCTTAGCAGTGACTCTTACGAAAGCTTAACCATGGATCCAAGAGGCATCCCCAAAAGAGATCCAGAGAATTCACTCCCCAAAATAAGAAAGCACAACAAGCAAAAAAGGTTGAGATGACAAAGGCCCCTTATGAAAGCAAATGGGACACCTTATGACAAACCCCTGAGAGCAAACACAGCTGGACAAAGATTGTGTCCCAGAACCCCAGTCTACTCGACTGGCTGCCAAGATGCATGCTGGTATGTACATCCTCCAGATGGTGGAGACCAGAAAGGTCACAAAGCCAAGCTCTCAAGACATAGAACAAGACAAAAGCCCTGGAACCCCAGTCTACTAGACTGGCCACCAAGATGCATGCCAGTACATGTATCCTCCAGATGGAGGAGACCAGTGAGGTCACAAAGCCAAGCCCCAGACAACAGGCTTATAGAGATGCCTGTGTCTTATGACAAAGGACAAAAAAAGACAGAGACAAGGAAAAATACTATCTCTGGGAGGAAAAGCACTCAACTAATGAGCACTCAACCAAATCCTCAGTCGCTGAGTCCAAGAAGTTAGCTTCACCAATATTTTCTCCTGTTAATCTAAATTTAGAAGAGAAAAAAAACTCACCACTCTTGCTTCCACTGGACCCTATAGGCAGAGATCTGGGATACTGACATGGTAAGAACTCTTACCTCTTGCTGGCTCCTGTCAGGGGTCCAGCACCTCTTGGCTGCAGTAGTCCAGGAGCAAAGAGCATCAAGCCAGTGAATTTTTTATCCCATCCTCATCACGAAACTGAAGGGGAGGAAGACTATCCTCTACCCACTCTGGATCCTTCCTGGCTGTGCTATGAATTAATTGACATGAGACTGAGTAGCAGGAGAAAATCAAACAAAGCTTTATAACATGTATACATGGGAGAGACCCAGGGAAACTGAGTATGTCAACAAATGGTAGAGGTTCTCAACTTCAAATAGCATATTCAGGTAAAGACAAAGGAGGATGTTTGGGGTGGGGGGAGTCAGCTATGGGAGATTACCAGAAAAGCACAGTAAGCAAGACTAAGGTTAGTATGCAGATTTAAGCCTCGCCTTCCGCATTGATAAGTTTCTAGAGATGAGGACATCCCCCCTTCTTCCTGGTACAGAGAGGGAGATACCTTTACAAATGGAGATTTCCCTTACAAATGTAAATGTTTGATAAACAGGACTTAGACAAGAATGGGCTTAGCAAGGACCCTCCCAGTCTATCCATACCCAGAGTTATCCATGGTGATGGTCTGTCCTGGGGACAGGCCTCTTATCTTAAATTCTTTTAGGCAGTTAGTGGTGGCGGGGGTGGTCAAGGTGTCTTTCAGAAAATAATCAAGGTAAAGAGACATATTTTGAGGTGGCCAATTCTGATCCCCCATACCAGAAAGGAAGAAAGCGTTCCAGAGAAGCATGGTTTTCAGTACTGTCTTATATCTTTTTAGAAGAAAGAACATACATTAAACCCACCTTGATACATATTCATCAAAGTTAAAAGAGGTTATTCATTTGCAAATTAGGAGGTCAACATGACCCTGATGTCAGGAAAGGGACTAATAGGAGCCATCACCATAGGGTGTTACCAATAGGGCATAGGAGGGGAACTATGCATTCTCATCTTAAGAGAGTGCATTCTTTACTTTAATGATTAAGCAAATGTACAATATATGTTTGATAGGCCATAAGTCAGGCTTTTTAGTTCAAGTTCAATCAGTTTTGAACCTGAATAATTATCCCATATACTTCAATATGTGAAAATCTTGTGTCAGCTATCACATGGAATCCCAGAATAAAGATCTAATTTCTGGGGCCGGCCCTGTAGCTTAGCAGTTAGGTGCGTGCGCTCCGCTGCTGGCGGCCCGGGTTCAGATCCCAGGTGTGCACTGATGCACCGCTTCTCTGGCCATGCTGAGGCCGCATCCCACATACAGCAACTAGAAAGATGTGCAGCTATGACATACAACTATCTACTGGGGCTTTGGGGGAAAAATACATAAATAAAATTAAAAAAAAAAAAAAGATCTAATTTCCCAGCCTCCCTTGATGGTGGGATCCTATGACTCAGGTCTGCCCTTATTTGTAACTTCTGACCAGCTGAAATGTGAGCATGATGGCTGGAGCTCAAGGAACCATTTTGAACCAAGAGGTGGAAAAATTTGTTCAAGTTGGCAGAGCATCAAGATAGAAGTCTCACAAGTCCTTGATAGTTGATGAGCTACCATGCCAACCCTAGACTGTTCATCTCCAAACTTACTTTATATAAAAGGGAAACAAATTTATATCTTGTTTAATACAGCATTTGTTACCTGAAAATGGCTTTTGGCATGTCACAGAAAGTAAATTATTAGTAATGGTCTATTGGTAAACGAGGGCAGTGAGAACTCAGATACTGCTAACTAAAAACATGGAGATCTTTGTTATGCTGCTAACTAAAAACATGGAGATCTTTGTTATGCAGCAGCAAAACATTTAAATTGTCACCCACTGTACTCTGAAAGGCTGCAGTGCAAACTGAGGTTCTAGCATCTTCCATTAAAAATTCTCTGCCAGACCATGAAGCCAGCCCACTGTCAGAAATCAGTTGAAGGAAGCTGCCTTTCTACCCAAGCATCTGGTTCCAGAGGCTATCAATTAGCCTTCCATTCAGTTAAGCCATTTGAACTGGTTTCAGTGTACAGAAACCAGTAAGTCAAAGATCAGAGCCCTTGGGCTTTAAAACTCTGTCTAGATGAGTTCTGATAGGCCTTACAGTAATGGCGGCCACTTGACTCTGGATATTTCCACATATTCTTCCCCCTAACCATAAAGTCAACATGGAGCACAAACAAAATCACACATGACCCAAACCTGCACCATTACTAGGAGGCAGAGTCTATCATGAACCTCAAATTGCAAAAAGAGAAATAAAAGCCTAATTTTAACACAGATACTGCAGGACCTGCTGCTGCCATGTGAGCCTGTGGGCGAGGAGAGCTGGGGCAAGGAAATCCTAGGACCTCAGGGAAAAGAGGTGGGGGAGTGAGGGCAGAGATTAAGCCCAGACAAAACCAGCTGCACACGGAGAAAGGCCACCACTGGGTGCTGAATTCAGCACTGAACGTCTGCCTGGAATTTGGCGATTTTACAGCATCGGCCACTGGGAGCGGCCGTGAACGTGAGGGGACCAGAGGCAGCAGCCTCAGAGAAGATGCTTCTAGGGAGAAAGAGATAAAGAAAGAAATACCAGGGAAGGTGAGGAAAACAATTAGAGGCATGACAATTGAAAAAGAGGTAAAACTATTGTTGGGGATCAGAATTTGCCATCTCAATACGTATCTCTTCGGCTTGATTTTTTTTTTTTTTTTTTTTTGCTGAGGAAGATTAGCCCTGAGCTAACATCTGTTGCAAATCTTCCTTTTTCTGCTTGAGGAAGATCAGCCCTGAGCTAATGTCTGTGCCAATCTTCCTCCACCTTATATGTGGGTCACTGTTACAGCATGGCTGACGAGTGGAGTAGATCTGCACCCAAGAACCGAACCCGCAAACCCAGACTGCCCTAGCAGAGCATGCCAAACTTAACTACTATGCACAGGTCTGGCCCCTGGCTTGATTATTTTTAAGAACCAAAGACTCAGGAAGAAACTTTGACCTTCCCCTAACTGCCTAAAAGAATTTAAGATAGGAGGGGTCCGGCCCAGTGGCATAGCTGTTAAGTTCGCACGCTCCACTTTTGGTGGCCCGGGGTTCGCAGTTTCCAATCCCAAGTGCAGACTGATGCACTGCTCACCAAGCTGTGCTGTGGCAGTGTCCCATACACAAAATAGAGGAAGATTAGCTCAGAGGCAATCTTCCTCAGCAAAAAGAGGAGGATTGGCAACAGATGTTAGCTCAGAGCCAATCTTCCTCACAAAAAAAAAAAAAGGAATTTAAGATAGAAGGCCTGTTCTAGGAAGGAGCTGTCACCATAGACAGCTATAGAATAATATGAACTAGGTGTGGTAGACAGAGAGGAACCTAACAAGGCCCATTTGATCAAAGTCCTGGAGAGGATGCCCCAGGACATCTCTCATTGTCTCTGCAAGGCATGGCCAACATTTGTTTATCAAACATTTGCTTTTCCTTCTCCATGTGAATTGCCTTCCTCCCCTTTGAAGTCCCAAACCACTACCCTCAACATCCTCCCTTGTCTTTAGCCAAAGATGATATTTAAGGTGATGGCTTCGTCCATTTTGGTGAGTTACTCAGTTTTCCTGGGTTTCTCCCATGTGCACATGTTATTAAACTTGTTTGATTTTCTCCTGTTATTCTGTCTCAGGTCAATTTAATTCTTAGACCAGCTGGAAGAACCTAGAGGGTAGAGGAATACTTCTTCCTCCCCTACACTGTCTCTTTTTGTAGCTGACTAGACAATATAACTGAAACTCTAAATAATCAATGATAATACTAATGCAAACAATGAAAGAATTCAGCAATGTAGCAGGATGTAAAATTAACATCTGCGAAATCCATCACCTTGGAGGGCAGGCCACCTCTGTGATATTCTTCCCCCAAACCTACAACCCCAGTCTAATTGAAAGGAAAAAATCAGACAAACCCAAATTGATTCTGCAAAATGTGTGACTAATACTCTCCCAAATTGTCATGGTCATGAAAAACAAGTAAAAATTGTGATGAGGTTTTTCACATATTGAGGTATATGGGGTAACTATTTGGGTTCAAAACTGATGTGGCTTGAACTAAAGAAGCCTGACTTATGGCCTATCAAACATACATTGTATATTTGCTTAACCATTAAAGTAAAAAATGCACTCTCTTAAGATAAGAATGCATAATTCCCCTCCTATGCCCTATTGGTAACACCCGATTGGTAACACCCTATTGGTAACGGCCTATTGGTAACACCTGGATTAGTCCCTTTCCTGACATCAGGGTAATGTTGACCTGCTGATTTGCAACTGAATATCTCATTAAAACCTTGAAAATGTATCCTCTTTGTTCTAAAAAGATATAAGACTGTGCTGAAAACTACACTTTTCTGGAATGCTTTCTAAAGCCTTCCTGGGTTATAATCCTCACTCTGGCTCAAGTAAAACTCACCTTATTTCTCTATAGAATGGTTATTGGTTATTTTGCATCGGCAATTGAAAAACTGTCACAGACCAGAAGAGACTACAGAAACACGACAGCTAAATGTAATGTGGCATCCTGGGTGGGATCCTGGAACAGAAAAAGGATATTAGTGGAAAAACCAGTGATATTTGAAGAAAGTCTGGATTTTGACAGTCACATAGAAATGTTAGTTTTTTTAGTTTAGACAAATGCAACGTGTTAATGTGAGATGTTCACCTTAGAGGAAACTGGATGAGGTGTGTATGGAAACTATGCACTATTTTGCAACTTTTCTGTAATTCTAAAATATTCCTAAACAAAAATTTTATTAAAAAGAATAAATAGCCTTCATCTACATGAATAATAACCAGTTAGAAGAGAACCCAAGAACACTAGCTATAAAAAATATCAAATACTTAGGAAAAAACTTAATCAGAAACGTGCAGAGTCTAAATGAATAAAATAATGAAATCCCTCTGAAAGACACAAAATTAGCCTTAAACACATGGAAAGGTATCCCTTGTTCATGAAAAAAAGGATTCAACATTATCACACTGCCGTTTCTCCACAAGTATATTTTTAAATTTATCTCAATCCCAATAAAAAATATAGCAGACTTTTGTTATGAAATGTAGTGACGAGTTGATACTGAAGTTCACGTGGAAAAATAAATGTGAAAGAATAGCCAGAAAACACTGAAAAAGAAAAGCTATGGGGGGTGTCCACCAGACATTAAAACATCTAGCACAGCTTCTATAATTAAAGCAGTGTGGTACTAGTAGACAGACAGACCAATGAAACAGGATAGAAAGTTCAGAAACAGACCCAAATGCACATGGGAATTTAGTAAACGATGAAGGTGGCATTTAAATCACTGGAGCAAAGATGGAACTTTGACAGTCTTCTTGAAAAAGTTGCTTTGCCCTGATCGGCCTTAATCTGTAAAGTGAGATATGGGTTGTTTAACGGGAGAGATGCGTTGTTTAATGGGAAGAGAACCAGATGTGCGGCATTGTGACTTCACTATCTACCAATTTCAAGTAGACTCCTTAATGTCTCTGAACCTCCCTCCCATCAGCTGTGAACTGGGAGTAATAACAATGTCCAATCCACTTCCTGCCCTGGGGAATTGCTGACATCCAGTGAGAAAACATTTGTGAAAGTGAGAAGAACTGTAGAAAAATAAGGGATTATTAAGTGGGTTCAACTCAGCACAAATTCGAACGTGTTGGTTTCTATTCTAGTGTTACCACCCAAGGGGGAGTCTTTTGCTTGCCGCAAGACATGCCAATAGTCAAGAGGCAAGATGGTAGGAGAAAAAGGACATTTTTATTACAGCTTGCTAGCAAGAGGGAAGATGGCCAACTCATGTCCAAAAGAACCATCTTAAGGGGACACAAAATCTTACAGCAGTTGTATAGGCCATTGGGTTATTGGGGAGGGGGTTAGGAATGTTGATCTTCTGGTGGTACAGACTGGGAGTCGCCACACCAGATCTTTCAGTTTTCATTGTGATGGCTATCAGCATAGACTCTCTCTTCGGGGGTCATCACATTCCTAATGAACTCAAAAGAGCAAAGCTATCATCCTATTGCAGCTGGGAGGTGCATTCACAATCAGGGGTCGTAAAATCTACAGAGCAGTTAGATCTCCTGGATGGTGCATATCCAGCTGGGTCAGTTTGTCAGAGGTCATTCAAAGTTACAATAGGGCTTCTTTTCTACAATATGGCTTCTTTTCTACAATATGGCTTTCCCTATGTCAACCCTGTCATAAGCCGGTATCACTAGGGCTTTAGTGACATCACCTAAGCTACTCTGGGTTGGAATTTGCTGGGCAAGTGGGAAATGGAGGACAAAAATCTCAAGTGAATGTTAGTGAGTTTGAGAAAAAGGTGTTAACATTTTCTTACCCTTCCACTCTTTATTTATTCATTTTTAAAAATTAGAGTTCAAGTCCCTTGGGCCACAAAAAAGCTGGAAACCACCTCCCATTCGTGGACCTCACATGAAGATGCTGAAGGCCGGCTGTGGAGTAACTCAACTGGGAAAAGAGTTGTGGCCTTGTGGGCTGAGGCACACTCTGCAATGTTTTGGAAGGGCTGTGGCTTCTGTCCTTGCTTCAGTCTTCATGTGCTCTCAGCAGGGAGACATCTGCACAGCATCCTCTGTGGATGAAGGTCAGCTGTTGATCTCTAGTGGCGCAGGGCCCGAGGACTCTTGAGGTTAAAAGGAAATTTTTACAAGCAAGTCTTTACTCTTTTAAAGTTTCAGCTTCTAATTCAGGCAAGACACTCACTCATTGCAGCAGGAGTTCCACTGAGCTATGAGTTGGAGAAAGATTTCACTCAGCGAAAGGGAATTTGGTGAGGCCAGCTTCACAAAATTCATGAAAACGTATCATGATATCATGATAATGTATTAAAGTGGGAACCCTCCAGGAGCAGCTCCGTGGAAGTCCATGAAAGAAGAGTCTCTGACTCTTAACAAGATGTTTTTCTGGAACGTTCATGCCCCATCAGTAGAAAGTCATTGCTACTTACAGTTGTAATTTGAGGAAACCTTCTAGAAGTGTTTCTCCATTTAGTCTACGATGTGTGGTACCTCCTTCCCTTCTTCCTGGCCTGAAATCTCCTTCCTACTCAGAGCCTCTGGCTAGACAACAAAGACTGGGTCATTGTCCCAAGAAGTTGCCCATTAGTGTCTTTGGACTGACAATGGGGTTGTGGGGGAAGGCTCTTTAGTCCTATTTGTATCCATTAGTCCCTCAGTGCAATGATCTTACAGAAGCCCAAGATTTTGGACCACCATCCTGAGAAGATAAGGGGCGGGTAGGTTCAGAAAGGGAGAGAGGTAACAATATGGATGGAAAGAGCAGGCCTGGCTTCAAATTCTTTTTATTTTTTTTTTAATTTTATTTATTTATTTTTCCCCCAAAGCCCCAGTAGATAGTTGTATGTCATGGTTGCACATCCTAGTTGCTGCATGTGGGACGCGGCCTCAGCATGGCCGGAGAAGCGGTGCGTCGGTGCGCGCCCGGATCCGAACCCGGGCCGCCAGCAGCGGAGCGCGCACACTGAACCGCTAAGCCACGGGGCCGGCCCTGGCTTCAAATTCTGAGGAGCCAGAGAATAACAGGCTTGGGAAGGCAGGCTCTGAGTGAAGTCACAGGTGTTGGGTAAATAAGAGAGTACCCTGGAGACAAATACCCAACAAATGCCTCAAAACAACCTATTGGCATTTTCCCACCAGGACCTTAGTACTGAATATGTATAGCTCCCTCCTAAGAACAAGCTCCCAATGAAAACTCTGCCTGTTTTCCTTAAGGGCAACAGAGGGCGCTGTCGCCCAACAGAAACTGCATTCAAGTCCTGCTAAACCATTTTCCGATTGGGTAAATGGTCCACTCCCGCTCCGGTCTATGAAAATTCATCTTTTTGAGCAACCCCAGACTGAATTTCTGTTTTGTTTCCTGCACAGCTGTGGTGAGATGTTTGTTTGCAACGGGATCTCTGCTGAACATATGCTGTATGGATCGGGTAATTCAACATCTCAGTGGAGCCCAAAAATGCACACGACCAGTTGGGCAGCATTATTTTGTTGCACACAGAATGCGCACGGTTTTTGTGTTTAGGAAGCTAAATATACAGACACTTCAAGGATGCAAAGGGAACTTGGATAGTGGAGGAAGTAGAACAGTGAGGGCTGTATATCTTAAGAAAGCAAAGGGAATTCACACACACACACACACACACACACACACACACACACACACAGGATTTTTCGATTGGTCAAAAGGGGGAAGGACCTCGACCCACCACTGCTTCACCAGGACCTGGCATCTGTGCCTGCGACATAGTGGGTGTCTATAAATATCTTCGAGTCATAACTGATATATTCAATATCAAAATTTGTTGAGAAGTTCAATCCACTGGCTGTTTAATTTATGCAGCACTAAGAAACGTTTAACTGTTTTAAGTGACTTTTGTTTTAAACTCTACTAACTGAATAGGCTCTTCGTTTGAAGATCATATAAATACAGGGATAAAGTCAATAAATATATTGACCAAACACTGTCCGTTTCCCCTCAGCTTTCCTGAATTTCCTAAGGGTTCTCCTTACTTGACTTTCTTCCTTCAGGGTACCCTGCCCTGGCTGAGACGGAAGCCAGCATTTCCCCTAGGTTCGGGATGGGGGGGCGGGGAGGGGGTGGGATGTGGACACAGGGCTCAGAACTTCAGAAATGACCGTGGGCACATCTCTTAGCCCATCTGGACCTGGTTTCCTCATGGGGACATGAGATCCGATTCCAGGAACTCTGTGCTCTCTCATCTCTGCTTTCTCTGCTTCTAAGATCCACACACCCTGTGGCGGATCAGGAGATAGCCGTCACGCGCTCAGTGTGGGGCAGTGGTACTCAAAGCGAGGCCTTGACCTGGGGCAGCATCACCGGGGCTGGGGAGAAATGCAAATCCTCTGCCCCTCCGTAGACCTTTGGGATCCGAAGCCCCTCCTCCCAAGGCCGTGACTGGGCAGCTCCTAGGGGATTCTATGCCTGCAAAATTGAACCACAGGTGTGCATTTGTGTAGTGGGAAGGGAGGGGTCAAGAGACAGAGGAGAGGCGTCAGGCAGGGGCTGGAGGGTGGGAAACAAAAAGCACATGGAATTCTGGGGCCAGCGAAGAGGCAGGGCCAGTAGCGAGGACGACAAGGGGGCAGCTGGGGTTTAAGAGCACAGGCTCTCATGTGACTGCTTAAATCCTGGCTCAGCCGCCTTTTGTGTGTGTGACCTGGGCCAGATGCTTAAATTCTCTGTGTCTCTGTTTCCTCATCTCTAAAAATCTAATGGGGCGGGTAGTAGTACTGTAGCAGGCACTGCCAGCGTGGGCCCATATATGTTCCTAATCCCTCCAGCGCCCTCCTCCCCAACTTCTTTGCTCAAGGCTCTTTCTGGATGTTGATGTCTGCTTTGCCTGTCCCACTGCACTGCCCACACCCCTAACACCAAAAAATGACTGCTCGGACAGGAGTGTCAAAACCCTAGCACTCTTGCCCCTTTGTGAACAAATCTGAGATGTGTCTTCCACACTGGTTCTAGAGGGTCCTCAGCAGGACACTCTGCCAGGGTGGTAAGTGGCACCATTTATCAGCTCCGCCCCTTCCCTGTCTCAGGTCCTCACACCCCTAGGCCTGCTTTCTAGGATCACTTTCCAGATAATCAACTTGCACTTGGGGCCTCATCTCAAGGCCTTCTTTTTGTCACCCACTAATTGCCCTGAGGAACTCAAGGGAGGTTTAGGAAGCATTTAACTTTCTCCAAATTGTTTTTTCTTTTTAGTTATGTTAAGAGATGCTATCACCAACCACCCTGAACTGGTCAAAACCCCACCACAAGAGCAATGCCTGTGCAAATGGGCTGAAAAGTGCCCAAGAGATGACCTTTGCCTCATTTTCTCTTTTTTTTTGTGAGGAAGATTGGCCCTAAGCTAACATCCATGCCCATCCTCCTCTATTTTGTATGTGGGACACTGCCACAGCATGGCTTGATAAGCAGTGCATAGGTCCATGCCCAGGAACTGAACCTGCAAACCCCAGGCCACCAAAGCAGAGAGAGCAAACTTAACCACTATGTCACTGGGCCAGCCCTACCTTTGCCTCATTTTAATGCTAAGATCTCCTCTCTGGGAGGAGCTTAGGGCTTATCACCATAATCTGTAGTGTATGAGGAAGCATGTTTTCCAGCTGAGCCCATGCAAGTGAATACTTGAGTCACCCTTTTGAATATTCATTCCCCATCCAAAATAAAAGTCCCCTGCTGTCCCGTGCTCGGAGAGCCACAGCTTTGGGAAATGATTTCCCTGTAGGCTCCTTATTTGCAGCAAATAAACTTTACTTAGTGTGACAACTACTTCTGGTGAAGGCTCTGATTTCAATTCACCAAGAAGTGGACCCACTTTGGTTTGGTAACATTTTGGGGAACCCAAGCTGATCCAAGAATTTACCTTCCGAGGCTGATATGGGGATTCATGGAGTCTGTGGTGAGAGTACTCAGTGAATGATCACCGTTGTTAGTACCTGAGCACCGAGTTTGGAGTCAGAACACTGGATTCTAGTCTTTTTTTCTTGTAATTTTTCTAATTTTTTTTTTGTGAGGAAGATCAGCCCTCAGCTAGCATCCATGCCAATCCTCCTCCTTTTTTTCCCTTTTTCTCTCCAGAGCCCCAGTAGATAGTTGTATGTCATAGTTGCACATCCTTCTAGTTGCTGTATGTGGGACGCCGCCTCAGCATGGACAAGCAGACAAGTGGTGCGTTGGTGCACGCCCAGGATCCGAACCCAGGCCACCAGTAGCGGAGCGCATGCACTTAACCACTAAGCCAGGGGGCAGGCCCCTGGATTCCAGTCTTGCTTGACAGCCTACCAGCAAGGGGAGCCTGAGGAAGTCAGTTAACTTCCCTGAGTGTCAGTTGCAGCCCTTTCAGGGCTGTTTTAAGAATAAAATAGGAGGAGAGCTCTGCAAGCACTGTGCAAACTGTGAAGGGTTAGACCAAAGTGGGAGAAGAACCAAAGGGTGAGAAACAAGCCCAGATAAGCTCCATCTACTCCTGAGCCAGGAGCCAGGACCTCCTCAGACCCAGAGAGAACCCTCCTGAACCCAGCACCCTGACAGACAGCTGCTGGGCCACAGCATCCGACTCACCTGGGAGGGTGGAGACGTGGGTGGGGACTTCTCATCTTGTTAGTTTGACACAACAGTACTGAGCACTGCTAAAATCAGCTTTTATCCCTCCAGCACTGAGCATTTGGGGCCGAGTATCTCAGCAGTCACAAAGCTTTCATCTTGAGGTATTTAAATATAGGTGTTTTAGAAATGGGGAGCAATGCCAAAATGGGATTACAAATACAGTGCCACAATTCAAGTATTTCCTTTTTATGAATTAAATGCTTATAACACGAAAAGTGCAATGTGGCATAATTGTGCTATTAACACCATAATTAAACTATTAACAAATCATTATTAATTCATAGAGCAGAATGGGTGGAGTGGTCCAGGGCAAGTTTCAGATGGTCTTCTCACCAGAACCTGGGGCATTCTGTCAAGTAACGTGCAACCTCAGTTGGCCATGATGTCAGGGGTCTAATTCTTTGGCTTTTTGTCCTCCAGAAGGAGGCCTTCCTAGGGAAGGCCGATTTGAAAGTGCAGGTATCAGAAGGGCCTTCTTGGGACCATGTGGAGTGTGGATTGCAGTGGAGAGGGACAGAGACAGGGAATTTATTGGAGACAACAGTGGCCATCTGGGCTGAGGCCCTGCTCAAGTAAAGCCACAGAAATGGCGGTGAAGAGGTGAAAAGGACTAACAGAGATATATTGGAAGGGGAATCTCCTGGTTTTTGTTTTTTCACCTGTGTAAAATAATAGAAACACAAAGAGAATAAATAGGGGGCCATTTTTTTAAGTGAGCAAAAAGAATTAATCTACGGCTTCCAGAAGCTTCCGGTAACTGGTGACTTCCATCAGCCTACTGTTTCCCTCTCCTCAGGAAAAGAAAGATTTTTGCTCAGGCAGGCAGCTTGCTAATGACTATTCCTCCAGTAATGCACATTTGTGTATTTTTTCCCCTGATACATGTTCTTCCTCGAAACGTCCGAGCAGGAGCCAGTGGGAGACAACGTGTCCCAGGGCAACCAATGTTGCTGACAAATGTCATTTCCTGTGTCCCTTCAGACTGCATTCTGGATGGTGGAAAGACTCCGACGTGTAGCAGCTGCAATGTTTTCCATCATTCTTGTGTCGTACAGGAAGGGGGATTTGTCTGAAAAAGGAAGAGAGAGTAAACCTCTGCTCTTCAAGTTTAAAGGTTGTGTGGCTGCAGGGGTGGAGTCTTGGTAGGGAGTTAGAGCTGGTCTGGGCCCCTCCTCTCAGACATAGAGCCTTGATCACCACCAGGGGAAGGGCCAGGCTGCTTAAATCTCATCTCACACCAGCTACTTAACCTCAGGAACCTCAGCGTTACCAACTCAAAAAGTAATGATAATGTGGCAGGCTCATTGGCTGAGATTTTGATTTGTGTGTTTGTGTTTTGGTTTTTCTCTGTGCTTGCTTTGTAAGAGATGACAGACTAAAAGGTGTTTCTTCCCACCCCCATCCTAAGAGAGGAGTCAAGCCTGGGACCCCCAGCGGTTCCTTAACAGCCTTGGTGTCTTAGAACTGAAGACAAAGATTTTTGGGCATCAGAGAACAGCTCCCAGTCAGGCTTCTGGTTGAGGGGGGCAGCCCATTAAGGGGGAGGGGAGAGAAGCATGTGCTGGGAGTAGAGAAGCAAGTAGCCCAGGGCAGTGAAGACAGGCCTCCCAGTGATTGCAGAAGGCACTTGGCTTTGTGGGGTGGGATATTGTGATTTATAAGAAATATGTATTTGGTCATTCAGATGGCTAGAGTATATTTCTCATATATATTTGGTCTTAGTCCACAGTTCCTGGCTTACAGCTACCAAAACCCTTGGAATTTCCTAGGATGTCTTTTGTTATGTTAATGAGGGGACTTTTATACCCTGGCCAAGGATGGGGGGTGGTTGCCAGGAGAACCAGCCATGTGATCAGAGGATTGGAACTTTCAATACCATCCCCTAATTTCTGGAGAGGGGAGAGGGGTTTAAGATTGAATCAATCGCTAATGGCCAATGACTTAGTTAATCATGACTACATAATGAAGCCTCCATAAAAACCCAAAGGGACAGCTCATTGGCCCTTTTTCCAAGAGCTTCCATGAGCCACTGTGCTGTGTCCCAAGCTCCACTAGGACAGAAGCTCCTTTGTTCATGATCTTGCCCTATGTGTATCTTCATCTGGCTGTCGATTCCTATCCTTTAATATCCTTGTAATAAATAAGTGCTCTGGTAAGTAAAAGGTTTCTGAGTTTTGTGAGCCATTCTAGCAAATTAATTGAACCCAAGAAAGGGGTCATAGGAGCCTCTGATTTCTGGCCAGTCAGTCAGAAGTACAGGTATCAACCTGGGTTTGTGATTGAGGTGTGAAGTGGACGGCAGTCTTGTGGGACTGAGTCATTTACCTGTGGAATCTGGTTCTATCTCTGGGTAGATAGTGTCAGAATTGAGTTGAATTCTCAGACAGCCTGCTGGCGTCTGAGAACTGCTTGTTGGTGTGAGGAAGCCTCCACATACATGTTGGAATTGGGTCCAGGAACCCTTTCCCGGGGGTTCTGAAAATGCTGGAGGCCTGTGACCTGTTACCATACAGCTTGCTAAGACAAGTGTGGGATTTCTGAAGGGGTCAAGTACGGAAGCAGGAAAAGAAAACTAAAAGTAATGGACTTGGAGACTGAGGCAAAGCATCCCTACTTCTTTGCTTAGCTCAGAGGAAGCGAAGCCACCTGACTCTCCTGACTTCAGTGGGGTCACACTCCAGTGGTGACCAGGAAGGAATCAAGTGTAGAGTTACTGTTTTCCAAGTGTAAGCCCTTTGGATTCTTGTATGACCCTACGACGGGAAAGAGATCCCCCAAATATGACTGGTGTCACATTTCCCACGTGATATTGACTTTTACCTGTTGTTGTGGGACTAAATTCATACCTGAAGTATTAACAACACATAACTCCAGGTTTTATGGAGTCTGAAGCTTGTGAAACTTGAAGAGCCCTCTTTAAGGAAAAGAATACAAGTCTATGAATACACAATTAGGCATGAAAGTGATGATTTATTTAGAAGAGCAGAAATCACAAAATTTTAAAAACCGTATTAGATTCCTGTGGCTGCCACAACAAATTACCGCAAACTTAGTGGCTTGAAACAACAGAAATTTATTCTCTCAAGGTTCTGGAGGCCAGAAGTCTGAAATCAAGTTGTCGGCAGGACCGCACTCCTTCTGGGGCTCTGGGGAGCGATCCTTTCCTGGCCTCTTCCAGCTTCTGGTGGCCTCCCCGACATGCTTGGTGTTCCTTGGCTTGTGGCTGCATCACTCCAGTCTCTGCCTCCATGGTCACCCTGCCTCCTCCTCTTCTGTCTGTCTCCCCTGTGTGTTGTATGGGAGGAGGAAATATTCCCCTCCCCTTCTAGGTTCTTCTGGCTGGTCTAAAAGTTAAATTGATATGAGACAGAGTAACAGGAGAAAATCAAACAAATTTAATAAAATGTATAAATGGGAGAAACCCAGGAAAACTGAATAACTTGCTAAAACAGCTGAAGCCATCACCTTAAATACCATCTTCAGCTAAAGACAAAGGAGGATGCTGGGAGTAGTAGTTTTGGACCTCAAAGGGGAGGAAGGCAGTTCACATGGAGATGGAAAAGCAAATGTTTGTAAACAAATGTTTGCCAGGCCTTGCAAAGGCAATGGGACATGGAGAGGACTTTGATCAAAGGGGCCTTGCTAGGTTCCTCCCTGTCCACCACACCTAGTTCATATTAGACTATAGTTATCTATGGTGACAGCTCCTTCCTGGGACAGGCCTTCTATCTTAAATTCTGTTAGGCAATTAGGGGGAAGGTCAAAGTTTCTTCCTGAGTCTTTTGTTCTTAAAAATAATCAAGCCAAAGAGACACACATTGGGGTGGCAAGTTCTGATCCCCTACAGTGTCTCTTATAAGGACACTTGTTATTGGATTTAGGGCCCACCTGGATAACCTAGGATGACTTCATCATCCCCAGATCCTTAACTTAATTACATCTGCAAAGACCCCTTTTCCAAAAAAGGTAACATTTGTGGTTTCTGGGAGTTAAGATGTAGGCATATCTTACTGGACTTAAAATTGTATTTTTAATAAATAACTGTCTGACACACTTCCAAATATTTTTGTCCTACAATTTTTGGCTGTATACTCTTTAATTGCCTCTCCATATGTCAATAATTTTGTAATTTCATTTTCTGCAGAAAGAATACAAAGATATTCAATGTTTACTCTACCATGATCAATTTAAATGTGAATATTATGATTTATAATTGGGATGCAAAGAATATGTAATTCTATACATTTACTGCTTCAAGTACCGCTATGGATTTGTGCCCTACAAACATAACAATTCTGACAAATTCTGTTTCATGTGATTCTTAGCAAAAAGTGACAAGAAATTTTCACATATTGAGGTATGTGTGATAGCTATTCTGGTTTACAACTAATTTGGCTTGAACTAAAGAAGCCTGACTTATGGATTATGAAACTCACATTGTACATCTGCTTTAACCGTTAAAGAATGCATTAAATATTATCTCAAAGTAAAAGAATGCACTCTTTGCAGATAAGGATGCATACTTCCTTTCCTATAATGTCAGTATCAGTACTCTTGAAAATAAGTTTCCTTTCCTGGACATCAGGGTCATATTGACCTGCTAATTACCAACTGGATACTTCTTTGAAACTTTGATGAATATATATCCTGGGCATGTTTGATGTATGCTCTTTATTCTAAAAAGGTATAAGACTGTACTGAAAACCATGATTCTCCGGAATACTTTCTTATTTTGTGGAGACTGTCTTCTTGGTTGTAGTCCTCGCCCTGGCTCAGGTAAAGCTTACTTCATCTCTCTTATCTATAGAATGGTTATTAATTATTTATGTTGACAAAAGGAAAAGAAAAAGTAGGATGCTGTATTAGTTTCCTAGGACCGATGTAACAAAGCACTACAAAGTGGGCGGCTGAAAACAACTGTATTCTCTCACAATTCTGGAGGCTAGAACTCCAAAATCAAGGTGTTGGCAGGGCCATGCTCCCTCTGACACCTGAATAGAACCCTTCTTCACCTCTTTGTTTCCTCTGGTGTTGCCGTCAATCCTTGGCATTCCTTGGCTTGCCTCTCAGCCTCTGTTGTCACACGGCGTTCTCTAGGTGTGTCTGTGTCCAAGTTTCCCTCTTTTTATAAGGCCATCAATCGTTGGGTTAGGGCCTGCCCTACTCCAACAGGAGTAGGTAGGTAAGTATGACCTCATCTTAACTTACATTTTAATTATATCTACAAAGACCCTATTTCCCAATAAGATCATATTCACAGGTACAGGGGGTTAGGACTTCAACATGTCTTTTGAGGGGACACAACTCAGGCGCATTTATAATTGTATATGAGGCATTATGCACTATATACCAGGAGAGAGTCTTCATTTTGAACTATGCATCGATGAGAACCGAATCCTGTTTTACTCATCTGATGACTGCAATAATTTCCCACAGGCTAGCTTCTGTCTCTGGACACTTCAAACCTGGTCTATTATAATTGTCATAATTTTCTGGAGGGATGGGCACGTATAATAAAATTCAGAAACCCCAAATGAAAACACCCCTGAGGACCGAAGAAGAAGGCTGTGATGCAGAAATTAATGTCTTAGGTGGACTAATGTTGCCTCTCGATGGAGGACAAAGAGTGGGTCCTTTATTCTGAAAGATGTGAAGGGAGGCAATCTTAATCATCTTCCTAACTTGCTATCCATTTCAGGGTTTTACAATGTTTTCAGTCTAGGAGTTCTTCAGATCCCACATCTCTCCCACTCTTCTGTGTTTAGGGGTCTCAGAACAGACACTGACTGCTCAGCATGCTCGCCCTTAGACCCTCCCATCTGCCAAGATGGGCCCTGGCCCAGACAGCCTGGTCTCTGGGCCCAGTGTCTGGCTGCAGGGGCTCCAGCTGCTGAATGACTTCATTTACATTGCTATTCAGAAGCAAATGGCCCAGCTCAATGGAAAGTCTTTCATTTCTAACAGGCAAGCCAGTATGTGGCATTTTTCTTTTCCTTACTCTGCAGGGTAAAATGAACCTCACAGATGTTCCTATAATACCCGGAGAATAACATTCACAGATGAGCTACTGAGAGTGGCTTGGCTTCCTACTGCGTTATCCAGTTGCCATGTGGCCTGTGGTCAAGCCAGAGGGAACAGCTGGGAATGGCATTTGGGAACTGACTTCATGACTGTGATCAGAAAGCCCATTTGTCTAGAGCCTTCTCTCACAATCTGCAATGAGGCATGCCTCTGATAACAAGGCCTGTGATAAAGGGGCTTAGATGAGACTTTCTCTGATCCTTATGGTGGTGACTAGGTGGTAGTAGTCAGTGAGTGCTGCTCCCAGCGCAAATAATCTGTGGAGGTCACTGAGCTAGGTTCTGTCAGGACGGGACCGGGGAAAATTCCCTTTCTACCCTTCTCATGTTCTTATGGCTGGATTAATAATAAAATTGGCAAAAGACCAGATTAACAGGAGAAAAACCCAGTTTAATACATACGTATTGAAGATCATAGAGAAATGATGCTTGGAGAGTGAACACATCAGACAGTATATGTTACCTTTTGTACAAAGAAACAAATTTCTGAGGAACAACACGACAAAGAAACTTAGATTTGAGGTATGTAATTAGTGAAGAATTTAAGCAGAGTTTAGACTTGAGGTTGCCTAATTTATTAGGCTTGAGGCTAATTTATTAGAAAGGTTTGTTTATGCAGGCTTCTCGGCCCTAAATTCCCCAGCTCTGGTGATAAGGATGCGGGGAGAGAACCTTTCACATGGGAGATTTATTTCCTGCTTTCAGGGGAACAGATAGGAGGGTCAGAATGCCCTTTTTGCTTCTCAAATAACTTTAATTCAAAATAATCAAGGGGCCGGCCGGTGGCTCAGTGGTCAAGTTCTCGCGCTCCAGTTTGGCAGCGCAGGGGTCACAGAGCTGGTTCCCGGGCGAGAACCTGTTCAATGCTCATCAAGCCATGCTGTGGCAGCATACCACACAGAAAGTAGAGGAAGATGGGCACAGATGTTAGACCAGGGCCAATCTTCCTCAGCAAAAAGAGGAGGATTGGCAACTGATCTTAGCTCAGGGCTAATCTTCCTCACCAAGAAAAAGAAAATAATAATCAATATGCTGTTGTGGGATATTTTGGAACGGTCTGCCCTTGGCCTCAGTAGTTCTGAGAGATGAAGAAGGCAGGCCCCCTACCTGTAAGGACTCGACGAGGGGCACCCAGACAAATAAAAAAAATGTTATACAAAAATTGGTCTATGATGATTCTGGGAATAGCCATTACCTTAATAAGTAGAGACAGACAGATGCTGGGGTTGTCTACTTTGTGGCAGACCCATTTTACCAAACCATGCTCAAAGAAACTTTCAAACCAATCAATCAGCTGCCTCGTGTTTCCACTGCTGTGTGGTCAGATTGACCCCAGGTTCTAGGCCCTACAATGGCCAAAAGCTCGACCATACCAACAGTATACATTTTAGGACAGTAATTCCCACGTTCAAATATCGGAGTCTCTTTAAGGAAGAGTCCAGTTTGCAAATAATGGTTAGATCTCTACACAGCAAAACTCTCTCTTCTCACTGCTGATACTGATACAGACGGATGACACCCCCTTTCAGAGATCTAGCCGACCCTTCTCTTCCTCACTCCATGCTGATTTTCACCCTCATTAAACTATAGGGGGAAAAAAACCCTCTTCTACATTCTTAGGTTCTGCAATGGGGCCCTGGAAATTAAACTGACAAAAGACAGATTAGCAGGAGAAAAGGCACACAGATTTTATTTGTTATTAATTTTTTGTGTGTACATGGAGGCCTTCATGTAAAAGAAATGAAGACCCAAAGAAGTGGTTAAGCCTGAGAGCCTATGTACCATTTTTACCAAAGAGAGATAAATTGTGGAGACACAACAGACAAAGGAAAAGGCGTCTGAGCTTCTACAGGCAGTAAATCGTGGGAGGCTAAGTATTTGGGGAACTAATGGGAGATAAAGATTGTTTACTAAGATTTCTCTCCCTGTGTCTCTGGCCTTTTAGGAGTCCACAGTCATCTCTGGTGATTAACGGTGACTCAGGGTCGTTCTGCCTTTCCGGGTATGGGGGAGGGCACCTCCACAAAGGGAAATTTATGCCCTGTTTTTAGGCAAAAGGGAGAAGCAAGTAGAGGGTTTTTCTGTCTTGTTAAAGCTGAACAGTAGTTAAAGTAGTAAAATAGGACTATTTTACCATTCAGGATTATCGCAATGGGGGAAAAGAGACCTCAGTGTAGACCTGGGCTCAATTCTGAACACAGCATGGGCGAGTGGGAATTATAGCCAAGGAGCAAGGTGGGGGTCAGTGGGTGGAAAATTACTAAGAGGAAACATCAGAGGTCGGGGGGGATCCTGACTAAACTGACCAAGAGGATTCTTGCTGAGGGCAGAAGAGGGGGATCTGACATCCCCTGGGGATGATGGAAGATGAGGAACCTGATTAGATGTCAAGGGTGATCACACGTGGAAGGTAGGGATTCTAGTTAAACTGACTTAGCAGGATCCTTGCTGAAAGTGGGCAATGTAAAGACGAACGTGGAAGTACAAAAGTCAAGGCCTAGTCGAGCAGACAGCTCAGCATTGGTAACTAAAGTTTGGTCAAGGAGAGGGAGACTCTGTCAGTCTGCTATTTCTCAATTGCCTTCAGCTCAAAAGAATCCTTATGCCAAAGCGGTGAATTTGGAGCAGCGTATTCTGATCCCCTTCGTTGCTAGCATGGAAATCAGCCACGTATCAGCAACTTACAGGCTGGCACCACGAGAGCCGACGCCTGGGCTGTGCAATAGACACATTTTAAATAATTTCCACAGCCACAGGCGTTTGACGGTCATCATTGCCAGAACTCTTAATTATACAGACAGAAAAACCACTACAATTTAAAGAATTCAATAAAAAAAGTATGGAAAGTGACTAATACACAGTCCCAAATATCTTAAACATGTGTATGCACACAGACATGCGTACATAAATATATTTGTAACTGTACATTTGTTGATGATGAATATCTGTCTCCCACTGAAATGTAAACTCCTTGAGTGCAGGGATAATGTTAGCTGGAGTCTGGAAAATGGGAATGACTTCTTGACCAAATGAACAAATGAAGAGTTTCCAGCAATCAAATGTATTATATTTCCATCTCCTCACCATGCCTTGGCTATAAATGGCTTTCTCAAAAACTCTTGACCTCTCTTTTAAACTGGACGATGCAATGCTTTGGAAATATTTTGGATCTTGTTTTTTATCTTGTAAGGGACCAACAGCCCAGCTGTCGTGCTCAGAAATCCATCACCGGGTTCCCATGGAGACCAGTCTTTCCAATGTGATGAATGAGCGTGGCAGGAACACTAGACAGGCTCGTTTCTGGGATGGATGACTTTGGTTCGAGGACTCCCCATCGGCCTTGCCAAATTCCCCTAGAACCGTACTGCAGTCCCAAACTCTTCCACCTCCCAACTTTCCTTCCTTCCCTCCCTCTTTCTGAAAGCAGAGAGGCCCTCTGTCTGAATTCCAGAGTGAAGCATGGAAACAACAAGAGAAGAACCAGTGGTAGAAATAGAAATGGCAGCCAGGCATGTCCAGGCCGCAGAGCCTGACAGAAAACCCAGGTTGTTGTCTCTGCCTCCTAAAGGCAGACGTCAGCTGCAGCTTTCAGGTATAACCTTTCTCCCAAGAACTTAGTTGTCACCCTGGGAGAAAAGATGGGGAAAGGCAGCCTCCCGAAATTGAACGTTTTCATACAGGAAAGAATTGAATTATTACTGAATGAACCAAATATGTCTTTTATGGCAATATTGCTTCAAGTTCCAAGGGGAATGGCAGCTAAAGATACAAATTTAGTTTAGGTTTGGAACAAATGGAAAAAATGAGGTTTTGCAGATTAGTTTTGTGAGTTCGAAAATTTTATACTGTAGACACATGTATGCTTATTGTACAAGAGCTTTTTTCACTGAACACTTCTTAACACTTATATTCTGAGCATTTTTCCATGTTAATAAAAGTGCTTCTCATTTTTAATGGTCGTGTAGTATTCTGTTGAATGGCTGCACCATCCTTTACTCAACCATCCTTTTCCTTGCTGGCTGTCAGCCGGGAGCCTCTCTTAGCTGGGAGCCTTTCGCAGCCCCTTCGTCCACCTGCATTCCTGGGTATGTTGTCCCCTCCATCTTCAAACCAGCAATGGCATGTCGAGTCCTCCACACTTGGAATTTCTCCAATTTCCCCTTCTGCTGTATCTCTTCTGCCTCCAGCCAACTGAAAGGTCTTCCCTATCCTATGTTGGTAATCTAAATCACATCTGCAAAAGGCCTTTTCCACAGAATGTAGCATCTTCTCAGGTTCCAAGGATTATGACGTGGACATCTTTGGGGGCTGTTCTGCCTGCCCCAGGGCTGTGCATCACGTGTGCACATAGGTACTTTATGAAAGTTGATTGCCTTGGTTTTCAGTCATTCAGGTTCACATTGCTCTTACTTTAGCTGTAGATAACATTACAGTAAATCTGTTTGTTTCATTCTACCTGGGTCACATCTCCATAGTCCAGATTTCCTCCATCCTGGGGTCAGCTCTTGAGGAAAGAACAAAGGCCACAGCTTTAAGCTCAGTTTGTAAATGGCACCTACTTCTCCCTATGCACAAGAAAGTAGATTTGAGGGCTGAGGGGAATAATGCACCTGGAAAAGTACTGTATCCTTTAGGATTAGGTTCAGCACCAGGTGACAGAAAAGTTAATCTTTAAAGAGGTAAAGGGCCTTAAACGAGATTGAAGTTTACTTCTCTCATTATAAATGAAGTCCAGAATTACTCAAGAACTGGTATGTTAGCTCCACAATAGTCATGGATCCAGCCTCTTTTTATTTAATTGCCTGGCTTTCTCCATATGGCTTCCACCTCATGGTACGAAATAGCTGCTTGAGCTCCAGCTATTACATCCACATTGTAGCCAGCAGGAAGGAGGAAGATGAAGACATTACAATAAGACTCCCTCTTATATCCCATTGGGCAAAAGTTAGTTATAAGGCTACCCCTAACTGTAAGGGAAATGTAATCTCTATTCTAAGTGGCCATTATGTTCTGTATGTGTTCTTATCACTAAGGAAGTAGGGAAGAATAGATATTGGGGGAAAACTAGCAGTCTCCCAGAGATCTGAATCTAAAATTGTTTTCTGATTTCCTTATGAGTCCTCCTACTTGCTGGCTGACAAAAGTGGTCTCTGGTAAGCTGCATATATGCCTAGGAAGGTGTGAAGGATCTATAGAGGGACATTATTACCCAAGTGTTCATTATTTAAGCCCACAAACAAGAAACTAAATGTCACTAATAAACTGACCTCATGGAACTCATCCTCACTTGTTTCTGCCTCCTCACTTGATGCCAGCATCTGTCACTGCCCAGCTGCTCACAGCTCTTTCCTTCAGCCTCTCCCAAAGTTTAAGATAATACAACAGAAGGCCAATGCCGCACAAAGTGACACTGCAAATATGACAACCAGTCCAAGGTTTCATGAAGCCCATGAAATGATATTAGGGAACATCGTATCACAGCAAAACCAATGACAAATGAGCACCTCTGATGAGTGAGACTAACTAGAAATTAAAGAAGGGAAAATTGTTAAGGCACTTAAAAAGGGAATTATTTGAATATTTAAGGATTAGGAAAAGCACTCGGTGAAGTTTATGAAAATCACCCCTTTCGGATCATTTCGTGAAAACATGAAGTGAATGATATTGTGTTACGCAGTGTTTCCAGAAAAATACCAAAAAGTTATAACCCCAGCCTGAATAGTTATTTGTTCTTTTAAAGGATAACACACAGTCACAGTTACAACCTAAATTTAGTTAAACGGGAGATAATATAAACCTCTTTATAATTTTATATTATATTTTCAAAATAAAATCTTAATCAAATCTTTTTATACTTTATTACTGTGAAAATTTGGTCTCGGTTTTAAGTGGATTTGTTTTGAGTGGCATTTTTCCAGGATGATTAGCTAATGGATATTCTGAATCTTTTGCCCTAAATATTTGTTATTTTTAAGGCACAAAGAGAAAAGAGTCTCATTAGTCACTTGCCCCTTAGCCTGCAATGGTAAGTCCCTGGACTGGGGAGGAGAGAGGATGAGAAGTAGAAGGACTTGAAAGAGGGGGTCCATCCAATCGCACTGTGTGGGTGAGCAAGAGTGTCTGGCCGGCTTCCCGTGGGTTGAGGGGACATAAGCACTTTGTCTGCCAGAGACTGCACTAGGAGCAGTGGAGGATGCAGACAGAGGCATAGGATCTGTCTGGTGAGGGAAACACACGGATGCCAAAGTTTCCCTGTAATGTGGCGAATGCAGCGCTCATGCTAGGCATTAAGCTCCCTGGGAAGGGGCCCCACACCTTTTGTTGACTTTGGTGTCCCCAGTGCCTAGAACAGTGCCTGGTGTATTGGAGGCACTCAGTAAGTACTGGTCACCGAACTGGTGGGAGGAATGGCCGCTGCACAAAGAGGGGATTGCCAGCGGGTCGGCCTAACTAGAATGAAGATGAGAGGTGGAGGCAGTGAATGCCAGGCTGAACTGCAGGAAGTCAACAGTTGACAGCATTTTTACTTTGAAGGGGGAGAGCCTGAAGGTATTGAAGCAGAGAAGAGACCTGATCAAGCTTACATTTTAGAACTGTGGATCCCTCTGGCACTGTGGAGGGTGATAGCCATCAGAACGGGGACAGGGAACAGCGTTGAGAGGCCATAGTCAGAGTCCTGGTAATAGATCAGGCAAGAGCACATTCCATCGTTCACCAACTACTTGTTCAACATTTACTGTGTGCCAGGCATTCATGGATAAAATTTCATCATAGCCATGTATTCTTTTGAGTTAAAAATCGCCCTGTCCTTTCCTCTTTAAAAATGTAATCATCGTGGGAAGGTTAATGCCGCAGAGCCTGGGTTATCAGCGAACACAGTGGTCCTCTCCCCTCAGATAGAGGAAGAGACTGCATGGGACACCAGACCTTTGTGGGGACAAGAGAGGAAGAAGGGTCTACTGAAGGCCGGGGCAAATGTGAAGAAAGTACTTTGTCCGCTGGTTGATCTTGCTCAAGGCCAGCCCCACAAAGCCAGACAGTGATGTCATTTAAATGAGGTAAGATTTGCATGAGAGGCCTCTGTGGGCAAGCTAGTATAGTTACAGTCTACATGCTAATCATGTCTTCAGAAGGGTATTATTTAATGACATAACCAGCTCTCCAGTAGGGCACTGAGGAAGGTGGCTACTCCCCATCATGTAATAATACCCTCCGAAGCCCGGGGGGAGAGAGGACCAGAGCCAGGGCTGTGGTAGCTGTGGTGGACTCCGCACATGTTGGAGGCAGGGATGCTGGGGCCTGAGGTGTGATCCAGGCTCCTCATGGGCCATAGCACTTGTCATGGGCTGAGCTGTGTGCCCTCGAAGTTCATATGTTGAAACTCTAACCCCCAGTACTCAGAATGTGACTGTATTTGGAGAAAGGGCCTTTAAAGAGGTAATTAAATTAAAATGAGGCCTCTCGCATGAGCCCTAATCCAGTATGACTGGTGTCCTTATAAGAAGAGGACACCTGGATGCTCTCAGACGACCGTGTAAGAACACATCAAGAAGGTGGCCATCCACAAGCCAAGGAGTGAGGCCTTGGAGGAGAAACCAAACCTCCCCTCCCCTTGATCTCAGACTTCCAGTCTCCAGAACTGTGAGAAAATAAACTTCTGCTGTTTAAGCCACCCAGCCTGCGGTACCTTGTTATGGCAACCCGAGCAGACTAATATGGGGCTATTAAGAGCACGGGGTCTGCTTGGCATCTCCAGCTTCCCCTCTGCTCTGCTGCACCCAGTTCAAACCTTCACCATCACCTTCATGTGGCTGTAATTCTTTGTTCTCCTGATAGCCTCCTCCTCTTCACTGTGCGTCCCTGGAGAGGAGGGACGATGATTTGGTCAACTTGTATTTTCAACACCTAGCACTTTGATTCCACTGTGAATATCTGGGGGGGGGGGATCATTGGGGACCTTTGTGGCCATCTTGCTGACAATATGATCATTCATTTTGTTCAGTCACTCAAAGCATATTTATTGAAAGCCTGCTTTGTGCTAATAATTATTTGCTCATTTAAAGAATAACACAAGTCACTATTATAACCTAAATTATAGTGAGACTCCAGATTCTAGGGAAACAAAATACATAGCATGGAGTTCCTGACCTAAACAAACTTATGAGTTCAAAATAGTAAATACATGTATCTTGCAATGTAATATGACAATGCTATTATGGATAGAACAAACTGCCATGACCAGTAGATAAGGAGAGTAAATTATGCCCATCTTCTACCCCGAAGAGAGTGAGAGAGGATTCCTCTGTGTGTCTAAGGGTCTTCTCTCAGATTTACTGGTAGAAATAGACAGGGCAATTGACTGAGTCTCATGCAGAATGACAGACTGCGTGTTAGGACATTTGCATTCCAACAGTGGGCTTTGAAAGTCTACTTTCTGCAGCAAACACATTGCCTAAGCCTTTGAATTGGATCAACTCCTAGAAAAAGGGGAAAAATTCTGAGCTAGCGTGCTGGGGGACATTTCTATCTCCTTCCTGCTCCGGTATGCACTCAGAGCCAGCCAGACCTCTCTTGACAGCCTATCATTTGTCTCACTTAGGCTTCTGCCTGGGTTGAAGGCTCTCACATTCTGATGAGAATGACATTTCTCTGAGATCTCTGGGGTGTTTGAAAGAGTACTGAGTAGCTGACCAATGAGCCATCGAAACAAGGTGTGGTCAAGTATATAGACTTTGGAAGGAAATCTGGCAGGAAAGCAGTTCAGCAAGTCTCCTCCTCAGTCCTTCCTCTCTCTCTCTCTACCCCACTCCTTTGCTCTCCCCCACCGTCCACCCCAAATTAGCAACTTTCAGCTGATGGTGACACAACCAGAATTCAAGAAGAGCCTTCTTGCTCGGGGGAGGTCAGTCTTTGTTCTATTCAGGCCTTCGACTGAATGGATGAGGCCCACTCACATTATGGAGAGCAAGCTGCTTTACTCAAAGCCCACTCATTTCACTGTTAATCTGATCCAAAAAAACACTCTCACAGATATACCCAGAATAATGTTTGACAAAAGTCTGGGCATCGTGGCCCAGACAAGTTGACATACAAAATTAGCCATTCACACAGCCCATAAACTTGAACATCTTTGAGATGATTCTTATAGTTCCTTTCAACCAAAAGTCGGTGAGTCTGAGGCTCTAAACATCTCCACATCTCTTGCCCTACTTATCATTTGACACGAAGACCAAGTACTTTTCGAAGTGCGGTCTTTGGACCACTGCTTGTTTTATGTCAATCAAGTGGTTAGTAGGTGGTGTGACAGTTTCAGAAGAAAATAAGTTGGTATACATAAATTTCACAAATTTTGAAATGTAAGATAAAGTATTATCCCAGAAATATCACAGCATTCTTAATAAGTGTTATACTTTTTAAGGGAACCCAGGTCTATATTGGTCACCCGGGCTCTGCTCATATTCAATTAAGGATGTGGTTGGAGTCTGCTGATGGCATTAGTAGGTTATCGCTTGTGCTTGTTAAATTTGCATTTTTTCATTGTCACTTTTTTTTGGCCTGTATTATCTCAATTCATAAAATGCACTAAATACCTGGACTGGTTCATTAGAATATAAAAGTCATGATAAAAATTAATAAGTAAAATTTACAACCCAGAATAATGTCAAAAATAAAAAAAGGTGAGCCAGGACTCCAGTGCAAGTACTGGATATAAATGTGTGTGCTCTGGGACAGGTAAAACCATGAGTGTGATAAATATGCACGAACAACTGTAAGAGGAAGTGCTGAGGATGTATCTTGACAAATACCTAAAATTGCACTTTACTGATTCTGTATTCCTTCAGACCCCTCTTTGTCCCCTTCCCTGTGTGTTGTCTCTTGTGAAGTCATAAAATAATAGCTTGGAACTCCTCAAAGACTTGCATAATTTTCAATCAAAGCAGAGGACCTTTTCTGGAAAACTAATTCAATTTTTCTGGAACACATGTAAAATCACGCACTTCAGGGTAAAATTGATGGATGCTGCTCCTAAACTGGAGAACAGAAGTCCCTGAAATTCCAGTGTCAATGACCAGGTTAGGCAATACATCCCAGAGTAGCGTGTTACCTAGAATTGTAACCCTTTGAACACAAACCGGATTACAAGGGGTGGATGTCAGGGAACAATGAACTCTATTATCCCAAGGCTGAGCAGCTGTCCCCCAGCTGCTGTGTGTTGCAGAACTGAGGACAGATGTATGCAGACTTCCCACTGCATGTTGGAAAATAGGAGATTTTCATGGGCATAACTGCCAGAGCACTTCATCTGTCTCTGGAGTTTTGTTTTATTGGTAAAGTCCCCATGGACTTAGAAAACAGATGTGGCCACTCAGCACCAACAGGGGTATAAATCCATGTCAGTGATTAATCTGCAGCCTTATGCTCCCTGCTGTGAAATGAAAATCTTTCTACAGCCAGCTAATGTGAGTCTGATTATGTTGACAATCTACACCTCTCTCTCATGCCTGAACCCCTAGGCAGAACACATGTAACAATACTCTGGTCAGCTTTGAATCCACCCCTCGTACATCAGTCCTCAGACGTGAATTAGGTGTTTCACACAGGGGTCAACTTTGGCCTTGAATTCCTCATCTGTGCCAATCGACTTTTGTCATCATATTGGCTGTCCAATGTCTCTAGCCTGTCCACATGGTGAGAATTCCCCATTGTGTGTAGTACTGGTGGGACTCAATGCCCTACTCTCCACCACAGGACTTGAGGATGGAGATTTCCCCTTTTCCCTACCCTCCACTGGCCACAGCACAGTGTGTGGTTTAGAATCAGGCAATCAGACACTCCCACCCAGGACTTGAATTTGGAATAAGTGATAAAGAACAAAGGATCAGTTAAGACTTAGTCACCATGGCTTCAGGGTTGTCCAGGAATATGCAGGATCTGACTCCAGGTCAGTGATATTACAGCCTGATGATTCCTCCTGAAGATAATTAATTAACTTCATGGGACCCTCTATAGTGCCTTCCCTGCATGTTTTCCAAGTCTAGTCCTCTAGCTGCCAGTCAATTCACTGAGCATCTCACAACTTTCCAATGCAAGTCTTTTCTGCCTAAGAATCCTACGATGGGTTCTATTGCTCACATCCACATCCCTAATCAATACACATTCTTTTGGGTCTGTGTATGGTGGGGAACAGTGTTGGTGATGATCAAAAAGGAGGAGAAGGAGGGAGAGGAGGAGGAAGAGGCAGAGGAGATGATAAAAATAGCATGAAGATATAGACAAAAACAAAAAAAGACAAATAGGAGGGTCAGGAAGTAGATGAAAAATTCAGATTCCCACAGCTCTTCTAGAAGCATCCCTTGTTGTCCTTTTTTATTGTATCTTACTGTGTGCTGAAAATATTCCTTAAAAGTTACAGAGCACCAGTGACTTCCCTGACAATCTTTTCCTTAATTCAGTCAAGAAGACCCTGGAGAGACCAGGCTTAGAATAGACCAGGGATCTGTGGCCTAAGGGCCGCCATCTCTTTTTGTGAGTAGTTTTCTTGGAACACAGCCATGCTCATTCATTCCCATATTGTCTATGGCTGCTTTCCAGCAGTGATGGCAGAATTGAGTGATTGAGACAGAGATGGTATGGCCAGCAAAGCCTAAAATATTTACAACACGGTCCTTTACAGAAAAGATTTCTGTCCCCTAGAATAAAACATCTGAATCTCTGGGAACTGAGGTACAGAAATATATTTTCCTCTTTTTTTCACTTCTCACCCAGATACCCTCCCTTCCCAGCTAAACTTTCCCCAAGTTAACACAAGGGGCCTGTACTCTTTCAGAGGGCTGGGATCCATTTCCCCAGAGGATTGGAACAAACTAGGGAGAGAAGATGAAGCAGTTCCACTCTCTCTCTCCCCTCCCTGGGGCCCTGCTCTGGGGGACGCAGAGGCCCACTTTTGGAAGTAAAGTGCTGAAGGCCGCATGGCTAGTTAGGAAAGGAGAGCTGAGACCCTAAGCCAGGTCTTCCTATACTAGACCTGGCTCTTTCCACTGTCACTCTACCTCATCAGGGAAGTCTTAATGGAGGGGGTGGGATTTGAGTCTACCTTGGAAACCTACATGAAATCTAGCCAAGCAAAGACCATTAATTAATCTCCCTTCAGGACCTAAACACTGAAGAGCAGCATTTCATTATGCTTCATTATGAAGCATGAAGATCACTGGTCTAGAAGTAAGCAGACCTATGTTTTAGTTCTGGTGCTGCCACTAACTAGCCACATTACCTTGGGCAGGTTACTTCCCCTTTCTGGGCCATTATTTGCTCAAACATAACAGGGCAGAGAAATTAGACTAAATGGGCTGCAGCTGGCTCTGTTTTCTTATCCTGTTGAGCAACAAGAGTTGCTCATAAAACACGTGACCTCTCCACCGACCCCAGCTAGGCGCATAAAAACTGGCTGATTCTGCACCAATATCCATCCTAAATGGGGCCAGCCAAGAATGGAGTCATGGAGCACGAGCGTTTGTTGGATTTGTGGGAAGGCATGCAGACAAATGAGGCAAATGGCTCTGAAAGATGAGAGCACCATGTCACACCAGCAGACAGGAACCAATGGGATGAGTAAACCCGTTAGGGGACACAACTGAGTGGATTCTTGGTTTAGAATCCAAGAATGCTTTTCCTTTATGGCCTACTTCAAGGCTTGGAATAAAGAAATGTATCTGGGATGCCAACCCCAGATCTGCTCCCTCTGTGGTTCGGGTGGAGTGTCTGGAATCAGCATTACTCATGTGGAAACATTTTGCTCTTTAATACCTCCAGAAGATCCTGGAACAGGCTGTGGCAAACCATGAAAGCAGGCAAGACAGAGCTGCCCTATTATTTGCTGAATCAAATGATTAATTTTCAAGATGGATTAAAAGTTTTATATGAGTTATTCATAGATCTATAAAGCTTTATTCCTTCAGGAGGTTTGCCTCTGTTTCTGCATAGAAAAGAAATCTATTCTTGTTTTCTCAAAGGCGTCTTTGGGAAATAAAAGAAGTTAGTGAAATACCTTTTAAAATCACACAAGGCTCCCAGACTATTTAATGAACACCAATAACACCCTGTAGCAGCTGCAGCTGAATTCACTGGAGGAGAAAGTTCTCCTCGCACTTAAACAGAGAAACTGATTGTTTTTATTGATCTGAAACCTCTGAATAGGTTTAATGACTCAAATACTCTTTTTCAATTGCTTAATCACTAGCAGGAAATATAATAAAGTCTATATTGAGATGTTTTCTTTCTAATAAATTCCTCCAACTCCCATTTTCTCTATCGCTGAGCTATGAAGATAATGGGTGCCAGGCACTGCGCTGGGAAGAGAGTGGCTTACTACAAAACCGTCTCTTCTAATCTTCATGACCAACCACATATCACTAGCTTCTTTTTACCAATGAGGAAACTGAGGCTTAGATTGGTTAAGGTAACACAGTTAGAAAGTTGGGAGCTGGGACTCAAACTCAGGTTGGGTATAAAGACAAAGCCATTATTCATCTGCCCATCCTTCCATCCATCATCCATCCATCTATCCATCCGTCCATCCTTCATCTAGCCAGCCAGCCATTCATCCATCTACTCATCCATTCATCATCTAGCCATCCATCCAGCCATCCATCCATCCCTCCATTCATCATCTAGTCATCCATCCATCCTTCCCTCCATCCATCCATCCATTCACTCATCCATCTGTCCATCATTAGCAAATATTTATTAGCACTTATCACATTCCTCACACTATGTTAGGTATTAGAAATACAATGGTGAGAAAATAAAAGATCTTGTCATGGAATACACAGTCCAGGGAAGAGAACAACATTAAAAAAAAGAATATGACAGATAAATATACATTTTAACTTAAAAAGGACTACAAAGAAGAGATTTTAGTGCTCCAAGAACATGTGAGAGAGGGAACTGATCTAGTTAAGGATGCACATTAGGTGGAGTAGGATAGTGACTACCTGTAGGAATAAATTAATCCTGAAAGCACAGTGGTTAAGTACAATAAAGCTTATTACTAACTTAGAGTACATGTTTGGTAAGGGTCAGCAGGATTCTCCTCCGCCTAGTCACTCAGGGACGCAGGCTGAGAGAGGCTCTGCCATCACAGCTCCCATCTGGAGCATGTGGTCTCCAAAGTGAGTATGGGTGCAGAAGAAAAGTAGGATGATCTCACTGGATGTTTTCAAGGCCAAGCTCAGAAGTGGGTTACCTCACCCGTGTCCCTTGACCAGAATCCAGTCACCTGGCCCCAAGTGAACTGCAAAGGAGGCTGGGAAATGTCTAAGAAGAGAACAATGCCATGGAATTGCAGGGCATTGTTGCTGCCATGAGAAATCATGGACGGCTCCCCTGGGAACAGAATGACTGACATGTGGAGGATGTGTACCACGTCCTCAGGAAGTGGTGGGGGACACTGAAGTGGGGGAAGGATTTCCAGCCCTCTGAATCCCTCAGCTCCTTTATAATTGGTTTATTTGAGCTTGGGAAAACTTTAACTAATCAGTCCTTACTTAATCTATTAATTTGGCTAATATTTTCCATTTACTTATTCTACTAACGAAAGGCATTTATGGAGTGTCTACCATGTGAAAGTTGCAGAATAAGACTCTGTACAAGAACAAACATGGCATTTTTGTTTGTTCTTGTACAGAGTCTTTTTATTTGTACAATAACAGACATGGCATCCATGTCTCCGGGATCTTCAATGTAGTTGAAAAGATAAGACAAATATGTAGAGAATATTAAGTAATAACACAATAAAGACAGTATTGTTTATCAAAGGCATAAACAATACAAAATGTATTATCTCACATAGCAAGGCAGTTGAGTGTTTTGAAGATTAGGTAATCAATGGCTCATGGATGCCATCAAAGACCAGTTTCTTTACATCTGTTCTGCTGTCCTCAGGGTTGGCTATATTGTCCACTTCATATGTGAACGTGACAATATTAAGTAGAAGAAGAGACAGAAAAGGTACATTTCCTTTTCCTATGTCCCTTTTTAAGAGTAAGCAGTCCTTCTCCCAAGTACCCCAGCAGATTCCTTTACACTGTGTTCTGTCAACGTCGATGCCTAGAATAATCACTGGCAACAAGATGACACCAATCATGATTTACTCCCTGTGGTTGGGACTTGCTTTCTTGGAAAGAAGAACAAAATCAAGATTCTGTTACAAGGAAGAAAGGGAATAATAGTTGTCGAGACCCAAACAAACAGTATCTGCTGTGGAGATGATGCCAAGCATTAAATGAATGGTTCAGACGTGTATTATAACAGCAAGAGAGCCCACTATGATGTTATATGAATAAGCCTGGAAAACTTAATGAAGAAAGACTGTAGCATCAGAGAGGGCTTTTCAGGCAAGGAGACAATCACCAGGAGAGAGGAACATACAAGGAGTGACGGGCAATGGGAGAAACTGTCTGACTGGAGTAGAGAAGTCTACAGAAGCCTAAGGAAGGCTGAGCTCAAGGAAACTGGGGGTGGGGATAATGTGATCTCCACAGGCCCATCCCAAAGTCCTTATCCATCCTCGCTGTAATGTTTCAGGATGAGAAAATTATATCCCAGAGTCTCAAGTGTTATTGGATTATTCTTTCTGGTAACCATATGTACCCAGCTCTCCTGGGATATCTAATTACTTTTCACAATGACACCAGTGACAGTTACTTTTATGTGTCAACTTGGCTAGGCTCTGGTGCCCAGTTGTTTGGTAAAACAAGTCTAGCTATTGCCATGAAGGTATTTTTTTAGATGTGATTAATATTTAAACCAGTAGACTTTGAGTAAAGGTGGGCTTCATCCAATATTTGAAGGCCTTTAGAGAAAAAACCAGGTCCTCCAAGAGGAAAGAATTCATCCTCCACATTGCCTTTGGACTCAAGACTGCAACATGACTCTTGCTGGGATTTCAAGCCTGCCAGCTTGAAATGTAGGTTTCAGACTTGCTAGCCTCCACAATCACATGGGGGCAATTCCTTAAAGTGAATCTCTCTCTGTATATGCATCCTACTAGTTCTGTTTCTCTGGAGAACCCTGACTAATACAGCACCTCTGATGACAACAAGCTCCCATTTTGAGGATTAGCTTGGATTTTAGGATCTTGCTTTAGCCCAGCAAGATCTTCAAGAAAACAACCCTTGTCTCCCCATGTTTATCCTTCATTATGCGACCACGGTTTGCCTTGCCAAAGGAATAGGAGGCTAGGAGGGCACGGCCCCTGCTGGGAAATGGAGTTCCTGAGCATCAGAGCTGCTTCTGCCTCAGGCTTCCTCAGAGTCCGGATCAAACTTGTTTGGCCTCCAACAGCAGAAGTGAACTTTGATTTCTGAATGAGGACAACGGAGAGTTGGGCACACTAGTCCCAGGGAAGGTCATTATGTTAGTGTCCAGTATGTAGTTAGCAAGTCACCTGAAAGAGAAAGAGTCAAAAGATTGTCTGTGAATATGTAAATCCAATCCAAGCATCCTGGGTGCAATCCCCAGGGGAAGTAAGAAAGCTTTTGTATAAGAAATTGCATTGTCCTCTGTCTGAAGAAAGAAATCATTAGGAAAAATGGAGATGATTGGAATAAAACTTACAAAAGGAGAATTCAGAAAGATCCACCTGGGTGATGTGTCTCAAGTGCTGCCCAGGAACTTGAGTATCTGTTCCCTGCGGCAGGAACATCCCCAGAGAGGAGACTAGTGCATCTGGTTGTTAAAGCTAGGCTGTTGTCTCTCAGCTCCAACGCAGCCTTCAAAACTCTGCCCTGTGATGCTGGGACTGGAAATGGGCAAATTACTTTTCTCCTTTGTCAATAAGTAGGAGGTGCTGGAAGAAGCTGCTGGAAGGTAGGAGGATCCCAGAAGATACTTTCTCTTCCCTTTTGTCTGCTGTCTTTGTGTCATCTGAGCAATCGCCCTTCACCGTGATAGCTATAGTTGTTTCCAGGCCAGCGTCTTTCTAATTCCTGGAATTAGCCTCATTGCACCCTGACAAAGTCGCCAGCTTTAGGTAGGCACTAACTTCTCCTCAGACATCTGAGTCCCAGCTCCACACGGCCCCTTCTTCCAGCTTCTAAACTCCAATAGCACCAATCTCTTCCCCTTTGTCCTCCTAGCCATAGGACATGGCTTCCCGGAGTTACTATCTCTGTGTTTAACCCATTCTTTATATTCAGTTCTCTCTGTTGAAATACACGGTGTGGTTTCTGTTTTTCTGTTTGGACCCTGACTGACACAAATGCTTGATGATACCAGCCATTAATACTATCCAACAAATCCCCTTTCTCACACACACACACGCACACACACACAATTTCATGCTTATCATACCTCTCTCTGAGTTGATTTTGGCCTCTCATATAGATTTCCTACAGAGAGGATTTGTTGTCCAGCAAATATGTATACCATGTGTAGTCCACTTGAGAGTTAGCTGTTTCATTATGAGTGATAACATTTGAATGCTGGTTTTTAAACATCGGTCTCTGAGAGCCTTCTTTTGGCCATGGAGGCCAATCCATTCCTGGGACACTGGCAATGGGTTTCTTGCACTTACCTAATGAGGGTCAGAGCCTAAACCCTGTAATTCCACCCAGGTGATGTCACCCTGACCAGCCGACCAACTCCTCTTGTGTTTCTCCCTTGATTTTGCCTCATATTGGTGCTAAGCATGAACCTCTTTTTCTTCAAACGGGCAATAGCTAACATTGAGAGACAACTTCCCCTTTCTGAATACACTATGTTCCTTCCTTTTAATTCTTCTCTAGATAAAACTTCTCTGGAAGGATCTGAAAAAGCCTTCAACATCAAGATACGAATGACCAATGCAGGTAAACTACCTCATCTTGGGGAGTATTTTAATTTTATTTGCATTTAACTAAAGCTCTAATTGGTTTAAATCAAAGGGATCAGGCCTTGATTTTAGAATCCCAGAATTCACTGAGCTGAGTGTAAGGAGTATTTTGCAGTGGGAAGGGGTAGGAGAGAGGTGGGTCAATCGCCAACTGCTCCTGAAAATCATGCAAACAGACGCCTTCTTTAGCTACCTCTTAAGTTGGCGCTGATATAAAGACATGTTCAGTCCCACACAGTTCTTAACTGTCACTTGCCAGACCATAGCTGATGTCCTTTTGGCCAAGGCCACAGTGGAGCGCCCTGGGGGAGGCCACAGGGCACCTCCACATCTCATAGTAGCCTCCTTTGTAAAACTAAACAAATATTTGCCTCCTGCTTGCAGAGTTGATTCACACAACTGAGTTTTCACACATAGTCATGTGTATCTGCACCTCTGCTGTTCACAGTGGTGGCTGTGCCAACATCCTGGCTGGACCCCTGGGGCTGGCCAAACAAGCAAGATACAGGGGCAGTCCCAGTGCGAATTAACAGCTGGATGTCCCCAGACGTCCCCTATGAGCTCTTACAACCAGAGACAGCTGTGCAGAACTGGGACTCCGGCTCCTGCCAGGTGTGCCTGGGGCAGATTCTAGATGTTTTCAGTATTCAACCCCCAGGCAAGATATTATGGTCAACTCGAATTCATACCTTAGAAAACTGAATACAAGGGTCAAGTATGTCAGCGCATGTATGAAATGTCAACGCATGTATGAAATTTCAGCACATGTATGAAATGATAACCCCAAGTAGGATTTATAATAAGCCAAGGTTTAAAATGCATTTAATGGAAGGTACTGGAGGGAAGTAAAGGGGACCCGTACTGAGGGGCTGAGGACTCTTCTCTGGGCCGGGTTTGCTCCTCTCCCTCCATGAACTTGAGCAATTGGCTAAATCTTTTCAGACTGCCATGTCCTAGACTGCAAGATGATGGGTCTGCAGTTTTTTAAAGCTTCCCTACATGCTCTCTGTATTGGTTTGCTGGGGCTGCCGTTACAAGGCACCACAAATCTGTGGCTTAAACAAAGGAATTTATTGTCTCACAGCTCTAGAGGCTAGAAGTCTGAGATTGAGGTGTCAGCAGGGTCGGGTCCTCCTGAGGGCTGTGAGAAGAGTCTGTTCCATGCCTTTCTCTGAGTGTCTGGTGGTTTGCTGGCAATCTTTGGCATTCCTTGACTTGTAAACGCATCAGTTCATCTCTGCTTTTATCTTCACATGGCATTTTTCCTGTGTGCATGTCCGCCTCTGGGTCCAAATTTTTCCTTTTTATAAGGACACAGTTGTATCTGGTTAGGGCACACCCTAATGACCTCATCTTAACTTTATCATCTACAAAGACTCTATTTCCAAATAAAGTCATATTCACAGCTATTGGGGGTTAGGACTTGAACATCTTTTTGGGTGATACAATTCAACTCATAGCTCTCTGACCCCAGATTGTTGTGGGCAGTCCTCTTGGCAGCTACGGAGCTGGCTTTCTCTCTGCAGTCAGCTTGTCTTCGGCCTTCTTCTTCTCTGTAGGAAGGTAGAGGACAGATGGAGACTTATCCTAATGACCTTTTTCCAGCTGTGTAACACCAGGCAAGTCACTTTACCTCTCTGAGCCTCTGTTTCCTCATCTACAAGTTGAGGATAGTAGGTGTGCTGAGAGAACTCAGTGAGCAAGAAGTACTTGGCTGACACATGGAAAGTGTGCAAGAAATTATAGATATTATTATTTACTCCTATTGAGTCAGGACAGGATGGGCCAGTGATTCCTAACCCTTGCAGCACATTACAATCATCTTGGCGAACTTTGTAGAAACTATCGTGCCCGGGGCCCACTAGAGATTCTGACTCAATTGGTCTGGGATGGATCCAGACACTGATATATTTAGAAGCTCCCTGGTTTATTTTATTATGCAGCCAGGATTGAGAACCACTAGAACAGACGAAAGGATTGAAAACACCAATGGAAATTCTCAACGCATCTGAAAGTCAGAAGAGGTTGACTTGTAGCTACTTAGCCAGATGGTCCAGGTTGTGGGGCTGCCAGAGACAGCTCTTCGAAAACTTGTGAATTGGGTGACCTAGATTTCAGAGCCATTTGTTGCTTTGTGGTCTCCCTGTAAAATTTTTTCCAGGCTTCCCTGATGAGGGAGTGTCCCCACTGAGACACGGCCCTGGGCCTTTCCTCCCACAGCAATATTCCATCTACTTGCTCACCCACAGACCCAGATGGTATCCTTCCCCAGTCTCCAGGTCCAGGTCTGTTAAAAAAGTCCTTAGTAGGAGTTAATGCCAGATAACAGCTTGATGTGCTACCCCTCCCAGGGATATTTGCCTAAGAGTGCTCATCACAGAACTCAATCCTCCAGTTAGAAAGTTTGGACACATAAGGGTAGACTACAGAATGGGGATGGCAGAGATTCTTATACCCCATATACCCTACATATCCCAGACAAGTGGGAACTGACTGCTTTGAATCAGCATGACTCCCAAGACCCCCACATTTGTGAAGTGGACAGTTTTTATATACAGAATAACGTTCTCACTTTCTCACTCTATCCCCAGCACCAAATCATTTTGTCACGGACTAGGTGTCTGGAGAAACTCAAAGGTGGGTTTGGAAGCAATTAACTGTTTTTCCAAGTTGTTTCTTTTCCTTTTGTATGTTAAAGAGATGTAACCACCAGCCATCCTGAAACTGACCAATCCTCTCCATAAGAGCTATGCCCGTGACCTTTGCCTTATTTTTAATGCAAAGATCCCTCCAGGGGGAGCTGAGGCCTCATTATGTGGAAGCCTGTTCTCCAACTGAGCCTGTGCCAGCAAATACCCACCTCTCCCTTTTGAACATTCATTCCCCAACCAAATAAAATTCCTGCTTCCCTTTGTGCGGGGCTGCCATGACTTTGGAAATGATTCTTCATGGCCGCCTATTTGCTGCAAATACACTTTACTTTGTGAGACAACTTCCACTGGTGTAGAGTCTTATTTAACTCACCAGGAGGCGAGCCTACTTGGTTCGATAACACTTTCTATGTCTAAATGTGGGCTCTAGAGGCAGCTGTTGTGGCAGTTGCAGGAGGGATGCACGACTTGCATCAGGAGATGGCTTCTGGTTCTCAGGCCCTTTGCTGAGTGAGGAGGGCAGCTGTGAGCAGCCCTCGCTTCTTCCTTCTCTCCAGCTGCTCTGTCACTTCGTCATCAGGCCTGGCTTCTCTGAGCTTTGGCTTTCTTACAGTGCCACCTTGTCCACTTAGCATCAGATGCTTGTCACCCACACCCTTTAAGTCCCAAGGTCTCTTCACTCCTCTTGGGGGAGGGCCAGTGACTTTTTGTTATGGGAGTCAATGAGTAATATTAAATGAAACAATATGTAAATAGAAGCGATTTTTAATGACAAAGCTATATAAATTCTCTTAATTTATTATCATGGAGAGGTTAGGAACGTCCATTTGCTCTTTGGCCGAATTAATAAAAGTGTAGCAAGTAAAATACAGGAAATGATAATTCTCTCCATCCTGATCTACTCAGAATAGTGTGTCTGGTTTGGCACTTTACATTTCTTCTATTTTAATCAAGAATATGCCAGAAGGAAGAGGAGCCAGAGACAAACCTTTTTTAACACAAAGCAGGATGCTGTATCTTCATCTGGAAATAAGCAACTTGGTTAGCTTTGATTTAACTTTGGATTTTGGAAACTCAAGAGAAACGGAAATTAAACTTCGGACAGAGAAACGCTTTTGCTTAACCCAGAGACTCTGCACCTGAATCCAGCTCAATGTTCTGGAATCACCCAACTGCCTTCTGCTGCTGGTGTCCGGAAGGGGAAATGAGTTTCTTTAAGTGGGCCACCAGGGGGAAATATTAACTGTACAACGAGAGTGCAAGAGCTCTCTTGATTGCCCTGAAAGGGTTCCCGCTCTCATTTCAGATGGATTTGCTGCAGTTAAGCCCAAATTTCCTGGCAAGCCCGAGAGGAGGTTTTTCCAAAGGGCGTCTCAGACCGCGAAGGCACAGCCTTTCCATGTCTAATCGCGAAAGCAAACCGCTGGACACATGCTCCCTGTTTCCAGCTGGTTGTGTGTATGTTTCCTTCACACTTGAACAAAAACGTGCCAAGGTGTGACATTTTTGAATCCCACCAACTGGGAGCTGTGCACACAAATCCGTTTTGCCTGTGGTGTGGGAAAGTGATGAATGGGGGCTGTGCTGCCTGGGGAGGCGGACTGCGTTCCCTCTGGCATGTCTGCAGCCTTCTTTATTACACACCGAAGTATAAAACCGCCTGGCCGGCTGCAGCTCTCATCTCTAGCCCTGGCACTTGCATGAGGAGACGACGTGCCTGGAGCCCCGGCCGAATTCTCCAGGAAGCTCTGTGACTCTGTTGAGAATCATGCTCGGGAGGCAGTTCGTCTGTTGGCACCTGCTGGCTTTGTTTTTCCTCCCATTTTGCCTGTGTCAAGATGAATACATGGAGGTGAGCGGAAGAGCTAATAAAGTGGTGGCGAGAATAGTGCAAAGCCACCAGCAGACTGGCCGTAGCGGCTCCAGGAGGGAGAAAGTGAGAGAGCGGAGCCATCCTAAAACTGGGACTGTGGATAATAACACTTCTACAGACCTAAAATCCCTGAGACCAGATGAGCTACCGCACCCCGAGGTAGATGACATAGCCCAGATCACCCCATTCTGGGGCCAGGTACTCAGAATTCTCTTTTAAGGATTACTGGGAAAGTTTGATGAGTTTTGTTGTTCTTGCTCTTTTTCCAGCTGTGATTCTTAGGATCAACGCTTTCGAGAAGTTGGCTGAGCTGCTTGTGGGTCTCTTTCTGGGTTGCTCTGTGATACTAGGGGGGCCTGCCGGTGTCTGTTAGAAAATCAGCAGAAGTAACATTGATGTGCTGGGATAAAGAGGGGCTGCAACATCATCGCCCGAGAAAGGAGAACACGGCAGCCAGCTCCCTGCTGTGCTGTGCTTTGATTTCTTTCTTCCTCTGCTGGTATGGGAAGAAGGAGTTCTGACCTTTGCAGAGAGATGGATCCCCATTTGCAGATCATAAGAAAGTTGGACTTTCTTAATTTTTCCCAGCAGGGAGCAGCTGCCTTTGAGTTTTTCACTTTGAATTGCGAGTTTACTGTGACATTTCATGCCAGGCTTGCTTATTTGATTTATGGCATTCTAGGTTGCTACACCTCTATATTCAGCTTGTTTAAAAAAGGACCAAAGAATTAAAACAAAAAAAGACTGTGTGTATTTGAAACCACCCTTATTGTATGATTGAATGCCTGATAATCACAGAGAGCTTGATTTATTTCTCGGAGTATAAGCTCAGCATCTAGGGAAACATCTTTAACTCTTTTAGGGTAGTATGGGAGTGAGTTAAGGCATCAGTGTGGTGAAGGGCAAATTGGTGAAATTCAATTTAATTTAAAACATTAAGAACAGGAAAAAATAGATTGTTTTTATATGTCTAATTATTTTTTTAATTATTTGAAAAAAATTTTAAATGGAGGTATAATTGACATATAACACTATATTGGTTTCAGTTGTATAACATAATGAAGAAACAGATTCTGATTTACCTTCTAGGTATCAAGCATGCTGAAATTAGGTGAGGGGGGCAAGGAGAGTTACCTTGAGTTATATGATCTTTGAACAAATAGGTTTTACTACAAGAATTGACTGCTTCTATGTATGAAATAGACCCTGAAAAAGTTCATGCAGTTGAAATTTAAACCCCTCCTACCACAGATTGAGATGTTGGGTTGAAACTGGTTATATGATCAGACCAAGATCACACATAGAATCAGCTGTAGGTCTGGAACTAACCTGGGACTTCTAACTCAACCACACAATGCAGTTGCCCAAACCATACTGTGGGGCTGTGTCAAGAAAAAATTGCTTCTGGGCCGGCCCCATGGCTTAGCGGTTAAGTGCGCACGCTCCGCTGCTGGCGGCCCGGGTTCGGATCCCGGGAGCACACCGACGCACCGCTTTTCTGGCCATGCTGAGGCCGAGTCCCCCATACAGCAACTAGAAGGATGTGCAGCTATGACATACAACTATCTACTGGGGCTTTGGGGGAAAAAAATAAAAAGAAAAAAAAAAAAAAGAAAAAGAAAAAATTGCTTCTTTGTGGAGCCACAGAAGAAACAATAACCTCTAAATACAATGCTACTTCATGAAAGCCACTTTTAGAGATTGTGCTTTCGTCTGACAATCTCTTGGCTGAAGAGTGATTAAGGCTAATTTGTGTTCTCCTTAGTGGTCAAGATATTTATTTTCACTTTTGTCCAAGCCTCGATCTGGACTTTCCATTTCAATAGATGGGATCTTTGCTGAGTCCTTCCTGGCCATGGCAGTGTGAGCCCCCAGACGCAGCAGAAGGCAGATGTGGGCTGTCATTGGTCATTATTTCTTGGCAGCCAATACCCAGGGGGCCACTGAAATCCAAATGACATTTCACTTCCACCCCCCCTTCTGGTCCCTGTAGGCATCTGGCATGATGAATCAGATAAGGGGGGCAAGAAGCCACTTTCTGGCTTTTTTTGAAGCTGGAGGGCCTTTCAAACTCCCCTGGGTTCCTGAAATATTTCCAAACAAATCCCCAACAGAAGATACTGAGGAGATTTAGTCACTGATAGTCCAGAGGTTTTCAAAACAACTCTTCCACCAACGGATACGGAGACCCACACTGAATTTAGGATTGTACTGCTTCCTGCTTTCCCTACTCCCCCCACCCCTCTCCTTTCATTTTAATTCTTCTTTTTTCCTCATTCACTCTTTCACCCATCATTTCCTATACTTCCACTATGTGCCAAGCTTTAGGACCGGGCTAAATACTCCCAAGCTCCTGTCTTGGAACAGTTCTGAAGGGCTCTAGCGGGGAAAAATTAACAAATAATTAAGTACCATGTGATGAACAAAGTCAGTGCACAAAAGGCAGTTGGGGAAAAAGTGTCAGAGTGGTGGCAGCTGCTGAGTTGGATCTCAAGAGATGAGACAAAAAGGATGGTTATCCAGCTAAGAAATACAACTTAAAAATATGTGCTACAGCAAAGAGACTTGAGAGAGCCCACGAGGAGCAGGTGGGGCTGGAGCTCCTGAGCTGTGGGAGGAGGACATTGAAGGATTTTAGTGCCAGGCTGGAGGATTCTGGTGGACCGTTAAGAGCTCAGACCTTACTTCGCCATCAAAAGATTTGTTTGTTCGTTCATAGCAGGGCAATGAGGTGATCAGGTTTGTTTTCTAGAAAGATGACTCTGTCCATAGGGTTCATGGTAGGTTAGAGTGTGCAGAGATGGGGGGTGAGCAGACCTGGACTCTCTTTTCTTGGCATTTTCTTCTCCGTCATTCACCTGTATCAGTCTCTCCTCCTCCTCCTGGACACTTTTTCCTCCCTCTTCCCACTTCCCTTCTCCTTTCTCTTCCCTCTTCCTTAGGCTAAAGAAGGAGCTGTGGGCTCTCTTTTCTAGAATTCACTTACTAATAGCAGAGCTCAATTCTGAGTAGCTGCCCCTATGCCTCCATCTACAAAATGGATCGAACTGGTCTTTGAGACCCATCCTTCCTCCCATGCTGCCCATTTGCATGCTTTTGGTGTTCAAATTCAACCTGATTATGGAAAGGGTTTGATAAACTTAGGAGGGTGAGATATAGTGACTACCTAGTATGTCGTTCTCCCTTACCTGGGAGAAAACTTCTGAATTAACACATCCTGTCCAAATTGTTCTAAGAGTCCATCAAACGTCTCACAAGCATCGCTCCATTTGACTGAACTTTGAAAGACCTGGCCAGAGGGAGGAACATGTTTTGAAATGTTGCGGGAGGGTTCTCAGGAGGTGCCAGACGAGTAGTAACCAGAAGTCTCTCCCTGTTTTGGTGGCAGCTCTACGTTCTCAAAGTGCCCCCAAGTGGCTTGGGCATGCACTGCAAGTCCTAGTTAGCTCTGGTGCTGAGCAGCCTCATCACCTGGAGCTAACATCTCATGCTGAGAAACTAGACTTCAAGAACAAAATCTTTCTAAGTCATTATTTGGGGCTTTGGGAAAGACTTTAGTTTCTTTGTTTGCCTCTTAGGGCTAGGAAGAAAATTCATGACCATCTTACCCAATCCTGTAATTTAACAGATGAGAAAAATGATGTCAGGGGAAAGTGACTTCACAAAGTCACACAGAACTGAGAAGGGACTTCTGGTTCCAGTCCAGGCATCTTTCTGACATTCTTAGCATTTCAGTATTTCAATTCTATTTTTAAACAAATGGTTGCACTTCAGGATTTTCCCTCCTTCTCCTCCCTTCCTCTTCCCTAAAATCCATTATTGGCAAAGTCTTGGATTTCTTGGAGCTTAAAAAGCTGTATTTCACATTAGCAAAATCATACCAGGAAATTATGGAATACTTAGTTCTCAGATTGCATTTTTGGATTAGAAGGTGGGGCCGTGCTGTGGTGTCTGACTTTCCAAGTGTCTGAAATTCCTTGTCTCAGACCAGTTGCTTTGGCTGATTTTCTTTTCCTCCATCAGTTTTAGGAAAGGTTTTCATAGACTCCCATTCCTCTCTAGGGTTGGATCTGGTGGATTGAAGACTAGACTAGGATTTTCCTCCAAACTGTAGCTCCTGATCACTCAAGACTGGGACTCAGAGCTCTTGCGGGAGAATCTTGGACTACTGATACTGTCCTGCATTTTCCCAGAACAGCCTGGTGGAAACCTTTAGAAAGAAGGAATGAGAGAGTAAGGAAAAAGTCCAAGCCCATTTTTGATTAAAAAAAAAGTAAAGTCTCAATGTGCAGCAATATGAAGGCTGATCCACTGTTCTGCTTGGATTTCTAGTGATAGAGAAATATTGAATTTTAAATTCTTTTTTCCTCTCTCCCTCTCTTTCTCCCTCCTTCCCTTTTTCCCTTCCTATCCTCCTTCCTCCTTCCCTCCCTCCCTTCCTTTTTTAAATGAATCCCTTAGCAACAATATGCTGTTTTCAAAAAACCATTGAATTGTAATTGGTGTCTAGGAAAGTTTCCACGAGTATTCTGTATGATATAATGAAAAGGCAAGTTGCCAATTTAAATGAGACTCCAAATTTTGTAAGCAATTCTAACTCTTCTGTCAATCAGCTTTTTCTAGATCTCTAGCCCCTTGACAGTAAGCACACATTTTAAAAATTTATCTTTGGGTAAATGAGCATTTAACACAGAGTAATATTTGAATATATTTAGTACCCATTGATTACTCCTTAAATATTGATTCAAACAATGAGATAATCACTTTAAATTTTGAAGGGAATACAAAGCAGAACACCGTGTTAAATACTTATTAAGGGGAAGTTAAAGTTGTTTCAAGATGTAGATAATTAAAAATTTATTGGATTAATGAATACTTTATTTCTTTAATATTCTAAGGCAATTTAAGTGTGTTGTGGCTATTTGAAAAGCTAGTGTTACAATTCAGAATTTCTAAGAACTCTTAACCCACTATCATGAATATAGTCTTACTATGTTTGAAGTTGATAATTCTTGTCTCCTGAGGGTCGCCTGAGGCTATTGGCAGTTGGGAAAGAGAGGGAATGCTTCCCAATCCACTTCTAAAGCAATTTCTCCCTTTGCTGGCATCAGTAGCAGCAGGAAAGTACTTCCCCCATCCCTACCCCCATCCCCACCCCCACTCACTCTCCTTTCTAAAGAGCTGTGTTCTTCTGTTAACTCTCCTGTTTCCTTTTCCTGTTGACCATGGGCTTACCTTAGTGACTCCTTTGCCATTGGCATCTCCACCCCACCCCATCTTTTCTGCTGTTGTTTTGTATGAAACTTACTTAGGGGCCAAGACCAGAGGAAATTAAAAAATCCTAATTACTCACAAGTACCTTTCTCTGAAGCTTCTCTTTGTATCTTTTTAAAGTCTCCACCAACCGGAGGACTGCCCCCAGACTGCAGCAAGTGTTGCCATGGAGACTACAGCTTCCGAGGCTATCAAGGTCCCCCTGGGCCTCCAGGCCCTCCTGGCATTCCAGGTATGGATGAGAGAGATGGACTGTTGCCAGTCTGATTGCAGATGGGGCCAAACTAGGAGCCAGGGGCAAACCTAAATAATTCGAGATCACTTGGGTTTGATCCAAAGTGTATGCATGGAAAAATCCAAGAGTTGGGTTGACTGGGTTCGTAGAGCCAGTTTAGGGGGCACAGTATAAACTCTATAGTATTTATTATCTAAACAGTTCACAGAATCCCACAGGCATTAGGCACCCTGAGGCACCAGATTCACAGGCTGGGAGTCTCTTCATCAACTTGGAGTATGCAACTATGGGATCTTAATTGGGACACACTCTCATTTCAGTGTTTCTGCCACAGCGTGGTTCATATGATACACTATATCTATCTTTCAAGAAATTTATGAAGTGAGGATGGGGAGGAGAGGAGAGCTTACTGGTCTGGGTTATAGGCATCTCCACGGTGCCGTTCACTGAGCTACATATCCTTCTGTGTAGATTCTCAGTCCAGCTAAGTTTTTCTTCTTCTAGCCTCAGGGTCTTTCCATGTTCAGCTGTCTCTCAGTTGACTTTCATGCTTCTCTCAGGCTTGTGGGGACATTTTTGGGCTCCAGCACCCCGTGGTGGGGTGAGAATGCTAAAGAGCTCCACTGTGCCTCTCTAGACCCACCATTCAGCCATCTCTACTCTACTGAATGGTGCCCCAGGCATGAGAGGTTTGGGGAATTGCTGGTATCCTGGGTCAGCCAAGAAAAGGGCAGCCCAAGCCCCCTCTATCCTCAGACTTCCAAATCTATCTGGAGGTCAATCATCTTCCTTCTCCCCAGGTCAATTCCTGGGATAGAACCTTTTATCAGGGTTTGACAAAAGTCCACTTGCTCTTCTCTGACGTACGCCCACTGATGTTAATATTTACCAAGTGACGTTTAATTTTTTTAAATGCTTTTGAGTGGCTTCTCAAATGAAACCAAATTTAAAATGAGAAAACACTCCATTAGACTTTGAACTATGATTACTGGCTTGGAATCTATGTCACTGAACGTCAAGGGCAGCAGGCAGCAGGTTCAATTATTAGGGGTAGGGGATCTTCAGACCCTTCTAAAGTCTTCTTAGGTCTAAACCCTTCTCAGGTTACAGGACAGGTTGGTCTTGGCTGAGTGTTCTCCACCAGAGGCAGTTTTGTCATTGGCACATTACCTGTAAACACAGTCAAAGTTCATCCATCTGGAAGGATTGCAAGCCTGGCGTGATACCTGACCTAAGGTAGCATGCAAAATAAACAGCAAAAGGGTCTGAAATTCAACAAATATAAAAGTAAAAGAAGTGGTATAGAAATTGTCTCTCAGTGGCAAAGTGAAGAGTTGAAATCATTATCAAAGTCTTGCTTTCAAAATTATATCAATGATTTTACTTTTCCCCCAGTTATAAAAGTGGTACTTGTCCTTTGCAGAAAACTTCAAAAAGACAGAAAAGTATATAGAATGACACCAAAATCACTCATATTTCACCCATTCAAAAAAAAAAACCCACTGGAAATATTTTTATGTAATTCGTTCTGGTCTTTTTTCCTCTTTGAATATAACGTATACATATGTATATATATACACAATATCATGCAATCCCTTTTGATTCATAATCTTTTTTTATCTAAAAATATCATGTATATTAACAGTTATTAAATATTTTTTTCAGCATTTCTTTTCTGTGACTATATAACATCATTTACTAAGGATGTACCTTTTTTTTTAATTTAGCCCTTCCAGTATTGGTGGACATTTAGGTGGTTTCTGATCTTTGCTGGTATAAATGATGCTTTCATGATTGGTTCTCTACACAAGTTTTCATCCAAGTCTTACTTTGTAGGAAAAACAGGCTTTGGAGCCTTAAGAGTATCTAAGGCTGTTTTCAGTGTCCCATTTAAAAGAGATCCCACTTGAGATGCCCCCCGGCTACATTTGGGGTTGTTTCAAATGGTCTCGTTTTACAGTTGAATTTGGACATTTTTGAAGAAAAGGGCTGCATTTTTATAAAAATAGATGGTGAGTATGAGCAACTGGGCTTTCTCATGTGATGGTGTCTGGTTGTTTAAGGAAACCATGGAAACAATGGCAATAATGGAGCCACTGGCCATGAAGGGGCCAAAGGTGAGAAAGGAGACAAAGGTGACCTGGGGCCTCGAGGGGAGCGGGGGCAGCATGGCCCCAAAGGAGAGAAGGGCTACCCGGGGATTCCACCAGAACTGCAGGTAAATCATCCTTGGCATGTCCCCTAGTGACTTCTAAACTGTCCTGACCATCAGGGTCCAGGAATCAGAAGGCTTGAGTGCTTTTGTTGAGTAAACCTGAGTCTCCATTTGTTTATCTCCACACAGGATGTTTGCAAAAGGCCTATGGTGTTCAGAGGGTTTTGAAATCATTCTTGGGGAAAAGAGAAATTTATGAAGTGTGAAATTCAACTTATTCACTAAACCAAATACAAGGCCAAGCCTGCATATCAGCTGATCTCCCATTTTCCAAATGAGAAGATATGTTAAATAAACAGGTTTTTGGCAATCGAGCATATAAACTTTTAGATATATAAATGGAATGGTCAAATGTCTACTTATAATGTTCTATTTATTAATTTTGTTATATTTACATACTTAAATCACATGTGAATATTAATATATAAGTATTGTTTTCTATCAACTCAGATTTTGTGGCACAATTTTTATTTAAACTTTTCTCATCAGTATCTTCTTTATCACTAGAGACATTTTATTTTTGAGTCATCCACCCACAGATTGTCGGACAAGATCATATTCATTTAGCTTAAAGTTATTTTAATCCATTTGTGAGGCTATAATTGGATATTTTAGACCAAGCTTAAGTACCCATTTATCTATTCTTTATTTCTCTTTTAAGTGATCTTCAAAACTCTTATTGCAGGTAAAATCTAAAACTTGCAAATGTTGCCAATAACATCTAAAACTTGCAAATTACTAAGTCTTGGTTATTTATTTGGCTAATATTTTTAAAGTTGATTCTTCTAAGGGACTCTTATCAACATTGAGAACTAGCATTTTTTGTTAAGATTGTTTCCGGTTGGTATGTCTTCCTATAACAGTAACTAGTGGTTAAAATACAGTAATTGAGAGATCATACTATAAATGAGAGACTTAAAGAACTCTTTAAGTGACTCTTGTGTCAAAGATCAATTGGGGAAAACTTTGCCTTTTGTTTCAACATATATGGAAGTTGTTTGAGCATTGATGAATTCCATCATTTTTCTGGGCATTGGGTTTTTTAAGTGTAAGCTAAGAGGTCCTGTGTGTTAGGCTAACTACTTTTGCGGTCCTGTAACTTTTTAATGAAAGTTGTTTAAAATAATTTTAGCAACCTGGGATCCATGTGCCAGTTAAATTTTCCAAAAAAAAGGAGATAGATGCCACTTGGCCAGGTTAAAGGTATCTAATAAGATTGATGATAAACATTCTCAAAGCTAGAAACTCTAACCCCAAACCTGTGAATGGTCATACCATGGCTAGGAGGCCCCGGAGTAGCTGATTTAATGGAAAACGCCCTGAGCAATTATTAAATTTGCTCTATTAACTATTTTACCCTAAGACTACAATACAATCAAACACTTGGGAGAACTACTTTTATATGTTTAAAGGAGGCATTACAGAAGTGGGAAGACTGGTCTTAGGCAGATCATGAAGTGGGGTGACTTCCAGGCCTCTTTATTCCCATTTCTAAATCTCTCCTCTGGTGTCACCCTGTCTCCATCCTTCTGCATCCAATGCCCTCCTGCTGTCTTTCTGACTGTTAGAATCTTTTCTGTGTGGATTCCCCCAGGCCTTCCTGCCCTCTAAGTCTTCCAGGACTTCAAATTATTTGATCTCTTTGCTCTCTCACCTCTCTCCCATAATCTTCTATTCATTGAAGGCAGATAATCCTAGCAAGTTAAAGAATTTTTTGATCTAGTTCACTCAGTTTCAATGACTCATTTGGACAGAGAATTGGCATTGACTTTCAAATGTGAGTCTCCAATGGTGATACAATTCCAATGTGTGGGTTTTTTCCACACCACCAAGCAATTCTCTGACACCAGCTGGGTGTCCTGCAATTCAACTCAATTCCGACAGTATCTACCTGAAGATAGCATAAAATCCCACAGATTAAGGGTTCCTTAGAGCCTTAAGACACCAATTTAGACACCAGTCACAAGTCCAGGTGCTTCTGACCAACTGGCTATAGATCAGAGTTTCCAACGACCCCCTCCTTGGGTTCAATTAATTGGCTAGAGTGGCTCGCAGAACTCAGAGAGACATTTTACTTACTAGATCACCAGCTTATCATAAAAGGATATAACTCAGGGACAGCCAGATGGAAGACATGCATAGGTCAAGGTATGGGGAAAGGGCATAGACCTTCCACGTCCTCTCAGAGCACCCTACTGTCCCTGAATTTCACCATGTTCACCAACCTGGAAGCTCTCCACATCTTGTCCTTCGGGGTTTTGATGGAGGCTTCATTACGTAGGCATGATTGATTAAATCATTGACCACTGAACTCAATCTCCAGCCCTTCTCCCCTCCCCAGAGGTGTGTAGGGGGACGGGACTGAAAGTTGATGTCTTTTGGGGGAAAATAATACAGCATTAAAAAAATTAAAAAGTTGTTTTGCTGCAGGGCTTCTCAGATTCTTTAATATGCCAATGTGCATTTAATAAGATTTCATCCAAATTTTCCCAGTATTATTTGCTAATAAAATTTTAACGTTCCAAAAACATTTTAAAGTCCAATGTCCATTGCAACACACATTTAAAACTATTGATGTATATTATCACTTTAATGGCTGCATAGCATAAAAAATGTTAGAAATTACCATGATTTATTAATTCTTTCTCTATAGATTAATGTTTAAATTATTTCCAATCTTGCTGTTACAAAAATTTGAAATAAACTTACTTGTATAAACACTTTATTTCTTTAAGATAAATTGTCTGTTAATTAACTGCTAACTATTTCCTTAGATTGCATTCATGGCTTCCCTGGCAACTCACTTCAGCAATCAGAACAGTGGGATTATCTTCAGCAGTGTTGAGACCAACATTGGAAACTTCTTTGATGTCATGACTGGTAGATTTGGGGCCCCAGTATCAGGTGAGATGTAAAAATAAATGAATGAATGAATCAATCAATCTAGCAATCAAGAAAGAGAAGGAAGGAAGGAAGGAAGGAAGGAAGGAGGGAGGGAGGGAGGGAGGGAGGAAAAGATGAAGGGAGAGGGAACAAAGAAGGAAGGACACCAAGGGAGTTAAGAACTCTGATTCCAGTTAAAACAAGCAGCTCGTATATAGATTTCTGTTTGGATTTCAAAGTAAATGAATTAGAATCTGAAAAGACAAAAAGACTTAAAAAAATGATGGCCATGGTTACTAAGATTGACTCTGATTTGAATTGAACCAAATAATCCCCAAGAGGGCTTAGTTTCCTCTGACTTTAAAAGTCCGTAGATCATGATCCTCACAGTTTAAATGTCTCATAACTTTGTCCTCCCCTTGCCACCCCAAAAAGTGCTTGATTCTACTTTTTTAGTTAAAAAAAAATTAAGTAGATAATATATTTACATATTTAATAAGTCAAATAGTTTGCTTATGCAAATATATTTTCTCTCCTTGTTTTTACATAAAAGCTAGCTTATTTCACATTCTGACTGTACTTTGCTTGTTTTTAAACTAACAATATATGTTAGAGATCTTTCCATATCATTACTTCATTCTTTTTTACAACTAGATGTACCAAAGCGTATTTGATCACTTCCCTGTTGCTGAACATTCGAGTCATTTCCATTTTTTTGTTATAAAGTCAATGCTGCAACAGATAACTTTGAATACACTATTTGTAACTGAGCACTTATGGGTCTGTCTGTAGGTTAAAATACCAGGAATAAGATGGCTCGATCAAAGAGTACACGTATCTGTACATTTGATCCGTTTTGGTAAATTGCTCTCAGAGTTGTGCCAATATAGTGCTATTGACAAGGTGTAAATGTATTTGTCTCCTGATAGCCTCATCAACAAATTGTGCTTTCAAATGTCTGGACATTTGATCGATAAAAAATGCTATTTTTAAAAAAATACTTTTTACTTTGAAATAATTTTAAACTAACAAGTGAATTACAAAAATATTACAAAATTCTTATATCCCTTTTAACCAACTTCTCCTAATGTTAACACTTTATATAACCAAAGTACAATGACTAAAACGAATAAATGCACCTCTAGGTATAATACTACTGACTAAGTTACAGACTTTATTCAGATTTCATCAGGGTTTCCACTTATGTCCTTGTCTTGTTCTAGGAACCAGTCTAAGATCTGACATTACATTTGGTTGTCATGTCTCCCTAATCTCTTCTTATCTGGACAGATCCTCAGACTTTCCTTGTCTTTCATGACCTTAGCAATCTTAAAAAGTATTGGTCATGCATTTTGTAAAATAGTTCTCATTTTAAGTTTATCTGATATTTTCTCATGATTAGATTGATGTTATGAATTTTAAGACGAATACTGTGGAGTAGATGTACTCTTCTCTATATATCATATCAGGGGGGACATGATGCTGATAAATCTTATCACTGGCGATGTTCACCTTGATCACTTGGTTAAGATAGGGTCTGCCAGGTTTCTCCGTTAAAGTCCTCAGTTTCCCATTGTAATTAATACATATTTTTACGGAGATACTTTGATACTATGAAAATACTCTATTTCTCCCTTTTTTTTTTTTTTTGTGAGGAAGACCAGCCCTGAGCTAACATCCAATGCCAATCCTCCACTTTTTGTGCTGAGGAAGATTGGCCCCAGGCTAACATCCATGCCCATCTTTCTCCACTTTATATGGGACGCTGTCACAGCGTGGCTTGACAAGCGGTGCGTCGGTGTGCGCCTGAAATCTGAACCTGCGAACCCCGGGCCACTGAAGCAGAGCGCACGCACCTAACCAGTGCGCCACCGGGCTGGCCCCACTATTTCTCCTTAAACTTTCATCCACCATTTTTTTTTCACCATTAGTGAATCTTGCTTACAGCAATTATTATTGTGATCTTGTATTGGTGGTTTTCTATTTCACTCATTTCTTCCATATTTATTAATCAGAATTATTCTGTAAAGAAGAGTTGTTCCTTCTCCCCTATTATTTATTTATTCAATCGTTTATTTATGTCAGTAGAGACTCGTGTCTATATATTTTATTATTTGGATTATTATAGTCAATACTATCATTTTTTATGATGTTCAAATTGTTCCATCTCTGGCTGTTGAGAGCATTTTCAAGTTGGCTCTTATGTCCTTTCAGCTTGCCCCTCCTTTATTTTTTACGTTTTGAGCACTTCTGAATTTGTTTCCTATCGCTGCTGTAACAAATCACCACAATCTAAGGGGTATAAAACAACTCAGATTTATTCTCTTACAGTTCTAGAGGTCAGAAGTCCAAAATCAGACCAACTGGGCTAAAGTCAAGGTAGAGGCAGTGCTGGTTCCTCCAGAAGCTCTAGGGGCATACTTCTTCCAACTGTTAGAGGCTGTCGATATTACTCGTCTCAAGGCCACATCACTTCAATCTCTGCTTCCGTTGTCTTATCACCTTCTCCTCTCAGATTCTGACTTCTCCTGTGGCTTTCTTATAAGGACAGTGTGATTATCCACCCAGATAACCCAGGATAATCTCACCATCTCAAGATACTGAATTTAATCAGCCCTGCAAAGTCCCCTTTGCCATGGAAAGTAACATTCATAGGTCTTGAGGATTCAAGACATGGGCATATTAGCGGGCTATTATTCAGCTCCGCACAATTTCCTAACTTTGGAGCACCACAAGCAGCATCAGGCCCATCTTGCATTTTTCTCTGTCCCAGCTGTGGAAATACCCACTTTTCCAAGAAGCCCCGGTTCCTTTTACTGGAGATTGGTATTTAGAAACCAAGGGGCCGGCCCTGTGGCTTGGTGGTTAAGTGCGCGCGCTGCGATGCTGGTGGCCCGAGTTCGGATCCCGGGTGCGCATCGAGGCGCCGCTTCTCCGTTCATCCTGGGGCCGAGTCCCACATGCAGCGGCTGGAGGGATGTGCAGCTACGACATGCAGCTATCCACTGGGGCTTTGGGGGGAAAAATAAAATAAAATAAAATCTTTAAAAAAAAAAAAAAAAAAAAAAAGAAACCAAGATCTGGGTGCTACATATGCTCCTTGCTACTGGGGTGTCACAGCTTCTAGGTCCTATTAACGGACAGAGCTAGGAAATGTATGTATGTATGCTAATCCAGAGACAGACATATATCCATCTATCTATCTGTCTGTCTATCTATCTATCTATCTATCTATCTATCTAGATATTGTGTGTTGAAAGACAGACAAATGTGAGTTCATTATGACACATCTGTCTCCAACCCAGCACCACTCAGTTCATTCTAGCATTCCCTTTATTTGTAACTGCTTTCTTTGATAGTGAGAAACCTGGCTCTCATAATCTATAATGTATTTACTTACTTGTTGAACATTTGTATGCAAGTAAAATAGTTACAAAATTGCTAACCCATGTGCCCTGGCAAACAAATTTACCAACTAGGGTATAATGTTTCTGTACAATTCTTTTTATCTTTACAGTATCCAGTCAAAACACTGTCACATCCTTTTTTCCCCATGCCCTCCAGTTTGGTTACTTCATTCATTTGTAACACAGCTAGATTTATTTGTCAGTCTCATCTTGAGTTTCCCTGACATTCTGATTGAGTTTTAAAAATTCTGCATACAGCAAAACTCATTCTTTGTGGTGTACAGTTCTTTTGGTTTTGACAAGTGCATGAGAGAGATGGCTCTCCACCTCCACAGTATCAAACAGAACAGTTACATCATCTCCAAAATTCCCTTGTGCTATCCCTTTGTAGTTGCCTCCTGCAAACCCTAACCCCTGAAAACTACTGATCTGTTTTCCCCCTGTAATTCCAGAATGTCATACAAATGGAATCGTACAATATATAGTCTTTTGGGTCTGGCTTCTTTCACTTAGCAAAATGCATTTAAGATTCATCCATGTCTATGCGTGAATCAGTAGTTTGTTTCTTTTTCTTTCTATGTAGTATTCCACTGAATAGATGTATTACAGTTTGTTTATCCATTCATGAGTTGAAAGATATTTAGATTGTTAGTGAGTTATCTTTGATAATATTTCTGAAGTCTACTTTGTTTAATATATTATAGCTACTCCAGCTTTCTTTTGGATAATGTTTGCATGGTGTATCTTCCCACCCTTTTATTTTATTATTATTATTTTTTTTATAATTTTATTTATTTACTTATTTTTTTCCCCCAAAGCCACAGTAGATTATTGTATGTCATAGTTGCACATCCTTCTAGTTGCTGTATGTGGGACGCGGCCTCAGCATGGCCAGAGAAGCAGTGCTTCAGTGCACACCCGGGATCCGAACCCAGGCTGCCAGCAGCAGAGTGCACGCACTTAACCGCTAAGCCACAGGGCCGGCCCGTCACCCTTTTATTTTAAACCAATCTATATCTTTATACTTAAAGTGGTTTTCTTGTAGACAACATACAGTTATCTTGATTTCTTTTTTATCTAATCTGACAATCTCTGTCCTTTAGCTGGAGTGTTTAGGTCATTCACACTTAATGTAGTTACTGATATGTTTGGATCAATCATAATTGATATGCTGTTTTCTATTTGCCCTACCTGTTGTTTCTGTTTTCTCTTTTTTTCCCCATCTCTTTGGTTAATTGAGCACATTTTTTATTCAATTTTATCTCTATTGACTTATTATTTAAAATTCTTTTCTAAATTATTTTTCAGTTGTTGCCCTAGATTTTACAATATTAACTGCTAATTAATCAGAATCTACATTCAAATAATATTAGACTGCTTAATGTGTAGTGTAATGACCTTGCAACAATGTATTCCTAATTCTTCCCTTTCATCCTTTGCATTATCGTTGTTATACATTTAAAATTTTTACATGCTGGAAGCACACAATAAATTGCTACCATCTTTGCTTTAGACCGTCAGTTATCTTTTAGAGTAGAGCTTCTCAACCAGGGGTGATTGGTTTAGACTTATTCTGCAGTTTAATATATTCAATGTTCACCATTTGTCATTTTACCAAAGTTTCCCAGACATCTTTAACTAAGCTTTATCCTCTAAATATTTTTTCAAGAAGCCTTATGACATCAATATTCCCTGAGGCTTTATGTATTCTAAACTGTTTGTTGTAAACCTAGCTGCATATAAAAACCTTGGCTTACATTTTTTCTTTTTTTTGCCCAATCTTTTGGCATTTGGCCTAGAGAACTCTGAAATAAGTCTGAGTTTTTCCCCTTATAAGTGGCTTAATCTTTTTGCTTGACTTCTCAAAGAATTCTTTAACTTCAAAGTTCCGTGATTTTCCAAGGATAAGTGTCGATCATTCTGGGTCAAATTTTCCTGCTATGCAGTGTGTCCTTTTGATATGTGGGTATAAGCCTTCTTTTGTCCAGGAAAGTTTTTTAAATTCTATTTTTAAATATAAACATAAATACTGTTTTTTTTCTCATCGTTGTATTAAGGTGGGGTGGCAGTGGGAGCAGTCCAACTTGTATTAAGAAATCAGGCAATAAGAGGGTGCATTGTTTATAGAATATTTTAAAGCTATGAGGAAACCAATTAAAAATCAGCTAGATTTTTATCATCATAGGCCAGCAATTCTAAATAACGTCAGTGATAAAATACTCCTCCCCTGTGGGGTGGACCACTCACAAGCATCTCCCTAGCTTTCTCCCTCACCCTTTACCCCTCCCCCTGCACCTTAGTACACCATTGGTTAATTTCTTTAAGGACTTCAATTATGTTTTGTTTCGTTATTAACTTTTCTTAGTCTGTCTTCTGTATCTATTATTTTCTCTAATCTTTTGGTGCTCTTTATTTCCATTTCATGTTGTTTGCTTTTTCTATTTCCATCCTGCATGTCCTCAATTGCATCTTCTGAGGGTTAATTCTCCTTTTTGCTTTTTCCAATTTCTTCTCTCTTGTTTCTATGATGCTTTTTTTTTAACTTTTTCTGTGTCTTACATTAATTATGATGTCCCAGTTTTCAGTTCCTCCTCTTGCCTGGCCATTTCTACCATGAGTTCTTGCATTCTGTTTCATAATGTTCTTTCAGAGAGACATTTGCTTCATTAATATATTTTTAACTCACGATGGAATATTTGGTTACATTTTTCATCTATTACATGACAACATTTCCTCTTGATGAATATTCTTCATCTATTGGTAATTTTTGTCGTTCTTTTCTACTTTTTAAAATTAACTGATGGTTGGATGAGTTGGATTTTCCTAGGCCAACCATACACAGGATCTTCTTGGGGAGAAGGAGGGACCCCAGCAGCCTTCCAGGCTTGGTAACTCAATGACTCCCTCCCCTGCTGCCAGGGGAATCACTGGTTCTTTTAATTATGGCCCCTCTGTGTGTTTTCTGTACGGCCACACTTCCTCTGCCTCTTCAGACTGCACTGGTCTAGGAAGACTTCTGAAACCAGCCTTGAACTTGCCAGTCATCATGCCTGTAGGAGCCTTATTTTTGCTGGCAGATTCTGAGATCTGCCACTACAGGACCACATTCCACACTTTCTGTACTTTATCTAGCAACTTTCCCCCAAAATATAACTGTTGCTTCATCTCAGCCGTGCTCACAGGAGCTTCTTTTCAGCATCTGTTCTCCAGAGTGGCCCCATCAGGAAGTGTGTTTTTCCTGGCGCTGTTTGAGATCTGCTGCCACTTGGCCTCCTCAGAATTCCCTGCCCAACCCCCATGTTGCCTCCACGTGACTCTGCCTGCTCTCAGTTACATTTGATCGCACTTACAGGTATTTTAAGTTTACTGATTTTTTTCAATCTCCTAGTTTTGCAGAAAATGGATACTTTTTGATATTTGTTTTCAATTCTCCTTGTTTCTCTACATGGTATCCAAAAAGAAAAGGAAGAAAATTCTGATGGATGCAGTGGCCATGTTAGAATTGTTGCAAATGCTTTAGTGTGTGCTTTGATTTATTTTTCTACCCAGCTAAAGTCAGAAATGAACTGACATATGAAGTAATAGAAGCAATCTTTCATCACACTTCAATCAGCTTTAAACATTCTTATGTGATTTTCTGCTGTGAGGGTTTGTGTTATAATTTCCCTACAACTATTTTGTTAAACACTGTGCCACAGATTACGTAATTAACTGGATATTCTCAATCAATAGTTCCATTATTTTCAATGGCTGTATAATTGAAGCCATCGGGGCAGGGGAAATCCCTTTTCTTCCCTTCTTGTGCTCCTGTGGCTGGATTAATAATAAAATTGACGTAAGACTAGATTAACAGGAGAAAAACCCAGTTTAATAAGTACGTATGGGAGATCGTAGAGAAATGATGCTCCAAGAGTGAACAAAGCAGGCAGTATATGTATCTTTTACACAAAGAAACAATAAATTTGTGAAGAATTGACAGGACAAAGAAACTTAGATTTGGGGTACACAAATAGTGAGGAATTTAAGCAGAGTTTAGCTGGAGGTAGTAGATTAGCAAGGTTTGTTTATGCAGGCTTCTCAGCCCTGAATGCCCCAGCTCTGGTGATAAGGATGCAGGGAGAGCACCTTTCACATGAGAGATTTGAACAGAGAGAGGAGGGTCAGAAAGCCCTTTTTACTTTTCAAGTAACTTTAATTCAAAATAATCAATATGCTATTGTGGGATAATTTGTGTTGGCCTGCCCTGGGCCCCAACAAGACCCAAGGATTGAGTAGTTTTTTAGAACTCTTTTGGGCTGGACATCATTCTCACAATACTAACCATCATTTGACTCCCACTTTACTGTTGAAACCTCATCCAATAGGTTGCAAAATGACTGTTTTATACTTTTCAACTTTGATAGTGCTGAGACAGAGAACGCTGATTTTTGCAGTTACAGTAACACAAAGACCTGAAAACCATAGTGTTAAGTGTGTTGCCTCTGTTTTCATTACCTTCCCTTGCAAAGGAAAGCCACGTACGGATATAATATATATTTACTTCTGTATTTCCAACTCTAGGCATTTCATTTATTCGCCATTGAGTTTCTTAGTCTGCTCTTTCTAAAATGTTTCTGCAATCTATTTTTTAGAGTAGTCATCATTTTTTTCAGGAAAACTAATATCTTTTCCTGTCATTTTGATTCTAGCTTTATCTTCCTGAGGCATTGAAAATTGTCGTGTGTGTGTGTATCTGATATGAAGTTTTATAAAATGTAAAAAGCTGAATACATACAAACTACTTTGTTTGAATCCTCTAGTTTTTATCTGCCTTTATGTTTTATCCGTGGGCCAATCTTCAGCCATATGAATGTGCGTGACTGACTTTTATACCATTCCTTTTATTCCCAGGACATTGAATATGCATATTTGGCACTAAATAAAGCATAATCATACTTTTTTATTTGGTTTGACTTGACTCAGAAACAGACGGATCAACATCGTACCCTTACAGCTTCTATCTTACTTGATTTCACCTTTGGAAAAGAGCGTAGAAGTGCACAGTGCTTTTTTTAAGATGTTTCTGGCTTTTTCTCTTACAAGGCCCACTCTTGTCTGAATGTTAATGTTTCTGTTTCCCCCAAAATTCATCCATTGAAACTTAATGCCCAAGGTGTTGGTATTAGCAGGTGAGGCCTCTGGGAGGTGATTAGGTCATGAGAGTGGAGCTCTTATGAATGGGATTAGTACCCTGGTGAAAGAGGCTCCGCAGAGCACCCTAGCCCCTCTGCCATGTGAGGATACAGTGAGAAGTCTGTAACTCGGAAGAGGGTCCTCACCTGACCATGCTGGCACCCTCGTCCCAAATTTCCAGGCTCCAGAACTGTGAGAAATAAATTTCTGTTGTTTATGAGCTACCCAGTCCGTGGTATTTGTTATAGCTGCTCGAACCGACTAAGAAAAGGCCATTAGTTTACAGATGTAGCATGGATATCAATAAGACCTGGATGACATATATTCATTCATCTTTCCAAAATACATTGTCAAATCCAAGCTCACTTGGAGTTGGGAAGATTTTCCTTTTCACTGATCTTTCTGTTATTCGAGTCTTCTTAATCATTGAGTGAAGGTATTTTCTACACTGGCATTTAAAGTATATCAGGTCATATTAAATTGCTTTCCATTAAGAGCCCTTGAATCTTAGAAGATAACTTACATCTTTTAAAATATGTTGGCCTTTTTCAAATGAGAAGAATTCAGATTCTGGTAACAAGGTCATGTTGCTGATTCAAAATTGGATCTTTGTGTTTATTGTACATAATATCACCGATTTACAATGAGTAACATGAGAGATTACTAGAAGTTTCTCTTCAGAACTGATAAACATTTAGTCTGTGCTCCAGCACTTCCTTATCTTTGGCTAACATCTGTGCTGAGTGTACTCACCCATTGCAGTGTTATCCTCAGCTCATTTTGCTAGGCAACAGAGGGCCATGTGTTCATCCATGCAAGATTCTGTGTCTTGCCAATATGAGTCTTGTGGTAGATGCTGATGATAAATAATCTATACCAAGAAATAGCATGTACTTCACTCTAAGCCCTTTGTCAGGGGCAAGGGGAGGCAGTGAGGTACGCCACAATGAGATAGACTCCTTCCCTTAAAGACTTTGTAATTTTACTAGGAATACACAGTGGACATATTGAGAAAGTCTCAAAAAATTTTAAAGCAGGTTGAGCATGGAAGCAGATAAAGGGACACTCATACAAATAAAGGCCAAGAAAAAAGTACATGACCCATAGAATACCAACAAATGAAGGGTGAAGTCATGTGCCATATCTTCCGGTCCTCAGTGTGCAATATTTTAACATAAACGTGGATGAATACCTGCCTTTTTCAGGTGTGTATTTCTTCACCTTCAGCATGATGAAGCATGAGGATGTTGAGGAAGTGTATGTGTATCTCATGCACAACGGCAATACAGTCTTCAGCATGTACAGGTGGGTGATCTTTTCTCTTACGGGTATCATCCATGCCGCCATTGTTTGCTCAAAGGATGGCCAATGCCAGGGAGGTGTAGAGAAATCAACAGAGCCTGACACGGACTCTGTCCTTACTGAGAGCTCCCATATACCAACATATGGCCAGATTAAACTAACTGTTTGGGAAGAAGTTAATCTCATGAACTTGAGCATCAGCAGGTTAATGAGAGGCCTTGAGCTAATTGCTTGAAACACTTCCCATAACTAATCATTTGTATTCTTTTCTTAACTCATTATTTCCTTCCTTCTTCTTCTGCCTTTTCTCCTGCCCCTGTTGTCTAGAGTTTAGCCCTGCTGATGGCCTTGTCTCTCATCCTGGTGGGCTGGCAGGTTGAGAGCTGGGAGTAGGTCCCATTCTGTAGGCTGTGCTGCTGCTCTGACACTTATCCTAGCAACCTAGCCCTAGGGGTCCTTGGAAAAAAAATTTATTTTAAAAAGAAATATTGCCGCTTGCTCTGATGTAAGCTTAGGATGTGGGAGAGAGGCAGAGACCCAACATCTTTCCCTTTCCCCTGATTAAGTGGGCCGTGAATTATCTATGAGAAACTTTGTGGCTGTTACCTTTGCCTGTTATTTTTGATGCTTGTAAGGACTGCCATTATTTTCTTCTGGAGCCTGGCCTCCAGTGGGAGGATGTATTTGAAATGCCAGAAGAGAAAAAGGCAAGTTAGGCAGGTGAAACTGTGGCAACAAAGAGATCCAGAATATAGTGGCTGGAATGCACTAGAACTCTATTTTTCTTGACCAGTTCCAGGTTGGTGGAGGGGGAGGGGCAGCAGAAAGGGTAGAGGAGGGATTGCGTGGAGGGATTGTGTGGGAGGGGTGGTTGCTCCACCTGGTTTTTGGGGGAACACAGGCCTATGAAAGCAGCTCTGCCATCTATAAAACTATAGAATTCTCACTGGTCATTGACATTGCCAGAGCCACACAGAGGAGAGAGCAACAAGCTTGTGGAATTTTTTAGGCATCAGAAATTCTATTCAGAGAATTTAGTCACGTTGTTCTTCACCCTTAACTCCACCAACCAATGCAGGTGCTGCAAGGAAATGTAGACCCTCTCCTGTGGAAGAGGAGAGATGGGATCTGGTGAACAGCTAGACTTTTCCACCCCTGTGGCTAACAAATATCTGTTGAATCCTTCTTCCTACATGTAGAATAGGTTTCTCCCCATCTCTGCCCCCATGGGAGATAGCCTAAACCACAGGTAATGCACCCAACTCAAAGCCCAGAATCTCGGGGGACAAGTAGTCATTTCTAGCAAGTCAGCCTCTTGGCTATTTTTCTCTTTGGCCTGGGGTTCTGTCTCTGGGAGGGTCTTCCTTGTTTATTTTTCTCCACCACATCTAAAAGGTGAGTAGGTTCTCCTTGGGGCTTTTTCATAGCCCACTTCCTGCTGGTGCAAATTTGAGGGCTAAGAGTAGTATTTAGTGAACCTCCCAAGCCCTTTTTAGGCCAGGTTTGGGTTTTGGGGTAATACTATGTCCTCAGAAACTTAGCAGGCTTTTGCTCCACTTGCTACCAGTCTGTTATATGTGTTAGTAAACCACATCCAATGTTCTTTTCTTCACAGTTTTTCAGCCTATTTCCTTGATTCCTTGTCTTCTTGCCTTTCTCTCTCTACCTAGTGGTGGCTACCAGGAGGCCTTCCAAAACAATAGATTTAGGTAGAAGGGAAGTATTTTTCATTCTTCAGATTGTGTCACAGGCTGTGTCTATTTAATTGAACGAGAAATCTTAATGGGAAGACATCAACTCTATCTCTAAGCTTTCTGGCGTAAAAGCACTTGGCTTTTCCAACCCCGTTAGGTACCAACTTTCTAGACTCTCTTTCCACTTCCTCTTCTTCAAACATATCAGTTCTTGTCTGGCTTATCTTTTCTAGAAACATCTTTCTAAAAGCAGCAAAGAGTATTTCAGCTTTTTCCAATCACTTCCTTAGAAAGGAAGTACAGGCTTGGTAGCCATTAGGTCTACCTTCCATTAACCTTCCAAGTTATTACGTTTTCTCTAATGTTTTGCCACAGTATAACACGGATCTCCAGCTTCCAAGCCCACAGTATTTGTTTCCTCACTGCTATCTGCCTGACCATGAGCCAATGCACCATATTTTAGTTTGGGTTATGGCAGCTCCCTCCTTCAGTACCAAATTCTACATTTACTTAGGATAGATTAAACTGCTATGGCATTGACCCAATGTAATGGCTTGAACATAATAGAAATTCTTTTTCTTCTCATGGAACAGTTTAGAGTGATTGTTCCAGTTTGGGGCAGGGGAAAGAAAGCTCTTCTCCACACAGTCTTCAAGAACTCAGGCTTCAACATGGCTTCTAATGTCATTCTGGTCATGTCATTAGCAGTCCAGACAGTCATAATGAGGAAGGAGCAAGAAGGGATGTTTGTGAGGGTTGTATTGGCCAGTCCTACAAATGGTACATGCTGTTTCTGTTCATATGCTATTTTGAGAACTTAATCACAGGACTATACCTAAGTGCATGAGAGTCTGGGAGAGAAGAGGGGGATGGGTTTTGGTAAAGAGCTGGCTGTCCACTGCAAAGACTAAGTAGTTGATGCCTTTTTTATTTTCCAGCTATGAAACAAAGGGGAAATCTGATACATCCAGTAACCATGCAGTGCTGAAGCTGGCCAAAGGAGATGAAGTTTGGCTGAGAATGGGCAATGGCGCTCTTCATGGGGACCACCAGCGCTTCTCCACCTTTGCAGGCTTCCTGCTCTTTGAAACTAAGTAAATATATGAATAGACCAGCTCCACTTTAGGGAAGACTTGTAGCTGAGCTGGTATTGTTATGATCTGAGGGACATTAGAGTTAAGGGCTCTACATGCTATATTTAAAACATTTTTTTAAATTTTATTGTTAATTGCTAACCATGCTACAGGTGCACCAATAATGCTGCATGACTCAGGGGCTCAGAAGAATAAACCACAAAACAGTCTTCCCAAGTGACCTTGACTGATATACTCAGCACACTCATCACTCTTCTCTAGGTGCCTAAAAGAGAATTCTTCTCTTGATATATGTTGGAAATAATTATTCCCAGCAGAGAAGTCATTTGCAAAGAGTTTTGGCTGCTCTATCTTTAATTTAATACCATCTTTCAGGAACCCCTGAGGTTTTGGGTTCACGATTCTTTATAACGTTTTAGAGAATAGGGTGCAGTGATTATGTTGGAGCCAGGGCAAGAACAAGGGCACTTGCCAGGACCTAGGTACCAAAAATATTTAAACATAGTAAAGCCTAGACTGGGAAGTAACGCTTTGATCCAGTGGGTCAATATTCGTGAAGTGTATATATATATATATATATATATATATATATTTTTTTTTTTTAGGAATTCCAGATAGCTTTTAGATAGCCAAAGTATTTACAATGCCCACAAAAAACTGATTCATCCTTTTTTATAGAGTTACTGCTGTAATTAAATCTTGACTTCTCATGGCTTGTAACTTTTGAAATAGAATTTTCTCATGATCTGGAATTGGGTTTATCTTATCTGGCTTTATCAGATTGACTCTTTTCCATTGTGTTCCTTAGATTGTAATAGACCTTTATTGATTCTGGCTTACAGAACCAGCTGAGCTGAGCTTAGATACATCTAGTACAGATATAATCACTTTTTCTCTCAATTTAGAAATTACCCTAATAAACTTTACACACACTGACATGTCTTGTTGAAGGAGTTGTAAACTCAGTTATATACAGTCAAACTAATGGATACAAAATATAAGAGTATTCCACTTAAGATACATACAAGAAAATTTCAACCAGTTTTTAAATAAAAAATTATAAAAATTCTTTTGTTATCATATTTAATCAATATCCACAAAGCAGCTATGCCACTTGACTTTTCCTTATCCTTCCTCAAAAATCTATTCTCAAAGGATTAAATCTCCTGCCAAAACGATATTCATGAGAATGTCCCATAAGTTCTGAAGATAATACCCAGAACTGGTCTATTTTAAGCAAAGAAAGCGTCATTGGAATACATGTTTACCCTGATGTTGAATCATATTTGAAATGCACTAGAGAGATACCTATCTGACAGATATCATATAATGAATTCCCTTAGGAGTAATGAGCCCTTAATTTATTTTCTGTTATAATTTGAATTCCCACTAAGGCTTTTAAACTATGGATTTACTTGTATTGATGACTTCCTATACCTAGAAGCGGAGAGAATTAATTAGGGCTGCCCCATTAGCTATCTTAGTGTGTTCCATGCTCAGGTCAGCCTTTGACCCTTTTCTTTTGATCTACAAATGTTTTTAAACTCTTCCTGAATCCACATGCAATGGCTATTTTAAAGTGAATGGATATTAGTTATAACGTGCTTGACTGGCAATGTTTTTGTGACTTTGTGTATGTCCCCCACCTCCTCTCCAGGACTGTGGGGTCATGGGGTTGAGGTTTACTATTACCAAATGTCATAAATATTTCGTAGAAGTGCATTGCCAATAGATATTTGAATGTTGCATGTTGCTCAAAGGGATTTCATATCTAAAGAACATACACTACTAATAAAGTGTCTGCGAGGAAAATATTGGCTGGGTTTTAGATAAAACTAAGGCAAGAAAAATGTAACAAGCATTATATGGAAATAAAGACACCTTTGTTAAATGTACTGTTTTATAATGTTTTTAATAAAGTTTAATAGTCATACAATTGTAAGTCACTACAGTTTGTTAAGGCAAAATTAAAATATTTTCGTGCAGGTGACATAAATAGCTGTACAATCGATGATGTGGGCACAGAGCAGGGTCACTTCTCTACAAAAAACTCCACTTTTTAGTCATTCCATTATTATAACTTCAATCCTCAGAGTCTTGAAGACATTGATGTTTAGAGGGTCCTTTAATGAAATCTGAATGTCTCTGAGGGGAAGGGCTCTTCATCACTCACCTGAAGTCTTTCTATGTTGATGCCTTAATTCCAGTGTTCACCTTAGTAAAGACACTCTAGGTTTGGTTCCAGCAGGTGGAGAGAACTTCAGGCTTGCAGATAAGCTCCAAGTGTGAAGAAGAGTGATTAGTAAGGGAAGTGAGAGAAGGCCAACATAATTATCAATGTTTCACAATTTTACTGATGGCCAGAATTATATCTGGAAGACTGATTTTACAAGTCTTCCTAAAACTGAGGGTCTAAAAAGGAGATTGTGGGTAGATGTCATGGGAAATTTAAATGTATCATCTAAGCAACCAACTTTTAAATTCTAAACCCCACCTGAAGACTAACTCCACAAATGAAGCATGTGGGTTTCTGCTTGTTGCCAAAATGCTATACAGTGGGAAACTGCTTCATGTAACGATCAGGCTATGTGATTTTCCAGTGTAGAAAAGGCTACGTTTGAACTGTGGACAACAAAGAGATTGTATTGAAGGAATTTTATTGAGCATACTGTGAATAAAAGGTGAGCTCAAAAATATTCAAACGGAGAGTCAGCCCTGATGGGCCCTAGTGGTTCAAGTTCGGCGTGCTCTGCTTCGGTGGCCCCAGTTCAGTTCCCGGGCGCAGAACCATGCCACTTGTCTGTCAGTAGATATGCTGTGGTGGCAGCTCACATAGAGGAACTAGAAGGACTTACAACTAGAATATACAACTATGTACTGAGGCTTTGGGCAGGGGGAAGAAGAAGACGATTGGCAACAGTTTTGTAAAGCTCAGGGTGACTCTTAACCAGAAAAAAAAAAATTCAAACAGAATATCAAATACTCAAATGTAAACTCCAAAGGGCATGGCTAGAATTGATAAACATCTACTTTGTGCAAAGATACTGTGCTATTCTAGGAGCTACTCAGCATTTAAAGTGCAATTCTTACCTTCCATGAGTTTTCAACCTAATGGAAGAAGATGGGCAAAAGGGAGGAAGTACGTGGATAATATAATGTAAAGCAGAATGTTTTAATAGCCACAGAAGGCAAAGAGCTAGGGATTCAGAGGCAAGAGAAATAACACCCAGCTCCGAGCATGAGAACAGCTGTGGAAAAGATAGCATTTGATGGCTAGAGACAATTTCTTGCTTTATTATGTTTGGAGTGTTATTCTTAAAAACATCTTGTTCTTTTCTGATTATAAAAAAATGCTGTGGAAAATGTATAAAATACATAAAACTAGTCAGTATAAAAATTAATCACCCCATCAAACATTAAATAACATTAGCATTTTGAAGTATTTATTCCAGTCTTTTTCTACATATATTTGTGGAGGTTTTTTTATTTTATTTTATTTTTATTTATTTATTTACTTATTTTTTAATTTTTTGTTTATTGCAGTAACATTGGTTTATAGCATTGTATAAATTTCAGGTGTACATCATTATACTTTTATTTCTGCATAGATTATGGGTTGCTTTTTTTTTTAAATGTAGTAATGAAACAAACTATTTGACCTTACACTTTTGTATATTTTTGTGTCTTGCTATGGTTTGCCCTAACATATTAAGAGCACTCTCAAATGCTATTAAGGATTATTTGAAAACAAGTTTTAATGGCTGCATAACTTATTTAACCTTTTTCATTTGGGGTGATATTTTTGCTGTTTCCAGTTTTTTTTTTTTTTTTTCTATTACAGATATTTGTCGTGAACATTCTTTTAAAAAACTCTGCGTTCAGGGGCCGGCACCATGGCGTAGTGGTTAAGTGCGTGAGCTCTGCAGCTGGTGGCCTGGGTTCAGATTGCGGGAGGGCACCGAGGCACCGCTTGTCAGGCCATGCTGTGGCAGCATCCCATATAAAGTGGAGGAAGATAGGCACAGACGTTAGCCCAGGGCCAGTCTTCCTCAGCAAAAAGAGGAGGATTGGCATGGATGTTAGCTCAGGGCTGATCTTCCTCACAAAAAACAAAAGCAAAAAACTATGTGTTCATACAATTATTTCCTTTGATTATATTTTTAAAGTGGAATTATTTGGTCTAAAGGTCTAGACATTTTTAAAGCTGTTAATAATGTCAAATAGAAAACAAACTTGAACTTAGGTAACGAGAGAATTTATTTAAAGGATTATTGCAATAAGGGTTGAGGGGTTATTGCAATGGGGAGAAGGCTCTGACTGTGAGATCTGCATCTCAAAGATCAGGCAGAAATGGGCTTTCTTTTATAGGGAAGAGTAAACAATGGTAGAAAGAACCAGGTGTCAGGAGTGAGATAAGTAGGTGTCCTGACGGGACAGTAAACTGGGGACCGTTTTTCCCTAAGGTCAGCCAATTCTTTGGAAGAGCCATTATGGAGAGGTTCTAGTGCTCAAAGTGGGCCAAAGTTGAGGGGTCTTGGAGAAGGAGAGAAGCTTGACTAAAGTTTGGTCAAGTCAAGTTAGTTACCAGATTGATCAGTGGGGACAAACAGTTTAGTAACCATTTATGAGACGAAAAATGGGAAGTGGGAGGGTCTGTGTCTGGCCTCATCATGAGTGAATGAGGAGGTCATCCAGAAATCTAATCTAAGCTCCATAAGGGGAAGGATGGTTCTGTGAAGCAAGCCATTTTCCAGAACACAAAAGGGTGGGAGGAGGCTGGTCCGTGGCATAGCAGTTAAGTTCCTGGCTCCCCTTCAGTGGCCCGGGGTTCACAGGCCTAGATCCAGGGTGCAGACCAATGCACCGCTTATCAAGCCATGCTGTAGCAGGTGTCCCACATATAATAAAGTAGAGGAAGATGGGCACAGATGTTACCCCAGGGCCAGTCTTCCTCAGCAAAGAGAGGAGGATTGGCAACGGATGTTAGCGCAGGGCTAATCTTCCTCACACGCACAAAAAAAGGGTGGGAGAATTGTGTGGCTGTTTTACAGAAGCACAGGGCTCAGGTAAAGTTCAAGTTTGTCAATAAATATTGCTGAGTTGCCCTCCAAAAAATTCTGTACTCCTACTAGCAATGTTTGAGAATGCCAGAAATACTGCTGACAGGTAGGATTTCGACTGATGGGGGTGGGGGACAAAGTATTCCATGCAGTGAAAAACACTATGGAAAAAGACATAGAGGCAGGAAAAATGCAGGCTGTGTAGAAAATAGTCTATTGTGCAGTTTGCCTGAAATAAATTGTTCAGGGAGGTTTAAGGCAGGTAAGGCTAGAAGCATGTGTAAGAGAAATGCCCTAGGCTTTCAATGCTAAGGTGAGAAATGCACTTAAATTAGCAGCTAAAGAGCCACTGTTAACAATTTATTTTCAATGGTTTGACATAACCAGAGCTACGTTCTAGGAAAATCAATCTGTTGAATAGTAGGGGGTTTCGAGGAGTTGAAATTTTCTTACTTTTGGAGACAAGAATTGGTTAGCCAATGCTCCATGTGGGGATGCTGAGTCCAGAGTCGAAAAAGAATTTTCAGACACGAGCCACTCGTTCGTTCGTGCACCTGTATTTTGTGTTCAGCGTGGGGACAGGACCCATGGGCAGTAAAGAGCTGCCGTGCAAGGGTCTGTGTGGGGCCATTCTATACCATTTTTAGCTATTTTACTATTCTATAGAAATGTCAAAAGAGAAAGTATTAGGTGGTCTGGTTAGTCTCAAAGATTAGGGCATGGGGGCGGATGAATGAGATGTGTCCTTGCATTCCAAGGTAAAGTTTGCCTCAAGGAACACATAGGCAGGAGAGTAAAGTCATTGATTACCTCCTGAAGGTAAATTTCTTCAGTCATAGCCAGAGGCCATTGAGTAATGGGAGACCGAATGAAGTCTCACGGAAAGAATTGGAAATCGTGAAACAAGTCATAAACAAGGTTTTGACCATGTCAGTGCTGACTATACATCCCCCATTTTTTCTCAAAATGTTTATAGTACCAATACAAGGTAAAGAGGCACAACTCTTCAACAAAATGCAACATGTTCCGTTTGTATAATGTCTTAAAACTGCCTCCTACCCTCACTTCCCCTTTAAAACCACACAAAAATACACCCACACTCCCTGTCAATCATCTGGACTATTTAGTGTCACAGCAATATTGTGGAGTAGGGAAAAAGACCCTCTCCTACTGGCGGGTTACTTTAGGCAAGTTACTTAATGTCTATGCCTTAGTTTCCTCATTTGTAAAACTGGGTTGTCTATTTAATGTGTACCTCAAGGGTTATTGTGAGGATTAAACTAATTATTGCATGTATTAGTTATCTACTGATGTATAACAAATGAACAAATTAGTGGCTTAAAATAACACACATTCATTACTTCACAGTTTTGGTGGGTTGGGAGTCTGGGGACAGCTTAGCAGGGGCTTTTGCTTCAGGGTGTCTCATGGCGTTACAGGCAAGGTGTTGACCAGGGCTGGGCCAGCTCAGCTGGAGAAGAATCTGCTTCCAAGATCACTTGGATAGTTGGCAGAATTCAGTTCCTTGAGGTTTGTTGGACTGATGGTCTGTGTTCTTTGCTGGCTACTGTCTGGGGGCTACCCTCAGCTCCCTGTCATGTGGGCCCTTGCAAATAACTGCTTACTTCATCAAAGCATGCCAGCTGAGAAGGCGATAAAGTTGGCTAGCAAGGCAAAGGTCACAATCTCTTGTAAACTATTCACGAAGTAACATCCCATCACCTTTGTGGTATTCTATTGGTTAAAATCAAGTCACTAGGTCAGCAGACACTCAGAGGTAGAGGAATTACAAAGGGCATGAATGCCAGAGGTATCATTTGGAGCCATCTTCGAGTCCACCTGCCGCAATGACTCATGTCCCTCTGTGAATTTAGTTTTTGACTCCAGTTCCTGACAGAGGGCTCCTGAAACCCTTGTAATTTCCTAAGTTATAAGAGACTAGGAGCATCTTTTGTTCTAGTATTTGGTTTTTGACCTCTGTTCCTGACACAGAGCATCTAAATCCCTTAGAGTTTTCAGAGTGATAGCAGTGTTTTTCATTTTAATGAGGTGACTCTTGGTAAGTTCCTTGATGGGGGGTGGTCACCAGAAAGACCAAGCAAGCCATGATCAGACGCTTGGAATTTTCAGTCTCATCCCAATCCCTCATTCTCCAGAGATGAGAGAGGAGCTGGAAATGGAGTTAATGATCGATCATGCCTAGGTGATGAAGCCTTCATAAAAATCCCCAAAGTACAGGGTTCAGAGAGCTTCTGGATTGGTGAACACATCTACATGCCGGGAGGGTGGCATACCCCAACTCCATGAGGACACAAGCTTCTGTGCTTGGGCCCCACCCAGACCTCACTCTATGTATTTCTTTGTCTGGCTGTTCATCTGTGTCCTTTCTCATATCCTTTAATATATAATAAACTGGTAAATATAAGTGTTTCCCTGAGTTCTATGAGCTATTCTAGCAAATAATTGAATCCAAGGTGGTGGGGGGTGGGCGGTAACAGGAATCTCTGATTTGTAGCCAAGTGAGACAGGTTTCCAGGTTTGTGGGTAACCTGGAAACCTATTACTTGCTATTGGCATCTGAAGTGGCGGTGGGGGCAGTCTCCTGGGACTGAGCCCTTAACCTGTGTGGTCTGGGCTAACTCCAGTTAGTGTTCAAGTTGAATTGAATTGTAGGACACCCAGCTGGTGTCACAGAAAATTTTTTGGTATGGGGAAAAAAAGAACCCACACATCTGGTGCCAGAAGCGCTGTGAGTGTGGTAGTGGTGTGAGAGTAAAGAAGAAACGCAGGAGAAGTGAATTTTTCCTACTCACCCTTCCACATACAAAATGTATTCACTCCCATGCAAGGTCCCCAGAGTTCTCATCCCATTAAGCGTTAGCTCAAAGTCTAGGATCTCGTCTTTGACGTTCGATCCAGATGTGGATCAGGCTCCTTGAATATACTGTTGCCCTTTCTATCTGCGGGTTCCCCAGTCACAGGTTCAACCAACTGCAGATCGAAAAGCCTATGATGGTTGCGTCTGTACTGAACATGTACAGACTTTTTTTCTTGCCATTAGTCCCTAAACAATACAGTATAACAACTATTTACATAGAATTTACGTTATATAGTTATTATAAGTAATCTAGAGATGATTTAAAGTATACGGGAGGAAGTGTGTAGGCTCTATGCAAATACTATGCCATCTTATACAAGGGACTTGAGCATCTATGGATTTTGGTATGGGCGAGGGGTCCTGAAAACAATCCTCCTTGGATACTGTGGGACGACTGTAGCTCTTTAGTTCATTTTGGCTACAGTTCCTCTTGATCTGTTGATCCGCCAAATGAAAGAGATAAGGTACTGCCTTCCCACCAACACGCAACACAATGGTGGGACAGAGAAGGGATAACAAGTATAGACATTCTTATCCAAAAAGAGGGAAACAGGAGGGACAGAGTTGACCCCGGTTCATGGCAATTCTAAAATCCAGTTGCTCAGATATTAGAAATTCCTTGATTAGCTTTCAAGGTATGTAAACACTTCAGTATATATCTGAGAGAAATGAGTTTTTTAAAAAATTATAACCACAGTAACATTTTCACAAAAAGAAAATAATTCCTTGATATCTAATATCCAGTCACTGTTTTAAAATATCCTCAATTGTCTCGTAAATATCTTTCTACAGTATATTTGTTTAAATCATGATTCAAAACAAGATTTATATATCACATTTGATTGATATATCTAAGTCTGAAAATCTGCAACAATTTCTTATTTATTTATTTATTATTTGCTTTCCAACATTGTGGATTTTGCTGATTATATTCTTTGGTGTTACACAGCATCTTCCTCAGTCTCCTGCATTTACCATAAACAGATAACGCGCTTGGTTAGATTTCGTCTTAATCTTTTTTGCAGGAAAACTTCATGGGCAGTATTGTCTATTGCATCATACCAGGAAGACCATAATGTCTTATTATCTCTTTTTGTGTTATTAAAATTGATCTGTGGGTTCAGGGTATCTCAGCCAGATCCACATAATATAAAATTCCCCCATTAGCTTTTTTGCCTAATGTTTTTAGCAGCTATTGATGATTATAGCTTAAATCCACTATTTCATTGGCAGTTGCAAAATAGTGACATTTTTAAAGAAAGACATGTTTTCACTAGTTATTTGGTTGTCCTGAAATACCGTTCATATGTAAGACAAGATAAATGCTTGATTTTTTTTTTTTACTTTTATTTATCAATTTCTAGAATAATGAGTTGGTGCCCTAGCAACCTCCAAAGGTGATTAATGAGGTCTTTTAAAAAGCATTATTATTAACTCATGATTTTTCATATATTCGATGTGTTTCAACAGTCATTATTCTAATTTAATGGTCCCATCTTAATTGTCAGCGGGAGGCCCTTCAGGTTAGTACTTCTATCCTTTTGACTCAGACTCAGGCTGGTGCAAATCCCTCTCAGCAGGGAAAAGGTGAGTGGAGACTGTGCAGACCTGTATCCTAAACAGACTCACATGCTGTGACCTTTAAGGTGACTCCAGCAACCCAAGTCCTGCCCATTGCCCTGCATTCAGCTTTCTCAGGCAATTATGTGAGCTATTTGATATCCTTCCAATGAATTCTTTTGTATTTAAGCCAAGAATTCTGACTGATCTAAGAGGAAGAAGTAGAAATGGGGAGACCAGTTAATGTAAGATGGAGTGCAAAATCAACTTCAGGAAAGTGAGTGCCATGTAACATCATTTATGTACATTAAAACCGCAAATAATACTATATTTTGTTTAGTCAAACAATATCAAAATCATGGGAGTGCTTGTGTCTAGAACGGTGGGGTGTGAGGGAGCAAAGAAATGTAACTGTGAGTGGGAATTAAAGGAGACTTTAGCTATGGAAGGAGTTAAAATCAGCTAGCCTATGATCTATTTACTCCCTTTAGTACAGAGATGTCCTCGGGGGCTAAAGAAAAAGACTCCTTATCAATTGGACCTTGTGTACATAGATGAATGGTATTTGCTAGGAGGAAGAGAATTTATCTATTGAATGCACTTGGGATATCCCTGGCCATGGAATTACTTATGCTAAATAAACCTAGAATCTAGGAAGCACGGTTCCATAGCTAAGTAACTCTTGGGATATAAAGTGAAGTCTTTTAGGTGACTTGAGAACCTCATTAGAGACTTCATCTATAATTGTGGGTGTATTAGTTTGCTAGGGCTGCCATAACAAAATACCACAGACTGGGTGGTTTAAACAACAGAAATTTATTTTCTCACGGTTCTGAAGTCTAAAAGTCCAAGATCAAGGTGTCAGCAGGTTTGGTTTCTTCTGAGGCCTCTCTCCTTGGCTTACAGATGGCCACCTTCTACTGTGTCCTCACATGGTGGTCCTTCGGTCTGTGTTTTCCTTGTCCTAATCTTCTTTTCTTACCAGGACACCAGTCTTATGGGATTAGGACTCACCCATATGACCTCACTGTACCTTAATTACCTCTTTACAGGCCCTATCTCTAAACACAGTCATGTTCTGGGGGACTGAGGGTTCGGACGTCAATATATGAATTTTAAAGGGACACAGTTCAGCCTGTAACAGAGGGTATGTGTCCAACGCAGGAAGGAAGGACCTGCAAAGTCATGTGAGATTTCCCAGACCCCTGCTTTGTCTGAGCCTTTCCATGACCTGTATCTCTGAATTTATTAGTAAGGCCTGACTCTGGGTAAGATCTCTGATTTCATGTGAATCTGATCCTGGGTGTTAGCTCAAGCTATATCTGTACTGTTTATTTTCCAGAAAAATAGACTGGAAGCACATATGAAAACATATTAATGTGTCTCTCTGGATGTCTGCTATATCATTCTTTGTAATTTTCTCTTTCTAAGTTTCTCAAAATAAAAATAAAACAAGAGGAAAGGTAAGGAACCTTATGTCTGAACAAAGGTAGGAACATGGGATAGAGAGGGACAAGGTGGCCGTTAAATTGATCAGACAAGGAGGCCAGTAGACTGCTGTGACTCGAATGCCCTGGCCGCCTACCTCAACAACCCAAAATCTAACCCTGTGAACGCCTCAAGGTTACAGACCAGATCCTACGAACAGCCAATCACAAACAGCCAACTAGGCTTTAAACTATAACCAATTTCCTTGCTTTGCTTCCTACCTTTTCTCTATAAAAGTCTCTCCCCAGCTCCTACTGGCAGAGCGCCCCTAACACCTCCTGTTTGGCTCAAGTAGTGGGGCTATTTGTGATTATTTTATTGCACTTTTTAAAAAAAAGATGGTGCATTAAAATTAAAAACTAGAAACCCTAATAATCCGTAGAAATGGCAGGTAACAAATCAAAAATATTTTTAAAGCTTCTCTTTTGGCACTGATGAGAACCGCCCGCTCTGATGTTCTTCTGTATTACACATTCCTTAGCGTAGCTTGAACTTTTTTTTTAAAGGCATGTAATCCACAAAGTCTTTAACTCAAAATTGAGCGCATCTACAAGGGCTCTTAAGCCATTTGTGGATGAAATCATAGAGTAGCTAAGAAGTAGGGGCGATGACAGAGACAATCTGCAGCCTACTGAAGAAAATACCTTAGCATTGGTCTTAAATATTTATGTACTTTTTATTTCTCCAGGGACGGGCACGTGGAGGGGCTCAAACGGCACAACGGCTGGGATCGCACAAGTGAGAATAAAAGCATCCTCAGAGGATGGTGACAGGCCCGAGCTCCCTAGGGCAAGCCGTGGGTACAACTCAGGACTTGGCAGCGGGAACAAAACTACGCCAGCCCTGCCGACTGGGGACCCGTGACCCACGGCGGCGAGGCGGGGAGGCGCAGCAGTGCGCAGACTCCGCGGCCGCGCAGGCGCACAAGGGAGGGAGGGCGCGCTCGGGCAGTGCACGGCGCCTGGGTGAGCGAGGTACCTGCAGCTGGGTCTTCTCTTTCAGATGGCGTGTCTGCGTGCCTTGCCGCTGCAGGGTATCAAGGTTGTGGAGCTGGCTGGCTTAGCTCCGGCTCCGTTCTGCGGTATGGTCCTGGCCGACTTCGGGGCGCAAGTGGTGCGTGTGGACCGGACCGGCGCCGGCGCCGGCGCCGGCACAAGCTACTTGGCCCGGGGCAAGCGCTCGGTGGCCGTGGACCTGAAGCGGCCGCGGGGAGCGGCGGTGCTGCGGCGTCTGAGCGCCCAGGCGGACGTGGTGCTGGAGTCCTTCCGCCACGGTGAGCCCCGGGTTCTTCCCTGGCACCGGACGGAGGAAGGTCCCCGCGGAAGGGAGGGGGCCGGCCTGTTACGACTGAGGCTGTGTCCGCCACCCCCTTGCTCTCTTGCCACAGGAACGCTTCCCGTCCCTCTCTTTCTAGACCTTTGTGTTGCATTTGATATTGTTGATCATTCGCCCCTCGAGACGGTCTTCCTACTTAGCATCCGAGGTACTCCTGATGCCCTTGTTCCCATTACAACTCGCTCGACTCCTTCCAAGTTCCTCTTTTTTCTAACCGCCCATTTATATTTGCCTTTCTCAGTTATTTGACCGTTATGAGCCCTATGAGAACCTAACGAAAGTCATAGATTCTCTCCCTCGAAAACTGCATGTAGGAACATAGTCATTTTGCCGCTGTTTTGGGGTTTGGTGTACCTTTGCAAGCCATCCACGGACCCAGGCTAACACTCCTTGCCTTAAATGCTGGTGTTCCCAAGTTCCCGTTCAGCTCAATTTCGTGTATTCTACACTCTGCTTCCTGGAGCCACCTTATCCATTCCCGTTGTTTTCACGTGTTACAGACAGATGATCCCCGGCCCTGTGTTAGAGCCGCAGACCGCTGGAATACACAGGTCCTGCACATTTCTGTTTGGCTGTTCTCCAGGCACTGCAACTTCCACAAATCCCAAACCGAGCCCATCCTCTTTCCTCCTAAGGTGGTATCTCCTCCTTGTGAATTATTTATCGCAGGGAATGGAACCAGTATCCACCCAGTTGCCAGAATCAGAAACTTGAACTTCATCCGTGACTCCAAATCTTGCACTCCACCCGCTTTCAGTGATCAGGAATCCAGTCATTCTTCCTCCTTTCTCTAACTCAGGATTCTTTCTCTCCATACCTGCTGCAGCTTCCTTGACACTGTTGTAACAGCCTTTTTGAAGGATGATGTTTGGGTCTAGCACCTCTGGGACCGTTCTCAGACAGCTCAAGTACAAATCCACTGCTTTGCCTGGTACACAGCAGGAAGTCAGTAAATGTTTGGTGAATGAATTGAGTATCTGTGGGGCACCAGGCATATTTGAATGTGTTAACTCATTTACCCTCACAGCCAGATCTGAGATTAGAATAATAATAATTTAACAGTTAGGATTATATTGTAGTTTAATGCCCCATTTGAAGATGAAGGAGGTTCGAAGTGGTTAGGTAGTTTGTTCAAGGTCTTATAATTAGGAGGAAGATAGAGCTGTGCATACAGATGTGGCTGCCAGGTGAAGGGTTGTGGCTGGTGTTTATCTAGGTAGAGGACTGGAGTTCTTTTGTAATTTATCATAGCTTTCGGAAGACAAAGACAGTGAATTTATCATGTAATGTTGATTACTTTTAATCCCAGGAGACTTTAGCTGTCAGTCACCTGGATTTTGTGCAATAAATATTGTACATGCTGAGAGCTTAAGAGCTCTTAGGTGCTATTGTAGCTAACTTTTCCATGGATATTTACTGAGCCTCTTTGAGGAGGTGCTGATGCTAGGCACTTTAGAGACCTGTGGAAACAGATCAGGCATGAATTGTGCCGGAGGAGCTCCTGAGCTGATAGGGAGATGGAATGTGTATGTACATAAGTACAGCCTGAGGTAGAAGGTGGCAGGCACGGATGCGGGCATAGAAGAAGAAAAGGGCCTAAAAGGAATAGCAGCTTTCAAAAGTGAATTTTTGACCAATTGAAGACCCAGGGTCAGTGTTGGAAGACAACAAACCGTTTCTAATAAATTACTAAGGAGAGGATTTTATAAAGGGACTGACTAAAGGGATGAACTGCCCACTGTGGGCATTGAAGAGGCTTGGGTATGACTGAAGGGAAACAGGGACATGCTGGAAGGAAATAGCATTCTGGGGCAGAAGCCACGCATTCCAGAAATGGTAGCATCACTCTTTGGGTCGTTAATAACTAGAAACACGCCATAAACCTGCAACAAACATTGTTAGTATTACTTGCAAGCGTGCTGTTTTATGTTTGCCACGGAGAAGGGGTTATTCTTGTACTCAATTCATGCTCTTTAAAAAAAAAAAATTGTTACTTTTCTCTTAAGGTGTCATGGAAAAACTCCAGCTTGGCCCAGAGATTCTGCAGAGGGAGAATCCAAAGCTTATCTATGCCAGGTTGAGTGGATTTGGCCACTCAGGAATATTCTCTAGGGTAGCAGGCCATGACATCAACTATTTGGCTTTGTCAGGTAGGTTGAAAAAATAGTTTCTCTACGCTTTTTATTTTATTCCCAGTCAAGATCTACAGTTACACTAATTTAAAAGAATTTTTAAAGGTGAAGATTTAAATATTTATCAAAATCAATAAGGAGAGCAGGGTTGTTTAAAAAGGCTTGGTTTGGGGGCAGCCCAGTGGTGTAGTGGTTAAGTTCGTCCACTCCGCTTCGGCTGCCCGGGATTTGCAGGTTCAGATCCCAGATGTGGACCTACGCGCCACTTGTCAAGCCATGCCGTGGCAGGTGTCCCACATATAAAGTAGAGGAAGGTGGGCACGGATGTTAGCCCGGGGTCACTCTACCTCAGGAAAAAGAGGAGGATTGGCGATAGATGTTAGCTCAGGGCCAATCTTCCTCACCAAAAAAAATAAATAAATAAAAAGCATTGGTTTGTCTTGGAACCGTCATTCTCAACCCTCTTCCCCCTGTCTTAACACATTTGAGGGATAATATGCTCTCACTAGTAACACTTACTTACTACATTTGTGGAGTCAATTTTCAGGGAAGCCCCTGCTAGAAAGTAAGAGACTTGGTAATAGCAATGGTTGCTCTGTAGTTTGAAAATGCTGATATAGTTTGATTCTGACACCCCTCTCCCCACACCTTCATCGAGAATCATTGCCTGAGTCACCATTTTAGACTTCTGTGAATACTAGAAAAAGCCCATGGTTTTCAGGTTGTAATATCACTTCATTAAAGTATTTGCCTGTAAGAACATGTCTTAGAATGGCCTAATTCTAGAATTCTAAGGACTGGGAGTTATTTAGTAAAGAAAGTCTCAAATTTTCTGTGAGTACATGTTTAAAGGTTGAGGAAAAAAGTGTAGAATTGGTTTTCACATCTGCTTTAAAACTTAATTGCTTTTCTTTCTTGTGTTTGATTATTTTCTTGTACTCTTTATAATAAGAATAGAAGTGCATTATACTGTTGTTAAGCCATAAACTAAATTGATAACAATCATTTTTTCCCAAAACTCCGTAAGTATAAACTTAGCAATAAAATTCTGAAAATGTTAGTTGGAATAAAGTGTTAGAGAAGAAAAAAACAAAACAAGGAGCCTTGTTGGAGGGAAAACCTGTTTATAAGTATGCTGAAGGGGTTTAGATTTGGAAAAGCATTATGTACCTAGTGTTCACTTATGTCAGCAACTAGAGAGGTTGGTTATTCCTGCAAGATGTTCATCTGTTTATTTAAAAAAGACATTCAATTTACAGTTAGTGTTCCCTGAATTTTTTTTAATGGTGTAGGTGTTCTGTCAAAAATGGGCCGAAGTAGTGACAGTCCGTATGCCCCGCTGAATCTCCTGGCCGACTTTGGTGGTGGTGGTCTCATGTGTGCTCTGGGCATCATGATGGCCCTTTTTGAACGCACACGCTCTGGCAAAGGTCAGGTCATTGATGCAAGCATGGTAAGTGTTAATTGGGGGAAATGATAAGCCTGTCAGTTGTTCCTAAGTACAGTAGTCCCCCGTTATTCTCGGGGGATACGTTCCAAGACCAGTAGATGCCTGAAACAGCAGATGGTATCGAACCTTATATATGCTATGTTTTTTCCTATACATACATCCCTATGATAAAATTTAATTTATAAATTAGGCATAGAAAGAGATTTAAACAATAACTTATAGTAAAATTGAACAATTATAACAATATGTTATCATAAAAGTTACTATAGATCTTAGCAACCTCAGCATACGATTTTTTTTCTTTCCTCATCAAGTCAAGAACATTCACTTTTTTGCTTAAAGGAAGCACTTCATGGCTTCTCTTTGGCTTATCTGAATTGCCAGCATCATTACTCTTGCGCTTTGGAAGTAAAATAAGGGTTATTTGAACACAAGCAGTGCAACACTGCGACAGTTGATCTGATAACCCAGATGCTGCTAAGTGACTAACAGGCAGGTAGCGTATACAGCGTGGATACACTAGACAAAGGGATGACTCATGTCCCAGGCAGGATAGAGCAGGACGGTGCAAGATTTTGTCACGCTACTCAGAACGACTCACAATTTAAAACTTATGGATTATTTCTGGATTTTTCCATTTAATATTTTCAGACTATCGTTGACTATGGGAAATCGTGGAAAGCAAAACCGTGTATTGGGGGGACTACTGTATGATATATGGCTGCTTCAAATCATTTTCTGAACAATTTAAGAGATAAATGAGATCTGAAGTTTGAATCCAACTTACCAAGGATATCCTTTTCTTTAAAATAGCATCATATCCTAATTTATGTGTGTCAGAATGTCATATTTTGATCATCTGTTTGTGGAGTCAGTTTTCTAAACTTTTTGTCTCACCTGATTCTGGTGTTGTGTTTTTTTTTTTTTTGCTGAGTAATATTGGCCCTGGGCTAATATCCATGCCCATCTTCTTCTACTTTATATGTGAGACGCCTGCCACAGCATGGCTTGACAAGTGATACGTAGGTCTGTACCCGGGATCCAAACCTGCGAACCGAGGGCCACTGAAGCAAAGCGTGAGAACTTAACCACTATGCCACTGGGCCAGCCCCCCTGTGTTGTGTTTAACAATTTTCCTTAAGCTATCTCTTGTGCTTAGAATATAGTTTTCAAGCAATCCTCATTCAAAAGTGGGCTCAGGAAGCCTCCCAGAGCAGTTAGAGAAGATTCTTAAGGATGCTAAAGTAAAATGGGCTCATCTAGACCTTCTTCCTTCTTCGTTGTGTAGGGGAGACTACGTCATAATGCTTTAGTTTTTTTACTGTCAGACACTGAGCACGTGCCTCGAGTTATCCTAAGCACTTTTCCTGTGTGATTTCTCCTAATCCTCAAAACAACAATTTCATGTGGAATACATTGTTATTTTAAAGAGGAGGAAAGTGAATCGTAGAAATTTGCCTAAGATCTCACAGCTAGTTGCTAAGAGTCCAGTCGGGCATCACTACACATTTGCATTTGGACACATCTTTGGAGGTGGGGTGGAGACGAGACTGGAGGCAGAGGGAGAGTTGCTGGGTTATTGCTGAGAGATAAGGGCAAGTACCAAAGTCATTAATGGTAGAATGGGTCTAGATTGAGGGATATTTGAGATGTAAAATTGCTGGGATTTGGTGATGCACTGGCACTGAGAGGAGAGGGTGGAAGCAAGGATGGCTTCCCTGTTTCTGGCTTGGATGACCTAGTGGGCGGTGTCACTGGCACCCTGGAGGAAGACTACTGAGGGAAGAGGCAGTGTGGTGCAATGGTCAAGAGCACAGACTGGTGGCTGGCTTCCTCTACCCCAGCTCTGCCACTTAATAGCTCTGTGATCTTGGGTAAGTTCCTTAAGCTCCTTGTGCCTCAGTTTCCCTCTTTGTCAAATGGAGCTAATAATGATGTCTACTTCATAGCATTGTTAGAGAATTAAATGAGTTCCTCCATTGTTCAGTGTGTAAACAGTGACTGGCATAGAGGAGGCACTCTGTAAGAACTTGTTTTTGTCATTATTACTAGAAGAAAAGGAATTAAGTTTTGGTCCTTTCAAGTTTGAAGTGCCTTTCAGATATCCAATGGAATACTTGAAGTTAGGGACTAGAAACAGGTTTCAGAGTCATTTGGGAGCCACGTGAGACTATGTGGTCTGCTAGGAGAAGAGACAGAACACCGGCATTTGAGGAGCGAGTGAGCAGAAGAGGAGAAGCAAGGGCTAAGTAGTGGGAAGTGGAGAACCAGAGGAAGCGTTGTCATGAAAATGAAGGAAAGAGAAAGTGCTAAGAAAAAGGAATGGTCAGAGGGTCCAGTGTTGGTGGAGACCTCAAGAGTGTAAAACCAAACAGTAGAAGTTGGATTTGTCATTGGTGACCTTGTGAAAGCCGTTTCCTACCAGATTCCCGCATCTCAGGGCCTTGACTTGAGCTTCCTTCTCCTCGCAGGCTCATCACACCCTGCCCTGTACTGTTTCTGTGCCCTGTGATCCTGTCATTAGGGTACGTTCACGTTGTCCTTTGCATCCATCTCTGAAGTGATTTCAGTAGGAGTGGGGTGTGATTGATCTTGTTGTATCCAGCTCCTGGCCTAGTCCCGGCATGCACTTGTAGCAGCAACAGCGCCAACTTTAGACTTATTATGCGCCAAGAGCAAGGCCAGGTGCCTTACATACGTCTTCCTTCGTTTGATCCACACAGCTCCCTTAAGGACGTGTGCTCCCTGAAGGCTTTCAGGCTTCTGAAGGCATCTGAAGACCTTCAGACGTGGAGAGGGCCACTGCCTTCTTCTAAAGCAGGTGGCTGGAAGGGGTCAGAAGCTCTGCACCCAGGCGGTTGGACGCTTTCGTGGGCATGAAAGCCCCTGCTTTCAGTCACTGCCCTGTGCTGCCCTCTGTGGGCACGCTCCCTGAGGTCCAAAAGGAATACACTGAGAACAAACATGAGGGCTTTAAGAAGTTAGGGCTAAATGCTACTTATTTAGTAATTATTTGAATAATTTAGTAATGACATATAATTGCTTATTTATAGTCAAATTGAAATAAAAGGTAATTTCTGCTTTCATCAGACTGTCTAATCAGAATTACATGACGATTAGAAAGATATTCAGGTTTTTTTTTTTTTTTTTGTGAGGAAGATCAGCCCTGAGCTAACATCTGTGCTAATCCTCCTCTTTTTGCTGAGGAAGACCGGCTCTGAGCTAACATCCATTCCTAATCCTCCTCCTTTTTTTCCCCCAAAGCCCCCCAGTAGATAGTTGTACGTCATAGTTGCACATCCTTCTAGTTGCTGTATGTGGGACGCGGCCTCAGCATGGCCGGAGAAGCGGTGCGTCGGTGCACGCCTGGGATCCGAACCAGGGCCACCAGTAGCGGAGCGCGTGCACTTAACCGCTAAGTCACGGGGCCGGCCCTCAGGTTTTAGTGGATGTGAAAATGTTGTAAACTTTATTCAGGGTTCGTGTTTGCATTAGGGTATAGTGGGTGTTTGCTAATTCCTCCAGGTCAAGTGGATCATAGCACATTATATTCATTACTTCCCCATCTCTGGGAACCCTTGTGATTCAAATGCTTGTAGAAGCTGATTAGGGAAGCAGATACCTTATTCTTTTAGGCCAGTAGTTTTCACATGTTTTTAGCAGCAGAATCCTTGACCCAGGCCTGCCTGTGATGACCTGGAGTCATCTCTTCATAGTACTGTTTCCTTAGAAACTGTAGAGTTAAGATCACTGTGGGGGCCGGCCCCATGGCTTAGCGGCTAAGTGCACGCGCTCTACTACTGGCGGCCCGGGGTTCAGATCCTGGGCGTGCACCGACGCACTGCTTCTCCGGCCATGCTGAGGTCGTGTCCCACATACAGCAACTAGAAGGATGTGCAACTGTGACATACAACTATCTACTGGGGCTTTGGGGAGAAAAAGGGAAAAAAAAGGAGGAGGATTGGCAGTAGATGTTAGCTCAGGGCCGGTCTTCCTCAGCAAAAAGAGGAGGATTAGCATGGCTGTTAGCTCAGGGCTGATCTTCCTCACAAAAAGAAAAAAAAAATCACTGTGGAACGTGGTGTCTGTTTTGCTGTGTTTACTCCTGATCTGGGGCAGCGTACCTGACTAGGGGGCGGGGTGGGACTGTGTGTTGGCATGCAGGTCATTGGCATACATGATGAGAACAATATAGAAGGTTGGGAAATTGAGGCGCGGTTTCCGTGTGTCAGGGGCTCTCTCATCTGTGGCAGCATATGCTACATGTGGGTGAGGGGGCAAGAGAAGCCGTGCCCGTGGGTAGCCTCGTGATAAGATGAGGATTGTAACTGCTCTGTCTCTTATCCTGTATCCTCCTATGGCACTAAGTAAAGTAGGATTTGATTAGAGCCCGTTTGTGTCCTGAGTGGACCAAGCTAGACCCTGAACTCGGTTAGTGTATCTTTTTTCAACAGGCTCATCAGTACATCCATTATATAGAAGAGATTATATATGTATATATGTGTGTGTGTATATGTACATGTGTATGTACATGTATAAATGTGGGGACTCTCTAAAACCTGTGTAATCCAGTTTCAAAAAAAAACAACACCATAGGCCACTTATACAAACTCCACTATTTGGTAATGACAATGTCAGAGCCATGAATTCAGATGTACATGAGAGTTCAAGTTAAAAGGGAAATTTGGGATGTATCAAAGATATATTTTGCATTTGCTTCATAGCCAGTAACTGGAAAATTCCATGCTCACATTTGGAGTTTCAGAGACAAGGATGCTTTGACGGTCTGCTCCCTGGGGTGCTGGAATCATTGGGATCATAAAGCCCTAAGGACAGGGAAGTAGTCTTCTTTAGATAGCCCAGTGCATCCAGCCTTGTGATAATCATACCTGAGGATGTGAATCCATTCCTGTTCTCACTCCTGGACTCAGTGAGAAGTTGGCATTCCCAAACTAGTTTATCTGGTCTCTTAAAACCCATATACCTGCCACCCATACCATTATATTTATTTTGTAACTTTCTAGTGATATTAAAGTTCAAATATATTAAATACTCAAATACAGTTTTCTTGGGCTTGGAGTCAAACTAGAATAAGCTAAATTTAACTGTAATGTGATTTGTGTTTAAAATGTGATATGCTTCATATGTCTGTGTGTATATATTTGTAGGTATTGAGATCAGACGATAGATTTTTAAAAACCTTTTTGCTGTATTTAAAAAATTTTTTTTTTTTTGGTGACGAAGATTAGCCCTGAGCTAACTAACATCTGTTGCCAATCCTCCTCTTTTTTCTGAGAAAGATTAGCCCTGAGCCAACATCTGTGCCCATCTTCCTCTATTTTATGTGGGACGCCACCACAGCATGGCTTGATGAGTGGTGTGTAGGTCCGTGCCTGGGATCTGAACTGGGCTGCCAAGGCAGAGCGTGTGAACTTAATCACTATGTCACCAGGCTGGTCCCTATTTTTAACTTTTTATCCTGACGGTTTTTAACATATATGTAAGTAAAGAGAATATATAATGGACTTCCATGTACCCTTACTTAGCTTAAAAAATTATCAACATTTTGCCAGTCTTATTTGAAAGGAAGAACAAAAGTAGCTCCTTCTAAATTTTTTCTGAGCAGTATTTTCTGAACTGAATAGTGCATAAATCCCCTGTACCGTAAACCCACTCTACTCACTTTCTCAAAATACCAAAGAAGTTGTATAATTAGATATAATCTTCTTATACTCTAAGGTAAACATTTTTATACAATATTTAAAAAAAAACCTAAGTAGAAGTGAATCATGCTTTTATAGTTTAATTATGTGGATTCGTATTGTATTGTTTCTTCAAAGGTGGAAGGAACAGCGTATCTAAGTTCTTTTGTGTGGCAAACACAACAAATGGGACTGTGGGAACAGCCTCGAGGACAGAACATGTTAGATGGTGGAGCACCTTTCTACACAACTTATAGGACAGCAGATGGGGAGTTCATGGCTGTTGGAGCAGTAGAGCCCAAGTTCTATGAGCTGCTGATCAAAGGTAAGTAATTTCATATCCCTCCCCACCCCCCTTTTCCTATGGGTGTTCTTTATCCTCTATTTTGGGGCCTTTTGAAATTTATAATGTCTTTTGTTATACATCCATTTTATAATGAACCCAATTATAGCCATCATTATATTGTGGGACATTTCCCCCATTTTTTAAAATTGACAGATAATTTTACAAGTCTATAAAATAGCTCAGGGTTTTAAAAAATAATAATCCCTTTTGTGGGAGTTCAGTGTTTTTGTTACATTTCATACTCAGTAACATTGGACATTATCTTGCCCTTGTGTGCCCACATCTTATTCTTCCCTAGAAATGATCTGCTGGTTTTACCAGTTCCTGTTCCTTGATAAGACATCTCTCGTGGTCCCTCAGTGTCAGGGGTCACTGGAGCACACAGAGACTGGCGAATGAGATTTCGTTGGAATATGTTACTATCACTTTATACTTCTGCACTTTACCTTTCTTGCAGATTCTTGTCTTATTGGCATGTTGCCACAAGTTAACAGGAAAATTTGAGATCTCTTCTTCCCTAATTAAATAATTGGACTGAAGTTATTTTATTTTTATTTTTTATTGGTGTCATAATAGTTTATAACATTGTGAGATTCCATTTGTACATTATTGTTTGTCAGTCATCATATAAATGCCTCCCTTCACCCGTTGTGCCCACCCCCCAACCCCCTTCCCCCTGGTAACCACCAAACTGTTCTCTCTGTCCGTGTGTTAGTTTATATTTCACATATGAGAGAGGTCATACAGTGTTTGTCTTTCTCTGTCTGGCTTATTTCACTTAACATAATATCTTCCAGAGGACTGAAGTTATTTTGTTCCTGTGAAATGTTTGAATTTAAAGTTCACTTTATAGATAATTTAGTATCTAAGAACTTTCAGATTATACTCTGAAGTGGTGTGACAAGCTGGTCACAGTGCATTTATCTTTTAACTCTAAATTTGGAGTTTCATTGTTATGTTTGGTAGCTTTTCAGATGCAATTTACTACTCAAATTTACTTGCATATAGCTGAAATGATTGTTTTTGCAGAAAGGATTTGATGATCAACTATATTAACTTCATCAACTTAAATATAGTTAGAAAAACTGTAGAACAGAATGGTTTACCTAGATCATATAAGGTGCCTTTCTGTCCAGAAATTAAAGCTAGGAATAGAAGGTCTTAATTCAAAATTCTGGATAGAGCAATGCTATATGAAGGGCTGAGTGGTAGGAGCAATGCTCCCAACCAAGTGGTGCAGGGTCCTGGAAAGCAGCAAGGACATGGCACAGTGGAGTTTGCACCTTACAGAAACCTTGGATATTTGTGCACTGTCTATGGAGAATTTAAATATAATAATAAAATTGACTAAACTTCAGTTAACTTTTTATTATCACCATGTACAGGCGATTCTAAATGACAGTGATAAAATATAATCATTGGAAAAATTTTTGTTGGTTTGAGTTCTAAACAATTCCTACAGATACTGTTGAGATCTAATAACATAGGTAAGCTTTATTAGCATATTTTTATTACTTTTCCTTTAGTAAACATTGCATGGAAGTTATTCACAGAACTCCCAATTATACAGTCTCACCTCAATGTTTTCTTTTAAGAATTTTATTGTTTCAGTGGTCACATGAAGGTCTCTGATCCATTTTGAGTTAATTTTTATATGGGGTGAGACAGGAGTCCAACTTCATTCTTCTGCATATGTCTATCCAGTTTTCCCAGCACTATTTGATAAAAAGACTATTCTTTCCCCATTGAATGGTCTTGGCATCTTTGTTGAAAATCAATTGACCATAAATGTAAGGGTTTATTTTTGAATTTTCAGTTCCGTTACGTTGATGTGTGTGTCTATCCTTATGCCAGCACCACACTGTCTTGATTACTGTAGCTTTGTAGTAAATTTGAAATTGGGAAGTGTGAGTCTTACAGTTTTGTTCTTCATCAAGATTGTTTTGGCTCTTCAGGGTCCCTTCCATTTCCATATGAATTTTAGGATCAGTTTGCCAATTTCCATGAAAAAGGCAGCTGGGATTTTGATAGGGGTTGTATTGAATCTGTACATCAATCTGGGGAGTATTGCCGTCTTGACGATATTAAGCCTTATGATCCATGAACACTGGATGCTTTTCATTTATTTAGGTCTTCCTTACTTTCTTTCAGTTATGCTTTGTATTTTCAGTGCACAAGTTGTGCATGTCTTTGGTTAAATTTATTATGAAGAATTTTATTCTTTTTGATGTTATTGTAAATGGTGACATTTTTGGATTGCTCATTGGTAGTGTATAGAAAAATATAATGTATAGTGATTTTTTTGTATATTGATCTTGTTTCCTGTAACTTTACTGAGCTCATTTATTAGTTCTAGGTGTGGATCTCTTTGAGTTTATCTTGCTTCAGACCCTTGAAATTCTTGGATGTGCAGTTAATGTTTTTCCATAAAATTTGGAAATTTTTCAGACATTATTTCTTCAAGGATTTTTTGTGCCCTTTCTGTCTCTCTTCTCCTTCTGAGACTCCCTTAATGCATATATTAGTATTCTTGTTGGTGTCCCATAGAGGTTTCTGAGGCTCTGTCCATTTTTCCCTTATTCCCATTTTTTCTTTTTGTTCCTCAGACTGGATAAACTCAGCTTATTACCTCTTTTCAAGTTCACTAATTCTTTCTCCTGCCAGTTCATGTCTGCTGTTGAGCCCCTCTAATGGTTTTCATTTGTTATCATATATTTCAACTGCAGAATTTCTATTTGGTTCCTTTCCTCAATAATTTTTGTCTCATTGATATTCTCTATTTGATGAGACATTGTTTTCATACTTTCCTTTAATTGTTTAGAAATGGTTTCCTTCAGTGCTTTGGACATATTTAAAGTAGCTAACTTAAAGTTTTTGTTTAGGAAGTCCAACATCTAGCCTCCTCAGGGACAGTTTCTATTGATTACCTTTTTTCCTGTGTATGGACCATACTTTCCTTTTTCTTTGCATGCCTCTTAATATTTTGTTGAAACAGGTTATTTTAAAAAATGAAATGTGGCAACTCTGGAAATCAGATCTCCTCTCCCTTTCCTCCTCCCAGTCCTGAATTTTTTGTTTCTGCTCTTTGTTTATTTAGTGACTTTCCTGGACTAAATCTGTTTTCTTTGACATGTGCAGCCACTGAAGTCTGCTCAGTTAGCTTGATGGTCAGCTCATGTTTGGACAGAGACGTCCTTAAATGCCTTGAACCAATAAATCTCCCATTCTTTTCTGAGGCACTCTGTGCCTTCACTTCTTGCTTGTGCAGAGCCTCAAGGTCAGCCAGAGGTGAAAGATTAAGACCTTCTCAGATCTCTTCTGAGCATGCCTGGCGTATGCATGTGCATGGTCTTTTAAACTCTCAGGAGCATGTTGGAGCTTTTCAATACCCCTCTGGACATCCTATTCCCTACTTTTTCCTTTTAAGTTTTTTGGTCAGCTTCTTGTTAGTCTCAACAGGTAATGCCATCTCTGATAGCTGTGATGTTAAACTGTTGCCACTACTTTTTTTTTTTTTTTTGACGGATGTGCTTGGAGTAGAACTGTGTGAGCTCTGTGTCAGATCAAATAAAGGCAAGCCCTGAGAATGGAGCCTTTCAGGGAGCTGCCAGGCAGGCCGAATAGTGGCACTTGTCTGGGGATGGGATTTGTGAGGAGCTCCAAACTCATTTTGCCCCCTCCAGTGGCTGTTATCCTACTGGTTTTCACAGCTACCGTAGTTGAGAACCTGTTGGTTTTGAAGGCTACCACAGAGCTGGGGAGAAAGGGATGAAATTAGCTCAGGTTGTAACACCATAAAGCTCACTGGTCTTACTGACATTCAGTTGTTTTTCTTGAATAAATGCTCTTTGGATGGTTGCAAGCTTTCAGTTAATTTCCAGAGTTTTGAAAAAGTTGATTCTGATAATTTGTGCCAGTGTTCTTGTTGCTTTTCTGCAGGAGCAGGTTTTTGAAGGTTCTTGCTCTACCATTCCAGAAGTTAACTCTCCTCCTTTGTGTATCATATTATTTTAAAACATACATGTTTGGAATGATTATTGCTGATATCCACACTCCACCTCAATAAATGAGCCTTTCTGGGACATTTTTCTAGCAGGCCACTTGCTTCAGCGCCTCAACTTCTAATCTCCTCCTGGGTGTTCTCTTTCTGAGCCTAAACTATGTAACCCCCTCTGAATTTTTTTTTACAGCCCTCTCTCTGCATCCACACCCTTTTGTGGTATCCTTAACCTCCTGTCTCCCTCCAGAGTTCACTAGGGATCCTTAGCTGGGCTTCAGGCACACTTAGCATGTTAAATCCGCTTTTGCTTGATCTACATAGTCTATGCCAAAATGCCTCAGCATTTTCCTTCTTTTACACTATTTATTTTAAAAAATAGTACTTTTACTAATCGCATATGTATTACTTCTCTCTCAGGCCCAACTAGACAAACCCCCACATCTATAATGATATTTTGAGGTAGTATTAATTATATACCTCGTTTATTTCACCTTATATTTTGAGATCTTTGAGACCATACCTTAATTTAGCTCTTCTGTATCTGAACATAAATGCACAAGGTTTTTATAAGATGCAAACTCCACTGTGCTCTGTCCCTGCTGCTTTCAAGGGTAAAGAAATCTGAAAACACTGAGAATTTCATGTCATTTTGAGATAGCAGGACTCTTATAGTACAATCAGATAAGAAATAGAGAATTTTTAAAAGCTGTTTTAAAATTTCAAAATATTATTAAAAGAAAACCTGAAAATAACAAGTGTTGACAAGGATGTGGAGAAACTTGAACCCTGTGCATTACTGGAGGGAATGTGAAATTGTGTAGCCACTGTGGAAAATGGTATGATGGTTCCTCAAAAAACTAAACATAGAATTACCATATTATCCAGCAATTCCACTTCTGGGTATCTATCCAAAAGAATTGAAAGCAGGGACTCAAACAGATATTTGTTTATCCGTGTTCATTAGCAACATTATTTACAATAACTAAAAGGTAGAAGCAACCCAAGTGCCTATCAATAGATGAATGAATAAACAAAATGTGGTATTTACATACAATGAAATATTATTTGGCCTTAAAAAGGAAAGAAATTCTGACATATGCTATAACATGGATGAACCTTGAAGACATTATGCTAAGTGAAATAAACCAGTCACAAAAGGACAAATATTGTATGATTCCACTTATTTGAGATACCTAGACTAGTCAAATTCATAGAGACAGAAAGTAGAATGGTCGTTGCCAGGGGCTGGGGGAGGGGAAAATATGGAGATAGTGTTTCATGGGTACAGAGTTTCAGTTTGGGAAGCGGAAAAGTTCTGGAGAAAGGTGGTGGTAATGGTTCCAGAACAATATACAGTCAGCCTTCCAGATTCACGGATCGAAAGGTCTACAGTGGTTGCATTTATACTGAACATGTATTGGAGAGACTTTTTTTCCTTGTCATTATTCCCTGAAAAATACAGTATATAACAAGTATATAGCATTTTGTTTATATTAGGTGTTATAAGTAATTTAGAGATGATCTAAAGTATATGGGAAGATATATGTAGGTTATATGCAAATACTATGCCATTTTATATAAAGGATGTGAGCATTCTCAGATTTTAGTATCCATGGGGGGTCCTGGACCCAATCCCCCATGGATACCGAGGGACAACTGTAAATGTACTTAATGCCACAATACTGTACACTTAAAAGTAGCTAAAATGGTAAATTTTATGTAGATTCTAGTACAATTTTAAAAGATGAAAAAAAAAATTCAGAAAAGTTTAAACATTACAGAATTTGTAAAATAAGAAGTTAAAAATTCTCCCTTGTCCTTCCACTTTGGGAAGACTTGGGATGTGGCCTTCCAGAACTTTCTCTATATACATATGAACACAAATATTTTATTTGTTACAATTTATAATTTATATGTACAATTATATACATTTATAATTAATAGCTATCTCTTTTTATCCAACAATATAACAAAGACATTCTTTCTTGTCAATAAAAATCTTCGCCCTCACCTTTTTTTATTGCAGCCATATGATATTGGTATGGCTGTACTAAAATTTACTTAACCATGTCTTTTTTTTTTTTTAATTTTATTTATTTATTTTTCCCCCAAAGCCCCAGTAGATAGCTGTATGTCATAGTTGCACATCCTTCTAGTTGCTGTATGTGGGACTCGGCCTCAGCATGGCCGGAGAAGTGGTGCGTCGGTGTGCGCCCGGGATCTGAACCCAGGCCGCCGGCAGCGGAGCTCGCGCACTCAACCGCTAAGCCACGGGGCCGGCCCATAACCATGTCTTTATTCAAGTTCATTTACATTTTTTCCAGTTTTTCATTATAACAATGTTTATTAGTTTATTAGTAAACATTAATCTTTGTACATATATCATTGCATACTTAGATATGAAGTTTTGAGTGCTTAATATGTTCCTAATATTGTGTTATAGAGCAGTAAAGTTTATTATGTGCACTTAAAACAATAATGTTTTGCGTGTGTGTTTGAATATGTGTACATGTATGTGTAAGGTAGTTTTTTGGAAATCAAAACATACTTTCCCAAGTTTTAAATGGTGTCTGAGTCGCCAGACCAGTCCCTGAAAGTGTTTGACTTACAATACCACAAATTTAGTATAGATTATACTATAAAAACTAGCTACAAAAAAAAAAAAAAAAGAAGAAGAAGAAAAAAAACTAGCCACAATCTCTAATTGCATTTCTGTGGGGGAATGGATTCAGAGTTCCATATAGGAGTGTCAAGAGCACAGGAAACAGACCACCCTAAACTACTGGTAGTTCATCCTGTGGCCTTGATCAGGGTCTTGGGCGGGATGGGAAATTGTGGGCTGAGAAAGGATGCTAGGACAATGAAGAGCTGGTGTCCGAGTTAGAAGTAGAACTTGGGGTCTTTTGATTTCTAGTATTTTTCCACTATACAAACTATGACCTGTGTAATTTCAAGTATAATATTTGTTACAGAGAGGACATATTGTCTCTAATTTTATTTAGTGTTATGATTCTGATCACTTTCTGATTAAAAAAAAAAACTGTTTCAAAAGGATGCAAAGATGTTTCCAACAGTAGCTACGATCTACATCACTACTTTGGCTAACTGTTCTTTTTATGTGTTTTTTAATCACAGAGTTTGGGGCAATCAGGAAAGAGAAAGCAAAGTGAAAGATATCCTTAGAACCATTTTTTTGTAGATTACAGTGATGAACCCGAAACTATGGCCCCGTATCTTTTCTGGTATTTGAATGGGACAAGTGGCTATAGAGAAAAATTTACTTATGAATCCCACAGGTGTCTTTTCACAACAATCCAGACCTCTGTGAATTTTCCTTATTTACTCATATCCCTCAAAACCCTAAGGGGAGCCTGCAGTATTCATGTCTTCTTACCTCTTTAGGGACTTCTGCATCTTCAGAGAAGCTTACAATTAGTCATTGTTCTTCAGTGTAGTAGGGAAAGAAAGGATGATAAAAGTGAAAATTATTTGGTTAACTTGGCTAAACTTACACAAAATGTTATGTATAATTTAAAATATTTAGAAAACCTCTTATATGAGGAAATGAAAATGACATTTATACCAAACCCCAGTCAAGTGGCCCTTGGGGTATAATTTAATTATCTTTCATAGAGTTTGGGAGCATTATATAAAATATGGGGTTATTTTAATTCAACATGACAGATGATAACATCATGAGGAAATTTCTTATTGCAAACCTACTCAGAGGGGAGAAATCAGTTTCTGGAAACTAGACCATTAAAAATAGAGTACTTTTGATCCAATGTAAATAATAAGATCTTGGCAGTGGAGAGTCTGTTTTGAGTCCTGCTACCCCAGCTACCTCTGCCCTCTCCAGCCACCAGCTCCAACTTCAAGCTGAGTTTGAATTTCTTCTCTTGACCCATTTGAGAAACCTTTGTAGACCATCCTATTTTGGGCAGTGTGGTGAGCTCCAAAATCATCTTCATTGTTTATAATTACTCCCTACAAAGCATAATAATTTTAAGAAACTATGTTTTTCTCTCAGGACTTGGGCTAAAGTCTGATGAACTTCCCAATCAGATGAGCATAACTGATTGGCCAGAAATGAAGAAGAAATTTGCAGATGCATTTGCAAAGAAGACAAAGGCAGAGTGGTGTCAGATCTTCGACGGCACAGATGCGTGCGTGACTCCGGTTCTGTCTTTTGAAGAGGCTGTCCGTCATGGTCATAACAAAGACCGAGGCTCATTTTTCACTGATGAGAAGCAGGTCGTGAGTCCTCGCCCTGCGCCTCTGCTGTCGAGCACTCCAGCTATCCCTTCTTCCAAAAGGCATCCTTTTGTAGGAGAACACACTGAAGAGATACTTAAAGAATTTGGGTTCAGCCAGGAAGAAATCGATCAGCTTAACTCAGATAAAATTATCGAAAGTAATAAACCAAGAGCTAATCTCTAAGTTCCCAGCCCCGCGGCTCACGTGTATTTGAATACTGCATTTATAGTATGGAATAATACACAAAATTATAGGCATGGACACGTGCAAGAGCAGGATCACAGTGGTTCAGTCCAACTATTCTAAGGACTCTGATTATACAGTAATGATTGAATTGTGAAAATGTAATCATGGTTTTTGATTTTGGAATGTTTTTAGTTTACTATACTAATTTATGGCAATTTTTCTGCCTTCCAGTTTGCTTGATAGATTATGTTTATTGATATTAAAATATTTAAATGTTTATAATATACTTTAAATGAATTAATATGCTTTTTATTAAATAAAGCTTTTTCCCCCTAAACTTTACTCATGCTTTTAAGTTTGTGAAAAGCTTTCAAGAAAGTCCTTTGAATAGCAATTAAATAGCTTTTTGAGACTCACTGAAATATTTTTGGCTCTAATGTTTAGCAAGGTGAATGTCCTTAGATAGAAAATTCTGATCCTCTTACTTTGATAAGGAAATCAAAGACCTTTGAATTGTCTTTGAATTGGAATTGTAGAAAATGTTCTTGAGGTTTCTTTCAGATGACTCCCACCCCTCTCTCTATAGACTGCTTTACTGGAGCCTGACTCCTCTGTGTAGCTGCCTGTTAGCATCACCCAGACGTGTCTCTTTTTCAGTAAATTGTAGCGTCATCCTTTTGAAAGTCCTACTAGGCTCTTCCTCCTCTTACCAGTCTCTGGCTTCCACTGCCATCATGTCTTTCTCAGCTTCTAGTAGGCCCACAGCTTACCCCTCACTTCATTTAGGCCACTGCCCAAATGTCACCTTACGGAGAGTCTTTTCCTGACCCCTGTCTAAAGTAGCCACCTCATCACTCACTCTCCCCTCACCTGTTCTGTTTTTCTTCACACTATGTATCACTGCTGACATTACATTGATTGACCCCAGCCCTCACTCCCTCTTAACTAATGCATACTAGAATGGAAGCTTTATGAAACTTTGTAGGTTTTATTCATTGCTAAATCTTCAGTTCCTAGAATCGTGCCTGGCCCATAGTGGAAACTTTGTGAATATTTATTAAACGAGTGAATAGCTCCCGCATCCATCCCTTTGCCCATCTCTCATTGCAGCTTTCATTCAGGACCCTGTTACCTCTTCCCTGGACTAGTATTCAGCTTCCCTACCTGACTTTTTGACCTCTAGTATCACTGCCTTCATTGTTTTTTGCATTGTGTTACTCTACTGGTAATCTTTTTGATACCAAACCAGTCTTTTCAGTCCTGTAAAATTCTTCAGTGGTCCTCTTTTTTCCTATATAATAAAATATAAATTCATTTACATAGCATATGAGCTATTTATTTATAGTAAGACTTCTACCTTGCTGTCCAATCCCATCCCTACCCACCTGCTCCCAGCACTTTATATTGGACTGCCTGAAGTTTCTAAATATCCTATGGTCTCTCTTGCTTCCATTCCTTTCCATATGCTGCAACATTTTTCAGGACTAACAAAACTTGCGACACCTTATGCTACAGCTTGTTGATCTAGGAAACCAAGAGTTGGCTCAAATTGTCTTTGAGCCTTCTTTGTGAAATATCCCATGTTTCTCAGCCCTAGGGCAGTTTCGCACAGTGATTATGAATTTTGGAGTCAGAAAGGCCTTGGGTTCAAATCTCACTCTATCATTTGATGTCTAAGACAGTGCCTGTGATGTGCCTGGAATATCCTAGGTGCTCAGTAATTGTTAGCTCCTATTCTTTGGGGTCCATCCTATGTTCCCATTGCACTTTGTACGTATCTCCAAGGATAGCAATTGCTTTTAGTGCAGTTTACATAACTCTTCACCAGGCCATAAGCTCCTAGAGTAGTTACTCCAGAGTGCAAAAGAATCATCTGGAGATACTGTTAAAACAGATTCCTAGGCCCACCTGTACAGATTCTAATGCAGTGAGTCTAGGGTGAGACCCATGAATTTACATGTCTACCAAGCTTCCAGGTGATTATAATGCTGGTTCGAAGACCACCCTTTGAATAGCATTGTCTTAATGGATATGAACCAAGGCTTTTTCCCTTTGTTACTGTCATAGTAGGTGCTCAAAAAAATGTCTGTTGAATGGATCGTGAGGGAAAGGATAAAAGCGAGTTGGCAAAAATCTGTAAATCAACAGATGGGATAGCTTAGAATATTGATTTCTGTGATTAATTGACTTTATACAAAATATTTGAATGAAAAATTGGTTTTTGTAGGGTGTGAACTTTCAAAGAGTAAATGTATGTAAATAAGGCTACTAGCTTTTGTTAGTGACCCATACTTTTCTTCTGAAGAGTCTAAGACTAAGACCCTGTGCAGAAAAGGCTGCGTTTCCTCTTCTTTTAGTTATCCTTTGATCAACTGTAGATTTAGAAATAGGCAAGGGGCAGGTAAGGAGAAAACAGGAAGCTTTAAGGAGGATGGAAGGGAAGCAGGCGGTTGAAGATGGTCCATTCTAGTGAAAGGAATACAAAGTTCTTGAGTGCATAGTTCACTACACATTCATTTACACTCTTTTGATCCTACAGTGTAAGAAGTGATGAGATGCTGCAAACTGTATGGTGATAACTAAAACAAGTCACATGGAACAAGGTGACTGATTGCATCCAGGCCTCTTATCTCTGACTTCACATCATCCCTCTAAGCACATTCTAGGCTTCAGTCCCAATTACATTGCACTGTATAATTTGCAAAATACTTTTACGTATATCAAATTAGGATGCCTTCAACTGCAAGTAACAATATCCAAAACAAGAAGGAAATGTTTGGGCTCATATACCTAGAGTCCAGAAGGATGTTGAGTTTTAGAGTTGCCTGAATCTAGTCACTCAGACCCTGTTTCCATGCATTCTTCTGCCTCTGCCAACTTGCCATCCTCCATTTGTTTGCTTTATCCTTAGCCTGAGAGCAAGTTTTGGACCTCATATCCGCACACAGCAACATCCAGAAGAGGAGACGGTCTCAGCAATCCTCAGCAAGCCTTGTCTTGTGTCTTCTTCAACAGAGATAAGTCACAAGCTATTCCTACACCAGTCTTTGGCAGAGAAGGTGGGATTATCCTTAGATAAAGCTCCCCTGGACTCAGCTTCCTGGAAGCCCATGTTTGTATGAGGGAGGGGTCGATTCCGGAATCTAATCCAGGTTCCATCAGGGTGGGGGGAGTGGAGATTGGATGTTGGGTAGGTAGCCAATAACATCCATTACGTACAGTATCTCAGTTCCTCTTCCACAATCACAAGGGGAAGGCAGGGAGGCTTCCCAATTTTACAGAGGAGAACACGAGGCTCAGATGGTCCTAAACCTTCTTAGTTTATATCTCCCCTAGTTTCTCAGTAATTTTTTCATGGTGCCCCAGGCCAAAAGAAATATCTAACCATCCCATTTATAAATATTAGGTCCCAACAACTTAAGTATTTATGTCCTAATAGCTTATTAGCTGTTTGAAAAATATAATACACATAAATTGAAAGAAGACACTTATTTTTATTTCATTCTTAATCACAATTACTTACTAATGGGGTCATATGCACCTGCTGGACACTGCACAGTTTCTCATGCCTTGGAATCAAGTTGGACACCACTACCCTCATTTTCTGTTACACATTGATTTTCATACAATACTAGCTTTTTATTGTGACTGTGAAAGACCCAGCCTCACAAAAATATGAAATCATTGAAAGTATTGTAGTGTAATCTTATGTTGAAAGTGTGAACTACCGTACTAGTAGTTCATGTGGTGTCTGACAGATGTTGAGTTTCACTCTGTTTACTGTCTTCAGATTTTTAAATATCCTGAGATACCCATGTGAGTTCACTGTGGTGTACTGGGGCGCCGTGGCACACAGGTTGGGAAACACCAGTTTAAGTGATTTGCCCAAGGAAATACAACTGGGAGGAGGTAGAACCAGAATTTAAACTTTAATATTCTGACTCCAAGTCTTGCTCTTAAACCAATTTTAGTCCCCTTTCTAGAAGATCGTGTTTCCTCTGCCACTCAGACTTTTCATTTGAACTCAGGGTCCAGCAAGGAAAATAAGACCCACTCCAAGTCTTTAAAACAGAAGAAATGTAATATAGAGAATTACACTGGTGACAAAAGAGCTGGGAAGCCTAGAGGATAGTGAGGGAACCCGGATATGAGCAACAACATGAAGCCAGGACCACTCCTATCGCTGCAGGGACGATAGAAAAGATAGTATTATCGGGACTCAGACGCCAAGGGTGCCTGGTGGAAGCTGGACCCACAGTGGAGATGCAACCACTGCCAGAGACGTTTCAGAAAGGAGAAGAGGGGCAGGGGGGATGCTCCGATGTCTTCCCTTCCCCCTCCCCCAGTCTTCCCACCAGTGCCTCCCATTGGCCAAATCTACCTAGTAGTCAGAAAGCAAGGAAACCTGGAAAATATAGTCTTTTCTGATACAGAGCAGGGGAGGAGGGGCAGCGGACGGCTCTGAGCAAACAGGCAGTTGACTGGCACTATGAATGTAGTGTATACATGCCATTCATTCAAGAATTCCTTTAGCAAATACTTATTGAGGACCTACTAGGTGCCAGGTATCATGCTGGATGCTGGGGATACCATAATGAGCAAAACAGATCTGATCACTGCTCTTAAGGAGATCAGAGACTAATTAACATAGGAGAAACAGAATAAACACAGAACTATCTAATTTTAAAGTGTGTTAAATGCAATGAAGGAAAATATCACAGTGCTATGAGACAGCTAGTGATTTAGAAGAAGGGTGCGACCTCCCACCATTTTGTCCCATTAATTGACTCTTGAGGTGCATGTGTAGAAAACGTGTGTTCAGAAAACTTGTGCTTACAGAATATTTATATCTAGAAAAAGTTTATAGAAAGATATCGACTCATTCATATTTCAACTTAACACCCGCGTAATAGGGTTTTATTGTTCCAAAGCTGGGCATGTGATTGTGTGTAATAGTGTGTGTGTGTGTGTGTGTGTGAGAGAGAGAGAGAGACAGAGAGGGAGGGTGAGAACAGTACAAAGGAAGATTCCTTTAGAAAAACATTCTAAGGAGCCAGAGGGCTCACAGCAGCTAATCTCCGTCTTGCTGCCCAGGCCCCACCCCCCTTCCCTCTCATCATAACTTGTGATCTTAGAGGCATGAAAGAATTTGAGCCCCTCCCCCAGCCTGACCATCTCTGTTGGCTGCTCAGCCAGGCTCCATGTCAAATCCAGCTTGGGGCACAAACCCGAGGGCCACACAGGAGGTGGTGAGCTTGCAGGCAGGTTCCTAACCCAGTGGCCATGGGTGGCAACAGTGGGCAGCCTGGCATTCACACCTGTAAGTCCCTAGCTGAGGATGGCCCCTTTGGCTCCGTGGAGCCGCCCAAAAGATCCACGGGCAGTCTCGTCTTGCACAGCATGGCCATGTTTGGCCGGGAGTTTTGCTATGCGGTGGAGGCGGCCTACGTGACCCCAGTCCTGCTCAGCGTGGGCCTGCCCAAGCGTCTGTACAGCGTGGTGTGGCTGCTCAGCCCCATCCTGGGATTCCTGCTGCAACCTGTGGTGGGATCGGCCAGCGACCACTGCCGGGCCAGGTGGGGCCGTCGGAGACCCTACATCCTCACCCTGGGCATCATGATGCTCTTGGGCATGGCCCTGTACCTCAACGGGGACACTGTCACATCAGGTCAGTGGACTGCATGAGATGGGCAGGCAGGGAAAAGGGTCCTAGGGTGCAACTACATAGGGGGAGAATGCGAATTTCTTTATGTGACACTTAGAAATCTGAACAGATTCTCTCTCCTAGGTTACAATGAACATCCACCTTGGAATAACCCAAATTCTGTGGTTGGGGAGACTTGACTTTTGGAAACATCAGCGTACATTGCTTTTTTGTTGTTGTGAGGATTTTAAAATAGGATAAATTTTTACCTATTTTATCAAATTAAATATTTTTACCTATTTATCAATTGTGATGTTTTTTGAGCTCATTATGCCTTATTCAGTACTTTGTCAAATTAACCAGCTGCCAAATGGCTCCATGAATTTTTACAATAAATTACCTGTGTGTCTAAATAAGAGTTAATTCTGTTAATAGCTTTATGTGGAGCCTTTTAATGGGTGCTGAGCATCAGCCTGTCATCTCAAGGGGACATTTTTGCATTGCAAATTCTGGACAAAAACAAACGTGATGGTGATCACTTTTTCTAGCCATTAATCAGCCACCAATTAGTAATTGGTGGTAGTACATAAAAATTAAAAAAACGATTGTTAAACTTAAAAATAGCACACATTTTTAGATCATTAGCTCCCAGGCTAGCAGAATGGATGAAAATGAGGCAACATAATCAGTTATCATTTGTATATATTTAAGAGAGGGCATAAATACATAAATGTAGGATATACCTGGAATAATTCATAAAAAGCCTGATAAGAATAGTTGCTTCTAGGGAGGGGTACTGAAGGACTAGGGGTGAGAAGTAGAGGGTAGGCTTATTTTTCACCTATTTTTATACTGCAATCTTTTAAAACACGTACATATATTACACTTTATTCTTTTTTTTTTTTTTTTTTGTGAGGAAGATCAGCCCTGAGCTAACATCCGTGCTAATCCTCCTCTTTTTGTTAAGGAATACCAGCTCTGAGCTAACATCTATTGCCAATCCTCCTCCTTTTTTTTTCCCCAAAGCCCCAGTAGATAGTTGTATGTCATAGTTGCACATCCTTCTAGTTGCTGTATGTGGGACACGGCCTCAGCATGGCCGGAGAAGCGCTGCATCTGTGCGCGCCCGGGATCTGAACCCGGGCCGCCAGTAGCGGAGCTGGCACACTTAACTGCTAAGCCACGGGGCCGGCCCTACACTTTATTCTTAAGTGAAACTGAAAGCAAGGAAAAAGTTTTTTTCTCCAGCAGGAGATTGGGTGAATGAATTGTGATGTGTCCATAGAATGAGGATTATTTAGCTTTTAAAAATTGTGAAGCTGTTCTTCATTAATTGAAATGCAAAGAAATGGAGAGAGTTAGTTATAGATGAGCAGGTACAACATGATCCCATTAGTCAGTGCTCCTCACAGCGTGGTCCTCTGACCTGCAGCACTGGCATTACTGGGAGCTGTTAGAGACGCAAATTCCCAGGCCCCACTTCAGATCTACTGTGGAATCATGGGAGAATCACAGGAGACGGAGCCCAACAGTCTGTTTTAAAAAATTGTTCAAGTGATGGTTAAGCATGTTAAAGTTTGTGAAGCACTGTGTTAGGGCACGGGGGTACACCTTTATCCGTGTGTGTGCAAGTGCATAAGGGGATGGCACTGGGGGCTGGGGTTTGAATCATTTCCCTCAGCTTTTCTGCATCACTGGAATGGTTTTCAATAAACGTGCATAATTTTTTAAGCAGCTTTTTAAAAAAAGATATGATTCACATACTATAAAAGTCACCATTTAAAAGTGTACAACTCAGTGCTTTTTAGTATATTCTCAAGTTTGGGCAACCATCACTGTTATCCAATTCCACAACATTCTCATCACCCTGAAAAGAAACCCAGTAACCATGAGCAGTTACTCCCCATTCCCTCCTCCCCGCCAGTCCTAAACTGCTCAGTCAACTTTCTGTCTCCATAGATCTGCCTTTTCTAGACATTCACAGCCATAATTTTTAAAACCTCAGAAAATAATGAAGCTATTTTTATTTGGAAAAACAAAGCAAAATGAAAGCAAAGGGAGAGAACTTGATGACAGGAAGTTTTGGTGGAAATAAAAAATGTGGATCATTCTAAAGCAGGATTTACATGATGTATGTCTATTTCTCTTTTTAGCTTTGATTGCTGACCCAAGGAGCAAGCTGATTTGGGCCATCGCCATCACCATGATAGGGGTGGTTCTCTTTGATTTTGCTGCTGACTTCATTGATGGGCCCATCAAAGCCTACTTATTTGATGTCTGCTCCCATCAGGACAAGGAGAGGGGCCTCCACTATCACGCTCTCTTCACAGGTAGGGAATATTCCGGAAAGTCTCTCCTTCAGCTCCTCAGACAGGGAGGTGCTTCCACTGAAGCCATCCAGTGCCTCTGCACGTCCAAGTTTTTGAATGAATGGATCAGTTGATGGAACGCTCCCATCACGCGGGTTCTGTCTCCCGGTGCGTTTCTCTAAACGAAGTCAGCTTGTGATCAGGCTGTGGAGTTTTGCAAAGGAAGTTTACATGAGGGCTTTCTGAAGAACTATTTGTGGAGACATTTACAACTGAAATGAAAAGAGGCATTATGCACTTTTGGGTTTTTTTTTTAAATCAGTAATGTATTTTTTTTAAGACAGTAATGGAGCATCAGTATCACTTAGGAGCTGGTTAACAATGCAGCTTCCTGGGCCTCTCCTCCAGTTACTTTGATTCAGTGGGTTTGGGGTGGGGCCCAGAAATTTGTGTTTTTAACAAGTACTCCAGATGATCCTGTGGCAAGAACCACATTTAAAACCAAAAGTTGAAACAAACCAAGCAAATTAAAAAACTCTCATGCCTTAGAGATTTCTTAGTTATATTAAGAGTTGACATTTCCTCAACTTCCTGGTTTGAAAAAAGCCAAGCCAGAAGGACAATGGGGGGCTCTCTTCATTTTGTAGGGCTGTTGCCAGTCTCCTTTGGTTGCCATTGGGTCATTCATTTAGAGCAATGCTGCTAATGTTCAACACGCATTTGTAGAGCGCCAGTTAGGACTGTTCTGGGACTTTGGGGTTATACATGAGGCTACCACGTGATCCTGGCCCTTGAGGATTTTTGTATCTGGTTGGGGGGGACTCGATTAGTCCACCTTATTTGGTTGTCTTCATAGGCTAGTCAAAGAATTTATTTTATGTTTTGATATACGGCATTCTATCTCCTCCCAAGGCCAGGTAGGTCTCATGAGAAGCACGATCTCGAGTTTTGTGGTTTATGTCTCCATAGCCAAGAGCCTAGTGGAAGCTGTTGGGTCAGTATTTATTGTCTGAGCAAATATTTGGTGAATACTGAGTAATGGTGAACACTGAAAGAATGGGGCTGCCCGGCAGAGAAAGTAGTCCCTCCTCGCTTTAGAAAAGGTGGAGTAGCAGGAGTCCAGTCTGTCACTGGATCGGATCACCCTGTTTACAGCCACAAGGTCCCAGAATAGAGACTCAAGCTGTATTCTCCTAACTTAAATCCCATAATTCCTTCCGCTGTATCATAATTTGCTGAAATTAATTACACAAGGTCATGGGAGACTTTTTGGCTTATAAACATGACACATTGAGAGTTTTATCGCTCTAAAGTACTTTGGGCAATGTGGCCACCCCCACACTTACTAGCTTACGCACATGCCCAGCTTACGTCAGGGTTAGTTTTGGCCAAACGATCTCTGCTTTGCTGCCTCTGATATCTAAGATTGAACTCTGTATTTTGGAAACTTTTCCAAGGCTAACACAGGATAGCATTTCTGTGAATTTGAGAAAATATTTGGAGGTTTTCTGTTGATATTAGCATAAGATTTGATCTCAGCAAACACATGTAAATTTGTTATTACCTTGGTTCAGGCTATATCTCATCTGAGTTTTAGTACTTATTCCTTAACTGTTTATCCAGTCTATAATTTCTTCCTATTCCAACTGAACCAACACATAGCCTCCAGATTCATATTCCTAAAAGAAATCTATGACCAGGGCACTCTCCTGCTCAATGACATGCAATGGTTTCCCATTTGCCTGCTGGATGAAGAACAAATTTCTAGACAGGGTTCAAAGCTTCCCACAATCTATTCCCATCCTACTCTTCAAGCTTTACTTTCCATCGCTCCCTCCACACTCTCTGTGTTCTGGAAAATTTCCCAACATGTTCCTAGGGGCAGAGGCCAGGTCTGATTTACTCACTGTGTCCCTTGGACCTCCAACATGGCCTGGCACATCATAGGTGCTCAAAATAAATATTAATGGAACAAACAAAGGAGCCTGCCCATTCCTTTCCAGCTTCTGGGTGTTTACTCACACTGAAATTCCCTTCCCCCCTTTCTGCCTGTGAAAATCAAAGCAACTTGGAAACTTTCACCCACTTCCTAGGGAGAAGGCCACTCTCTTCTAAATTGCAGGCAAGCTTAATTTCTACTTGGTCAGGGACTCTACCCACAAAATAATCAAAGCACAAAAGTTTATCAAGTGGATGAACATAAAAGTATCAATGAGGTAGTTAACTCCAGCAGGAGGAGATGGTAGAGGTTACAGTGCACCATATACATGCCTGAATTTCACCTCCCCTTGGGGCCTGTGTGGTCTCTTCAGGCTGCCATAACAGAATACCACAGACTAGGTGGCTCAAACAACAGAAATTATGTTCCTACAGTTCTGGAGGCTGGAAGTCCAAGATCAACGTGCCTGCAGGGTTGGTTTCTGGTGAGACTTCTCTTCTTGGCTTGCAGATGGCCACCTTCTTGCTGTGTCCTCACATGGTCTTTCTTCTGTGTACATCTACTCCTGTTGTCTCTCCCTCTTCTTATAAGGACACCAGTCCTATTGGACTAGGCCCCACTCTTATGCCCTCATTTAACCTTAATTACCTCCTTAAAGGCCCTATCTCCAAATACAGTCACGCTGGGGGTTAGGGCTTCAACATATAAATTGGGGGAGGGACACAGTCCATAATTGGGCTCTTTCACGTTTACCCTTGTGCCCACTGAGCCCAGCTCCTAAAGGTTAAGAAAGGTGAGCTATGGAGAGAACATATCCACCTTTCTCTCTGTTCCCTCCTCCCTCAATCCCTTTCTTTTTCCTTCTTAGCATATTGGAGATATTCGAGGATTTTCAAATAAACAGCAAAAACACAAAAGGTTTTTTTATGTTCATAAGAACAGCTGAAGACCCTGAATATTGAGTCCAAATCTAGTGGTTCTCATGCATACTGCCCCTTTTAAAGTCTTCTAAAATCCTTCTAGCCTCTGTCCTTGGAAGGAGGGGCAGTTGGTGGCAAGAGGAAATTTGACACCCTCCCCCCCAGGGAAACATTTTACCACCTCCCAGTTTAAGTAAACAGTCCAGTTCCAAAGGGCTATTTTCTTATAACCGCTTGGCTTTTGTTATTTTCTACCTTCCATTCTAGTTATTTTTATATATTTCTAATCACCCTGATTACACCATAAACTTCTTGAGGGAAGGGATTACCCGGAGATAACGTATGTATGAATGAGTGAGATGCTAAGGGATATATGAATGAGAGAAATGAGCTTTTATGTTATTGACTATCTATTTGGGGGATTGGTACTGCCACGCAAAAATCTAGGCTGACTTCCCTAAAACCTTACCACGCTCCTAGCCCTCTTCCTCATCATCACTTGGCATATGTTCAGGGAATGCACTGGTTAGAAAGGTGTTTGGTTGCAAGTAACAAAAGCCCACATAACAGTGGCTTAAACCCACAGAGTTTTATTTTTCTCACATAACGTGAAGTCTGGAAGTAGGTGTCTGCTGGCTTTTGGTCAGCAGCTGGAAGATGTCAGGGCAAGTAATGTTATGTTCCTTTGGTTGTTTCATCTATATGTTACCTCCTGGATACAAGATGGCTGCCACAGGCCCATAAATCATGTTTGTTTCAAGGCAAGAAGAAGGGAGTGGGAAGTCAGGGGAGCAGGAAGGAGGAAAAGGAAAGACCCTTACCAACCAACACTGTCTCTTTTAATGAAGAAAGCAAAAGCTTTCCTAGTACTCCCACAGACTTCTGCTTGTTCCTCATTTGGCAGAATTAGGTCATATGAGCACCCAGGGGCTCGGAAGGTGGTTGGAGGTTGGAAAGTAAGGGGTACCTTTGAGAGAGGGGGCGTATCCCTGAACCAAACTGGGATTCCGTTAGCCAGGAGGAAGGGGTAATTATTATTGAAAAGGCCAAAACTAGTAGCTATCATGTAGAATACAAACATAATTGAGTGTTAGCCTATTGAGTACAATCGGAGACCAAGACTATTGTAAGAAAGTGAAAGCCAGAGCTTTCAAAGCCCCATCTATTAGTGTATAATTGAGAGGCAATTACATTTTAAAGTTATACTCCCATTCACAGTTTTACCTGATCTGCACTTTTATTATAGTACCATTCACCCTCTCCCCTGTATTGTGATTCACTCTATTTATCTATCGCTTCCACGAAATTTGTAAACTCTCCCGTGAAGGTTCACCTGCAGATTACCCAGGGCTTTTCACTCATTGCCTTGTTGGTAGCAGGCACTTAGAAATGTTAGCTGTGTAAAAAGAGACTCAGTTTCATAACCCTGCTTGTTTGTCATGCAGTTTTACATCAAGTTAAATAAACTGCGTGGCAAGTTGCATCAGTCAGACGAATATGCTCATTGGAGTTACCTTGCTTTGTCTTCTGACCAACACTGAACTCTGAACCTCAGCCAACTCTCTCTGGCCATAGGGGGACCACTGAGGGCATGTGGATGGCTCAATGCAAGTTCTCTCCCCTACTAGAAAAAAACAACTGAAAACATCTTCCTCTTATAAAACAGTACAGTGAAGTCTTACCTTTTTTAAGGCTTAGATTCTAAAGCCTCTACCTAGGTGATAATCACAGAGAGTCTACATTATTCGTAGACATCTCTCAAATCACCCATAAAATACAGCATGACTTGTTTTGTGTATACAGTCCTGCATAGTGATGGATGCATGTAAATACATCTGCAGGTTCATCGCCTCTTTAATGTTTACTCTCGGATGTGGGCTCAATGAATGGAATAGCAGACAGGATCACCCATGTTATTTACAATGTTATTCTTGTCTTTCTTGCTCTCTCTCTCACTCCCTCTTTTCAAAGTATGAATAGTTGAATTCTGTTAAGTTAAATGTGAATGTGTGACCCCACCATGATGCCCTTGCTCTGAATGGAAGACCACCTTAAAAGATGGGGTGAAAAACAACAAGCAGGGCATTATCACTCTGCCCTGTCCTCCTGAATTTACACGAACTTGGTGGAGAGATGACTACAGCATTCTGCTTGGAACAAGCGTTTTCTGATGAAGGCGTGTTCCGTGTCAGGGCCCATTTTGATTTCCATCAACAGCAAGATATCATTCACCCAAGGAATCCAATCATCTGAGTAAATTGAAGTTCTTATTATTTATTTCAGAGCTGTAGTCCAGGCCCAACAATCCCAAATGCTTTGCAAATAAGTGTCAAAAGGTTCATTGCCAAAATATTTCCCAGCATATTCCTGATGTTCCTTTTTGTTAGAGAAAAGACTCTATTGCCTTCCAGGGGGACATTTTAGTCCTCCAGCTTCTTCCGCCTCTTATGTTTAAAGGTAACTCTACCAGCCCTCCATCCCTGGTGTATGTGGTAGCTGTGGTGGGTTTGGTGGATCCACCCACGTCCTCTCACCCCATGCCTTCACTTTTGGGTGCTTCTGGGGCTACACTCCCCGGTAGGAAATTCCTCCTCTGTGTCAAAAGGCTTCTAATGGAGCGTATTTCTGCTAAAGTGAACCACAGGCCTTGCTGTCCTTAGCAGTGGGCTCTTTCCTGCAACAGGAGGCTGGGATGAGGCAGGATGGGAAAGGCTGTACTGGTTCAAATCCTGCCTCCTCTTCTTAACTGCCTCGTGGCCTTACTATTTCTGAACGTTTGTTTTTTTCATAGGGTTGTGAACCTTTACACAATGTTAGTTATTAATATCCTGGCAAATGGTCCCAGGCCCAGAGCAAGGAACCATTTAAAAGGATTCAAGACCAAATGTCCACATTTACTTGATTTCCTCCACCCCCACAGGGCTTGCCAAAGTTTTATTTGTAGTGACTCAATGAGGAACTTGCCCCTTGTACATCTTTGGAAGAAGAGTGGGTAACTTGTTGAACTCAGCCTCTTTTAACTTTTGTTTTTTTAATACTTTAAAGTATGCATAAAAATGCTAATGTAACAAATGCTCTGATTAGAAATAATTAAGGACTAAGAAGAGTCTTAAAAATGAGGTTTAGACATGGGTGCCTTTGACCAAACCTTTTCCATAAGTAGAAAGAAGCTGCATTTCATGTTAGAGTCGATTTTAACCTTTTCGCCTTCATGAATAGTTGCCGTATGAGTGGTTTTCTTTTATCAACTGGGTTCCCTTTGAAGTTTCCGCCCCTGGTGAACTTTCACATGTCCTCATCTGGGCAGCTTGCAAAGGATGCGGCCAGAGCAGAAACCAAGGATACAGGAATTTCAGCTATGTAGGTGGCATGGATGACATAGGGCCAAACAGTTAACGTCTCCAAGCTGCCATTTCTTTTCCATTCAATTGTGATCAATGCGCCTCTCAAAGAATCTCAAAGGCAGGTGAGAAGGGGGCGTCTGGGGGGATTTTTCCTTGGCTCTATCCTATGCCTGAAAGCTCTTCCCCAGATACCAAATCAGCTTGGTTTGCTTCTTCACTTTGTTACAATCTCTGTTACCAAGCCCCTCAGTGATGTGTTCAGCATTACTTGACGATATATTATTTATTCATGCCTTTACTGCTTCTTTCTGCCTCTCTAACCAACATAGAAGCTCCTTGAGGGCGGGAACGTTATCTTTCCTATTTGTTGCTGTGTTACCAGTGCTTAGAATAGTTCCTGGAATATGCTCAAGAAATACTGGTGGGATGAATATTTTATTTTAACATCCTCATTTTACCTGTCAGGAAGCCGTGATGCTAAGAGGTAAAGTGACTAACCCAAGGTCCCACAGCTGGGTAGTAGTAAACTAGACTAGGGGCAAAAACAGACCAACCTACCAGCCAACCAACCAACTGACCAACCAGGCAACCAAAGACATGGTTCATGTTTTTGTCTGGATTCCTCTAAAAGCTGAGCGCCAGAGAGAGTTTGTATGCATGTAGTTTACTTAGGAAAGGATTCCAGAGAGCAAGAGAGAGGAAATGGTAGAGTAGAACAGGCTGATACAAGAAGCATTACAGAGTTGGCCTTTGCTCCAGGTGGCTGCCCTCCATCTCACCAGGGCCCTCTGAGGAGCCTAATGGAGTGCCTCTCAGAACTCTCCATCTGGGGGATCAAGGCGGGCGGATTAATCCACTGACTCCAGTCTGCACTGGCCAAGGGGGTCCCATGGGTGTTAACCTCGCTTGTGTGAGCGCTGAACCCACTTGAGTGTGGATTCCCTCAGGCAAGTCGCTGTCTGGATGCACCTGAGCAAAGGTGGCCAAAGCTGGCTTAGAGCTGGTCTCTGTAGCAGCTGCTGGAAAAAGGGGTGGGGGCCACTGAGAGGACCTGCAGTGTCACCAAGGGCTGTCCAATTCAGTCCATGACTTCCAGGCCTGAGCTTTTTCACTCTTAGTGCAGGTGCTCTGTGCTACTTAGGAGGAGTTAAAACATTTTGCAAAGTACTCAGTAATTTACCTTACAGTGAAATGAGCTATTGCAACTCAGAACTAAAGATATTAGTTCTGTCAACTTCAAGCAACTCAAGGTGGTCACAAATGGCTCCAAAACTAGGCCAAATAATGACTTGACGTTGTAGTCATTTCTAACCCTTAAGGAAAAAAATGAGTCAGATTTAATGTGTCGTGTCATAAAATGAGAAGTTTCAAGAATCTTATCTGAACTGAGGTAGCCATAGTCATTCATATGTTCAAATTGAGAAACTTGCTTTTGGAAAAATGACGGGATAATTAAAGTGAATGCTTTTGTGTGAACCATTATTGCATTAGACACAGTAGCACACATTAGCAGCTTTCAGCAGGAACCCAAATCGTGATCTGAGTGCGTTTGCCCTCTCTGGCAAGTACATTCCCCCACTTCTCGGCATCTGTTTGTTTAATTAAGGAGAAGGATATGATTTTGGCATTGCTTTCATGCAAATTTTCTAGCTTACAGCATAGCTAAAGCTCAGTAATGGAAAATTTTGGATGACTCTTTTGTCTGGAATGGATGTGAATCCCAAACCCCAAACTTAAATTAATTTAATTGCTTCTGTGTTGAGCCCCATTACCACAGGATGGTGAAAACTTAGTCTCAGTCAGTTTGGAATGTTCTCTTTCCCCAAGGATTGCATCTAAGTTGTGGGGGCTTAGAGTGCAAGGGCTTGGGGGCAGGGAGGATCTGGGCTTTAGTGTCCTCTAGTCGCACTGGCGTTTACTGGAATGTCCATCATCCCACCGCATCTCAGTGGTCAGGCTGAACTGGTCACAAGTGAGTTCTCTCTCATTCTTGTTCATAAGGCCCCTTCAGAACCACAGGATTCTTGGCTACCCCATGCCACTCTGCTCTTCCCATACATTGCCAGTGTAAGGTGAACTCTGTGAGCTGCAAAGTTTCTGTGCTTTGGTTTCCTTGTCTCCAAAATAGAGATAAAAATAGAGTTGATCCTCATTATTCATGGATTCTGTATTTGCGAATTCACCTACTCACCAAAATTTATTTGTATCACCAAAGTCAATACTTGTAGCTTGTTTGCAATCATTTGTGGACATGTGCAGAGGGTAGGGGGAGGATTTGAGTTGCCCAATGTGCTTATTCCCAGCTGAGGTAGATCAAGGTGACACTCTGCCTTTTTGTTTTGGCTCTCATACTGCAAACGTGTCCTTTTTGTCGTATATTGAGTGTCAAATATTTTTGCATTTTTATTCTTTTTTTGGTGATTTCACTGTTTAAAATGGCCCCAGATGTAATGCTGAAATGCTGTCTAGGGTCCATAAGTGCACAAATGTTGTGTTGTGACTTATGGAGAAAACATGTGTATTAAATAAGCTTTGTTCACATATGAGTTATAGTCCTATCGGCCATGAGTTCAATGTTAATGAATCAACAATATGTATTAAGTAAGATATCTTTAAAGAGAAGCACACATAAGGTTATGTGTTGATCAACTGATGAAAATGTGACTGGAGGCTTCCAGGAATTAACTCTGTATTTCCTTTCAGAGCAGTAGTTTACTGTTCACGAATTTAGTGTTTGTGGAGACTTTCTAGAAAATAACTACCACTACTAATAAGAATCAACTGTAGTACCTTCCTGAAAGGGTTGTTGTGAGGATTGGATGAGTGAATACATGTCAAACACTTAGAACAGTGCTCGACTATCTAGACCCACTGCATGGCCATTTCTTCCTTGAGGTCTTATTGCCCACTTGCATCTGCCCAGGAAATGAGGCATTGGACCCTTCTGTTCTTGGATCCCCCAAGCCATCTACAGGAGTTCTGCTCCCCACCTCCCACTCTCCAACCCCAGGTAGGCCCAAAGAGCAAGGAACAGAACTACCTTTGCCTTAGGGATTCACCAATATATGTTCTCCCATCACACATGCTCTGCCTAGTCTGGGAAGCCCTGCTCTTTAATCACTTTTTCTCCTGAATCTATCATCTATGCCTTGGAGCCTAAGGGCTTTTGAAACTCAGAAGCAAGGAGACATATTCTTCTTTCTCTGCTTTCCACTTTCGTGTGCTTCCCCCAGAGCAATGCGACATCCTGGCTTAGCTTGAATGTGAAGGAAGGGCCCGACAGACAAGGAAAGACCAGGGGCAGTGGTGGGTAGACGGAAACAGTGGTCAATACTTTAAATATGTTATCTCACCATCTTTTAAGGGATAAGTTGTCTTGCAAATCTAAAGAAATGTCTGGTCTGCTTGTGTCTTCTCTCTTTGACCAGAGCATATGTGTCATTTTGACTGATTTTCCTTGTACTCTCAGCCTCTAAGAGGGAAGGTCACATCTGTCTCGTTCATTGCTGTATCCCCAGTGCCTAGCACAGTTCTTGGTGAGAGTAGGTGCTCCAACAATTTCTACTGAGAAACAAATGGGGTCAAGGACGCACATACACACACATGTACACATACACACTCATACGTACTCAGTAACTGGTACTTAATGTTGAGTCTCCAGGGTTTAGTGTGTATGTGTTTGGTGTAGGTAGGGACCTGATCTGACACTTTCATTTCTCTTTTTTCAACACGTAGAAAAGAGTCAGAATTACTGTGTCATGAACCTCATGGGAATGTGAGGGATCTTTGATGTATCCTCCTGCTGAGGTAAAGTATCTAGCAGCACACTAGCTTTCTTGACTTGAGCTATTTCACCTTTGGTGTTGAGAGTGTTAGGCCACACACCTGAAGCAGAGAGGCAGTTACAGGCACATGCTAGGTGCAGAGTTTGACGCAGATAGACTCTCTTTAGATTCCTTGGTCTTGAAAGTCCCCTAATTTCCCATTTTACCTATTATAGTTGTGGACTAAAGAAAAAAATAGTACCTATTTCTATGTGCTTGGACTTCTTCCAGGATGAACCGTTGCTCAAGTTCACAGTGTCACCTCATAATTTCAAAATTATGAAATATAGCATCTGTCTGCCAAGCCATTCGTTTTCATGAGGTTGGCTCTGGTCTGAGTTTGAGAGCACGGCCTGGCTTTGTAAAGAAGGAGCCAGCTGGACCACTTGTGGGCCCTTCTTTGTAAAGGCTTGTTATCTAATATGGCAGCAGACGGCCTTTGGATACTCCAGCTTATGGTTTGGCCAATAGCCTGGGGATTGATTCCAGGAGCCCCAGTGAGGCTGAGGTAGGCAGTAGAGATCCATGCAGTCTGGATGTAGATGTGGGAGTTGGTGTCAGCCTTTGTTGCAGCTAAGATGACTAGGCTTTGTTTAGGAGACTATCTTTGAAGATAAAATCCTTAGCTTAAGCAGAGGAAGCAAAAAGGAAAGCATTAAATGAATTCCTGTAGCCCTCTACTGGGCCTTATCATATCTGAAGGTCTGAATAGATGAAATGTTTCCATCCAGAGTTTTAATATGGTGTCTATTAGAAGAATTTCCCCAAATGTCTCACTATTCCTTCAGGGCACGTTCTGTTGTAACTTTTAGCTACATCTTAACAGTAGCTTTGGGACAAACAAAGCAGTTTTGCCTGTTTTGTTTTTTTTCCCCATCCCTAAGAGAAGAGAGTATTGGAAATTCTCTCTTACTTGTAGTACGTGTCAAAGTTTTACTTAACTGATTAATGATGGAGCTGATAGGGAAGACATAAAGAACAGCTTCCCCCAGTTCTTTCTTTTTCGGCTGGGAAAGATTCGCCCTGAGTTAACATCTGTTGTCAATCTTCCTCTCTTTTTTTTTTTCTCCTCAAAGCCCCAGTACATAGTTGTATATTCTAGTTGGAGGTCCTTCTACTTCTTCTTTGTGAGCCTCCACCACAGTATGGCTACTGACAGATGAGTGGTGTTGTTCCACGTCCGGGAACTGAACCTGGGCCACCAAAGCAGAGCACGCCAAACTTTAACCACTAGGCCATCAGGGCTGGCTTTCCTCAAGTTCTTGAAGGATAGATATATGTGTGTGTGTGTGTGTGTGTGTGTATGATTAGCAAAAGAAAAAATACTAGGTTAGATACAAATCTGATTAACCTTCTACAAGGCAATAGAACTATAACTCCTCTGTAATAGTTTTGGGTTAATTTCTCTACCAGGTTACAAAAACATAATACAAATTATAGAATCCTATTAATGTCTGCAAATTAACCTTAATTTTACAGGACTGCACATCATCGTGCTTTATCAGTTGTGGATTGTTGGTCAAATATCCTGTGACAGCAAAGTCCCCTTCCCCAAAACTGTCAGATGAGGGTAAGGCAGGTTGATTGGAAATTGCTCTATCACCTGGGTACTCAAAAAGTGATATTTGGACTAGCAGCATTGGTGTCACTAGGAAGCCTGAAATGAATGCAGAATCTCAGGCCCCACCCTAGATCTTTAGAATCAGAAGCTCTGCTATATAGATTGAATGTTCATGTCCCTCCAAAATGCATACATTGAAAACCTGATGTCCAATGTGATGGTATTAGGAGGTAGGGCCTAGAGGAGGTGATTAGATGGAATCAGTACCCTTATAAAGGAGGCCAGAGAAAGCTCCTTTTCCACAAGGGAGGTTACACTGAGAAGATGGCCGTCAACGAGGACGTGGGTCCTCACCAGACACCAAATCTGCCAGTGCCATGATCTTGAACTTCCCAGCCTCCAAAACTATGAGAAATAAATGTTTGTTGTTTATAAACTACCAAGTTTATGGTATTTTTGTTATAGCAGCCTGAATGGACTAAGAAAACAAGCATTTTAACAAGATATCCATATGTTTCACATGCATATTGGAAATTAAGAGGCACTGCTCTAGAATATTTTAAAAATCGAACACCTACAATTTTTACTCTTTCCAAGTTTGAGATACATTTTTCTTCCACAATACCTGCCACACATCACACTAGGTGAGCAGTAAGCCCAGGTCTCAGGGCTCGGAATGAGTCCTCGGTTCTAGTCACTGGGCCTTGGATGACTAAGTCCTTTCTGCCAGCTCTAGGCAGATTGTCACCCTCAGTGCGCTAGTTGTCTTCCCCACTTTGGCGGTAGGCTTTGGAATTAGGGCTTCTGTAGGAATTCAGCAGGGCACTCAGTTTTGGCCCTGGTTCTGCCAATGTATGTGCTGGTGCTTTTCGTGTGTTGTCATGTTAACTCTCACGAAACTCATACAAGGAGGCATCACCACCCCCACTTCTCAGGAGGAGTGCCCAAGATCACATGACTGGAAAGCACACAGGTAGGAACTGAAATCAGGCGTAATTCCAAACCCCTTCTTTCTGTGCTGTCTCCTATCACCTAACCACTGTAGCCCGCGGCTGTCTGATCTAATTCAGCTAGATGAGCTCCAAACATCCTTCTACCTCTAAAATCTTTGGATTCATTGATATATTCATTGCTAACTAAGAGGAATCTTACAATAATTATTAGTAACCAACATCATCTCAATACCATTAACTGAGTACCAATAATAAATACACTCTTTAGGACTCCTCTATATTCTTCGAGTATCCCACTCACAGTTCTGACTTACCATTTGTTACAGTTTGTTAAAAGTAGCTGTTTACTTGTCTGGTTCTCCCACTTGGAAATGCCTTCCAGAGAGAAGGGGATGGTGCGCTATGTCTTACATATGTTTATATCCCCAGAAGCTAGTACAGAACATGTATTTAGTACTCAATAAATATTTATTGAAGTACCCTAAACCAGTTGCCATAAAACTGGACTAGGAAACCCTCCAATTATAGGACTCAGTTGATCTAATATAAATCCATCATTATATTTATATCCATATATTTATATTCATAAAATAAAACCACTATTCCATTGCACTGTGGTGGATTTATTTCACATATCAATTCTTTCGAATGGGCAGGGGTCTTCTGTTCTACATTTTTTCTGCTCAGTGGAACAGTAAGTTTGAAGGAAAGGGGCAGAAATGATAAGAGAATTAAATGGCAATATGACAACAATTGATCTGGTTACAAATGATAAATCGTTTCAAAAAAAGAATGTAAATTTGTCGTAGGGTTAATTTAGGTCAGGGGTTCTCAACCAGGGGCCGTTTTGCTCTCAAGGGGACATTAAGCAGTGCCTGGAGACATTTTCCGTTGCTGTAACTGGTGGTGGGGGGTGGAGAGGTTGTTCCTGGCATCTAGTGGGAAGAGGCCAGAAGTGCTGCTAAACGTCCTACAATGCACAGAACAGCTCACCACGACAGAGATTTTCCAGCCCAAAATGCAGTAGTGCCGAGATTGAGAAACCCCAATTTAGATAGACCCTCGAATAGTGCTAGATGTATGGTGCATTCTTATTGGTTGATTGCTTGGCTCAGCACATGGCCTCTGACACCTTCAGCATCTCCACAACTGTATAAAGAGAGTCATTTTCTAATGGAGATCCAGAGGCACCACAAGTCCCAGAACTGCCCTCTAAATCAGCAGCAGAATGTGGCTGCCTCAAGGGCCTCTCCTTCCTCTCAGATTCTGGGACTTACCCTCCAGGAGAGGACACCATATGTGTCATTTATCTGTTTATCTACATACCTATCACCCATAACTAGACCATATATTCCTTTTTGGCAGGGAACGTATGTTTTACTTCCTTGTACCCCATTGGCCACCATTTCCCATAGTTCCACCTTCTAACGCTTCGGCACTCAGGGCATGATAATTTTATTTATTTTTGGGCTCAGTGGTTAAACAGTTGGTCATCTGTAAATATCTTCTATGATAGATTGCAACTAACCAGCATGTGAAGTGACGAGAATCCTCCGTTCTCCCCCTGTTCCGGATAAATTAGGATTCATAGCACTTGGCATTCAGATTTATGTTCCTGGGGTCAAGGTTCACATAAGTTTAGGTATTTAAGGTTAGAGATAGAGAATTCCTTGAGTTCTCTTTTCTTCCTTGATTCCCTGGTGTGTGAGGATGTTGTCTTTATGTGAAATAAAATGAAGACTTCACTCACACAAGCAAAACAAATACAGGCACAAGCTGTTCTGTCCAGGTGGGTATTTGTGTTTGGTGAGGCATGATGGAGAGTGACATGTAAAGGTATTTGACAGGAGTATCAGCCTTACACAAGCTTGTGACTTGGGTAGAAGGTGTGTTTGGCATCCATCTCCTTACTTCCCTAGACCTCCTCCCACTCTATGGTCTGGCTCCTTCAGCCTGGCATTCTCAGAAGTCACGATGCCTGCCACCAGGAGCAACATTTGAGAAGCACTTACTACTTTGGTGCTGAGTAGTGTAATGTCTTGCCTATACCAAGAGCACTTGTGTTTTAAAACAGGAACCCCAAAGAATGAATCACTAACAGTAGGATTTCAAATATTAGACCATTAGGGTGGGATTGATTTTGAGGAGTCCTTCCTCAGTGTCCCTCAGATCACACTGTCTTTAAGCAAAAGCAGATAAAACAAACACCAGAAAGACTTCAGGTCAGGGTCCTGTGAGATAATAATAATATTTTTAAAAATTCGTGTTTAACTTTTGTTCTTATTTTTTTCCCATGGCTATCAACTAGGAAGAAGTACTTTCAGCTTCTAACAGAGGAAAGGAGGCAGATTCCAAGACTGTTTGATCTTTGCAAACTTTTGTCATCCTAGGAAGCTTATTAATAGATAAATGACAAAACACATCATTATATTTTGTTGCAGTCAGAAATTGGTTCTCTTTGGTTTCCTCTTTATGGTCAGGAATTTTAGTTCTAAAGCAGTGTAGAGAGCGCAGTTTAAAAAGGCCACAGGACCTCCAATGGTGGCAATATTTACTAAGCACTTACTGTGTGTCTGGCACTATTCCATTTTTCAATCATGACCCTACTAGTAGGTTACTCTTTTATCCTCAGCCCCGTGTTATGCGTGAGGAAGTGCAAGGTTACAACACGTACATGCTAGAGCCTGGTCTTGAACCCACGCTTCCTGGCTGCAAGTGTCTTAGCCTCTCACAGTGTTACCTCTCCAATCAAAACCAGGCAACTCTACTGTCCTCAGGCGGCTTTCCCACTGAAGGGGAGGGCCCGTGCATGATGGAAAGGGAAGGTGCTTTCTAAATATTCTAATATAGCTCTTTCTTGCTTTCCAGGTCTCGGAGGTGCCCTGGGTTACATTTTGGGTGCCACTGACTGGGCCCATCTGAAACTGGGAAGAATGCTGGGCACAGAATTCCAGGTCATGTTCTTCTTCTCTGCCTTGGTGCTCACTTTGAGTTTTATTATTCATCTGTGCAGTATCCCTGAAGCCCCACTGAGAGATGTTGCAAAGGACATTCCCCCACAGCAAGGCCCCCAGGACCTTCCATTGTCATTAGACAAAATGTACGAGTATGGGTCTATCGAGAAAGTTAAAAACGGTTATATAAACCCAGAGATGGCGCTGCAGGGAGAAAAAAACAAAAATGCTGCTGAGCAGGTAAAGAAGCAAATTCTCTTCTCTTTACTTGGGAAAAATATTCTTGTTCTTACCCTTTCTTCTTCCTTCTCCTTCTTCATCGTCGTCGTCATCATCTTCTTTTTTATTATCTTTTGTCTTTGCTTTGTTGCTTATTTGATGTGAGGAGTTTTCTGAAGTCTAATTGAATCCTCCAATCCCCAACAGCTATTATCCCTTGGAAATAAAACTTTGCACCGCAAGGGAAAATGTATGCATTTTCCTCTGCTCCTCCTGTCGCTGACTCTTTTCAGGGCATCGAACCAGAGAATATGAAGCTAGTTGCAAAATGTTAGACCATTAGAGAAGCCTGGAACCATCCTCAGGCCACAAGAAATATCTTCACTCCTTGGATTAGCATTATAAATTTGTTCTTCCAAATGACAGCGTCCTCTGGTTGGAGGAGCTAAGAGGTTATTGGGACGAAGCCTGCGTTTTATCTTGATCACACAGCAAATAGAGAAAATATGAGAATCTATTATTTTGGAGACCTGGTTAGACTGCCTTTCACTGCACCAGGCTGCCTCGGGGAGAACACCCACACTCCCTGCCAATCCCAGCTAGCCTGGAACGGCCTTGTTGTGCAGTTCTGCAAGGCAGCGTGGGAATCATGGAGTAGCCATACAATGGAACCCATGCCATCATTAAAAGATGTGTTTTTTGAAGATTTATTTAAGACATAATATTCAGATAAAACACACACACACACACAAAATGATCTCCCTTTTGGGAAAAGCTACACATATACAGAGAAAATATAGAAAGGATATATACCCTAAATGTTAGTTGAAGTTATTTTCTCAGGATGATAGGCTAACAGGTGGTTTTAATTTTCCTTTTGAAACCCTTCAGTATATCCAACATTTCTATAATGGACAAGTATTACTTTGAAAATAAAGAAAAAATAATGTCACGGTTTAAGGAACAAAACAAGGCAGGGTTTTACTAAAGATAAGTAGATATTACCCTGGGAGATTATCCCTGCCTCTTCGCCCCATTGGTAAACTATGACTCCCTCACAAAGTGTCACCCAGCAGACGCCATCTCACTCCGCTCACAACTCATGTTGTGAGGATCACATGAAATCAAGTGAGTGGAAGCCTTTTGGAAGGCATAAACCCCTCCACACTAGTAAGAAAATAAATGCATCAAATACAATTAACTTTACATATACACCGAGGCTGTGAATGATTTTGTTATTTGGTTTAAAATAAAACAACATGACAATAAAAAACAGAGTAACATGTCTTAGCTCAAAGCCAAGCAGCCGACTCTTCTATTCCAAATGTGCATCTTGGGAGCCTCCAGCTGAGCAATGGAAGTCTATACTATGTGAGGGCCAGGACCCTGGCCATCGTTGTTTGTTAAAGTCATTACTTTCCAAAATGAAGGTGGCTTTGCAATTTGAGAACTGGGATTTTTTTTTTTTTAAATGGCAAGAGACCTGAATTATTTCAGGGTTCAAACCAGATCCTATAAAATCCATTTGCAACTCCTCCATGCCATCATTGCTACTTCAGCATTTCAATATCTCCTTTTTTTTTTTTATAATTTTATTTATTTTTTCCCCCAAAGCCCCAGTAGATAGTTGTATGTCATAGTTGCACATCCTTCTAGTTGCTGTATGTGGGACGCGGCCTCAGCATGGCCAGAGAAGCGGTGCGTCGGTTCGCACCCGGGATCCGAACCCTAGCCGCCAGCAGGGGAGCGTGTGCACTTAACCACTAAGCCACGGGGCCAGCCCTCAATATCTCCTTTTGAGTGTACTCTTGTGAAGTTCTTTTTCCCCCAAGGGCTCTGTGCCTTTTTCGCTTATGAATCCATCACCACCCAATCTCCAGTTGACAAAGGCGCACAAAACAGGCAGTAAAACAACTCCCCGGGGCTCAGAACCATTGAAAGGGTGTTACCAAGGGAATTGATGAGTCAGGGAATAAGATGCCAGCTGAATTTTCATTCTGAGTTAAAATACCCAAAGAGGCTTTGAATATTTACATCTCAGCTTTTACAGAAATCCTAGGAACAATATGAAAGCTCTTATTTATTTTTGGATGAAAGGAAAAATTAGGTTAACAATGAAAGCGGGATGAAAATTATGTATAAGGCAGCATAAATTAATATTTGGAATGAGGCTGAATACTTGCTGGCCAGATTCACTTTTTAAAATTTTGCATATTTGGAAAGAAGAGAAGAAAAGTGAAGATAAATCATGTTGTCTGAGGCACGAAAATCAGGCTGTTGTTTCTTGGTCTATACCTTTAGCTGCTTCTTCCTGTGGTCGAGTAAAAAGTAATAATTCTGGGGTCCAGCCCAGTGGTGTAGTGGTTAAGTTCATGTGCTCTGCTTCAGCAGTGTGGGTTTCACAGGTTCAAATCCCGGGCCCGGACATATGCATTGCACATCAAGCTATGTGTGGCAGCATTCCATATACAAAATAGAGGACGATGGGCACAGATGTTAGCTCAGGGCTAATCTTCCTCAGCAAAAAGAGGAGGATTGGCAAGAGAAGTTAGCTCAGAGCCAATCTTCCTCACCAAAAAAAAAAAAGTAATAATTCTGCATTGAGTTTCTGTTATAGTCACCATTTATTTTGACAGATGCCATATTTTACATGCAGAAAACAGTTATTTTTCCTAACTCCAAGGGAACATCTATACTTTTTAATGCTTATTAAGTAAAAGAAAATTGGTTCAGTCATAGTCAGTAAGTTAAATATTGCAAAATTGATGAATTAAAAAATCAACTTACACAACAAACCTACAATGAGTAAATATAATTTTCCACAACAAAGAAGTAAAAAGCATTATCATATAAGGCTAAGAGTTATGAAAACAGTATGCTGTTGTAGTTAAAATAGAAACTCTCAGGAGGCTGTCTTATAAAAGAACTAGCCAAGACTCAATTTCATTATGTCAAGATTCAGAATAAATAAAAATCTGACAAGAAAGACCCATCACCCCACTGTGGTTGATGTTTACAGTCTCGGTGTCTTCAGGCCAGCTGATGCTTAATATTCCCAAAGATTCTTTCTTCTCTTATAAGACAAGATGTTAAAGGTTGTTTCATTTTTTGTATTTCAAAACAGCTGTGTCATTAGTTCAAAATTTCTCATTCTCTCAAGGCTCCTGATACCAAAAAATTGTAGCCTCTGGTTTTACATAATTTAAGTCTAAATTAAAGAATTTAGGGCATATGTATTCATTTTGTGTGTGTGTGTTTGTGTGTGTGTGTATGTTCTACAATGTTCTCACTTCTGACTCAAGGTAGAGCTCATTTACATGTGTTGGCTGATGGCAGGATCCAGGGAAATAAACTAGGAGGAGGGACCTGGCCAAGAGCAGGGAGCTGATTGGCTCTCTGTATTAGATTTCTATTGTTACATGACAAATCACCACAAATTTAGCAGCTTAAAACCACACCTATTTATTATCTCATAGTTCTGTAGGTCAGAAGTCTGGGTGGGTTCAACTGGGTTCTCTGCTCAAGGTCTTACAAGGCTGAAATCAAGGTGTCAGTGGAGGTGCATTCTCATCTGGAGACTCAACTGAGGAAGAATCTGCTTCTGCGCTTGTTCAGGTAGAATCCAGTTCCTTATGGTTGTAGGACTGATGTCCTTCTTTTCTTGCTGGCTGTTGGCCAAGTCACTCTCATCTCCTAAAAGCCACTCTCAGATCCTTTCCACATGGCCCCCTCCACCTTCATAGCCACTAATCCTTGTGTTTCCAAACTCTCTGACTTCCCCTTCTGCTCCCAACTGGAGAAAACTCTCTGCTTTTTAAAGGGCTCATGTGGCTTGGTTAGGGTCACCCAGATAATCTCCCTTTTGATTAACTCAAAGTCAACTGATTTGTAACCTTAATTATATCTGCAAAACTCCTTGGTCATGTAACATAATCTAATCATGAGGTAACACCAGGGGATGGAGATCATGGAGCCTACCACACTTTCAGAGTCAAGAAATCTAAGAACTATAATCATCTAAGGGCTAGCTTAGACCTGTGAGCTTTGTCCTCATACAGTGGTTCTGCCTTTCAAAGACAGGATGCTAGATGTCTCTTACATCTTGGCCCAAGGCAAGCTCCATTTCCAGTCCCTTCACCCTTAGGTCCCCAAAGCCCCATTCTGGGCCTGAAACTGCTAAGTATCCACACTTAACAGAACACCTCCTATGAGACTTCTCTGTGGAAACCTTGGTACCATGCCCAGAAAGTGTGACCCTGTGTGATAGTTGACTGACAGATGTGTAACAGGGCTGTGTGCTCTGACTCCCACAGCTGGCTGTGTGTCTGCTTGAAGGTCACACCTGTTTCATGTTTTATTCCAGACTCGGAGGACAATGACCTTGAAGTCACTGCTGAGGGCGCTGGTGAGTATGCCATCCCACTACCGCTACCTTTGCATCAGCCACCTCATTGGATGGACCGCCTTCCTGTCCAACATGCTATTCTTCACAGATTTCATGGGCCAGGTAATGAAGATGTCTGTGCACACAATTATTGACCTGCATATCAATCCCTCATTTAGCACCTGTCTAGTTTCTTCTGGGCTAATTTCTAGGATGGGCACAGTAAAAACGTAGAAAAGAGTACCTTCAAGGAGCTGGTTTACAGACAGTTTCTAGAGGCAAGTTACCACACCCTAGACAACTAGAGGACACTATGGAACCAGTACTTGATCAAATACAACAAATAAGGAAAAATCAATGTGAGCTGTAGTGGTCATAACAGGCTTAACAAAGGAGGTGCGGCATGATCCAGGCCTTGAAGGGTGAGTAGGAGTTGGAGAGAAAGAGGAGAGGGAGAAAACATTCCGAGCAGGAAGAGGAATGGAACGTGTGGAGATGAGTCAGAAGCGTGTTGGCTGTACCAGAAGATGGATGGCAGAGTTGCCTAAATTGGGTGAGGCCAGATGTTAGGTGGAAGGAGGGATGTTAATGATCCAGAGGGAGGTTGTTTAGATGCAGTAGGCATTAGAGGTGTGAAAGGATGAAAGGGATCACCTGATCATGGGAGAATGAGGTCTGTGCCCTAGGAATGGCCCCTCAGGCAGGGACCTGTTGCTCCCCATGGGTGGAAAAGCAGAGCGTATGAGAAGGGGTCCCTAACATACTGCATTTGTAGCTCAACAACCCCCATCTCTCTTTCAGATTGTGTACCATGGGGATCCCTATAGTGCACACAACTCCACAGAGTTTCTCATCTATCAAAGAGGGGTCGAGGTTGGATGTTGGGGTTTGTGCATCAACTCCATGTTTTCCTCACTTTATTCTTGTAAGTCTCCTTCTTCTAGGGGTGTCTTCTAAAGGGCTCTGATCTAGCAGAATCTTGGATTTTATATTTCTGTTTATTTTCTGCTCTTTAAAATATCAGATTCTTGATAAATATATGGAGGTCAGGAAAAACTATTCCCTTAGAAAGGACCACATGAAGTATCCTTTTTCATAGTGAATTCCAGGTGTCATTTTCCTCAGTGATTACTTGTACTTGGAATCAGGGGTTCCTGATCAAGTTTCTCTGGTAAATAAAAGGAAATCTTGTAAACAAGATGGTAAAGTATTGGATGGAAGAGGGATAGAGTCCCGGCAGAGAGTGTTGATTAGCAGCAGGTCTCTGTTCCGCTGGAGTAGGATGGTTGGTGGAGTTTCATAGATATGCTTATCAGATTTGTAGGTGACACAAAACAGCAGGTATGATTAATATGCTGGGTGACAAAATTAACATGTAAAATGACCTTAACTCAGATAGGCAGGGTAGTATGTTATAAGAGCACTGTTCCAGGATTGAGAACAATGGCTTTTCTTCTCAAGTACCAGCTTTCCATGGGCTCTGGAAACAGTTAACCTCCACTTAGCTAAATTTCAGCCGTGAGGACACTGTAAACAAAGTGATTTCTGCGATTGGTTTTAAATAAGTCCAGCTGATGTTACTCCAACTCCAGGGCATCACATAGGCTCATTTTGTGCTGCTAATGTATATGGAAATCTCCAAGCTCTGTATACACTGAATTCAGTGAAAAGTCTGTCCTATAAAATGTATGCAGGTTCCCCATTTGGAGTGGAAATTGGGCTCTTAATAATAATGGGAGCTCCTCCAGGGAGAATAGCTGGCCCCCATCTCAGAGCCCAAGGCTTGGACAGGCCCAGGGGACAGCAGGGGGATGGCCCAGGTTGGGGGGGGTGATAGGGGACAATCCCTGTTACCATTCTCAGAGGCGTCATTCTGTCATTGACATGTGCTTCTTGTGGGCGAAGAGGGTGAATGTATATAATGACCTCTCATCTGGCATTTAGCCCTCCACCTAGCCATAGCACAGCAGGAAATCTGTGCTTCGAGATCAAGAAAATTTCTTCAAAATATGGCACAGGGGGGCTGGCCTGGTGGCGTAGTGGTTGAGTTCAAGCACTCTGCTCCGGTGGCCCAGGGTTCACGGGTTTGAATCCCTGGGCAGACCTACACACGGCTCGTCATGCTGTGCTGTGGTGGCCTCTCACATACAAAGTGGAGGAGTATGGGCACAGATGTTAGTTCAGGGCCAATCATCCTCAGCAAAAAGAGAAGGATTGGCAACAGCTGTTAGCTCAGGGCCAATCTTCCTCAGCAAAAAAACAAAAACAAACAAACAAACAAACAAAATATATATATATATATACAGCACAACTGAGAAAAGGGACCTAATATAAACATCTAAGGGATTCATGAGCCAAATAATCATAAAACCATAAAATTCATTATTTTTTGTGTGTGTGTGAGGAAGATCAGCCCTGAGCTAACATCCATGCTAATCCTCCTCTTTTTGCTGAGGAAGACCGGCTCTGAGCTAACATCTATTGCCAATCTTCCTCCTTTTTTCCCCCAAAGCCCCAGTAGATAGTTGTATGTCATAGTTGCACATCCTTCTAGTTGCTGTATGTGGGACGCCGCCTCAGCATGGCTGGAGAAGCGGTGGGTCGGTTTGCGCCCGGGATCCAAACCCGGGCCGCCAGTAGCAGAGCATGCGCACTTAACCGCTAAGCCACGGGGCCAGCCCCAAATTCATTATTTTTAAATTTATGATAACCAAATAGTGGTGACTTAAAACTTACATTTCCTTAGCAAAACTCTTTTTTTCCCCTTAGAGTGTATGAACTAAGAAAATTCCTGGAAGGAATTCAAGTACTTAGAATTAGGGAGCACTAGACTAAAAGCGTCATGTAAATTATCCATCTTAATCCCTTTGTGCTTTCAAGAGGTGGAGGGACTATTTACTACTACTTTCATTTTTGTAAGAGGAACACATTTTTCTACAAGTAATTAGCATTTTATTTTTGTGTCAATTTTAACTTTTTTCCCCTCAAAGAATCCTTACTAAGTACTATTCCATTCGTCTGGTTTGAGTTCCTATATGAGTTTCATGGCATTTGAAAACTAAAAAGCATGCTGTTTTTAGGCCCTTCCTAGTTAAAAGCCACATGTACAAAATGAACTGTAATTTGAATCGTGTTCCAAAGTTATATTCATGTATAAATCTATGGGATCTCTATCATTGTGAATTAGAACTAGAATTTTATATATAAAATACAATCAGCCCTGCTTAAGGATCTTTAGGGGATCCCCATGCCCATAGGATAAACTCAAAGTCCTGAGCTCGGCATTCCAGGATTTTCAGTTTGGTCTGGTTCACACTTTGACTTCTCTCATTTCCATACATTAACTACCCCCAATGACCCACTGCACAGACTTTCTCATCTCTGTATATTTGCTACTGCTTTGGGTTTCTTCTTCTACCTGAACTGCTCTTTCTAATTCCCCACTAGACAACTCCTAGTCATACTTTTAGACCCAGCTCAAATATTACCTCCTCTGTGAAATCTTTCAAGTCTTTGCCCTTGCACCCCAACCCACCCTGGGCAGAATCAATCATTTCCTTCAATTCCAGAGTGCACTGTATAACCCTCTATTTTGGACTCATCACATAACATCAGGTGCAGATCTAGAATTTCTATCCAAATGGAGCTTGGCAGGGCAGTCTGGCTGCTGGGGTGGGGGGTGGGGCATGATGATAGGGACTTGTTTTCAAGTTCCTTTTACATAGCAGGCATCCTTAGCTCAATGAGAATAGCAACACTGAGTACTGAAATACAGCCAATTGTTCATATCATACACTACTATTCCTAGCTGGTACTTAAATTTCCCACCAATCCTAACGAGAGGCATAGTGTGAGGATATGACCACTACTGGGTATCAGATTCAGCAGAGGGCAAGTCAGCTTGACCCTTAAGTTTATTGATTTCTCTTCATGGATAAAGCATTCTTTGCCAGACTTTCAGTCTTTGTACTGAAGTTACCTATGTTTCCAAATATCTCTTTCTTCTTCTTTGCCTTCTCCTTGGCTGGCTACACATTTGGATGAAAGCATTTCCCTGATGAATATTGATGGTATCTTTTAGGTATTGAGATACCGTAGGTTACATTTTCTGCATCAATATAATCATTAGGCAAACAGAAACTGACCTACTTTTATACTGCCTTCATTCTCAACCCTGACAACAGCCCTCCAGGCATGGTATGAATTTAATAGAGGAAGCAATGTTGCTCACTTATCATTTTCAGAACACTGTCTTCCATCAGATGACCTGAGACAGTGTTTAGTTTCATAATTGATTTAAATGTAATACAGATTAGGTTTCTTGTCTGTGTGATCTAAGTCCAATAATTATTTGGATAGATATGGAAAATTTCATCCTTGAATAGGCACTTTTCAAGTATCTATTGTTTATCCCCTGAGTTCATGTGTTCCAGTAGAATGGAGCAGGGGAAAGATAAGGAATGTATGTATTAAAAACAACTGATTAAAAAAGGAAGATAAAAGAAAGATTTTTTTAGCAATTTTTCCTACCATAGTGTAAAACACTTTAAGGCAGAATTTTCAAATTTTTAAAATGAACTCTATCACAGTACTTATATGAGCAAGCCAAGTTTACCTGCTGGGAGGGGACTCAAGTTAAGAGGGAACCATCTTCAGCCCAGCCTGTATCTGTTGAGATAATGATAGCCATCACTAACTGGATGTCTTCTATGTTCTCAGCATTGGGCTGAGTGATTTCACAGACATTTTATCTCACTTGATCCTGACAACAACCCAAAGAAGGGTTTTGTTAGTCGCATTTTTCAGATAAGACAGCTGAGGTTTGGGGAGTTAAGAAAGTTGTCCACAGAGGGTGAGGGAGGCAGTGATGGGGAGGTGCCAGGTGCATTGGGAGCCCCTTACCAGCCTGGGAAGGGTTGCAAGTCAGAGAAAGTGTCTGCAGATAATGCACATCCTTTACTTCCTTCTCAGGTGTACAGACGGCATTCAGGTGGGGGGCGAAGAAACTGATGTAAGTCATTCTGTAAAATCTGGTTGTTTTAATTTCCTCCAACCTGATTTTGGCCAAGACGGGCCTGCGTTGTCATTTTGGTCCTGTTAGGCTAGACCCCAGTGAATCAGAATGACCCCTACTTTTCTTCCATGTCTTGCTGCCCCAGGGTCCCATCGCCAAGGCAGGCTTTCCCGCCACCTCTGTTGCATCCTGTTGCTGTTCAGCTGCCTGCTACACAGTGCCTGGTCCTTCCCTGTGGAAAGAAAAATCAACCTAGCAAGGCGATTTCCAGCTCTCCTTTGTGCAAAGAGTTTAAAACTGATTCCAAAAGCCAGCTGTTTCAAGCACAGATAAGGAGATTCTTTTGTTTCTCACTCAGTATCAATGGAAGGCTTCTGAAAAAAGTGAATCTTCAAAAGAAGGGATTGTCTGAAATTATTACACATTGTGAGGCACTGCCAGCTGTAATTTCTTCCTCTCTTCTCCCCACAGACTTTCAGAAATTTTTGGTATCCTACGTTGGGTTAAAGGGTCTTTACTTCACGGGGTATTTGCTATTTGGCCTGGGGACGGGATTCATCGGGCTCTTCCCCAATGTCTACTCCACCCTGGTCCTGTGCGCCTCGTTCGGTGTGATGTCCAGCACTCTGTACACCGTGCCCTTTAACCTCATTGCCGAGTACCACCGTGAGGAGCAGAAGCAGGTGCGTCGTGGAACCTCTGCACTGGGTAACATCCGGACTCCCCTGAAGCCTGGGGGATTTCATAGGAAAGGGTAGAGCAGAGCTAGAAAACAAGTGTTCTTGAAACAGCAGCACTGAAATGCCCAGCCAGCTGTAACGATGGCCTGACCAAGGCATGACTGCCTCCCCCAGCCCACCCCTCTCCTTACTCTGAAGCCCTGTGCACCTGGAGCAGTAGGGCAGTACCGTTACCCACATTTGTCTGATTAGGAAGAGGGGGCTCAGGAATGCTGAGAAACCAGCCCACAATCACACAGGGATGAAGAAAGGGGAACCCAGGGATTCAGACGACTGCCCCAATATCCAGTGCCCCTGCAGCATTTCTGGGCCTCCCCTCCCCCCCCACCACAGAGATGCATGGTGGAATTTCTGGGAGTTATTGGTTGAGGGTAAGAAATTGTTAGGCAACATTTTCCTTGGTGTCCAGGTTTTGGTAAGTCAGACCCTGTATGCAGGGAGGAAAGTTGGGGTTGCAGGTGGTCACCCCCACCAGCTGCCTCAGGGAAGGCCTGCCCCATCTCCCTCTTGGAGCCCAGGCTAGTGGGCCAGGCAATAAGAAGCCCTAAAAGAACACTGGGTTGGGTATTTCTGCTCTAAAATTACCACCTTTTCTTATTAAAATATGCCACGTTTCCCCCATGAAAATAGGCTTACATTTCCTTAACTGGAGCAGTGATGTAAAAGCTAAAGAGAGAACTTCCAGTTTAATCCATCACAGCATGGAACTGTGAAAACACTGAATACACGACCATGTGACTGCAACGCCGGCCTTCTGTGCCATCATTTAATCTGGCAACGCAGCAGGGCAGAGTTGCACCAGGAGTTCAAACCTTTCAAACAAGAGTTGTGGCCGTCCTCATGCCCTGGCAAACATTGTCACTAATGTTTCAATGCATGACGGGGATTTTGCTGTTAAAGAGAGAGCTATCATAAAGAACTGTCCCTTCAAGGAGAAAGTTAGATGGTACTAGGGCAAAAACACATAAATTTTGGACTCTGAGAAACCTGGATTCAAATCCTGCCTTCCCCACTTGGCAGCTGTGTCACACTGGGGATGTTATTAATTTATATATTAAATATCACTTAAAATGAGTTCATTTTTAGAAGTAGTAATATATTCTCATGGCTCAACAATCACAATGATATACCAGTGTACACTGAGAAGTGGCTCCCCCCCACCCCTCCCTCCACTCTTTTGAGTTTTTTATCTTTCCAGCATTTTTTTCATGAAAATCAAGCAAATATGAATCTGTTTTCTTACTTCCTCTTTGTCATTCAAAGGATGATATGCATTTTTCTGCACAATGATTTTTTTACTTAGTATAGGAATGATCTTTCAAACTCCTGAGCCTCAGTTTCCTAATAAATCAAATGGGAATAATATATGTACCTTCTAGAGTTGTTGGAAAATAAAATTAAACAAGATAGCGTAGCTAATGTGCTTATCACAATGCCTACCTTGCACCTGGCAGAGACTCAAAAGATGGTAGTTAGTATTATTATTGTTATCATGATAATAATAGGCACATCTGGGGAGGCAGTGAGATGAAATGAAGTAACATATGTGAAAGAACCTTGCACAAGGCCTAGCACATAAAAGACACCCAATACGTGGCAATGTTACAACCAATTCAGACCAAATATCAGGTATCACTCAATACTAATATACTGACCGAATATCAAACATATTTTGAAAGGTTGAATTGCTTCTTTATGTTGCTTCTCCTACGTATATCAGTGATTCAACATCCTTCTAAAACTGTTTGAATTTTTAACACTAAGGAAGGAAAGGAATGGGCTATTTATTGGGTTTCTACTACACTGTATTTATTGACTTCTTAGGAAGAGATAATTTTGCATATATTAACTATTTAACCCTCATAGGTGTTAATGGTGGAATTTAAGGGTTTGGGGCAGGTAGAGAAGAGAGCCTCAGCTGGGAGGGTGGAGCCTCCTGGTGGCCTTAAGTCAGGGGTTGGCAAACTGTGGCCCGCTGGCCAAATGTGGCCTGCCAACTGCTTTTGTACAGCCCATGAGCTAAGAATTCTTTTCAAATTTTTTAAATGATTTTTTAAAATCAATAGAAGCATAATATTTTGTGACAAGTGAAAATTACATGAAATTCAAATACCAATGTCCATAAAGTGATATTGGAACGCCAAATGGTTTATGTATTGTAGCTGCTTTTGCGTGACAATGGGAGCTGTGTAATTGCAGCCAAGACCATGTGACCCACAAAGTCGAAAATATTTACTCTCTGGCTCTTTACAGAGAAAGGTTGCTGACTTCTGCCCTAACGGACAGTTCGTGTAGATCAGACGCTCTCCCTGTGTTTCCGTTGCAGAGGCAGCAGGCCCCAGGAGGGGACCTGGACAGCAGAGGGAGAGGGCAGGGCCTGGACTGCGCCGCCCTCACCTGCATGGTGCAGCTGGCTCAGATCCTGGTCGGAGGTGGCCTGGGCTTCCTGGTCAACATAGCCGGGAGCGTCGTCGTTGTGGTGATAACGGCATCTGCGGTGGCACTGATCGGCTGTTGCTTTGTGGTTCTCTTTGTTAGATACGTGGATTAGGTCAATAAAGAGATGTTGTCTCAGTGGAGTGTGTGGCAGAAAATCACTTTTCTTTAGCCCTGCATTTTTTGGGGTCTGCCTGTTGGATGCCTGTGTTGTGATTTCAGCTGCGGTAATCTGCCCGCCTCTCTTTCAACCAGCCCTCTGCACAACAGTCCCCGTATTTCAGGCATCCTTTGTCTCAGGAAAGACTGGGCTCTACCTCCATTCACTGGTGGCCAGGGGTAAGTGTGGGCGAGAGCACCTACACGTGCCTTTCTCGCGCGTCTCTGTGCAGAGGTTTGGAAGGGCAGGGTCTGTTCTCCCCTGGGCATTCCAGGCCTTGATGAAACCTGAGATGCAGACTAGTTCTACACATGATGCTTGTGTTTATTCAATGATGTGGCTTTTTTTCTTAACTAGGGGTCCATATATCATCGGGAAGGGGGTCATATTTTTCATCAAATTCACCAATACTCAAAATGTTGCTGATGATTTATTTTATATTAATTTACTCATATTTAACTTTCTAATAATTAATTCATGTTAATTTATGATATCCCTGACAAGGCTGCTTGAACATCTCATGCTGGAGGATTTACCACTTTAAAACAGTTCATTTCATTGACACAGTAAAAATATTTCTCTCTAACCTGCACCTTTGTTCCATCCTCTGGAGTCCATATGCAAGTCTTTCAAAAACAACCTCCCATTTCTCCTATGATCTTCTCTTCTCCAGGTGAAGCAGTTTTTCTCCAGCCATACCCCTTCAACTGCTTCTTACATGACAAAGTTTTCAGCAGCCTTGTGAGGCAGCATAGTTTAATAGCAAGACCACAAACTTCGGAACCAGGCTGATTTTGAATCCCAGCTTTGCTGCTCACCGGCAAACTACTGAACCTCCCCTAGCCACATTTGCTTATTCATACATTTGAGGTAACAATTCCTACCTCAGAGAATTGTGACGATTAATAATACCTAACAGCTAATACTTAATAGCGCTTACCACTATTCTAAATGTTTTACCTGTGTTAACACAGCAATCTTGGGCGTGGACACTGTTACTGATCTGCATTTTGTAGACAAGGAAGCTGAGGTAGAGAGGCATCACGTAACTCACCTGAAGCTACTCACCTCGTAAGTGGCAGAGCTGGGCTTTGAACCCAGGCTTTCTGACTCTGCTGTTTCCTATGAGAACAGCACTTAGTGTGGAGGTGGGCAATTTGTCTGTGCTCTGTGAATGACAGCTATCATCACTAGTGTTAAGGGCTCATCATCCTGTTCCCCAGGGCTGGATCTGCCCCAATCCTTCCTAGGTGTTTGTGTATACAACTCCAGATGTGCCCGAGCAGTGCAGAATGGAGATTTGCCCACACCTTTTTACAAGTTAAAAAACTCATGTGGTTCCTTCTCCTGCCTCCTCTTAGAGTCTGGTACTGTACTTACTTCCTTGGATGAATTTCTAACTTACCAAAACCTTTGATGCTGGAAGGGAATTTGGAGAAAGGAAATAAGCTGCCTTTGTGAACAGGGACACTGGGGTTTGGACTGTTGCTTTTTTGACCTCGTGCATAATAGAATGGACGGGTTCAGTAGCGTGGCCAGGCCTCTGCAGTACCGGCTCATGTGGGGTGGCGGTGCTGAGAAGAGAAAGCATGCTCTGGTTGTCCTTTGGAAGGTCTTTGGGTCCTCTTTCACACAACTCCTGGGTGTATAAGGGGTACAGGCCCACTCCTAACTTTTGCAGGGCCCAGGGCAAGAATACTAATGGAGGCCCTCGGTCCACACCGCCCTCCTCCTCCCACTCTTAGCTCTGCCCAGCACTGAGAGAGCCCTTGTGTGCATTTTGGTGTCAGCTGGCACATCCATGCCTCCCCAACCCCTCACCCTCTACGATGCCTGCAAACAGCCACCCTCAGCCACCCCTCACACCTAAGAGTGCATAGACTCAGCAGTACGGTCTGCCCTCTGGAGGATGGACCCAGGCAACGATCTACGAATGCCTTGTAAATAGACCCAGGACCATTTGGATGGGAATTCTGAAGGCTCAGGTACTGGAGCATAATCTAGAAGGTAAGGGGGCCTGGGCACAGGCTCCAGGCACTCTGTGGATTCCTGGCCGTGTGGGGAGGGGCGTAGTTGGGAGGTGAGGGTAGAGCAGAGCCGTCTAATAATCAGACCCAAGGCAGTGGCCCTGGCTGCCCAGTCTAAGGGCAGTACTGAAGAGAACCAGCCTGAGAGCATAGCCAGAGAGCAGATCCATTGTCCTTGTGTTGCAGCCTCCCTCTCCTTCCCTGTCCTCCAGTGGTCTCAAGCTCTGTCGTCTCACACTCTTTCTCCCGTTGCCAGTGCTTCGGCTCCCGGGCTTCTGCTGCAATTCTCTTGATTGCCTCCTTTTTGTTTCAAGAGCCCGCTCTGTGCTGCTACTGGGTTATCACACCTGTGACTGGGAGTGCTAGGGTGTGGGGGTACTTCTGGAGCATCCTGTGGATCTGGCTACTTCAAGTTTGCGTGTGTATGTGGGGGGGTGGCGTGGAGGACAGGGGGCTTACACTGAAGTGCTCGCTCTTTCCTGCCCACTGTTCGCACAGCAGTGGCACCTGCAGAACACACAGCTTCTCTATCTGGCACCAGGCACTCCAGGCTCCTGCAGTTTATCCCAAATTCTCCAGATCCCTGATTCTTTCCAGACCCAGCTGGTCTGTCTTCTCAGGCCTGAGTGTGCTGTTGTTTCACTTATCAACCTCTGAGCCTTGCTGTCTACCTCTCCACATGGCACTTCTCATTTTCTGCCCCCGATCAGGTCCCTCTGTATTGTATTGGTATATTCATTCCCAAATGAAGTCATCTCATTCTTTTGGGGGGTCACATGCAAAACTACTGCATCTTCCCCAGGCTGCCTTTCTCCCTCTCTTCTTCACATCCATCCCAGAGAAGCAAGGTCATGACTGACCTAAAGGAGCAATCAGGTCAAACACCTGCTCCCAGCCCCATAGCGTGGGTGATGGTGAGCAAATGCTCAGAGGACACAGCACTCAGCATTATGAAAGAAACAGCACTGAGCCACCTCTCTTGCTTCGCCCACCTGTCTTGGTCTCTGCAATGTTTAGAAAGGGCATCATTTGCAGAGTTCAATGTTTATTTCATGATCATTTCTCCAAGGACTGTTCTGGTGGTTGAAGATTTTGAAATGAATGACTAGGTGATCTGGAAGGGTCGCCCCAAGCTGAGGGCTGTCTTACTGGACCCCTAAGAAGTCAAAAGCAGTCATCTCTGGCCAACCACAGGGCATGGTCTTTATTGTAAGTGAAACTCTTTTCAGATGGAACCCTAGATGAAGGTTGAGGAAGAGAGCTAGAGCATGCATATTTTCCTCCCACCACACATACACTCAAATATTCAAATACTTTACTCATTTAACTTAACTCCATTAATTCAATTTAAAAAGGCTTTAACCACCTTTGGGAACCCGAGTGCTTGTTCTTAGTATACCAATGACATGTTGTCTCTGGGACAAAATGTCCCATTGCCAGACAAATAAGTGCAGGGACACCTAAAACTTAATAGAAATGCTGGTAAAGCCTGCAGGAGAAAGAAAAGCCACTCAGCTTTGCTTCCCCTACCATGTACCTGACATTCCAACTTCAAAGCCTTTTTGATCACTGCATTTCCTCAGCTTCAAATTTTCTCTCTACATCCCCTGTCTAACTTGCCATTTCTGCTTGTCTAAATTGTACCCATATTTCTAGGTCCGTCTCAAATACTACTTTGACCAGGAAGTCTCTGATCCCGCAGCAGAACCGAGCTTTCCATCCCCTGTATTCCCATAGCATCTTCTTTTAGCCCTAACTATGACATTCAACTCATTGTTCCATGACTTATTTGCCTTGTGTACATGGCTGCATCTCCTTTTTTTTTTTTTAACAAATTTTTTTTTTTTTGAGGAAGATCAGCCCTGAGCTAACATCCATGCCAATCCTCCTCTTTTTGCTGAGGAAGACCGGCCCTGAGCTAACATCTATTGCCAATACTCCTCCTTGTTTTCCCTTTTTCTTCCCAAAGCCCCAGTAGATAGTTGTATGTCATAGTTGCACATCCTTCTAGTTGCTGTATGTGGGACGCCACCTCAGCATGGCCGGACAAGCAGTGCGTCGGTGTGCGCCCGGGGTTCTGAACCCGGGCCGCCAGCAGCAGAGCGCGCGCACTTAACCGCTAAGCCACTGGGCCGGCCCCTGTATCTCCTTTAAATGTGGAAGTCAGGAATGCCTCTGGTTCATGTATGTGATCGCAGCACCCAGTACAGGGCTTGGCACACAACAGGCAGTCAAAAAATAAATTGTTGATTTCAACTGATTTGACCACTTCCTTGTTGATTCCTTTGTCCTTGTGGCAGACAGAAGTCATGGTCTTTGCTCCCTCAAGCCATGTTCCCAGAAGCCCTCGGGTTTAGACGGAGACAAGCTGTCCCTTTTTGTAGAGTTATTTTATGAAGGCCTCACCCCCAGACCCTTCTGTTTTTCTAGTGCCCATCATAGCAGAAGCACGCACTTCAACACACTCTCCTAAGACTCCTGAGCTACCCACACATTATTTTATCGTCAAAACTGGAATGGTAAGTTGCTTGAACAAAGAGAATCTCTCAGTAAGAGTCTAATATCAGCGTTATACACGAAGACACTTCCATGCCATCATTTGTTCTTTCTGGGTGTTTACTTGTTGATTTATTTTGTATTTTGGGGACTTGGGGGCTTGCATTTCAATCTTTGTTAGCACAACTGCTATTCAATATCAAAAAGTTTTCTTTCCGAAGGGCAAAGAGAGACTAATTTGACTACTTTAAAACAAAAGCATTATTCTGTTTTCTCAAAAAGCTGACTTGTCGAGACTGCTCAGGATTGAGGAGGTCAGGCAGCTTTGGTTTTAGTGGCAAAGCATGAGTATTTAGTAATTGCACTGTGTTGTGTTACAGAGAGCCAGATAAGGGATGCTGGGGCTGGAGGTCTCACATTCTGAGCCTTAAATCTCAGACACTACGGGAAATTTCAAACAAAATTACAAAACAGTTTACAGTTCAAGAGGCTATGTAAGCAGACATGTTTGTATAATGATTATTTATTGTCTTAAAATAACCACACTGGTAGGTGCCCACATGGCATTTTTTTTGGACCCTAAACTAGGTTGCCAAAGAGAACAGTACACCTCTGTCAAAGCTGGCAGGTCGATGGGTTCACTGATGTTTGGTCTCAGTCCTCCGAGCAGCCTCAAGAAAGGACTAAACTGCTGTGACCAGAACAGAGTTGTCATGAGAATGTATCACTTTCCAGAGATGGTCTCATAGAATGTCTGGGGATTAAGAAATAATTCATCATGCAGGCTCAACATGCAGAGCACTCTTTAGGATAAACGAAATTTGGCTAAGGAAGTGTCCTATGGGGATTCTTGTTCCCCACTTTCTCTTGTGAATATTATGAGCAATAAACCCACACCTGAAATTCTGGTGATCCCCTCAGAACAGGCTGTTGGTGGATACTCTCTTCCCTTTAGGACAGATTTTACTTGAGTCTTGCATCCCCTTTCTCTCCCCATACCTCCTCTTGAAAGATCAGACTCCAGCTTCTAGGAATCTGGTTTTCAGGAACCCCCTGCTCATTTCTACAGCACTTCTTAATCTCCTGTATAAGCCTACAAAAAACATGGTGCAGCCACCCCACTCCACGCTAGTCCAGAGCCTCAATCAAATGGGCACCCCGATTCCCAAAGAGTGAAGGGGGAAAGACTGCAGAAAAGTCCCCACTCCCAGCAGCTGTCTACTCAGACCTTTTCAAGTTGCTCCTGGGCACAGCTCACCTGCAGTGCACAGACCAGAGCGCGCAGTGTCTCGAGGCACCCACATCGCTCTCAGGGCAACCGGGGCGCGCAGCCTTCCAGCGCACGGTGCACTCACTTCCTGATCGGTTACCAAGTGAGATCCTTTTTTCCTTTAGGTGTAGTAGCCTAAGGAGGTCTCTCTATCCAGCTTCTCTAATCATGATGCATCCGCTCCCTCCCGCAGTGACGCCACTCCTCAGAGAATCGCTCTCGCTCGCTGGAGACAAGTGTTTTGCCCCCGGTGACATCTGAGCACAAAGGCCGTGCACAGTCGAAGTAGGGCTCCCCATGTGCCCACTGGTACAGTCTGGGACGATAAACGACACAATGGCTCCATGGGAGGTGTCTCTCTCGCGGTGCATTTCTCCGAAGGGCGGACCAAGATTGTCACTCCTTTCTCTGAACTCGGAAAAAGTTTCTTGGTCCCAAACTCTAGGCTCCTGGCGCAGCCACGCATCAAGTCAGACCTTTGCCCTGCGGCAGAATCGCGGGCCAAGGCGCAAAGGAAAGGTTTTGCGGGCGGCTGTCCCGCCTGGATGCACCTTGAGGACCCTTTCAAGGTCTCCATAAAAATCGCTGGAATAAATGCGCTCAACTGCGCACCATTTGGCTGAGTCCCGCTTCCTCGAGCCCCAATTCTCTACATTCCTAATGCCTCTCCGCACTTCTGGGCGCTCCCACACTGCCCAGCGTTGAGAGAGTAGAAAGAGGAAGGAGTGTGTGTGGAGGGAAGTGGGACAGAGGCTGGCGGCCTGGCCCTATGAGGCTGATCTCCACCCCTTTGCCAGCTTCCTCTCTCCACCCGGTTTCACAGCCTCTCCTCTCCTGAGAGAGTCCTTCGGCCGTTTCACAGGCTGTCCTCTGCACTTCTCCGCATTCTTGTCCCTCCTACCCCTTGATCCGGGGGGCCCCCAGCATCCCCTACTCGGCTCTCCTCTTTTCCCGCCCGGAGAAGACCACTTTGCAGTGTTTGCGCACATTGGGCCTCAGCCTGCGTCAGTGGGCGGAGCTGCTGGGCAGCAGGTCGTAGCGCCCCCCACTGTAGACCACCACGCCAGGCGGGTAGAAGGGCAGGTCCGGCTCCGCTGCCGGGTGGAGGGGAGCCAGGGCCTGCAGCCCCTGATCCTCGGGCTCCGGCTTAGTGGTGGCGGTGAAAGGGCGCATGCTGGTGAGCGAAGGCGACGCGATGCGCCACAGCAAGTTCTTGAGCGCCTTGCGGAACTCGCGGCGCACAAGGCAGTAAAGGATGGGGTTGAGGCAGCTGTTGGAGTGAGCCAGGCACACACTCACTGGGAACGCATATACCTGGCACAGGAAGTACTCTTGGCTGAAGGGCGCTGCGTTGAACTTGATGAGGATGCTCCAGGTGGTGAGCGCCTGGTTGGGCAGCCAACACAGGAAGAAGGATAGGACCACGATGGTCACTGATTTGGTGACCTTAGACCGTCTCCGGGCGCTGGGTCCAGCCAGGCCTCCCCCAGCCGCTGAGGGGCCTCCTTCTGTCCCTGCCACACGGCGGTCGGAGATGAAGCGCACCAGCAGCAGATAGCACAGGCTAATGATGCCCAGCGGCAGCACGAAGCCTAGCAGCACCTTCTGCAAATGGTAGAGGCCCAGCCAGAACTGCCTGTCACCGCCCAGCAACTTCTCCGGAAAGCGCACCAGGCACAGCTCCTCGCCCATCACCTTGATCGTGGTGGAGAAGATGGCATTGGGCAGCGAGGCCAGAGCAGCCGAGGCCCAGATCAACAGGCACACCGCCTTGGCGGAGAAGCAGCAGCTGTCCTCCAGGCTCTGGCCGCAGCAGTCTCCCCGGCCGTGCCCTCGGGTCCGGTGGCTCTTAAGAGCTGAGGCCACCGAGTGGTATCGCGTCACGCTCATGGCGGTAAGGAAGAAGACGCTAGCGTACATGTTCATGGACGTCACTATGGATACGATCTTACACATGGCCTTGCCGAAGGGCCATTTGAAGTCGAGAGCGTTCTCCACTGCCCAGAAGGGCAGAGTGAGCACGAACTGAAAGTCTGTCAGCGCCAAGTTGGTGACAAAGAGGTTGATGGAGGACTTGCGCCAGCCCTGCTTACTCTTCATCAGGTAGAGCACCAGCAGGTTGCCCGCCAGCCCCAACGCGCAAACCACCCAGTACACCACGCTGATGAGGATCCGCACCCGGGCCTCGGTGTCCGCGCTCTCCGCCCCGCCGCTACCCGGGGGATGTCCTGGCGCGGCGCCGTCCGGCAACTCTAGCCCCAGCCCCCACCACAAGTCCTGGAGCTGCAGCGACGCGTTGCCGCTGGTGTTGGCCGCCTGCAGAAGGTTCGGGCTCGGACGGAAGAGTTCTGCGAGCTGGTCCCCGCCAGCCGCCTTGTTCATGGTGGCTATCGTGGCTAAAGCGGCCACCTGCATGCGCAGGTGCCTCTAGGTCGTGTTCTGGGGACAAGAGCTAAGAGAGTCCGGCCCGCCCGGGCTTCTGTCCGGGGTGAGGGCGCAGGGTGTGTGGGAGCTTTCAAAGCAGCCCCTGAAGATAGAGCCTAGGAACTGGGTGCCAAGCGCATCCCAGGCGTGCGGGAGTTGCGCTCAGCGTCTACTCTGGAGGGGAGTTAGAGAGCAGAGGAGCGCAGCTCCTAAAGCGAACGGTCAGCGTGCAAGAGTTATCCCGCCAAGGTCGGAGTCTCGGGATCTCTACTGTACGACTCTGACTTGCACCGCTGCGTTTCCCGCTGTCATTTGGGCACTAGCGCATAACCCACCCGGCCTCTCAGGACCGCTGCTGGGCGCCCGCTCCCTCTCTTTCAAATACCTTTGTCGGTTTCCTCTTGGGCGAGATTTCTGTCCTCTGAAGGAAAAAGATAGGAGAGCTCCGTCTACCTCGCTCTGACTCTCTGGAGGTCTTTCGATGTCGTTCTCGCTGCCTCATGTCTCGTCTCTCCGTTGTTGTCAACTCCCAGTGAGTTACCAGCGACGCTCACCCGAGTTATATTCGCAAGACGCTCGCGGAGTTATACTCGCAAAGCCGAGGCTGTGGACTCCCAAAGAGCATGCGTAAACTCCTCGAGGAGACAGGGGGCGCTTTCCGAGGTGCTGAACTTCTCCGCGCCCGCCGCGGGGGAGGAAAGAGAGGTGGGCAGCATGCGGGGCCGCCGGCCAACACCCTTTTTCCCCTTCAAAGTTTCAGAAGGAAATAGTCATAACCCTTTATTTTCCTATTTGCTGGAGAAAGTCTGCATTGATTTGAGATCTCTTTTCCTTTCTTATTCCTAAACATAACTATTAGATTTTTTCTTACTTCCACTTGATCTTTGAAATTATCCCATTTGATGAAGGATGGTTCTAAAACTACACAATATCCTGCCCATTTTTCTTTTTAAAAGCAATGATAGTGTCCTCTCTTCATGCCCAGGTCCTAAATGAGATAATGGGCTCTAACTGAATACACAAACTCAAGTTCCATTTTGCTTGTTTTAATTAGCTGACCACTTTAATTGGTGTCTGTGATTGTCAGGATTTTCAAAGGTCTTCACATAGCAGAACTCTCGGTTCAAGCGTTGCTCTCTGCTTTGGTATATTCTGAGAACTGGAGCTAAGCGGAGCATATAACTGGTGAGCCGACTTCACAGACATTAGATACCACCTGTCTAGCTCTCAGCGCAAAGCTCTTCAACAAATTGTTTCCTCACATAAACTCGCCCTGTCTTTACCTTGATGCAGTTGGAATAGAAGATCCCAGAGGGTTGTTTTGGGACCACCAGCCCCCCTATTTCCACTACTATTATAATCAGAACTCTTTGCCAGGTGTTTTCAGACCAATGGAAGTAAATTCTAAGGAATCTTCTAAGTTCTTTTGGGCAGGGGGAACTAGTGTAAACCATTTGAATTACTTCTCAAATTGCAGTTTATTTAAATGCCAGCGCAACTGCTCTAGTGTAAATTGCACTTTTTAGGTTGGATTTAAGAGATTTGAAATGTTTCCTCACTGTCTGGGACTAACTGAAACAAAAGTATCTTAAGCATAGTTGTCCTCAGACCTGGGGTAATGCAGAGCTTGCGACTTTACTTATAGAGATGAGGAGGCTATGACTTTAAAGCGGAAGAGATAGAAAAATCAGTGAAAAAAGAGACATGGTACCCAAAACATATGAAGGGAAACAATCTTGATTCCAAAGCGAGAACACAGTTTCAAAGTGAGAACACGCTTCGGTACAGACGCTGGACTGCTCAGCCTTCCCGCTAGAGGGCGCCAGGGCTCTGATAAAACCAAAATCCAAACCAAACCACGTCTTTCCAACAGTTTTATCTGGAGAAGCTCAGCCCTGCCCTGATAGCCTTCCCAATACACAGGCTGCTTATGTGGATACCGCTTATCCTTGTTTTAGTAGCCTCACCTTCAACCTCAACGTTCACTTTTTTACTAGTTCTTTCTCCATGAAATTTTTCTCTCTCCTTTACTAAGAAAAAAAAATTTTTAGGGGGCAGGCTGGGTGGTGTAGCGAGTAAGTTCTGGCACTCTGCTTCTCCAGCCCGGGGTTCATAGGTTCAGGTCCGGGTGCAGACCTACCCACCGCTTATCAAAGCCGTTCTGTGGCTGCCTCCCATATAAAGTAGAGGAAGATGGGCATGGATGTTAGCCCAGGGCCAATCTTCCTCAGCAAAAGAGGAAGATTGGCAACAGACGTTAGCTCAGGGCTAATCTTCCTCAAAAAAAAGTGTGTGTTTTTCTTTTTAATATTTCGAGGTGATGTTGAAAAACAAGGTAGCCTAGGGCATACCCTGAAAGCTCTTTGCCTCAGTTTCCTCATTTTTATATAGAAGGAAATGTGGTTTTCAAATATTCTGAGAATAGGTACTGAGCAGGCGACATCAGCGTCAGCTGGGCAGCTTGCTAGAAATATAGGTTGCAGCCCTCCTCCCAGCCCCATGCTGGCCCCAGAGATTCTGATTCTCAGTGGAGTTGGAAAGGGGCCCAAGAATCTACATTTTAAACACATTCTTCCAGGTGATACTAATTTTCCCCCAAGTTTGGGAACATCTGGACTTTTATTCCTTTTCTAATTCTTCGTGTAAAAAAATTTAAGTGCCAAAGAAGAAATAATGTCCAACGATGGCTTATCACACACTGAGATTGGAAGCAAAGGAAGAGAAGAGGGTTTTGCCAAGTTTCCCTAAAATCACGTTTAGGCCCTACAGTGACATTTTCTTCCTTGTTGGACTGGGAGGGCCACATGCTCCTGAGGTATGCCAGGCCTTGAGTACTAGCCAACACCACACAGATCGAGCCCTCAGGAGAGGCTGTTCCCAAGTATGGCTTTCAGAGAGTGCTGTCCAAAAGCAGAAATCACAGATCTCTTATTCTACCACAATTATGAACTGAGTTCCTACTGTATGCAAAGCAATGTGTTAGGTGTTTGGACATATAACAACAACAACAGTCATACCATATGAATAACAGAAGCCATGATAACTACTCACATTACACATTTATTTGGACACTATTATTTTCCTAGGGTTGCTGTAACAAATTACTACAAACTGTGGTTTAAAACAACAGAAATTTATTCTCTCAACGTTCTGGAGGCTAGAAGTCAGAAATCAATGTGTTGGCAGAGTTGATTCCTTCTAGAAGTTTTGAGGAATAAACCATCCCATGCTTCTCTCCTAGCTTCTGGTGGTTCTAAGGTGATTCCTTGGCTTGTAGCTACATCACTCCTATCTCTGTCTCTGTCTTCAGATGACATTCTCCTCTCTGTGTGTATCTGGATGTCTGTTTTCTCTTCTTATAAGGACATTAGTCATTGAATTAGGGTCCACTTTAATCCAGTATGACTTCATCTTAACTAACTGCATCTGCAAAGATCCTATTTACAAACAAGGTCACATTCACAGGTACCAGGACTATGACTTGAGCATATCTTTCTGAGGGACACAATTCTACCCATTACAGATAACAACTATTCACACTGTGCAAAGAGTTTAATCTGCATCATCTCACCTAATGCTCACAACTAGTGAGCTTGATACTATTATTATCCCAAATCTGATTTCTAGCCCTTTATCCCCAGAACTCCAGAGTTGTATATCTAACTACTACTTGACATTTCTACATGGTTACTGATTTTCTTTTAAATTTCTCAATCTTAGTAAATGGCATTACTATTCACTTAACTGTTCAAGCTAAAACCACAAGAGTAATTCTTTATTTCTCATTTTCCATTATACCCATTCTAAGCCCATCTAGTAGGTCCTGTTAGCATGTTCTCAAGAACAAAAACAAAAATTCCCCAAACCCAAAAATTCCTGAATCCATCTACTTCTCTCCATTTCTCTCTGCATTAGTTATCTCTTGCTGAATACCAATTTATGCTAAAACTTTATGGCTTAAAACAACAAACATTTATCATCTCACAGTTTCTGTAGGTCAGGAATCCAGGTGCAGCAAGTGTCATTGGCTCAAGGTCTCTCACAAGGTTGCAGTCAAAGTATCAGTTGGGGCTGTGGTTTCATCTGAAGGCTTTCATGGTAGGGAGAGGAATCTGCCTCTAAGCTCACTGACATGGTTCTTGGTGACCTTGGTCTTTCCCCATGTGGGATTCTCCACCTGGCTGCTTCCCATTATGGCAGCTGGTTTCCACCAGGGTAAGTGATGAGAGAGAGCACGAGAACTCGGTATGAAAGCTATGGACTTTTTATGGCCTAATATCAGAAGTGACACTCCCACCACTTCTGCCATGTTTTATTCTTTAGAGGTGAGTCAGTAAGTCTAGTCCACACTCAAGGAGAGGGGAGTTATACAAGAATATGATTACTAGGAATCAGGGATCATTGGGACCATCTTAAAGGCTGACTACAACTGTAGGGCAGGTTGTCAGAGTATCCAGCAGAGAACAGGTGTTGAAAGTCTACTCAGCTGAGCAATATTTCAACAGCTACACAGTGCTGGGGCAACAGAGATTGAAGTTTGAGCCTAGTAAAGTTGAGGGGAATGAGTAAATAGTCCAGGCTTTCAGTCAAAACCCCAGAAGAGGCACATTCTAAGGGTAAGTTCTACACTCTATTCTCAACAACCAGAAAATACACACTTTCTTCAAGTCTGCATAGAATATTCACCAAAATAAGCCACATGCTGGGCCAAAATCAAGTTTCAACAAATTTCAAAGGATTGAAATCACACAGATGTGTATTTTGAGCACAGTGGAATTAAACTAGAAACCAACAAAAGATTGATAATTAGAAGTCCTCAAATGTTTCCAAATTAAGGAACACATTTTAAATAACCCATGAGTTAAAGAACTAACATTTATAAGATGTTATAAAATAAATTATAAAATAGTTTATAGTAAGTCATAATAAAATATGATGTACCAAAATTTGTGGGATGCAGCTAAAGCAGATCTTAGAGGGAAATTTATAGTGACATGCATATTTTTGAAAAGAAGAAAGGTTAAACATCAACCATCTAGGCTTCCAACTCAAGATACTAGAGGAAGACAAATAAATTAATTCTAAAGAAAGAAGAAGAATGGAAATATTAAAGATAAGAGCAGAAATACATGAAGGACCCTTGCTATGTCAGGGATTAACCTTCTAGTTGCTGGTTCATAGAGAGATGAGTGGAGGGGGTCTCAAGAAAGGACCAGAGAAGCCCAGGGTGGGGTTACACAGGGGGGCTTAGGGCAGAAGTTAACTAATAGGTATGGAAATGTATAAACATTTCTTTAAACCTCTACTGTTATACTCACTCATATCAGCTGAATATGAATATGGGGTCTTCTCAATATGGTGCCACCTTCTGTTGAACCACTCTTGTCAACTTACCTCCGCCAGCTACAACACCCCTAACACTGAACTGCACTGACACTACCCCACTAGTCATTCCTAATATTTTGATAAGCAATCTCCCTCTCCTCTTCTTTGTCCACTGTGTTCTCTTTGTCTAAATGGACATTTCTCTCCTACCCCTTTTGCCTGACTGGTGAATGACCGATTTTTCTTCAAGGTTCAACTCAGACATTATTTCCTCTTTGGAAGATTTTATTATTCCTAATATTTTCTAGAGAGAATTAGTCACTCTTTCTGTGCTCCCAAAGGACTTTATATGAACATTTATTATAGTGCTTATTATTGTCTCAGACAGACAACAGTAAACAGCTACCCCTCCTCTAAACTGAATACTTCTTGAGAACTGTATTCCATGTTTAATCTGTTTGTATCCTCAGTTCCTGATATACTGCCTGGAAAATTATATGCAGCTTGAACCCATGAATGAGTCATTAATTCCATTTCTTACTAACCATTAACATTCATTCAACAACAAAAAAACAGTTCCCAGTTGGAAGCCCCTGCAGTCATCTGTAAATTCTGTTTCAAGTGCTTCTCCAGTCCTCCTCCCCCATGTTCCACACATTCACAGCTTGGCAACTGCCGTTCTCAGTGCATTGGAAGCAGTATTCCCCCTGACCTTTGCCCTAGTTAAGAGGGCCTCTGTAATCAGAGAAACGACTGTGGTTCCCAGTCAAATAGTTAATTGAGACTTGTTTCATAAGAAGATATTAAAACAAGTGTGGATTACAGCATTCTGAAAGCAAAAAATGTCACATTTCATTTCACATTTTTCTGAATCAAATTAAAGCCAGCTTAAGGATCCCCTAAGTTGGAGAAAAATCAAGACCAGTCAACTTTGGTGACTTCTGGCTCTTGACTGGGGCTGTACCCTAGGCTCATGCAGTCTGGAGAAGAGAGGGAGGACCCTGGTCCTCATGTCGTGCTGGTACACTGCTACTGTTGTTACTTGTCTAGGTCTGAGTGGCCTAACAAATTGGGCAGCTCTGCTGGCAGCTTTGTTTATCAAAATGATATCAGCTCTGGAGTCCTCTATTGAGTGTCTCAACATCATGGCCCTAATGCCGTAAGACATCGTATAGTCATCCTCGCTCTGGGATGCTGCATTGTGGTAGGCTCTGAACCTGTTCTGGAATCTCCAGCCTTCCTCCTATCCCAGTTCCTAAGGCTCACCATCTTCTGGGGTTGAGCACTTCCTTTTTTAATTATTGAAACTCCATTTCTTTCACCATTGAGAAAAAACTCAACCTAATCACCTCACGCCCTCTAAAATAGTGATTCTCAAAATATGGTCCCAGCCAGCATCACCTGGGAGCTTGTTAGACATGCAAATTCTCAGGCCCCACCCAATGTCTACAGAATCATGAATTCTGGGGTCGGGCCCGGCAATCTAGGGTTTAACAAGCCCTCCAGGTGATTTTGATGTACTAAAGTTTGAGAAAACTGTTCTAAAACAAAGAAGTAGCTTTCCCCCCAACTCCTACTCTGAAACACACCCACACACACGAAGTTGTTAGCCACTCTTCCCCTTAAAGAAAGCTCACCTAACAAGAAAATAGGATGTGATAGGAGGGAGGGCATGCGGGTACGGAGACTGATTACTTTTCCCTTCTAAGGTTATGAAGGCCCGTCAGAGAATGAAACAAAACACAGCAAAATCTCTGCAGCCAGGATAGCCTATTGATACACTGTTTCTTTAGCTGTCTTAGAATCTCTTAAGGAGCTTAAAAACATGCCAGTCCCTGGGTTTCTACCCCTAGGAATTCTGATTTAATAAGTCTGGAGTGAGATCCAGGTGTTATTTTTGCACAGTTCCCCACATTATTCTAATGCACAGCCGAAGCTCAAAACCACTGCCCTAGATCTCCTGTTGCTTCTTTGAAGATGGCACAGGTCATCTTAACTCACCGTTAACTTCTAGGCCTGTTTGTGACTCAATCAGGGATGGACCAGGAGCGTCCAGTCCTAGGTTCTCCCAGTTGCCTCATATTCAGTCAAGAGTTGACATTTCCGCTCATTTCCTTGCTTACTTACTCATGATCAGAGGAGCAATTGTAGCCTTTACACATAGGTCTAACAATTACAAAGTCATTTAGGAATGCTTTTGAATATCCGTCCCTACACTCTTCCCACTTCTGTCATTGCAAACTAACTTAGGCTGACTTTTCTTGTATAGCATTTAGGTTCCTTTTGTTAAAAATCAATAGTCACCCACAGTTAGAGGTGGCTAAGGGATGATCTTGGTCCCATCTCTATCAGGTTTCAAAGAAGCATATCTCATAACAAGTTCTGCCACACACATTTATTTGTAAGCAGAAACAAAAGAATTGTACAACCTGTTCTGTAGGCTCAATGAATCTAGCTGGCATCTAGCACAAAGGGTTCTTGTGCTTGGGATTTATTGAACTTCTTGAATATATGAGTTTATAGTCTTCATCAAATTTGGAAAGATTTTGGCCATTATTTCTTCAAACAGTTTTTGATTCCCCTCAACCCTTTTGGGAACTTCAGTTACATGTATATTAGGCTATTTGAAGTTGTTCCACAGCTCCTTGATGCAGTGTGGGGTTTTTTTTTTTTTTTCAGTCTTTTTATCTGTGTGTTTCATTTTGGATAGTTTCTATGACTTCAGGTTCACTAATATTTTCTTCTGTAGTGTCTAATCAGCTAGTAATACCATGTAGTGTAGTTTTCACCTCAGACATTGCTTTTTTCATCCCCAGAGGTTCGACTTGGATCTTTTTTTATATCTCTCCTCAACATGCTCGTGCTTTCTTCTATCTTCTTAAACCTATAAAATGTAATTATTATAACTTAAAAAATATCCTCATCTACTAATTCTATCGTAAATGTCATTTCTGGGTCTGTTTCTATTGATTGACTTTTCTTCTCATTTTGAATTGCATTTCCCTGCTTCTTGGCATGCCTGATCATTTTTGACACACATGGTGAATTTTACCTTGTTGGTTTCTTGTATTATTTTTGTATTCTTTAAATATTCTTGCACTTGGTTTTGGGTCACATTTAAGTTACTTATAAACAGTCTGGTCCTTTGAAGGCTTGCTTTTAAGTTTCTTTAGGTGAGACCAGGACAATCTTTATTCCAAGTCTAATTTTGTCCCAGTTCTGAGGCAATATTCTTCTGATACCTTGTGTGTTACAAGATTTTTTCCGATTTGACTGGTAGGAAAGCAAACTATTCTTGGCCCTGTGTCATCATTGGAATTGTTCCACCTGAAGCTTTCCAGTGTTTTCTTTTTTCTCCTGCTTCAGATAGTTTATTCTCATGCATGGCTGAGCAGTTCCCAGTTAAAAGCTTTCAGGGAATCCTCCACACATTTCTGAAACTCTATCCACATGCAGCTCTGTCCTCTCTGTGTGGGTCTCTCCTCTTTCATAGTCTGCCTTGCAAACTCTTAGCTCCTTTGGCTTCCTTGAATTCTTAACTGTCTCTTCAATTTAGGGAGACCACTGAGCTGTGTGGGGTCCCCCTCCCTGCACTGCGAACTGGAAACTCTCTCTAAGCAGTAATCTGGGTAATCGTAGGGCTCACGTCACTTGTTTGCCTCCTCTCAGGGATCATTGTCCTGTGCCGCTTGTTGCCCAATGTCTAAAAGGCATTGTTTCATATATTTTACCCATTTTTTTTTTAGTTAAGTTGAAAGGGCAAATTGCATGCCCTTTACTATCATGGTTGAAAATGGAAGTCCTTTTTTGCTAGATATTTATATCCTGTTTATACAAGGTCAGGGAGTGTCTCTACGATATCTTAATCAAGCCACATATCTTCAATATTTTAGTTAAGAGACATCTGGCATTTATTAGAGATAAAGACAGTTGCAGTACTTTTAGTTGCTGACTCGTAGTGTGAACTTTTGATTAAATAATACCTAACCATTCTCAAGGTTCACATTCTTTTTTCCATTGTGTAAATTAAAAGTAACACATACTAATATCATCAATAATGAAATATTTTGCAGTAAATTATAGCTATTTGGGGCCGGCCCCGTGGCTTAGCGGTTAAGTGCGTGCGCTCTGCTACTGGCGGCAGGGGTTCGGATCCCGGTCGCACACTGACACACCGCTTCTCCGGCCATGCTGAGGCGGCGTCCCACATACAGCAACTAGAAGGATGTGCAACTATGACATAGAACTATCTACTGGGGCTTTGGGGAAAAAAAGGAGGAGGATTGGCAATAGATGTTAGCTCGGGGCCAGTCTTCCTCAGTAAAAAAAAAAGAGGAGGATTAGCACGGATGTTAGCTCAGGGCTGATCTTCCTCACACACACACACACACACACACACACACATTAGAGATATTTTACCCCTTCCCTTCCCATAAAACTGCTTGTGGACCCAGGATTTGGGTCTCATTTACCAAATCCTCACCAGCAGAGTGCCAGCTGTTGGTTCCTCTTTCTTGTCTATATTCCAAGATTAGATACTAGAACCAGAACCATGTGCAGAAATGACAGAGAGGGGTGCTCAGAACACTGCCATCATCCCCTGAGCGGTGGCCAATGCCTTACCTTCTGTTGAAGTACACACAGTGCTTCTGTTTTAGCAAGTGTCCCTTAGGTCAATATTAACAAACCTCTCTTTGCTGCAGTGACTGGTGATTTAAATAGTTACATTTGCTTTCAGCAAACCCACGAAGGAGAATATTTATTCCTTAGGGCAAAGAGAGGAGGGACTATCTAATACTAAAGAGAATCTATTTCCCAAGGTCAGGTGGAAGTTAGGAGAGGAAGCCAACCCTTTAATAGAGGGGTGTCTCCATGGGCCTCAAAGCAGATCATTCCCCAGAATATTCCCCAATAAGTCTTCCACCCAAACCCATCCTCAGACTAAATATTCATTTACCATTTTCCTTTGAGAGAAAGGCAGAAATGAATAAAATATATTCCCTGTACTTACACAGTTTATAACCAAGTGGAAAATCAATCATAACGAATCATAAGATTCATTAACTTAAATCTCACTGTATGAAATGCAGCTCAGTTTCCCACTTTCTATTTTACCACTTGATAACATCGCTTGTTTCTATGAGTCTTTCAAGAGATTTCTCTCTGGTTTACATACTAATCTGTATATTCAATAAACATATGCTGTGTTCCTAATTTTCTCACACTGGGTTTCAAAGACTTCATCAGTCTATCCATATACATATCACCCCTCTTACCTTCAAAAAATGAATCACAATACCTTAATCTGATCACAGCCACTGCTTTACTGCGGGAAGCAGTGACTGAATCAATACCACCATGTGCTCTTGGAGACCTCTCAGGAGACTTGGTGGGGATTTAGTGGGACAGGGAAGCAAGTAACTAGTAGTGTGGGTCAGTGTTATCTGCAGCACTCAGAGCGGCTATGAAGCAACAAAGGAGGACTTCTCGTTGCCAAGGAGGCGATCCTGTCAGGCACCATTTGGAGAGCATGGCCGAGGTGGATAAAGGTGTTAGCAGAGGCATCTTGCCCTCTGCCAGCTGTCCCCTGGGCCTCATGAAAGGGTCTCTGAGAGCAGAGTCTGGCTTTCTGTGCTCTGAAGACTCACAGTGCTGCAAATACTCACCTCACAGCTGTGGAGATAAACTAACCTCTGTTAGGCAGTGTGGGCAAGCTCTGTTGAGACTCTCTACAACACCGTAGAGAGGTCTTTATCTTAATCCCAGGTTAACTTCAAAGCCAATTTTGATGTGTAGCTTTTATTTTATTTTATTTTTTTTTTGCCACTATGTTTTATTTATTTATTTATTTATTTATTTTTTAAATTTTTTGTTTATTGCAGTAACATTGGTTTATAACATTGTAACGATGTGTATCTTTTAAAGTCATTTTATCCTGAGGAGAAACATATCCTGTTCACTGAAATGCAATTGTGGGAGCACTTAGGGCCACTGCTTCATCATTTGCAGGGGAAGATCTTTAATGTGAATTAGTGGTATGCACTCATTGACCTGACTTTAGGCTAGGTGTCCATGACTAGGTGTTCCTTTCATCATTCTTCCAAAGGTTAACAGATACATTAGTGATGAGGTGAATGAATAGACCAATTGCGATAGATCCATATAATGGAATACTATGTGGAAATAAAAAGGAGCAGGGTATTGGCACACAAAACATCCCTGAATCTCAAATAATTACACAGAGTGAAAGAAGGCAGACAAAAGTGAGTCCATACTGTACGACTCCATTTATATAAAATTCTAGAAAGTGCTAACTAGTCTCCAGTGACGGAAGGCAGGACAGTGGCTACCTGCGGTTGGAGGCGATGCAAGTAGGGCCAAGAGGAAGAGATTACAAAGGGGCAGGAGGAAACTTCTGGTTTGACACACACACGTACACATATATATGTCAAAACTTATTGTGGTAAGGATTTCACAGATGTGTATATACCTACATCAACACAAAATAGTACACTTTAAACGTGCAGTTTACAGTATACTTCAATAAAGCAACAAAAAGTGAATATTATTATGGTGTATCCTTATTGCTACTTCAAAGTTTCTTGGCTTCATGGCTGATGTCCTGCTCTCGATGATCTCAGGAGGATACTGAAGAGCAGTGATAAATAGAGGAGTGGCCCTCTGAGACCAAGCAGGACCCTTGACACTCTCAGCTGGTTTTTTCCTTTGAGGAGGAGAACCCCAGCCCAGGCTACTCACAGGCTCTGCTTGAGCCCAGTGGGTTAAGAGAATAGAAAGAGTGGAGTGAACTAGGATTGTGGACATTCCCTGGCACCTCCATCCCTTCCCGACACTACTCTCCATGAGAGAATTTCTAATCTGGTCAGATTTCAAGGACGTGGATTGAACTGCATTGACTGGTGGATGGCGTTACTGTTTCCTAACTGAACAAACTTGATCTTTGGTGTCTCTCTTCCGTGTTTTTCTTCCACGTAGCTGAGTATGTAGAGCCAGGACTGTCCTCACCTCCTTACCCCCAGTTTGAGCTAGTGAATCAGTCCTCCTTAAAAACTTTCCTCACTTGATTTCAAATATACTGCAATCTCTTGATTCTCTTCTTATTTTGTTGGCCACCCCACTGTCTTCTTTGCTGATTCCTCTTTATTTCCCAGAACTCTAAATATTGGAGTAACCTTAATGTTTTAATTCATTTGGGCTGCTATAACAAAAATACCATAGACTTGGTGACTTTTAAAAACAGAAATGTATTTCTCACAGTCCTGGAGGCTGGGAAATCCAAGATCAAGGTGCTGGCAGATTCAGTGTCTGGTTAGACCTGCTTCTTGGTTCATAAACAGCCATTTCCTTGCTGTGTCCTCACACGGTGGAAGGGGTGAGGGAGCTCTCTGGGGTCTCTTTTATAAGTGTGTTAATCCCATTCATGAGGGCTCCACCCTCCTGACCTAATCATCTCCCAAAGACCCCACCTCCTAATACCAACACATTGGTAGTTAGGATTTCCAAATAAGAATATTGGGGGGAGGGTGCACATATATTCGATCTGGAGCACCCAGAATTCAGTCCTCATGTTTCTTTTCTTCTCTGCCACATTAACTCAATAGGTAATCTTATTTCTTTTCATGGCTGTCAATATCATCCATATACTTATGTTGACTTCCAAATGTATACCTCCAACCTGAACATCTCTCTGAAGTCCAGACTTGTGTATATTCAGTGGCCTACTTGACATTTCCATTCAGATGTCTGAGAGACATGTTAACATGTCTCAAACTGAACTTTTTTTTTCTTTCAGTTTTATTGAGATATAATTGACATACAGCACTGTATAAGTTTAAGGTATAGAACATAATGACTTGATTTACATATATTGTAAAATGATTACCACAATAAGTTTAGTTAACATCCATTATCTCATATCGATACAAAAAAAAAGAAAAAATATTTTTCCTTTTGATGAGCACTTTGAGAATTTCTCTCTCAGCAACTTCCAAATATACCGTACAGCTATAGTCATAATTCAAACTGAACTTCTGATTTTCCCTACCCCTACCAAATCGATTCTACCTTCCATCTTCCCCATCTCAATTACTGGGAACTCTAAACCTTGTAATCATCCTGAGTTGTTTCTTTCTCTTATACCTCTTTCTCTTATACCACACATTCAATTCATTAGAAAGTCTTGTTGGTTCTCCTTGCAAAATAAATCCAGAATCTGACCAATTCTCGCCATATCTTTTGCTGCCACCTGATGTAATCCACCGTTATCTCATACCTGGGTTAATTCGATAACCTCGTAACTGCTCTCTGTGCTTCTACTTTTCCCTCTCTGCAGTCCTTCTCAACCCAGCAGCAAAAGAGATCCTTATAAATCTTAAGTCAGTTCCTGTCATTCCTCTATTCAGAACTACCCGATCGCTTCTTAACTTGCTCGGGGTGAGATCCAAAGTCCTCACTATGACCTCTAAGGTCCTTCATGCCCTTGCCTCTCCCCTTCCACCACCACTCTCCCCCTACCCACACACTCCAGCCACACCTAACTCCTGGCTTTTCCTTGAGCTCTCCAAGCATATCCTTGCTTATTCACAATTGAGGGTCTTTGCTATTAGTTTCTCCAGCCTGGAGTGTTCTTCTCCTAGATATCTATTTTGCTCAGATTCTTTTTTCCTTCAGGTTTCTACTAATATCATCTTATTAGAGAGACCATTCTTGATGCCCTTATATAAAACAGGAAACCACTTCCCCAATCACCCCTGTTCTCTTTAGCCTGCTTATTGTTCTCCATTGTTCTTATCACTATGTTACATATTCTATATTTTCTTGTTGGTTTATTCTCTTTCCCCCCTGCCTCCCACAACCCCATATTAGAGCATATGCAGGCATGAGGAAAGAGTCTCTGATTATTTTATTCATTGCTATATTCCCAATGCCTGGACATAGTAGGCAGTCAATAAATATTTGTTGAATGAATAAATGAAGTATTCTCTTTTTGCTAAGGCAGTAGCACTCAAAAGCTCCCTGATACATTCCATCCGTAGTTTCTTCTTCTCCTTGGGAACAACAGGTACACTATTCTTTAATTCAGACTTAATCTTTAAGGTGGAATGAAACGCTGGTGCCCACATGGTTCAGGACCAACATAGACAGGCTGATAATGATAACATCCACAGCTGCCAGCATGGGTGCTTTTGTCCCAGATGCACAGAGACCACTATACTGACTTCTCCTTACCAGACTTCTCTAATTTCCAAGTCTACAGCATCGCTACAAACCGTTGAATTATTTTAAAGAATGAGAATAGATTGTTACATTTGATGTTTTTTATTTAGAAACAATCTCAAACTTACAGAAAAGTTAAAAAAATATTTTGTGTTCTGAATCATTTGAGAGTAAATCATCAACTAGATGCCCCAGCTCCTCCAAATACTTGAATGTGTATCCATAACAACCAAGGACAGTCTTCTACATAGCCACAACTGTCTCAATCAGGAAATTAACAGTGATACAAAACTACCACCAATCTTCTGTCCCCTTTCCAGCTTCACTAATTGTTCCAACAATGGCTTTTGTAACAAAGGGATCCTATTGTGTCGTGTTTAGTTATTATATCTCTTTGGTCTCCTGGAACAGTTTTTCAGTTTTCCTTTGACTTGTATGGCCTTTTGAAGATAAAAAGCCAGGTTTTTTGTAGAATGTCCCTCAATTTTGGTTTGTTGGATGTTTCCTCATTATTAGATTCAGACTACGTATCTTTGGCAGAGACTTCACAGTAGTGATGTGAAATCTCATTGAAGCCTAACAGGTAGCACATGGTTTTCATTTTCCACATGACTGATTTTGCTTTCTTTGTTAACTTGATTAAGGTGATATCTGCTAGGCTTCTCCACTCTAAAGCACTCTCTTTGTCTTTATAATTAATAAATATTTGAGAGGAGATACTTTAAAGTTATATAAAGTTAACATTCCTCATCAACTTTTCTACTCATTTATCTATTTGTATCGGTATGGATTTATGAATTCTTAATTTATTATATGACTAATAATTCATTACTAGCGTTATACATTTTTTGCTTACACTTTCCTAGATCTGGCCAGTGGGAGCCCTTTCATGCCAGCTCCTCTCTCCTTTTGATATGCCCTCATCTTTCTGTGAGTCGTTCCTTGTTTGTTTGTTTGTTTGTTTGTTTGTAGCAATAAAATGCTTCAGGCTCATCTTCTACTTTCCAAGCCCTAGTTCTGGAATCCGTCATTTCTCTAAGGAATCCTGGCTCCTTTTAGGGGATAATGGTATTTAGAATCCAAGATCTGGGTGTCAGATGTATTCATTGCTTTTGGAGTGTCATTGCTCCAACATCTTCAAGTGGACAGGCCTAGGGAATATACGTATGTACACACATGTATACATAGTACTTATGCACATTTGTATCTTTATTTCTGTATACTTCTATATATATATATCAACAACTATAGGTTCATACCAATACTTTCAGCTTCAATTCAACATCATCGGGTTTATTCTACTTTTCTCTCTTTTCATGTTGGCACGTCTCTTCACTGGCAGTGAGAAACTTGACTCCCATTATCCTTGCTATGCTTCTGTATTTGATCAATCTCCCTGTGTGTAACCAATCTCCAATCACCACCATCAGTTTCCACCATAAGCCCATCCCTCCACACCCTACCAGTATTTCAACACCCTGTCAGGACATCCCTTCTCGGGTGGATGCCCTCCTCACTCTGCTCAGGCTCTGATACCACACATTGGGCAGCTGTCCCACACAGACACCCTCTTTACATTGCTGAGGCTCTGACACCTTGCAACAGGCTACTCTCTGTCCCCCCTCACCCCACTTGGGCTCCCTCTGGCAGACCTCCCACATGAAGCTCCCCCGATCAACTCAGTAAAGCCTTGTTACATTTCATTTTGATTAGGCTTAAGATGATCTACAAAATGAAGTTAGTTTCAACTTCCTGGAAAATGTTGATCCCAGTGTTACACATTTTTTCTGAGATGTGCTGTTTTCTTTCAGCCAATACTATGTTTCATTAATTAGGAATCTATAGCCTTTTCAGCCATGGCTTTCAAAGGGGCATTGTCATGACACTGGCTCTTTAATTAAACTGATTAATTACAATGTCAGAAGAAGGGTCCAATATGGCAGCCACGTAATACTAAGCCAGGTAACTTTACAAAATCTGCAATGAATAGATTCCAAGGTCCTCAAACTGACCCAGGAAAGCCTGGCGTCTGGGGATGCACAGAGTGGGCAGTGCTGATGATTGCTCTAGTTACACATTGAATACAATTGGGTGGAAGAATAAAAGTGAACTGACACTCCCGAGTGTTACAAATACCTACCCCCATCTTCTTTCAAGGACTGCAGAGAAGTTTAAAAGATAATAGTACATGTGACAATGATATTTAAATACACAATTTTTGAAGACAATTTTTTTGACTTCCAGGTAGATTTCAGGTCTAACTACTCTTGAAAACCTCAGAGGAACTTTTCTTCCCTCCAACTCTGACTTTCTTTAGGAAAAACACCTTGCAAACTGTGAAGTGTGACACAATGATTTTTATTATGAGCTGGTGCTTGTGGTATTCAGGCAGGAATAACAGATGTGAAGTCCCCCCCCCCTTTTTTTTTTGGTGAGGAAGATTGGCCCTGGGCTAACATCTGTGCCCATCTTCCTCTACTTTATATGTAGGACGCTGCCACACATGGCTTGACGAGTGGTGCGAAGGTCTGTGCCTGGGATCTGAAGCTGTGAACCCCGGGGCCGCCGAAGTGGAGTGCGGGAACTCAACCACTACACCACCAGGCCAGCACCATGCAGTCTCTCTTTGGCGCATATTGATTTGTGATTCTTGGGGCTAACTCAGGTTTGTTGTTTTTCTGGTTGCTGTCAGTTTCTTTTGTCTTTCCAGTGTTCAGGACAGCTCTGAAAAATACGTTGAGCTAATTTTCCTTGAACTTCAGCCATCTCTTGTGCTTCTAAGGGTTGATTAGGAAAGTATGAATTTTTTTTGTGCCTTATTAGCTCATGAAACAGAGGAAGCTCTTTGTGAGGCATCTTAGATCTTTTGTCACATTTGTATTTTTACATGAAAAATACTTTGCCATAATGAACTAAACCACTACCGAAGACGCTATCGTGACGTCTATATGCCAGTATTCTTGTCTCCTCCACTCTTTGTGGATGAGAACATTAAAGGGGCCTGAAGTAAGACAGACTTATATTTGAATCTACTAGTGGCTTGGCTAAGTCTCTTAACTTCTCTGAACTTCACTGCTTCATCCTGGTTTTCCACTTCATGGCAATGTGATCCTAAGCAAGTTATGTAACCTTTCAGTGTCTGTTTCCCCACCCATAAAACAAGGATAATAATAGTCCCTACCTAATGGGGTTTTTGTGAAGATTAAATAAAGTAATGCGGATAGAGTGTTTAGCACAGTGCCCAGTATACAGTCAGTGTGTAATACATGTTTGCTGTTCTTAGCTATTATTCAACATGTGGATTTTACATGTTTTGTAGTCTTTCTTCAATGGCAGCATATTTGCATCAGTTCTGCAGTGTATTTGGAGACTATGCCGTGATTCACAGCTCTGCTCTCTATAGTGGACGTATCAGGAAAAGTAGTTGGCTTTTTTTATTGCTACCAACCTTGGTCACCAAGAGGATTTGTTACCTTTTCCCAAGGTACTGGATATAAAGGTTTGAAAGGGCTGACAAGACACAAAGTTTTGGTGGGATTTTATAATTTTAATATTTCAGCCTTGGATGACTTCTCGATAACAGATCTTCCTGGTTGTGGTCTTGAGAGTAGGTGGGGGAGAGACAGTAAGGAGAATGCCACTAGAGTTGAAGAGGTTAAGAAACTGAGAGGCCAGAGTGTTCTGTGGATCCTCCCTGATATTGTTGGGAGTCAGCAGTTCCCAGAGTTCTTTGGATTCCTGTCTGCAAGACAGTTCTTCTCCAGGACATGGAAGCCAGGAGTGATCTCACCCTTCAGGAAGACGCTGCTTGCTTTGAAAAGGAGACGAAAAAGAAAAAGGAGGAAGAAGAGAAGAAGGGCAAGTGGGAGGGGAAGGCGAAGAGGAAGAAAGGAAAAGAAACACAAAGATTTCTAGCTCATAGTGGTTCTTCAGTACACTTGCAATTGCATTTCTGTTTCATCTTCATGCCATTTCTGAATCTCTTTTGGGCTCAAGCTGTGTTCCTCCTACCTAATATTTATATAACAGGAAAAGAGGCCCAGAGCAGTTCTGGCCCATGACGGCATAACATAACATGGTATGTTACATGGCAAGGGGGATAATGTTGCAGATGAATTAAGGTTATTAATCAGCTGAATATAAAATAAAGAGATTATCCTGGATGATCTGGGTGGGCCCAATGCAATCACAAGAGTCCTTATAAATGGAAAATGGAGGAAAAAGAGAGTGTCAGCATGACGTTATGTGAGAGACTCGAGTGGCCATTCCTGGCTTTGAAAATGGGGGAAGAGGGCCATGAGCCATGGAATGTGGGCAGCCTCTAGAAGCTGGAAAAGGCAAGAAAATGGATTTTCCCCTAGAGTCTCCAGAAAGGAATACAGCTGTGCTAACACCTCCTTAATTTTTAGCCCAGTGAGACTCATCTCAGACTTCTGACCTCCAGAACTGTAAGATAATAAATTTGTGTTGTTTTAAGTCACCAAGTTCATGGGAATTTGTAAGGGCAATAATAGAAAACTAATACATACCCCTTGAAATGTCATGGTGTGTATGTACCAGTCTGAAGTCCTTCAGACTACCAACCCCAGGCCTGTGAGGATCACCTTGCACTGGGGTCCCTGCTTTGACTTGGCCGCTCTGGCCCTGTGCGAGTTTGGATGAGTTGGTATCCCCAACCTTCCACTGAACATATATGATTGGTTGGAAGCCATGGAGAACCAATAAGCCAAATTCCTCCTGAATGGAGTAAGGAGGCCTGTTTCAGCCCAGAGGTGCAAAATCTTGGCTAGATTATCCCAGTAAATAATCAGGAGGCCTGGCAAGGTCCCTGGTTTGTGGCATTCCCTCAGTGACGTAAAGCTTGGGCCTCTTGAATCAATGCCCTTCCACGGGCAGCCTGTGCAGGCAAACTGGAGAAATACCTTGACATCTTCCTGGGCTCATGTACTTCTCCACTCTCCTGGTTTCCTTTTGGGTGAGTAGAGGTGGGCTAAGAAGGCTGGGGTTGTAAAAGTTGAAAAGCACCAGAGAGAGAGATCTGCAGACCCAAAGGGGCTCACAGTCATTTGGTCCCCTCCCCTCTTTGTAAGACAAACCTCTCCGGGCTGAACTAGCAGATTAGCTCAGACCATTTCCCTTTGAGTGACTTGGCAAAGAGAAAAATTGCCTATTACTCTTCCAAATGGTAGTCCTAGCCTGCCCTGGAAGAGAATCCCAGAGAAGTCTGGCTGGCTGAGGAGTCTTGGAAGAGCAATGTTAGGAAAAGTTTGGGAACTGGGAGGAGAAAGGCAGGAAAGGGGGCAGCACTGAGCTGGGGAGGAAGAGGGAGCAGGGTCCCCTCTGACCCATCTCTGTGCTCAACATTTTCCGCCTGTATTTCGGCCGGTGAGGGGCTGACCTGGGGGCCTCTCGCTGGGAGTCCCGCCTAGGGCGGCTCTCCCGGGGCTCCCCTATTTGGCCGGCTTGGCCGGGCTCTGGGCGGGGCGGAGGAGCGCGGGGGTGGGAGTCCGGAGGAAGATGCCCGGAGCTGGCTGCGGGGCCGGGCGCGAAGGCAGAGGGGTGGGGATCTGGGGTGGGCTGCGCCCTCCCGCTCTGACCCATTCCACACACCCCGCGGGAAGCTTACTCTGTCAGCTGAATCACTCCCCCTTCAGGAGGAGGGAGGGGAAATAAAGGTAACTAGCCCCTTTCTGCTTAAAAAAAAAAAAAAAAGGCAAGGGAGGCCGTGGGCCGCTTTTCAGCCGCTCTCTCCCCACTCCTGGACCATGCACTCCTGCATCTTCCTGCTCGGCCACAGGCGAGGACTTTATTTCTTGAGCTGAGAGCTAAAACTTGTTGACTTTTCTTCTACCCGACAACTGAATCATGCCATGTGCCCAGAGGAGCTGGCTTGCAAACCTCTCCGTTGTGGCTCAGCTCCTGAGCCTTGGGGTCCTTTGCTATGGGAGACAACCTCAGCCGGGCCCGGTGCACTTCCCCGACAGGAGGCAAGGTTAGTGGCTTTTCTTTATTTCCTTTGAAAACCGTAGTGGTTAAGACGTGAGAGAAGTTAGTTGCTCCCTTTTCTCTTCCCCCACTCGCTGAACTCTGCAAAGCCATTTGGCTGAGTTGTAGGGAAATCTGGGCTGGGAGCTCAGTAACCTGGAATTCAGTGTTTAAGGTGATGAATCCTGCTTTCTTACTGAAAGGCGAGTATCCCGATCTCTTTTACACTGATGATGCTTCAGAGGTAGCTGGTAACCACCCACCACCTCTCTCCTTTGTCTCCTCTGAATGCTGCCCCAGTTTGAATCTCCTATTTTTGAGATTCTGATCACGGAAAATGATTTTTAAAAAAAGTTCCAACTGGCCATTGGCAGTCATTGCAGTGTTTCTAGTTAGTTTTAAACTTCTCGTCTGCGAAGGGGAAATGTATTCCGCCCCCCTGCTGAGTGAGCTTGGCTGTGTTTTGGTTTCCTGGAAAGATTTAGGACTGTGTTTTAAAAATAAAATCCTTTTGGTGAAAATTTACCCCCCATAGGGGCTCACCTTTCCCTGTCCTGCCTTCCCGATCACAGCTGGCTGAGTCTTTTTTTGAATTTCGTGAAACTCATAATGCTCTAGAAAGCACTGGAGGACTTGTGATAGACGTTTCATCATTATTATTATTAGTTTTAAGCCTAACACCCTGAGCAGGGTGGTACTCTGCTTTTTTACTGGCCTTGCAAGGGTCTGAGACCCTTTCCTGTTTGGTGGGGAGTTCATTGTGCCTCTGGGAGAAAACAGTCAGAGCAGCAGGAATGGCCTGTGTGGCTGGAGAATGTTCCATGCGCCAAGACTGCTAAGGCGCTCTGTGTGTGTCAGCCCATGACAACAGCTCCTAGGGTGCAGGGACCATTGTTACTGCCTCTGTTTTACAAATGAGGAAGCTAAAGCTTGGAGAGTTTATGGGCCTAGCTAAGGGTGGAGCCAGGTTTTGATCCCAGGTAGCCTGACTCCAGAGGCCGGCCTCTTAGAGTCAAGCAGCATTGCCTTATAGCAATAATGGGGACAACACACACACACACACACACACACACACACACACACGTGCGCGTGCACACAGAGCACTGGGTTAGCAACCATTAAGTCCCGTGTTTGCTGGTTGTGCTCAAGTCTTGGGAAGCTTCCATAGTTTTCTGACCTCCTTTAATCCTCAAGACCACTTGGGTGGCAGACACCACCAGCCTGTCCTTGTTGAGGCTTTCCATGCAGGGTTTTCTGCCTACGTTGCAAAGTTCAAATACCGCTGGAGAGATCACTTAAGAGCTAGCAGAAGCAAGTCCCTTTGCTTTCCTTGAAGGCTGGAGCCCGCAGACGCTGGGGTTGGATGTCAGTCAGCCAGCACCGGCTTGTGTAAACGGTCCAGATACCATCTCCCACCCCCAAGTTTAAAATAGCCAAGACTGTTGTTCTTTGAAAAACGGCCCCTTTGTGAAAAGTCTCTCTTCTGCGGCAGCACAAACAAAGCCTGCGAGCACTTCCCAGGGCATTTGGAGATGCTTTGGTTCAGACACACATTCTCTTGGGTTGGTTTTGAGCTCTGTGTGCTCCACATCTTTGTAAGCGAATTCAGCTTAGTGTGGAGCAGACCCACGGGGCCTTGCTTTCTCCTTTCGGGAAAGTGGGAGATGGTTGTTTTCCCTGGTCGCCTTTAGGATTGTGTGCCGAGAGTAGTTGATCTTGAAAAATAGCTGTAAAGTGCACTGAGCTTATTAGTGATGCATAGATATTTAGGTTTTAAAAAAATTTAAGGTTTTAAAAACTTTTTCACTGAAATATTTGTTCTTAACTCACCAGTGGATTTACAAGTAATCAACATTTCATGCAAAGAAGAAATTTCTGAGCAGACTTTCATTTAGAACTAAGTTGAGAGAGAGAGATAGAGAAAGGATGAGGTCAAACTAGTGAGGGAAGGAAATTGTAAGGCTTCCTGGGAATAGGATGACCTGGGTTTTGCCTCTGAATGACCTGCCTGCTGCTTCACAATTACTCACTCTCTCTAGACTTCCATTTCCTCTCACGACATTTTTTAGTTGTATGCAAATTCAGGATATTTAAACTTGCAAATTACTTCAGATAGCATCTCTCCCATCCTTATCTTTGATGAGGAGTGGGAGGCCTAGGTGGTCAGTCTGTTGACTAAATGCCACTTCACCAGAGGGGTGAAGGGGATTGCACAGGGCCCCACAGTTGGAAACACATTCAGAACCTAGATAACCATTAAGGTTCCTTCTAGTTCTAAGTGTCATGTAGAGAGTCAGGATTTTAGACCAGGGAAGGAGCATGGAGATAAATCCAATCCTTTCTGGGATTAGAAGCAAGCATATTTGACAATCTTCTGCCCAGTATTCTTTCCCCAACGCTCAGTTGTGATTTATATGAATGTGTAATGACTTCCACAAGGTTCCCAACCAGGTATCAGAACAATGGGAAATATTAATCTCCCACACATATGGTCTCTCTTCTACAGCCAGTGATATCCCCTTAGGTTCCTTATTCGCTGTACTGTTTTCAGGTCAGTGGTCACTTCTACGATCTCTTTTGCTCCTGACAACTCCATGAAATCAACTGGGCAGGCACTGTATCCCGTGTTAGAGATGTGCTCTAGGCTACACAGGCTTGTGCAAGAATGGAGAGTGTTGCAGTGTGTTTCAAGCCAAGTGTTATCATCATGTATTTATGCCATTTGCAAAAAATAACTTCTGCAAGGACGAAATGATTTCAGACATTTTCTTAATGTAAGAAGAGACTTTACAGTTTTGATATTTTATTTGCGTTAATTATAATAAGCAGTTATGGTCTGCTGTTAGTTATCATAGGGTTGTGAGCTAATTCATTATCCTGTGATGATGAAAATAAGCTTCTGGCTGTTGCGGGAATTTCATTGCCCTTTTTAGTAAGGAGTCTTAGAAATTCAATTGCTTTCTAAGATAGAAATAAATATAAAGAATAAGGATAGATTTAACCTAAACTTTATAAAAACTGGCAGGTAAATATCCTCTCACCTGTCTCCTTTCTTTCTAAGCAGAGGGTAAAAGATCACTTGGTGTTTTGTGTTTTCAAAAGCACTTGTGCCAACAGGCTTCACTCGAAGTTTCTCATGAAATATCATTGAAGTTTGAGGCCAAGGGCTTCAAATCTAATTTTAAACAAGGCAAATCAAAGTATTCGGGGCTTATAACGTGTTTCCATAAGCCCTAGTGCAGATTGTGGTGTAATTACGATGTGTCTCAGCCCCTCCCCACAGTCTTGTTGACACCCCACCTTGACATCTGGTTCTCAGTGGCAGACTTTTGAGAAGCAGTGAGGGCAGAGGTTAGAAGGGTGGGCTCTGGGGTCAGGTTGCCCCAGCACGAATCCTTGCCCCCCTTCATTGTCTTTTTACAGAGGTGGGAGTGAGGGCTAAGATGAGGGACATGTTAATAATACCCACCCTAGAAAACTGTGAGGATTAGACCAGACCAAGTTGGTATACTCTATGCTTGACCATAGAAATGTGCTTGTTGGTGTAATGCTGTGCTTGATCATAGAAATGATAAACATTAGGAGCTGTTATTATATCCTGACATCTTATTTCTCCATCCCTATCATATCCCCTCTGAGCTCTGCTTTCTACTGGTCAAGATTATAGCTAGCTAATCTTCAAACTAAACACCTACTGAGAGGAAGCCAAGGTGAGTGCCGGCTTCTCCCCTATCTCTGCATGGAGGTTACATGCATGTATGGCCACAGTGATCCTGGTAGCTAAGTTTCTATCTCTAATATCCATAGTAGGTAGTGTTTAGACAGTGAGTGCTATTTATCAAGCACTGTTCTAAATCTATTATGTGTATTAATACGTTGGACCCTCACGACCACCCTAAGAGGTAGATACTATTATCATTATTCCCATCATATAGAGGAAGCAACTGCAGGAGGGTCACCCACATATACCACACTCTGTATGTGGCCTTCTATTTCTATCCACACCTATGGGCTGACATGGCTTGGCTGCCTCCTTTGCAGTCAAATCAAGAGAGAAAACTGGTCATATCTCCCATTACTCTGCCCGATAAAGAGGCAATCATTATCTCCATTTAGTGCTGAGCACATTGAGGCCTCTTAAGGAAGTCAAGCAGTTCTTTCCTTGTCAGATCATCTCCCCAGGGGCAGTGCTATGGCCTCTCCTCTGTTACACTCTCTGCCAAGTGCAACTTGGCACTTCACACACTTAAGTGTGTGAAGTGTGGTGGCTAAGAACATGGTTTTGAAATAGGAAGCACAAGATTTTAATCCAAGGAATGCTGCCTATTGTCTCTGTGACCTCTCAGACTCAGTATCTTTGTCTATGAAATGAGAGCAATAACAATCTGTATCACAGGGTTGTTGTGAGTATTGAATGAGGAGACGCTTATGGTACCTGGCTCAGAGCAAGTGCTCCTTGAATGGCTACTATGATTATCATCATTATATTCTTATACAGCTGGCTTATGTTGGCTCTCTTAGCAACTCATTAGATCAAAAGCAACTGGGTCAAAATCTGTAAATTTATTTATAGAATTTATTTATAAATCTTTTATTCTTTGGGCAATAGGTGCTGGGACTTGGGCAAACTTTTGTCTCTCATTTTATATTTTCAAAAATCATGTTTAATTCTTTGAGATGTAGCTTCAGAGACAGGCCCTCTAAGGGATATAAGAGCTTCTCTTATAGAAGTCAGCATCTCAACATTGACTACACACAGGGAGTATCGTTGCAAGATATGGCTATACTCAGTTGAATAAGACTTTTTCTGCTCCTAACTTCCCTCCACTGCTCCAACCCTGAAGGAGCCAGAGACATCATTGTGAATAGTAGAAGAAAAGATCAAGATGGGAGAAATCCTGTAGAAGCCAACCTCATCTGCCCCACTCGACCTGGCCATTCCTCTCCTGAGGTCTGAACTTGGAAGGGCAGTGAAGCTCTGATACTGAATAGGTTCAGATATTCCTTGGGGAGTGGGCGGTACAGAGGACCGAGTCAGTTTGACTCCTAGTTCATGGCACACTAGCATCATTAATTTGTGCAACACCCCTTCCTTTTTTTATTTATTTATCCATTTTTTGTCCCCATTCCGCGCTCCCTTTCCTCCTCACAGAAAACTGTTTTATTTCCATATGTAGTTTTTGTTCGCGTATGTTCTGGCAAACTTTGTATTATTGTTTTTGTGTGCGTGTTTTTCCCATTAATGTAAACGGCTCTGTATTAACCTGTTTTGTTTTTTATTTCTCGTTGAGCATTGTTTTTAAGATTTGTCCTCAAACATCAAAATGAGGAGGCAGTGGTGGGGATTTAAATTTAAGTCAAAAGGTGTATGCGTTCTTTTGTGTGGAAGGAGCAAGTGTTCTTGTCTTGCATTTTTAAAGTGGCAATTTTCATATTTTGAGCCCATGCCTCAGATCTTAATGTGTTCACTTATTATTTTCTTTCGTGTATATTGTAAAAATAAAAAGGAAACACCCAGGTTCCTTTAAACATTCTTTCCTACCTTATGGAACACTTATGCTGTAATCGGTGTGAGGTTTGTCAGAGTGTATATGATGGGTTCGCTGTGTTTTTGCATTTTTCTTCCAACCTGATTTAACAGGAAGTTCCTGGGGCGTTTAAGCTCTTTATAATAAAGAGTGAAGCTCTGTGATTCGTATTAATGAAGTCTGGACTTGCAATGTTCCTGTTCATCATACTGATGTTGCCACTTTCCTAACAGTATTTCTCATGAATTAATTCTCATCTTAATTTGTCTTTGGTAAAACATCTGACATCCAGAGCTGTGCCTTAGTGTCACCTCAGACTGCTACACGTTATCGAGAAGGAGCTACATGTCAATTCAAGTTCAAGGAATTTAATGTTGACAGTATTTGTGTGGCATACAGGATCTAAACTTCAAGGCAACAATGGGATTGTGTAATCAACAAGCTAAAATCTAAGTTCCAAACAGGAGTTCATTTGTCTGGCCACAGACTCAGCAGGGATCTCTCTCAGTTTTATTCTGTGTCTTCTTTTCTTTCAGAGCATTTTATCAAGGCCCTGCCAGAATACCACGTGGTGGCTCCTGTCCGAGTAGATGCGAGTGGGCATTTTCTGTCATATGCCTTGTACCATCCTGTCGCCAGCAGGAGGAAGAAGAGAGATCTGGATGGCCCAGAGGACCAGGTGTACTATAGAATTTCACATGAGGAGAAGGACCTGTTTTTTAACTTGACAGTCAATCAGGGATTTCTTTCCAAAAACTACATCGTGGAGAGGAGATATGGGAACCTCTCCCATGTTAAGATGGTGGCTTCCTCAGGCCCCCCCTGCCATCTCAGGGGCACGGTTCTGCAGCAGGGCACCAGAATCGGGACTGCAGCCCTCAGTGCCTGCCATGGACTGGTGAGTGCCTGGGTCCATCGCCTTCCTCCTCCGCCCCTAGGCCCCTACTGTCTTGGCCTGCACACCCATTGCCGATGGGTTCACAGACGCATTGAACACACGCAAATTGAGCACTTGTGATGTCCATGGTCCTGGCCTCCAAGTGGGTTGGGGAGTAAGTGCATGAAATTAAAAGTCGACCAATCTGGAAGGTACAGAGAGTAAGGGCAAGGAGGGTTCAGAGCAGGGAGAACTCCAACCAGGAACATTGGGGAAGGAAGAGGGAGGATTGGAGGTGGATCTTCAACCTCTGAGGCCGCTCTGAGGGTATTGGTGACTGACTGGCTGGCCAGCCCCTTTTGAGTTAGGAAAACCTGGATTTGGAATGAGTGAGAGGCTTACTAGTAATGATAGTGACGTCAGCAACTGCTATGATATAATGGTTGACAATGTGTACTTCATAATCAGACTTCATGTGGGACCTTGGGCTGTCTGTGGATCCCTTTGTGCCTCTGTTTTCTCATCTGTAAAATGGAGATGATAATGATAGTACCCATCTCAGAGAGCAGAGGTTGGCAAACTCTGGCCCACAGGCCAAATCTGGACTGCCTCTTTTTTCTATAAATGGAGTTTTATTAAAACGCAGATATGCCCATGTGTTTATATATTGTCTATGGCTACTTTCAAACTACAACAGCAAAGCTGAGTAGTTGGGATAAGGACCGTATGGCCCACGAGGCCCAAAATATTTGCTATTTGGCCTTTACAGAAAAAGTCTGCTGATACTTGTAGTAGAATATTGTGAGAATTAAATGAATATATATATATATAAATTTTGGAAGAGTGTTTAGTGGATAATAGACACTCAATGAATGTTGGCTGCCATAATAATTATTTTTTAGGCACTGGAATGTGTGGTTTATGATGTGGTTTGTGTACATTGTCATCTTTGCCCCCCTCCATATTTGTTATTTTTTAGCAGATGATGAAGCTTGGAGATGTTGAATAACTTTACTGCACAGTTACTTTGAGCCTGAGTCTTTCTACTATTACGTGCTACATCTCAAAATGTGACAAAGCTTATTTTTCAAAATTTAAACCTGCATTGAAAAAAAAAACAGTCCTTTAGTTCCCTCTTTCTTCTAGCAGTGACAACAGTGACAGCCCCACCGGCAACTGCATGGCAAACAGTGCTTCGGAATTATGTTGGGGTTTTGTCGTGCTGGAGTAGGAGGCAGGCTCCAGCACTAATGGAGTGTGCTTAGGGAGAAACTGCAGGTGGAGAGAGTCCAGAGTCCTGGGGGCGGTGATGGCAGAGCCTGGGGCATCGGCCTTGGCGCCCAGGCCGGGGCTGGTTTGCTGAGCAAAACCACTAGTGGCATTCTCATTCCTACGGAAGGCACTTGTCCTCAATCTTCCCCTCATTACTGGCAGATTGATGAGAATCCTGCTCTTCGTAATTTAGGATTCTGTTTGTCTTCTACTTGTATAGTTTGGCTTTGTTAGAATACTGTGTGAAAATTAATGTAAAACGTTGTACGACAGTTTAAATGTACCAAGAAAGTCCAGTTTTCTGAAGGACCTCTGGGATGACTCGTTTTGTACAATACAGTAGCCCCCCTTATCCATGGGGGATGTGTTCCAAGACCCCCAGTGGATACCCGAAACCATGGACTGTACCAAACCCTACATATACTATGTTTTTTCCTAAAAATACATATCTATGGTAAAGTTAAATTTATAAATTAGGCTCAGTAAGAGATTAACAGCAATAACTAACAGCAAAATAGAACAGTTATAACAATGTACTGTAATAATTTTTTCTTTCCTTAATTAAGTTGAAAACTTGCACCTTTTTGCTTAAAGGAAGCACTTTGCGCCTTCTCTTTGGCATATCTGAATTGCCAACATCCCTACTCTTGTGCTTTCGTGATGTTATTAAGTAAAATAAGGGTTACTTGAACACAAGCACTGTGATACCATGACACTTGATCTGATAACCCAGATGGCTACTAACGGGCAGGTAGCATATACAGCGTGGATACACGCTGGACAAAGGGATGATTCTTGTCCTGGGTGGGGCAGAGTGGGATGGTGAGAGATTTCGTCACACTACTCAAACGGTGGGCAATTTAAAGCTTATGAATTGCTTATTTCTGGAATTTTCCATTTAATGTTTTCGGACGTCAGGTAGCTGAAACCGCAGAAAGCGAAACCACAGATAAGGGAGGACTACTGTGAATGGAAATTCTCGCATTGCCTTTTTCTGTAAATCTGGATTTTCATATTTAGGTATTTATCATTTCCCCCTAATTGGATCATAAAGGACACAAAATCAAGAATGATGCCCTATTCTTTTCATCTTCTCCCCAGGCCTCATACAGTGCTCGGCTGAACTGGGGGATATCTCCTAGCTCCACGGTCCTCACCCTCTGGGCTTGCTCTGGATTCACATCACATTTTCCCTTTGCAATCCCTGCTCTCATTTCTATGAGACAACTCTGGAAGCATCAGTGACACCTGATCCTCTATGACTAGGGGAGCAGAAGAAAGAGCCCCTGTTCTGGAAGGACAGGCACATAGGAATGAAGTGATCTATGAGACAAACATGCAAAGACCACACTATGCCAAAGAACATTGGTGTGAGAACCCACATCTATTCATTACATGCAAATCATTATCATGCTCATAAAATCGTAGGAAGTTTAAATGCAGGTACCTTTCCGTGGGCTAAGCAGTGTGGCCTGTGACCCTGTAGCACCAGCATCACCTGGGAGCCATTTAAAAAGGCAAATTCATGGGCTTTACTTCAGACCTAGTATCTCAGAATCTCTGAGGTGGCCAGAAACCTGAGTGTGTTTTAATAGCTTTATTGAGATATAATTCACATATATACAATTTACCCACTTAAAGTGTACAATTCAATGACTTTAAATATATTCCAGAGTTGTGCAACCATCACCACAATAAATTCTAGAACATTCTCATTAGCTCCAGAGGAAACCCTTTAGCAGTCACCCTCCAATCCCCCCATCTCCTTGGGAACCACTGATCTGCTTTTGGTCTCTGTTATGTGCCTCTCGGGAGCCTTTGCTTTAATAGGATTTCCAGGCGATTCTGATGCTCACCGATGTTTGAGAAGCGCTAGACTACAGCAGTCATTCTTAACCCTGGCTGAACATTAGGATCAACTGGGAGCTTTAAAAAAGTACCCGTGCCCCAGCTCCACCTCCTAGATGTTCTGATTTAACTGGTCTGAGGGTGGAGCCCAGGCATCATTATTTTTTAAAGCTCCCTAAGAGATTCTATCGTGCAGTAGGTGTTGCCAACCACCATATTAGTGTGAGTGGGTATTAAGTAGCAGTATTAGCCAATTTTACTCTAAAGTAGCAGCTCTCTCCAGGTGATTCCAGCGTGTAGCCAGGGCTGAGAACTGCTGCTCTCAATTGCTCCCTAATTTCATCTTCTGTTTTCTAGGGGAAATTGCATACTTTTTTTTTTTTTTTAATTTTATTTATTTATTTATTTTCCCCCAAAGCCCCAGTAGATAGTTGTGTGTCATAGCTGCACATCCTTCTAGTTGCTGTATGAGGGACGCGGCCTCAGCATGGCCGGAGAAGCGGTGCGTCGGTGTGCGACTGGGATCCAAACCCGGGCTGCCAGCAGCGGAGCGCACACTTAACCGCTAAGCCACTGGGCTGGCCCGGAAATTGCATACTGTTTAGCATTATTCCAGGCTTGGGAATAGAATATTGGGACCTTTTCAATTTCAAATAGCCCCAGGGAGCAGTGAGAACCACCCTGTGGGCATTTTCAGATGCAGGTCTCAGATTCATACTAAGTACAAGAGCACGAAGAAGCAAATCTTAAGTAATGGACTTGTGTGGTGGCCAAGATGATGGAAAAGTTTTAGATCCAAATTGTTAAATACATTTGCCAGAAGAACCAATCCACTGGAATTATTTTGGAGCCTTTCACACATAATTGGACAATTAATGGATGGTTATAAGAAAAGGCGTCAAAAGCCAAATGAGTTTCTTTCCTTTCTGTGAGCACACAAGCTGGCTGGCTTCAAGTTCACTTGCTCAGGTGCTCATCTAGAGTGGTCTTAGTCAAAAGGACAGTGGTTGGACTTGTGTCTGATTTCTCCTGATCACCTGTCTGAGATCTGACCTCCAGGATACTTATTTTTCCTTTCACCTAGGGATGACCCCACACTCAGATTCACAGGATGGCAGGGTTAGGGTATACTGGCTCTAAGCCTCCAACCTCCTAGGGACAGAGCTGGCATTTGGGAAGGCTTTCTGAGGAAGGAAACTCTCATGTGGAGCAGGCCATCTGCTTCTCATTCCTATGGCTCAGGGCTGGCATATTCTTTGCTTCAGATGTGGTCATCCTAATCTTGAGGGCTGTGTTCTCTTGGAGTTGTCTATAATTTGAGGTTCATTTAGTCTCCCTTGGAGCAGACTCAGATGGTGGCAAACTGAAAACCCAGGAAAGGTCACACGTGACGAGCTGTGACAACCTCCTCCTCCGTTTAATATCCTCTCACACGACTCTGGTCCTCTCCTCTTGGAGGCTGCTTTCAGACTGAGTCAGCCCACGTCCCCCACACAGCAGCTCTTTCTCTGTCATCTCCATCGTTTCACGACCCTTTCTCCCTCAACACTTTTATAACGTTGAAGTTATGGAATTTGTTTCTTTTGAACAGTTTAGTTGATTTGCTCCATTCTAAGTTCTTTGATGGGGAAACTATGTTCTTTAATCAATTAGACTCAGAATTCATCCTCAGTGGGAGTTGTCACCTGTGAGAATCCCAGTGGGGTGGCTTTGGGTTGCTGTTGCCAGAGGCCCTATAGGATTTGTTCCAGGCTAGTTTGTTGTTAGTATTTTCTGTTTAAATTTCTGCACTGGGAGGAATGTACAAAATGTTAGACTTCACACTTATGCATGATAGAGGGGTTCTCACTCTTCATAGGGTACCCCCCTTCCACCAAGGGCTTGGTCTAGGCACCCACCACCTGGACTGTATGCCTGAGTCAGTAAACAAATGTTTTTAAATTCTTTTTCACAGTCAGGGACAGTATTTCTCAGCTCAGGTTTTGTTAAAATGAATACGGTTCTTGGCTCCATCCTAAACCCTAGCCTCACTTCCAGCCCTTGCTGGGGAATTAAATCCTTAACTCGAATCTGAATAGCTGGTCAAGGCTCTCTCGAGGGCCATTCAGCTTCAACTCCCACTCAACTCTCTTTCCCTTTCCCTTTTGGCATGCTGAGATTTCTCTTCTTGTTTTGAGCTCAACGATGGATTAAAATTTTGAAAGAGGTATTATTTTTAGTTTTTTTAAGTTAAACTTTTTATTTTGAGATAGTTGTAGATTCATATGCAGTTGTGAGAACTAATACAGAGAGGTTCCATGTACCCTTTACCCAGTTCACCCCCATTGGTAACATCTTGCAAAATTACTTGCAAAATATCACAGCCAGGATTTTGACATTGATACAGTCAAGACACCCAGCATTTCCATCACAACAATTGCTTATGTTGTCCTTTTGTAGCCACACCCATTTCCTTCCTGCCCTATCCCCTCTTTATGTTTACATTTTATGTTTAAGTTCATGATCCATTTTGAGTTAATTTTTGCATAAAGTATGAGACTTAGGGAGAGGTTCATTCCCTTTCTTTTTTTTCCTTTTCTCTTCCTTCCTTCTTTCCTTCCTTCCTTCCTTCCTCCCTCCCTCCCTCCCATCCCTTCCCTTCCCCCATCCCTTCCCTTCCCTTCTCTTCCCTTCCCTCTTTCCCTTCCCTCTTTCCCTCTTACCCTGTCTCTCTGTCTCTCTCTCTTTCTTTCCTTTCTCTTCTCTCTCTTTCTTTCTCTTTCTCTTTCTCTCCCTTCCTCCCTCCCTCTCTTTCTCTTCCTTCCTTCTTTCTTTTCCTTCCTCCTTTCTTCCCTTCCTCCCTCACTCCCTTCCTTCCTTCCTTTTCTTTCTTTCTTTTTTCTTTTGCCTATGGATATCCAATTGCTCAGCACCATTTTTTATGAAAGCTACCTGTCCTCCATTGAATTGCTTTTTAACCTGTCAAAAATCAGTCGGGTATGTTTTTGGGAGTCTATTTCTGAGTTTTATGTTCTATTCCACTAATAGAATCTTCATTACTGTAGCTATATAATTAGTTTTGAAATTGCTTAGACTGATTCCTCCCATTTTATTCTTTTTCAAAATTGTTTTGATAATTCTAGTTTCTTTGCCTTTCTATATAAATTTTAGAATAATATGACTACAAAAAACTTGCTGGGATTTTGATAGGAATTGTATTAAATCTATATATTAATTCGGGAGAATTGACATTTGCTATGTTTAGTCTACCAAACCATGAACATGGTAGGTGTCTTCCAGTTCTGCCCATAAGACCTATCTAGGTTGACTGGTGGAACTGAGAGGTCCATGATGCTTGGTCCTCCCTCCTTCCAAAGGTGAGAATTATATAGCCACCTTGGGAGGAATTCTCAATCCCACTGTGATGACATTTCTCATAGGGGAGCTCCCAGCCCATTACTCTTATATGTATCACCCATTGGGTGGGCTCTCCTTGTGGACTGGCATGCCTATCCCTCCTATGGGGTAGTTGGGGTGAGTAGAGAATGAGGCTCTTAAATAGACTCCAATAATTGCCTTGTATTTTTTTTTTTCTTCTCTGGGTCAGAGGATTTTTGGGGGGAACAATTAGAGAAACCATTTTTCAAATTTGTTCCCTTTGTTTATTCACTCATTTATTCTTGAAATACTTTGTTTGGAGAGTTTTCTGATTCTAAATTAGTCTGGTAGAATGATAGCAACTTCTTCTGTGCTGACCCTCACTGTGTCCCCCATTGCTGAAAGATGGGGGCTGGTGAGATGACCATGTTTTATTCACAGGTGACATTTGGCTCATCGATTCAGGGCATGTTTGGAGAAGAGTCTGCTCTGGTGTAATCTATGTTCCTAAGCCTTGTTAGTATGATCTATGATTTCTTTTTGGTCTGAAGAACTTCATTGCCCTTTTCATTTGACTCTCTTTTTATAGGCTTTTTTTTTATGCCTATTAAAACTCCAACCTTATTCTGCTTTATTTTATTATTTATTTTTGTGAGGAAGATCAACCCTGAGCTAGCATCCATGCCAATCCTCCTCTTTTTGCTGAGGAAGACTGGCCCTGAGCTAACATCCATGCCGATCTTCCTCCACTTTATGTGGGACGCCGCCACAGCATGGCCTGACAAGTGGTGTGTTGGCACGCACCCAGGATCTGAACCCGGGCCGCCAACAGCGAAGCACACATGCTTAAGTGCTACGCCACGGGGCTGGCCCCTCTATAGGCTTTTAGGTGTGCAACCTGTCTGGAAAGTTGTAGCCAGAACTTTTTTTTTAGTGACTGCCTCAACCTTGACATGCCTCTTGCAAACTATTCCTACTTGGAAAATATGGATAATCACATTAGTCAGCCCTGATTACCTTGCATCATTGTTGTAGATAACAGCTTCAAATACTTTAGAAGAGTACTCCAGTTCTCTTGGTGGGTTAGGAAAAGTAGCTGAATCCCTTCACCCACATTGTTGGGACACCTCATCAAAACTGCTCTTGTCAAGTCATCGACGAACTTCGTGTTGTCAGTGGGTGCCTCTCTATTTTCATGGTGCTTGATGTCTCAGCCATTTGGCACAATTAGTTATTCCTATTTTTAAGTATTTTTTTCTCTTGGCTTAAGTGACACCACATTATTATGGTTTTTCTCCTACTTACTGCACTGATAGTTCTGTGTCAAGTCCTTTGCTCATTTCCCTACCTTGTGTCCTGTGGTTTTGTCTGTGGACCCCTCTTCCCTAACTTGACACTCTTATTAGGTGATCTTGACCAGTCCCAAATACTGTCTACTTATCTATCTGTCAGTCCATCTGTCCATCCATCCGTCCATCATCTATCTATCATCATCATCTATTGTCTATCTATCTATCTATCTATCTATCTATCTATCTATCTAATCTATCTATCTATCTTTCTGTCTATCTACCTATCTATCTAATCATTTGTCTATCATCTATATGTTATCGGTATCATCTATCTCTATCTCTGTATATGTATGTGAATAACTGCTAAATATGTATATCTAACTCTGACATTTCCTTGGAACTTCAGCTGTCTATTTTCCATTTCCAAATGTATGCCTGATAGGAATCTCAAATTTAACAGGTTCAAAGCAACAGTCTTAATTCCCTCCTCCTGCAGTCTTACCCACTGCTGTACGTGTCAAGTCCATTCTTCCAGCTGCCCAGGTCAAAACCCGTGGAATTATCCTATCATCAACTCCTCTCTTTCTCTCACACTCTGTATCTGTTCTTATCAGCAAATTCTGTCAGCTTTTCCTTCAAAATATGTTCAGAATTTATGAATTTTGTCACTTCCACAGCTAACATCATAGTACAGTTATTCTCAGTGGGGGTGGTTTGGCCCTCCAGGGGACGTTTGGCAACATCTGGAGACATTTTTGGTTCTCACAACTGGGGAAGGGGGATTGCTTCTGTCACGTAGTGAGTAGAGGCCAAGGATGCTGCTAACCTTCCGACAATGCACAGGACAGCCCTCTACAACAAAGGATTATATGGTCCAAAACGTCAGTAGTTGTGAGGTTGAGAAGCCCTGCCCTAGTCCTAGTTGCCATCCTCTCTCCTGTGGACCATTGCATCGCCCTCCCAAGTGGTTCCTCTGCTTTCTCTCTTAATTCCCTGCAAGCCATTTCTCACATAATGGCCAGACTGGACTTCTAAATACATTTATAGAACAGTACACTCTTCTACTTAAAATCTTCTACTGTTTTCCTTTTACAGTAGAATGAGATCTGAATGCCTTACCCTGGCTTCCAAGGCTCGCTCTGATCTGGTCACTGCCCACCTCCCTGCCCTCCTCTCACACATATTGCCCTCCTGCACAGCACTCCAGCCACACTGAACTTCTCTCTGTTTTTCAGATGTACCAAGCACACTCTGGCCTCATTGCCTTTGCACGCACTGTTCCCTCTGCCTAGAACACTCTTTCCCCAGATTCTGCATAGCTGCTCCTTCTTGTGATTCAGATCTCAGCTTGTGATCTTCCCTGACCACTCAATCTAAAGTAAACTTCTCTAGTATTCTATCACAATGACTATTTTATTTTTAAAAAGAACCTTCCGCACCTGATATTTTCTTTTCTTTTTTGCTTAACTTTTCTTTCCCTCACCCTGTCTTGTTTACACATGTGTAGCTATGTTCTATAATAAAACACTCAGAAAATATAGGTTGAATGGATGAATGTGTTTATTCCAGTATTTAGTCTTTATACTGCTCTAAGTTCCTGTAGGTCTTCCCAGCCTGTGGCTTCACAATGAGATTATCTTTCCTCAACTACCCAAACAGTGGCTTGAATGCCGCCTATTGACTTCCAGAATGCAGTCTGCTTAAATGGTCCCTGAGCCACTTCTGATGGGTTCCTAGGGCACTGGCTTGTCATCATGGCGGTGTGATGTTGCCTCTGCTATATGGCCCTCCTGGGGGCTTGAAGAACACTTCTATCGCTTGAAGAACACTATGACTGCCGCTATCATGTTGACTTTGGGAAAGGGACACTGCTATCAACTTTGCTTTTGTCTTCTGAGCCTGGTTCAGGCCTTTCCTTGGTTCTTCAAAGCACATCAGAGTCCAAACAATAATTTTCAATAAGACTTTTTTGAAGGTTTGCATATAAATGGAAGGGAAGTACAACACAAATAATAACCTGAAACTTCTACTCACCTTGGCAGTGCTCAGGGTCTAGGCTGAGCTTCAAGAGGGTCTCTAACCAAGTACCTGGCCTTTTGATATGTAGCAAG